>NC_139344.1:451730368-453167868 GCF_055883805.1 Amblyomma maculatum | reverse complement strand
AACATTGTTATATATAACTGTAGATTGCTGGCGGTACGTCAAATAACTTGACAGTAAATTGTCCACTAGCGGCGAAAAGACAATTTATTTAGCACAATAGCGTAGTCTGCGATCTAAAATGCTTGTTTATGTCAACAAATACGACAGCGGCCCGTTCATTTTCGAGTAATGCATATTGATTAACGAAGACAGTCAGCTCTGAGATGCTTTTAAACGCTTTTGCCTGAATCCATGTTGCTGCCGACAGAGTAGGTGGAATTTTCATGAACATTTGCAAATAAGGTTGGACCAAATTTTTTTATTGCTCTTTATAACGCTTAGGGTAGAAATGGGTGTGGCTGGACAGGTCGGTTCAGTCTCCGTCTTTATACACTGGGAGAACCTTGCCACTCTTCCGTGCGGAAGGGTAAGTTCCACATTACAAGGAATGAATTACAAAGTTGCACTGAACCGCTACCGAGATGTTAAAGTTTAATTATGCGAGTATATGTTTCGTCACGTCCAGCTGATTTATTGTTTGATAAGTTGGAAATAATCGGTGTAATTTCTTGGGGTACAATTAAAACATTTGAAAAGAATTTCGAGTTGGGCTGGAAAGGGCTGCATCCTTCTGTGATGCAGACAGCTGAGCACCTAATGGTAGGCCAGTGCTAGTAAACAATAATACGAGATAAATCACTGCTTAATATTATGATTTGTTATTTAATCTTGAATACGTTGTCGTTAATACTTTAAAACATCGTTCATCGTTGAAGCTTGGTTTCGTCCTTTGTTTCTTCCTCTTCGTGTCGTATATCGGGCTGCTTTAAAGATAAATCCTTTGCAACTCGCTTATTTCTTGTATATTATTTCAGGCGGAATACGGCTGAAGCTGGCTTTCCCAGTGGCATGGTTTATTATTCTCGAGATAGTTTATAAATTGCCAGATGCTTGCTCAATAAGATACGTGTAATATATTCTTCTTTACAATAATTTATCAATGAGACGGATGCATTCCGCATCAGTTTAAATTGGCTTAAATAGAAATCATTATATGTGCGTCGCTGCCGCTTGCGGCAAGATAAATTCTTTTCTCTAAAAATGCTGAACATTTGTTCAGTCATCCATAGGTTAGCGCTGCGTCATAGGAGCGAGCTCTTATTTTCTGGCTGCAGTTAGCAACTTCAAGAACAAGGATGCTTACTACGGTCTGAAATTCCGTATTGGTGTCAGTATGGTACATGAGATTTAGATAAACCGGCGGCAGTTCATTACGCAGCAGGGACAAATGTATCGTGAATAACCAAATGCTTCCCTTTATAGTGTGCTGCACTCGAAAGCCCAGCAGCGGCATCGCGAGCGAAATGCTACGCTAGAAACTGCGCGAAAAAAGCTCAGAACAAAGCAAAACGTGCTATCTGCGTGTGTTGCGCACTGCTGTGGACAAGTCAGCAACCCAACAAGCAGAAAAAGCGCGCGAAAACACTTGACGGTGTTCAGCAAATGAGAGGATCGGGCGCTGTAGGCAAGAGCAGGGAAGATGGCAGGTGGGAAGTTCACAATATAGCAGTGCTTTTAGTGTAGTCAGTGGCTTTAAATTTGAATCCTCTGTCACAATAAAACAATGCAGTATATGTATTTTAACACAAAATCTCGTTTGAGCCTTATTTTAATGCAGGCCTTTGAGTGTGATTTTTGTCTAACCGGTTTTCGGTCATGCTGTAATCAGCATCAGCGCAATATCGCGAAGCATGACTTAAACGAGGTTCAAAAATCCCCATTTCCTGTTTCTTGCACACTTTTGTTTACGACACGTTCAATTGGAGCTGTGCCAAATTAAGCAGGGTTATTGCCAGCCATGGTGGTGCATTAAAGGCAGATGCGCAAAGGATCACTTGGAGTACTGTACTGAAAACTCTAGGCAGGGGCTGCATGCAAGATAATCGACGTTAGAGGGTCAGATAGATTCCCATGCAGGCGCGTTGAGTTTAAGTGACCTTGGATCGTTGGGCGCGCGAGTGTAACGGTAGCGTTACAAGTATAATAATGGGCGAGTTCATATCTTCTACGAAGCCATTAATAACAACCGTTCCTCTGAGACCTGTATTGGGCTGTTTATTGATTTCATTATTTTGTTGAATTACCTGCCCTTGAATTGAAACTCCGGAGAAGCTGTTTTGTAGGCTGATGATACCTGCGTTGTAGTAAGAGCACAAAAGAAGATAGAACTGGAAGCAAAAGGGAATATCGAGCTCAAAAAAGAAATGCTACCTGATTTCTGGCGGACATGATTACCGCCAATACTATAAAAATAGGTATGCCACCTAGAAAACGATTTTTACGATACCGAAATTAGTTATTAGGCACAATCTTCTGGCACAAGACATTGTTTTTAAATGTAAAAATTTTACCGTTCGATCATTTTCGCGATATAAGGATAGCAGAGCGAGTGTGCGATTTCATAACGTACGTACGCCCTCAACCAGCAGCCTGAGCTGATATCCTTTAAGCTATCCTGTGCGATGGTAACCCGTTTGAGGGCGTAGTCCTGAGGAGTCCATTCCTGGCTGAGGCGGCCTCGTCGTCGACGTCTGCGTAACACGTCGATAACTACGGGGTTACCCTATCACACATCACTATCATCATCATCACCATCACAAACCGGACTATATCCACCGCAGGCCGAGGGCCTCTCCCATATTCCTCACTCCTGCGCTAGCTGCATCCACCTGACCCCTACGAACCTCGCCAACCCACTTGACTTTCTGCCATCCCGTACCAACTTTTCCTTTCTATGGAATCAAATTTGTTACTCTATCCACCCTTGCAACAAGATGCCCTGCCCATGCCCATTTCTTGTTGATTTCCACAAGAATGTCATTACACGCCCACACGCAGCTGACGTAGTTGGCACTGCTCTACCTGGGGCACCCAACCTATATTCTAAGGGAAGTAAAGCGTAGTAGGGGACGGCAGAAATTTAGGTGGGCGGATGAGATTAAGAAGTTCGCAGGTGCAAGTGGTTGCTGCTAGGAGAGTCGGGTTAATTGAATAAATATTGGAGATGCCTACGCCATGCAGTTTGTATAGTCCGGCTGATGATGGTTATGATGAGCCTAAGACGCAATGTTTTGCTCGGCCTCCCGCATCCCGCCATGTTCATCCGGAACACAGACGTCTCAAACAGTTCGGTGAATGGCAGCGCACGGATCCTGAGTGACCGCTTAACTTTATCACCTTCTGCGCGTAACGGTGAATTAAGCATCAGTGGACTCAGGATAGGAGACCCGGGTGGCTCAGTACCTTACGTGGTGAAGGCAAACAGAGATCCAATATTCTGCTTGGCACTTGCCAGGCTTTTACGTCATACAGAATATTGACGTCTCGGGCAGTTTTCAAACTGCAGCATAGGGATTGTAGGATTCCCCCCACAGCTATTGCATTAAAGGGTCTCTCAGCGTCTTACGCTGCCTTTGAAATAATAGACTACAACTATAGCGGCGTTCGCAGATACTAAAACATATTCGCGATAGTCGCTGTCTACCTGTGTAAATGTCTGTTTGCAGTACCTATAGAGCCGTATATTACATGCGATGAAGTTGGTTGTCTGCGTGCTTGAAAGTTGACGACTGGCAAGCTGGTACTGGTTGTCGATGTCTCTCCTACCGTGTTCAGCAAATGCGTCATATTGTTCCCCATGCATGTATTAACCGCGCATATGTCTACAGCACTCTTACTACTTGGTGACTCCAGTCTATAGATATAGAGACAGAGAACTTGATGCGACTTATATCTCCCATTGTCGCGAGAACCTCGTAAAACATTCGTATAGATCTACTTTTTTAGACCCAGCCGTTGGTGTAACGAGTACGACATATCAAAGACTGGAAAATAAATGTAACGTGAAGAATGAGTAAGTTTGCAAAATAAAGTGTCCACTGCTACTTTGTATATCTAGGATACTCATAAAACACGTTACGGTGCGCTCAAATTTTGCATTATGGAGTACTGTAACCACCGGATATTTTTTTTAACGCTTCTATTACAGTGCCCGGGAAGAACGCTATTAATTTTTCGCCGTGTTAACTCCTTGGGCCCCAAAAGGAAGGCGTAGCCCTAAACGCTTGTGGATCAGATTTTGAACTCTCAGCTTTAGATATTAAATCTATAGGAAAGAAGGTGTGCATTGTTCACAGTAAATTATTGCAAGAAAAGGGGCAGTTTCTATCTTCTCAGAAGTGCTGCTTCTGTATTGATAGAGCTACAACAGTTGCCTTGGGGTCGTGATATGTCAGTAGAAGCATCGTGGTGCAGGTGTGACGTTGATTTCTAAGCTTCCAGAAGGTAAGTTGCTGGTTTCCTAGGCTGGACGAACAACCCAACATTTTTATCGCCCAGTATACTGTTGTTGTTTCCCGCAGTGCTAGCAAAACTTCTACACTTGCGGCGTATTTATGAAGCATCATGCCTCCCCCCCCCCCCCCCCCCCCCCCACACACACACACATTTTGAGATGCAATAACACTTCTCAATGAAAAAATTGTATCCGCTGACGCAGGTATCCCTCAAGCTTTTCGGCGCGTCTGTTTGTTTCAATCTGTCCACCGTATATAACGGCTGTCGGCTGAAATATCAAGGGCGAATATCGGTGAGATGTCACAGTAGAATGCTTCCATTATCAGCTGTCACACACTTTGCCGCGCCACAGGCGACTTTGGCAAAGATAAATTTACAACGTCCGCTTCAATTTGCCAGCTGCTCATCAGCTGGCAAGTTGCGCAAAAAACCGCGAAAAACATTCAAAAATTTAAATAGGATTAACCACCAGCAACATCTACATAGTTGTCTTACACGTGTGGCTGAGTTGTGATCAACTGCAAAGCTGCAGGAGCGCAATCTAGACGGCCAAAATGAGGTTTTTTTTTATCAAGGCTGCATTCTATCGCGCGTCGATGTCAGAGACCTCTATGCAATGTCATGCGTTTGCTTATTGCAGCTTCAGAATCGTGGCAATTCTAGTCCGCGTCTGCTGCCGCGACTGCATGTGTGACGCGCGTGGCTTAGTTTTCTTTGTTATACCAATGTGAAAGCAGAGCAGAAACGGTGAGTTAACTTTCCACTTTATTCCGGTCACTAACACATTTGCTCATGGAATATTTAGCTTATATAATCAAGAGTTTTGCAGCGCGAGTAGTGATAATGCACTGGTTAGACAGCACAACATTGTTTTGGAATACTAGGGATAACTGATTGAACTCAAAAGCAGCACGTCATCTGACCATACCTTCTAACGCTTATACAATGCTGAGGGCAAGCCAGCAAGCGGGGGCACAGTGGTTAAGGCGCTAAGTACTCAGCCGAGTGTCCAGGGTTCTATCCAGTCCCAGTCCCAGCCTTTCTTAATGCATATAATGTTAGTGGCAAGCAGTCGCTTTAGACATCCTCCTCTCAAGCATTGCACAGTTCTTAAGGCGCTCGACTAGTAATCCTAGTTACACGGGTTCGAACTCGGCAGCAGTGACTGCGTTTCGATGGAGGCGAAACACAAAGCTCTCCAGTCTCACGCTGGACAGGTGACTCCCGACGCTTCGGATGCTCCCAAGGGAGGAAACCCGATAAAAGACCATCGAGACTTAATTTTTTCGGGTTGCGGCTTTAAAGGCCCACGGTCCACCCTCCGGTCGAAAATATTTTCTTCCCCGGTAACTGTGAGACTTCGCCCCTAGAACGCAAGGTCGCAAAATGTTTTTAAAAAGAGTAACTAATGACGCAGTTACAGCCACCGCAATTACCCGATTCTGTCATGTTCTCTCCTTCCGTTTCCTCGCAAAGGTTTTTCACTCTCCTGCCCGAGGTCGTCTAGCCTCCGCAAGACAAATTCCCCTTCATCCTCCGCGTTGGGCGGGAGGTGGGGCGTGGCATTCCGCGAGCGCGAAAAAAAAAAAAAATGGCCGAGGGAGCGCGCGCCGCTGGATTCAGTCTGGCCGTGGCGAGGGTAAAGCGCGCAGCTAGCGGTAGGCACCCATCCTTCTCCCGTCAGTCAGTGAGACGGACCAATGGACGTCGTTCGCGGTACGTACGTCATTATTGTCGCCCGTCGGGCCAGCGCAAGAAACGGGGAAGCTGGCTTCCCGCAGGAGAGCATGAGAGAGCTTTGAATTGTATTTTCGATGCTTTGCGGCGCGCGTGTCACTGTAGCATTTTGCACAGACTATCTCCGGTACCTGATTGAAACACTGGGCTCCTTTGCTTAAAAGGCCCTTCCCTGGACAGTGGCCCTTTAAATTTTCAGTGGTTCAAACTGGTCGTCCGTGTAGTCAACCTGCCTAAAGTCGAAATGGCAAAGACTGGCGCTGTAAAACTGTGCTTCATGCTTAACGCCACACACCTTTCGCAAGTAGTATCACCACTAAGTCTTGCATGTCTCTTTTCATTTACATTTCGCTGTGGGCGTGGAACATTGCGTGTTCATATGTGAATAGCGTTCTTGCAATAACTATCACGTGGTGCTCATTCCAGTATCTTGTCGATATGTATAGGACATCACTACACTGTCTTTCAGCATCGCCGTGATCTTCACCGATCGTTACGTTATTTTTAGAGCGCTAAGTCGCCAAAGTGATGTCCTTTCATTTCATTTATATTTCTACTTCTGCCTTACAAACTACCAAACACTGCTTGAACTCATAGCAGAGGGCCAGTCGAAGGTTCAAAACAAAAATGCATATCAACAAAGACAGTTTATGTGTGAAATGAAGCTACACCCTTACAGACGAAAGACCAAAATAAAACAAATTGTGTGGAGATGAAATACATTACTTGAAATATATTAAAGATGAGGTGTACATTGTCTGTTACTGAGCACTCAACAAAATGGTAAAGAAGAAACATAGCCTAACATACACAAAATAAAACGACCGCCCACATTGGTTATATAACTTTTCTAAAGCATGTTTTTAATGTTTTGTGAGTTCCATGTGAATGTTTTATCTCTAACGGTAAATGTTTCCAAGCCTTGGCACCTACAAATTGCGCCAGCTGTTCGCTGTAAATGAAGCATTTCGGTCACAGATTAAAGTTACCCTAGATTAGGTTTCTGGTGGGTCCAGAGGAAGAGCGGAACAAAGGGGCTTTAAAATGACGAATAATTATTTCAGTCAATCAGTCAACCAAATAATCAATAAATCTATTAATCAATTAATCAAAGTGATCTTTATTTGTATGAAACGAAATACATAAAGAATATTTGGACCGATAGCCGTGGGGCTAGTAGACGGTCCAGTACAGAATAAACTTGATCTGGCAGCCTTAATGAGCACACACACACAAACAAAATGAAACAAAAAGAATCAACACGCACAAAGGAAATGCATTTCAGCAAACAATAGGCGAGTAATACCAAACGCAAGCCCACAAAAAAAAGGGGGGGGGGGTTAGGGGGGGAGAGAATTATAACTCTTCTTGGCTGTTAATGAAGAACATTTTGCAACTCATCTTAAATTTATCTGCAAGTTTCACATTAATAGGCAACGTGTTACAATTTTTTGCTCCAGAAAATTGCACTAAACGTTCTCCGTACACATTTTGGCAGGCAGGCCGGTTGAAATTGTCATTTAATGCATGTCTTGTATTGCGAGATAAAAAGAAAGTACCAAATGGTAGCGGAATACCATTATTAATGATGTTATTTGCCAACACACAGATTTTGTAATTAAGCATGCATTCTAATGAAAGTTTTCTAGAAATTTTCTAGAAATAAATAATTGTTGCTGCAGTTGGAGGATACGTGATATATTGTACGTGATATAATATACGCAGTGCTCTCTTCTGCAGTATCTGCAAGGGATGTAAATAAGTTTTGTTCGTTTGTCCCCAAGGTTCGCAGCAGTAGCTAATGTGGCAGTGAAATAATGAAAAATACAGGGAATGCAGTATCGTGTACGGGAGATACCTTTTCGCGTTGGCAAGCGCGTAGCAACTGAAAGCTAGTTTTTTAGATATCTATCTACTCTTGCCAGTGCAAGTGTTGGACAAAGATGATACCAAGGCATTTGAAACAAGAAACCTGAACACAATTATTGTTTAGAGATATATGAATCGGTGCTAGGGTCAATGTTTATTCTCTTCGATTGGAATACTACATATTTAGTTTTATCTACATTTATTGTTAGATTATTAGCACGAAACCATTCTGAAACATTAAACAGTTCGGACGTTATCGTATTTTCTAGGCCCTAGAGTGACTCAAATGCGAACAAAAGAGCAGTGTCATCTGCATACATGAAGACCATTGAAAATTGAACGGCCTGCGTAGGTCGTTCACGAAAATAGAAAACAAAACAGGACTCAATACAGATCTTTGCGGGACCCCGCAAGTCACGGGTAGTAGTGTAGAGTGTCTGTCACTCAGCACTACTTTTTGTTTTCTGTTGGATAGGTAGAGCTATCAAAGAACTGGGGAGACGCATTATTAATACCACATGTTTTTAATTTTTTTCAAGAACACTGTGTGACACACCTACTCAAATGCCTTTTTTTATGTCAAGGAATATTAGTATTGCAATTTGAGTTTTGTGAAGAGCAGTGTTAATACGGTGAGAAATTGATGCGACAGCAGTGGTTGTTGATTTGGCTGAGATAAAGCCATGCTGCTCAGCACAGATTACATTATTATCAAGCAGAAACTTGTAAACTTTTAAGGATATTAATTTTTACAAAAACAGTATTTATTATGCTAAGCACAGATATGGATCTAACTATTGGGGTCATTGGGATCTCCTGCCTTGTAGTCTGGTACAACTTTCGCAATCTTCAAGTTTATTGGATACTGGGAGCTAACCATCGCTGGGTAATTATGTTGCATAAGGGGGTGCAAAGAATGTCGATATTGTCTTTTAGCACCTTCGATGGTATACCGTCATAACCACAAGCTTTGTTTTCTCGCAGAGTTTTAATTACTGATTTCATTTCTTCTTCAGTTATCTCCCGGAAAGTGAAGGTTTTATTTGATGCTATATGTCTTCCTAAGCGAGGCGTTATTGAAGGGAAGACAATAACCAGTTTTCTTCCGCGATCGACGAAATGATTATTGAAGGTATCAGCCACTTCCTCTGACATTACGTCCGGAAGGATATGTTATTTTTTTCTTAATCCAACAACATTGCTCACAATTCAACATATCTTTTTGGAATTTCCTTCCTGTCTCGTAATAAGATTAGTGTAGTATTGTTTCTTTGAGTTCCTCATTATGCGACCGAATTACTTCTGTAGCATCGAAACGGTTCCCGCTAATACCTAATTTGTTAGATTGTTTTTCCACTTATGATAGTATGAATATTTATTTTTCAGGACTTCAAGATATATCTTTTTTGTCATCCAAGGGCATATACCATGGTCGTAGTTACGCTTAGTATATGTGGAAGTGGATCGATCAATGACATCTGTGATTTTCCTTACCAGATATTGATATTCATTATCTATGTCGTCATCATGCACGCCTTCGAAACCGGTGCACTGAAGCAGCAATCGCACTTGAGCGTTATCGATTCGGTTCGTACGTTTTTTAATCTGATCGGAAGGACAGCGCAAAGAGTCACAGGAATAAAGAACAAA
Source organism: Amblyomma maculatum (assembly GCF_055883805.1). Classification (NCBI taxonomy): domain Eukaryota; kingdom Metazoa; phylum Arthropoda; class Arachnida; order Ixodida; family Ixodidae; genus Amblyomma; species Amblyomma maculatum. The sequence continues at coordinate 453,158,277 of NC_139344.1, read as the reverse complement.
GACGGGATTGTGGTCCGAGATGGCAATGTCGCACACGCCAGCAAACACATTTATGTCCGTGTTGCAAAGGACATGATCAATCAGTGTGAGGTTCTTTTCTTTAGATCTTCTGGCCACCTTATTCTGTGGCTTATTCCGAGACAGTAATCTAAATAGACGACCAGACTGACCAAGCTAACAACGAATACTTTTATGTACACATGAACGGGACGAGAGTAGAACGATCAAGTGGGTCAAAGACTTAACACTAAGCTATCTACAGTCACCAGTTAGTTCGTTGGGTGGAGAAGCCGGTGCAGACGCTCCGTGTAGTCAGAGTTCTGTAGGGTCGGTGCAGTAGGGCCTCAGTAAGCCCAGCGGAAGGCTAGGCCGCCGGACGGGGCCCAGTAGAGGCAAGAGGCCTCGAGTTGCCTTTCCACGGCCGATGCGTTAGGCCTTCCTGACGTGCCTGGGCTCAGCACGGCGCCGAACGCTCGTGCCAGTGAAGAGCTCGCGCTGTGGCACTCCCGGACCCGACCACCGTTCCGAGTTTTCGTGGACGACAGGAGAACAGTAGAGGATACGGCCAGCAGGCCCCAGGTCTGGATCCCCGGGTCAGGCCTGGCAGAAAACGCACCGCTCCGAGCTCCTTGGACAGCCGATCGGCTCCGCTGCTCGCCTGTTCTCCCCTGCTCGTGCCTCGCGCTCCTGGAGCCAATCTTCACGTTTTTCTCTTCTTCTTCCTCCTTTCTTGGTTTCTTTCTTCGTATTTGATCAAATTATCAGATGTTCTTCACAATCAGAGAGGCGGATTGGTTAGTGACTCGAGTTGGCTCATCTACAAAATTTGTCAATTTAAAGGACTGTATCAGCAAGAGGTAATCACGGCAATAATCTTTCAACAAATCAATGTTGAAATTACCAGAGACAATCAGACGATTTATCCGTCGCAAGTGATAATAGCGTAGTTTCCATTACGGTATAGGATTTGTTTAGACAAGCGCTAGGTGGACGGTAAACAACACCTATAATGATGCCACACTTCAGTTCAATGAACAGAGCTTCAACTGCACCTGCTTAATAACTAGCATTGCATTTACAGCAGTAATCGATCCCTTTTCGAACAAAAAGTGCGACGCCACCACCACGTGATACACTATCCCGCGGTCGCGAGAGGAAATTGTACCCAGGAATTTGAACAGTTTCACCTTGCTTGAGCCATGTCTCTGTCAGCGCAATAACATCAAAACGATACGAGTAATGCGACAGATAAGCAACCAAATGATCCAGGGTTTTCCCAGCACTCCGGATGTTGCAGTGTAACACAGATACCTGACCGCGCCATTTTCGATGTGAGCAGAAGTGTAAGTCATTCGGAGATATAGCGATTACAGGGTAGCTGTATTTATAACTATACCTGGGCGAGGTCAGCCATCCGCGTCAACTGCAGTACGTGCGAGTTGTCTGCCTTGCGTATCAAGATTTTACCTTATATGGCCTAAGCATACTTCCAACCCTTCTCTATTTTTGCGTTCAAAGCGTAGCCCAACAGCACTTTCTTTGCCGGGCACAAATGCTCGTTTACATAAACTTGTGGCCTCTTTCCTTCCGAACTGTTGAAACCCAGGTAAAATCTATTTAGTCTTTGTTTTTCGGCACCTTTCAGCATTTTGTCTCTAGCGGTATGGGAATGAAATTTGACCACCACATTCGACTCTTCTTTTTTTTTGTTCATCGATGGCACTCGGTGAACGACATCAATGTCACTGTCCCTGATTTCAATTTGCAAATGGCGTTATATATCTGTCAAAGCAGCAACAAGGTTTTCACCCTGCACTACAGGAAGTCCCTTGATTTCCAGATTACTTCGCCTGCTGAACTGCTGCAAGTCAATCACCTCTTTCTTCATGTCTTCTAGTTCTTTCGAGAGGCGATCGTTGTCCTTTTTTATTTCTACGCTTTCAGCGTTCACATTTTTCAGTTTCATTTTCATTTCAATACTTTTTTCACAATATTGCCTGCACAGACCGCTATTTTGAGTCAGCAAAAAAGGTCAAACGCAGGACAGTTAATAATTGGAAGTGGCACGAATGTAGTGTTATTTTTCGTACAGCCCGATTTTGCAAACGTCGGATAGGGTGAAGATAAGAGTTATATGTCAAGCCTTAGGATTCAACGCAGTACGGCAGATGACTGTTAGTAAGAACGAAATAAAGGGGACACAGTATGTGTCTATCAAAATGATTGCGAGCTTGTAATAAGGCATAGTAACGGGATGCCAACTTTGCGCGCGCGCAAACCTAACCCACACACGCACATTCGCACGCGCGCGCACACGCACACATACACGCTCACCACTAATTTGGTGCTTCCAGTACCGTGGTTATCTGCCAAGATACTTGAATAAGTTGTTTCAGCGACTTTGGGCCGTTGGGCGCGCGAGTGGCACAGTAGCGGTACTAGTTTGGCTAAAAGACTATCATGCTTGCGTCAAATGTTAGGAGTCCGTGTTGCTACTTTCACTGGCTACTTCATCATTTCCCAGACGGCGCTACTCCAAGGGCATCCAGAGCCTCAGGTGCGCATTCCATTACTCTCTCTGCGTGTAGTCTGTACCCCTCAGGCTGGTCATTACCCGCCGAGCAAGTGATACGATCTTCATAAACACTACTCTGATGCTCGTACTGCCACTGTTCGAAACTGACCCAGATTTCGCCCGACGATCGAAATGCAAGGGTCATTTCGACTCGTCGACCATGTTTATTCGGAAGCGAAGTGCGAACGGCGGCTATGTACTGTAGGATGTGAGCGACTATTAAAGGTCCTCAGGGTGTCAAAATTATTCCTTCACCCTCCAATACGGCTTCTGTTCTTGCCCTGCTACCTGCCTCTTTTCCTCTCATGGCACGTTTGAGGTGCCCATAAAGATGAGACAGTTACTGTGCTTTTATCGCACGCTTCCTAAACCCATGCAAGTAGTGATGCCTGTGTATAAGCGGCAATTGCTGCAGTGACAAGCTCTGTACCCATATTTATAAGTGGCTTTATAAGAAGCGGATGCTCACGAGATCTTGGCTATTTATGCAGCCTACCTTTGAGTTGTTCTGTTCCTCGAGCGCAGTAAATTTAATCGATGATGATAAAGTACACATCCTGAGCTTTTTGCTAACTTTCTCGAACTTTCTGTTGATGCAGAGCCACGAAAATCGCCGAATCCGAAAATGGCTTCCAACTTCGCGCATGTTATCGTCCTTCGGACCGATTCACCTGAAGCCTTTGCCAACATTCACTCGTTTTCTTTGGTGGATTAGCCCCCTATTAACCTTTTCCAATTGTTCGTTGCTGCCATGTCTCGACGGTGAAGCTTTCTCTTCGGATGACTGAAAAGTACATCACTCAATATTTATTTTAATGATGTAATGGCGGATAGTATGTTTGACTAAGTTGCAGTCATTGGGAATGACAGGAACGCTAATAGCGAGATTTTATCGGAGCCCGCCGTCGTTGACCTACACGCTTTTAGTTTTGAAACCTGCGGAGCGATTTGAATGCCTCCTCGAGGAGGTGGTCATCTTTAATTCGTTCGTTCTGCTCGTCAAAATGCAGGCGTTTGCAGTTTTTGCAAGGCCTATTATATCTAAGCTAACAATAATGGGTCAACAAACTAAATCTCTTGATAGCCCAAATAAGATTTCGGATATTTAGAACCGCTCTGACGTTTCCAAGCAGAAATCGTGACACCCTCGGTGCTAAGCAATGTTCAACTTTTCTTGCCCTGTTTTGCCAGATTGCACGAAGAAGAATGTAATACTAAACACTCTGCAACCGTCCGACCAATATGTCCTGGAACATTATGTTCAACGTTTTTACCTATATTTGCCTGCACAATACACCTGCTGCTGTGAATTTGCGTACACCGGCCTTTTCAACGATATTCACCTCACGTACTGAAAGCGGGATAAAAAAAAGCACGCGTTACAAAACGCGGCTACATGGCGTAGCATGAATGGATCGTGTGCAAGTTAGCCCGTTTAAATATAACATGCCTCCCGTTGCGCGATAATTTAGCCACCATTCCGTGCCTCCAGCCGCGGTAGGCGCAGTTGTTTTACTAGACGGGAGGTGCGACGGCTACTAGCCGGCGCTGGTGGCACGCGGGAAACTCCGGCTCAGGTTTTCTATTAGCACGAAAGTACTTATGCGGTAGTCAGAGCCGAGCAAAGATCTTGCCTGTGCCTGACATCTGATTGAGCCGCCAGGTCGTGACGGCACCTTTCACGTGTGTGGCCGGCGAAGTGCTTTGACGTGATGTCATCGGTCTAACCGTGTCAAACCGGATTAATTCGGTTAATATATGCGCTGGTCCCAAAAGAGCCATACTTATTCCAATTAAGGGCAAATGAGGGTTAAATAAGCAAAGAGACGTCAGACATTAAAATATATTGCCATGCGTGACACCAGGTTAATACGCGCTGGATGTGACTGAATAAGCACAAGGTAGTCGTTAATTATAGGGCGGTAGTATATTCACTCATTCGCGAATATGCGAACTTTAAAATATATTTAGGTTTTCGTGAGCTGTTTCGTGAGGTGACAAACAAAAAACCCGTGAAATAATAAAAAAAAAAAAAAACATCACGCGACTGGCGCATTCGCGCGCAATGATTAGGTTGCTCTCAAAATGGGCTTCAGTGAACGAAATCAGCTGTAGCCGTGGCTCCACGGCCCCGCCGCAGCGGCAGGACGATATGACTGCGATGGTTTCTTTGTCCGCTTCAGGCAGTCGGCACACGGGATCGTGCAAGTTGCAGCGACCTCACCGGCCGCAGCTAATTACGTTCATAAAAGCCATGATTGAGAGCCCCATAATCGTGGCGTGAGAATGCGTTAGCCATGGGGTATTTTTTGTACTCCGCGTTGTCTTTAGAGCTTGGAAAAAATATACACGTGAGGCTTTTTTTATCAGAATTAAATGGAATGGGGCTTCAGAAGGTGCTCTCCAACTTTGCAAATCTCGTTGCTAATATTGGTTAAAGACAAATATTGTCTAAAGAGAATCGTGCTGCAAATATTGTTAGTCATATAGAAACATATCTTAATTACTAATTATTTAAGTGCAAAATAAAGAAATGTCAGCGTTGCGCCACATGGCTGGTAGCTGTATACAGGTGATTTCTGTAGCCTACCTCAAACGTTGTATTTCAAAGTTCGCTTTGACACCCTGTATGACTCTTATGGGAGCAGTTAGGGATAAGGTTAGATGGAGAATACCTCAGTAATCTGCGATTTGCTGATGACATTGCCTTGCTAAGTAACTCGAGGGATGAACTGCAAAAAATGATTGATGATCTAGACAGGAAAAGTAGAAAGAGGCTTAAAAATCAATACGCAGAAGACTAAGGTAATGTTCAACAGCCCCGGGAAGGAACAGCAGTTCACGGTAGGTAGCGAAGCACTGGAAGTAGTAGGCGAATATGTCTGCTTAGGACAGGTAGTAACCGCAGATCCGGACCATGAAAAGGAAATAACAAGAAGAATAAGATTGGGATGGAGCGCATTTGGCAAGCACTCGCAGATTATAACTAGCAGCTTACCGGTATCGCTCAAGAGGAAAGTATACAACAGTTGCATCTTACATGTACTCACCTATGGGGCTGAAACGTGGAAGCTAACCAAGAGGGTTCTACTTAAGTCGAGGACAACTCAGAGGGCCATGGAACGAAAAAGGGTAGGGGTAGCATTAAGATATAGGAAGCGTGCAGAGTGGGTGAGAGAAATAACTCAAGTTACTGACATTCTAGTGGAAATTAAGAAGAAGAAATGGGCATGGGCAGGACATGTAGTGCGAAGAGAGGATAACCGATGGTCGCTTAGGGTAACAAACTGGATTCCAAGGGAAGGAAAGCGTAGCAGGGGGCGGCAGAAAGTTAGGTGGGCGGATGAGGGTAAGAAGAACGCAGGGGTCAAGTGGAGGCAGCTAGCACAGAACCGGGTTAATTGGAGAAATATGGGAGAGGCCTTCGCCCTGCATTGGCTATAGTCAGGCTGATGATGATGATGACTCTTAACAACCTGTGTTTAAATAACCTGTATTTATAGGCTATTAATGTCTTAGTTTATTGACACATAAGTCCAATACTTTCACTGTGCATTGATTGACTGTGTACAGTCAAAAACGTTGTGAGCATGAAGACTGCAAAGCGTGCCTCGGTGTACGATCACCACAGCCTAGCGTGCGCTGGCATGACGTCGCATGAGAGATACGCGCGGCTGAAGCTGTTAGGTAAGCGGAAGCACTTCTTGCCAGCACCCGCTCGATGCCTGCAACGCACCGCCGTAACTGATAACAAAAATGTGCGCACTAAACGGCTGTATGGTCACTTCCCCATGCATGTGCCGATGGCGATGCTGCTAAATCGAAGATTAGCGCACTGCCCAGCTAAACGAGGAGACAGACCACAATGCTTTTTTGCTGCCGTCTTTGCTTTCTTTTGCACGACATTGGGAAATTACTTACTGAGCAATTAGATATTTGATTTGGGTTACACCAATTTATTTCCGCGAAATGAAAGTAGCCTAGCACACAAAATGGGTGTATGGAAGTTCTGAAGCTATCACGTGATGGGCGGGAACACGCCTTTGGGTTCGTAGCAAGAAATTTCGGACATGCTCATTTTCAAACGCAAGTTGCTTATGAATAGAGTTTTTGGGCATATTATAAAAGTTTGCTATGACAATTTGTATATCTGTATATCGTTAAAGATTTCTAATATATTTTCTATGGGAGTCAGAACTATCGATATTCCACTTGAACATATATGCTCATTCCTCATGATGCTTAAGGTAGTTTGCCATTAACGTTTTTATTGCTTAGCACTATTAGCTGCAATCACAGATTTCACCGGTGTATGCCCGGAGCCGCTCTCTCGCTCTCCATGAACTTGAAGCGCGACAGGGAAGGTGGCGATGGGCGCGTCACGTGGCTTAGCCAGTGGCATGGCGGAGCGGCCACACAGCGGCAGCTGCTTCTTAACTTCGCATTTTCATGGTAATAAATATGAATGTCGTAGAAAGCTGCCATGGAATCATGTAGAAACCTACTTTTGATTTCTATTTTTGGTGTGTATTTTAATGTCGATTAAACATGCCATAATTAGACTTAGCTTATCTTATCGCAGCATAGACAAGGACCTGTCTCATTGCTTCAGACGGATTACGGAAGAGAACAGCGCTTCTGAGGTTCCAAGAAGGTGACCATCGAAATCACAGGAATTCCTTGTCAGAGCGTTGTAATGGACCTTCCAGCAGAAAGTGGCCATCCTAAACACCGGCATTTCTTTCCGTTTTCTTCTTCGTGGTGTCGACCGCGTCTACTCATTTGACCTAATCTCTGTGGGCCTCGCCATTACGTACACCGTCCATCGTCGCCGTGAAAACAAATGGTCCCTTTGTTGAGGGGAGGTAACGCGCCTCGCGGGCCGTTAGACCGTTAGAAACGGGTGGGTGTCGCGCCGAGTTCTTTTACCCTGCGGGCCGCGTTCAAGACAGCGGCGAGATCAGATGTAACTTCCCAAGGCCACAGTACGCTTCGCTGCCGCTGGCTACCGCGTCTATGCTGGCCGACTTCCGAGGCCTGCTCGCCGGCCCCCTCATCAACTTGAACGACGCGTGGCATGTTGCTCCCGCTGCTGGTTAATTAAAGCCGCTCGGGCACGCATGAGCGAAAATGCACGCGGCGCTCGTTTTGCCCGCGCTCAGTGGTGACGCAACCACGCTCAAGAAGATGACTCAACCAGGCGCACGACGCTGATGACACTCGAAATAAGAGCTCCCTCTCTATTGCTTAACCTACAAGCATTTGTGACTTCAAGCTTAATGTGTCTTTTAACTGGACAATTTTCAGTGTTCTGTCACGCAGGAAATATGGCGTCGGCGTCGTGAACGAAAATTTACGCAGGTCGGAGTTGGTATGGTGACATTCCCGCGCACTCATTGGTCGTCCGGTGGTGTGACGTCACAAGATCACATTTGCTGCTAACTCAGGCTCCGCTTTCAGGCTTCGCGTTTGAGACAGCAGGGTGAGATCGGCACCCTTGGATCCCGTGTTAGGCACTCTGTCTCTAAAAACGCAGGCAGGTTCGTAAGGCTTGGCTAAAACGTGGACTTGTATTTACGTCGGGTTGTCTTTGATAAAATCTGGTTGCTTAAGAGCGTAAGCTATTAGATATCAGATGCAAAATTAAAAAGGAAGAAAGTAATGATTACCCGGTTGGAAAACGCGTTTACGCGTACAATGGTTTCCAAAGGGAGGTGCAAACGAAAGTCAGTAATGCTGTCGCGTCACGCCCTTAAAGGTGGAACTTCAGAGTCTCCTGATTTTTTTTATTTTCATATGGTTGCCATGATACTTTCTTGATTTAAAAATAGAGCATAAAATTTAGCGGTAACTTCTTTCAAGGAAGAGGGCCCCGTGACGCTCCAGCAAAGGGCATTTGACCTCTGACATATTGATCGTGCTTCAAACTCAAATACGATTTGGTGCGACCACTCAACTTCAATGTCACCTACTCAAGTTGAAGTCTGATGGAGAGACCTTTCATCGATTTCAAGACAGCGCTAACGATCGCCCTAAGCATTACTTCATCTCATATTCCCACAATTCAGTTCGTGTGCTGCACCTCGGAAAGAAAAATAATCCCGAAATCAATAAATGAGTTATTCACCTCACAATGTGACTAAAATATATTAATTATCCCGTCAGATGATGCTATCGACTAAATTACTTACGGTAATAATATGTGGGGCCCCTCTTATAGCCTGAGTTGCTTTGGGATGTTAAACCCTATAAACCACAAGTGAAGATTTTGTTTTTGTTCTATATTAATGACTATGCAGTTTTGCGAGATTTTGATCAGTATGCATGAAATAGAAAGAAATGGTGGTCTGGTAGACTTGCAAAACATTCATGAACGATTTAGTTTGGTTTGCTTTAGTTTTTGAGGTTTCACAATCCACTACGACTCAGGCTTTGAGAGAGGCCGTAATGGAGGGCTCCTGAAATTTCTACCACCTGGGGTTCTAGCTACGACGGGGACTGACATCGCACAGCACACGAGTGCCCTACTTTCCACCTCCCATGAAAAGCGGCTGCTGCAGTCAGGATCGAACACGCGTCTTCGGGATCAGCCGTCGAGCGCCCTAACCACTCAGCCATTGTGGCGGGGTATGCAATTTATACAACTCTCAATTGAGAATTGACTCAGCTTTATAGACGTGTCCAAACAAGTCGAGCTTGCCTGCATACTAGCACCCTTTCGACTGCAGTATTGATAGTCCCTTGTTGTAACATACCCATTATCTTGCCTTGAGGGGAAGGGCTCACTCTCATCGCAAAACAGAGTGCCTTTTAATAGGATGTCTTCTTAACAACCCGTGTTTAGATAACCTGTATTTGTGTTTAAATAACCTGTATTTAAACAACCTGTAAACCGTGGAGGCTAACCAAGAGGGTTCTACCTAAGTTGAGGACAACTCAGAGGGCTATGGAACTGAAAATGGTAGGGGTAACATTAAGAGATAGCAAGGTAAGCCAGTGCACCAAAACATTGCAGTTCATAGCAAATAAGGCTTACAGTAATATGTCTGTATGCTTCCTTCATTATTCAGAAATAATTTATGAGTGTAAGGAACAGACAAAAGCTAGTTGTTATTTTTTAGGTGTATTTCTCTCCAATTTCTTTTTTTCCTTTCGTGTTGCCCCTCGACTATAGTGTATGCATCTGAAAAAAGTGGTGTGAGTTTAAGCATCCCTTCAACCTAGTAGTAGTTGAGTGCAAGTTCCTTTAAGCATGGTTTAGATTGTTCATCAGGGTTGCGCGCGGTTTGACGGTTTGAATTCGGGTAGTCCTTAAGCTTCGCTTTAGGCGTAGTCGCGCCAGCGCGTTCAAACTGCGTCGTCTTTCTGGGATTTTTCTTATTTTTTGTTAATTTTGCTTTTAAGGGAAGGTATCACAAATAATATCTCTTTTCGCTGGACAGCTACATTTTTCTGTAAAGTGGTTTGCCAGAAAGTCGGTTTCTTTCAAAGGTCTCGATGGAAGCCTGAAGAGTTCCTTAATGGAATATATTTGAAGATAAAGGTCAAGGTTATTGCGACATACCGAGGCGAAATCCGAAGTTGCATCCAGGGTAGTAGAGTTTACGCACTGAAATGTGGGAAACCTAATCAATGTGCGTAGCCTGTCTCGGAACTTCGGTGACGAACCGGACTTTGGTGAGGCATTCTGCAGGTATGGCGATAGAGAGACTACGTTCAAACAGCTGACACTTACCGAGCGTGCGGCAACCAAGGTTCTGTCCTTATCGCATGTTTCGCGGTGGTAAAAGCATGGCTGGTGCATGTATTGCCAGCCCTCATTGTATGGATGAAAAACGTCTAAGAGGATAAAATAAAGGCTTTTCTCTTTTATTATAACATATGGCCTCGATGCTATACTACACTGTTAAACTTTTAATTATTTATATATAGACACTGTAACCTGGAGGAGCAACAAGCACAATAAAACATGTCACGAGAAAAACTTATAGAAAACTTAAACTTTGAATTTCAAGGATGGATGAAGAAGTTTTTTGGTCAGTAAGTTTCAATAAGAGACAGTTGTTGGAAAAAATGACTTCTTAAATGAGTAATTATTTGTGCGAAAAAAAGTTATTGCCAAATTATGACGCCGCAAAATCCACGTTGTAATGTACGTTAATTCCTTGATACTGAAGGCTATAGCAGGCTTGCATCTGTGTTTTGCGGGTATGGAAATAAAATTATTATTTTTGTCGTCTGGCATCTCGTTTTTCAAAAAGAAATCTATGGGGACACTCAAGCCTCACCTTTACGGATATGACTTGGTAGCCGTTCCTCATTCGCGTATATTTTACTCGGCACCCATGAGCATTGCATCATTATCATCATCATCACAATCAGCTGGACTATGCTCACTGCAGGGTGAATGTCTCTCCTATAATCCTCCAATTAACTCTGTCTTATTCTGGCTACATCTATTCGGTCTGTGCGAACTACTGAAGCTCATCCGCCCACCCACCTTTCTACCGTTCTTTTTCCACCATCACACCGTAAACGAGCGACGCGAGTTTGGTAGCTCCTCCCAGCTTTATGATATCTTGTGGTCTCGCTAAGTCTCACAAACCATCGAAGAATCATTGCCCGGCCATACCAGCTGCCATCTACAACCTGCCTTCACTGTGCCCGTATTGCTCACAACGAAGACGTTGAATTTTCTAGGTAACGAGGGATTTTTAACGCTATCTCGATAATATTTGAAACACTTCCGAATTTCGGTGGGATTGTTTATGCATGTAGGAATAAGTGAGAGTGATGTTTGCTCAGATATTGCCCCACCGTTCTCAACTGTGCGTAAAACAAAATGTATGTAGGTACGCAAGTCAGTCGAGCAGCAGCCTGTAAGAAGAATAAGAAGCCCCTTCATGCATTAGTATTGGTTGAGTATATCCAAAATATGAAAGTATTTTTTAGAATTCTGGTACTTCTAAAGAAATATATTTTTTAACCTGACAGCATAAAGTCGCCGCTTATCGAAACTCCGATACCAGCGCCGGCGTTGGCGCTGGTATCGGCGTTGAGCGAACAATTAAGAGCATGGCTCTGGCAGGCGGTAGCTGGCAGCGGGTATGACCTCACACTGAGTGAACGTAGGGTTTCCTGACGTTACATTTGACAGGAGCTGCCAATTCGGGACTCTTCTTTCATCAGCAGCCACGGCGTACGCACTGCTTTTCAAGCGCTTTTCGGGAGCTTTCATAGGTTGCACTCTGCACATATCAGCCAGTGGCGTGACCTTCGCTGCCGCTGGAAAAGACGAACGGCCTTCTGCCTACAGAAGAATAATTATAATTGGTTCACAGGAAGGGAAAGGCGCAGTATCTGTAAGTGGGACAGATGCTGCGCCTTTCCCTTCCTGTGAACCAATTATAGTTATTCTTCTGTGGCACGTGCTTCACCAGAGTTTGTCGGCAGCGAGCACTACGCCTGCGTTGATTTCTCGCCGAGAAGTTAAAAGCCCACGAAGACCCCATCGTTGATTTACTTGGCAGCAGCAGTCACGGCGATCGCACATCTAAGCGTCTTCATATAATTTCACACGTTGGTGGAACATTTCCCTACAGTGGCGATGTTTTCACTTTTGCAGTGACAGCTACTGCTACACACTGTAATCATTAGATTGCACTTGTTTTTCCTGCGCTATTCTTGTTATAGCGCTTTTAAAATGGCTTGTTTGTCTTCCTTCTTGATTAGTGGTAGTATCAAAGAAACTTATTAAACTTTTTTAGGAACTGAAATGAGAACTTAAACCAGAGTTCTGTGAATTACACGAAAGTCTCGAACAGGACATCATAAGGGACATACGCGAGGTCAATACCAGCCCAGCGTTTATACATGAGAGCTATAAAAAAATTTAGGCCTCTGTGAACCACTTTGAAACAAAGAATGAGGAACCAGAAATATTCCTAAAAGAACTCCAGCAGTAACGCGAAATTTTGCGAGCGAAACTGAAAGAAAACTAATTTTTAGAAAACGAGCAGCATATGCAGTGTCAGAACTTTGAATTGAAGGGTGTACCAAAGAAGAAGAATGAAGATGCCATCGAGATTGCAGATAAGATAGCTAGAGTCAATGAGATGCCACCTGAAAGTGGCGGCATCGAGGTTTGCCACCACGTTCGAACTGTAGGAAATGCAGATGATCCGGGCTAGTGGTGCAGTTTGAAGGTAGATTGATCTGTGACGCCAACCTCAAGAAAGCTCAAAAGCAGAGAATAACGTCAGAGGACATGGAACTTGACCCGAAGATCAAAATCTTCATTAATGAACACTTGAGTCCTTAATGAAAAAACTGTTCGCTGCGGCAAATGCGAAAAAGAACGAAGCATTGTAAAAATATTTGTGCACAATACAGACACCTCAAATGTGATTGCGTTCACTCACCATGATAATTGAATAGTTGTACCCGCTCTATTCCAAACTATTGGTCCCGTGACTTTGCTTATAAGCCACGTGAGGTTAAGCATTTGGTTAAGTCGAAAATAAAACGTGCTTTGTCTTTTTTTTTTATTCAAGCTTTAGACCCTAAATAAACAAAGAAGTTGAATTAGCTATTCTACTCGATATTTTCGTGGTATCAGACCCGCCGCGGTGATGTAGTGGTTAGTTCCCTCGACTTCTGTGCCCAAGGACGCGGAATCGAATCCCGGCCACGGCGGCCGCTTTTCAATGCAGGCGTAAGCTAGGCGCCCGTGTTCTATGCGATATCAGTACACGTTAAAGAACCCAGGTAGCCGAAATTTCCGGGGTCTTCCACTACGGCGCCTCTAACAGCCTGAGTCGCTTTGGAACGTTAAACCCCACAAACCAAACCAAACTAAACTTTACGAGTGTGAGCCACGGCAATAATGCCTACTGAAACATGTTGCACACCGGCGCCGAATAAGTTTGCGGGCTTCGCACAGAAGCGAGGTTCCGAGGGGGCCGCCAAGGTCAAGGGGCAGCTTGACGTGGGCAGATTTATGACGGTCGCGCGGGCGACCGCTTCTCGGAAGTGAGCCCAGAACACATGGCAGAGGGCGACGCCGCCGGCTCCCTCCGTCCCGTGCCGCGAGGGAGGCAGAACAGTGCAGTTAGAGCGCACAGCATAAGCGCAGTGGTTGTGGGTTCAGCGCTAACTGCTATGTCCCCCGGTTTGGGTGGAGAGGGCGCGGAGGCCATAAATCCCGAAACGCGGCGTAACACAGGCCTGGGGAGAACGCGCTGTTGACATGTCTTCCCGGGAAGACGCCTGTGTGTCCCTGTGAATCCACCGCCCGCGCGCAACCGACCAAGAGCAGGGATCGGAATGTTTGGGCCTGAGGTTTGCGCGTGTGTGTTTTTATGTATTTTCAGAAGTGTAACCGTCGACGCCGTTAGTCTTTGCGACTGTTTGGCGCCTCTTGCGTAGGAGGATTTTGGAGAGGGAAAAGTTGCAGATGTATGTGTTTGTGTGCGCAACCACTCGCCGCTTAGTGCGTGCTTTGTGTGTGTTTTATTTGACATGCGTAGGAGAGGGTATATGTGGCACAATGATTGGCAAGCCCATTTTAAAGGACTGCATGTTATTGGCCACATAGTGGCGTACGTCGATTGGTCAACGGACTAAACTGGAATTTTGGGTAACGCTAAGAAAGCGAGTGTTGGACAGGTGGGGCTCGGAGCAGAGTGGGGCTCGGACGAGGGTCGAGGGCAGACGGGTTGTTCGAGGAGGGAGGCTAGGCTGACGGAGGGCCCAAGGGACTCCGGCCTAAAGTGTAGCAGAAGGCCAAGGTCTGATTCTGCTAGCCTCTGACCTCCGATCGTACACCCGGTTGCGTGGAGAGTGGTTGTCCGAGGAGGGAGGCTAGGCTGACGGAGGTCTCAAGAAACTCCGGCCTAAAGTGTAGCAGAAGGCCAAGGCCTGATTCTGCTAGCCTCTGACCTCCCATCGTACACCAGTCGCAGTTAGCCCTCTACGTTTGATGTCGCACCCGACGACATTATTGTAAATACTAAGTTGTAAAAAGTGTAAATAAACGTGTACAGTCCGAGAAGAGAAGTCATCCCCGCACCGCAATGTGTCACTGAGCCACGGACGCAGCGGTGGTCACCAAACACCACTCGGTGCGAGCGAAGGCAGCAGAAGAAACAGCAAGAACACCTGCTGTACAGGGAAGCCCATCGATTCACCAAGTCTTCGCACCTGTTTTGAGTTTAACTGGCGCAGTCGAGACAGGATCGGCCCAGCGACTTCCTGCGGAGTGGCGAGAGATCGACGACGCCGCGGACTGATGTACACGGAGGGTGGCACACTACATCGGTGAGCCAATGCTGACCAAGAAGAAGTTTGAAGTTGAGGTGCCCCGTGAATCGACGCTACCGCCCTAGAGAGACAGCTAAGGGGGGCGACTCCAGCGAGGCTGCGCAGATCCGGCGTAGGAGAAAGGGCACCAAGACTGAGTTTTCGAGTGGCGACGACCGATGCTGAGCCTGATGTGCTGATGGTGTCCAGGCGTTCGACGGACCGAAAGCAGTGACCGCACGGCAACCCAGTGCGACGGACTGACACTAGCTGTATACAGGTGGGTCCTTGTCCTGTTTTCTCCGGGTTCACCATGGTCGTAACTCGGTCAGAGAGCCAAAAGTCTACGGATAGCTCTGATGGCATGGGGCAGAGCTCCGGCGCAACAGCTTCCGACGAGCGGGGGCAGACCTTGAGCAGTACCATTACTGGCGATCATGATCAAAGTTCTAGTAGTGCGTCGGTAACCGCGGATCTTGACAGAGGTCTAACGTCAGGAGGAAACAACGCAGCTGCCAGACTGCGAGAAAAAGAGCTGGAGATTGAAGTTCTGAGACTCCAGGTGGAGTTAGAGAGACTAAAGAATCAAGGCGGGCGAGGCGCTCGATCTGGATTGGGTCGATATGCAAAAGATTTACGCGCTATTCTCGCGCCAATGCCAGAGAAAGACGAGTTGGCCCCCGCATGGTTTAGAAGCGCGGAAAGTATGCTTCAAAGTTGCGAGATTCCCGAGGAGGTACGCGGCTCGATAATTGTCCCATTCTTAAACGAGAAAAGCCGCATGCTGATAGCAAATAAGGCAGTAAGCGGAAGGCAGTCCTACGAGGAAGTGCGTGATTATATTCTGGGTGAGTTAAAGCTCACACCTGAGGAATATAAGCGTAGGTTCTATGCTTGTCGGAAAGGCGGCAAAACATGGGGACAGTTTGTCACGAAACTAGAAGGGTTGCTTATTACTACCTGCGTAGTAGAGACATAACAAGCTTGGAAGATCTGCGGGCGCTACTGATTGCAGATCGCGTTAAACAGCTAATGGAGGATGACATGCGCACGTATGTCTTACAGCATGAGACAGGGGAATGGCTAAAACCTGAGGATGTTGCCAAGTTAGCACAGGGATACGAGGAAAGCAGAGCTTCCAAACGCCCAAGTTCTCGGAAGGTTGCTGAAGCGAGTAAGGTTGATTCACACAGTTGGCGGGACCCCGTAGGAAAAGGAAGGTTCCATGGGATCGATCGGAAGCCGTCTTCCAGGTGCTTCACCTGCGGTGAGATGGGTCACTACCAATGGCAGTGCAACCAAACGAGGCCGAAAGCAATAATGGGTGGGCAACGCGCCAAGGGCTCCGCACCGGAAAAGCTGACTGCCAGAGCTGCATGTGATGTGTACGAGTGCGCGGCAACGCCGACAGACACCGTTTCTACGTCGAAATTAACTTGGGTTGAGCTCACGTCTGTGGGGCGCCCATTTACGGCTTGTTTGGACTCAGGTGCTGACATTACCATCCTGAGAAGGAATGTCATCCCGGCTGAGGCAGACATTCAGGGTGCAGGCAAGGTTCGCCTTAAAGGAGCATTTGGTAAGACAGTTCCAGCTGATTTGATGTATGTCCCACTGAGCCTGTCCGCTAATGACGAGGGCGTAGCCCCTCAGCTTATGACACTGTGCGCAGTAACGGACCATTTAACGGAAGGGATAGATGCGCTTCTAACCCCAGATGCGTTCGATGAGCTGAGGAAAGTGCAGAGACAAGCCACTGAGCTAGCCGTGCGCATTGTGCAGGCAGAAGAAGCCGCCCGTGAAGCTGTTGAGGAGAGCGTGCGTCCTAGAGAGGTAGCCGAAGACGAGGCGATAGAAAGCGGCCCTACGGGTGTTCAGGACGGAGCAGTTGCACCAGAATCGTCGGTGCCGAACGGCGAGCAATGCGCGGACACGTTCGCGAAAGAGCAGAGAGAAGATGCGTCATTAGAAAGCTCATGGGCACAGGGACGCGATGGAACGCATGGCATGGTGGTTGAAGGAGGACTCTTGTTTCACAAAGATGACATGAATGGCAGGCAGTGCAAACAATTGGTCCTACCCGAGATGCGTCGAAGGGAAGTGTTGATACTAGCACACGATAAAGCATGCGGTGGGCATTTTTCAGACAAAAAGACAAAGCAACGTATTCGCAGTGCCTTCTTTTGGCCAACAATGTCTGCAGATGTGAGAAAGCATTGTCAGTCGTGTCACACGTGTCAGACTTTCGCTAACAGGAAGGTGACGGACCGAGTTCCGATAACCCCGTTGACACGGCCGCAGCAGCCATTTCAGGTTGTCTACCTTGACTGCATAGGGCCTATTGAGCCGGCTTCTGCGCGCGGACATCGGTATGCATTGTGTTTAATCGACCTTTGCACGAGGTGGCCTGAGGTAATTCCACTGCGAGCACTAACCGCTAAAGCCACCTGTCAGGCGTTGCTGGATAATTTTGCGCGCTTCGGCGTACCAGAGCTGGTGTGTAGTGATCAAGGGGCTAATTTCACGGCAGGGCTAACGAAAGAGCTGGCAGAGCGATTGGGAGCACAAGTACGCTTCTCTACGCCGGAACACCCGCAGAGCAATGGGCTCGTAGAGAGGTGGAATGGAGTGTTCAAGTCCATGCTGAGACACGTGATTCACGACCATGCCAGGGACTGGGATAGATATATACCCTGTCTACTTTGGGCGTACCGTGAGCTGCCGCACGAGATCACAGGAATACCCCCTTTCGAGCTTATGTACGGTAGGGTGGCACAGGGGCCTCTTAGCATACTACAAAAGACGTGGACCGGAGCCTGGGAGCCCCCGACAGGGTTGAATAAAGTCGCATCTGCGTATTTGACCGAGCTCCGAGAGAGAATGGCTGAAGCAGCCCGTGCCGCAGATCAACGAGGTGAGCAAATGCAACAGTTATACACTGATAGGTACAACCTCAGGGCGAGGCCGAAATCATTTGAAGCGGGCGATCAGGTACTGATTCTAGAAATAGGACAGGTCGCGAAAATGCAGCCCAAGTGGATCGGACCTGCCGAAGTGAAACAGCAGGTGAGGCCAGACAGCTATATCGTACAGCTCCCGGGAGACGTAGAAAAATGGGTGCACGCGAACCGCCTCAGGAAGTACTACGCTCGGGTGAATAACGTCGGCGTGGTCTTTGACTCAGACGAAGAGTTTGGCGAGATTGAAACAATCCCGCAATTTAGTGAAAACGGGAGGACAGTGGCTGCACTGCTAGAGGAAAGCACGCACTTGTCAAACCGACAGTTGACGGAGCTAGATCACCTGCTGAGACGGTACGGCAGTACATTTTCTGAAAAGCCGGGAAGGTGTAACGTCGGTGAGCACAAAATCATCTTGTTTCAAGGGGCTAAAGCTACCAAGGCGTATCCCTATCGTGTGCCGATAGCACTGAGAGGAGAGGTAGAACGGCAGGTGGAGCAACTGAAAGAATGGGGACTCATATATCCCGTAGAAAGTAGCTTCGCGCATCCGGTTGTGTGTGTTGCTAAAAAGGATGGCACAGTAAGAATGTGCATTGACTACCGTCGCTTGAACGCTGTCACTGAAGCGGATAGCTTCCCGATGGGAAAAACCAGTGAGCTGCTTTACGAGGTAGCCAGGGCCCGATACATATCCATTCTAGATATGACGAGAGGTTACTGGCAAATCGCGATTGAACCAGGCTCTCAGAAGCATACCGCATTTGCGACCACCAGTGGTCTTTACGCGTGGAGAGTGATGCCGTACGGACTTCGTAACTCGGCGGCAACGTTTCAGAGGATCATGAACGAGATCCTGCGAAAGCACCGAGACTATTCGTGCGCCTACATAGATGATGTAGCCGTCTACTCTGAAACTTGGGAGCTACATATGCAGCACCTGGAAGCGGTTCTTGCCACGATAGCATCGGTGGGGCTAACGATTAACCCGGAAAAATGCCGCTTAGCTCAGCCTAAAGTCAGGTACCTTGGGCATGTGGTCGGATCGGGCACACACTCCCCAGATCCAGAGAGAGTGAGCGCTGTAGCAGAGCTTAAGAGTCCCTCAACGAAAAGGGAACTACGTAGCGCTTTGGGCCTCTTCACCTACTACCGGGAGTACATACCATCTTACTCCGAAGTTGTACGCCCTCTGACCGATCTCACGAACCGACGCGTGCCGAACAATCTTCCATGGAGCTCAGAGGCTGAAAGAGCCTTTAACAATGTAAAGGTTGCGTTGAAGGCAATTCCGACACTAAGTGCCCCACAGACAGGTAAGGCGTTCGTGCTAACTACTGATGCCTCGGAAAAAGGGGTAGGTGCATGTCTGAGTCAGGAGCTGGATGGTTCTGAGAAACCTATCGCCTTCCTCAGTAAAAAGCTAACGCCGCAACAGGCGAAGTGGTCTGCTATTGAGCGTGAGGCCTTTGCAATTGTGTGGGCGCTGAGCCGCCTTGACACATGGCTTTTCGGTGCTAAGATCAAAGTGGTCACCGACCATAATCCGCTGACTTATCTGACCCAGTCCACACCCTCCAGTGCGCGCCTAACTCGCTGGGTTCTAGCGCTGCAAAAATATGATCTGGCGTTTTCGCACATCAAAGGATCGCTTAACCGGTGTGCCGATGCTCTGTCTAGGCTAGAGAGTGGTATCTAGAGTGGACGGCTCAGGTCGCCGCTTATCGGGGTGTTGGAAGTTGTAACAAGCCCCGTTGGCTTGTTGAGTATGGGGAAGATTGCGGTGATTGTGCTATTCACCTAATATTGATGGGTGAAATTACCATGGTGGACCAAGGAACGTACAGGGCAGGGTCCTGCCTGTACTTGAGCGTTGAATAAGGACTGTTAGTTTGTCTGTGTGTATCAGTATCTGGCACTCCTATGTTCTGTGTATGATGTGGTTTACACGTGTTACCTTGTATTGTTTTGCGTTTGATTATGCAGTGTTTATTGCTTGATTTGGTGTTATGTATGCCAAGCTGTGTTGCCTTGTATGGCGTATGGTTTAGTTACCGTTTGCGAACGTGCACACGGAGATTGTCGTTCAGGGCGCGCGCGCCTCTGTACGGAGCGTTGCACTATTGTTTGCATAGCTGCGTTTGTTTGTTTTGTTTGGTGTACGCCACACCACAATGCCCCCCCCCCCCCCCCTTCCTTCCCCCGTTAGAGGAGTTTTATGTTGAGCGTACAGCAAGTGTACGCGCAACATTCTCGATGGGGAGGAGTGAAGTTTGCGGGCTTCGCACAGAAGCGAGATTCCGAGGGGGCCGCCAAGGTCAAGGGGCAGCTTGACGCGGGCAGATTTATGACGGTCGCGCGGGCGACCGCTTCTCGGAAGTGAGCCCAGAACACATGGCAGAGGGCGACGCCGCCGGCTCCCTCCGTCCCGTGCCGCGAGGGAGGCAGAACAGTGCAGTTGGAGCGCACAGCATAAGCGCAGTGGTTGTGGGTTCAACGCTAACTGCTATGTCCCCCGGTTTGGGTGGAGAGGGCGCGGAGGCCATAAATCCCGAAACGCGGCGTAACACAGGCCTGGGGAGAACGCGCTGTTGACATGTCCTCCCGGGAAGACGCCTGTGTGTCCCTGTGAATCCACCGCCCGCGCGCAACCGACCAAGAGCAGGGATCGGAATGTTTGGGCCTGAGGTTTGCGCGTGTGTGTTTTTATGTATTTTCAGAAGTGTAACCGTCGACGCCGTTAGTCTTTGCGACTGTTTGGCGCCTCTTGCGTAGGAGGATTTTAGAGAGGGAAAAGTTGCAGATGTATGTGTTTGTGTGCGCAACCACTCGCCGCTTAGTGCGTGCTTTGTGTGTGTTTTATTTGACATGCGTAGGAGAGGGTATATGTGGCACAATGATTGGCCAGCCCATTTTAAAGGACTGCATGTTATTGGCCACATAGTGGCGTACGTCGGTTGGTCAACGGACTAAACTGGAATTTTGGGTAACGCTAAGAAAGCGAGTGTTGGACAGGTGGGGCTCGGAGCAGAGTGGGGCTCGGACGAGGGTCGAGGGCAGACGGGTTGTTCGAGGAGGGAGGCTAGGCTGACGGAGGGCCCAAGGGACTCCGGCCTAAAGTGTAGCAGAAGGCCAAGGCCTGATTCTGCTAGCCTCTGACCTCCGATCGTACACCCGGTTGCGTGGAGAGTGGTTGTCCGAGGAGGGAGGCTAGGCTGACGGAGGTCTCAAGAAACTCCGGCCTAAAGTGTAGCAGAAGGCCAAGGCCTGATTCTGCTAGCCTCTGACCTCCGATCGTACACCAGTCGCAGTTAGCCCTCTACGTTCGATGTCGCACCCGACGACATTATTGTAAATACTAAGTTGTAAAAAGTGTAAATAAACGTGTACAGTCCGAGAAGAGAAGTCGTCATCTCCGCACCGCAATGTGTCACTGAGCCACGGACGCAGCGGTGGTCACCAAACACCACTCGGTGCGAGCGAAGGCAGCAGAAGAAACAGCAAGAACACCTGCTGTACAGGGAAGCCCATCGATTCACCAAGTCTTCGCACCTGTTTTTAGTTTAACTATCACCCTCCTGGATATCAGTACTTTTATCAAACCCGAATAGATAAAAGAGAAGGCGCCCCCCCCCTTCCCCGTTGAGCTTCTACTTAAAGAAACAATATCTTGTGAAATGACCGAAAAATACACGGCAAAAACTGCTGATTACGAAGTACTCACTCTGCGAAGTTCAACAAACATTCTTGTGTCATGTGCAGGCCACCAACAGGCGTCATTAGTCGTTTCTTAGCATTTCTTGAAAATATTTTGAACCAGATAAAATTACAGATTAGGTTTTAGACGATGAGATGAACATAAATATGCTTTCAACTTCACGTTCGAAAAAGAAACTCCAGTCTTTGTTGCAGTGAATGGCTTCTTTTGCCTAATTACAAAGCCGACGCGAGTGGCTTTAGAAAGTACATCTTTTCGCATGCGTTGACTACAAAGGTAGACACCAATTAACCCCAGACGTTGTTTACACAGACATTAATGATCTATATATGACTATATATGGAATATATATGACGCGCTTTCTCAAGTAAAGAAAAGTGGCTGCGCCATCTAGGGCTAGGAAACCTTAGATAACATTTGAGTTGTTCCAAATGATACATTGTACGAACAGTTTCTACAAACAAAACATGAAAGCCGGTTTCGCTTATTCTAAATGTAAAGAATTATTTTACATCGAAACTGATCACCACTCGAGAAGCATGTTTTACAACTATATTTTATAGCTCGACTGAACAGCGATTCGATGTTTTGTGGAAGAAATTAAATTTCCTATTGCAACTAAATGCTCATCATACTCATGATTATGTACAGTACAAGAGAAAACGTACTTACGGCACTGGCTTTGCTGATGCTTTTAACCGCTTTTTCATCCAACAAGCTTCTCAGAGTCAGATACAGTAGGCAAGACTTTAATGAATTCTTGAAAGGAAGCAGCAGTTTATCATCGCTTCTTTCTTTTGCTCCGAAAAACTGCTTAGAAGTTTTCTCTTCCATGAGCAGAATTGAAAATAGCAAGTGTGGAGGCTAGTTTCCTCCAAAGAGGACCCAGTAAACATGTTCACCATATATGCCATGCTATTGGTACATCTACAAATGTAATTATCTACCGCTGTATTTCCGAAGGCATTGCAAACTGGTCGAGTGATACTGGTATATAAAAGTGGCCCCAAATATTTTATTCAGAACTACCGCCCGCTATATATGTTACTTTTATTCTCTAAACGTATAGAGAAATTACTGCATAGTAGAGTACTGTCATTTTTTAATAGGCACAATTTTCTTGCCTTTCGATACGATTTTCGAAACAATCGATCGACAGAAATAGTACTACTCACTCAAAAAGTAATATTAATAGACAAGGTGCAAAATAAGGATCGAGTTGCAGGCATGTAGATAGATTTTACAAAAGGGTTCGATTTATTAAGTCACAAAATTCTCTTACATAAAATGGAAACCTGCGGTGTCCACCGAAAAGCACTAGACCTAATGAAGGTGTACATCTCCCAAATAACAAAGTTCAATACAGAATACTTCTGGAGGAGTACCCCAGGGAAGTATATTGGGTCCGCTTTAATTTTTAATTCATCTATATGATGGTAAATTTGATAGTAAATTTGTATCCTACGCCGATGATACTTCAGTGTTCATACCCAAGAAATCAAAACATGATATCGAAAAAAAGAAGAAATTAGAAAGCTTGATGCGTCTAATATACGGGCGAAAGCAAATTGTCCGAAGAATATTCCTGAAGAGATTGAAATGGTATTGTAAATCAATGTATGTTTAAGCCATGATCCTGCGGAGGTAGTGGATTTCGTCAAAATGCTTGGTGTCATACTTCTAAAGCACTTGACTTTGAATGGCCATGCTGATTATATAAGATGTAAAATATATTCAGCTGTCTGAGTTATATGCGCTATTCTTCCTGTTAAAATTAGGCTGCTGATGCATTACTTTATAGCTTTTCTTTTTTTTTTTTGCAATACTGCAGTACAATTTGGGGCACCACTGGTATCACAAATTTGAGCAAGTTGCATCTTCTTCAAAAGAGCTGTGAAATGCATTGCTGGTGTGTCTTATTGTTTGCCCACGCGTAAGTTCTTTTTAAAATGAAATTCTGCCAGTGCTTGCTTTATACGATTACACACATTTAATGAGCTTCAAAGGTACTTCCCTGGAGTGATGAAAATTATATTGGTAATTTGGCAGAACATGCGAAAAACAGCCCTATTCTACAAACCAGAAATAAAGAAGTTTGGTCAGTTTCGACACCTAGAGCATGTTTCTCCAGAAAATATCTGTAATACTCTGCCGTTGTTATTAAATAATCTAAATCAAGAAATGTCTGACTGTTTTCATCATTCAAATATTGGAAGTAAGAAATATTTTACAAGTTTATGTTATGGCACTCTATGTATTTTTTTTGTATTGATACTTTTGTTTCTTTACCACAGTATGTTACATTGTTTTGTGCTATAATAAATAGCGCAGTATTTATTGCCTAAAATGTCTTTTTTTTTGCCTAAAATGCTTGTTTGTGCGAAAAGGCGCCACTTGTCTGGTACACTGCCAAGTTGAAAAAGGGGGCCGGACCTTTGCAAGCTTGCGAGAGTTAAGTTCTATCTCCGTCTGGAGAAAAAAAGCTGATTCACTGATTGATTGTTTGATTGATAAGGGAGGGTGACATCAGAATCAACCTACGGGTTCCTTGCATTCCCTTTCTCCTAAGCCTACCAGGGCCCTTGTAATCCCTTTACCCCTAAACCTCGTAGGCACATTCAGCTGCATGTTTAAAGATGGGTTTTATATGTGGTGTGGCAGCGAGAGCTTAAGCGTCCCGTACATTTTTTGTTTTTGCAAGCTTTAGGACTATATACGCCTATACACGCCTCATAATAATGACTATGCGTGCAAGGATCGCTGGGAAAATATAATGTACATCGTTTAGTGTACATGATGCTACGAAATAAAAATTAACCTTCTATAAGTAGTTATTGCATTTATTTTTTGTTCGAGCAGAACATAAAAGCGAACACTGCGGGGGAAGAATAATAGGACCACTGACACGTAATTGTGAAGAATGACCCTCTGCTAAGCATCCTAAAGAAAATTGAGCATATAATGTAAGGGTAGAGCCAATTCTTTCTCTGAAAAGAAGGTCGGTAACTCAGCTCGCACGTGGCCTGCGAGAAGGGGGTTAAAACGAAAGAATGGTGACCAAAAAGTCGCGAAAAGCGGGGATAGCCGTTCTTTAAAAAATTCCAGCAAGCCATCGTCCTTAGCTCAAGGGAAGGGACATTACTATGGAAGCGCTGAAGCTATAGGAGCATGCTGTGAAAACCAGTCTTCCGTAGATATTTAACAGAACATTGAAAGTATCATTTTCGATTTGATAGTGTAAATAATGATTTCGAAAGGTCTCTGAACGGAGTAAGCCGTGGCAATCCTACGGCACCCTTTTCTCAAAAGCCGACCTCACCGAAAGACGGCATAGGTTAGCCTGAGCCTCACACTAGAGGTTGAAGTTCGGTTTGCTGGCCTCAGTAAAACAATTGAGCTAGGGCTGAGGTCACCTGAGCCTGGTCTCACTCATTGAGGTTGCGGTAATTTCGAAAGAGACGGTGGCCTCTTAATATCGAAACTGCATGAGGTTGCTGACCTCTGCCATTGTGTTCTCGTCCTTTAATGCTACTCTGCGCAGTGCTGTGAGTGAGCTGCTTACAGTGAAGACATCTATAACTTCGTCCCGAAAAAGACACTGCGACCACTTTACACAAGCTTTGGGTCGCATCTGTGAAGCCTTGCCATTATAAAGCTCTTGACAACACGTAAACGTTCCCTCTGAGTAATTTCTGAAAGACGTTATTTGGTATATGAATTTCGCATAATAATTTCGCTCAGCCGCGTGCTTACAAACTGGAGGCTAGATGCTGGCCACGATGCTCGTGAAATATAACGAGTGCTTGATTGAATCTGTTAGCTGGAACAGTGAAGAGCTATATCTGCCGATGACTGTAGAGTTTGGTTGGTAATAAGCTTTTGGTCGATAGTGGGATTGCTGCTATCCGATTCTTCCATGTCAGATCGTACAATGGCGCGGCGATATCGTCGTTTATATGACAGAGGTGTACTCTTAATAAACTGCATCGTAAAATCAACCGATATTGTTATCATTATGACCTTTGGAATTCATATTGTAACAATGCTTTCGCTATTGCTATCCCTATCTGCGCATTATGAATCACGCTAAAGATATTTTGTTACTACTGCTCGAGGAGTGTCGGAAAAATTGCTTGTGAGGGAAAAGTCGTCTTGAGGAAAGAGCCAGGATTCTCCCATGTGTTACGGCTTCTCTATCGCACACGTCGTAAACGGCTGGCGGGTGAGCGTACCATCTTGGGGCCACTCTAGCGTGGCTGAACGGGTCTTGCATGCCTGCACAGAAACACGCTCTGCCGCACAGTGCTAATCGCACAAACACGCCTCGAGGCTTCCGTATTTGTTCCCATCATCTCCTCATCGCTAGCGCCATCCGCCCACCGCGAGAGAGCGCGAGGAAGAACGTTTTGTACTCCTCCTCCGCTGACAACCGCAATTAGCGCATGTGTGCAGCTTTAATTAGCATCGAATGTTTGTTCATAATAACCTATGCTGGTCATATACTTCGTATTTGGAGTTCAATAAGCGACCAAAAATTATTGGATCTAGGAGGAGTCGGAATTCAGGCACCCCCAAAACAGCAACAACCAGATTAACAGCGACGCCCCGGTCAACGAATCGGAAACCATTCAGCTCTGGCGAAATCATTGGAGCTCATGCAGTCCATGAGAACAGACGAGATCATGTGGTGAACATGCGGCGGCATCCAGTAAGCGCCACCGCAGTGTTGATTCCCATGACTTGCTACAGTACAAAAACTGCGACACCGTCTCTCCCGTCGCGTTATCGTTAAAGGCCCGACGTCCAGAAAATCGGGCATCAGCGTTGTTAGCGGCCGATCACGGTGTGCCTCTGACAAGTGCTAGTTGGCAAGTGACATGACAGGACACTGATTGGTCGTCGGGTTGTGCGACGTTACGAGACCGACGGCAAAGCAGAGTTGGCAGGAGCTGCCAGTACGGGCAACTCCTTTGAGATTGGAGGGTGAGACCAAACTTGAGCGCCGAGGCAGTCTTCGACCTAGTGTCATGCATGCTACCCCTATACAACTGGTCAAAGTGGGACTTTATATTCATATAGAGTGTTCTTTCTTTCTTTCTTTCTTTCTTTCTTTCTTTCTTTCTTTCTTTCTTTCTTTCTTTCTTTCTTTCTTTCTTTCTTTCTTTCTTTCTTTCTTTCTTTCTTTCTTTCTTTCTTTCTTTCTTTCTTTCTTTCTTTCTTTCTTTCTTTCTTTCTTTCTTTCTTTCTTTCAATCAATTTATTCGCCAAAATATAAAAAACAACATGCACGTGAATCTCATCTGGGCGCATGTGGTAGCCTATGAGTGCATGCTAATGAGTATGTGGTGCATGGGAAATCCCTAGTCAAGGTATTAATTAGTGTTTAAGCAAGCAGCAAAGTATTCATGTCTGCACTGATTGATCCGCAAGGTGAGCCGCAGACGGGATCCATTACCTCTGTTGCATAGTAACCTTGAACTTGTAGCTTGTGTGCCTCTAGTTGTTCAGGAAGAAATAGGAACCGCACGATAATGCGGAAACGAGCTGCTAACTGCGTTTTTAATTAGCCCGACCAGGGCGCACGGACAACAGACAGCACCCATTGAAGATTACGCCAGTAAGCCACCGGCTGCGATAAGCTGCTTCATGAGCACACAGAACCTGCCTACTGCTGCTATCATGCGCTTAAGACTGTCACATAAGTTCTGCTGCGTTTTCTCGAGTGCGGTAGAGTGCTCCTGAACGAAGGGTGTCAATAGCAGTCGGCTCTCACCGTAAGGAACCTCTGAGGAGCGCGAGTTGCCGGACCTTCTTCACGTTCAGGTTATCCGGAGTTGTCTCTCCTGCAAAAGCATTGAATAGTATACCGCCGAAGCAGCAGTTCAAATAACCCAAAAATTGGAATGTACAAACCTTCTCTCATTTCTCAGTGCGGAAAGAATGAGGTGAAGGTAGCGTATATGATTTTTCTGAAGAACAGCGCGACTTGAACAAGGACGGAAGGAAGACAACACGGACAGGCGCTGACTTGCAACTGAAGTTTATTGCTCGGAACGTGGTAATATATATCAGGCTCCAATATATAGCCTCCAATATAGCCTCCAATATAGCCTCCAATATATAGCCTCCAATAGGAGCCTGATATATATTACCACGTTCCGAGCAATAAACTTCAGTTGCAAGTCAGCGCCTTTCCGTGTTGTCTTCCTTCCGTCCTTGTTCAAGTCGCGCTGTTCTTCAGAAAATGGCATACCAACTCGCCCAAGCATCAGTTCTAGTGTATATGAACCCATCTGGTATTGTATGTTATCATCGAGTAGGGTGTGGTTTTTGTCACTCGAAAATATCTCTAGGAGAAATCGCTCGGGCTTGTTGATACTGAACGTGTTGCAATAATATAGCGCTTAGACACGAACAAGTGTCACGCAAATTAGGACACTGATCTCGATCCTTGGTTGACGAAAGGCAGGCACAGAAAAGAAAAATTCTTTGGAAAACAATTTCCTTCAGTCCACCTGGTTATTCTGTGCCCTGTTTCAATCAAACTCTCGTACTATAGGAGTTGAATGAGGCGGAAGCGTCTGTTAGGCGCTGCTGTACGATGCCTATTGGAAAGCAACCTCCGGAAAACGCTTTTCGAATGGGCTTTCTCTTTGTATGAAAGGCGACTTTCGAGTGTTTTCGCTCTGCAAGTCAGGCGTTTTGTTCAGCTTAAATTGGAATTGCGGCAGGTACACATAAGTATGAAAAGGATGTTTCATTAAGGTTGACATTGGGAACTGATTGGGATATATCTTAGAAAGGTGTGATGAAATATTATGGAGGTGGATGAAACATTCAAGGAAAATCTTATTTTTGTGGTGTGCATCGATGCGGAGAACATGATCAAGAACACGTAATTTGAAGACTGGCACCACAAAATGTCATGTTTTAGCAAGAAGCTTGAAGGAACTTCAGAAATTGCAGAAATTATAGAGTTGTAAAAAAGAAACTGAAGGCACTCCTTAAGGTTTTAAAGGACTCGGGGCTAAGTTACAGACTTCAAGTGTAGGCTCTCTACTCGCTTTTGATATAGATCTCTGGACATGTGACAGACACTTTTCCTTGGCGCCCTTTTTTCTCCCTTTGTTACCCTTCTCACGTTAGAAAAGCTTATCGGGCATCACCCAGTTAACCTCCCTGCTTTCTATTTCACTATTTATCTCTATGTGCCATCATAAAAAAATCACTGTAAAAAACAGCAACAAAATAGGCGCACTCCACCTCCCCGCACAGTTATGTAATCTCTCAGATCAGTTTGGCGTTTGCTTTCTCTGACGCATCTGAGTAACCTCGCTTGCGTAACGTATGTCTTTCACTTATCCTTTCTGCACGACCTCGGGCAAACGGTCACGGGAGGAAAGTCGGTCAACAAATGTGGCCGATTAGGTAGCAGCCTCTTAACTAGAAGAAAAACTGAGAGCCTAATGTTAACGTTATTCCGAGTGCTATCGAGCTCACTACGTGCGTGAAGGCCGCACGGCACGAAGGAAGGGAAGGAAACTAGTGTTGCATGACAACCTCCTCGCGCTTCATGTTTGTGGTTTTCGTTGGCTCCTCGATATTGTTGGCGTGTGTCGAATGCCGTTTGCGGCAGAAAAAGCGAGCCAAGAACGGCGCATGCTGCATCTCACGCGGGGACATTCAACATCTGAAGAAGTGTGAGGTATGTGCTCATTCCACCTATGTCAACTGTTCGTTGTCACTTCGGGTTTTCAGGAGATAGTTAGATTTGCGAATAAAAAAACTTTGTCTGGTTATAACCGGCTGTCAGGATTGCAGCAGTAAAAGCAATTTATGAGCATGATTTATTTACACTTTTTAATTAGTTAGTCAAGTTTCAGTTAACGCTACGACAAACATCCCAACTTCTGATAGATTTCCCGTTCTTCAACATACGCCGAGCGGTTCACGGATTTCCTCACGAGGGCTGCGGTTTCCTCAATACTTAAGGCTTAGTATTTCAGCTAATTCCTTTTTATGACTCTCAGAGGCAGTCAAGCCTTGCAGAGAGAGGTGGAAAAATAAAGATAAAGAACAGGAGTGTATATAATATACATTCTAATAATATTAAGAATAACAGTATTATAATTTATTTCACTCATGCCGTGAGGCAGTGCGGGAAAAAAACAAACTTCCCCTTCACTATTTCCCATTGAGGTTTGCGTGGACCTTGTTGGCGACGACGTAGGTGGGTAGGGGATTTTGGTCCTTGTCAGTTTTGGGGACGGAGGAATTTATATACTGGCCACTCATCCACTCTGAAACATGAAACAGATAAGACGTGATCTGTGCGAGTAGGAGTGCACCGGTGGAGGAAACAAGGAATGGTTTAGGTTATTGTTAAGGTAATATATTTTATCAAATGTGAAACAGGGGAGGAATATGACGCCATATTGTAAATATGGAAGATTACATTTGTTGTCATATGTGAAAATTGGCATGACCGAAGTCCTCATCATCGTAATCAGCCGCACAATACCCACTCTCCCATATTCCTCTAGTTAATAATAAGATGCGCCGAGATCTATATCGAATGACTGCAACCACCCACGAAGGTTTATTAATGGAGATTACTGCAGTCGCCGTTGGCGCCTTGTCTGGATGTTTCCTAGCCAGCGGTGCCGTGAATGGCCTGGCATTCTGCCCACTGACGTGTGAGCTGAGCGTGTGGCTGACGCCGTCGATTATTCGGTGCAAAATTTAACTATTTGATAGAAGTTTTTCGCTCTCTTCCTGACTCCGTGTGACAACCTGTATTTCTTTGCACGAGTGCGTTGCGTTTTCCCTCGTCGAAGCAATGACACCATGGCCGACACCGACCCCGTGTCCCCAGGCTCAGCAGTTGAGCGCCCTAACCATTGTGCCACCTCGACTATGCTCGATGAAAAGATATTGGTTTCAAGAATGGGCTCAGAATACCACTCGAGTCTAGAAAGTATTTTGCTTAATGAACCTCGAAATAAATAGACCTTATATTCGTAGCCCACAGAAGACAATCCAAATCTATTTTCACTTCTTCAGGTGAAATTTAGAGCAAACGTTAGTAATAAGGAAGCGGGGCCTCGCCATTGTTCAGGAACATGTAACCCGAAGAAACAAAAATTGAGAGTATTTCAGGGCTGTACACGTTACACATAGTAAGTAAATGATTATAATTTCAAATATTTCATTGAATATGTAAGCCATTGCAGCTATCAGTTATGAAACCAAAACTTTACTGAACATACGCAGAGAAATAATAAGTACAATAATTTTTTTAATATTTATTGCCGTAAAAGAAATGTACCAGAACATTTCCTTATGCGATATGCAAAGACTGCAATGTCTGTGCTGACGTTGGGCAATTTGCTACACTTTTATTTTCAACAGAACTTGGTGTTTCGATGTTCGCTATCACTTTTCAACGCAAAACATCAAGGTATCAGCTTCTGCATGGAAAATGTTCTCTATCTATATCCTGAAGGAAGAACCGCAGTATAAGTGTCTACATAATGGACATTAACCCCTGCACAAAAGCATCTAGCAATAGTGTTCGCATCGACGAAATCCTTCCTTTGTCTCGCTTCGACAGTTATATTCGCGCCTTCAAGCTCTGTGTAGAATCCGACGAGTGTGATGTATCGGAATGTGAGTTGCAGCGCTATCTAACAGTACGCGGGCTTGTGCAGGCGGCCGCTCGTATTTGTCAGGCGGAAACGGCCATAGGAGAGGGCGTGATTCGGTCGATGCACGTACGTGCTTTTAGGCAGTCTTCTCTTCTTCTCTGTTACCAGTGCGTTGTTGTTCTGTGAAGGAGGAGAAATAGCTGCCAGCATAAGTGTTCGTCCCGAAGGTGGTATTCTGAAAGCGTTACCGTCACTTACACTTTATTTTAAAGAAACTACGACTGAATACGAGTAATCGCGATTACATGACAACGTAACTGGATTTTCCGTTACTGAAATTTGGAAGCAGTCATCGAAGAATTACAGCAATTAGGAAATACGTATTAAATTGCAAGCAACAATTAATTGCGGCACGTTACGTGCAACTTTGATGTACTTCGACTGCATACCAGCATGTACCGTAGTTGTATGATTTCCTGAAACAGTCCATTGATGTAGTGCTTTTGTGATATGAAAGGCATTGCGCGGTTCAGTGCTGCGACACTGCGTGTAGGCTATACGCGACTGCGTAGCCGATGGTTCCAGAAAAGTGTACGCGTTGTACGGTTCTAGATTTGATTTGCAACTCATATCCTTTTACGGGGTATACAATGAACGCGTAATTAATGTTGATACCAAATAGAAAATGTATCGTCAGCAAGGATGTACCCTAATCATAATAAATAGAGTAGAGCACTGAAATGCCGTAAATGAAAAAAAAAAAAAAACCCGTCAGCACTCAGTCGATATAAACTGCAGGCCATATTCTGTGTCAAAAAGCAATACAGGTAGAGGGGGAACCTCATTTCGCAAGCCGAGCCAACGGTTCAACAAGTGGACTTGTCATTTTCTCTTGTGGCAACAGAATTTCTGCTTAGTTTATGACCGCGAACCTTTTGCGAAAACAGGCTCGTAGTTTCAGCATTGGAAAAGTTACTGAGCATGTGCCGAAAAGCAAAAATGTGCAACCGCGGTATATTGTCCTTCATCGTTTATGACCATTATGCAGATAAACACAGAAATATACTAAAACGCTATGCAAGGACTGCAGTCTTCATTGCGGCTTGTAGGCAACTTTCTGTCCCGCAATAAGTAGGCTGATCAGATTTTCTATGCAGTTTTTGACCGCAAACCTGGCGTGAAAACAGAAATTTCTGTAGTAACATTACAGTTTGTGCGCAGTTACAACCAAAAAAACCCTACAGAGCAACAGACAAGAAAAAGGTACTCAGAACTAGAAAAAATCTGAAGTTACGAGAGAAATACAGAAAAGTTTGTCATATTTCTGACACGATTCAGAAGTTTATTTTGACTCGGAAACAATAAGAACCAGAAATAATGGCAGCCAGTACCCAAACCATGATAGTGATACCGAAAATGGTTTGCACGAAAACATGAATATGCACCGTGCAGGCAAACACTCTCGAACATGAGCTGGGATAAGATAGCCCACAATAAACACAGGCAACTTATCCAGCAACTCAAGGGAACAAATGCCAAAGAGCACGAGGAGATACAGGAAGTCACGAGATCAGCACAAGCAGCTTATCTAGTAACTTCTTCGAGAGAAAGTTTCAGCAATATGATTGCCAATTTTGACACGCACACGTAGCCCATGGGTCTAACAGTTTTTTAAAATTTAAGCGCTTTTTATTCATAGCGGGCAAACCTCTTATTATTGTTTGGAGTTGTCGCGCTATTTGCTATTCATTCAGCGCCAGTCTGAAATAAGCCTCCGAAAGTTTAGAAGTTTTCACAAAAGGTTTTTTAATCATGTGGTAGGTAGGCTAAAGGCGTGTCTATCATAACGCTTAGATCAACCTTGTGAGCAGTTTAATGGCGAAAAGTCTGCCACCAATTAAAAAAAGATAAAAGAAAACCGTCTGCGGCTTTAGCGGCAAATGTACTACTCGGTCGGCGGGAATGAGACAGCCTTCACTCTGGGCCTTGCTCAGTTTAAAAAGGTGGATGATGAGAGGAAGTTTGAAGCACATAGAAGGGCCTCAATCGTAATAGAAACATTTTGCCAGCGTAATTTCGTTCGGCTGCGAGATAAAATAATTACGATGGCTTTGTAAAGGAAAAGAAAAGGATTGCTTCCTGGCATACGCAGCATTTTTCTATCAAGCGTAAGCGCATCGTTCAGGACAAAATAACTGTAAGCGGGACGATATCCTATATAACGCATTCAAAACGATGGCCTTTTGGAAGAGCATCCGCCTCGCATTCGTGAGGTACCAACTTCGATCCCCGGTGCAGCCGGGTACCCACCGATTTCGCCTGGCCTGGTTCTCTGCTCTTCTGGTGTGAAATGCTTGGAAAAAGGGGTCATGGACCAAAAATGTTGGTTCAACAAGAAAAGAAAATAAGGCCACATAAGGGCTCCTGCCGCGTGAGGTGGACTTATGGTTGTCCAATGGCAGAACTCATCACTGTGCCATCGGGGCAACTATTTAGACCATGAATATTGTCCAAGCATTTGGCCCCATAACAGCCGAGCATCAGGCCGAAGGCAATCTTGTATCCATTGAAAACCGCTGAGTTCTTGGCGGCACTATGGAATCAAACTTGGTATCTTCCGAATGCGAGACGGATCGACCACAAGAGCATCGCATCAAAACAATGCATCAAACTAAATTACTGCAGTACTGCCTCGGATTGGATTCCAAGGGAAGGCAAGAGAAATTTAGCGGATGAGACTACGCAGTTTGCGGGGTTAAGCGGACGCTGCTAGCACACGACCGGGTTGACTGGAGGGATATGGAACAGGCGTTTAGTCTACAGTGGGTATAGTTAGGCTGATGATGATGATGACGATGGTCCTGACTGTTTGCCCGATGCAGCTGGATTTTTACAAGCCTAAATCTCCAGACTCTGCTACAGACCCTTCCTTACTTCTTTCGAAAAAAATTCTGGTTCGTTATCGCAATAGGTGGAGCCATTTTCCTAGGTTGTAATTTGGGGTAAATATTTTTTTCGGTCAGATGATATCCCTTCGAATTTCACAGACGAGTGCTGAACTAGGGCTCTTTAAATATTTACACAAGAAATTGGTTTCTGTACGACTTAATATTTTTTTTTATTTGCTGGATAATGCTAAACTAGTAAGTTTAGCATTACGTAAAAATACCCTGATAGCAAAAAATGCTTTACTGATCTTTAGCTTTCATTTTTGGGAAACCGTACAATACTGCTTATCTATTAGGGAAACATACGCATTTGTGCACAATGTAGAACGTTTAATAGAATGTCCGGGATATGTACTACCTGGTAAACATGTGGGAGTCTGAATAGAAAAAGTAAGTCACTGAAACGGTACCCATGCGTGTGCATAAAAGTGCAGTTTGGCGCCTACTGAGTCTAGCTTTCCAGGCTCAGGTGGTTCAAGGAAAAATACGAATTTGAGCCCACAACATAGCTAATATTATTGCAATCGGAGTGGTTTTTGTTTTAGGCGAAGAAAATCTGCTTGATAGTCTCCTTTGAATAAATGTCGTCCTCACCGGTTTTTGCTGTCTCTTAAGTGCACCGCAAGGCAATAGAAGTTATTGCGACATCCCAAGGGGTACACGTCGCACCTTTAAAGACACAAGGTTGAGGCTTCGCTGAGTGGAAAACACCAGTGTTGTCCAGACAGCGTAGGCGCATCGAGAAACCCATGCCATATATGATGATACTGACGGCAAGGAGATTAATTTGACAGTAGACCTGCAATTTAAAATCAATTTCGCTAATTTGATTGTTTTCTTTAGCAACTGGGATTCTGTAAACAAAATTTGGCATGCTTTAATTGGGATTTGATTCCACGACGTTTTGGTCGAAATGCAGAAAGGCACGCCCTCGTCAAGCAAGGTGGGAACGTTATCTTCTGTGAGGTAAGGGGGATAGGGAAAAGGGGAGCTTATTTTTTTGTGATGTTCGCCTATTGATAGAGAACCTAACACGATGTGGTAATGGGAAAAAAATTAACGACTGTGCCTAAAACAAAACCGCTTAAAGGGGGCCACAATCACAATCCTCAAGACCGTGCTTAGGCGTCCTCCTAAGTTTCTGTTTTGCGGATTGCTTTTCAAGTCCAGGTAAAGCTCTAGACCAAGAAAATTGATTCTTTCTGTTAAAATCCCAATTCGAGTTCAATGTAAGTGCACGGATGAAGCCTTCTCTGAGGCATTGTGTAACACGAAACAATGTTGGTGCATACCATGTTCATTTCTAATTCAGAAAATTTCGGCGTGTTTATTTGTCATATGGTTCACCAATAGGCCTTTATTTTCTGGGATAGCATTTATCATGCTCTGGATCAGTAATTAAACCAAAAATATGTGCTGTATAATGAAAATAGAACTTGTATGTTCTAGCGGAGAGTATAACAATTAGTAGATTTGTCCGTGACCAACAGCGTGTTATTATGATTGCATCAACTCAATGAAAATTACTCTGGAAACGAGTGGATTATGCTGGCACCAAAGCTTTGTGGCCACACTGCGAAGTACCTCTCAAGAAGCCCTCCGATAGTGGCTGCAATTTGGGTTTCATAAGTTTGGTATTTTTACCAATGAAAAAGGCAGACACCTATGCCTTGGGAGCCATATTCGAAACTAGCAGTTTCACTATTTCTTTCCACATCTATAGTCGTTGACTAGTGTATTAGCATAAAAACATGGAACGATGAACAATATCGAGACTGTGGCTTGGAGGTGGGTATTGGCTGGGTATCGGTACACGCGAGCGGCGCAGGCGGCAAGGTCGCGCACGCTTTGGCAATCGAGATTATAAACGACGAACCGCTCTGTCTCAAGACGCTCGGGGCGGCCCGTACCGAATGACCCCGACCCGATCACGCATGCCAGCGCAGCCAAACAAGAAAGATGACCTGTACTCGAGGCGCTGATTTCTGTTGATCTCAACGCTATGGGCTTCTCCACGGCGCCCTAATCCTCATACATGGACCCTTGCTACGCCCATACCGCAGATGTCATTTTCCAAGGCTATCACATAGCAAACCCAGACACCATGACCTCCTCGCAGCTAAGCCAGACGATCAGCAAGAATACAACAGCAAAAATCTGGTGACAGGTACATGCAGGCATTGAAACATGGATGCCCGCCAAATGGTGGAAAATGTGTTGTGGGGCTGCGCTGGTTACATTAGAAGACCGTACCTTACAAGTCTTGTCACCCTATTCAGTGCTTGGACAACGCTCAGCCCCGAGGAGCATGACTCACGCTGCTATGGGAATTGGTACATGAGGCAGACATGGGCGTCCAAATGTGGTCTCCCAGTTTATACTCCTACTCTCGCATCAATATGCCTTCGTGTCGGCTCTATTCAATAAACATTACCTTATCCTTAACACGACATCCCGTGTTAGAGATATCGGATTCCACCTCACGATAGCCCGTGAGGTGGAGGCGTCGTCGTCTAGCGCCTGTCGTCTAGTAGTCGGAGAATTACGGGAGGTAATTCGAGGAACCTAAAATGATGACAGGCAATAAGGAAAAGCCCAAATAAAAGCAATTTCAAAGATATAGAAGAATTTCTTTAAAATAAATCGGTGTTAGGTAGTCAAGTACTTGGTGCCGAACCAAGGCCCTCTTGCGAAACGTGTACAATACGCATAGGCCAAGTAGTCGGATTGGTTCAACCGTCTTAGATGCGGACCTAGTTAATGCGTTGTGGTACTTCTTGAATCCTTTCATGTTAAGTGGAAGCTGAGTAGTGTATACTAATACGTGTGTGTCTAATATGAGAATTAATAATAACTGAAGCAGTATTTGAGAGACAGCAAATGGGATGTTGGAAGTTTTTTTCTCAACTTTGCGTACCGTAGTGCCGCCTGCAGGTGGCGGCCACCCGTGCTGCCTCGGAACCTGATTCGCACCGGGGCAAATATCGATCACGCCTGATTGGAACGTTTCTAGCGCTTTGTGGCGGCTTCAGCATTTTCAGTTTGAAAGCAGCTTTTGAAGCGTAAATTGCGCATCTATGTCAATTTCTTAATGCTGCAGAACTCCATTGCGGAGCTTAATTAAAAGTGCGCGAGAAAGTAGTTGCGGTAATATTCTACTACAAGAAAACCAAACAGGTGGTCTCCATCTCTATGGTCAAGAAATCCATTGAAGTGGAGAGGAGTCAAGCTTCGCGTGGAGCCTACACCTCACAATTAACTTTTTGAAAGTGCTCGTGGCTACCGCTCGCAGTCCATTAGAACGGCACGTCGCCTTGAGCAGTCCCTCGGTAGAAGTAATTGGGGCTTGCCGGGTGAACCCATTCATCGGACGCTCCCACGTCACGCGGGCTGGACGGAGGTTGCTGGGGCGCCGTCGCAGGTCGTTTTATTGCGGAAGCAATACTACGACAGCGAAAGCGAGACCTTAAGTGGCCGCAGCTACTCCATGAAGAGGCGTAGTTATGGTCTCCCGATAAAAAAAAAAAAATCAGCCTGCCATGACATTTGAATTCACGTTACCCCTATGCAACGGACAGGAGCTGCCAACTCGGGTCGCTCCTTTCATATGGGAGGGTGATATCAGAATCAGCCTGCCAGAACCATTTGCATTCTCGTTACCCTTACGACACGCAGGCGCGTCCATAGGGCTTGGTTGAAGCGTAACTTTATATTTGGGCTAGTAGCTTACGCTCTCACGTCATACCCTCAAGGGATCAGCTTAAGTGTCTCCAGAAATGTAGCACCTTACACTGATAGGGTGCGATAAGGTAATAATGTAGCAGGCAAAAGAAGCTTCCGCCGTTGTTTTCGCAATTCAACTAGGGTTACCCAGAGCTAAACCACAACCTATTCTTTCTTCACTTTTTTTTCTTACGCACTAGCTTGCACTGAGTTGAGGGGGAGATGAGGAGCGTCATTTTTTATCGCTGATGTATACGGCGCAAATGAAGCTAGCCTAAATTTTTTTTTGCTTTGAGTAGAGGGTTGCTGTAATATTTGTTGCTCGTAAGCCTTTTCTAGTTTTTATAAATACCGTCTCGTGGGGTTTTTAAATGTCTCGTTCATTTTTGTTTCAGCAAAGGTTAAAATTTTAATTGTGTCAAATAGAAGCAAATCAGCCAACTTTCGGTCATATGATCGATCTACTCCTGATATTCAGCGCGTTATATCTTGTATATATATTATGAATCGACTTCATTATATAGCTTTAGCTTAAGCCCTTCCCATAGAAGAAATCTTATTGTAGACGCCTTCATGAGAACAGCATGCAGCAGTAGCTGACAGCGCGGAATGCATGACGCGGAATAGGTATTTTTCTGTGTTGATGACTGGTGAATAACTGCTGCTGTGCAAAGTGCTGTGCTGCTGTGCAAAGTGCTGTGCAAAGTGCGCGTGGGATGTCTTGGTTCAGACCAAGAGTTAAGAGTAAACAAACGAGGGGAGACAGAAGATGCGGCGGGTCCAGTTACTTGATAGCGCACGCACGCGGCACTCGCCATGTAAACAGAGGGCGTGGGACCCGAACTGCTGGTGCGTGCAACGGTCAGGTAGCATCAGCCGCTCAATTTGAGACGAAATGGCAGATAAGGGTTCTGAGCAACTTCTTCACCATGCTTTGCAGTGCGTGGGCGTTAAGGGACCACAGTCACCCAAAGTGACTGGTTTTCATATCAGGAAATGTTTGTCCCTCCTATAAAAGAGTATTCGATAAAAATCGGAATAGTGTAGTCGCAATCATTTTGTGTATCCAAAGAAAATCATTTTGTGTTTTACTTGGACCACTGTGTAAGCAATTTGACGCTGAAACTTCGAAATTTTATCCTTAGCTTATTCAGGTTCAACATTATTGCTGATTTGTACAGGCGCGGACATAAGTAAACGAAGCACGGTGTTGTGTTCTCATTACAAAAAGGCTTCGCACTCGCGCATAACAAACTTATTTGTTATTGAAAAAGAACAGTAAACGATATCCCAGGCTGCGCATACCACCGCTGCCTGTCTCACTTTGGCAAACCCTGAAAGATATCAGAAGGCAATGACGTGCTTCGTTTACTTTTGTACACACCTCTGCATCCAAGAGAAATTCAATTCAGCGTTTTTATTAAAGCGATAGATTTAAGGGCCTCTTTTTATAGCAAATCCGGCCACGTCATTGTGAGCGAAAAATCACGAGCATAGCTCTGGAAGGTGACTTTACCGGCTATGATTGGTCGTAGGGTTGTGTGGCATCACGAGGATACATTACGTGACAGGAGCAGTGAGCTCGGGCTTTTGCTTTCAGATCGGAGGGTGGGATGAGAATCTAACCTTCCATAACCCTTAGGCGAGGAGAAAGACACGCTACTACTAGGCCACTGCAGGCTCTTCTATACGACTAGGTTGAAGCTGTACATTACAGTTATCTATGCCTGGTGGACATTAACTGCGTATCATACGACTACATACTAACGAATGTATGCGTAATTATAAAGGAAGGAATTATGGGATTAGTAATTAGGCGAGTAGCGAAGTGCATGCACACTCGAATCGGAGCCATTGATGCTATCGCCATAGTTGGTTGCGATTCATTTGCATACCAGCAGCACGCAATCAGGAAATAAAGGAGGACGCGCTTTGATTATTACCCTGGCGGATTTTTACCTGGCGTGTGCATATAATTGCTGGTTTCAGTTTCCTTGAAATGAAGTTGAAAGTTCAGCGCTCTGTCTCTTTCTGCTTGATTGTATGCGTGCAGCTGATACAAATGAAACGGTATCGTGCCATACCTTTAAATGCGGAGCTTAAATATCGCCTCCCTCCCGCAATATTTTTGCCTTAAAATAATGACGAAGCTTCTAAGAGCAATCACAATTTTTCGGCTTAATATAGCCGAATGTTATGTAAAGCACTTTCCGTTATTTTATTCCTATTCGACCCTAAAGCACAGTAATTTTTTGATTATCAGGATAAAATTTCGGGCTAAGTTAGTTTTATTCACACTTTTTAGTAACAGCAAGTTTCTTAGTCTGCAACAGGCGAAGTAGTGTCGACTGAGCGGCTAATTGCGGCCCCTCTCCCAGTTCAATTATATTTAAGAAAAATAGATTGGGTAGTGCGATAAAAAGTCATACATTTTCTGGAATAAAACCAGGACAGGTCGAGCACAGTCTTATGCCTTTGGCATAGAATGACTCATGAGCAAGAACGCGAGCGCACCAGCTCACGAGGGCGAGGTCAGGGTCACCACCACCTATGGACCGCTTGATTTCCCGAACGGCCCGGATAACTGCAAGAAAGTAGATGGGAGAGAGGGTGACCAGAGGAGGAGAGCTGAGGAAAGGACTAGGGCGAAGCCGGGGGGCGGGGGGAGGGGGGGTTGAAAAGTGTCTGGCTGTTAGCTTTCTCCCTCAAAGAAAGAAAGCTATAGGCAGACGAGAGCCATCTTCGGCCCCGACGGGACTAGAGCGATCTTAGAAGTCCGCATTTCACATGAAATGTGCGCACAGCTGCCTTCGACTTTCGCCAGCTACAAACTTTGAGTTGATCAGCTTCACTGAGTGGGTAGAATCCCTTTGCGTCATTGACGCTTTTAGAGTAGCAGCGGCGGTGGCGTACTGAGTGAATGATCCTGCTCAACAGATATATAAAAGGTTGGTGGCAATTTTGTTTCGCTCTTATAGAAGAGATCTGCACTGACGCTTTGATACCGCGAGTGTGCTGTCTATTTCCTGTTGTGCCAGAGTGCAAAACCAGAGGTCACTTAATCTAGAAGGGCTTGCTATCCATGAAATAATGACAGCAAAAAAAAAAAAAATGTTAAGGCTGAAATATGGTGCCTAAGACATCGGTAAAAAAACTAAGCCAATGCAAGCAAATAAAATTGCAAAGGGGTTAAACGATGTTAACTTTGGGGCTTAAAATTATGAGGGAACACAGTGGCTTTGAGGACTGCTTTAGCGGAGCCTATGAGTCAATTTATACTGCCCTTCAGGTTTTATCGCGTGCGTATTGCCGCACTGTGCATGGGCGTTTCTCTATTTCGTTGCTATCGAAATAAAGCCTCCATATGGCTGGGATCGAAGCGCGAAAAGATCGCCTGAACAGTTAGCAACCTAAGAGGGAAAAGATGTTACTGATAAGCGAATACGTAATACTGATATTATGCTGATCTGTGCGGTATAAGAGGCTATCGGCTTCATAAAAATGCTCTCTTTAGCTGTGACTACTTTCTAACAATCGCTAGCTGTGACTACTTTTTATTTTCAAGGTAACGTGTGCCTGATATGAAGTTGACCTTCGCTGAGGCGAAAAAGGCAATAAAATAAATATCCCGTCATCCTAATAATGCTCATAGCAACAGTGACCTCGCAGTGCTTTGACTGGAAGCCTTATCTTCGATTTCATATATATGGGCTAGTATGCCGGTCATTTTATTCTGAAGGAATTTGATCACATGTTATATCTGTTTCCACTGTGTTGTGCACATTGATTTTATGTTATTTACGCTTTGTGAATGTTGTTTGTTTTATTCTGGAGGAATGTTGTTTTGTACTACTTGTTTTCACTGTACTATATTCATTGTTCTGTATCCTAATTAACCCACTCCCCTCTGTAATGCCTTCGGCCCTGAGGGTACAATAAATAAATAAATAAATAAATGAATGAATAAATAAATAAATAAATAAATAAATAAATAAATAAATAAATAAATAAATAAATAAATAAATTGAAGTGGGACCATCCCAGTGGGCACCATTTGAAAAAAGAAAAATAAATCGGTTCATTATTCACTGCTGTTAAAG
The DNA here is from genome assembly GCF_055883805.1 of Amblyomma maculatum. Taxonomy (NCBI): domain Eukaryota; kingdom Metazoa; phylum Arthropoda; class Arachnida; order Ixodida; family Ixodidae; genus Amblyomma; species Amblyomma maculatum. The sequence goes on along the minus strand of NC_139344.1, from coordinate 453,116,306 downwards.
ACCATGTGACATATTAATTGTTCCTTCCCATTTCGCCCACTGAAGTCGCTCACTAACAGTTGATATCTGAATACTCTACATTGCGGTACATACGGCACTACACTTGTATTTTCTCCATTTTCTTAAAACAGATGCTTAACTACGCATGTGTACTTTTTATTTTCCCTTGTTATTCCTTTCTGGTGTCCTCAAAAGAGAACTAGCGTGTGTTGCTTAGATTTATTCTCTGTTATTTTTTTTTTGCAGCTGTTTTAGGGGCGCTCGTAATATTTCATATACAAGTAAAATAAAAATAAATAAACATTTGGGGATTACTTGTTCGACGCAGAATATTATAGTTGGTTCCAACTGATTCTACACACCAACGACCTTTTCTCCACGATACTATGAATATGAGGGATCTTTGGGCGGCGATTACGGCCGAACTGTTTGTCACCTAGTTTTTTAAATGGTGTCAAACGATTTGGCTCTTTCAAATGTACACGTTTATATGATGTTAATACTTGATATAAAGGATAAATATTCCGGACATAGTGAATGTGTTTGTAATTCGCAATATTAGTACCAAGTTCACATAGTCTACTACGTGACGCCGATTGTGTATTGGAAAGGATGTTTCCCGTTGGAAGCAAAATTTTCGGTGTGGTGTCAAATGACCTGGCATGTTTCGGAGGATAAAGTTACTGAGACGAATGCCAAAATATGTGTGGGATTCAAAGACAGCCGTTACGGCTGAACCGTTTGTCGCAGGGGTTCCGGTTCATGTCAAGCAATTCGTCGTGTTGTGATATACACGTTTATGAAATATAATAACTGACATATCGAAACAATAGACAGAAAAAAAGCGAAGGTGGCTGTAATTCCTAATGGTAGCGCAAAATCGTTGACACAGTTTAGAGCTCCCGTAGCTGGCACTGAGACATTGTTGGCGAAATATTTTATTTGACGGCAAGCACGCCAGAAGGGCTCAAAAGTCTGCTGCAGAAAACAAACAGCGGAAATATCACAAACAGCAGGAAACTAACTATTGAATTTAAGGATCTTCCTGGTCGCAATGGTATCTGAGTATGACAGTCATTAACGGCCTTTTGCATTGCGCGCAGTCACAGAAAACAAAGAAGCCGGAGATTACAGAACGGTCTACTCCAGAGACGTTCACTTCCTCGACTGGGAAGACAATGCTTAGCGGTTTCCTCCAGTTCAAAATGTTCTTGTGTAACTACCACAGTTAAAAAAAAAAAATAATTTGAAGACCTAAAAAAGTTGAGGACCAAGCACAGAGCAATGGGAGGAAATGGTAGGTGTAACGTTACGCAATAGGAAGGGTGCTTGCTGAATGGGCCAAGGAAAAAGAAATGCAGGTTAGTTATATCTTTGTAGTAATCAAGGAAAAATTGGCATGGACGGATTTGTATTGCGGAGGCAAGATAGCCGATGGTTCATAGGGTTGACAGATAGGATTTCGAGGGAAGGCAAGCGCAGCAGAAAACGATAGAAGGTTATGCGGGCGGAAGAGATTAGGGGACGTTTGTTTTGCCCCAGCTGTTGTAAATGCAGCTGGGGCGAAACAAGTCTAATTGCCGGGATATGGGACGCGCCTCTGTCCTGCTGTGGGTATAGTAAGGCTATCGACGATTTTGAATAAAAGTAAGGAAAATCTGGACCAATCTGAATGGCCATACTGCACGACTGCTCTGCTGTGTTGCCGTCGGCGGTAGAACCGTATACGAGCGCAATCATGTAAGGCGTAGCGTCCTGACTGGCTCGGATCGTCTTCACCTTTCGCATTTCTGCAAGAAATAGGGTGTTATTCTAACGTTACTGTCTGTTTCTATGGAGACGATGAGTAGCTGCTGGGCGATCAGGTTAAGAGCGTCCTGATAGAAATGAAAGTTTCAGTCTCGCAAGAAAATATTGAAACATTACGTCGTTCAAAGGATTTACCCATCGCAAAGCGACGAGGAATTGAAAAAAAAAAAAACACTCGATAGACAACAGGTACTGTTTAGAAACTCATAATGTTTTTATAACTAAGGATGATGTATGCTTGCGAGAGTAGAGTACGTCATAAGTAATTGCCTCAAAACGCTCTGCAAAGTAATACTTTAACGATCACAGCTCAAAAAAAAAAAAAAAAAAAAACCTGCGAAAAAAGATAAAGCATTGTTTTATTTCGAATATTGCCCTTCAAGATTATGAGTGCTTTGAGGCGGTCTTTCCGCGTTGTCAAATGCTCGACCGCATCACCACATTAATTTTCACCGGCTCCACGTTCATACTTGTATATGAAAAGAGTTTATAAGGACGCTGAAATATACATAACTGTTGATGCGACCGCATTGCCAAACAGAGATAATGTGTTGCTGCTAAACGTTAACCTTGATTAGTACTGTTAAGTACACTTTTGCGTTTCCTTATATTTAAGACTTCAAATATTTTCCTTTTCAACCACCAGTTCGTATGTTGTGAAACTTCTCAAGGAGCTTGCGGATCGTGGTCGCTTTTGACTGGTAGCAAGTTTAACCTGCTTCTGGCCACGCATGATGCAACCGCGTTATCGTCTCGACTGAGATCGAAGAACCAAAAGCCACCAACGCTAAGCTGCCGCCAAAGAGCTGCGGTGGAGCCATGTACTGTTTGCGAAGAACAGCACCATGAGGTAAAAGTGCCATGGCTAGCATTGCATGCCTCGTGAGTCATCTGCACACAAAATATGGCACAACCGCAGCTCTTCGACGGCGATTTGGCGGTCCTGCGATTGAAGGTTTTGGCGCTTTGATCTCGGCACAGACAATTACGGGTTTCTATGACGACGGCCACACTATTGAAAAACGTGTTGAGAAAAGGTACCGTCATACCCAAAATCCACGAGCAGTTTAACTGCAAACGAGTCAGCTGTTAAGGTCGGCGAACTGTTTGAAGGTGATAAACTTACATAGTAGGACTACTGGGAGAACTACATGTAGCAGTGCTAATCAGGGGTCTTAATTTCGAATACATGTTGCGGTAATGTATGGTGTGGGTGCTGGCCACATTCAGACCTCCAACCGAAAGAGCAGTGGTTCTAGTCCGGCTCGACTACTTTTCCTTTTCAGCAAGAGTGTTTTTCATGGAAAGCATCTCGTAACGATAATAGAATAATGTCACGACTTGGGATCTAAGCGGTGCGTTTATCAACCAGGGGATGTCACTTCCACAACACCAGGGGTTTTCGGGGAGCAATACAGTTGGTAGTCAGCTCTCATGCTTTGGTGTGTCTTTGTCTTTCATGGTATCGTTCCTTCGCGCTTGGTTAGTGCTTAGATAGAAAGTTTGACCTTCACAAAAATAGGACGTTGGTGCTTTTTATTAAGAAACACTTTCGATGACGTGTAGACCAGAATACAGTATTTTAGAACAGAGAGTAACTCGTGCGTCTTTTGCCGAAATGGCGAAACGCTACTTGGTGTATTTTCTCCAAGCACAATAAACGTGCATTGTAATTTTCGAGAGGTGCGAGATATTCGTGCCATGCTCCTGCAAATAAAATCAGTCATATGCGCACCATGCGTTGTGTACACACGCATTAAGACCCAGAAGAAAAGAGCCCGCTGTATTGTTGAGCGCTGTTCTCCACGCGTACACGGTCGTCCACTCTTATTTTGAACACACGAGCGGCTGGCATGCGCTAATTGCGTGCGTCGCAGCCGCGCATAGAGGAAATGTGGCTTACGCCCAGAGGGACAGAAAGCTGCTGATTCACGTCGTTTGCCTCCTTGCTGCGATGCGCGGCTGCGACGGATGAAAACTGAGAGGGGGGCGATCGTGTACGATGTGACTCGAGAGATCATTTAATGCAGAATTCGATTAGGTTGTTAATGTGTGACGTCCCAACGTGACTCAGACTATGATGGACGATGTAGTAGAAGGCTCTAAACATTTATATCACCCGGGGACCATTACCTTCCTCCGAAATCACACAGTGCTGGCATGTTTTATTGTTCATCGTCTTGTTTTGAATGTCGAATTCGGCAATAAAGAAAAAAAAAATCGCACAGTACATGGCGCTTTGCTTTTCGCCTTCGTTGAAAAGTGGGCGCCGCAGCCGGGATTAAATCCCGCTTCCCTGTGTTCCGCAGTCGAGCACGCTAGCCACTGAGGAAATACGGTCCGTCACATTGCAGAGCGTTCAGCGTATACATCGTTTCTTAGCAGTCGTTAAAAATTAGGGCCAGCGTAAAAATTTATTTAGGCGGCACAAAAGAAAAATACAACCCCTCCGTGGTGGTGCAGCGGTTAGGGCGCTCGACTGCTGTGCCAAAAGATGCGGCATCGAATCCCGACCGCGGCGGCTACTTTTCGAAGCAAGCGAAAAGCAAGGCGTCCGTCTACTGTGTGTTGTCAGTGCACTAGGAACCCCAGGTGGTCGATATATCCGGAGCCCTCCACTACGGCGTCTGTCATAGTCTGACTCGCTCTAGAACGTTAAACCTCATACGCTTAAACCAAATGGAAAGATTATAGGGCAATGTACTAAAATAGCACTAGTATGTAATGCTTTAAACGATAGGCCTAAAGAGCGTTGCCGTATATTTATCATTCGATGACCTTGATATCGGACAAACAGGCATGCTCGCAGCCTTTTTTCTACCAAACACTGAATGTGGGAAACACCATTAACTTTTCTTCTCGGCTAAACGAGATAGTGCCGCTCATGACATATAGCGTTGCTCTGCTGCGTTTAGATTTGCTAGCGGTATCTACCTATATGTGGCAGAACTGATATCACAAACCACTCTATGCCAGTATGACCGATAGATAAAAAATTTGATCAAACAGGATTATCCACCCGAGATTCATTCCGGTCGTCTATATCGCCTCGCTCGTATATTTAACATAGTGATCATTTTTAAAGAGTGGATAACGTTACAGCTAGGTTCCCCAAATTGAGATTAGGGCTAGTCGACCGACTAACCGACGCCGTACCTGAAATTCATATATCCCGTAGAAAACATTTCGAAAAAGTTGGCTGTGGGTTAGCTCTGGTTAACCCTAGTTGAATTGCGAAAGCAATGGCTGCATGCCTACGCTTGTGGCCAAATGAAGAATCGGATGTATAAGTTCACTCACCGGTGTTAGATCATTTTTATGCCATAGCCGAGTAGTGTTTGCATCAAATTTTCTCAGCAGCCGAAGTGAACCACTCGAGTTAATTCGTATAATGGGCGGCCTTGCAAATTCGAAATGGTTGTAATCAACGCTCCAACAAGTGGACTGGAAGTGGACGTTTTTGTAACATATATCTTATAGTTATTGTCAAGCCGGCAATAAAGAAAAAAAAAAAAAAGAAAGGAAAAAGTCGCGGTGAAATGGTAGCATTATCGTCCTGCACGTCATTGGCGGGATTCCTACGTAATCGCAATTTTCTTATCTTATTTGTATTTTACAATAAGTTCGGTGGATGCTGTCTGTTTGAGGAACCTGTACACGCCCCCCATAAGCAAGAAAAGGCTCCCGCCTTAAGAAATTCTGGTCTCATTTTGTAATAAATTTGTGAATAAACCATCCTTTGTACAGCCTTTAGGATGGCGTCATCACAATGCGCTTCGCATTTGGTACCTACCTGCAAGTCAGTTTGAAGATTAGTTGACGCTAGAGATTCCACCTGATCACGTACATACCTCCAACAGTGTGCCGTTCATTATAAGTGCAGGTGTCCACCGAGAAATTAGTCAGATACTGAGCCTTCCTTGCCCCCTCCAAAGCAACTTAGAAAATATAAGAAATCGCAAAATGGCCCTATGGAGTCTGCTCTTAATTGAGGACAAGTTTGAGCGTCCTCCTAATTTGCTTGCCCCGCGCTCTGTGATCTTGCAGGTCCTTAGTTCGTGACTGGCAACAGGTAGCCGTATCAAAGGGTTTGAGATAACATAACAAGACAAACCTACATCACACCTGCTGTGTGCACAGATAGCGCCGCGCTATCGTGCAAAGGGAAGACTTGCAGTTTGGCAATTACGGTAGAGGAGACGATGGCCCTGCTATATCTTCTGTCTGTGTTTTCTTAGCTTAATATTCTGCCGGACGATCTGCTCCTTCCGTGGCCTGTCTTCGTTGCGAGCGTCGCTGTACCTGCCTGCGCAGTCATTGTCGCCTGTGAAGGAAGTCACCGCTGATTGAAAGCGTCAGTGTGACGTCATAACGACTCTCACCATACATTGTGCGGCAACTACGTCCTGCATCGCTCGGCATGCAGTTACGGTAGCGGAGACGACGGCCCTGCGATATCGTCTTTCTTTTTCAAGCGTCGATTCCTGGCGGAGGATCTGCAGCTTCCGTAGCCTTTCTTCGTTGCGATCGTGACGCTACCTGCTTACGCCATCAGTGTCGCCAGTGATTAAAAGCTTAGGCTTGAAGTCGCATTCACTGGGGCTTTGTATGCTGCGACAGTTTCGCCTAGCTTCACGCAGCATACAGCTGCAGTAACGGAAACTATATACGGCCTTACTTAATCGCCTTTTTCCCCGACATCGTTTTCTACCGGACTATCTGCAGCTCCCGTGGCCTGTTTTCCTTGCCTACGCTGCCATTGTCGCCTGTAAAGGAAGCCACCAGTGTCTAGAAGCTTTGTGCTGACGTCGCATTGACTTTATATGCTTCAAAAGATTCGTCCAGTGTCACTTCGCTTGTGCTACGGTAGCGGAGACGACGGCCCTGGTATACCTTCTGTGTCCAGGTTTGTGGCGTTATGTTCTACCTACTCATTATAATTGATGGAGTTGAAATCCGCTACCATGCTGCTGTCAGTCAATTCGTCGCGTTCTCTGTACCGTAGTCGACTGTCTTTTTCACTTGTCGAATCTGAGGAATGGCTAAAGGGAATCAAAAATTAATCGAAAAAATTCGGCGTGATATACAACAGTTTCAAAACATCATAGAAAGTTTTGAGCGAAAGCTTAAAGCATAGTAAAGAAATGAAGACCAGCATGAAATTAGATGCTATAAGTAAGTGAACTTTTGTGATAAATGTCCAGACAGAACGAGAAGTATCTGAAGGAAACATTGATAATTTCACCAGAGGAAAGCGATACCTCGTGTACTCAAGGGAAAGAACGAGAGCCTGACTCATGCAAACCGAGCAGAACTTTCGTTGTTTCAATACTGAAATTAGACCAGTGCCTCACGAACAAATGCAGTTCTACTGCAAATGACGTAGACCTAGAATCGGGGCAACCAAATTTGTTAATGAGCCCGTCTGCCCAGCAATGAAACGCCTTTTTAGCGCTGCATGCGCTAAGTTCCTATTATCCACGTAGATGATCTAAGATATAACTTGCGAGAACATGTTTGCAGGTTAGTTGGTGCATTACTACTACTCTGCGCCGCCATTTCGTTCCTTCTTGTGTTTCTATGTCTGCGCTGTAAACCAATCTCAGGGACCTAAGATAGCCTAAAGGACCCGACCGTATCTTTTTACATATTGCTGTTAACATGAAGCTATACCGAGTGAAATATGTCAACAGCTTATGAAGAAATACCAGGCCTATCTTTCTTTTTTTCATTGAAATGTTCTTTCCTTGAGAAGTACGGAAAATGAAATGCACGCATTGCTATATAAGATTGCAGCCTCATTCATAGCGTTGATGCTTTCGGAAACCTGTTATCAACAAGACTGAGCTGAATTTTACTTAACTGGTTCCAAATATTTTTTTAGTAATCGCAGGTGGTGGTGGATTTTTTAGGCTTGTAAAAGTTAATGTCATCTGTGATATCAAAGACTATCTGTGACGCCTGACATTGAGGCGCACAATTTGCGCCAGTTTAATGTTTTTTTTTTCTTTTACTGCGTGGTATACAGACTACCATCTGTGCCTTTAGTTAGAGTTTTTAGAATATTTTCTTTTAGAAAATTTTCTTCCAATAAATGCGGCAAAAGCAAAATAATTTTCTGTTATCCTAAGGGCAAGAAATTGGTAACGCATTAACGTCTTATACAGTAATTACCTTATAGATCTTGTGGAGTCGGTGAAAACATTGTGATTAACGTTTTCAAATAATTTAGCTAGGAATGCTCACGTAGATTACTTGGGTCACAGGTGACCTCAGGTATTTAAGCACTTTCTTCCAGCAAGGATAAAGATATTGCTTTATAGTACTTTCGCTTTTTCAACATTTCATTAAACATTTCCGGGTTAAACGAGCGTAACACGTAACATTTGGCTGAGAAAAAGTCGGTGGAATGTGTTGCAAGTGGGCCATTCGTTTATCCTAGCAAAAATCTTTTCAAAACGAAACGATTCGCTTTATTTCTTCATTAGCTTTTTCCTATAGGTTTAAAAGGTTGTCATTCCATCATTTTGCTTGCACAAATTCAAGAAAACAGATGCCGCTGTGACACAAGACACGGAGAAATTTGGTTTACGTCATCAACAAGAGCCTATTATACTAACCAATCATATGCTAACCTTCGCACTTTAATAAACAAATTCAACCAAGACAATGTTGACGTAACCTGTGCACCAAAGCTCGTAATTCGGGATTACGGCCGAGACCAGTTTTATACTCGAGAACTTGAGATGTAATTTTTTGTAGCTTGTTTCCGTTGGTTTCTTTGTGTGTTTCCTTGTGCAACATTTTTTTTTTGCTTGCGTTGTATATTTTGTTATTACGCTGCGATGGGCATAAGTGACCTATGAATACTTCGTTGAATTATATTTTCATGTCTGAGTCTAGCATTTTGTTTATGTGTTACATCGTCGCCGACAAAAAAGTGCAAAATAGAATATGTTAATTCGAAATGTTGTAACATGCCCAAACACCATTTTCGTTCGTTTGTAATCAATGTAAAGCCATACGACCGTCATCGTCCCAATGTGCTGCCCCTTATCAAAAGGAGCCAGGACCTTTTCGTCATGCTGTTGGACAGTTTTTAATCCCGAATTCTTTGTAAGAAACAAAATAACCTGCTGTGCAAATGCTGCTCGCTGCACAACTTAACTTTTTCGTTTCGCAGACTTCTACTGTGACAGCATACGTAAATGTATTCATTTTCGATTATATTGGCAGTTAAGGACTCCTATTAAGCGTATATAATGTGCGGACTGGCAGCTACCCTCATACGCGCTATGTTTCGTGCGTTGCCTTGCGTTCCTGGATTGGATTGGAGAAATTTTATGATTGACAATATTAGCTGGATGGAAGAAGTGGCTGCATCCACTCTTTGCTTCTTTCGGCGTTAAACACATGGCTCTAAAGATTTTTTATATATATTTGCCCCCCCCCCCCCCCCCTATTTTTTTTTTTCTCTGGGTTTCTGTGTACAGCTTAAATGTTCAATCAATGGCCTGACGAGCTACCTAGGTGGGTTATAAGTATCCCACTGCTTTCGGCGCAGTTTCAGCTGAAATCTGAACTCATTGGTGGCGGATATTTCTCGCCACGCATTGCTTTTAGAATTCCATCGCAGTTAGTGATCGGTAGCCTAAAAATATATGAAGTGCTATTTCGGGTTGCAAACCTTATTTTATGCTCCATTAGGTCATTCGAACGAAGCATCTTGCTTTATTGTTTTTTAATAAAAGCCTATTTTTGAATTTCCCTCAATATAACTCATAGGTGACCTCAAAGTGAAGGCTTCTTAAATAAGAACTCGTTGCGAATTAGAGTACGACCTGGCTTATCACACAGCTAGTTGTGTGGTACCAGTTTGAATTTCAAATCTTTGATTACTGCACCAATTTGCTCTGGTAAAAAGTGAAGTTATAACTGGGGGGAATTTATTATCCATATTTCTAGTGAATCGAATGTAACTAGATGTATAATACAGTATCGGAAGAACGCACTGATGTCTTTCTGCAGTTCTGCTACAGTAGCTATGATACTCCAAGGGAACGCAGAACTTGAAAGTGGTCGTAAACCTATTCAAATTCGATAATAAATTACGAACTCATATTTGTTGATGAAAGGTAGCATGCACAATGTTTAAAGTCTGATTACATTAAAGCTTTCGTAATACCATATTATCGCCTGTCATAGATTTCAGACAACCTCTAATAAAATGGTTAGGACGAAAGCAGATATGCCAGCGATATATGGGATTCAGCACCTTCATCTGCGATACAGCGGAACATGTGACGTGGATGCTTTATGATGCTTTAATAGGAGTGCCAAGTGTACGTCTCAACGACTTACAAGCCAATATCTTGCGAAGTGCCGTACTATAAAACGTCATTTTTGAGCGTATGTAGTTTACAATATATGGCATGTTGGTATCAACGATTTCTCCTAATGACGCATTATATACTAGAGGTCACTGCAGTCGTCGCTGTTCCCACGTTCATGTTAGCATTACAGTCTTACGCGGTTCTCTATCAGTTAAAGATGGGGAGGGTTTCGCGTATAGTCAGGACAGCACGGAGCGCCACCTAATTATGCTAACGGAAAATTTGCGTTCTGTGGGGTAGGACTCGAGATTACTTTATACTTGTGTTTCTGCATGCACCGATGGAATGGGTAAATGAAGATAATTGGCAGATAAAGCGCGGTGTCCACACCGGTTTGGCAAAAAGCAAGATATTAATTTAGACTACCATGCATCTACATTCAACTATATGCTTGATTAGACCTTTTAGCGTGGCGGACTAAATCTGATTAGAAATAATTGCAGATATATGCGAGAGATCTCTGAGCTGAAGTGGGCGTAGTCAGTCTGATTAGAATCATACATAATCTACATTATGTGTATAGACTGGTTTAAAATGCGAAAAATACATGCAACTGAGGGTCATGCACGTAAACGAGGCCAACTGGGCGTCCCTGATTTTATTTTTTTGATACCGCCGAACGCGGGCTCCATGGCAGGTATACCCCTTGGTAGCCAGAACATTTTCCCTTTCTGTGCCAGATAAAAATGCCTTGCTTAATAATAAACATCGTTGGCAGAACACAAAGTGTCAGACAAACGCACACACACCAAAGGCAACAGCTTCTGTTGCACGCCGAATATATATGCAAATTTCAATTTAGTGTCTCTTCTTTTTGTCGTTTTTTAACGTTATTGCTTGGAAGCAAGTATCCACCTTCTATGGTCTTTTTTTTTTTCAAGACAGCAGTGTAAAAAAATAAATAAATAGAGGCGAAGGCGCATTATATTGCATATGATTATTTTTTTACGGCGATTTAACTTTAGCGCTTTTTGCGAATTGCGTGAAGGTCGCTCAGAAAGATGAAAATGAGTGGTAAGGGTTCAACGCTGCGGAACCAAATATTGACCGAAAGCATTAGCAGCGGGCGACCCAGCGTTCTTCTCTTTTTCTTATTTCTTCTTACATATAAAGCCCCGCTTTAACCTTCCCATATGAACGTGCCTTAGGGACCTATAGGGGTAACGAGAATACCGGGGTCCTAGCAGGCTGATTCTGACATAACCGTCCCATGTGAAACGAGAGACCCAAGTTGGCAGCTCCTAACAGCCCGTGTGTCACATGAGGTGTGACGTAACAGCGTCACGTGGGTAAGACGTAACTGGGGCCGCGCCACGTGAAGTCTTGAAAGTGCGAGTAGTATTGCTTTCGCAATAAAATCAGACTTTGTAATCTTACAAAAGGTGCCTATAAGATCATATGTTTCCCCCCTTTACAATGTGTGTTTACGTATGCTAGGTCACCACCCAAAATGCCCATTTATTCGAGACGTTTATAATTAAATATCGCGATAAGGGGCAACAGAGGCAGAAGACTGGCTTGCCGGACAAAGCATATAGTTTCTATGCAAAATCCGCAAGAGAGCGAGAAAAAAATCTGGTGCTTTAGATATCAGTTCGGCCAAAGTACCATCTCAATAACGAGGACGGAAATAATTTCGCTCAGTTATTTATTCATCATTTCAACAAATGCTTCACGCACTTCGCAATTAGTCTTGCTACTGTTCTTTTTTTCCGTTCCACGAGTGGGAAGTTAACCTTTCACTGGGTTCGAGTTACAATTCTGACTGTGTAGGTGTGAAATATTTTTAATTGTGTTCATGGCACCGACGCACATTTGCGGACAGTCAAGGGCGTGCGTTCTTTTATGGGTAAACTGGTCGACAAGAAGAATAAGCGAAGATTCGCTAAATGCGAACCGTACCAAAGATGCGGTGTCTTTGATCATGCAAGTCTTCTAAACATATAATTCTTTAGCGGAGGATGGTAAAACTTACTCTGATAACCTCTTTGTCGTTCTGTTTGTTTTCGCTCCAGGTCGGATAACCCATAATCGCCCCTGTAGCCGCAAAACACAAGGTTGCTGGTTGCATTGAAGACAGCAGAAATCGGAAAGGCTCATATACTCAAACGCAGAAATCAAGACTTCCGCTCGGACAGACAGACATTACAGCAATAGCAGGAAAGAAACTTTACATCTGCAGCACTGAGGAGGACAAGCGTGAAAGAATATTTTGAAGAACCGCTTGGAAAGCGACGGCAGTAACGCTAATCACAATAAATATAGCCGGCAAGAGACTAGGTTGGAATCCTGAGTAGAGGCATCATGAAGGGTGGACAACTCTATAGGGTGACGTATATTTTGATGTCTCACGGTATCTTCATTTTTAGCTTTCTCTGCGGAATTCCACTTGTGCCTATCTTGCTCATCAGCCATCGGTTCCAGCAGAGCTACTTCGCTTTCTTCTACGAGCTATGCCAAAAGGTGTGGGACAAAGGGTACGCACATGCGCGTCGCGCAGTCCTCGCCCGCCTCAATGACGTGGAGTCGCAAGACCCGTCGCTCAAGTCAAGGGGCCTTGTGCGCATGTTGGAAGTAGGGGCCGCATACGGACCAAACCTGGAGTTCGTGGGTCGCCCCGTAGAGTACTGGAAGGTGGAGCCCAACCCCGCCTTCGAGCCGACTTTCCAGAAGAATCTGGCTGCGAATCCAAAGGTACGCGCCTTCACTCAGGTGCCTCTAAAATATTTTATACATTCCTGCATGCCGTGAGAGAGTGCTGTGAAATGCAAAATATTTTTGCCAGAAGTGACCAGGTTGCAGTGTTTGTGTCTCAGCTGTGTTTAGAAGTCTTGGTATATCCCAAAAGGCAAAAAATGGCCTTTGCAGATAAGGGTGAGTTGTGTTCTTCCCGTACAAGCGATAAGTAATTTAAGGTGCCCCATAAAAGCTTAAGGAGCAAACTGTGCAGTCTGGTTACTTTTGGCAATGACCTAAAGAAACACTACTCAGGTGCGAAGATTCCACAGCGGTGGCGTCCAAACTACCGTTGAAATTCAGAACGCTGTGAATAACAGAACGTCAGGACAGATTTATGTCCCAATTTTAGTTCTAGGAAGGGAACGCAAACACGGAGTGGCCTAAATATCAGAACAAGCAAGGATACGTAGTTTGAGGTCCTTAGTATAAGGCTTATTGTAACACTGAAAGGAAAGGTGGTGGAATCGACTCCTAGGACTCGGTCAACAAATGTGACAGCTTGGCAGCTCGATTCTGCTTTTAGCACGTGCCAGATCAACAGAGACTGTGCCGGCACTGCCATCGCACCTAGAAAGCCACTTACCATATGATGCAAATTGGATATGGTGAATAGCTCCGGCACCACCATCGTACCTTAAGAGCCAGCTAGCATATGTGAAAAGTGGTCAATATATCTCCGAGTTAGATTAAAGCAAGTATGAGAGCGCAAGTCTGAGAACAATGTTTCGCCACTTTTCTTTCCGGCGTTAAAATAAGTCTGGCCGAACGTATCCAATGTGCTCGTATGAGAGCGCTGCGTTGGAGACAATGCCAAAAGCTCCCTAGAACATGTTGTTGGGCTAGTTGGTGCATTGCACGAGGATGGGATGAACCAGCCGAAAGACGAACGAATCACTTTATTTTGTACATCATTAACACATATATTACTGGAAATGAAAGTTGTGTACTTGCTCGTACTTATCGCTTGTCGTCAGGCAATCTTGTGAACTCGCTGAAAGTCTCGGCACGCCACGAAATCCTGAATAATCACTGCGCCTAACGCTTATTTCGGTTTTGTGTTCTAAACTGAAGGAACAAAGACTCAGGCTTTCATCACAGTAAAAATGCAGCTTTCTTCTATTAGTTCATTTGTTCGCAATGGCTAATTTGGAAAGAAAGCAGGTCTAATAAGTTTGAACCGCCATTTTCATTTTGCAATTTTCTAACAGTTAATAAACATCTGAAACTCGTGAGCTCTTTTGTATCATTTAGGTACCCAGGGGCTGTCTACTAGGACCCTTCCGTGTTCATATATGGAGTAAAATTCTAAATTTTGCTTTTGACCACACGTCGCGCTGAATGGGCCACTTTATCCGAGGCGCTGTTGGGCATCAATCGCAATTTTCGCGTTATGCCCACCTTCCGTACCAGTTACAATGCGAGTTCGATGCCGGCAAGCGGGACAAGGCCACTACGTGGAGGACGCCAGCAAATTCGATTTGTTTTCGTGTCGCATTGCTGGCCTCTGCCTCATTCTACACCACATAGGCTAAACGCCTGTCCTCTTTACACTGGTGCCAGGGTTACTCGCGGACCGCGACAAAGCTACCCACTCTCTCCACGAGTGGCTCACAGGTGAAAGCGGCCGTCCTTGGCACCCAGGCCGGCCGTTCACCAGAGGTGCGACACGCCCGCTCGAGTGGAAATATTCGAGGCAGCCTCACCGCAAGTGCACTGTTTAGAAGGCGCTGCCGTCTTAGCCCAATCGACGGAACAAGAAAAAAATAATTATCAGGGTTTTAGCTCTGCCTAATCCGAATAAACTTGCATGGTTTGACACCGTTTTTCTCGCTGTTTTAACATTGAAAGACAGGCACAGGGTTTAGCTGACTAGGCCTTGCTCTAAACGAAAACTGGTTGGTTTTGAGGATAGCGAAGGCGTACTGTACGTCTCACTGCTCGGTTGGCACCTCTTTTACAAATGACAGCAGGTATATGGAGGTACATATGTCGTTGGTTCAAACTGTTTTTGGAATCTATGATCTAAATTGGGGGAGGGGGGGGGGAGGGGGTTACAAGGCGGATGCTGAATTGGAAAAAAATGGTATGCCTTCGTTCTGATGGTTGCGAAAAGAACGGCTACGTCAAAGTTTTGATTCCAAGTCGCGTGGCATCTATCCTGTACCGCTTTATGCGGATATATTCTACAAGCGCCACTCATGGGCCGAATAAAGCTTTTAGCAGCGGACACTACGTTTCGGCGAACGACCAGAGTGCGCCACCAGCCATCCGTCATCATTTCTTCTGTGTCCCAAACTGCCGCAATGAAGCCTGTACGCACTTGCCTGCATTCATGGTTACGTAGAGATGACATACATCAATTATGTACATAGACAAACCAAAATTGTTGCTCCCTAGATGATAGTAGTTCTAGTGATATTCTCGTTACGCGATCCTAAGCTCCTAAGAACCCATACCGATAATGTCCTGCACATGGTTGCCTAACTAATGCAACTATCTAGGAGTATCTTTAGAACAAGGGTCTCCCTTAACTATGAAAAATCAGCTGCTAGCATCTGCAATAATAAGCGGCTCGTTTACTACTCCGCTAAACAGTAAACAAAATAAGTTTTTGTTTTAAATTCCGCCATCCGAAAAAGTCAGACACATTGAAATTCTTCAGCTGGTAATCTAGTCTGATGCAGAGCTTTTTATGTAGGTAACTAGATGTGCTCTACCAACGAACTACTTTCCCTCGCAGAGGAATGGTGCCTGGCGGTTACAACAGACCTGAGTTGTAACCGGCTGTAATGTCGGATAGTTGACTTAATCTTGCCTTTTGCGAAGCTTCGAAGCCAGTTAGGTTAATCGCCTCATACCGGGTGTCCAGATAACGGCCCCAAAAATATTAAAACATGTATCCTACGCGCTAGCTAAACACATTTAGATTTGCTGACAGGCACAGGGCCTACATAGCAATTTTTAGTCGCTGTAAAATTTTAATATTAGTACTTAAAATATTTCGGTTTTACATTTCGAATGTCTGTGTCAGGCAAGAAGTGCAAGTGCGGAACATATAGCGATATCTTTGTGAAACAAACAATTTTAGTGCATGCACTAAGGCACCATTGAAAGAGCGTTATTTAAATGCATTGAAAGGAAGCACGTACAGTAAAAGAGCGACAACGTATGAAGTAGATACTTAAGTGTCCTTAGGACACGCTTGAACGAACATAATCCGCTTTTAAGGGGGTCACTGTCCTTGACGGGATTTTGCATTTGAACTTGACGAGAGACATATGTGGTGGATGTGATCCGGTGGCTACTCCTGCTTTTCGCGGGTTTCTTTCATTCCCAATGAATAAACCTGCCTTAATTGCAATCAAGGAATTAACCTAGCGCGAAGGAACGAGGACACAAAGTGGAACACACAGGAGGAGCTAGTGCCTCAAACCATCTCATATAGGCAAGAGGTCGAAGAAAAAAAAAAAGAAGATTGACACGCCCTTGGTATGGCAATATCTCCCCTCTATTTCCTTTCGTGTAATAATTTACGTTTTGTTACTGGCGTTACGAAACGACGGCTATATTTGCAAAGGGGAACGTCTGAAACATTTATCTGAGAGTTTGGAGATCGACAAAGCTTCATTATTACAATTGTAGTCGCGTCTTGGAACTTGCTCAGAATTACTTTTCTGAAGCCTGGGAGCATAGCCTTTGCATCGCTTCAATGGTGCCTGCAGTCGCTTGTGTTAGATTCCTTTTGCTGCATGCCACTCTTGGGTTTATGCAACTCTTGGCTTTTTCTGGTTTTTAAAAAGATTTTGCGTGCAATAACTCTGACGCAACGCACACTGGCTAATAATATAATTTGGCGAGCAAATATCGTTGTTTTCCTCAGCATGAAAATGAAACGACGCGTCTATTATACAAGGGCTCCTAGACCTGAGTACACATGAAATGCCCAACATTTGCGCCACTCAAGCAATTAGAATTTTTACTGTGCTAACTAAAAAGCAAGAAGATTTGAGTCGCCTATAAATGATAACTGACAGACGTGGGGCATGGCAACGAATGTGAACTGTTATAAGTACACATGGCTGAAGAATTCTTTTTTTTTTCTGAATATGAATTAGGCCTCGCCTCAGTGGCTCAAAATTTAAGGCAATTGACTGAAGAACCCATGGACGTGGGATTGAAAGCCGGCCGTGGCGGCCGCTTATCGATAGAGTCGAAGAGCAGGGTGCCCGTACGTTCTGCGGTTTCATTGCACGTTAAAGAACCACAGATGGCCGAAATATTCGGAGCTCTCCAGTATTGCGTCTCTCGCAGCCAGAGTCTGCTTGAGACGTTAATCTTGACAAACGATAAACCAGAATCTGATTGAAGGTAAGCTTCTATGAACTTGTCAGTGACGAGCTAATGACGTCATTTTCTGAAGAAGAGATAAACTATGGCGGTAAATTGGCGCAAATTGCGAGTCATGCGCTTCTTTTGTATCCAGGTGAAGATGGAGCGTGCTTTCTGCGCATTCGGGGAAAACATGCACATGCTGCCTGATGGCCATTTCGACGTGGTGCTCCTTACCTACGTGCTGTGCTCTGCGAAAGACTGCCCGAAGCTCGTCAGCGAGTGCAAGCGAGTGCTGAAGAAGGTGAGACATGATTTTTATGGCATTATTGGGGACAAAAATCTCCGGGAGGCATAAAAAGCAAACTTGGCGCACGTTTTCGGGATCTCTTCATTTCACTAGTTAATGTCATAACATCAGAGTTCGGCTTTTAGACATTTATGTACGGTCTCCGGTCACCGGCTAACAACACAACTATTGGTTGCGATTCCTGATGATGCGTACTGAAACTTTTGTCCCCGAGGGTACATAAAAGTTAAACATCTGGACTAAGGAGCGGTAAAGCGAGGCTTTCTCGATAATTTGTGACTGTTAGCCTTTATCAATTCGTTTTAACATAGATATACCTTCCACTAGCAGTACTTTCGTCTCAAAAGTTTAGGAATTGCGTTTTGAGCTGGAAAAACTGAATACTATTTTCTTGTTAGCCTGGTGTAGTACGTGCATGGATTTTATGTTTTTATGTTCTTGCTACGGATCAGAATGCAACGATGCTCGAAGTGGCTGAGAACGGATGTCTCCGCCAGGTCCGCCACCACTGAATCATAATAGTGTCATTATACTGTTCTTTATTCATCGGCTTCGTATCATGTTATAGCTTGGTGGACAGGTGAAAACTGTACGGTGTGAAAGGGTGCACACTCCGGAAATATCAAGAGTTGTAGATCCCGAGGGTACGGAAGGCAGGTCGGTTAATAGTCGGCTTTGTGCCCTTCCGCTAGATAGCATTAACACTGAGCGTAGTTGTAGGTGTGGCGGGAAACATTGGGACAAGATTGGTAGACTGTTTCCTGCTTAAGGCACACATTGCAATACGGAGATCCATGTTGGAATTTCCTACACCAGGCCGGCCTGAATATGCGACACGACGAGAAGTGAGTCAGATGAGGCTTTTGACGAAGGCGTCACAAGTATCAAGGTCTCCTGTTCACCACTTGCGTGTTTCGACACAATGCCTACGACGGCAACGTCCTAGGGCGCACGGGAAGGTAATACTATTCCTCCAAGGAAGATGTCGCTACTGGGCTCGTAAGGCGGAAAATGCAGGGGAAAGCGATGGTGTTTTATTTTCTCACGTCGTGTAGTCATTCCAGACATTGCTAGAGGAAAACATCGAGAATTTCTTAAAGCTCTAGACACTGGCCATCTGGCCGGTACCTTACGGTGACGTCAACTTTGTGGCAAAGAGCCAGGCGGCATTGAGTGTATGCCCAATAACATCTGCAGAGGATTGAGCACAACGCACTAAGTGATTTGTTCCCGCT
Organism: Amblyomma maculatum; assembly: GCF_055883805.1. NCBI lineage: Eukaryota > Metazoa > Arthropoda > Arachnida > Ixodida > Ixodidae > Amblyomma > Amblyomma maculatum. The sequence continues at coordinate 453,097,491 of NC_139344.1, read as the reverse complement.
CCGCTGTGATCAGGAGATCATCTAGCTTTCCGAACAACGTTCCTAATTTCTTTCTTCAGGTAATGCAGCTGGCGAGTACGTCCACATGGGTTTCATACCATGCCCCTGTAGTGGTTGTGCTATGAAATATTGTCACGGTGTTGGCGACTGGGGCTAGATTAACAGAGCCGGTACAGGTAGAATTGCACGGTCCAAGGTTTAGGTACGTCCTGCGAGTCCGGAGCCGATTCACTTCAACGTCGTCTTTCCCTCCGAGCGCCCCCTGGCATTCCTCTCTCCTTAAGCGTAACGCACACAGTTACACGTGCACACAAGCGTACAAAAGCAACCTCCCCCCCTCAAAAAAAATTTTGTAGATGTAGTTTGTCAGTCACCGTGCAAAGTACGGTTTCAGTCGCAAGACATGAACTGTCTCTGGACGAGGTAGCCGACGGCCTGTGTGCTCTGATCCATCCGGGAGCACCTCGTAATTGACGCTACTGATGCGTCGCACGATTTTATAAGGTCCGAAGTAGCGGCAAATTAGCTTGTCTGAAAGGCCGCGGCGTCGAACAGGAGTCCACACCCACACCTGGTCCCCGGTGTTGTAGGAAGCTTGTCTGTGGCGGAGGTTGTACCGGCGTGAATCCCTGTCCTGTTGCTGGGTGATGTGGACGCGTGCTAGTTGGCGTGCTTGCTCAGCATCTTGGGCAAACTGCTCGGCGTCAGAACAAAGTTCGGTATCTGTTTGGTAAGGGAGCATTGCGTCCAGCATCGTCCGAACCTCCCTGCCGTAAACGAGGCGAAACGGCGTGAAACGTGTAGTCTCTTGGACTGCCGTATTGTATGCGAACGTCACATATGGTACGATCGCATCCCAAGTCTTGTGCTGGGCGTCGACGTACATCGCCAGCATATCCGCGATGGTCTTATTAAGCCTTTCCGTCAGCCCATTGGTCTGCGGATGGTAAGCAGTAGCTTTTCGATGCGCTGTACCACTGAGATGAGACTTCGGCCATCATTTTTGAAGTGAAGGCAGTCCCTCTATCAGTAATAATACAGGTAGGAGCACCGTGCCGTAGTATGATCTGGTGTACAAAGAAATGGGCAACTTCAGACGCTGTACCACTAGGTAACGCTTTGGTCTCGGCATAGCGAGTCAGATAGTCTGTGGCGATGATTATCCAACGGTTGCCACCAGAGGACCGAGGGAAAGGACCGAGAAGGTCCATGCCGACTTGATCAAATGGTGCTCGTGGTGGTATTATGGGCATGAGGAGGCCCGCAGGCTTTGATTGCGGAACCTTCCGACGCTGACATTGCCGACAGCTCTTGACATAGCGCTTAACAACAGTGGCAAGGTTGGGCCAGTAGAATGTCTGTCGTATCCTAGCAAGTGTGCGAGAATAGCCCAAGTGGTCAGATGTTGGTTCATCGTGGCACGCGGAAAGGATTTCCTCTCTCAGAGCTGTGGGTACCACGAGGAGGTAGGTTCTTGACTCGGATCTAGAGCTCTGCTTATAAAGCACACCACCTCTCAGGCAGAAAGTTGAGAGGCTCCGAGAAAAGCACTTATGTATGGTGGCTGGCTGACCTTCTAAATAATCAATCAGTGCTCGTAAATCTGGATCTGCACGCTGCTGATGTGACATATCTGAAGCATCAACAGCTCCTAGGAAACTGCCAGCGTCATCCGTGTCTGGTGGAGCGAGCTCGACAGGCGCGCGGGAGAGCGTGTCAGCATCTTCATGCTTATGTCCGGACTTATAAACAATAGTGAGATCGAACTCCTGTAGGCGAAGGCTCCATCGCGCCAGGCGGCCGCATGGGTCACGCAGGTTGGCCAGCCAACACAAAGAATGGTGGTCAGTGACAACTTTAAATGGGCGACCATAAAGGTAGGGGCGAAATTTCGCAGCAGCCCAAATAATGGCGAGGCATTCCTTTTCAGTAGTTGAATAGTTCGTCTCGGCGCGGGATAAAGTACGGCTGGCATAGGCGATAACTCGTTCAACACCCTCTTGACGTTGCACGAGAACCGCCCCAAGGCCAATGTTACTAGCGTCGGTGTGTATTTGTCTCCCCCTGCTCATCGAAATGGGCTGGAACAGGCGGCGATTGGAGACGGAGACGCAGCTCGGCAAAAGCAGCTTCTGTTCGTGAGTCCAAACAAAAGGGGTGTCTCCCCGGGTGAGCTGAGCCAGCGGTTCAGCGAGATCAGCGAAGTTATCGATAAAACGCCGGTAATAACGGCACAAGCCGAGAAATCGGCGAACAGCTTTCTTGTCACGTGGAATCGGAAATTCCGCAACAGCAGCAATCTTGTCAGGGTCGGGCTTCACGCCGGCGGCGCTGACGACATGGCCGAGAAATTTAAGCTCTCGGTAGCCAAAGTGGCATTTCTGTGGCTTGAGTGTCAAGTTAGCGGATCGAAGGGCTTCGAGTACTGACCGCAGGCGCTGAAGATGTTGTGCAAATGATTCTGCGAAGACCACCACGTCATCTAGGTAGACTAGACAACACTGCCATTTAAGGCCGGCGAGGACAGTGTCCATCATCCGCTGAAATGTGGCCGGCGCGGAACACAGGCCGAAAGGTAGAACTTTAAATTCGTAAAGGCCGTCGGGTGTGACGAACGCAGTCTTCTCACGATCTCGCTCATCGACCTCAATCTGCCAGTAGCCACTTTTTAGATCGATGGACGAAAAATACTTTGCACGCCGAAGGCGGTCGAGAGAGTCGTCAATCCGCGGCAAGGGGTAGACATCCTTCTTGGTTACGGCGTTCAGTTTGCGGTAATCGACGCAAAAACGTAACGTGCCGTCTTTCTTTTTAACTAGAACGACCGGGGAGGACCACGGGCTATTGGAAGGCTGGATAACCTCATCTTCGAGCATTTCCTTAACTTGTGACCTAATAACTTCGCGCTCGGTCGAAGAGACGCGGTAGGGGTGCTGGCGGATTGGGCGCACATTATCGAACGTCACGATCTGGTGCTTGGCGATGGGAGTTTGATTCACTTTTGACGACGATGCAAAACACTCTTTGAATTCGAATAACAATGAAAACAGCTGGTCGCGCTGGCTGACCGATAGCTCTGAGCTGACATCGAGATTGTCGAGGGATGTGGGCGGTGGCACGGTTTCTGCGGACAAGCACTCGGAGACATTGGAGATGCGTTCGGCGAAAGCTACGGAAGTGTCACGAAAAAGGTGCCGATACTCGTGCGAAAAATTTGTAACAAGTACCTTGGACTGACCACGGTGAAGATGTATCAAACTGCGGGCCACGCAGACTCCTTGTGTCAACAGTAACGATACGTTAGTTTCGGCTATTGCGTCACCATCGTTAAGGGCATTGCATTTGACATTAACGAAGGTGCTGGTTCGGGGTGGCAGAGTGACACTGTCCTCATAAACTCGAAGCACATTGAGTGGTCGCTTTGCACCGCTGAGGGCCACTGCTTTCTCAGTAGAAAACGAGACCTTAGAATTCCGGAGGTCAATAATTGCGCCATATTCACGAAGAAAATCTACGCCGAGAATCAGGTCACGCGAACAGCTTTTCAGAACAAGGCAGCTTACCACAAATGTTGATTCTTGAATTTGAACTCTGGCCGTGCACATGCCCAGAGGAGTAATCAGATGACCACCCGCGGTGCGAACGTTTGTGCCAGCCCACGGAGTCAAAACCTTCTTGAGAACTGCGGCAAACTGGCTGCTCAAAATAGAATAATCAGCGCCAGTATCCAACAGAGCTCGAACATGGCGACCATCCAGTACTACGGGTATGTCCAACGAGATCTGCTCGCGAATGTCAGGCTTCTGAGTTTTTGAGTGCTCTGCGTTGGTGTACGCGGTCTGCTTCACCTGCAATTTGTCGTCGTTGCAGGTGCGTTGTTGCGTCGTTTGTTCCACCGGCAATTCGTCGTCGTTGCGGGTGCGTCGTTTCGTCGTCGGTTCCACCGCCAATTCGTCGTGGTTGCAGGTGCGTCGTGGTGGCGTCGAGGTGGCGTTATGATCGGTAACCGCGGACTTTTCCAATGTCGATGCGTAGTCTTTCCGTGTCCGCATCAATGGGGGGTCTCCCGCGCCGCGATGTCCAGCGAACCTACCCCCGAAGGTCGCTGGTTTCAGTTTTCCCTCTGGGGACTGGGCGAGCGGCACTGCACTGCCCATGAGGAACTCGTAGCAGATGGCGACGGGCGAGACCTGGGTGACGGTGATCTAGATGGTCGCAGACGAGACGGAACGATCCGGCGCTGATCATTGACGAAATCTTCAACGGCTCGAGGCCGTTCGCCGTAGCGAGGCCGCGGAGAATCAGCGGAAAACCCTTCGAGACCTAGTCGACGGTAGGGACAGCGCCGATAGACATGACCCGGTTCGCTGCAGTGAAAGCATAACGGCCGTCGGTCGGGGGTGCGCCACTCGTCTGCTTTCCGTGTAGGCGGTCGAGAATCTGTGACGTACTGGATCACGGTGGCTGCTGTTTTCGGCCCAGCTACGTTCGGAGGAATCAGGGACGGCGACGAGGGCGGAGAGTATTGCAGCACCTGGGAGTATGTAGGGCGGTGGCACTCTGGTGGTGTAAGAGGAGGAGTAGGGCCAGGTTCACCGATTGGAAATGGAGACCGGAGCGCTTGCTGCACCTCGTCGCAGACAACGCTGGCGATGGAGGAAGGAGCTGGTTGAGGTGTGCCATACATCAGTCGGAGTTCATCGCGCACAACGGAACGTATGAGCTCCCGTAGCGCCGATGTGTCTATGCTATGCGATGGGAACTCAGCAGAGACGGAGGCGGCGTGGATGGTGGGATCCCGTGCCGAAGCTCGCTGCTGAAGCACTTTCTCTATAGTGGATGTTTCCGCAAAGAATTCTGCAACAGTTTTCGGCGGGCTGCGCACCAGGCCAGCGAAAAGCTGCTCTTTGACGCCACGCATGAGGTAGCGCAGCTTTTTGTCCTCGGACATCGTAGGATCCGCACGCTTAAACAGGCGCGTCATGTCTTCGATGTACGCCGCGACGGTTTCGTTAGGCATTTGGATCCGAGTGTGTAGAGCGCGTTCGGCCCGTTCGCGGCGATCTGAGCTTCCGTAATTTGCCGCAAGATGACGTTTGAACTCACTCCAAGATGACAGCTGCTCTTCATGGTTCTCGAACCACGTCCGAGCGCCATCCTCGAGGCTGAAATATACATTTCGAAGCCGTGCGGCGTCATCCCAGAGGTTGAATGTAGCTACCCTTTCGTAGTGCTGCAACCAGTCGTCGACGTCTTCATAGGTGTCCCCGTGAAAGGTCTTTGGGACGCGGGGGTTTTGCAACGTCACGTAGGTGGGGGTCGCGCCAGGCATTGCGACGGCGTCGTGGCTACTGGTAGTCATGCCCGAGGGGGAAAACTCAGGTGGTAGGCCTCGTTGCCTGCGGCTAGTGCGGTGAACGGGCGTTTCCTCGAATATATGACCAGCACTCCTGCTTAGCGTAGGGGTACGGGACATCAGACCTGACCTCCACCAGGTTTGTCACGGTGTTGGCGACTGGGGCTAGATTAACAGAGCCGGTACAGGTAGAATTGCACGGTCCAAGGTTTAGGTACGTCCTGTGAGTCCGGAGCCGATTCACTTCAACGTCGTCTTTCACTCCGAGCGCCCCCTGGCAATATTATGGCCATGGAGAAATTTATAGCCGAGTCTTAGCACGTATTGGTGCTAACCGTATAATCCGCTCTCAAATGACTTAGAAGCCGAGCCCCACTCGTATCGGCTTGTTTTCTTTCTTCGCTTGAATTTCCTGGTTTCCGAGGTAGAATTTAGTTTCTCCAGACGACTTGTAAATGCTCCTGCGTGCCTTATAGTTTCGATTTTTCAGGGGAGAATAGAGGACAGCTCTCATCAAGAAATTGCTCAATAGCTGCTTTCAGAGCCAAGGATCCATGAGCGGTCCCTACAAAGATGTCGTCCGCGTAAATGTGAAGCCGGTCCCTCTGCGGGTTAAGAGCTTTTTTGGGCTAAATTTAGCATTGCTGTGTTGAATGACACCGGACAGACTGGGAGCCCTGCGGTGCGTCTTTGCTGAGTATGACACTCCAGGTGACCGGGTCTGTTCAATTCTGTTGGTGTTTGTTCTATCCGAGAGGAAGGTCTTCATGAAGTTAAAATTTTCTCCCCGTGGCTGTGTTTATTTTTGTATTATAGTTTGGTTTCCCCTATTATCAAATTCTCGTTTCAGATCTAGTGCCAGGAGGAAGTTTTCACCATGTTGAGTGCTTATGTTTATGTTTTCTATTCATATCCGAAAGAAAGCATCTTGAGTGCAGAGTCCCTAGCGAAAGCATAGCATGCAGGAAGGAAATAGGCTGTTTTCAGCTTAGAGCGTAAGTTGGATTTCTGTTCTGAGGCAAGAAGTGAGGGCGATAGAGCGGAGACTTTCTATATAGCCGGCGACTTTTCAGCCTTGGGTATAGCTATGATGTTCGCGTGTTTCCAAGATGATGGGGCTTGGACGTTCTTCCACAAATCTTAATTCTTCCGTAGGTGGTATCGCAACGAGGAAATAAGCGATTGTTGTGTTCCATGACTTGTATGGTAGAGCCGGGGTTGTATTACAAGCTTGATGACCTCTAAAAAAGGGTCGGTGGGGGGATGAACGCCGTTCCAGCACTTCCACCTAATATGTTAAGGTAGAAGCAAAAACTACGACGCTACAGCGCACAGAACACCTGCGTTGTCGCGGTCCTCTCAACAGATGGCACATACCCATACAGGGGATAGGCCAAGAATTGGGGTGCAGAGAGAGTTTTAGAGATGTAAATTTACATGACGAATTAAAAAAAAAAGAAATCATAACGGACACAGGAGATTGACGCCGTAGAAGTTACAGCCAAATGATTAAACATGTTTGAAGCAAACGTTGAAATTCAAGTGATACATTTCTAAAGGTAATGAAAACACATGCGCCTGAGGATGTATACCCAAGTATGCTGGGCCAAACGACAACAAAATCTCAGGTCTAAAATCAAGATCAAGCTTTCGCAATGGCTTCTCCAAAAACCGTCTTTTTATCACGGTGAAGGAGCTATAGACCGTTTTCGCGGAGAGGAAGAAAATACCCTCGAACGCGGTGCGCGCCGCGCCACTCCTCTCTGGTAAGTGAAGACGCGTGCGTGGTAACAGCGGGGGCGCCGTGGCATACCACGCCGAAAGCGGACGCACTGCGCAGTCTTTTGCACACGAAGCATTTTGAATAGCTGAAGAACGTGTAAGCTGCTAAGCTGATACAATAGCAGGCGGGCGGTACACAATCTTTACAGATGTGTTCAATTTTGTATGCTGTCTTTAAATATCTTACCATATCCATTTTTGCTTTCGATCCCTTCTTCCTATCTTTCCCCTGTCTATCTCCTCTCCTCCCTGCGCATTTCTGCCGGCCGCAGCTGAGGTGCTAAGAAGTGCCATCGCTAGCAAAATCTTTTTCTTTACTTTACTGTCGGAATTAGCAAGGAATAACAACCAAATAAAGTTGAATAACAGAAGGTAAAAGATTAACACCGGTGGTATGCGTGCGTGTCGCCGTAAGCTGTCCCCACTTGCAACTGCTTTAATCGGACGAATACGAGCGGCCTCTGAGTTTCAAGCACCATGCCTACGTGTTTCGCCTTGACAGCCTTTCATGCGAGTTTCGAACGGTTTGTTGGCAGAGAAGATACAGGAAAGACTGAATGCTCATGCAACAAACTGCCTTTGGTCAACAAGCTAGCGGATGATATCATTTGCGGCAAAAAGGTACGAGTAGCCTTGTGTCGAAGAAAAACTATTTCGGCGCAGTCACTTTAAATTTAGGAAGGCATGAAGGAACCTGCATATCCTGCTTGAGGAAAAGATGGCTAGTGATGTTAAACCTGGAAAGCGCATAAAAACAACGGACAACAGAAAGAGACAGACACACGAGCGCTTACTTCCAAATGATTTTTATTTTCATGCAAGAAGCAGAATATATGTGCACTTCAGATCACATGCGCATGCGAAGAAAACTCAAACAAGAAAAAATATTATCTGGCTGCACATGCAAAAGATGAAAGATATGCAATCTCTTTCTGAGACAGCAAAATCGACGCACCACTTACACAATCATCGCCAGTTCGTGCTATCTCACTTGCCTCAACAATTTCACGCGTTGTTTTACACTTGCTTTTATACAGAACTTCACATTGATGAAAGAGAGGACGACAGGACGACGCTGTCGAAAACAGAAAAGGTGGGCATTTGAGCACTCATTGCCTCAAGTGCAAAAGCAAGAATTGTCGTCCTCTCTTTCATCAATGTGAAGTTCTGTATAAAAGCAAGTGTAAAACAACGCGTGAAATTGTTGAGGCAAGTGAGATAGCACGAACTGGCGATGATTGTGTAAGTGGTGCGTCGATTTTGCTGTCTCAGAAAGAGATTGCATATCTTTCATCTTTTGCATGTGCAGCCAGATAATATTTTTTCTTGTTTGAGTTTTCTTCGCATGCGCATGTGATCTGAAGTGCACATATATTCTGCTTCTTGCATGAAAATAAAAATCATTTGGAAGTAAGCGCTCGTGTGTCTGTCTCTTTCTGTTGTCCGTTGTTTTTATGCGCTTTCCAGGTTTAACATGTCTAACCAACTCGCCCAAACGCTGCCATTATGGCTAGTGAACTGGCTGTCAACTTATTTAGTGAAAGAGCGCTACAATATTTTCTTTTTCTGAAAAAGCGCATTCCGCAAGATTTTTCTGCCGACAATAAATGTTAACGTGGTCCTGAGAACAGCACCCATTTTTTAAGGTAACCAACTTTTGCAACAGCAATTGGGCTATAAAAAGATTCTTCATAAAATCTGCTTTCTCTGAGGTCATTATCTGACATTACACTATGAGGTCACAATCGAATAATAATTGTTCATTTTCTATTTTATCTGGCCGGATGTCAGCATGACGGTCTTTTCAGTCGAATGCAGCTAGAGGTCAGTCACACAAATTCCAGGATATCGGGTTTCGCTTTCTACGACAGTCATCGCCACTCGCCGCACGCACCGGAAAACCGAGACTTATTATGTATGTACAGAAAGCCCACGATACAAGAAAACAAAGCGTGACGGCGTCCTTGCAGTGCTACTATAGAGCTGCTAAACATGATTTGAATGAACGAACGATAGCTTTAGTCTCCTCACAGTAAGTCGCCGACACTGCAGTGAGCCCAGCCTTAAAAATGCGTTATAACAGTCAGGCTATACGAAGAACACTTGCCATGACCTACGATAAAATAGGAAGAACACCGATAGCCAGTTCGTATGAAGTTAGCTTTTTTAAGCTCCTACTTAGACAAAACGAATAAGAAAACGAAAGCAGTGAAGTTGGGTAGTTTAAGGTTGCGCCAGTTTATTGATTGCATCGTTCTGCCGCCTGTCGGATTGAGCGGCTGCCACTCACTTAGGTACGGTCCGCGAGTACGTTTCATTTTTCAAAACCTGTTTGTAGACGCTGCAATATGGACCAGAGGTGTGGAAGTCACGTGTTATTGTTTGCATTTTTCCAGCTTTTTTTTAAAAATAAAGGAACAGGCAGGAGATGCTGTGGTAGAAACAAGTTGGCTGGGTTATACCTGATGCTTCCCTAAAGCACAAAAAAAAAAAAACGATCTTAGGCCTAATCGTAACTAATGATAATTTCGTTAATATTCTTCGTTGTCTTATTAGGCGGCGAGTAAAAGTAGTATGCGGTGTTCCACGTGACGGTAAACATTGAACCTTTGGGTTTCCCCGGCTGCGGTATGTCGATTTTTTAAAATCCGTGGCTCAAGTTACGTTGAACACCCTATGTACTCGAAATGTTCACATATTTTGCCTAGCCCTAGCTAGTGCGTTTTTCTGACACTCAGTGGAGTGTAGAGCACGCACAACAATGACTTAAATGGTCTGAAATATGACGCAAATGAGTTAATAGGAAGCAACTGTTATAACCGACTTTAAACAACTGCATCTGGCAAAATTGTGCTGAGAAAAAGGAAATAAAAAGGAAAAAGTGACTAATCATACCTTAAAAGCGACATCCCGAAAATAGTTTATCGTTCCTAAAAAGGCTGTTGACACACTTGAGGAAAAAACATTAGAATACCAAACCACTTTAGAGCAGCAGTAACAAATAGACATTAACGCCAAGGGGAGCGCGTGAGTAATTCCCCTCCGAACGGCAAATTAATAGGCTGTCGAGAATGGTAAATGTGCAATCAACATGAGTTCCGATTCTTGCGTGGGCGTTGCACGTATACGGCTGAATATAAAGGAGCATTTACCGCAAAATGCAGCATGCAGGCGCCTCTTGTTCGTCGCATGAAACGCGTCCACCTTCCCTTCATCGCTATATGGTTACCTTACCATCACTGCCTTTGTGCTTAATTTTAGGCCAGTACTTAGTTCTGGTGTAGAGTTCGAGGGATGAGCGGAACAATAGAAATACGGAGATCAGAACTTTGTATTTTGGAGTCCGTCCATCCAAGGCCAGATCTCTGTAGCTGGCTGATGATTCAGCCCTCTTTCCTAATAATGATGATAGTATAAATAATCTTTTTATATCGGCCGAGTACTTGACTTTGCTGTCACTGTAATTATTACCGCTTAGGGAACGGCTCATACCCATTTCGCAGTGTGAGCGAGTTGCCGTACGTAACGCGCGCCACAGCCGCCGGCAATAGGACACAATTTGGACACCTGGAAGCGATTCATGCGAGCAGAGTAGAGTGTGAGTGGGTTGTTTCGGGCGGTGCAGAAAAACATTTACATAATTTTGTTGAACTTACACACATCACAGGTATGAAAACGTATTGAACAAATGTTGATGGGGAACTTCAGTTCGCAAGCCGAGCCAACGTTTCGACAAGTTGACTTGTCCCCGCTTGGGACCAGACGTCCGCTTGTCGAAACGTTGGCTCGGCTTGTGAACTGAGGTTTCCTCTCAACCCTTGCTCAGTGCGCTTTTATACTGTGTAGCCATGTTCTTCTTGTCATTATACCCTAATATTTTCCGCGCGCAATCAGTTCCTCATTGGGTATTGTATACCCTGCAGTGTGTTAGCCGTAAAGTCTTATAAAATAATTATGAACCACTTTTGCATCAATGACGTCGAAAGTTTGAAAAGTGCACACCTGCGCTCCGGAGAGAAAGGCGCATCTGTTTCTTGCGTCTTTTTGCATGATTAGCCCCTAAATTATGTGGTGTTCGGTTAAGAGCTAGTACAGCAGACAGCGAATCTTGACCCTTTTTCGAAATCAACAGGGCGTTAAAATTGCAGGTCTTTTCTCAGTTTGGCATATTGTCGGCCAGACAAAGTATTTATAAAAAAAAAGATGCCCGTCCCTAATATCTCACTGCGCTGTGCCCACACGCCAGCTCAAGACCAAGTATGAGGAGTGAGATCATTATCTATAGTTCGCCGTAGCGATTGTCGATAGAAGGGAAAGTTAAATGCAGCGTGCGTGTGCGTGCAAACAACAAAGTTCAGATTGAACCAAATTTAGTAATGGGTCGCGAATGAGTCTCGGCAAAGAAAATAGCATCAGACACCCCGACAAAGATTGTTACGCAGCCACCACGCACTACTGTCTTTTCTCGGCTCCGGAGGCGGCGCGAGTCTAGAGTTACACAATATGCCTCTTATAACCAGACATTTAAAGGCATGTGGATCTCCTTGCGTATTCGTTTCCGTGTACATGCTGCTCTCATCACTATCTGCTTAATTTGTACCACTATCGCCTCTACATGCTCGTTAACATGCAATCGTAAGCTACCCATTGACGCGAACGACCATCCGGTCTGGCCATATATGAAGCCCAGGTTTAAACAAGCCGTACGGATGTGACGGCAGGAGCCGGCACAAAAATGTGCCCATATTGACTATGCAAGCCTTCTGTTCGTGTTTGTACCCCATTGTCTACTTTCAGGCCCTCCTCCTATCTATTTTCTTCATTGCAAGGTGATTTAATGAAAGATGGTAGCTGCGCTTTGGTCTCTATGCCTGACTAACTGACGGACAGGAGTTATCACCTTCTCGTTTGTTATAATAGACTACTCATTTGACCGGAGGTCTTTATACACTAGACGCAGTGTCGTTACACTGATACGGGTTTTACCAGCAGCGCCAGCTTCAACCGTATATGCGGTCATCTGTTGTATCTATGCTAGTGGTAGGTGGACTCGACTGTAGACACCTTCGGCCTGCGTCATTATTGCTGGGAGCTTTCATGACATGCTTGTAAAACATTGGAAGCTAATTATAGCATCGCGGCTTCAACCGTGGGGTGCACGGCAGGTACCGTTTTCGGTAAGGTAGAAAATTGGGCGAAATGGTAAATAGACATGATTGAAAAAAAAATGCACTGCGCTAAAAAGACTAGGACTACATATGTAAAAAAAAAAACAAAAAAAAAAAAAACAGGACAGGCAAAGACTAACAACTAAGTTCATTTTAACAAACACACTAAATATACAGAGAAACAAGCAGATGTACCTACGCGGAACGAACCGCCAGATAGTAAAAAACCCAGATCACGGTATGTCCTCTGCGTGTGGGCGATTCTAAATGAGTTTCCTTTATCTTGCGGTAAGGTTTACGTTGTCCAGGCGGAAAAATGCATAAACGTACGTCCGAAGGAACATTTGAGGGCCATATCATCGGCTAGTTACTAGCACGTTGTGGTACAATGCAGGAAGAGAGAAACATTAAGGTAATAACAAACAAGGACAAGGCTACTACCTGCTGTTCTCACAAACAAGCATTATTTTCCGTCATCGAGATAGACTAACATTGAGAAGTTAAGGAGGCCTACTGTGTCATGAAAAAAAGGTGATAGGTGCATCAGCCAGCCTTCTGTCTCCCTTGCAGGCCACCATATAGATAAATAAAAAAAAACTAATCACGGTATGTCTTCTGCGTGTGGACGGTTGTAAATGAGTTTCCTTTATCTTGCGGTAAGGTTTATGTTGACCAGATGGGCCGAGGTATAATTGTACGTCTGAAGGAACATTTGAGAGCCATATTATCGGCCACTTACTCGCACGTGGTGGAACATTGCAGGAAGTGCAACGAGAGAAACAATAAGAAAGGTAATAACAATGATGGACAAGACTAGTACCCGCTGTTCTCACAAACAAGCATTATTTTCAGTCATCGAGCTAGACTAACGCGAGAAGTTAAGGAGGCCTACTGTATCATAAAAAAAAGGGGATAGATGCAACAGATGGCCTTCTGCCTCCCTTGCAGACTGCGAATTTTTATGTCTAGATTAAACTTAAAATGTAATCTTTTTTCTTTTTTTTTTACTATCTGGCGGTTTCGCGCAGGTGCATCTGTTTGCTTCTCTGTATATATTTCGTCTGTTTGTTAAAATGAGCTTAGTTGTGACTGTGCGCTTGTCCTGTTCTTTACGTGTGTAGTCGTCTTTTTAGCGGAGCGCATTTTTTCAATCGTACCGGCTTTGGCAAAACTAATCAAGCTACAGGGTTTGCTTTTCAGTCATGTTGTAGGTAATTCATACCTCTTCTGAAGCAGTAAATCTCTGCCAATAAAAGCGAGCCTTTGTACCCACATCTAAAGAAATCGTCATGTTCTTGGAATCCTTAATGACTTCATAATTTAAGTGTGAAGCAAACCATGCAGCCTGGTTACTTTTGGCAAAGGCGGTAGAATACGCACCATGCCGGCTACGCCTCGAGATAAAAGGCGTCGGGGCAACGGAACGGCTGAAAACATGGCCCATGGAAGAAAAATAATGCTTTAATTCAACGCAGCACACTTTGCTGAGGTCGTGTTGCTTACATCAAAAAGAGGTCCACGCACTGTATATCGCACTGCATATAAGTGTAGCCAGGCATTCTGCCGTTGCGTGTTAATTGTTGTACAAGAAGGTTCTGGCGTTTGTTTTTAATATGTAGGTCGAATGAAGAATTGGGAAATCGAGCATTCGTTCTATATGCTGCGTTCTCTGCGAGTTTGCTGTCACGTACCCGGTTCCTTTTTCTTCGGACAAAACTGATGCCGAGAACCGAAAGCCCTCAGCTATTAGATGAATAAAAGAGCTTAGTCTTCATGCAGTTGTCTTTATTCACGTGTGTGTGTGTGTATACTGTGCGGAGATTTTGATAATTTATTTTTTCGCTGCCTACAGAAAAAAAAATGAAGAGTCTTCTCGCAACTAAGAATCCCAGCATGCGGATGACGTATCTGAGGAAGAGGAGTTTATACATCTGAGTTACGCTTGTAGAAGGCGGCACATCTTTTCTGCTGTTCTTAAAAGTTTTTACCTCATACTCGTCATGCCTGTTGTAACGTTCGTCTACATTACTCTTTGGGTCAACAAAATTGATTTAGTTGCGACGTTGCCTTTATCTCGAGGGAATATATTCTTTGTGTACTTGTCCGTCCACGCTCAACATTAGATTACCCGCGATCACCAGAAGATAGGTACGAGACACGGGGCTGATATTCTGAATGCATTCGGAGCATGAGAAGGCGACGAGAAGTTTTTCTAAATCTAGACATATCCCTTATAAAAACCAAACGCTTGTTACTTGCGCTGCATTGTTCAACTGTACTACTGCTGAATATGCGTGTTCTGCTCATCAACGCCTCGTCATCTCCGCATGCGCAAGCACAGTGCATCTTGCAGTACAGGAGGATCGTTCCAATGACTGTTCGCTAAAAGTCTGTGTGTGTAGTCACGAATTGTGTTTGCCTTTCTTGTCGGGGCTGCTTACTCTGCAGGGCGGAGTGCTGTTGACCTGCGAACACGTGGGACACAAGAAGGGAACCCTGGCCAGGTTCCTGCAGGATATCTTCGCACCGTTCGCCACGAACTTCACCTGCGGCTGCTACATGAACAGGGATAGCGCAGAAGTCATCAAGTCAGCCGGTTTCGCCCGCATAGACTTGCAGGAAGTTCTCATAGACATTCCTTTCATGTATAACCGTCACATATTTGGCGTCGCCACGGCCTAATATGCGCGTGAGTGATTTTGTGTGCACAGGTAAAATATTAGTGCAATAAAGAAAATGGCAATACGAAATGATTCCTACGGAATCGGTGGGGATTTGCGCTTTGCCCGGAGCTCAAATATTTAGTGCGACTTCTCAAGGTATAGATTGCGAATATTGCTCATCCGTGGAAATAAACACCAGTGATGTGGCTGCGGCTAAATGTGTGAATTTCGATGTCGAAGTGAGCGGTTCCTAATTTGTGCCTCTTACGAAGGCGCTGATTCAAGTAGAGAATTTCTATTTTTCTCAGCGGCCGCGAATGCGTGACGGGAATAAAACAGCACACACCAATAAAAAAAAAAAAAAACAGCATGGCGACAGAATTGCACAGCGCAATTCGGTGCAGAGCAGCGGAAAAGGTAAAGATGGTAACAACTACGCAAATGGTAAAGAATAATCAAACAGCATTGACGTTAGGGTAGGTTAGGCTGTAAGGCAGAGTACTGAAGAAATCTCACATTCTGTCGGACATGTACTAGTTCCTTTTTTCTGTATAAAGTACGGCTGCGCAAGCACAATTAGACATCGATATTCCAGCTTAAGACAGCTCAATGATCCCGTGTATTTGACGACAAATAAACAATGAATCACTCTGTTGATTTAATAAAAATCAGTTACCCAATATTTACACAGCGAAATGTCTTACGAAATGCCAGTAAGAGCAAAACAATTACCCTGGCTTAATGTCCTGACGAATCTATTTCTGACCTGCCCGGAGTATGTTTTCCTGGTGCTTAAAAAAGTTACGCCAATGGAGCGACCACTTTATATCCCGTCGTGCTGCCGTATTTAATATTTAAGGAACGCTGCGTTGTGCTTGGCTACGCTGTGCTGATTTGCCTTGGTCTGTAGTGCAGCCGCTGTCTCGCGGTGCTATTTCGTCGCTATGTTGTCTTTACAGTGTGCTGTTTTGTCGCTGTGGCGCTTTTTTGTGATGTTTTGACAATCTATCCTTCAATGGCGACCGCCT
This sequence comes from Amblyomma maculatum, assembly GCF_055883805.1. Lineage (NCBI taxonomy): Eukaryota > Metazoa > Arthropoda > Arachnida > Ixodida > Ixodidae > Amblyomma > Amblyomma maculatum. The sequence continues at coordinate 453,081,494 of NC_139344.1, read as the reverse complement.
GAGTGCTCGATTGAGGTACGAGCCCCATTGCGTTGTTTTCATAATCAGGTCCGGTGTGAAACAGTGTGTTGCATTTTGCTGTTTGATGCCAATAGGCGTTGCTTTACCCATTCAGTTTTATGGCCGATTGAAGAGGTAATCACTTGAACAAAAATCGAAGTATTCTATTAATGCACCTTTGTTTTCATCTTTTCTCCCGCCTTTATGTCTCCTCTTCCGCTCACACCTATTGCATTTTGTATTCTGTATGCTGATTGCTTGAGGAATATCAATAAACAAACTTTTTCTTGTATGTCAACGCTTCGAAATTTATTTTCATGAATTTATTGTACACGTAATCAGCAGAAAACATTTGAGGTAGTAACAAGCTTTATTACTCTACTTTAAGCACATATAAGAAGGTAAATGGCAGCGGCGATGCATAGAGTTCATAGAGATCACTGATATTAAACTAATATGCACTGAGTAAAATCTAGAAAAAATCGGCTGAAAATTTACAGAAAAATAAATTTCCTCTAATTAATGATAATCCGTAATCCGTACGAATGCGAGCACTAACCTACGATGACAAAGAAAATACAAAAAAGCCACGTAGTGGCGTATATATAGGAATGAAAAAAGCCAACAGTCGGCGGGTTTTTATCGCGCTATGAGTTACGCTGCCCTATTTATTGTCCTCGAAAAATGCTGTGATGTGCCCAGATGGTAAATAGGATCAGCCTACAAGTGTGTGCAACTGGCTTCGTCGAAGTAAGCACGGTCAAGAAGAACGGTTTTTGTTATCTCGGACGCGTCTCCACTCTATAAAGTGACAACACAGTAACGTGAATTTTTTTTTATTATTGCGCCAGGCTGGTAAAAAGAAATAAGTTTAAGTAAACGCTACTTGGTTGGAAACAATGTAGCCAGTCGTTTTTCGAGAAGATCAGAAACTTTTGCATTGGCACGGTTTCTCGCGAGCCAATAAATAAAAGCTTATGAGATTTTACTAATTAAATCTAGCGAAATAAAAATACTGCAGATTAACACAGTTTACTCTTAACAGATCTTAATTTTATATATATATATATATATATATATATATATATATATATATATATATATATATATATATATATAATATATATATCATCATCATCAGCCTGACTATACCCACTGCAGGGCGAAGGCCTCTCCCGTATTTCTCTAACCCGGTTCTGTCCTGGCTGCATCCACTTGGCCCCGGCGAGCTTCTTAACCTCATCCGCCCACCGAGACTTCTGCCGCCCCCTATATATATATATATATATATATATATATATTGTAAGAATGGGGGGTTTTTTCAGCAGATCCACAGGACTTGATCAGCAGGACTGGGCAGATCAGCGGCGGCAGCGAACGCAGTCAGGTCAAGCACGCGCAGCGATCACGATGCCACTGACTGGCATGTTCCTCGTGCACTTCTTCCTCTTCACAATATATATATATATATATATATATATATATATATATATATATATATATATATATATATATATATATATATATATATATATATATATATATATATATATGTAATTGTAAAGGGTTGTCAAATGGTAGCGTTGTAATGATCATTTGCGTGCATATATACAAGTGGCTATATTTTGCGATTCGAAAACATCTTTTTTTGAACATTTGTGAAAGATTTGTGAAATACATCTTCTTAATCACACAACATACGTTTCTGACTACTCTAATTGCCTGGAATTTAGTATTAAAGGTAGGCAGTAATATCGCACTAGGGACGAAGGGTATTTATTACTGAAAACATGACAACATCGGAATTTTTGGAGGGCTGAGACTTTAGGAACTGGTAAGGATTGCTGTAACAAGTACAGTGGAATAAGATAAGTCAGTTTTCAGAATTTGAGCAATGCATAGTTTATAAAACGACAACAGTGGAGCTGGATTGTGAAATTTGGGGGGGTTTATAACTTAAATTTCATTACTTCAATTTCTTGTCACCCCTTAGTGACGCCTTCTTTCTCTGTACTGACCAAGTGTTCGTCCCCTCTTACGTCGCATTTCCTTTTAACCATCACTTTGGTTACATGTAGCGTTTCGAAGACTCGAATATGTACTATTAACTGCGTTTCATGACAATTGATGTGTTAGTTCTGTACCACTTCCTAGTTAACCTTTCTTGTAGGATCCTTAATATGGCAGCTATGAGTGCTGGCTAAGCGGCCACATTAACAATACAAGAAAGGGAAACGGTACTCCAGTAACCTAGCCAGAAGCCCTATCAACGTTAAGAGACGCACGCGAACTCGCACAGAACTGCTCACTTACACGAAGTACACCAACCACACTGTTTTTATCCAAACAGAAAAGGACAATGTCATCATCATGAGCCAAATTCTTGAGTCCACATTGCGATAGCTCCTACATACGGTTTCAAGATGCAAATCAAGTAACAAAGGAGATACCGGGCAGCCTTGTTAAACAGATCATTCAAGTGAAATACGTTTGGCAAGGTTTCAGTCGACAGTCATTCTAGTAGTGGCCGCTATATAACATTGTTTGATGCCGTTAAACTGCAACAGATCACGCCTCTTTTAAAACTACAACACACTCTCGCCTGGGCTATAAATGTAGTCGTCTTATTAAGTTCCAACTGCAACACACACTCATGCTGTGCAGTAGACATTGCCGTCCTAATGAATGACAATCTGTGCTGCTTCCCATTTAACCTAGGTAAGTACGCCATGCACGTACGCCATTTGGGAGAGTGCGAGCGAGCTCCGCGCACGCTGACGCGCCTAGTGTTTAAATAGCAGCAATAACGGTCTAACTTTGGCATTTATCAAGTGCAGGTGTTTAAGTGCTGTCAAATATTATGAGTTATAGGTGCGCCAACAAACTTCTAAAATAGGACAGCACAAAACACAAGCGTTGCTAGAAATGAACGTCAGAAAACGTTTACATTGGCGAGTTGTTATTGACTCATCATTTTTATTTATTCATGCATTTTTAGTGCTTTGTTAGCGCATGCCTATGTTAAAATGAATGTAGACCAACTAGCCGAGTGTAAAGGGTCGTCAAAAGTTTTGCAACGCTGCCATCTTTTTCCTTGCTCTCCCCAGCCGCATTCCGTTTGGAAACGAAGGTCGCCACCTAGCTAGGCATTAGTTCTCGCTTCAGTGCACTCCGTATATGGTCGTTAACAAAGAGTTTGTGATCGCAATCGGTGCACCAAGTAGGTTGCTGAAGCATTTCATATTACCGCGAAGATGAATTTGTGGTTGAGTAACCTATATAGTTAATATATTGGGTAATCGGCGCGCCTTTCAGCAATTAGTCAGAGGTGCTTTAAGAGCGATATTTTAGATGAAATATTAACCATGCATTAAGCATGCTTCGTGAGTTTGACTGCAGAAGTCGGCTGGAAGTGGGATGTGAAACTAATGGACTAGACGAATTCTAGCCTGTCTTCATGGCAACTGTTCCCTCCCTTCATGGTTATCAAGGTTGCTTAAGGCGGGAGGCACAGGTTGCGCGCGCTAAGCGGTGACGCGTCCTCCCCTCTCGAGGTGGGAGAAGGTTGTTCAAGGACTATGTGCTTAATGGCCATAACGCACAGTCCCCTGTCACCCGTTAAGAGACATGAGTTATTAACGATGCGCAGCTAATGGTGTGCACACTCCCAGACACCCCTAGAGTGAGTGGGGGTAGCTGTTCCGGTCTCAAAGATGATGCCCTTGACTTCAACTATTTTGTAGTGACTGAACGGGGTGCCGTTTGGTGCGCAGCTTTCGCCGGTTCAAGCCAGAGTAAGGGTCAGAGTCAGAAGTAACAAACAAAAAAGCTTTATACATAGCAGGAGACGATACAGAGTATATCACAACACTTAAAATGCACAAACGATCGGTTCGCAGGAAGGAAATGCTAAGCATGCAGCTAAAAAGGCACCTTCGTGTTGCTGAAATCCGCTCTGAGGTCCTTGAGGTTCGCATGTATCCATGGAGTGGTGCGCTATCGATTCGCCTGCTTAGATTTAGTCATGTTAACCTTTCCTTAATTTTTGACAACTGACTTTTGAATTATTAACAATATTTTATGTTCGCGTAATAATAGAATCTATTCTGCACATACGATACACACGAATTTCACTCTTTATGTATCGCACGTAGATAAACGATACAAGAAACCCCGGCCGGGTGGCGCAGTGGTTACGGCGCTCGACTACTGTTCCCAAGGACGCGGGATCAAATCGCGGCTTCGGCGGCCGCTTTTCAATAGAGGCGAAAAGCAAGGCGCCCGTGTGCTGCGCGATTTTAGTGCATGTTAAAAAACCCCAAGTGGTCGAAAGTTCCGGAGGCCTTCACTACGGTGTCTCACATAGCCTAAGTCGATTCGGGACGTTGTACCCCACAAACCAAACCAAAAATACAAGGTAGGCATAAGAAAGACCAAAAATACAAGGTAGGCATAAGAAAGGCTAGGAAAAGAAACAATATTAATTGATCAGACATTGTGACAATCATCTGACTGAAGGATAATGCAAATGCTCATCAAGTAGCCTGGCGAATGTTTTCTCGTTGGCCCATTGGACGGGCTACAGCTGTGCTAACTGAAAAGAGTCGCAGGACAGCTCTTCAATGCATCAAAAACAGCCTTGCAACGGTATCACCTGGCCACCGGTGATAGATGCCCCCTATGTGCTGACGATTTGCCCATCTTATAGTGACATTCACGTGGAAAATACAAAAATGTGTCCGCATTGAAAATGTACTATGACCTTCCTGCCGCAGCTCCAGGCCTAGATACAAGCTTTGTTGTAATCCACGCTGATAACGAGTTACGAAGAAATTGAAGTTCTTGAAAGTATTGTGCTAGTTACCCGCAATGAGCAGTTTCAAATCGGGAGATCCCTGACAAGGTGCATTGGACAGCGTCACTACAGAAGGGGTGGTGCCGGCCTGGAGTTTTGTTGTATTTCGGAAACTTGCCATAAGCCCATATTATAGAAAATCATATAAAGCGTTTTCTTCCAGAAAGTTCCAGTTCTTGCTCTTACTGTTGTCGGTTTGCCACTTGGAGAAATCTTCCTCCCTTGCTGCCAGCTCCTGTGCCTGCGCGCCGCGATAGAATCTGGTCGGGAGGAACCCGTCCTTTCTTCCACTTATCACAACAGATTTATCCATAGGATATGCTATAGATTGGTGTTATTTGAATATAATGCTCTATCTATCAGCGCAATATATTCACATGTTTTAGATGACATTTAAGGACAATCTTTAAGGGCGTGACAGGACAGTAAGGCTTCTTGAAGATCCTTGTTGACATACGCTCAGCCCTCCCTGATTTGCACTCGCACTGCGCTTCGAAACCTAGCAGAAATAATTTAAGCTCTTTGTTTAAATCTTGCGCCCTTTAGTATTAAGATTTCATCGTGAAGTGGCACGTGCTGCCATATGAATAGTAATTTAAACTATTGCTTCAAATCTTCCGCAACTAATGATATTTTACATGTTTGAGAAACTGCGCTTACTCTTACTTTTCAACATATTTATTCTGGATCCAAGGTAGACTTTGTGCTGCTTACATCCTGATGGCCGGAAAGAAATGTCTGCATATACTGAGACTTGAGAGTAGCGCTGAGAGCAGTAATAAGTCGACGAAACCGAGGAGTGCAAGGCTGAGTTACATGAAAGGGTATGGTTTGTTATCGTCAGTACAGGGAGGGCATGATGCTGGCCGAAACAGCTGGGCAGCGTTGTGCAAGGCGTGTCTGCACCCTTCATTCACCTGTTAATATGTGGCAGCTAGAGCTTCACTGAGCTGGCGAGGTACCTAGGTTGAATGATCAAGCTCAGCGCCTGTAAGCTCTACATATTAATAAACGTTTTGATAAGTGCAAATTGTGCTTATCGGAAACTGATATCTCGCGAATTCAAGAAGCCAGTGTTCGCTATTCTGTTTTTCATTATGGTGCCCAGTCGGAAAAAAACTACAGAAAATTTTCTGATGTTACGACAGACTTTCTGTGCGGTTTTTGACGGGAAACCTGTTGTGACAACAAAACATTCTGTCGTAACATCAAACATTTCTGTAGTTACAAGAAAAAAGTGCTACACAACTACAGACAACAGAAGTATACGACAGAACAACTACAGAACTACAGAAAAATTTGATGATTACGACAGAACTACAGGATATTTTGTCGTATTTTTGACAAAGTTCTGTTGTTTTTTTCGACTGGGTGTTCTCCGCATTAACCGCATTATTTGTAAAGATGTTGCCTGATACGAATTGGTGCCGCCTTCAAAACGTGCCCTCGCAGTCCCTACAATTGCCGTTCGCCTCTTGAGCTGAAGGACTTATGTAGCAAGAGCGCAAGGTAATCTGGCAAATTCTTCCTAGATATACGTTTTTATTTCTTAACTTCCCCTTTCCTCCACCGAGCCGCGCGTCGTCATTATCTAGGCGTTACACGCCAACACAGGCCAACACACGCTGCACGACTAAAGGCATGCCTCGTGGTTAAAACCCATGAATGAAAATACACACAGTGATGAAATCGTGCGAGTTGCCCTCTTTTATAACACAATTATTGCAATAGGTGAGCCTTAAATAGGAGGCGAGAGACGCGACTTTAGGGAACCCCTCGCAGCCCGACAAATGGCATCGCTCCTAATGGTGCAAGGGCGAAAAAAGGGTGGCTGGTCGGAGCTGAAGCAACATGTGGATACCAAGGTGCCGACCTGTAAGCCTGCCATGGCCCCCGCGGTCCGCGCAAGAGAGGATATCCCGCTCTGCTGTAAGGCATCGCACCGCGAAGAGCTGGAACCTCTTCTCTCCACAGTTGCTGGCTACTGGCGCCGCTTGACACACCCGCGGCAGTGGGCGCCGTGGACAGAGCGGAGTCCGCCTCCGTGGCAGTGTCCTTCGTAGACGAAGCCGCCTTCATGCTTGGTGATGATGCTCTGGGTGAATCTCGGGGCGGTGAGGCTAGACTGTTCCTGTCCGGGTGGAGCCTGGTGGGAAAGCGCGATCCATCGCCCACGCTAGTGAATACCGGTATCAGCCATTTTCCTGTCTTCGGGCCAAACACCTGGTGGAAGGAGGAAGGGATGAACATAAGTTCGTGCTCAGGCTTACGAGCGTGATTTTTGCGAACATCACAGAAAATATGTGCGCTCATTAAACACCGAAAATTAGAGTTTTGGTTCGATCTCATGAAGGAACCATACTGATTCATTTTAGGCGGTAAGGCTACTATCGGCTGTGGACCATGTAGCACCGGAAAGACAGTGCACTGACATTTATTACATGGCATCATTTACTGTGACTCAAAATCTGAGCGCAATAGTGATTTCCTCCTCCTTCTCCATCGGAATGCGGGCAGCTGACGGTACTCAGAGCAGCACATAACCCCCAGCCGCCGCCGTAAGTCTTGTAAGAGTGTCACACTGAGCTTCTCACCTTCAGCAAGTCGATCGGTATCTCAGTCAGCAGAGATGCCGAGCTGACATTGCGGCTGACCTCAGTTTCAAATTAGGCACAGCGGTCCTCGTCACGAAACTAGTTCTCTAAGCATGGTGGAGATGTTCTGTTCTACTTCTGCCTTCGGGATTTGGAAGCATTGAAATTCGCAGCATGAAACATCGAGGGGAAAAGCTCTCTTAAAGAGAATAAAATGTTGAGCAGTGTTTGTTCCGGTAGGCGCAGCTTAACTAGCAAAGTGATTTCATCTCGTTTTCGACAAAGTGCCCGTCTGAACGCATATTTCACATGCGCATGCTATGAATGTTATCTGCTTGTCTCCCAGTTGATTTCATTCACAATTGTGGCACAGCCATGAAATGTTTGCTCGCAGTTGACTGTCTGGGCGCAATTTTATTCAACGAAAAACATTTTTTTAGTACTACATATATGACGGGTGCATGCAATGCTACTTGGCACTTAGCAAGACAATTCATTGATCAAAGTTGTGTACAAACAAGCAAGAGCTCATAATCTGGATTGTGCTGGAAGCTCTGTCTGGTTGGACTGAATCAGAGCTGAAGCCGGTGATGAAACAGTGTTATGTCTTTCTTGACGTCTGTAGCAAACACTGTAAAGCAAGAACTGATGTAATGTTCCCCGATTGCTATCAGAGCAAAGATTGGAATAATTTTACAGGGAATGTCATAAAAGTTTTATAATGTTTGAAATCAGCCTGGTATTATGAAGAATAAATTATAAACCTGCTGGCTTGCTCTTCTGCTAATGTCTTTAGATGCGAACTTGACGATTGGAAGGTTGCAAAACATATTAAGAATATGAATGAATATTGCATCTTTCTGCTGTCAGCTTTTTGCGGTGCCCTCCAATTCGCATACATAGGAGAACTATATGGCAACATTCATATAATTTACGAAATCCACAACGCAATGTAGTAAAGAATCTATGTGCGTATAATAAAAAAAGTGAGTGTGTTTAAGACTGTTCATAACTTCGCCATTGTTTGTATTGTATTGTGTTTTTTTCAGCGTTGATGTAGTGTTCCGGTTCCAGCCTTTGTGCGCTCATTCTGGACATATATTCTCATTTGGTACACGAAACGGAATTCTTAGTAATTGTGATTTGGCGCTTTTCAGAAAATGTAAACGAGAGAATCTAAGAATGTTACTGAAGGACAGCGGCAGAGCATTCCTGCATGAGAGAGAAGAAACAAATTGAAATGAATTCGAAGAAGGCACACAGGAATTTAAAAGCCGAAGATGATGAAATTAAAAAAAAGAAAGAAACATTGTGGCACGAAATAAACATGCTCCTGAGGTTTCGAAAGAACCTAGATAGGGAAGTGACAATTGGTCCTCCTCCTCCACAGCGACGCCGTCTAACGGTTGCGTCGAGAGCTCGTATCCTCGACTCTCTCGCAAGCGACACGTGGTTTCCTCGGGCCGCTGGAGCCGACTTGCGTTCCTCTGACGCACTCAAGACAGCGCGGTTCCATGACCGGCTTGCCTCTCTGATTGAGCACCGCAAACGTACGCCTACGGGTTCTCAGAGCTCTAAGCCACCGAAGCCATGGTGGTCGCCCGAGCTTGCCAACGATCGGCGCCGCATTCGACCTTTGCGCCGGCGCTTCCAGCGTTGCTCAGACCAGTCGATGCACACTGTATACCGCACCGCGTTTCAAACGGCACTTGCATGTTACCGGCGAAAATTCAAGGAGGCGAAGGACATGGTTGTAGAACAGGCATGCTGCGATGCGACCCGAAAACAATTCTTCGGCGTACCTTTTAAGCAAGAATTCGCCGAACTGCGCGCATCAGTTTTTCTACCGCCCTTGTACTTCGGTGGAGGCGTCCTGACAACCTCTGCCTTCGAGTCCGCGGCACTTTTGCTCCGGACACAGGTAGCTTGTGATGATGCTAAATTTGATACAGAGCTGCACACGTCCATCCGTGCCTCTGTTAAGTTACCTTACAACCCTTCCGTGCCGCCTGACGTACCGTTCTCGTATAACGGGCTTCAATTGGGCGTAAACGCATTCGGTACGTGCTCGGCTCCCGGCCTGGATGCGCTCACGGCGCCATTGGTTGCCGGCCTCTGGCGTGTCCATCTGTCCTTCTTCCTCTTCCTATTCAGCAATGCCTTCCGTATTGGCAACTGTCCCTCGGCGTGGCGCAGGGGGCGGATTGTCTTTCTTCCTAAGCTGAGCCGTCCATCTTCTCTCCCTACTTCCTACCGGCCAATAGTAATGAATTCAATACTGGGTACATTATTAGAACTACACGGTCGTCTATTATTTCTTGCACACCAGAGGCCATATCCACCCCTACCAATTTAGGTTTACACAGTAACGCATTGCTGTTCAAGCCCTCGCCTCGCTGTGGACGGCTTTGGAAACTTTCCGCGCATCCCGTACGCTCGTGGTTCTCATATCACTGGATTTTCAGGGTGCATTCGACAGCATTTGGCATCCCCTCATCCTTCGCTACTTTCGTGACCGCGGTCTTCCATCCAACCTCTATCACCTCTTACGTCCCTTCCTTTCCCACCGCATGGTGGTCTACCGCACGCGCACGGGCGAAGAAGTGTCTGCCATTCCTACTCTTGGCTGACCTCAGGGTTCCCCTGTTTCCCCCTTGTTATGGAATATTATTATCGCAGACCTTCTAGACTATCCAATGCCTCCTGGTGTCTTCTTAAAGGCGTATCCTGAAGACACCATATCATTAATACCGGCCAGAATGCGCCATGAACTCGAACAGTTGTGTGCAGACGTCCTCGATAGGATAGCCAGCTGGGCCTCCCACTCCCGTGTCACCATCTCGTGGGCAAAAACTTTCTGTATGCTATTTTCTCATGGCGTGGGCGGCATGAAAAAACATAACCCCGCCGTGCACTTTGCGGGCCGGCCGCTGAGCTTCAAACTAGAACTAAGAATTTTAGGTGTTGTTTTTACAACGCCATCTCACATTTTTACCTCACGATAACCTCCTGCGGGACAAGGCAGAGGTACGCACTTCGCGCCTCGTCACATTTCTTTCATTTCATTGTTCGATACCCCCCTGTTCTCTCCGTAGGCTTTACTTTCAGGTGATACAGCCCGCCATTACCTTCGCTGCTGTAGCTTGGTGGCCTCGCCCCGTTCTTTCCCGCCTTCGGGATAAGATAATTACTGTGTCCCTCTTCTCGCTCTACAGGAGCATTCCGTACAACGAGCACGGCTGCTCTCCAAGTTTCTCCGGGTACCTCCTCTGCCCTTGGCCCTGGACCGCCTCTTTTCAGAGTACAGCCTTTTAAACGGTGTGGATCCCGTCACTTATGGAGGTCACACTTTTGTCCCATCAGATATTCTCCTACGCTTTGATTCCTGGTGTGACCATCCTTCTCTGGCCTTTTCTTTCTCGTTCACCCGTCTTCTCCCTTCTAATTTTCCTTTTCAGTCCTCTCTTCCCGGCTTTCATATTTTCACGGACGATTCCTATACATCCCGCTCTGCGGGCGCTGCCTTTGTTGCATTTTCATCTTGTGGGGCGTTACGTAAACTACCTCGGTTTTGCCTTGAGACAGCCTCCAGTGACTTCTGCGCAGAGGCTGTTGCGTTTCACGAGGCTTGTTGTTATGCCCGGCACGCCCCTTCTTTACCCTTGCACATTTACTCTGACTGCCTTTCTCTTTCAACCTCTGAGATTTCCGCAACCGCGACATAAAATTCACCCTTGCCACCATTTCACTTCAGCGTCCAATCTTTTTATGTCATGTCCCAGCCCACTGTGGTGTCTGGGGCAACGAGCTAGCAGACAGGGCAACCTCTGTGGCGTCGACGCGTGGCCTCTTACGACCATCGTGGCCATCGCCTTTGTCTGTGCGCACTCGTATGCGCGCTACTGTTCTAAAGCTGTGGGCATCCATCTGGACCGCAGGCCCCTCCATTCTTCGTCTACCCCTCTCTTTCCCTCCGCCTCGTTCTCTTGTTCCTCTCCTAACGGGCCACGGCCGCTTTCCTTCGTACTTCCATCGCTTTGCACTTCTCTTTTCACCTTCCTGCCCATGCGGTGAAGCTGAGGATGAAATGATTCCTTACTTACGCACCTGTCCACTCACTGCGGATTAGGCAAAGATGCTGCCTGGGTATCCGAGCTCTGTTTCCTCTCTAAACTTCCTTTTTTTGTCATTATCCGCTCGTTCTCGCGCGCTGCTTATACGCATTGCTGTTCGTGTCTCTTCCTTGCTTCCACCTGTCAACCGCGTTCATTCCCGCCCGGACGGTTCGTAGCCCTACCGATCAATACAAAGTCTATAACATGTCTTGTGTAGTCGGGGGCGCCATATGGCCGATTTTGGTGGGCTGCGGCTCTGCCCCTGCCATGTGGGCATGTGGCTTTCCTGTTTGATTTCCCTGAGTGCCCTCGTTTATTTTGATCTGTATTAATACATTCCGTAATGACTGTTAGCTGAACTCTTTTCGTTTTTTTATCACTAGTTGCGCATCAGTTTCCTTGTTCCTATCTGTTTCTTTTAGAGCGCAGCTCTTTGGCGCTCGTTCCTGGGTTTCGCGTCGGCGTCGGCGTCGGCCTCGTAACCAGCGCCTCCCCACTTTCATCCCCCCAGTTCGAGCCGGCGCTTGGCAACCGAAGCCTCGCAGGAAGCGCAGAGCAGCCGGAGAACACAAGGAAAGGAAGGGGGTTTGGGGGGGGGGGGGGGTGGGGAGGGGTCGCCGGAGGAAGCGCTAGCAGCGACTGTCTGATGCCGCTGCCGCCGCTAGCGAGTCAAGACAACGTGACCGCGTAGATAATAATAATAATTGGTTCACAGGAAGGGAAAGGCGCAGTATCTGTCACACGAGTTTGTGGACGCCTGAACCGCGCCGTAAGGGAAGGGAGGAAGGTGGGAGTTAAAGTGTAAAGAGAGAAAGGGGAGCCGTAGTGGAGGGCTACGGAGAATTTCGACCACTTGGGGATCTTTAACGTGCGCTGACATCGCAGAGCACACGGACGCCTCTTCGTTTCGCCTCCATCGAAACGCAGCCGCCGAGGTCGGGTTCGAACCCGGGTATTCCGGACAGTAGTCGGGCGTCTTACCACTGTACCACCCCGGCGGGGCATGACCGCGTAGAAAAACTGATTTATGTTTTATAGGAAGGGAAAGGCGCGGTAACTGTCTCACTTGTTTTCTGTGGACACCGCAACCAAGCCGTAAGGGAAGGGAGGAAGGCGAGAGTGAAAGTAGAAAGAGAGAAAGAGGAGTCGTAGTGGAGGGCTACGGAGTAACTTCGACCACCTGGGGATCTTTAACGTGCGCTGACATCGCACAGCACACGGACGCCTCTTCGTATCCCGTTTCTCTCGCTCGTAACGCGTCCCACGGCTGTGACAACCTCGCGAGGCACTTGTATAGATCTCGTCTTTGAGAATCAAGCATTGGTGTACTAAGTCGAACATATATCAGTCTATTTCTCCGACCACAAAGCTTCCTTCTTGACTGTCAAGAACTGTTAGTGGAGTCTTTGTTAAAGGAATACGTGTGAAAAAAAAATTCTGTGATAGCGCATACATGTGTTGCTCGATTTCTTTGCCTCAATCTATCGAAAAGGTGAAACAGCTTATTTGCTGCGCTCAAATTTCGCATTAGGAAGTAACGTAAACGTCGGTAATTTTTTCTTCTTGTTTTCTTTTCTCTCTCTCGAACGTTTTTTTTTTGTTCTTGGGACCTGCATTCTTTACCTCCCCCCCCCTCAACTGAACTGCCCCCTCTCCCTTCTCTTCCTTATTTTTTCTTCTTCTCCTCGTCTTCTTTTCTTGACTTCCTTCTCACAGTTCCCCGCCCCTTCCTTTACCGTGGTCACTTGGGAGCACATCGCAAGGATCTTGGCACGCTGGATCCACCCTTGTGGTTTTTGTTTTTTTTTCGTCTCTATAATGAGCCATTTTGTCTCTGCCCTAAAAACCACTTCTGCCGCCCGACATTTGTGCTAAAGTTTCCTTGCTGTTCTGATTGACTTTCTTTAAAATTTTCTCTTGTGAGTTTCACATTTTCTTTTATTTTCAATTGATTTTTGCCTGCGATAACTTCTGGTTCGGTGCGGGCTTTCTCTCATGTTTGTTTAGTTTATTTTGTCATTTTGAGAGAGTTTACAATAAAGGGCAGTAGAGGAAAAGGGCAGACGGTGAGATACAGCCAACACCATCGCTTCAGTACTGGGAAGACGGAATGAGTTAGCAAAGGCGTTAAGCATTCTTGTGAGCGAAACAGCAGACATGATACGCAGTCCTGCTTGAAAACAGCATTTTGATTAGGATATATTTAGCCCTGTGGATATATTGACGGCTACGATGGACACCAGCTAGCAAGCAGACAGCTGCAGTTACAGCTGCAGACAGCTGCAGCAGTGCTGCAGCTGTCTGCAGCAAGCAGACAGCTGCTAAATGTGGTAGTTTCCTTTCGTAACTTTTATTTTGATGGAAAGCTGTATTTGCAGAGTTCCAACTGTTCCTCCAAATAGTATAGCCCACAAAAATGCTCTAACAAATTGTAGTGAGCGTTACAAGGCCCAAGGTTTTCAACCTGATTCGTATATAAAATCTCGCGCCTAGAAAGGTTCATCAACCAGAGCGTTGGCGGTATGTTAGGAAAGCTCAGCCCTAAAACCCCTTGCTCCGCCGGGGCGGCGCAGTGGTTAGGGCGCTCGACTACTGTTCCCAAGGATGCGGGATCAAATCCTGGCCTTGGCGGCCATATTTAGGTGTAGGCCAAAGGCAAGGCGCCCATGTGCTCGCGACGTCAGTACACGGTAAAGATCTCCAGGTGGTCGAAATTTCCGGAGTCCTCCACTACGGCGTCTCTCATAACCTGAGACGTTTTTGGGAGTTAAACGCCACAAACCAAAACAAGCAACTTGTTGTTAATAGTACGCATGCAAAGGATTTTAGAGAGACAGAAAGGCAAGGGAGCTTATCAGAGAGCCCTGAAGAAATAGATTGTCTACTGCTCGGAAGACATGCAATACAATAACAGGGCACAATATAATGCTGATAAAGATAACCGCAGCTTTAGAATTAAACATCAAATGGACTGGTGGTTCGTGCTACAGAAAACACTTCGCCACGTGACTCGGAATAATGCGTCCTGGTAGAACTTTCAACTTTCAAAGAAATGCATATACACATATCACAGTGGTTGAGGTGTCACTATGCGCAAATTATCTTGACTTCCATGGAAGCACAATTTTAAATAATGTTATTTATTTCCTCAAGGCACAAAGGGAGTAAGACATAAAAATGGGATTATTAAATAAATGAAAAGAGGTTATCCGATGTGATGAACTCCAGGAGGGAGCGGAGATGGGGCCTTTGCGTTTAAGGAATACTTGAGGATGAGAGTTCGCCCTGGGTTCAATGTGCCCAAATAAAAGTTATGGAAAGACCGAAATCTGATGCGGCAATTCAGCGGAATTATCTCGTTTAAAAACATTCGGGGCTTCACTGTTTTATTTTTTTCCCGGAATACAAATTAAAGAACATCCACGGAAGGCTCACAATACTTACATGTGATCTACTTTGGCAAGGATTCAAAGTGGTAGCCTTGCTGTTCATATATGTGCCTTTTTTCTTCTACCCTGTTTAACCGCCGCGAACATCACAAAAGCCGCGCTTCGAAGCAGCACATAGCTACTCAGAACGCGGCAAAAAAAAAAAGCGAGATGCCTACAGAAGGGCACTGTGCTCCCAGCCTGCTTCAAGTGTTATCCAGCGGTCTACAGTTTCGCATGCAATGTGGTGCAGTGCACCATCAGTTGGCATAGTGTATGAGAGGGACCAAAACATGGTGACTTCACTCTCGACGAAGACATGAAAAGTGGTGTTGCTGTGATTTCAGAGTGAACAGCAGTGTGTATATTTAGTTGCAATAACGTTAAAAGCCCCATCTGCCACTAAATTCAACGCCGGCGCTGTCAGCGAAAGATTACGGGCGTGCTTCTGGCAGGTGGGAATTGGTAGGTGGCGCTGTCGTACACTGCGTAACCGTCAACTTGCTTGACGTCACAATAATATACGAAAGGCCACTATGTAATAATAACAGCGCAGCGCAGCACAGCAAACGACACGATTAAGAGACTAGGACACACAAGCGATGAAATTACAACTGATATTTATTGGGTGAAATGCTCTATACTATATGCAAGATGAGATAGCCCGGGAGATTGTGGAGGTTGCCGGGATAGCCGGTCGGCGTGAAGATTGTGGTAATTCTCCTTCGATCGCTTTAACAAAGGCTAAGCTACTCTATTTAACGAAGTTATAAGCTGATATATTTTCTTATTGTTTTTGGAAAACACTATATAAGTAGCATTTTAACCAATAAATATCAGTTGAAAGTTTTACGCTTGTGGGCCCTCATTTCTAAGTTATGTCGTTTCCTGTAATACGGTGGTACTAATACATAGTGGAATACCAACTGGCCCGCAATCGTATCCTACTGAATGACCGCTATATCAGATACTGTTAGCTCTGCCGGCTTCGAATTTTAGATGGCCGGACAGGCCGGGGAGGCAGATTGCAAAGTCGAAATACACAAATATGACAGCGGGAGCGATGAAGCAACTATTGCTGCAAAATTTATCCTTCATTATTTTGCGGTGCTCGCACCTTAATGAATGTTTTTACCTTAAGTTCACTCTTCATACACGCGACCGAATTTTGTGGGCGACATAGGTTGGCAGTAACGGGCTTCGGAAGTTGAGGTATCGGTGGGTATAGAGCCCCCTGCCCTTATAGGTAGGGTTGCACGGCGGGAAAGCAACTGTCGGGTGGTGTGTCTTGGTCAAGGATGCTTCCAAGCACTGCCATTTATCCATTAAGACACTAACGTTGTGGCTGTTCGGGCGAGTTTATTCGTCATGATGAAATTGTAGCCCTTGACAGATACGGATAGATGAAGATAAGTACACATGTCGGTCACTTCGCATCTGTTTACTTCTCTTAAGCGCTAGACTTTTCTCCACTTTGCGCAACACAAGAAACTCCGAACCACATAAGGATCGTTAGATATGAACGTTTCGCCTTGAAAATATTTGCGGAGGGTTTAAACATTCTATTTAATGACAATATGACAATGGTTTTACACGTTGCCCTTTTTTCTGGAAAGGTTAAGGGAAAGAAAAAATTGTGTTAGCGAAAAAAAAAAGACGTTGCATTTTTTCAGAGATGGTAATTTATATTTTTCTTTTCAGTGGTGCCATCGATTCGCTTCACGCTTTGTATTCTGATTATACGCTGAGCGCTTACTTTTGCCGCATTATCGTTTAAAAGCCCGCCCTTTCGTCGCCTTCTATCGCCAACCATTCCACTTTTGCAATTGTACTCCGATGTCTGGTCACTGGTATGCACGCCGCAAAGGCAGAATACGAAGACCTATCCATCCAAATGAACGGCTATTGCCAGAAAACGCTGGTACTTCTAGCAGCGACGGCACTCACCTCGACGACATTTGCGTAGGCACCAACGTTGAAAGAATCGCCGCGCTCTTTAAAGGTGGGAGGCCGCGTGGATTCTAGCGTGGTGCAGTTCTCCATCACGAAAGACGCGTGCATGCACAGAAAGCAGCCGACGGAGCAGAACATGGTCGCCGCCACAACCAGCAGGAACACGGGGTGGAGCATCTGCAATGCCAGATGGCGCTCCGTGGGAGCCCTATACAACATGTACAGAGACATGCTGGCAGCGACGTAGGCGCACAGCAGCACGAGATAGAACAGCGTGAGCAGGAAGAACTTGTATGTGCTGAAGCCGACGCAGTTGTTAAACCAGGGGCAATGATGGTCCATCTTTGGGATACACCTGCGACCGACCACGATAGTGAAACGTCAGTTTGTGACAATTACGTCCAATGCATTTTCGACTAAAGCATTGGTCACATTAGTCGGAAAGGCAGCAAGCAAGGAGAAAGCAGGTGTCAGATGCCACGAAGTCGCTCTTTTCAGGGCGGAGAATACAATCACACCGTGGACTCTGACACCACGAGTAGTCGGCTTGAAATATAGCCCAGATAAAGTGACTAAGCCAAACATGTGTGCTCGCGCCGTAAGAAGAAAACTTGCAAGAGGCAAAAAGGTCCTTGGTAAATAGTGACTAGGAATTTCCATTGTGCGTGGTACTTTGGATGACTTATTGGGAAACAAGGCTTCTTTCTTCCTCTCGTTAATTAAATCTACTTAACCTTGGGGGATTCCCCTCAAATATTTGATCAGTGTAAATGAAACGTTAAAAAGGAACGACCATAAGCACAGATGGTCCACACGGGTGCACTGTTACAGCTTATCTTTTCAGATGTCATCACAAGGACTGCAGATAAACGGATCGACCCAAATTTTGTTTATATTGTGAATGATTCTATATGCATGCCATTTTCTTAGCTTAGTCTCGCAGGCCGAAGTAGTGCTCCTGAATGGCGTGATCATCATCATCATCATCAGCCTGATTATACCCACTGCAGGGCAAAGGCCTCTCCCATATTTCGCCACTTAACCCGGTTCTGTGCTAGCTGCATCCACTTGACCCCTGCGAACGTCTTAGCCTCATTCGCCCACCTAACTTTCTGCCGCCCCCTGCTACGCTTTCCTTCCCTTGGAATCCAGTTTGTTACCCTCAGCGACCATCGGTTATCCTCTCTTCGCACTACATGGCCTGCCCATGTCCATTTCTTCTTAATTTCCACTAGAATGTCGGTAGAATGTCGGAATGAGAATAACGAACCCTTTACGAGGCACGCATCCCTCTAATGAGAGAGCACAGAGGCAGCATGGCGCTTGTAGTCTTTTTACTCATTTTTCATTTGTGGCTTCGAAAGGAACCACATACCAACGAGAAATGACTGAATTATCATGCCAATTTTGCCGTTTTTAGATAACTTGAGACTTTTCATCTCTTAGACAGTCCAGATCGTTCTCCATTTTATTCGTTGTTTGAACTTGTTACTATTCGCGCAAAGCTTTCAGCTTCTTATTTATATCACTCTACGTTGAGGATGTTTAGTTTTTTATTGTCACGTGGTAGTGACAGTACCATAGGAACAAACGAATAGATTTGCGTTGCAGAGAAATAAACCGTTTATTGGGCTGACGTGCACCCGCAAAGTCCTAAGCAACTCGAAATTGGCGATAACAACAAGCGAATAGTACTTATCGCTCGTCTAACATTAAATCCACGTTGCATCCGACAGAGCTCAGCTTGATGTAGGCGCAGAAACGGCTGAGATAAACAAGCGAGTGAATACTGGAAAAACAAGGAATAATACAGAAATAGTTGAGCTCGCCTGCGAACATTCCACACTAATCTCGGCGCATCCCGCGCTCAAAAAGAAGTTATATAACGGCACATTTCTGGATACCGAGCATGAATAAATTGTGCAGAACGCTCTGTTTGCTGCAGTCACAGTGATAAGGCCACATGCTGGCGGCTGTTCAAAATAAAAGACGGTGCATTATCATGACATGGCTGGTTGCATCAATGCCTGTTGCTTAAATAGTTTATCGCACGCAGTTCAGTGCTGTGTTCTGCATCTTTCCAATAAATTTGTAGATTTTGAGCTAATAATGGGGAAATCGAGCAGAAGTTGCGAATCTCTCCACAAAAGTAAATGGGAGACTTCAATGTCATTTGGCGTAGGTTTTATGAGTAATGAAACAATAAAGCTATCAACAAAAGGCGAGATTTGTGCGCAGAAAAAAAAAGGGACGTGGAAATGATATCATAGAATAAAAGATACAGAGGATACCACTGAAAATTGTAATTAAAGCCTCTTCTGTGGTGACTGTGTAAATAGAAGTAATTTCATGCCAGATGCCACGTGCATCTGTGCGCCGCGTAGCAAAGCTTCCAGTCTGTTCAAGCAATTGCATTTATAACCAAGACAGGTCCCACATGACATTTTAACCATTAAGTAAGCAGACAAACAGGGAATTATACTGGTCGTTTCTACAGATCATCGCGACAAGTGGGTTCCCATGGTTGCAGTAGCGCAGAGGCCGTTAGGTAGCTAATGCTTATAGGAGGTCAGTTCAGCGCTGTGTTTCTTGCTTACTCTCGTCTAGTCCTACTGCCGTTCCGCTGCACCACCTGAAGCTATAGGAGGTATTCACTGAGGCTATACAACCAGGCAGCACGAGCATCGGTGCGCTTTGTCCGCCATGTCGATGGTCATCGGTGGTATCGGCGCGCTTCGTCTTGAGCAGTATTAGGTTCGTTGTCAGGCGCCCACCATATTGTCACGTAGTGGTGACGAGGTCGACGACACAAATGAAGGGTCGATGATTGCACTAAAGAAACTCTTTATTTGGGCTGACTTGCGCCCGCAAAAGAACTAAACAACTCGGCGGCGGCGACAGAAACAAACGTGGTCGTCGATCGTCGAACAAAGAATGCCCATCACACTCGTCAACGCTCAATTTAAAGGCTGCACAGAACAATCTAGATAACGTCACAAACAGTTCCCAGCACGGCCTGGAACCTTGTGGAAAGACACCCGAGTGGCCGGAACCTTCGAGACAGATCTCGGTGCATCTTGCGCTACAACGAAACTGATAAAGGTGTGACTCGCGACATCGAGCATTAACAAACAAAGAAAACGGAACTGATACGCGGTCCAGAATCAGAGTGATAAGCCGGAATGCCGGCGGCTGTTAAAAAACAACAGATACAGTTTTTGAAGGTTTCGCGGCATTACTCCCCCCTTAAAAAAACCATCGCCTCGATGTTCCAAAACAAAGAAACTTAAACATAAACACTGCAAAGTTTAAACACAACAGATTCTTTAACGCGCGTAATATGGCTTCAGTCGTACAACATGTACAATTTCTGGGCTTGCGCGTCGCCGTTGTGATGCTGACGTTCCGTCGGGAATGGCTTCATAGTCGAGTGGTCCGACGCGGCGAAGGATTTTGTATGGCCCAAAGTATCGACGCAACAACTTTGCACTTAATCCGCGACGGCGAATTGGTGTCCAAACCCACACTTGGTCTCCTGGATTGTACTCTGCGTGGCGTCGTCGTAAATTGTATCGTCGGCTGTCGGTGCGCTGTTGGCATTTAATACGCAGCCGTGCGAGTCGTCGGGCTTCTTCTGCACGCTGCAGGTAGGCGGCGACGTCAAGGTTGTCTTCGCTGGTTACGTGCGGCAGCATTGCGTCGAGCGTCGTCGTGGGCTCCCTGCCGTACACAAGCTGAAACGCGGTCGCTCTGGTCGTCTCCTGGACTGCCGTGTTATACGCGGAGATCACGTACGGCAAGATGGCGTCCCAGGTCTTGTGTTCAGTGTCGACGTACATAGCGATCATGTCCGCGATCGTTTTGTTCAGGCGCTCCTTAAGGCCATTGGTCTGGAGATGGTACGCAGTTGTTCGTCGATGGCTTGTGTGACTATTCCAGGATGGCTTGCGTCAACTCTGCCGTAAACGCCGTTCCCCTGTCCGTGATGAGCACTTCTGGGGCGTCGTGTCGCAAGAGAATTTGTTCGAGAAAAAACTTGGCGACTTCTGCCGCGGTACCATTTGGTAGTGCTCTTGCTTCGGCGTAACGGGTAAGGTAGTCAGTGGCCACGATGATCCACTTGTTACCCATAGACGAAGATAGAAAGGGGCCGAGGAGATCCATCCCAATTTGTTGAAAGAGCAGGATTGGGGGCGGAATCGGGTTTAGTAGTCCTGCTGGTCTGATCGGCGGCGTCTTGCGTCTTTGGCCCTCACGACACGTCTTCATGTAGTGGGCAACTTCGGAAGGCAGTCGTGGCCAGTAATACTTCTCCTGGATTCGACGCAACGTGCGCGCAAATCCGAGGTGGCCTGCTGTGGGCTCATCGTGCAACGCCTGCAGAATTTCTTGCTGGAGGGTTTTAGGCACTACGAGAAGATGCGCGGTCTTGTTGGGTGCGAAGTTCTTCACGAGAAGGCCATTGCTTAACGAGAACTATGATAAATGTCGCCTGAACACACAATTAGGAGGGGAAGCGGTCTTTCCTTCCAAGTAATCGGCTAGCGCTTTCAGCTCAGGGTCTGATCGCGTTTGTTCTGCGAAACTGCTGGCGCTTACCGGTCCCAAAAAGGTGTCGTCGTCATCGTCCTTCGGGGGAGCATCGACGGGTGCACGGATAAGCAGTCTACGTCGGAATGCTTCCGGCCCGACTTATAGACTACAGTCATGTCAAATTCTTGAAGTCGTAGGCTCCATCTGGCAAGGCGGCCGGAAGGATCTTTCAAATTAGCCAGCCAGCAAAGCGCGTGGTGGTCGCTTACCACCTTGAATGGTCGGCCGTATAGGTATGGACGAAACTTAGAAGTGGCCCAGATGATTGGAAGGCACTCCTCGGTCGTCGAGTAATTGACTTCGGCTTTTGTGAGAGACCTGCTAGCATAGGCGATTACTTTCTCCTGTCCGGCACTCTTCTGGACGAGAATGGCTCCTAGGCCCACACTGCTCGCGTCGGTGTGAATTTCGGTCTCGGCGTTTTCATCAAAATGGCCAAGTACAGGAGGGCATTGCAGGCGGCGCTAAAGTCCGTTGAAAGCTTCTCCTTGCGGCGCTTCCCATTTAAAAGGTACGTCAGCCTTTGTAAGCGGCGTCAACGGATCGGCGATCCGCGAAAAGTTTCTGACAAATAGTCGATAATAAGCGCACAGCCCAAGGCATCGGCGCACAGCTTTCTTGTTGGCAGGCGGGGGGAATTGTGCGATTGCAGCCGTTTTCTCCGGGTCTGGGCGAATACCGTCCTTACTAACGATGTGACCTAGAAACTGGAGTTCTTCGTAGGCGAAGTGACACTTCTCTGCTTTTAGCGTTAGTCCCGATGACTTCATGGCTTCCAGCACTGTCCGTAGTCGTTTTAGGTGGTCTTCAAAGTTTGACGAGAAGACAACAACGTCGTCCAAAAATACCAAACAAATTTGCCACTTCAAGCCTGCCAGGACTGTGTCCATTACTCGTTGAAACGTGGCTGGTGCGGAGTAGAGGCCAAATGGCATCACGTTGAACTCATAAAGGCCGTCCGGTGTGGGGAATGCGGTTTTCTCGCGATCTCTTTCGTCGACCTCAATTTGCCAATATCCGCTCTTCAGGTCCATCGATGAGAAGTACCTTGCATTGCAGAGCCGGTCGAGAGTGTCGTCGATGCGGGGAAGCGGGTAGACATCCTTCTTCGTTATGCTATTCAAGCGGCGGTAATCAACGCAGAAGCGAAGTGTGCTGTCTTTCTTCTTGACCAAAACGACTGGTGCCGCCCAGGGGCTGTTCGATGGCTGGATTACGTCCTCACGCAGCATTTCCTCAACTTGATCACGAATGGCCTGCCGTTCTCGCGGCGATACACGATAAGGGCTTTGGCGCAGAGGTCGGTCGTGTTCGTCCGTTATAATGCGGTGCTTGGCCAGTTGTGTTTGTCGTACCTTCGATGATGACGAGAAGCACTCCCTGTAGTTTCGAAGAAGACTGCGAATCTGGTTTTTCCTGCTGTGGGTCAATACTGGGTTGATGTCAAATGGGGGCTGACGGAATTGGTCCTGTGCGTCTTCCAGTGGTTGGTCGTGGAGGGCGAATACGTCTTTGAGGTCCGTTAATTCGTCGAGAAAAGCAATGGTCGTGCCCTTGTTGAGATGCCGGTATTCTTCAGTGAAGTTTGTTACCAGCACCTGAGCTTGTCCTCTCCGGAATTTCGCGATGCCTCTTGCGATGCCGATACCCCGTTCCAAGAGCAATTGGATATTTCCTTCGACGATGCCTTCAGCGGTTTCGATGTCTGTGCTACCTACGCTGACGGCGAGGCTTGATTGGGGCGGCACGGTCAATTCTCCGTCGAGGACGTTTAGAGCGACGTGTTGCGTCGAAGTCGTCGTAGCAGATATGGCTTTGTCTGCAGAGAGCTTGATGAGCTTGGATCGGAGGTCGATGATAGCCCTATTTTCATTTAGGAAGTCCATGCCTAAAATCACGTCGCGGGAACACGGCTGCAAGACCACAAAGCTGGTGGGGTAAGTGCGCCCATTTACGGTTATTCTTGCAGTACATCGTCCCGATGGAGAAATCAGGTTGCCACCTGCGGTGCGAATCAGCGGGCCATTCCAAGCGGTTGTAACTTTCCTAAGTTGAGAAGCTAACGGTCCACTGATGACTGAATAGTCAGCTCCGGTGTCTACTAGGGCAGTGACTCTGCGACCGTCGATATCAACTTCAAGGTCACTTGTTCGCGTCCTCGCATGCACGTGGGCCTTAGTGTCCGATCTCGGTTCCGTCGTTTCTTCAGGTCATGGCCGGGGCATACCGTTGTTACTTCGCTGGGCGGCGGTGTCTGCTTGCACTCTGGTCGTCTTGTCGTCGTGTGGAGCGGCGATTAAATGGTTGCGTCGTCGTTAGTGGTCGTCGGCGGCAGAGGATCTTCGTCTTTTCGCCGTTGAGCAACCTCACCTCCAAATGTTGCTGCCTTTAGTTTCTCTTATGGGGGCTAGGGGACCGTCCTTGCACGTAACCGCGGCCCGGCGACGCAAATCGGGCATTGTACGGGGATGGGGAACGTGACAGACGCCTTAGCGACGAGTGCTCTCCGCTGCGCAGGAAGTCGTTGATTTCCTGTGGCCGCTCGCCAGGACGAGGTCGTGGGGCGCCGACAGCGAAACCACGGAGCCCGATCCGCCTGTACGGGCAGTGACGGAGGATGCCTCCTGCCTCGCCACAGTGGAAGCAGAGCGGTCGGTTGTTTGCTGTTCTCCAGGCGTCGCACTTTCTGGGGCTTGGGGGTCGGTGGTAGGCTTGGCGGGCGGCTTTCGGGAACAGGATGGTAGCGACGAGAGCTTGGGAAGTCGCGTCGGGGTGCAGGGCGACATAATGCAGCTGCATAGTCCATCGCTGCTGATTCATGCTCTGGAGCCGTCGGAGTCGTCGCTTTAGGAGCGCCTGCTGAACTTCTTTACGGACGACGTCCGCGAGCGTCGCCACCTGGGGTCGTCGCGATGATAGTAGCATTCGGCGGAGCTCTTCTCGCACGATCTCCCGAATGAGGTCCCGAAGGTTCTCTCCGCTTGCAGATGCGTTGGGGTAGTGGGTTGAGCAGTCCGGCTGAAGTGGTTGCTCGTAGTGGTGCATCCGGGTGGCCAACGTCTTCTCGATAGTAGACGCCTCCGTTTCAAATTCCGCCACGGTTTTTGGCGGATTTCGGACAAGACTTGCAAAAAGCGATTCTTTGACGCCTTGCGTTAAAAATTCGACTCTCTCACCTTCGGTCATGTTAGGGTCGGCGCGGCGAAAGAGGCGCTTCATCTCCTCAACGTATGCCAGGACAGGCTCGTCAGTAAGTTGAAGTCTCTACTGCAGGAGGACCTGGGCTCTTTCCTTTCGGGCGACGCTTGAAAAGGTAGTAAGAAACGCTTCCTTGAAAGTCTCCCAATCCTTCATAGTTGCCTCATGATTTTCGAACCAAACTCGGGCATGTCCTTGAAGAACAAAGTAAACTTGCCTAAGTTTCGCGGAGTCGTTCCAGCCGTTGAAATCTGCCACACGGTCGAAAAGGTCCATCCAATCTCCCGCATCTTCATCCGGTAGTCGATGGAAGCAGGGGGGCTCACGGGGTTGGACGAAAACAACCGGTGCTGTAGGCTGGGCCATTGTCAGCGGCGATGCCTTCCGAGATCGAATGGAGTCAGGCAGCAGACCGTGTTCGGGTTGTAGGCCTTGAAGTCGGCGGCTGGCTCGGTGACCTGTAGGCTGGTCCTCCAGGGCGACAGGAACACGGCTTGGGTCTTCGCTTGAAGGATCAAAGGCAGCACCTCCAGCAGATGTCACGTAGTGGTGACGAGGTCAACGACACAAATGAAGGGTCGATGATTGTACTAAAGAAAATCTTTATTTGGGCTGACTTGCGCCGGCAAAAGAACTAAGCAACTCGGCGGCGGCGATAGAAACAAACGTGCCCGTCGATCGTTGAACAAAGAATGCCCATCATACTCGTCAACGCTCAATTTAAAGGCTGCACAGAACAATCTAGATAACGTCACAAACAGCTACCAGCACGGCCTGGAACATTGTAGAAAGATGCCCGAGTGGCCGGAACCTTCGAGACAGATCTCGGTGCATCTTGCGCTACAACGAAACTGATAAAGGTGTGGCTCGCGACATCGAGCATTAACAAAGAAAACGGAACTGATACGCGGTCCAGAATCAGAGTGATAAGCCTGTATGCCGGCGGCTGTTAAAAAACAACAGATACAGTTTTTGAAGGTTTCGCGGCAATATATTGGAAATGATTCGTATAGTTTTATCAAGTTTTAAATATATCCGCATCCACCTTTTTTCTGCGGAGCCCTTTTTGCGCATGGAGTCTGTGGCTGCACTTTTCTGCTCAGTGAGATAACACCGCCTGCTCGGAGTTGCAATAGGCATTCACTCCGCAACAGCTCGACAGTAAAAGTCGCCACATGCTTATTGCACGCGACGCGACTTGCACCTCATCAAATCCGTTAAATGTTAGCTGTCATTGACACAGGGCACATCTTGAAGAGACGGCACATTATTAATTGCCCCAATTATAAATCTCGCGTGGCCGTGAAACGCACACTTCAAGTGGTGGTAGACGGCAAACTGCTGATTGAAGCTTTCACAGCCGCTGTTTCAGCAGTTAAGCGAAGCCTCTCATTTGCTTAATTTCCGCTACAGAAAGTCGAGCAAATACTGTCATACTGTCGCGCGCTCAGAGCATAAACGGCACACTCAGCCAGAATATTATACAAATTCAGTGTCGGCAACATAGCTCTGCTTGAAATGCACCTAACCTGCATGAATAGAACCTAGGTGCTTAGATATCTTATAAGTGCGCTAAGGGGGAAGCCTTTCCTGCTAACCTTTGCAGTCATCTGCCGCTGTTCACTCATTTGATTCCTTCTTTCTTTTTTTCCCCATTTTTTGCATAATTTTGATGTATTTTGCGCAGTTTAAACCGAAGCGATGGCATTGGGGTTGAGCATCCTCCTTGCATTCTGGCGATTCGGGGATCGATCCCCGGTGCCTCCGGGTACCCACCGGTTTCCAATGGGTACACGATTTTCTGGCCTGCTGCTCGGCTATTCTGGGGTGAAATGCTTGGAAAAAGGGGCTAGAACCAAAAATGTTGGTTCAAGAAAAAAATAGGGACACACATTGGGCTTTCGTTGCGAGAGGCGGGCCCCAGTCGAAAAAAAAACTACAGAACTGTGTCAAAAATACGGCAAAATATCCTGTAGGTCTATCGTAACCATCAAATTTTTCTGTAGTTCTGTTGTTTTTCTGTAGTATATTTCTGTTGTCTGTAGTTCTGTAGCACTTTTTTGTTGTAACTACAAAAATTTCTGATGTTACTGTAGAATGTTCTTTTGCCACAACAGGTTTCCCGTCAAAAACCGCACAGAAATCCTTTCGTAGCATCAGAAAAGTCTCTAGTTTTTTCCGACTGGGACTTATTGTTGTCTGATGGTGGAACGGATCACTGTCCTATCAACACAACTCTTTAATACCTCTGACCCCTTTCCCAAGCACTAATTGACCCCAAAGAGCCAAGCACCAGACCCGGGAGAAAGCTTGAACCCATTGAAAATCGGTCTGTACCATGCGACACCAGGGATCGAACCTGGTACCTCACGAATGCGTGGTGGATGCGCCAGCGCAAGGCCATGGCATATCCTTTTTCTGTTTATTGCTAAATGCACATAATTACAAAATATACAGCACATATACCGGGTGTCCCAACTAACTTGAACCAACGGATATAAAATAATACATTTGAGGTAGTTCAGTGAAACCAATTGCATTCAACTGCCAGCCTCCTTGCGCACTACAGGCGATTTTTCGTTTTGCAATTACTTAATTAGCTAATTATGTTAATTTTTCTAATTGATTAAATATCGACTTTAGACCAAACATGCGAATTGGAAACTTGTAGAGCCCCTTCAGAAACCCCCATTCCATTAATTGCGATAAAGAAAGCCTCACGCGTATCTTTTTTTCTGGGCTCTAAAGAAAGCCCGCGAAATACAAATAATCCCACGTGACTAGTGCATTTGCGCGCCGCGATTGTGGTGCTCTCAGTCGTGGTTTGAGCGAACGAAATTAGCTGTGGCCGTGTCTCCTTTGCCCCGTTAAAGCGGCAGGCCGATATGCCTGCGATGGCTTCTTTGCCCGCGTCCGACAACCGGCCCACGTGATGGTGCAAGTAGCACCAAGAGCGGAGAGCCGACACCACCGGGATTCTAACAAACCCTCCTTCTCTTCCATCTGCGAACTTTACGGCAAACGGATGAGCGATAAGGTATCAGCCACTGAATCTACGCATGCAGGCTTGGGTAAAAAGGCGAGATGACATGTGACGCGGCTAAAATTAGCGCTGCACCTTCATTTGCTGGTTCTTTATCGTCATCCGCCTGTCGTGATGTAGGCTGCTGCGGTGCACAGGCCTGGCCAAGATCGCGGTGACGACGGGCGAGCTCGAGCTCGCTCCAACCATCGCCAACATTTCTGCCTGCCGCTGCAACGGGACCATCGGGTCACGGCCGCAGCTGATTTCGTTCGCTCAAACCACGACTGAGAGCACCACGATCGCTGCGCTCAAATGCGCTAGTCACGTGGTATTATTTGTATTTCGCGGGCTTTCTTTTGAGCCCGGAAAAAAAGATGCACGTGAGACTTTCTTTATCGCAATTAATGGAATGAGGGTTTCTGAAGGTGCTCTACAACTTTCCAATTCACATTTTTGGTCTAAGGTGAATATTTATTAAATTAGAAAAATTAACATCATTAGCCAATTAACTAATTGCAAAACAAAAAATTGCCTGTAGTGCGCAAGCAGGCTGGTAGTTGTATGCAACTGGTTTCACTGACCTACCTCAAATATATTATTTTTTAACCCTTGGTTCAAGTTAGCTGGGACACCCGGTATATTTACAAGTCCTCCAGGCCGTTCTCCAGCCGTGAAAAATGGAGTCATTTAATTTGTGTTAGCTTCCTAAACACCAACTCGTTTTCAGCACCACAGCCCGCATACGGCCACCCCACCGAGTCGTCAACTCTTTCATCTCAACTTCCTTTTTGCTCCATCTCATGCTGCGTTCTCCATAGCCGTCAAGTGACAATCCGTGATAAGTGCTCGGAGTGGGATACCTTTGAACTTTCTCATCACGGCTGGTGTTTTATCCCACGCGCATTGCCACAATCCCACACACTTAGATAAATTCAGCATGCTGCCGCTTTTTTCACAGTATTCTTGCGCTATGTTTAGTATAGCCGTGATGCTTTCCCTGTCCCGTGAAAAATAAACGTCATCCGCGTAGGCCCGTAATCGGACCTCGCATGCTTGTAGGCCAAAGCCCCTTACCTCGTCGCTCTGCCAAACCTTTCGACACAGCGTCTAAAAAACAAAACGTGCAAAGAATAACAGTGCAAAGGGGCAACCGTGACGAACAGAAATGAGAACTTTTATACCTCTCGTTAATTCACAATTTATCATCAGGTTTGTGGTGCAATTCATATAAGCTGATTTGACGCCTTCGCATATAGAACCCAAACCGACATGCTTCATCAAAAGGAATGGCGTTTCGTGCGGCACGTTATCAAAGGCCTTCGCCAAATCACTGGGATGCATGGCAACCCTGAAAAAATCCCACTCGCAAAGTTCTAATACGCTTCTAGCGACAACATATTTGTGCATATGTTGTGGCCGTTATCCCGCGTGTCTGATGAGGCCCGAATAAATCCTTAATTACTGATTGGAGACTTCTCGAGAACACCTTCACGAGAACTTTATAGCGACATTTGCAAACGTGATGGGCCTATAACCTGTAACAGTACTCAAGTTAACTTCATCCTCGTTTTTGAGGATTGAAACCATGTGGGCATGGGTGAACGACGGCGACAGAGACTAGCTCGGAAAGGATTCTGCGAATACCCTTTGTAAGGCTATAGGGACCGGGCGCCCGTTGTATGGCGCCACCGTCGCCTTGGCAGAAAAGCGCCGCCCGCGGCGGAGTGCCGGAGCAGCGGAGTGCCGAGGCAGCTGAGCGGTGCAGTCGTTTCCGTTCTGAGAGGCGTACTCGGGCATGTCCCTACCCGTCGTTTTGCAGTGCGGCTTTGAGCTACTTTGAGTAATCGCAAGGACTATTTTTCTACCAGCAAATCTAGAAAAAGGAAAGGGCCTTTCTCACCAGGGCGTGCATGGGTGTTTTTTTTTGTGTGTGTGTGAAAGCACTCGGTGCATGTTACTTCTGTTATAACTCGAAAACTCCGCGCGAGCGATTTCACCATGCGCTAGAAACGCCTTCGTTAGGTGTTTGTGGAGACGACTTCGGAAACGGGTTCTGCGCCTGCACTGCGCGTTCATCTCATTTGTGTTCTTGTTGAAACCCGCCTGAAGATCAAACACCGCCGAGCAGTGTATTGGTAGTTCTAATGCTCAGCGTTCATGTAAAATGAAAAAAATGCTGCACCTGTCTTTTTTGGTAATAGGCTCAAACGATTCAGAATAGTGTTATAGCAGATGACATTCCGCCTTCAACCTTCCAACGAGAGCTGGAAAGGGAGAAACATAAACAAGAAAGGCAAAAGTAGGATTATCTTTATGTTAGGAAAAGCAAACAAACACACTTCCAGGACTTCCTGCAAAATTACGCTACAATAGACCCCTGAACCTGGCCTTATACTATCAAACGTAATCCTAATATAAGCGAAATGAGTAATAACATTTAAGCATCATTTTTACATATACTACAATGCTCTGATTGAACAGGTCGGAGCTCCTGCAGATAATTGACTTAGAAAATGTTATGCTATAAATATGTTTCTATCGACATGCTGCGGAGGTCGCGAAAAGAAAAAGGAAATTCTCTGCTATGAGCGGCCCTATTTTTTCGCGCACCTGCCAGGAAAGATGGGTCTTGGGAGTATTTGACTTTTGCTTATTAAGGCGTTCTTCCAGCGCAGGAAGTTCAATGCGAGTGACCGCAGCTGCCTTGAGCATTTCAAGGTACTAGTCCAATACTGCCAATCTGTTAAATACAATCTTAAAAAAATAGGACAGTGTGATATGTTGTAAGATATAAGCCAATGACAACTACAAAGACGTTATAATGTTGAAGGAACCTTTATGATGGCTCGTTCGCTAAGGTGTTCTACTTTCTCAGCGTACCACGAACTTTCGGGGCCGATACCTGACCGCGATACCTGATGAGCGTTAGGGGATACGACCATATAGTTAGTTTTCTATTTGCACGTCATGGATTCCGGATAACTGAAAGCCATTCCTTTTACATACCTTGTCAGTGCAGATTGCCGGACTGCCGCTAAACCTTTTTACAGAATTGGCCATATAAGAAATTTCTCAGAGGTAAAACGGTCTTGTCTTACTGCACCATAATCAGGAAATCTCGTATTCACAAAAATGCTAATGAAAAACACTGTATTTAGGCGGGCCAGGAAATAGGCGCATCTGAGAGAATGCACAAACCTGTGCCAAGTACAACGTGAAAGCGAATTAAAAAAAAAAGAAATATTTGCTACTTGAGAAGAAATATGTGCGGAACCTATTAACACTCTAAACGGCAATCTGCGTGCCTTAGAAGTTAAAAAAAAAGCCACGTTCATGCACATTTCCAACAATCAAAATGTGTTGTTTTCTCGTTCGCCTTTTATAAAAGCCAATAGCAGATTTTGTGACCATGCGGTATTGAATGAGCTCTGAAATAAGTGATTTTATTAGGCGAGACGGATATACCACAAACAAATTTTAAGAGTATCAAAGCAGAGCTCTCGAAGCATTTTCATTGGTTGACAAACGGAGAGAGGCAAAAGGACAAGATCATGGTAATAGGAATTATGTCTCCTATTGCTCTTTCTCTTAACAGAAAAAATAATTCTCTATAACTATGTCAGCGAAAGCAGCTGCACAAACATTGTATCTGCCCATCTCTGAAGATGGTAACGCGGCGCGAAAGACGATGGTGACTGCTTTTTCCTTTTCCGTGCTGGGGTTTTCTTGTACACAGGCGGCGAAATGCTAGCGTTGCAACCTACGCGGTCGGGTTCCTTCGATTTCCAATTGTCAATAAAGGGACTAGAGATGAAGGAGCGCGACTTTGTCTCTGGCAGTCTTTAGCCGTCACTCCTAGGGAAGGATTTAAAAAATCTGGCATTTTCCGCGACCACACAGTAACCAAATACGTAGATGCGTGCCTCTGTCTTTCAAAGAAGCGTGCTTAGGTCACCCGCCTCTCATGCTTGTATGGAAACCCGTAGAAATGAATCGACTTAAAAGCGTCCGACGAATTCGCGTAGCTGCCAGTGCAGCCAACAACTCACCATGTTTCGCCAGCCTTGTTTGGCCATACTTCGTTTCACCAGATATTTTCAGACAACTAGACAAACATTCTGCTCTCCTGAGGATATATTCACGGACAGCATCATCAAAATGTTAGGATTTCCAATTTCCACACAAACCAACGACAAACAGCGCGCTCCAATGCGCCGGCTGGGGCCGGCGCATGCCAGCAATAAGCGCTGCGCCGAGAGGCGGCGCCACCCGTTCAGCTGTCCGGTCCCTATAGCCATGTCATTCTTGAACTCCTTATAAAACGCCGCACTCACACCTACCCGACACGGTGATTTCCTGGATATGACATCTTCTATGGCCTCTTTCATTTCACTAACGCTAATCTCTCTTTCGATCTTGAATGTGATATCTTTGTTTGAAGTTGGCATAACAGAGAAGACATCATCGTGGAATCCTGGCTTATCCGATGTTCTATGGAGGAAGAGTTGTGTATAGTAATTTTCAAATGCAGTTTTGGTACTGTCCCGATCCCGTGCTATCGCGTCATTATACTCAACCTCTAATATCTCTCTGGAGCTAGCATGCGCTATCAGATAAATCTCGTTTTGTCGGTACTTCTCCTACCAGTAGCTTTTTTTGAGCGGGCGCGAATTATTGCTCCTCTATAACGATTTTCGTCGATATTTGAGCTTTTGTTTTGTCTTAATAGTTTCGGCCCTTAACAAACGAGACATATTAGTCTCTAGCTCTATCAAACTGTTTAACTCCAGCCTTGCATTTATTTCCTCATTCCGTTCAATAAGTTTCAGTTCTCTTTCTATACCTTTAGTCTTAACTATATGCTTAAAGCTTTCCCACTTATCATACATGGGTCTTGCCAAAAGAATTTATATTTCCTTTTTCATATCGTTAAAAAATATTTCATCCTCTAACATATTTCCTTTATTTAACATATTTACTATGTCGACGTCCATGGCTATGTTGACGTCTAATTGCCTTTTTGAGTCTAATTGATTCACTAATTACTCCATGTAAATTCACATTTTGCACACAGGAACATGTTTGGCCCTCTACCTCATACAACCATTCTTTTACTCATTAATCAATTTCTCGACAGTGACGGTGTGACTTCCTCCTCGGACGCACAAATCTTGTACACGCTCATGACTCTAAAAAGGCTTTTGCCTTGATAGGCTAAGGTATTTTATTTGCATTTATTTACTACTGACCAGCTTGAAAAAAAAGAAGCAGTGGCAAAGTGCTGCAAAGTCTTGTTGAGTCTCTTGCTTGGACCTGATTTTGTATTAAAAAGATAAACGCACGTCATTTGTGAGATCAACTACACGAGCACTGAACTTGGCGTCATCGCAGATGCCGACATTGACAGCAATCTGAACATTAGAGAACGAGGACCTTTTCGCAAATGCTTTGGCCGATTCCAAACGGTACATTATCAAAAACATTCCGTAGACAGTATATCACACATGCAGGAATTGACAACCGCCTTAGAATTCCATTTGAAACTAGAATATATCCGCCGTCTAGGGCAGAAGTAGTTGTCTTATGTTAAACTTACGTAAAACAAAAGAAAACAGAATTTGCACGTTTCCCCGTAAAACTGGTCGACGGCTAGTCTATTGTACAAATGCGATTTTCCCTTACTTTTCGCAGCTCGAGCAGTGGTGGCATCGGTCAGGCTTGATGCGCTGGCAGGGGTCGCAGTAATTGACGGTACCGTCGATGCAGCGGGTGAGCACGCCACGCTTGGCCGCCATGGCTTCCAACAGGGCGTGCTTGAGGGCAGGGTTCCTGGCGGTCTGGGCCAATCGGCGGCGTTCGTCGCTGGTGATCTCAAAGTAACGGGGTACTGGAGATGGAGGCGTCAGCGTGGTCTTCGCGAATGACCACAGGCAGAACAGCAGCAGCAAATGAAAAACCGCGGCCAGAGTGACTCGCAGAGGGACTTCGGTGACGAATGCGCCGCAAAAGACGCGCACGTATCCGTAGTACGCCTCGGCGAAAAGGCACGCTGCAAACACGACGGGAACCCAGCCGAAGACGCACTTCACAGTGCGCAAGACCGCTTGTAAGATTGGGCCAATCATTCTTCTTCTTCGTTACCAGGAACAATGGCGGCGAATGCGAATGTTTGCAATGGGCGCCTCACGGGATATTTTAGCAGATATCAGACGCGGCAAACGCAAAAAGCTGCGTACAATATAGCGCCTATAACATTAGTACTATTCCATAAATCTGGAGAACATCTGCAGCTTAGAAGACTGCATTCCTTCGCGGTAGGAGAAAGATGATGCGTCTCTCATAGCCTGAGTCGCTTTTGGGACGTTGAATCCATGGAGGAAGAAAAAATTTTTTTTTTCTTCCAGCGTGGTTGAATCCCACAAACCAATCCAGGGGAAAGATGGTGTGCCCTCTTTGCCAGAAGTAACCGAGCAGCATCGCCAGCCGGCGGAGCAGGCACGGGGCAAAGCGGCGGCGCTACCGTTGCCGTCGCTGGCTGCATATAATAATTGGTTCACAGGAAAGGAAAAGGTGCAGTATCTGTCACACTGCTCTGGGGACACCTGAACCGCGCCGTAGGGGGAGAGAGAAAGTTGGGAGTCAAAGTGGAAAGAGAGAAAGAGGAGCCGTAGTGAAGGTCGCTACCTGACTAAAGCATGCTCTCTCGCTCTCCTTATTAGGATAAGTAAGCGGGCGGCGTCTGATTTGGTGCGTTGGTAGCGCTGTGTTTAAGAAGGGCGCTTCGCGTAGCATGACTTCCTGTATGCTTTTTTTTGGCTGTCACTGTGAAGCTGCGCTCTTCGTCAAAATAGCTCCACGCTTAATATTGTCACGACTGAAGGCAGAGGGAGCCGTGAAAGTACACGTATCCAAGGACCCGAGAATAAGGTCGGCTTGTCGTTTTGAACACAGAGTCACAGCGTCCAGCACCAGCGCGCCGCTCGTGCCAACCACCGCTTCGTTGTCGTCAGCACCAAACACGGCTGTCGCGCGGCGCTAGGCACGTGGCATTATTCCCCCCCCGTGAAAGAAAACATCGTCCCGATGACAAGGTGAGGGGAGAAAAGAAAAAAAATTAGGCGTGAGGTGAACTGTACAATGACGCAAGGTTTCACTTGCAGGGAACGCTCAGTCACGCGAAAAGTACGGCTTTAAGCGCACCACATGCACAATTTCGGGCCGCTGGCGTCGAACACTGACGGTCACAGTTCCATCTGGGATGACTTCGTAATTAACGTTGCTTAAGCGGCGCAGGACTTTATAGGGTCCGAAATAGCGGTGGAGTAGTTTCTCGCTCAAGCCTTTGTGACGCACGGGGGTCCACACCCACACTTGGTCCCCTGGTTCGTAGTGGGCCTCCCTGTGCCGAAGGTTATAGTGTCGAGCGTCGGTGGCATGCTGCTCCTTGATGTGCAAGCGGGCCAGCTGACGGGCTTGCTCGGCCTGTTCTGCGAAATGGGCGGCGTCGGGTTCGACCGCTTCTTCCCCGCACGGGAGCATCGCATCCAACATCGTGCGGGCCTCTCTGCCATATACGAGACGGAACGGTGTAAACTTCGTGGTTTCCTGCGGCGCCGTATTGTAGGCGAAGGTGACATACGGCAGGATCTCGTCCCACATTTTATGCTCAACGTCGATGTACATTGAGATCATGTCGGCCAAAGTTTTGTTAAGTCGTTCCGTTAATCCATTTGTCTGAGGGTGATACGCTGTTGTTGTGCGATGTTCGGTATGGCTGAGAATTAAGGTGTCCCGCAGTAGCCGAGCTGTAAACGCCTTTCCTCGATCAGTAATGATGGTAGACGGTGCACCGTGTCTGAGCACAATGTTGTTCATAAAGAATCGAGCAACTTCGCCTGCAGTACCTCGGGCAAGGGCCTTCGTTTCAGCGTAGCGTGTTAAGTAGTCTGTGGCGACTACGATCCACTTGTGTCCGTTCGAGGATAAAGGAAATGGGCCTAAAAGGTCCATGCCCACTTGCTCGAAGGGTGTGAGGGGTGGTTCAATAGATTGTAACATACCGGATGGCTTGAGCGTGGGTTTTTTTCGCCGCTGGCATTGTCGACAAGTCTGTACGTAACGTCTAACGCTCGGAGAAAGATGTGGCCAGTAATAGTTCTGCCGGACTCGGTTTAGGGTGCGTGTAAAGCCAAGATGCCCTGAAGTTGGTTCGTCGTGGCAGGCCAGGAGGATTTCGTGCCTTAGATCAGCCGGTATAACTAGCAGGTATGTTTTCGCACTCGACGTAGAATTCTTCTTATAAAGCACCCCATTGCGGAGGCAATACGACGACAACCCCCGAGCAAGGTACCGGGGTATTGTAGGATGCCCACCTTCAAGATGGTCAATAATCAGTCGCAGCTCGTCGTCGGCACGCTGTTTGGAGGCGAGATCGGACGTAGTGACTGCTCCGAGGAAGCTATCGTCGTCGGTGGCATCTGACGAAGGAGGGCCGACGGGCGCGCGGGACAGGCTATCGGCATCGGTGTGCTTCCGGCCAGACTTATAAATAACATCGAAATCGAACTCCTGTAGGCTCAATGCCCAACGTGCTAAGCGGCCACAAGGATCCTTTAAGTTTTTCAGCCAACACAACGAGTGATGGTCAGTGATGACGCGAAACGGTCGGCCATAAAGGTACGGGCGGAACTTGGCAGCGGCCCATACTACCGCCAAACATTCTTTTTCAGTGGTGGAATAGTTACACTCAGCACGGGAAAGTGCACGGCTGGCGTAGGCAATTACTTTCTCGACCCCGTCTTGGTGCTGAACTAGAACGGCACCAAGGCCGACGTTGCTCGCATCCGTGTGTAATTCTGTGTCGGCATCATCGTCGAAATGTGCCAGGATCGGGGGTGACTGGAGCCGGCGTCGTAACTCGTCGAAAGCCATCTGCTGCTCGGCGCCCCAGGAAAATGATGCGTCATCTCGAGTCAGGAGAGTCAGAGGGCTGGCCATCTGTGCAAAGTTTTTGATAAAGCGACGATAATAGGAGCACAGCCCCAAAAACCGTCGGACTGCTTTTTTGTGGGCGGGGACGGGAAAGGCAGCAACGGCAGCAAGTTTCTCAGGGTCAGCTCGGATGCCATCAGCACTCACGATGTGCCCAAGAAACTTCAATTCGGTGAACCCGAAGTGGCACTTTTGAGGCTTGAGAAAAAGGTTGGCAGACCGGACAGCTTCGAGAACAGTTCTCAGGCGGCGTAGGTGTTCTGTGAAAGTCGGTGAAAAAATTATTACGTCGTCGAGATAAACAAGGCATGTCTGCCACTTAAGACCTGCGAGCACAGTGTCCATCATCCGCTGGAAGGTGGCAGGAGCACAGCAGAGCCCGAATGGGAGGACGCGGAATTCATAGAGCCCATCTGGTGTTACGAAGGCAGTTTTTTCACGGTCCCTCTCATCAACTTCAATTTGCCAATAACCACTCCTGAGGTCAATGGAGGAGAAGTACTTGGCTCGGCGAAGTCGGTCGAGAGAGTCATCAATCCGTGGCAGCGGATAGACGTCCTTCTTTGTCATACTGTTCAGTTTCCGATAGTCAACGCAGAAACGAAGTGTTCCGTCTTTCTTTTTAACGAGGACTACAGGCGAGGACCATGGGCTGCTTGAAGGTTGAATGACGCCATCGGCGAGCATCTCCTTGACTTGCTGTTGGATAGCGTCTCTCTCCCGAGGAGACACACGATAGGGCTGCTGATGGATGGGTCGAGTGCCTTCGTGATAATCCGGTGTTTAATGACCGACGTTTGCTGCACCTTAGATGAAGACGTGAAGCACACACGAAACTCCAGCAATAGATCTTGAAGTTGCCTCTTTTCAACGGAGGAAAGGCTAGAATTGATGTCGACAGCGTATACGGCATCATCCGGTTCAGTGCTAGGCGTAGCTTCCTCTGAAGCAAAACATTCGGCGACTTCGTGCAGATGGTCGACGTAAGCAATGACAGTGCCACGGAACAGATGTCGATGTTCATTGGAGAAATTGGTGACAAGTACCTCCGTCTCTCTTCCACGAAGGAAACAAAGACCTCTTGCCACAGAAACTCCCAAGGCGAGTGAGAGGGAGACATTAGGCTCAACAACCCGGAGGCCGTGATGTGGTTCGTCACAAGTAACTCTGGCGAGGATGCTGGTGCGTGGTGGCACTGTGAGGCTATCATCGACGACTCGCAGCGTGGAGTGGGACCCGCGGTACTCATGCTTTTCAGTGGCCAGTTTGGCGGAAAACATCACCAAGCGGTTCGGTAGATCTATAGTGGCACCGTGCTCACGAAGGAAGTCGATGCCAAGAATAACATCACGAGAGCATTCGCGTAGAACGAGAAAAGTCGCAACAAATGTGCAGCCTCGCACCGTAACCCGGGCTGTACACATACCCAGTGGTGCAACCACATGTCCGCCTGCCGTACGTATGTCTGGTCCGTTCCATGGCGTCATCACCTTTTTCAGTGTCCTTGTAAGCCGCCCGCTAAGGATAGAATAATCGGCTCCCGTATCAACTAAAGCGCTGACCTCCTTCGTGTCGACGATAATAGGGATGTCCAGGGAGACCCGGCCAAGACCAGGGCCTGTTGACGACGGTTCGGAGTGAAGTGAGCGATGTGGTGGCGGAAGCTGGACGGCGTTTGGGTGGTAGGCGTCGGGACAATTCAATGTCGACGGCAGGTCGGAGTGAAGCAAGCGGTGCGGCGACGGAAGCTGGGCGGCAGTTGTGTGGTCTGCGTCGGGGCAATTTAAGCGACACGGCGGTGATAACTGGTCGGCGAAGCGGACGACGTCGGGGCGATCTGGTCTGTGCGGCGAAAACTGGACAGGAATTCGGCGTTCAACGTCGAGGCGAATCGAGCGGTGCGGCGGTGGAAGCTT
This sequence comes from Amblyomma maculatum, assembly GCF_055883805.1. Lineage (NCBI taxonomy): Eukaryota > Metazoa > Arthropoda > Arachnida > Ixodida > Ixodidae > Amblyomma > Amblyomma maculatum. Next base: position 453,042,826 of record NC_139344.1, on the reverse strand, counting down.
TACGGCGAATCGGTGTGCGGCGGCCTCGCCCCCAAAGGTCGCCGGAGCTAGTTTTCCCGATGAGGACTCGAGGAACCATGGCGTCCAGCGGTATACCGTGACCCAGAGGGTGAAGAGCGACGAGGCGAAGGCGAGCGCGACTCGCGACGAGGAGAATGTGGCAGACTGGCGGGTGACGTACGCTGGCGGGTTACGTACTCGGCGATGTCCTGAGGCCGCTGACCAGGCCGTGGACGAGGGCTGTCGGGGGAAAATCCCCTAAGGCCCATCTGACGATAAGGACACTGCCGGTACAGGTGACCTGCCTCGCCACAGTGGTAGCAGAGAGGGCGGTTATCTGGAGCGCGCCAGAGATCAGTTTTCCGGGGCGCCTGGCGCCGATCTTCCCAAAGGGGCAGCGGTGCCGCAGCGTGCACAGCGACCTGAGGTTGCGTGTAAGGCGAAGGGGTAGGTAGCAGGGCTGGGCGGCGTGTGACATCAGCATAAGTCATCCGCTCGGTGGGGCCCGGGGGTTGTGGTGGAACGACTGTACTTGTTGGTGGCGTGAGTGCATTCTGGACCTCTTCACGGATGATGCTGGCCAGGGAAGCTGCGCCAGGAGCTCCATGAACTTTCTGGAGCTCCTCGCGAACCACGGTGCGAATGAGGTCGCGAAGGGAGCTCATATCTGCCCCGGGATTGTAGTCGGTTCGGTCAGACGGCGGTAGTGTGGATATGGAATTCAGCGGCCGACCGTACTGGCTGCATCGCTGCTGTAACAGTTTCTCCATGGTCACAGCTTCAGCCAGAAACGCCGCGACGGTGGTGGGCGGGTTCCGCACGAGGCCGGAAAAAAGCTGTTCTTTGACGCCGTGCATCAGGGGCCGAACCTTCTTCTCCTCACTCATGGACGGGTCGGCGCGATGGCAAAGGCGCATGACGTCTTCAACGTACATTGCAACCCCCTCGTTCTGACGCTGAACTCGAGAGGTCAGGGCACGCTCGGCATTCTCTCGGCGGTCACTGTTGGCGTACGTACCGAGGAGCTGACTTCGGAAGGCCGGCCACGTAGAGAATGCGGCCTCGCGGTTCTCGAACCATGTCCGAGCAGCGTCTTCAAGGCTGAAGTAGACGTTCCGCATTTTCGCAGCGTCGTCCCAGCCGTTAAACGTCGCGACCCTTTCATAGTGAGCTAGCCAGTCCTCGGCGTCTTCAAACTGCTCACCGTGAAATGGTTTAGGGGTACGTGGGGTCTGAAGGATGAGACAGGACGAAGGGGTGGAAGGGACAGTCATGGTACGGGCGGGCGGTGTCGTTGCCACAGCCAGAGTCTCTTCGTCAAGAGGGAAGGCCTCGGGGGACAAGCCTCGGAGCCGTCGGCTGGTACGATGAACCGGAGTGGTCACGAGAGGCGGCCGCGTAGGGTCGTCCGCAGGAGAAGGGATCATCGATCGCACCTCCACCAGTGTCACGACTGAAGGCAGAGGGAGCCGTGAAAGTACACGTATCCAAGGACCCGAGAATAAGGTCGGCTTGTCGTTTTGAACACAGAGTCACAGCGTCCAGCACCAGCGCGCCGCTCGTGCCAACCACCGCTTCGTTGTCGTCAGCACCAAACACGGCTGTCGCGCGGCGCTAGGCACGTGGCAATATCAACAAAATGCTCCGGTAGCTGCCACGATTGGGCAAATACTTGCTTTTATGCTCATTTGGAGTTTCGGGAATATAATGTGGATACTGGATTTTGACAACTCGATGCGCTTTTTCCTGCGGTTCGTATTCGTATGTTCTGATCAGGATGCGCTTTGTATTTTCTCTACTGTCTCCACAAGGCAGCGGAGGTGGCTCAGCTACAGAGCCATGTAGCAGGCCCGGGCGTTTTCTTTTCTTCCTTCCTGCAGTCGTAACAACAACGCTACGTTACGCTGGAGGAGAGAAAATTAAGGAACGATTTGGAGCTGTTTCAAGTGCCCCTCTTGCTAAATATTGTATTTCGCACCATTTGGGAATGTGCAAAAATGTAGTGATGGTAATTACGTCCGCACATTGATTTGCGGTAATCCGTTTCATTTTATAAGCGAAACGCATAAAATGATACCGTTCTCAAACCTCAAATATATTGTAAGGTTACGAGAAGGTCGGGTTTGGTGGATCAGATTTTATTGGAGACCTGAAGCCCCTGTCGCACACTTTAACGAACCACACTCCGCGATGACGATGGGTGTCTACAAGACAGAGCGAGATGAAGATGAAGCAGTACATTCACCCGTGTTAAAGATGAAGTGCCACGCTGTGCTCACACTATTTCGCCCGCGCAGTTGAAGCGGCCAGCCTGGCCGCAATTAGTCCGCAGCACTGCGCCGAATAAAAGGCTTCATGCGTGAAACGTGGACAACTTCAGTGCCACGGTAACGACTCTCCGGAGGAGGGTAAACAGGGGAAACGTGATAGTTGACCGGAAAAGTTTTTGCAAGGACTGAGTAAGGACCAATGTAACGACGCTGGAACCTAACACAAAGGCCAGGAGTGCGTAATGGTGTTTAAAGTAACACCTCGTCGCTGGGACTGAACGAAACTTGGCGGTGGGTTGCATCATAGTGGCACTTGCGGTCTTCCTGGCTAGCTTCAGTGTTGATGCAAGCAAGCCGGCGAGATCTTGCCACTCGGCAAATGAACTGGTCAGGAAGAGAGGTTGAGGAACTGGCTTGTGTAGAAAGGAAAGAGACATCAAGAAGGTTAGCGGGAGACTGGCCGTAAACGAGAAAAAACGGGGTGTAACCTGTGGTCCGCTGTACAGCCGTATTGCAGGCGAACGTAACAAAAAGAAGTATTACGTCCCAGTTTCGGCGGTCCTGGTCGACGTGCATGGACAGCATGTCAGAAAGCGTGCGGTGGAACCGTTTAGTCAACCCAGTGGTCTGCGGGTGATAGCTGAAGATCAATTTGTGATATGTGGTTGAGGCCTCAGGAACTTCGGCTACAATCGTCGACAAAAATGTCCGACCACGGTCACTGAGAAGCCCTTCAGCGGCCTCATAGCGCAGTACGAGGGATTCCGAAAAGAAGGTCACGATCTCAGGCGCTGAGCCATTAGGCAGGACAGCGGTCCCAGCGTAGCGTGTTAGGTGGTCGACTGCGGTAACGATCCAGAGATTACCTCGTGCGGACAACGGAAGCGAACCATATAATTCTATGCCAACAACGGCGAAAGGAGTAGCAGGGTAAGGTAGCGGATGTAGTAGGCCAGCTCGAGGAGAAGTCGGCCGTTTGAGGCGCTAGCATGGCAGACAAGAGGCGACGTATTTTGCCCCGCATGAGGCAAGGCCTGGCCAGAAGAAACGGGTTTTCGCGCGGTGGTAAGTTTTGTGAAAGCCTAAGTTACCGGCTGTAGCATCATCGTGGAGAGCCTCCAGGATATGGGTGCGAAGCGCTCTCGGGATAACGGGGCCCCCAACGGGTGCCTTCAGAGCAATAAATATAACGGCAGAGTACGCCGTTGTCAAGTTTGAACTTTTGGAGTTGCCTGCGCATTCTAGCGGTAGAAGGGTGAGAAGCACCGGTAAGAAGGCCGATTAGGGAACGGCAGTAGGGATCTGCTCGCAGGTGCGAAATAATGGCGTAGCGATCTGGAGCGGCGGCAGGAGGGGCACAGGTGATGTTTGGAGCTCTGGACGACATTGGGACGTCGAAGTTGCACGCAGGAAGGCGCGAAGAAGCACTAGGTAGTGATTGTGGAAGCGGGCAACGGGAAAAAGCATCGGCATCTAGATGTTTGCGACCCGACGTATATGTGACATCGAAAAAATAACGGCTTGAGGGGCTAGTTGGTGCTGCATCGTATTCAGATATGTGGCGCAAACCAACACAAACACAAGAGAAGATACACAACACACGCGCACACTACCAACTGTAATAAGAAACACTTCCTCTTCACCACTCCTCCTCTTCTACACTCAGGCACGTCTCATCTTCCTCTTCTTTGCCAAGGGGATAATGGCACTCTCTTCCTCGCAGACCATAACATCGTATAAACATGGCAGTGACCAATCTCATCTACCTCTTCTTCTCTTCTTCCTCTTCTTTGCCAAGGGGATAGTGGCACTTTCTTCCTCTCATACCATATATAAACATCGTCCAAACATGAAGTCACAAATTCTACACTGTCTTGTTACTCCAAACCTCTGCTTTCCCCAGTAACTCATACCACGCTGGACAAGCAAATATCACCACATAGTCACATAGTCATACACTAAAAACCACCGCCACACATATACAGTAGGACATGTCCATCCACACCACATAACTTGTGTAGTCCCTATGTATTGAGAAACTTTAACTTGCCAACATCTACGAAGCCACGAGGCCCATGTACTTGAGGGAAAAAAAATTCTGTAAACTACCATGGCCCCAAAACGTAAGATGAGTCCAAGAATAACAAATTTAGGCCAAGGATAACAGCTTGAGGCCCGATAATGATCTCGTTCTTTGCATTACTCAGGTGGATTGCTCAATAAAATTAAATTCTTTTCTACGTAAACTCAACGAAGCTTCACTAATGCATCTCTCTTCTTTCTTCTGTATCCAATACGCATCTAAAATTTCGCGTGCCATCTTATCCCGACTCTTGCCTAAAATGTTTAGCCTGCTAAACAATGGCTCACACTTGCACTTTTGGCAGTGCAAGGCTAAATTTGACCCTTTGCCATTTTCTATGGACTTCTCGTGTTCCCTCATTCTATCATTAATACATCTTCCTGTTTGCCCAATATATACTTTACCGCACGTCAGAGGAACCTCATAAATCACTCCCACCTGACATCCAATAAAACTCTTAACATGCTTCTTATCGCATTGGGCTTTCTTTTTCCTCCCTATTAATGCACATAACCAACCCAGTTTTTTTGGGGCAGAAAACACAACTGGCACCTCAAACCTACCAGCCACCTTTTTCAGGCAGTGTGCAACTCTATGTATATAGGGGATCACTTGTGGTCGTTTATTTCTCAACATATCTGGCGATCTTTTTTTCCCTTTCATTTTCAGAAGCAAAGACTCTGCCACCCCACATATAGTCATAACCGGGAAACCAGCCACCTCAAGCCTTTGTAATTGATTATTGAAGCTTTCCTCTGCCATATGTACACATGATTTTAACAAGGCCGACTCCAAACAAAGGGAAGCTATCCCTCTTTTTATAGTCTGAATGGGCTGATCCATATAGAAGTAGCTCTTTTTTAGCTGGGAAGTGTGCTGGAAATATTTTCCCAGGGCTAAAAAAGAGCTACTTTCATATGGATCAGCCCATTCAAAGACTATAAAAAGAGGGATAGCTTCCCTGTGTTTGGAGTCGGCCTTGTTAAAATCATGTGTACATATGGCAGAGGAAAGCTTCAATAATCAATTACAAAGGCTTGAGGTGGCTGGTTTCCCGTTTATGATTATATGTGGGGTGGCAAAGTCTTTGCTTCTGAAAATGAAAGGGAAAAAAAGATCGCCAGATATGTTGAGAAATAAACGACCACAAGTGATCCCCTATATACATAGAGTTGCACACTGCCTGAAAAAGGTGGCTGGTAGGTTTGAGGTGCCAGTTGTGTTTTCTGCCCCCAAAAAACTGGGTTGGTTATGTGCATTAATAGGGAGGAAAAAGAAAGGCCAATGCGATAAGAAGCATGTTAAGAGTTTTATTGGATGTCAGGTGGGAGTGATTTATGAGGTTCCTCTGACGTGCAGTAAAGTATATTATGGAAAACAGGAAGATGTATTAATGATAGAATGAGGGAACACGAGAAGTCCATAGAAAATGGCAAAGGGTCAAATTTAGCCTTGCACTGCCAAAAGTGCAAGTGTGAGCCGTTGTTTAGCAGGCTAAACATTTTAGGCAAGAGTCGGGTTAAGATGGCACGCGAAATTTTAGAGGCGTATTGGATACAGAAGATAGAAGAGAGATGCATTAGTGAAGCTTCGTTGAGTTTACGTAGAAAAGAATTTAATTTTATTGAGCAATCCTCCTGAGTAATGCAAAGAACGAGATTATTATCGGGCCTCAAGCTGTTATCCTTGGCCTAAAGTTGTTATTCTTGGACTCATCTTACGTTTTGGGGCCATGGTAGTTTACAGAATTTTTTTTCCCTCGAGTACATGGGCCTCGTGGCTTCGTAGATGTTGGCAAGTTAAAGTTTCTCAATACATAGGGACTACACAAGTTACGTGGTGTGGATGGACATGTCCTACTGTATATGTGTGGCGGTGGTTTTTAGTGCATGACTATGTGACTATGGGGTGATATTTGCTTGTCCAGCGTGGTATGAGTTACTGGGCAAAGCAGAGGTGTGGAGTAACAAGACAGTGTAGAATTTGTGACTGTCATGTTTGGACGATGTTTATATATGGTCTGAGAGGAAGAAAGTGCCACTATCCCCTTGGTAAAGAAGAGGAAGAAGAGAAGAAGAGGTAGATGAGATTGGTCACTGCCATGTTTGGACGATGTTATGGACTGCGGTGAGGAGAGTGCCATTATCCCCTTGGCAAAGAAGAGGAAGATGAGACGTGCCTGAGTGTAGAAGAGGAGGAGTGGTGAAGAGGAAGTGTTTTTTATTACATTTGGTAGTGTGCGCGTGTGTTGTGCATCTTCTCCTGTGTTTGTGTTTGTTTGCGCCACATATCTGAATACGATGTGACATCGAACATGTATTTCTGGAAACGCCGAATCCAATGACCCAAGCGTCCAATCAAATTTTTCAGGGTTGATAACCAACTCAGGGTGTGTTGATTGGTAACGATCGTGAAATGGCGGCCGTAGAGGTAGGGGCAGAATTTCTGAACTGCCCAAACGACGGCGAGGCACTCTTGCTCAGTTATGGTGTAGTTGCGTTCCGCTGGTGTTAGAGTTCGACTGGCAAACGCAATTACCTTTTCCCGAGAAGTATCACGTCGCAGAAGTACGGCGTCAATATCGAGGCTGCTGGCATCGGTGTGGAGAATGGAGGCAGCAGTGTCGTCGAAGTGAGCGCGAACAGGGTCGGAACTGAGGGCAGGTTTCAGGGTTTGAAAAGCTTTTTCGCATTTTTCGGACCAACTGAAAGTAGTATGGTCGGTAAGCAGGTGGTGTAGTAGTGCAGCAAGGGTAGCGAAATTGCGAATGAAACGGCGAAAGTATGAAGATAGGCCAAGGAAACTGCGTAGATAGTCCGCTGAGGGCGTGAAAAGTTCAAAACTGCAGCAAGGTTGCCTGGGTAGGGTCGAATGCCATCGCGGTTGACGAGGTGGCCCAGAATCTTGATTTCTTTCTTGGCGAAGTTACACTTTTTTTGTTCAGCTGAAGACCGGCGGATAACAAGCACGTTATACTTGATCAAGGCGGCATAAAGGATCAGAAAAAGGCGCAGAGAAGATAACTATGTCGTCCAGGTAGCACAAGCATGGTTTCCACTCAAGTCCTCTAAGAACAATGTCAATCATGCGGTCAAACGTAGCGGGGGCCATACAAAGTTCAAAAGGCCTCACATTGAATTCGTAAAGCCCGTCGAGTAGCGAATGCGGTTTTTTCTTTGTCGGCTTTGTGCATCGGAATCTGCCACTAACTGGAACGCAAATACAAAGTGGAGAAATATTCGGCGCCCTGAAGACAGTCGAGGGAGCAGGCGATTCATGGCATAGTTTAAACATCTTTGCGGGCCACTTTGTTAAGTGCGTGATAATCAACACAAAAACGCCCAGATCCATCCTTTTTTTTTACCAAGACGACCGGAAATGACCAGTGGCTAGCTGAGGGCCGAATAATGTCTCGTCGGAGCATATCATTCACATTATCTTCTATGATTACGTTCTGATAAGGAAACACGGTAAGGGTGGCGGCTCACAATAGAAGTACCTTCTCTAATGGTGCGTGCTGCGATGCGGTCGCTCAGTTTCTCAATAAGTGCGGCCGTTTTGTCTTTAAGGCAGCACAAGTGACCAACCTAAGAAGAATATGTTCTGGTAATAAAGAAAAAACCGGACACGGGGAACTTAGACTGCGAACTATTTTTCGCTTATACCTGCTATTACCTAGCCTAATGGTTGGTAGCTTAGTGCCCGCTGTCATAGTGGTACCTTCAGAAACTCATAGAGATTGGTCACTCAGGAACGAGCCAGATATTTTGAACGGTTCTTTCAAAAGAGCCGGTGAGCGGCAGTTCTTTTGATGAGCCTGCTCTCTCGTTCGGTGATTCCATTCGGTCTGAATGGTTCCTTGTGAGTCGGATCTTCTCCTCGGTGCAAATTTGGCGCCATCTATAAGCGATGCGAGAAAGCAACTGCCTTCCGCCACAGCCGCTCTCGAGGGAGAGCGCGCTTAGCGCGCGCTCTCTCTCCAGTACGGCCGTACTTCCGCATGGCGTACGAAGTAATCCCGGTGCGAGCGTGAGGGAACGCTCGTGCGAGCATAGAGAGTTCAGTTCAGTTCAGTCGTTCAGTCGTGTCCGACTCTTCGTGACCCTATGAACCATGTCACGCCACGCTTTCCGGTCTCTCACTATCTTCCTAGCATCACATAACTTCATCTGCAGTGCCTCGAGGATGCCATCTAACCATCGCGTTCACTGCCTACCCCTTCTCCGGCGACCCGCAACCTTTCCCAACATCAAATCTTTGTCCAGCGACTCCTCTCTTCTCATAAGATGACCAAAGTAGCTGAGCTTTAACTTTAGAATTTGACCCTCCAATGAGCAGCCAGGGTTTATGGCCGACAATATCGACTGATTTGATCTTCTGGCAGTCCAAGGAACTCTCAAGAGTCTTCGCCAGCACCACAATTCAAACACGTCAATTCTTCGGCGGTCAGCCTTTTTCACAGTCCAACTCTCGCATCCATACATCACAACTGGACAGACCATAGCAAGGGTTATACGGATCTTGGTTGGCAGACTAATGTCTCTGCTCTTTACTAGGCGGTCAAGGCTAACCATTGCTCTCTTTCCCAGAAGCAGGCGTCTCCTAATTTCATGGCTGCAGTCTCCTTCCGAGGTAATCTTGGCGCCCAAGAACAGAAAATCTGTCACAGCTTCCACTTCTTGTCCATTGATGCTCCAGGACTTGATAGGGCAAGACGCCATGATCTTTGTCTTTTTAATGTTGAGTTTAAGCCCAAACTTCTCACTCTCTTCTTGTACGCGCATCAGAAGTCTCTTGAGTTCCACTTCACTTTCTGCCATTAAAGTGGTATCATCCGCATATCTAAGGTTGTTGATACGTTTTCTAGCAATCTTCACTCCAGCTGAAGACTCTTCCAGACCGGCCTTCCTCATGATGCACTCTGCATATAGGTTAAATAGGCATGGTGACAGTATGCAGCCTTGCCTCACTCCTTTCTCAATCGGAAACCAATCAGTAAGACCATGCCCAGTTCTGACTGTGGCCTCTTGTCCTTCATACAGGTTCCTGAGGAGACAGATGAGGTGAATTGGAACTCCCATCTCTTGGAAAGCTTGCCACAATCTGCTGTGATCTAGGCGGTCAAACGCTTTCGCATAATCAATAAAGCAGAAGTAGATGGGTTTCTGGAACTCTTTTGCTTTTTCCATGATCCAGCGAAGGTTGGCAATTTGGTCTCTAGTTCCTCTGCCCTTGCGAAACCCAGTTAGCACGTCCGGAAGCTCCCGATCCACATACTGCTGCAGCCTACCTTGGAGGATTTTCAACATCGCCTTGCTAGCATGCGAAATAAGCGCGATCGTGCGGTAGTTGGAACAATCTTTGGCACTGCCTTTCTTTGGAATGGGGATGTAAACTGACCTCCTCCAATCCTGTGGCCACTGCAGGGTTGTCCAAATCTTCTGACATAATGTATGCAGAACGTTAACAGCGTCATGGTTGAGGTTTTGGAGCAACTCAGCTGGGATGCCATCAATTCCGCTAGCTTTGTTCTTAGGAAGGCTGGCTAAGGCCCATTCAACTTCACTCTTCAGGATGCCCGGCTCGAGATCAGTAATCACAACCGCCTTATGTTGGGTTTGCACATTCGGGTCCTTCTTGTACAGTTCTTCTGTGTATTCCTGCCACCTCTTCTTTATCTCTGAGGCTTCAGTGAGGTCCTTACCTCGTTTGTCCTTTATCACGCCCAGCTTAGCACAGAAGCTTCCTTTGATATCTTTGATTGTCTTATACAGAGGTCTTGTGTTCTTTAATTGGCTGTTGTCCTCAACTGCTTGGCACTGTACGTTCAGGAAGGCATTCTTATCTCTCCTTGCTATTTTCTGAAAATCCGCATTGAGAACCTTGTATCTTTCTCTTTCCCCCATAACGTTTGCCATCCTCCTTTCCTCAGCTATTTGCAAAGCCTCTTCAAATAACCAGTTTGCTTTCTTGCATTTCTCTTGCTTTGGAACTACCTTAGTAGCAACTTCTTGTATTATATCACGAACATCAGTCCACATCTCTTCGGGCTCTCTGTCTTCTAGATTTAATTCTTGAAATCGATTCCTCACTTCCACAGCATATTCTAATAGAATTTGATCCAGGTCATACCTGAAAGGCCTTCTAGATTTCTGCGTTTTCCTCAATCGAAGCTTGATTTTGGCAACGAGAAGCTGATGATCGGTGCCACAATCGGCCCCAGGCCTTGTTTTTACTGCTTGTATAGCGCTTCTCCATCTCTGCCGGCAAAGAATATAATCGATCTGATTCCTCTACAGACCGTCCGGTGAAGTCCATTTGTACAGGCGCCTCTTGTGCTGTTGAAAATGAGTATTCGTTATGCTCAGGTTGTTTTCTTGACAAAACTCTACTAGCCTCTGCCCAGCTTCATTTGGATCGCCAAGACCGAACTTGCCTATAATTCCGGATATTTCTTCACTCCCGACCTTAGCATTCCAGTATCCTATGAGAAAAAACGTCTGATGATGGGGTGCGGTCTAAAAGACATAAAAGAGCATAGAGAAAGAGATTGGTAAAAAGCGGACACTCGGCGAAAACTGGCCCCAGAAAATGACGCGTAACGTGTTGCGCTGCCGCCGTTTGATGGACGGCGGCACCAGCGCCGACATGCGCGGATGCGCGCGCGACGGCACTCGCTGCAGCGGTAGCCCGCTGAAGCAGATGACAAAGTTGTCGAACGGAGCGAGCGGTTGTCTGCTCGTGCCTCGCCGCGCCTGTGCGGCACAGACCGCATATTTTTATCTCTCGTGGGCTGCTGCGCGGAACGACTGCGGTTTGGAACCACGTCAAGGTGAGCAACGTTTTTTGCTGAACTACGCAGCATTTGAAGCAGTTTACCATGACCACGCCGGCCGGCGCCAATTAAATTTCGCAGCTCGTGAACAGGTGCGCCGGCTGTTCAGGCATAGTGAAGCTCAGGCGCAGTTCGTGACGCTCCGGCAGTTTGCGACCACGGCGAGGTTTAATATGTTGTGTTCCTACGAAACTGAGCTGCATTTCGAACAGTTTATCTCAGCATGCTGTACAATGTGGCATGTGAAGGCCCCAAGGCACGCTGTTGCGCCAACATGGCGTATTAGGCGGCCGGTGCGGTCAGGCCTGACGCGGTTTTCCGAACGGTTAGTTTTCCTAGCCTAGTTTTCCTAAGTGTGTCGTTTAACAGGGCGACGGTAAGGTGAGAAATTTTGCATATTTGACTTTCTTGTGGAACTGCGCAGTATTTCAGGCAGTTTAGCTCAGTACGGTGGCGACTACGCTACGCCACTACGGGCAAGCTAACAGGCATGGCAAGGCGTGCTGGCCGCGGTGACGTGACATGGCTTGAGGCGGTTTTGCGAACGGCTAGTTTTGCGTGGTGTCGCGTTTAAGAGGGCAACTGCAAGGTAAGAAATGTTTCATTCTTGTCAAACTGCGAGGCATTTCGGGCAGTTTAGCTCAACAGGACGGTCAGCGCTTCACGAAGTCGCGTATGAAGGGCAAGCGAACTTGGCGAGCTCGCCGGCCGCGGTGAGGCCAGGCCGCGGTTTTGCGAACGGCTAGTTTTGCGTGGTGTCGCGCTGCATTTAACGGGACAACGTTAAATTGAGAAATATTTTATTATGCTGTAAGCTTCATTGCTTCAGCTGTTCAGTGCTTTTGAGGAATATTGTTAGTTTAGTGGCTGTTATTCCACTCACTGTTGAAATGCATTTTCAGATAGGTTCGGTTAGCCTGCATTTCCTGACCTCTACGTTGCAAGACTAGCTTTTGTATCAATTTTACTAATGACAGCTTTTCTGTTCTGGACCTTAACTGCTGCTCACCAAGTCTTCAGTATGCATCCACATGCACATATGTGTGCGCGGTGCAGTGGCCTTACATTTCATTGCAACCTTCTGCATCATGTTCATTCCTTTTCCAACGGCACTGCACGAACCCATGGACTGCAGCCTAAGCACGGCAGATGCGACGAGTGAACGGTGTGGCCTTCTCCCGAGCGTCGGTACTCCTCTTTGCCCTTAACAATAAAAGTTACCCTTGCTAAAGTAGCCGTGACTGGGACTGTGTAGCTTATGTATTATGCCTGTTTTGTTACATATCGTTTGCCATAATTCGGAAATCAACGTTATGCTATGTTTTGTCTCTATCTAAGTGCTGTTTCTCGCCTTGTGCATTTTTATTTTTCGGTACTGTGCACATCGCCTAATGTGTGCCAAGTTTTGTCATTGCATCCGTCTACATATGTTGCATCTCTTATGTGTTTTATGTGCAGGAAAATAAATGTTCATTTCACAAAGCACTTGGCGCCTTTTCTGTTTTGCAAAGATTGTGGCGCAGCTGCGTTGATGGCCAGTTTAGAGAACTGGGAATCTATTTTTCATGTTGTTATGTATGCTGAAATTAAATAGAAACACTAGCAGACCATGTAATACCAAAATAATGCGCCAAAAAGGCAGGGAAGGGTGCAGCGCATGCTAGCATTCAAATCGCGCGCCTTTCAGCAAACCCGGAAGTAGTTGCCGTCAGCCGCTTGGTGCGCTACAGTCAAATGGGCCGCTGGGCCCTATGGGAGTGTCCGCTCTTGACCAATCTCTTTCTCTATGGCGCAAGGGTGATCTCGGAGGCCTTGCGGGGGGGCAGCTGCTTTCTCGCATCGCTAATAGATAGCGCCAAAGTAGCACCGAGGAAAAGATCCGATTCACAAGTAACCACGAGATGATCTCGGAGGCCATGCCTTCGGCTCTTCCTCAGATGATGCGCAAACATCCCTTCGGATTCCGCTGTCATTTGAGCCGCTCTTTCAAATGAGCGAGAATGAGTGGCGGCTCTTTTGGAGAGCCATCGTTCAGAGAGCCGTCAGGAGAGGTGAGCGGCGGTTCTTTTGTTAAGCCAGATCTGTCGTACGGTGATGTGAATTGTGCCGAACGGTCCAGTAGAATTTACGTCATTCGTTCCTTTTCGGAAGGTTCCTTAAACCCTTCCTGGTATGTAGTTCGGCGTAGGGAAGACCAGGAGGCGTACTTGAAGGTGATGATGGTAGAGCATATATTTACAGCATGACATATATATATATACACAGAGTAAAACTGGAACATGAAATGAATTTACAAAAACAACACTCTGCGCTACTTTACTCTTCGGCCTAACTGGTTAGAGCCTAAGCAGAACAACCGCGTTACATGCCTACGCACGGAGCCCCAGTTCAGACTGGACTGAACTCTCTTGGATCACGTCTCATTTTACACATTCACAAAACAAAGAAATAGGGGCGGTCATTTTCAGAGGCCAGCCCCACACATAAACTGTCCAATAGGAAATATGCTATATGGGCACAGCCCCATGGGTTGGCCTTAGCCTCTAACCCGGGGCCCCACTAGCAATACAAATTACAAACAAACAAAGCACACCGAAACTCTTTCCCCTGTGAGGGTGTCGAACCCTCTCCTCTCGTGAGACTTTCTTGCCACTTGTCTCCCGCACACCGTCGCCTCATCCACGCTGCCGACGCTGGCTGAACCCCTTCCACAGTGCATTGCCCCGCGCCACCTGTGTTTACCACTACGAGCAACGACATAGAAAGGGAAAGATCAACCAGCCGCCATTCCGCAGGTGGCGCCGTATTAAAGGGGAGCTTCTGGCTTGCCCACTCTGAGCACAATACCCGAGTCAACTCCTGAATGCTTCTTCGGGCGCTCTTTTGTCGCATCTGCAGACAGGATAAAATTCCTTTCGCACTGCTCAAAGTTGCAGTGTAAAAGAAAGGGCCGAAGGGTCGTTTGGGTGCTCGCTACCGGACAGTACGAAGGGTGCCAAGATGCGTGCACCTGGCAGCACGTTCCGCTACGCATGTTCCCATGAATGACCTCCCGGCTAAAACGATCCCGGCACACTTATAGAAGGGGCACCGCTTTTACAATACCAGAAGCAGACAGTCGGGTGACGGCGCCGTGCAGAGACGCGCACCTGCAAGTGATTATCCTTGGGCGCGGCCCTACAGGTCCCTTCGGACCCGGATCACCTCCTTGGTGCGACTTCTGCGCTATCTATTAGCGATGCGGGAAAGCAGCTGCCCTTCCTCACAAGAGTCGCAAACATCCCCTCGTCTGTTGGTGTGTTTTGAGCAGCTTTTTCAAAGAGCCGCCTTTCAGTGAATCGTGCGGAACCGTGCGCGGCGCTTCTTTTGGAGAGCAGTCGTTGAGTGAGCCGCCAAGAACTGTTCCGCCAGAGTGGAGTCTTCTGCTTGGTGCGACAACATAGCAATGCGAGAAAGCAACCAGTAGGCGCCGGCATTCAAAGAAAAGAAAAATGTCTGCCGTCTACAAAGTCCTCCGCACGCTGTCAGTCGGAGCCAGACATGGCAGTAAATAAATTACAGTACTGAAATTACTTTTCTCGCTAATTTATAATGCAATGAATTAGTTTTTCGGTTTGGTAATTTAGTAATGTATTTAATTATTTTTTGGTAGTAATGTTGCAGAAAAAGTAATTCCTTTCGAAGGTACTTTTAATAAAGTGCGCCGCTACTCCTTCAATCAACAACAGTGTAGAGTGCCACGAAAGCAGGAACTATGTGCGGGAAGCCGAAGCCAGAGTAACGGACTTACAAAAGGAGGCATAATTTAGCAGAATAGAGCGTCTGAGCGTGTGTAGCAGGATCGCTTATTGCGGCTATCCCATGGCAACCACTCTCCAAGCAGCAGGGTATAAGGCGTAAAGAGAACGCCGAAGAGAGAGATGGTGCAAGAAGGCTGGTTGAAAACTAGTTGGGAGCGCGGCGCAGTTTTACCCCTTGTTGCGTCGGCTAGGGCACAGTGGTGCCTGGCTACACTCGTCATCACGGGACGAGGGAGGATTGGGGTTTGGGGAGATAGACGGAGGGGTCCATGGCGTGAGCCACACTGGCTTGAGCATTACTGAGCAGTGAGCACAAAGGGCCGACGTCGATTCTCGGAACTGCGGAAGCAATAAATAATCTAGCTTCTTCGGGCCCTTCAAATGGCGGAGACAACTCCGGGCCAGCAAGACGCTGTGTTCGCCGGTCATTTCACGATCGTTCGACCATGCTTCTGCTTTATTTTTGTTTTGCTGTTGTCTTGCTTTTGTAATGGCAAGTGTTTTAGGAAAGAGGGAAAGAATAGCTCTCTAGGACGAAATTTGGCGGGAAGACGAAAGAATATGTGTGATTTGCGTCTGGAGAACAAGTTGTTTTAGCTTTACTTAGTGTTTTCATGGATGGAACCTAGAAAGCAATTTAAACGTATATAAATTACTCAGCAGAAGTAATTGTAAAGTAATATATTGTGAAAGAAGGCTAGGTTGAGACGGCAAGGTCGTGACGGCAAGGCCAGCGATGCCTTGTCTAGCGTTTTAATCCGATGACAAAAACCCAGGCGCGCGCCGGAGCCGGCGCCACGGGACGATGATGATCGTATGTACAAATGAAAGAGGAAGATCATGGCATGTACAAATTAAAGAACATCCACGGAAGGCTCACAGAATCTGCCCGGAGGGTCGGAAGCGGCCAGCCTGGCCGCTCCTAACTAAGCGATGCATCGCGGCGCACAAACGGTTTCAAGCGAGACACATGAACAATTTCATTTCCACGGTGGCGTCCGTCAGCTGGGGGATCAACAGGCGTCACTTGTAGTTCACTGGGGAAGTTTGGTTTATCACCTCATAGGGACCTATGTAGCGGTGGTGGAATTTGTTACTAAGGCCAGGGGTGCGCAATGGTGTGTAAAGCAGTACTTCGTCGCCAGGACGAAAAGAGACCACTCGATGTGTAGAATCACAGCGAGTCTTGCAGTCTTCCTGGCACGCTGCCGTGTTGAGGCGGGCAAGATCACATCTGGCTACACGAGATAAAAAATGGGTAGGTACTGATGTGGAGTAGTCGGGCGTAGAGAAGAAGGAAGCGTCGAGAATTGTAGTGGGAGGACGGCCATAAACGAGGAAAAATGGAGAATAACCGGTAGTCCGTTGTACTGCTGTGTTATAGGCGAATGTGACGTATGGTAGAATAGTGTCCCAATTTCGATGATCTGGTGTGATGTACATGGATATCATGTCTGACAAGGTGCGATGAAATCGCTCAGTCAGACCGTTAATCTGGGGATGATAGCTTGAGGTTGTCTTATGAAGGGTGGATGACGCGTGAAGAACTTCGGAAATGACTTTCGATAAGAAGGCTGTACCGCGGTCACTTAGGAGCACCCGAGGAGCGCCATGACGCAATACAATTGATCGCAAAAATAAATTTCCTACTTCTTCAGCGGAACCAGTCGGTACAGGTGCTGTCTCAGCGTAGCGTGTGAGGTGGTCGACAGCTGTTATAATCCAATGATTACCCCCATCGGAGAGGGGTAGGGGACCTATAAGTCGATGACGGCTACGTCGAATGGCGTGGCGGGACAAGGAAGAGGTTGTAGAAGGCCAGCGGGCGAAGAAGTCAGCCGTTTGCGACGTTGGCACAGAGGGCAGGATGCGACGTATTTGGCAACGGTGGAAGATAAGCCAGGCCAAAAGAATCTTTTTCTCACGCGGTCGTAGGTTTTGTCAAAACCAAGGTGACCTGCAGTAGCGTCATCGTGGAGAGCCGCCAGTATACGTGGGCGAAGCACTCGCGGCACGACTGGGATCCAGCGAGTTCCATCAGGGCAATACACGTAACGGAGAAGGATGCCATCTTCGAGCTTGAAATTGCGAAGCTGTCGGCGAAGCCTAGCATTGGGCGGGTCCGAAGCAACGATAAGGCGGTCGATGATAGGACGGCAGTAGGCATCGGCTAATTGCTGTGAGCGGAGAGCGTGCTTGTTCTCAGAGTCGTCAAAACAAACGGTTGCGATATACGTCGGGCAAAGAGATGGTCGGCTCTGGTCAGAGGTGGAAATGCATTGGGAAGAAAAACAGCAAGTTGGTTCCGAAAGGGGACAGTGAGAGAGAGCGTCGGCGTCTTGGTGTTGGCGACCAGATTTATAAGTGACGTCGAAATGGTATTCTTGCAGGCGTAGAATCCAGTGGCCAAGTCGGCCTGTCAAATTTTTGAGTGAAGACAATCAGCAAAGAGCATAGTGGTCGGTCACAACTGTGAAGTGCCGACCGTATAGGTAAGGGCGAAATTTTTGGACAGCCCAGACGACGGCAAGACACTCCTGCTCGGTAATGGTGTAGGTTTTCTCAGCTGGAGTCAGAGTCCGACTGGCAAAGGCAATCACTTTCTCACGCGACGTTGCATCACGCTGCAAAAGTACAGCGCCAAGACCGTGACCACTGGCATCGGTGTGCACGATAGTTGGAGCGCTGTCACTGAAGTGGCCAAGAACAGGATCTGATGTGAGGGCATGCTTTAGGTCATTAAAAGCAGTTTCGCACTGTTCCGTCCACACGAAAGGGCTGCGTGCTTTAAGTAGCTCATGAAGTGGTGCAGCAATAGTTGCAAAATGCCTTATAAAACGCCGGAAGTAAGAGGCGAGGCCGAGGAAACTGCGCAAATCTGTAGTCCGTTGTGGACGAGAAAAGTTCAAGACCGCGATTATTTTTTCAGGACCTGGGCGAATGCCGTCATGGCTGACCAGATGTCCCAATATTCTAATTTCCTTCTGTGCAAAGTGGCACTTTTTGGTGTTGAGCTGAAGGCCTGCCGAAGCGAGACAGGTGAGGACTTCATTCAGGCGCGTGAGATGGTCATTAAAGGTTTCCGAAAAGATAACAATATCGTCCAAGTAACACAAACAGGTTGTCCATTTTAGGCCACGAAGCACAGTATCAATTATTCTTTCAAATGTCGCTGGTGCGTTGCAAAGTCCGAAAGGCATAACATTAAATTCGTAAAGGCCATCGGGTGTTGCGAAAGCGTTTTTTTCTTTGTCGTCCTCGTGCATAGGTATTTGCCAATAACCTGAGCGGAAGTCCAAGGTCGAGAAATATTCGGAGCCTTGGAGAGAGTCAAGGGCGTCATCAATTCGTGGCATCGGATTGCGGGTAATTTTGTTGAGTGCGCGGTAATCAAAGCAAAGGCGTACCTAGCCGTCCTTTTTTTTAACTAGCACTACTGGGGAGGACCATGGGCTTGTTGAGGGACGAATTATATTGCGATGGAGCATGTCATTTACATTTTCTTCAATTACTTTTCGTTCAGAGAGGGAAACCCGATAAGGCCGTCGGCGAACGATAGAGTCACCTTCAGTAATGATGCGATGGTGCGCAACACTAGTCCGTCCCAGTGGTGTGGAAGTGGCATCAAAAATGGCTTGGTGGTGTCGAAGCAATGTCAGCAGTTCTTGGTGTTGGTTCGGCGTGAGTTTAGGATTAATAGTCTTTGCGAGAACAGAAAGAGAGACGTCTGATGAAACACTTTGCTGAGGCGGAGGGGCGGTGAGCACCATCAGGGAAAAAGGTTGAACATCCACCATGCAATGCAGAGAAGTTCCTTTTGGAAGCACGAGGGATTCACGTGAAGTGTTAGTGGCCAGTACTGTCGCTGAGCCTTTGTGGAGCCGGACAAGACTTGACGGGGAAGCGATGCCGCGTGCAAGACGACTATATGATGGTGCTATGAGTACAGTCGTGAGCAGCCTTGTCTAGAGCGCGCCGACGATACTCCGCGGAGCATGTCAGTGCCATATAACGTTAGGCTCTGGGTTTGAGTTACGCGTCCCGTGCGCATGCGCGGCCAAAATAAAGCAGTGCCTGCTCGTGAGTTCTCGACCTCATTTACATTCAGTGATTGCGCTTCATGCCGCCAGGCACGCGCTTAATGATACGTAACAGCATCCTGAAAACCAACGCGTTTCGCGCAAATCACGAGGCGGCTAGGCAAGTGCAATGTGATATCGGGTTATCGCTGGGTTGAAAAGCAATTGCAAGTTATAACGGATGATCGCGCTTTTCAAACAAATACCATAGCAAATAGTGGGAGAATTGGACCTAGTTGGCTGTTTGGGGTCTGTTTTCGTGCTATATCCGTATAAGGTTACGACTACGCACCATGCGTTGGAGGCGTTTCGTTTGATATCGTATTTTTGGGCCGGGTTATAAGCTATAAGGGACATAGCATTTGGCACCCCTACAGATATAGGAATTTGAATTCCTATTCCTCCACGATAAAGTACAGAGGCGATGAGTGGTGCGTATGCAGGAACATGCGTTAATCCGCTCTGAGTCGCGCTTGCTTGCCTGGCCGTCTCGTTACACTCGAGGAACACGGCATCATCGCGATGCTCTGGCGACCATCACCTCACAAATTAGGGTGCGTCGATGCTGAGAGCGGGAACGCATTGACGCACCCTATCACAAATGCAGGCAATGCGACCCTAGGGGCAAGAAAGGTACTAGCAAGGCAGGGGCTGGATGAGCAAGTGATGAGCAGGCATCCTTCTGATTTTCCGCGCATGCGCACGGGACGCATAGCTCAAACCCAGAGTCTAGCGTTAGATGTCGCTGATTTGCTCCGCAGAGCCCCGTCGGCGCGCTCTAGAGAAGGCTGCTCACGACTGTATGTCCCCGTCAGTGATGTGGTCAGAAACAACAGTAAGTAGTTTTTCGCACTGAGGAGGCAAAACAGTATCAGCGGCGGCAACGAGGGGATGATGTCGTTCAGAAAAGTCAGATAAAAAATCGCTGTCTGTCATATGGATAACACGGTCACCACAAGAAATTAACGCTGAAGCGGTTGACAAAAAATCCCGTCCAAAAATCATCCGGAGCGCACAAGGTGAGAGCACAGCAAACTGCACATGATGGCGGATGCCGTCGATAACAACTCGTACGGTGCACTTCGCTGAAGAGCGCAAAGGGACGTCAGTGGCTCCACGGAGTTCAGGCCCATTATATGGTGTTGTCACTTTTCGCAAACGGTAGCACAAATCAGCGTTAATGACAGAAATTGCAGCCCCTGTATCAATCAAAGCTTCGACCGGTAAACTCTCAGCGATAACAGCAATCACATTATACGAGCGATCAGGAGGATTTTAGTGAGTTCGCAGAGTGCAATTTGACCTCCGGAAACTGCAACACTTAGTTTTCCGGATGGCGGACAGGGAGAACGGTTGCGGGGCGGAGAGGGGAAACTGAGCGGCGGTATGGGGATGTGGACCGGCGTTGGGATACATGGTTCCCACGAGGCTCAAGAGGAAGATACTGGAGGTGGGGAGGATCGTCGAGGTGGGCTTGGAATAGACCGGCGTTGATAATATGAGGTTGAAGGCATGTCAGTTTCGAAGGTGTCGTAACCACGGCGCTCGTTCTGAAGGCGGCGACGACAGAAGCTGGATATATGTCCTCTGATACCACAGTAATAGCAGACTGGTCGGGAGGGACGCCAAGGTGCGTAATAGGGTGGTGTAGGTTGAGCCATCGCCATTGCATTAACGTGGTTGTAAGTTGGTGCCGGTCGGGGCGGGGGAAGCAAAGAAGGGGGGGATGCAGCGACGTGCGCGTAGGTCGGCGCTGGATGGTTTGCAGAAGGTTCCGATGTCATGGGGTGGCTGATAGTTGATAACTCTTCTTTAATCATGTTGCGTAGAACGGCGTCATTAGAAGATGCGGAAGAATGATCGCACCCATGTCGACATAAAGGATTGAGTGCTTGGAGCTCCTCGCGGATGATTGCTCGAATCATTGCCCGCAGATCAAGATCAGCAGAGGTCGGACCAGTTGCGAAGCTGGGCTGTAATCGAGAGGACTGCAGCTGGTCGAGGCATTGACAGGTCGCTATAATTGAATCAACACTTGAAGGATTCTGGGCAACTAAGGTATGATAAGCCATAGGATTGATCCCTTTTAAGACGTGGTGCACACGTTCAGGTTCTGTCATGGTGGGACCAATGCGCCGACAAAGTGCAAGAACCGCCTCTATGTAAGACGCATATGATTCATCAGGACCTTGAAGGCGGGAAGCGAGCTTGTTTCTCGCGATCTCAGTCCGAACTGTCGGGTCGGCGAAGTATTGTCGGAACTGCTTTTTGAAAGTGGTCCAGTTAGTAGTGTGGGGTTCGCGATTAATGAACCAGTTTCTGGCGACCTCAATGAGATAGAACGAAACGTTGAGGAATTTTAAAGCATCGTCCCACCGGTTATAGGCACTGCAGCGTTCATATGTGTCGAGCCAGTCATCGACGTCTTCGTCGCGACGACCAGCGAACAGCGGCGGGTCACGTTGACGTGGGGCCAGAGTCGGAGGCGCCGGTGCAGCCGAGGTAGAGGGTCCGGCCTGGTCGGGATTGCTCTCGGTGGACATGATTATGGTGGGAGTTGCCAAACAGCGACCGGAACGTAGCTCCAGCGAGAGGCAGGGTCCAAGGCAGCAAGGGGATCGAATTTGACCTCCACCACTTGTGAAAGAAGGCTAGGTTGAGACGGCAAGGTCGTGACGGCAAGGCCAGCGATGCCTTGTCTAGCGTTTCAAACCGATGACAAAAACCCAGGCGCGTGCCGGAGCCGGCGCCACGGGACGATGATGATGGTATGTACAAATGAAAGAGGAAGATCATGGAATGAACAAATTAAAGAACATCCATGGAAGGCTCACAATATATATACACTGAAAGTTTGACTAATTTGTTTGCATGACAGGATCTATGTCCTGAAAGAACATACTACAAAACACAGGCCAGGGACTAACGCAAGAAAACAATGCTTGTGAGCAAGCCGACGGCGCTGTCACACTTGTTTCATAGCATTAACAAGTGAATTTCTCATAACACAAACGCGTTCTCTAAGGTAATGCGTTGCTTCGAAGCCAAAGCTGCCGTAATGTAGTTATAGTTATACTGCAGCCACGTACAGTGCAACGGCAGCAAGCAGAAGCTGCGTGTGTGCTGGCCGCTCCATGCTTTCGCGCCGCGTGTAGCAGACGACGCTCGCTGAAAGGAGCAAGAGTTGACTGCAGCCATGGCCTCAGAGATCACCTCCGCGCGCACGTTTCTCTCCGGCCGGAGCGTAAGTTGGAAAAGTGGATGGCAGCGTCTTTCGCCGCACCGTGGCGCTCGCCACCTATGCATCAAGTGTGCCGCCGCAGCCTGGCGCAAACTATAAAACACGAGTTTCGTCAGCTTGTGCTCGTGCCATAGTCGAGCTGCCAGCTTTAAAACGCCACGAGCAAGACGGCAGCAACCATTTCGCTATCGTTAAAGTACTAACAATATAAGGCCCACATGCGCAAAGTTAGGCAGCGACTACCCGAAACACCATGCCTGCCCGAAGCATACACGCGTGCCATGGCGCTCTCTGCTGCGGTTCCGCGTCTTTCGTTTCTTTTTTTGTCAGTGTGTATATACACGCCGTACTTTTGTGAGTTAACTCGCTAAATACAGTATTTAAGAGTGCGACGGCTTACATAAACATCCATCGCACGAGTGCGATTCTCTAAATGGTTCCGCCACATCCACAATATTAGTGCTTCCTTGGATGCATATCACGATAGCTATATTTTCTCGCATGGTTTTAAAGCAGCCTTGGAACATCGTAAGCACGCAAGTTTGATAGAGTTCTTACGGAAAACAATTTACATGGGTTTTTATATTAGGCATTGTGGCAAGCTTGCGTAATAAAAAAAAAGTTCGATAAAGGTGAAGGGTAATCGGGGAACGTTCAGGCACCTCTGCCGTCATATGAGGATATGTGATGTTTTCGGAAGTGATCCCGTTAAAACCGGATTAGCTTATACGATCAAAAGTGAGGAGAAGCTATTACCTCGTTTGTAAACTACGCGGCCCGCCATAGCATAAATGTGCGCAATTATCACGCGAGTTGCAGCTTATTTCTTGTTTTCACTTGTTTGCAAGATCGAAAAAAAGCGCGGCTACCTGGGACAAACAGAGAGGAGAATAACGGACAAGCGCTGACTAACAACTGAAGTTTATTCGAAAAAGCACAGGTAATATACACTTTTTTTCCTCAAGAACCAGGACGCATGCGCTCCCAAACAAGCATCAGTCTGATCATGAGAATCCAAATATACAATCTCAGCGTCATGCAGAAGCACCGATGGCGTGCTCACGCAACTATCCCCTTTTCTATGGATGTGATAGGCTTCCGATAACTCCCTGGTTAGTTTCTCCTTATGCCTGTAGATTACATTAGTGTTGTTAAAAAGAGGTGTGCATAGTTTTTTATCAGGATATCTCGGATCATTATTTAAAGGGCAGTCCCTGTAGTGCAGGGCAAGGTTCGAAGATGGGGCATTTTTCAAAGATGCCTTATGTTGGCGTAGACGGGTGTTGATACATTTACCTGTTTGGCCTATATACTTCTTTCCGCAAGAAAATTCAATGTCATACACCACGCCTTCAGCACATGGTACGAACTTAACCTGGTGATTTATTTTACACGACCTCCTCTCGCTTATTTTTTGTTGATTCTTCATTCTTCTGTCCACTATGGCACATATCTTGGCAAGTTTTTTGGGGGCTGAAAATACTACATCAACACCATACCTTGATCCTATGTTCCTTAACCTATGCGACAACCGGTGTACGTATGGGATGACTGCGCACTTCTTTCTACTGCCCTGCTCCTGTGGCTGAGAGCTATCTACCGACTTTAGTTTTCTTAAAATTTTTTTACAGGCAAGCGAGATTACCTGATCTGGATATGCCGCCAATCTTAATCTGTCAATCTGCTGTCCAAAACTACTAATCATTTCATGCTCACACGATTTTGAAAGGGCAGACCCCAAGCATGCGACAGCTATACCACATTTTACCAATTTTGAGTGGGCTGATTTGTAACTAAGTAACGGCTTCTCCGAACGCTGCCGGAAAGCCCAGCATACATGATCTAACTTTAATACTAACCTTAAATCTAAAAATTGCAACTCCTCGGCGCTCGGTACCTCGAAAGTAAACTTCAAACCCTGCCCGCAACTATCAAAGACCCTCAAAATTTCACCAACCTGCCCCAATAAGTCCCCCTGCAGAAAAATTAAATAATCATCAACATACCTAAAAACCTGTTTTACACCTACCCCCAAGCTACTTTTTATTGCCCTATCCACATAGCAAAGAAAAATATTACTTAGTACGGGTGGTACTTTTGAACCAATGCACACCCCCGCTTTTTGAGCATACAGTTCACCCTCCCATTCCACAAAAGTCGACTGCAAATAAAACATTAACAGTTCCAAAAAAGATTCAACAGACACCCCACAAGCCGAAATAAACTCTTCTTCATCATTATCAATCGTTATACAATTTCTAACATACTGCAGGAGCCTATCCTGAGGAAGAGAATAAAACAAATCTTGGACGTCAATGCTGAACATTCCACTTGAACCAGGGTTATGACACTGCAAATACTCTACAATGGCCACTGAATTAGAAATCAAAAAAGGGTCATC
Source organism: Amblyomma maculatum (assembly GCF_055883805.1). Lineage (NCBI taxonomy): Eukaryota > Metazoa > Arthropoda > Arachnida > Ixodida > Ixodidae > Amblyomma > Amblyomma maculatum. The sequence continues at coordinate 453,018,117 of NC_139344.1, read as the reverse complement.
AACTATAAGCGTGTCCAAACATTTCTGCAAGAAACCCATACGGAGTGTTGCCAGGAGGCGCGTTCTGTAACTATGCATCTGAAAGGAATTCCCGGCTTGTGGGTTTTGGCAGAAAAGAAAATTTCTAAACAGTTTCTCTCTGACTTGTTAACAGACTCCCGAAGGCGTTCCAAATTCATTTCCTGCAATAACCTCAAAGCTTCACTCTTTTGCAAAAGAGTGAAGCTTTGAGGTTATTTTTCTACTACTATTTTTCCTTCGTTGATAAGCTGTGGCCTAAGCAACTTTTCTATGATTATCTTCGTTGTTTCAGTGGCGTGGTCCTTTCTAGCTGCACAAAGCTAGAAGAGAGCACCTCTCGAAGTAAGCAACATAAGCTAGCGACATGTACGCTACACATGGAATATATGTAGCGATATACTACGCTCCACTGGAATTTATTACATTTGCATGCAAGCGCAGAAGCCTTAGGATTAAAAATGGGGGGGAAAACGAATTTCTCATCAGTTCACCAAACGGCAACAGGACCTTGAAGCTGCTAAACATGCATGCCTTTGACCACTCGAGCATACGCTCGTAACGCTGATTGACTGCCGGCTTCACGAGTGACCATTAGGCACTCAAAGACTACCACCTACACGAGGTAGTGTTGACGAGTAACTGTTTCACAAGTAAAGAAAACTATCTACACAAGCACAATGCGTAAATTCTAAGTAGAACGGAACGCATTATGTGAACGCAGCAAGAACATCAACATTCCGCTTCGGTAGTAAACACAACACTTAAATTGGGAAACATTTCGGACACACCTTGCGGTCAGTCTTTGCTGAAAAACCAGATAAAAGTGAAAGGCTACGTGACACGTTCGTAACAAATGTTTCGTCAATGTACACGCGCAAAAAAACGAGAGAACCGCCAGCGGAGATACGCCCCGAGCGGGCTGGACGATGCATCGACGCATAGGCGCGCACTGCCGCCTGGTGGCGCCTGGAGGAACTGACGAACTTACAACGTTTGGCTGGGGCGCGCACCGATTGGAACGGCCGGAGAGAAACACGCGCAAGGGTGATCTCGGAGGCCATGCCGCAGCGCCGCTAGGTCTCGCGACCGCCACTAGGGACACTCTCCTCCGCTGGGCGGTATGGGGAGCTGTGAAATTGTGTGTGTGTGTGGGGGGGGGGGGGGCGGGTTTGTTTGTATTGCAATTATTAACAGCACGACACTGGTCAGTGATCAGCAAGAAATATTTTTTTTTGCAGTTGGGCTTATTGTTTATGCAAAGAGGAGATTTTAGCACGCTGTTCTGGCGCTGGCGGAAGAGGTCGAACGTATCGTTGGCGCGGAGGGCTTGCGGGAGGCACGGCCAGCGCTGCGTGCGCACTTAGTATACGGCGGTGGAAGTAAAATGGGCATCACATTCGTGAGCCCGTCATTCGTACAAAGCTAGTCTGGTTTACACATAACGCTCATAAGTGAATTAAATCAGGGTGCATTGGAAAGCGGTAAAGCAGAAACAAAACGCACTCGGACTTTTGTTAAATGCTTCCCGCGTACGCTCTCGGCAATTATCTTGAGATTTCTTTGATTGCTTGTGCAGTTCACGATCTTGCATTGCTGTCCCGATGATATTACGACTGAAAGCGGTGTCAATAAAGGTTTTTAAGTTTCTTAAACGACAATATACCGAGGTGAAGTGCCGCTAATCTATGCATGAGGCGTGCGAATGCGCAGCCCACTCGGGACTGGCAACAGTGGGCCGGCGCAATGAATGTGGTTGGAGAGTATTTTCCTCCTCTCCGGCTTGCTTTCGGTAAAATGGTCTATACGTGATTATGCTGCCTATCATCTCTAATGAGGACGATTTTATCTGATGCGAATAATTAGTTATTTGTTATTTTCTTCAGTTTTGTTTTTTTGCTGTGGTTGTTCAGTTTCTTGTGTAATATTTGTTACTGCTATTGCTTCTGTACTTTTTTCTACATTTCCTTTTCTGTATATAATATTATATCCTCCTACATTTTAACTACTTTGTTTTGAAGCCTTTAAAAAGACATTTTCTTACGTTGTTTGCTTGCCCACTCCCCTCTGTAATGCCTCGGCGTCTGAGGGTATCGAAAATAAAATAAAAACATCCCAGGATAAGTGCGTCTCAAACGTTGAGTAAAGTCTCCTGATTTTGTAGGAAACGTCAAGTTCACTAGATAGCCATTAAAAACGTCAGCTATGTCCGTGCCTAACGTTTTTTGGTTATTGATAAAAACACGCTGAATTCATTTTAACACCTGTCCATTTCGAAATATTAAACTTAGTCGCGTTATTGGAGAATTCTTGAATAAGTATATTAATATAGCTATATCTGGCGTCCTAAAATTTCTTTTTTAATTTATTACAGTACTTCCAAAAAGCTTCCAGCAGTTCAGTATCGCGTTCATTAAGGAATTCCTCATACATTGTATTTAATTCACAAAGGAAATTTCGGGTGGTTTATGGTATTCGGATGTTGGCGTGGGATATACATTCCTAAGTGGAAAACACGACTCGTAAATAGTTCTGAGGAGGTAAACAAAAAGCATGATTCATCTGTGTGCGTTAATGAACGAAGGCACATTCTTCCAAGTTAAAGATGAAATCGGGTGACGAATAGTTTCTAGCTTTCTCGCTGAAAACGTGTGGTAAGAATCCGGGGGCTAGTTTCTTTTTCGGCGAGAGCTCTTTTGGGCTACCATTTGAGCATTTAGCGGTGGCCGGGAGAGGCCAGTTGTGGGCATGCGCTGTTACCACGGCAACCGAAGAGGTGAAGCAGGTGCAGCACGCGCTTCACTGTCGCCGCTTCCGCGCGCCTGCTTTACCATCGGAGCCGCATATAATGTCACGCTGATGAGAAGGCGTTCGCATGCGCCAATACCATGTTAGCCTGACAGACACCAGAGGTGCGCCGCGCACTTCGTCGCCGCCGCGCCGCATGCCTAGCGCGTAGCAAGAGCAGCATTGCGTATTAAAGGGGGAAATGAAATAGGCGACTCCGACATCTCCCTTCGGTCACGGTGAATAAAGGTGAGGCCTGCTGTGATCGGCTTCTGGTTAGTGGCATTATCATCTTAGAAGTCTACGTGGTAGGGGGAACACGTGTAAAACACACAATTGATGTAGTTGCCATGTGTATACACGCCAACGGCACGATTTCTGAGGTGTGTGTGGCTTTGGATGAGACTTCAGCACGCAACAGGACTCTCTTAGTGAGTGTATGAAAGAAACATTTGACTTTAGCTTCGGACCCTCACGTCCAGACTGTACAATGGGGAACTACTATAGACCTTGTATACCAAAGAGGCTACTTAATCGAAATACATTATCGACGAAATTGAGACCGCAGCATGCTACTTCACAAGGCATCAGGCAGTCTTCGTCTCTGTCAAGTAACATGAATAAAAGATAGGTATATCTAAAGTCTCTCACTGCTAACAACAAGCGCAGCCTGGGAAACGTAACTCGTTAATATATTCTGCCATAGCTGAGCTAAGCCGCTTGCGATGTGTTTTACAGGCGAATGATCACCAAGATCAGATACTATCCCACCACACATGTAATCTAGATATCAGAGCTAACACGAAAACAAACAAATATCTATCGGCGTTGAAGAACTATAGTGTAAATTCTAATAGTGAAGAAATAACATTCTGCGAGATTGCTGTCACATTTAAGATCATTTTCAGTGAAGGCAGTTTATGTATGAAGTGGTGTGTATCTACAACCCGCAATTAAATCGTCTATAACCCCATGCAATGCAATCTCATCAGCCTTATCAATAAATGTGTTCAATGTGGTGATGGTAGCGAACAGGAATAAGTTGAAGAACGGGTCTTTTAGCTCCCCGCTGTGCAATTTACCTTCGAGATCTTCCGGAGGTTTCAGACCTAGTCGGCGAAGGGCGATCTTGCCATGAGCTGTCCTGCACTTTTAATGTAAAACGCTTTTCTTTAAGCAAACTGTAGTGCCATGTAGCCGTAGGGTGACGTCTCATAATGCGCTTGTATAGTCCTTATCAGGAAGCAGAAGCGTGACCTTAAATTTACCTGCCTTGGCCGGGCATGGCCATTGTTGTGTGCGAAGAAAAATGAGGCTTCACATTCAAAACGAGGATGTAAACAGTGGGTGTAATACGCACCGATCCGAAATGTCAAATGCGATGCGCAGTCCTTCAGCCTACTTCGAAGATTCCTACAAGGGGGGGGGGGGGGCAATAGCATAAAACAGTACGCAAAAACTGTATTCTGCAGTCGTGGGCGGGTAAAATGCGCTGTACTCTAGGCAATTTTCTAGCGTGAACACTAGGAGCTAGTTCTAAAGCTGCTCTTTTATTTCAACGTTTTGCTTTTTGGCTGCCGAGCGTTGCTGGGAACTACAAATGTAAGCTATGTTTACAGTGAAGATGTAGTCGAATAATATCAAACTCAGCATGTAAACATACTAAATAGCTAGGTGAAAGCTATATTTAGTGTAGTGTTACTGACATGCATGGCCGCAAAGCTCGCACATACATCTCCCAAGAGCAGACTAGTTGGGACGTACACAACCTAGATTCTGAAATGCACTAGCCTCTGCATAAAATGTTGGATGCGCGGAGGAAACGGATCAAGGGCTAGTGCTTCCTTCTCGATCTGTCCGTACCGTGACTCTTGCGATAGCCACCTGGAGGCAAACGCTGATGGATGGTGCACGCCATCACCTTGTTACTGGAACAATTCCGCGCCAACTCCACTGAAGACGCATCAGCGGAGAAGCGTAAATGTTTCAGGAAATAAAAAAACGGAACATGTTGCGTTGCCTTGAACGCAACCAGCGCCTCCCCTGCTGAACGCTCTCTGCCGCACATCCACGTAAGAGTTTCAAGCAGTTTCATGTCGAGGAGACGTTTGTGCTGACCAGTGAAGTAATCAGCCGGCAGACTGTAATCACTGCAGTGGCGCGCACAAAACGATGCCAAAATTTTCGTTGCTCGGATTCATAACGTTGTGGTTTAATCACTGTTTTGCCTAAGCGCGTCACGTACCACTCGGTCGATCCGCGGGCAAAAAAACAAACTGTGTCTTCGCCCTCATCTGGCCGGAAGTCTGGTCAACTGGTAGAAGGATGGAATTTATGGCTGGATTGGGTTAGCCTTCAGGCTGAGGGAAGTCGTAAATTCTTTTCTCGTCATGCCCATTCGACTCAAAATAAAGAAGAGTAGCTCTAATTTCCTCGATTTGTACTCCTGAGTCCATTTCAACGATATAGTACACTGGCCTTGTAGCGTTCCGGAGGACAATGCTTGCTGCTTTGCAGTCGGTAACGCACTCACTATTTTCTGGCATCAGTGATGGTAGCTTGAGGGCCGCATGACGGGGATCTATGTTACTGCTGTGCTTCTCACTGGCAGCACCGTCATGTTTGCAAGTCTCTTTCAGGTTGCCGACCTTGCAGGAAAGCTTTAAGCGGTGCTTGGGGTCCCGTTGGCCGATCAAAATCTCAGCGGGACGTTTTCTCCAATGTCCTCAGGTATCCCTGTAATCTAACGAGGCTATGTATGGGTGACTGGATTTCGGAATAAAGCTTTTTATAGCGTTCACTACTTTCTTCACCACTTTGTTGGCCTGGATATGTCTCGGGCTGCATACAACATGATGTTATGAATATTCTTGAGGAAAGCATGGAAACGTCGTCAGGACAAAGCGTGTTCCGTTGTCTGAGAAAACTATTTAGGAATACCAAGCCGTGCAGTGATGCTCTTACGCCGGTTTACTACGGGGTCGCTAGTGATGTGGAAAGACGAGTATATTCTGGATATTGGGGAAGCTAATCAATAACGACCAGATAGCCCGCACCCTTGATTTTCAAAAAGAAATAATACCGAGTTCCTTCTTGGACAGCATTGAGGTTTCGGACGAGATCATCGGTTGCGCAGCTTGTTCGCGCGAAGTGCAACAGTCTCGGCAGTTTTTTACCAACTACGCTAGTTCCGACCTAAGTCTTGGACATCCCACCGAATCGCAAGCAGGTTCTCGACATTTCGTGACGTCTGGGTGACCATCCATAAGGTGGCTTAGGACTCCGGCTCATTGACACTGTGGTTTCTCACAAGGCACGTGGCATTCATCAAGCTTCATTACAGACTGATATTCGGCCTATACGGGCAACACGGTTGCATGCATACTGAAGAGAGCGATATCGAGGCCACCCTTTTTGAAGATAGACAAAGATAGGCGGAAGAGAAAGTGCACAACGATTGTCAATCGTCGAGTTTTGTTTCGTCTGTCTTCATCCAATTGTTATCGCTACCTTTATCTTTAAGTAAAAGTTTCTTGCAATGAATGAAGTGAGCCGTCTGGAATCATCATGTCGTCATTTTTCGTCGATCATACAGAAGACGGGCTGAACCGGGTCATCGAGCTGACGTTGGCAGACATGCTATGGATTGATTTAGAGACAGGGAACATAAACGTTCCAATCTAGTTGCAGACTGACAAATGTGAGCGTCGACTGTCTCATTAAGCGTTCGCGTGCATAACCGTCTTTAGCAGAATTAAGTCGCAGACAAATTTTGAGAGCATCCACGTTTTTGGATTATGTTTTATGCCGCTTTTACTGATGAGGAATCCCAAGAAAGCTACTTTGTTTATGTTGAAGCAAAACTGGGATTTGTTGAGTGTTACACCTTCTTTTTCCATCCTTTTTAATGTGTCTTGAGGATGCTGGTCGTGTTCTGTCTTTATGCTCACAAGGAATAAGACATTACAGTCGATCAGCCTGCCGCATGCTCCATTTGAGAAAATTGGCATCGACTTGATTGGTGAGCTTCCCAAATCAGCAACCGGCCACCGCGGGATTATTGTATACATCCACTGATGCGCACGATACCTAGAGACAGCTGCGGTCATTTCTGCATGAGCAGGAGACGTTTGTACCTTTTTGCTGCACTCTGTCATTCTTCGCCGCAAGTCCCCTCGAGTCATGATTAGTGGCCGTTGTCGTCAGTTCACTGACGATGTCATCGAAGAGTCACTAGGTCTATGCCGTTGTGAGTATCGGCACTCGACGCCCTATGATTCACAAACGAATGGCCTCACAGAGCGTTTAAATCGCTCCTTGACGAACATGGCGATGTTGGTTGGTTGGTTTGTGGGGTTTAACGTCCCAAAGCGACTCAGACTATGAGAGACGCCGTAGTGGAGGACTCCGGAAATTTCGACCACCTGGGGTTCTTTAACGTGCACTGACATCGCACAGCACACGGACGCCTTGCTTTTCGCCTCCACCGAAAAGCGGCCACCGAGGCCGGGATTCGATCCCGCGTCCTTGGGCGCAGTAGTCGAGCGCCGTAACCACTGCGCCACCCCGGCGGGGTGAACATGTCGATGTGTGTTGACAATCACCATAAGAACGTCTGCCTGTTGCCACGCGTACAATACTGCCCAGCACGAGACACCCGCGTATTCACCGTTCTTCTCTATACCCGCTTCGCTTTCACGCACCTTTCTCGACACTATTATGCCATTTTGCATTCATTTTGGAGACTCAACGGCGCGCAGGGGAAGCGTGCCGACGTGCTCTGCTTACTTGAGAACCCTCAGAACACAAGGTCGTACTAAGCACGGTACGTTGACGGCCGCAACGCAGTCACGTATGCTCCAAGTGACTGTGTTTTGCTCTGGACCCGTCTCTGCCGACGAGGCCACTGCATACCCCTGTCCCTTCTTCATCGTAAAGCGTCCCAGTGACGTTAATTACATGATTTCTAAAGTTACTTCAAGTCATCGCTAGTGCCACAAGGCCCAGGTCGCTTATGTTGGATGCCTAAAATATTGCCATCGGCCTGCTGATTCATGCCGTTGCTCAAGGATCAGCTTTCGCGGAACCGGAGGACGTGATACGCTGTGCCCAAGAGCATTGGATGAATATGAAGGGGTGGAACACTGGAGGTATGCGGGGTGAGTGAATGTCCGTATGTTGACCATTCCGCGACGTCTCCCTACCTTTTAAGTAAATTAAGTGTACCAATCGCTACTTTGTAACGCTATGACCCATTAGACTGACGACTCCTGTGACACCGATCAAGGTTTTAGACATACATATCTGGAATCACTCGTATTCCGATGTGATACTGAAAGGTAGTCTCTGAAAACAAATACTGATCTTTCGATCTGATCAGGGCTCCTAGATGCGCTTCTGAGCAGGGTGTATGTGTTTAATTTGATACTGTGAATCCCATCACGGAATGAAACAGGAAGGCTTAGGTTACATACATTAAAGCTTGAAAACGAACATAATGCTGCATGATGCAGAGTGCGTCTATTGTGAGAATACGACATTCCCCTCTCGCTTGACACAGCAAACACCCTCTCTCCCTCTCTCTTTCTTTCACGGGGAACCCTCATCTTTCTCTTCCTTCCACCCGAGCTGTGGCGGAGAGGGCAGAGATCTGAGAACTTGCGTAGCGCTTTGGGCGGCTCCCCCTTCCCTTTCTCCTTTCATTTCAGTGGACAGCATATGAATCCGTGAAGATGACGCCACGCCGCCGGAGCGCGCATATCCTGCTACGATCTAGGAATAATGTTGGGCGTGCCCAATAGACAGCTTGGCCCGTTTGCTGTGCCTCGGTGTGTCGTTCATCACGGGCATGGCTGTGGACCGCGCGAGCGGCGTGGCTCTTGGCTCTGAGAGCAGAGCCCTAGTCCAGTGAGAACCCCCACAAAATGGTGCCCAATGTGCAGCCCCACTAGCAGTCTACTTGGCGAGGATAGCTCTAGAAGAATGATGGAATTCCACGCAGTACATCGTCCGAAGTCGGTTGAGAGATTGTGGCCAGTATGCGAAGCCTCACCCGCTAGCACAGGCTTACAACCGCCATTGCGATACGCCTCGAGTGAAACCGCAGGTATGGTCCGCCGAACTAGTCCTTCCCAGACCTCCAGACTGTTGTAAAAGTAGCGTAAGAGGGCTGTAGCCCAGCTGCCGCCCTACCTAATGATCGCGTGCTACGTGGCGCTCGCGGCATGACAGGATGTTTCACATCCGCCGCTAGGGATGAGGATGGCGCTGGTGCAGGCTGACATGCTTAAACCGGTTAGTGAACATATATACCCAAGCAAGCGGAAGGTGGGGCAGCCGCCGATGTAGCTTATAGTTGGAAGAGCACTGAACGCGACTTTCGGAGGTCGTGAGTTCGACTCCCACCACCGGCACGTTGTTTATCCTTCCGGTTTGCATTTGATGCTCTTTATTCCAATAATCACCATAAGATAACATTCCTGTAATTGTGAACAAACAAACTAAAAAAAAACATACAAAAAGTTTTCCTTGCACTCCGAGACTGCTCGCTCCTTTAAATGCTTTATTAATGAGCCCTTCATTTGCCTTTCAACTGTCTGCCGAATAGCTTGCGAGGGTTTCGGTTCTGGCAGTCTGGAGGTCGTCGTAAAGGTAGCGTAAGAGGGCTATAGCCCAGCTGCCGCCCTACCTAATGATCACGTGCTACGTGGCGCTCGCGGTATGAGAGGATGTTTCACATCCGCCGCTAGGGATGAGGATGGCGCTGGTGCCAGCTGACATGCTTAAACCGGTTAGTGAACATATATACCCAAGCAAGCGGAAAGTGGGGCAGCCGCCGATGTAGCTTATAGTTGGAAGAGCACTGAACGCGACTTTCGGAGGTCGTGGGTTCGACTCCCACCATCGGCACGTTGTTTATTCTTCCGGTTTGCATTTGATGCTCTTTATTCCAATAATCACCATAAGACAACATTCCTGTAAATGTGAACAGTATAAACAAAAAAAAGTTTGCCTTGCACTCCGAGACTGTTCACTCCTTTAAATGCTTTATTAACGAGCCCCTCATTTGCCTTTAAATTATATATATATTGTAACTGGGCGGTAATAGTTGCTCGTGCTGACGAAAAAGAAGTGCGATAGACTCCCAGAAGAAGAGGACGCAGGCGAGTGCTGTGCTGTGCGAGTGCTGTGCTGTGATCATCCTCAGTGCTGTGGACAGCTGCCGTACTGTGAACATTTTCCGTAACATCTTTGGTGGAGGTGAATCTTTCGATCCCCGTCTCAAGCTGGATCTCCGCAGCGGCCGACGCATCGCTACCACCACTATGACGACTGACGCCGCTACATCTACTGCCGCCGCACCTGCGGTCGTCATGGCCCATCCCCGTGACCCCGGAACCTTTCTTGGGACCGACGACATTGATGTCGACGACTGGCTGGCGCTATACGAACGAGTCAGCAAACACAATAGGTGGGATCCCACACTTATGCTCGCTAATATCTTTCACTTAACTGGGACAGCGTGGGTGTGGTTTGAGACCCATGAAGAGGACCTCACATCTTGGGATATCTGTAAGCAGAAGCTCCACGACCTCTTCGAAAGCCCATTGGCCGTCACCTTGCCGCCAAAAAGGCGCTCGCTTCTCGTGCGCAAACGTCTACAGAGTCTTACATCACTTATATAAAGGACGTCCTATTGCTGTGCCGCAAAGTCGGCCATGCCATGCCTGAGGAGGATAATGTTTGGCCACATAATAAAAGGCATTGCCGACGATGCTTTCAACCTCCTTTTATGCAGGGATTGTTCCACCGTGGACTCTGTGCTACAAGTGTGCCGACGTTTCGAACAAGCGAAGCAGAGGCGCATATCTCATCGTTTCGACCGGCTACCGAACACGGCTGCCAGCTCCTCCTGTGTCGATCTTCCGGCTCCTCGACCGCCAACAAATGACATTACTTTGACCAGCATCGTCCGCCAAGAGCTCGAGGCAATGACTCCTGCAGCTTCACTCTCGCATACCTCCGACAACACCTTGGCTACAATATCACTCATTCAGGCAGTTGTTCGCCAAGAGGTGGCGAATATGGGTCTCCCTTTTACCTGCCGCACCGACACCATGGATTCAGGACCTGCCCCTCCAGTGATTGGAGCTGCCTCACCCACCGCCGGTTTCACGCACCGATATCGGTACAGCAATCCAAATGAGTGGCTTACCCATGACAATCGCCCCATCTGCTTTACTTGTACCCGCGTTGGCCACATTTCCCGTCACTGCCATAGCCATTGGTACTCGCCATCTCGTCAATTCACCTACGTCGACCGCCGCGGAGACTATGCCCCGCGCTATTCCCCACCTCGCCCCGCCCAGACCAGTATTGACCCCGGTGTCCCTGTACGTGCTGCCAACCGTTAACCATCCCCGCAAACCCGACGCTCGCGTTCTCCTCTTCCTCGCCGCAGTTTGTCCCCTTCCTATTCCAGCCATATACCGGAAAACTAGCCAATGCAGCTCCCGGAGGTGACGCTGCATTTCTGACCCGGACAGAAAAACCTCTGCTGACTCCTGCCCTACAAAATAATCGCATCGACGTCCTTGTGGATGGTGTTCGCGTTCCAGCTCTCATTGATACCGGCGCTCTACTGTCCGTTCTCAGCTCCTCCTTTCGCCGTCGCCTCATAAAAAGTCCTCAATCCAGCCGTCTCGCCCACAGTTCGCGTCGCCAATGGAAGCCCTGCTGCCGTGGTTGGCATGTGCACAGCGCGAGTTATCACTGGTGGTCGTCATGCTCCAGTGTTGTTCACCGTCCTCCAAGAATGCCCCCACGACGTTATCCTTGGAATTGGCTTTTACCAGCCCACTCTGCCCTCATTGACTGCTCCACCGGCCTACTTCGCTTGGACCTTCCGCTCTGCTCTGAAGACCCCCCCTGCTCACCCCACCTTCGATCAGCACAGCCCTTACAAAAATGAGTTTTGAAACTCTATTGTTGGACTATTGACCGCCTTTTGAATTTATTGAATTTCGATAGACATTCAACCCCAGCTGAGTGCAATCTTTACAGGGCCCACAGAATTTTCATTGTGTTCTACCCAATAGACTTTTTGTGCTATTTTTTCTATGTGCTTTTTGTTGTCAGTTTTCAACGTTCACGAACAATTAGCGTGTACTGTTCAAGCTGACCCATGTTTTTAAGTAGTTTTAGGCACAAATGATAAGAACATGATGTGACAATTTCGTTATGAATTTTTGGTCTCACTTGTAATCAACTATTGGCCACATTCTGCAAAGGGAAATATAAGAGCAGCATGCAGTTGCGTGCTCGTTCATGTTATATAAAAGTACATATTAACGGTGCACACTTAGCTCAAGCTTCGCAACACAGTGAAAATATGCCCTAAAAACTTCATGATGGCAAAGCCTCCACTAATAATGCAAATACATCGTTGAATGTCAGTCAGAATCCGTAATGAATCAGCTTCTGTATGTCGCAGAAGGTAACTTTAGTGGTAGGACATATTTTATATTTATCATAAAACAAGTTCAGTGAGTCATCATACTAACAAACAGGATCCTAGATTGAACCTACCATGTAGGGCAGGACAAAGCTTTTTTAAACCAGTTGCAAAGTTCACTATATATATGCTTCAGGGTGTGACATTCTGCCCAAGCCTAGGTATTTTTGCCCGTAGCTTTTGCCGCAAAATGAGGTGCAGTCTGTATTGGAATCCTGTATGTCTTTGGAGAATTTTACTGTTATTTTTTTCTTTTCCTTCTTTTCTTAAAGTGGACACCATGCTAAAATGAAGTCACTTTAAACATTGAGGGGTTCTAATAATGACGGATTGATCCCACGCATACTATAGAGTTAACACGCATAGCAAAAACATTCGCGTATGAAATAAAAAGAAAAAAAAAACAGGATTGCACGCGTCTTCTATCCGCGACTCGTCTTTTCAAAGAAGCATTCGGCCACTGCCTTGCTACTGTCCACACCCATCTTTCCCCCGTGCCGCGAACGGCGCCAGCATGTCCGGAGGGTCGAGAGTTACTTCCTGTCGGCTGGGGGGAAAAAGGGGGAGGGGGGGAGGGGTTGCTCCCTCTGGGTCTCTGCTCTCTGCCTTCTCCGTGGTTTGTCTTCACGGAGATGACCTTGGCTGCAGCATAGCTCGCGCAGCTGGGGCGGCGGCTCCCCCTTTTCACCGAAGCTGTTCTTCCGCGCCCTGTTTTCTTTGCACGCGGACGCGGGTACGCTGAGTGCGGCGATGTGCCAGTTCAGTTGGCGTTTTCCCGCCACCGTGGTCGCATCTTGCACTGTGAGCGAAGCACCGTATGTAGGTTTTTCGCTGGTGATTATCACGAAGATCGTTTTGTTCAAATTTGAGCGCGAACGTACGCATTTAAGTCTTCGGAGGAATCCGCTCTTGGGTGGCAGCTTCTGCGCAAGGAGGACGTGTTTAAGAAGTTCAACAGTCGCAGGCGTTTTGGATTCTGGGCGAAAAGCCGGCACGGGCGGAGGGAGCGTCTGCACTTTGGTGAGAGTTTTACTTTTTCCTATTCGTGTTTGTGCCAGTCTTGTACAGTGTGTGCTACAAGGGGAAGCGAGCATGTAAATATTTCTAGCAGGCAAGCCAGCCTCGTCGGAAAAAAAGGAGGGAGAGAGAGAGAACCAGGCTTGTCTCTAACGCGGACGCTGGGGCCGATGGAACGCCAGTTGGGATGGCGACATTTTCTTTCTTTTACAAGGTGACCGTTTTTGACGGATTGTTCGGCACAGTGCTGTACTCTTTCGATACGCTACTCGCGCTGAGACGGACACATTATCGAGATCATAATATGCCTCTGTCACACATTGTGGATTATTGAATCTGTGCAGCTCCACCATTTTTGCAGTGTTTGTTTTTGTTTCCACTCATTTTGGTGCCTATAGTTGGTAATTCTGCTTCAAGTTTTCTGGGTAGTAATGCTTGTGACTTGCACTTTGCTATTTATATTCACAATAGGATCTTTGACGGCAGCATATATTGTTTATCAGGGAGAAATGAACGATGTGGCAGTGCTGCCGAGCTGTGGAAGCGGCGGTCGATGCCGTCTAAGCAGTGAAAGACAGTGACAACTCATTTTAGACAAGAAATTTCTTGAGCTATGACGTGGAGCAGCGCACAAATGCCTTTCCTCTATTTTTAAGTTAGTATATACCGCAACTTAATTATGATTTATATTGTTTATTTCAGCATCACATGCGAGGAGTTCCCGGACGTATCAGCGTTTTACGCAAAGAATAGCCTGGCGTCATACCTTGCACATGAATTGAAATAAAGCATATAAACAACCCAGCTCATGTTATGGGTTCACCAAAGATGCATATTTTTTCTTTCTCATTAACGCGCATTTTTTATTCTGTGTTCCCTTTCCGCTGCGGATTAACAGAAAATGCTGCGTGATCAACGGTTAGCCGGGAGCAGGCACGAAGTGGTTTACATTAATGCAAAAGTAGAACAGCACATATCCTTGCTGCGGTCAGTCAACACATTCTATGTTCTGCTCGATCAATCAACAATTTAGTCAGTTTAGTGTAGGTTAATGAGTGAGTAAGTATAATGGGGCTTAAAAGATCAAGATCTGTTTTGTTCTTTTATGCCTCACTATGCTTATCATTAACCAGCACTGATCAGACAGGATTGTTGATTGGTCGGGCAGAACATAGAATGTGGTGACTTATCGCAGCTAGGAGATGTACTGTACTACTTTTGCATTAATGAAAATCACCCCGTGTCTGCTCCTGGCAAACCGATGGTCGTGTACTATTTTCTGTTGTTCAGGAGTGGAAAGGTAGCAGAAAATCAAAAAGCGTCACTTGCAGAGTTTCTGAAGCATTTGAGCCTGAAATCAACAGAATTTCAGTTGCGCGAATTCCAAAAGCGCTCTTAAGAAACACATGGGCCACTATTTCATAAGCGCTCAACAAGAGGTCAACACTGCATCATCCAAGATGTTGCCGATTATCAACAGACTTTCAACAGCGTGTATTGACACAACGCTTTCGAATTTCTATAGAAACCCTACATGCATTTTTGTAAGGGAGTTCTGCCGCCTTCCTCCTGAAGCTCCCGTCTACATCCCTATGTCGCCATTCCCACCCGTCCCAGACGGCGACTATCTCGCGTGTCCCATTACTGATGTCATCTTGTAGCGGGACGTCACCCTTGCTCATCTAATTGTGCATATCTCCCAGAACCGTACCACTGTCCCGGTCCTTAACTTCAGCTTGTCAACTCAAGTTCTGCCCGAGGGAATATCAGTAGCAGAGCTGTCGCCGATGACCGTTTGTGCCATTTCAGCTCTGACTACCGATAATCCAAATGCCGTCCCTGCAACCCCTCCCTCGTCCTCTACATCGCGCCCTGATCTTGTTAAAAGCATGATTGCTGCTGATCTCCAGCCTGAATTCACCGCAGAGTTAAAACAGCTTTTTCTCACCTACAGTGACCTTTTTGACTTCGGTACCCGCCCATCGGGTCAAACCACAGTTGTCAGTCACCGCATTGACATCGGTGACGCCAGTTCTATTCACCGGCGGCCCTATTGTATTTCGCTTGCCGAGCGACGCGTCATCCAAACAGAAGTCGACAAAATGTTGGCGAACGACATAATTGAGCCTTCCAGTAGTCCCTGGGCATCCCCTGTTGTGTTGGTCAAAAAGAAAGATAACAGTTCGAGATACTGCGTTGACTATCGTCATTTAAATAAGATAATCAAAAAAGATGTGTATCCTCTTCCGCGTATTGACGACGCGCTTGATACTTTTCGACTATCGACCTTCGTTCCGGCTGCTGGCAGATGTCCGTCGACGAGAGACCATGAAAAAACAGTGTTCATCACCCCTGACGGCCTTTATCAATTCAAAGTCATGCCGTTTGGCCTTTGCAATGCCCCAGCAACCTTCGAACGCATGATGGACTCTTTGCTGCGAGGCTTCAAGTGAACCACTTGTTTGTGTTATCTTGAGGCTGTAATAGTTTCTCGTCAACATTTGAAAACCATCTCCGTCGCCTCTCTACAATCCTAGCCCTTTTCCGCCGCGCCGGACTGCAACTAAACTCCAAAAAGTGTAGCTTTGGTCACCGACAAATCAAAGTCCTTGGTCACTTAGTTAATGCTAGCGGCGTTCATCCTAACCCCGACAAGATTCGTACCGTCAGAGATTTTCCCACTCCACGTTCAACCAGCGATGTTCGAAGCTTTATTGGCCTTTGCTCTTATTTTCGACGATTCGTCCCGAATTTTGCAGCGCTAGCTCTGCCTCTCACCAATTTCCCAAAGAAAGACGTTTCATTCTCCTGGGGGCGTAATTCCGTCTCCTCAACGGTAGGGTACCGCAACTTCTTTCTCGTCACTAGTTGCCTCTCAGCTTGTTAAACAGCGATATTTACCGAGAAGTGTGTCTGAACGCGACCTTAAGGTAACACACACTCACTAAAGGCAGGAATTGATTAGGTGGAAAATAATGAAATAGTGTTAGCGTTGTCATGCTGTTGTTTAGTGGCTGTGTTCACGGCTGGCTTTGCGGCTATTAGAAAATAAAAACAATACATGTTGCAACCTAAAGGGGAACACTCCTCAGGAAAGATATTGGTAGCTTATTTTAATGTTGCAATTCAAAAAACAGATTCAGAAAAAAAGTTACAAAAACAGCATTCGAACATATATTTAATTCGCTAAGTGCTCAGGTAAGTAATGTTAATCCATTGCGGCACTGAGGCAACGAGTACGGCAAGCTTTTAAATGCGCTCTTATTCATTTTTACAATATTTCCGCAATCTGTCGCCAGGTGACGCTGCTCAGAGGACCCTACCGTTGAGATAACGGGATAACGCCTCCTGGGAGCCTGAACAAGTTGCAGCTTTTTCGGAACTTATTGCTGCTCTCACAACTTCACCTATCTTGGCCTATTTCAACCCATCTGCCAATACTGAACTCTGCACTGACGCAAGTGGCCATGGCATTGGACCTATACTTGCCCAGCGACAACACGCCCGCACAACAGTGATTGCGTATGCCAGCCGCCTCCTATCTACGTCCGAACAAAATTACTGTATCACAGAGCGAGAGTGCCTGGCACTTGTTTGGGCTATTACTAAATTCCGCCCTTATTTGTTTGGTCGGCCTTTTACTGGTATAACAGGCCATCATGCCTTGTGTTGGCTTTCCTCCCTCAAAGATCCTACAGGCCGTTTGGGGCGCTGGGCGCTTCGATTACAAGAGTATACATTTTCCGTCGTGTACAAGCCCGGCCGGCTTCACCAAGATGGAGACTGCTTGTCCCGTCATCCCGTCGACTCCCTTAGTCCTACCGACTCTGACGATGAAGCATGTGTCTTGTCTGTGTCGGCTTTTTCTAACATTGCCGACGAACAACACTTAGATCCTTTACTCCCTTCCATTACCCTCCGTCTGACCTGCGACCGACCTGATCCATCTCTTGCCTTATATGTACTCCACGAGAACACCCTATACCGACGTAATATGCGACCAGACGGCGCAGATCCTTTGCTCGTCGTTCCTCATCATCTGCGTTGCACCATCCTTGAGCAATTTCATGATGCTCCTACGGCTGGCTACCTGGCTGTCTCTCGCACATGCGACAGCCTGCGCCGACGTTTTTACTGGCCGGGGCTCTACCGCTCCGTCCAGAAATACATTGCCGCATGTGAATTGTGTCAGCGTCGAAAGAAGTCCACAATTTTACCGTCAGGCCATTTGCAGCCGATCCCTATACCTACTCACCCGTTTTCCCGTGTAGGTGTTGACCTTCTTGGGCCCTTTCTTGTTTCCGCCTCAGGGAACAAATCGTTCGCCGTCGCCACCGATTATGCTACGTGGTATGCTATTACCAGAGCCATCCCGACCAGGTGCGCCACAGACGTCGCTGACTTCCTCCGAGAAAACGTGATTCTACATCATGGTGCCCCTCGTGAGCTACAAAATGACCGTGACCGCTGCTTTCTGTCGCGAAAGGTTGACGAAATTGCCCGTTTATGCTCCGTCCGCCAGAAATTCACCACAGCCTATCACCCCAAGACCAACGGCCTCACGGAACGCTTAAACCGTGCCCTCACATACATGCTGTCCATGTATGTGTCTGACGACAGACGGGGTTGGGACGTTCATCTACCCTTTGTGACACTCGCCTACAATTCATCTGTCCATTCTACCGCTGGATACTCTCCCTTTTATCTGTTATTTGGCCGACACCCGTTACTGCCCTTCGACACCTCACTACTCGCGGCAGACGCCACAAGTACTTAATGGTCCACAGAAACGGCCCCCAAGAAACCACTGATAAACGTGTTCAGTGTGTAGAACACATCCTTTTGAGCATTAACGCAAAGTATAACTCCTTGGAACAAAGCCAGCGATTTATTATTAATCTTTAAAAACATCGTTTTTTGAAATTCGCGGGCAGAGGGAATGTCGCTTGGCGGTGTCGCATGGAACGATTTCCTAATCCCGTGACGTCACGGGTCGGTTGACTGGCAAGGCTTGCTAGAAGCTGCCATTCGCTGCGGTCACTGCAACCATGACGTCACGAACACACTTCCGGTAGCTGCGAAAGTCGTCTGCTCGTGCGCTGCTCGAACTCTTGCGGGCTGTTACAGCTCGCCGCCCTTATCGGTTAGGTGGCCATTGCCCATTAAGTGCAACAACCGAAGCGACGCAGGGATCGGCAGAACGAAGCTGCATTTACAAATATCTTATTTATATAACGTGGTTTCAGGAGTATCGGAGTGTCGTCCGACGAGGCGTCAACAGCACGGTCAAGCACCGCACGATGGCAGCACCTCCTTGACCGCCGTAAACATTGCCGCTGTGGCCCCTCCTCCCGCATACCGTTCGCGAACCACACGGCGGATCGTTTGCACCGATGTCCGAAATAAAGCGTGCTAAAATTTGTTGGCGTCTGGAATACTGAGCCGAATATCAAGTATGAAGCCCTCGTGATGATCGCTGACCAGCAGCAAATTGCTGGTAAGAGCGATAGCCGTGATACAAGCTAGTCTCTGCTCAAGCCAGCTGCCGCTGGTGCATTTCGGCTGATCCGATCTGCTCGTATTAGCTCTGCGATTAATGCGTCGGCAGAGTTATTCCTATAATTATTTTACTATGGCAGGATAGGAATCACTATAAAGCAATTTCATAAGTAGACGATTTACGACAGCGTTGATCATGTTCCAAAGCGTCGACCGCCGCGGCTTCGAAGCGAAACAATAGGCCTAGCGACGACTAGGGACGGTCACGCACGGCGCCGGCGTTCGCCGCGCTCGCACGTTCCACCCCCGCGGTAAGTGTGTAACGTACCTCAGTCTGCTCGCGGCATCCCGTGCTGCAAGCGTTGCAAACTCGTGTACTTTCATAGCTAAGGCCGCGTATTTTTTGGCGTTCTGCTCAGCATCAAGCCGTTCAAACGATACTGTAGGCACGACAAGGCTTCAGTACGCAGTCGCTGCGCTGTCGGCCGTAATCGAAGACGTCGGGCGGCACCATAATCTATACATCGATCTTTAAACGTGATACAGTGGGCAAATGAATAACTTTGTGAAGCAGACCCGCTCGTACGTTTCGCGCACTCGGGCGCCGACGAGTAGCTTCCGTCAACAGACCCCGTCATAACCTCGGTTAACGACGCAAACCGAGGTCGTGAAGCTCGGTTTGCGGTAACCGTGGTTAGTGGTGCAACCATGGTTTGGTCCGCCGTGTAACATAGGATAACCACGGGTTCGCGGTTACACTAACCGTCGCTGCGCGAACTGGCGAACTCCTCAGGCGTGTGCAAGCGAGGACGGGTTGGCGGAGTACGCCAGCGAGCGAGCGCGCGGCAACCGGAAGTTCGTCGAAGTGACGTATGTCTGGGCAGAGCTTTGAACTTGCTTGTATTCTTTGTTTTTTTATGGCTCCCTTCGGCGTACGAGTTGAGAGGGAAAATTAGAAGGGTCATTTTTAATCGCCGATATCTCTGGTGTTGCAGAAGCTAGATTGAAAATTTTTGCGGGAGAATGATGGGTGGTTCAATAAATGTCAGTGTTATGGCGTTGTTTACCCTTCTTGGTGACCCCTTTCTGGGGACCTTTAAGCCAGTGATGCCGTAGCCCGCGCTCATGATGCCCGCCGGATAGCTCATGCCAGGCTCTCTGCATCCCAAGACTCTCAAAAGTTCAGGTACGGCAGTCGCCATCGTGATGTCCACTACACTCCTGGGTCACTCGTCTTGCTGTGGCTCCCGTGCCGTCACGTGGGCTTGTCTGAAAAACGTTTGCCCCGTTACACAGGCCCTTACCGAGTTTTGCGACCCGTGACCGACGTCACATACGAAGTTGAATCTGTGCCTCCGAAATCCTCGTCCAGAGCGCCATCCTCTGAAATAGTGCATGTGTCCCGCCTGAAGCCATATTATGCACATTATGTTTCACAAACGTAGACCGCACCGGGACTGTGCTTTTCGCGAGGGGGGGGGGTGGGTAGTGTTACTGAGTGGTATTCGCTGATCGTGCTGACGAAAAAGAAGTGCGACAGACTCCCAGAAGAAGAGGACGCTGACGAGTGCTGTGCTGTGATCATCTTCAGTGGTGTGGAAAGCTGCCGTACTGTAATATTTTCCGTAACAATATATATATATATATATATATATATATATATATATATATATATATATATAAATATATATATATATATATATAAATATATATATATATATATATATATATATATATATATATATATATATATATATATATATATATATATATATATATATATATATATATATATATGTTGTTACGCCGCATAGCGGCGCACTGAGAAGCAGCAGAAGCAGCAAAGAAGAAGCGGAGGAAGCGATGCGCGCGCAGACTGATCCGGATTTTTCTGAGCCGTGTGCGTCCGTCCTTCATACGAAGTTCACCTGTATTAAAACCCGGATCAGTCTGCGAGCGCCTCGCTTCCTCCGCTTCTTCTGCTGCTTCTGAGTGCGCCGCTACGCGGCGTAACAACACACACACACACACACACACACACACACACACACACACACACACACACACACACACACACACACACACACACACACACACACACACACACACACACACACACACACACACACACACACACACACACACACACACACACACACACACACACACACACACACACACACACACACACACACACACACACACACACACACACACACACACACACACACACACACACACACACACACACACACACACACACACACACACACACACACACACACACACACACACACACACACACACACACACACACACACACACACACACACACACACACACACACACACACACACACATATATATATATATATATATATATGCCCGGGAAAGTTATAGACACATATATAAGTGATAGTACATACAACTACACTTCTAAAAAGATGAACATTGTATACTTCTAATTACCAGTTTATGGGTGGTGGTACATAAATTAAACTACATATAACTAAAAGAGAAATAGTGAATAACTCCAAATTACTAATTCAAATGTATACACAGCAAATTATTAATCGAATACTGGACAACAGAAACCCCCCAACGAACCCGATTTCGATTAAAGAAGTATCGGAGGAGGAGGCCTAATTCGGTAACATGCAGTCATAGGCAAATAGAATGATCATAAACAACTTGTCATGATGAGATCTATAGGAAATGATGCATAGTATATGCCAATCAAGTGATCATAATTTACCCGCTAGGCAGCGCTTGACGGGTATAGAGGACGCTCTTATATTCCATCCATTGATCCGTGAGGCACCGTTTGCGTTAGTATATAAAGCCGTCTTCTAGGGATCTCCTGCCGGAGGCAATCGTTCCGTGGATAGGGCGACTGCTTATGCAATGAATTTCAGTATGTAGAATTCAATATGAGTGCTTATCGCAATCAAAATGAATGTTTCACTTAGTGCTCATAATTTGCGCAACTCATTTAATTTTATTCGTATATATTCACATGAAACCAATGCGCTAACCTTCGCTAATTTAACGTCTCCATGACGGCGACAGCAATTGTTTCGGCCTTAAGTATTCTTTGTCGCGATAATCTCATGTCGTGCCCCGTGGCACACAGGCCTTTCCTGCGCATGCGGTGCATGCGCATGCTGCTGGACGAACGTGAAAGGATAGAAAAAGGGGCAAGAGCCCCACGAGTTGCATGACAATATGGCCAATCGTTATCCTGGGGTTTAAACGATGTTCGTCTCCTCGCTGTGAATTTTAGAGGGAGATCAGCGAAACTTTATTTGCTGGGAGATGGCATACAAGCCCTTTTTAACGACATCCTGGTCCTGGTGGCAGTGGCGGGGGTAGAGCACTGAAAGAGAACAGATCAATAATTTATTGCACTTTCTAGTAGCAGACACTAAATTCTTAAACTGAAACATCTGCAACAATACCTATCTTGACATTAAGGAAGCAGTTGCAGATAAACTACTCACAATAATCTCTAGTTAACAAATACTTTCACGTAGTTATCAGCAAAGAAGTAAAGGCTCAAAGCTCTATATGATTGAAAGTAACAGCATTTCAGCATTTAAGTAAATGACATATGACACTCATCGAATACATCTATATCCATCATAATAAGCTCATAGAGTGGAACATGTTCAATATTTTGGACCTACGAATTAAAAAGGTCAAATGTAAAAGGCGCGATAGCAGTTGTTTGTTTTGTATAACCTGTGTGTTAAATTTGTTCTTAAGGCGCGTGCAGTGGTAGCGTTGGCTTAAATTATGGAGAAGACTATGTTGATAACGAAGGCTTTCGTCATCTTTCCTCCAGTTTCTACGGCCGGCGCTATCAAATGAGGACGGCAATTTTGTTGTGACGTACTGTGACAGATGCTTCAGGGCCCCGAATCAGCTTTTAAAACCTTGAACCAGCGAGGCATTATAAGCCAATGTTCAATTTTGTCTCATGACGAGTTCAGCCCGACGTGTACATTGTGGTATTGCGTGTACGATCTAAGACGAGAAAATTGTAGAAATTGTTTGTCAGATTCTCCAGGGATTGTCCATAGACACTTAAGAACAAAATATTTCTCTTTAAACGAGACACGTAGTATTGGACATCGCGGAACCCAAAAGCGCTGATTTTACCTTATCTAGTTTTCAAAATCTTAGAAATACCTGTATTAGCCAGTGCGTTAACAGAATAGCTTCAGCGTTCCGATTTAACCAAAACCCTGTCTTAAAACGCCATGGTGGCGAAGTGGGTAAGTGCATATGACAGGCTTAAATACCGATGCACAGCTGGCACTTTTGAAACCTCAGTTGATTTATTTTAAGTGAACCGATTTGATGTACAATAAGTAGGCTGTTCTTTTCAAAGAAGTTTGATAAACGAATGTCCAAAAGCATGACAGCCTGTGCGGCTGATTGGTCGATGACTTGAAAGCTACTACGGCGCCAAGGAGACAACACAAGAAAACGACACCACGTGCACACATTTTGGTTTCAAAGATGTGGAAAAGGTTTTCGAGACACCGGCAGAGTTGACAATATCCTTATATTGCCCAGATCCTTTCGGTTGTCTTTCTCATGTTGCAGGTATGTTTCCATCTGAATTTTGTGGGAAGGATTGCTGTCAATATACAAGCTGTAAATGTGTTGGCACGAGCTGGCACAATGTTTTCAGCTACATGTTTGATAGGCATCTTAGTTTTTTTTTTCTCAGTAGGGTGGAACGCTGGTTACAAATAGATTGCGATCTATCAGAATCCCTCACAATCTATGAGATTTGAAATAGGAAATGATCTGGCCGTCGATGAATGCTGGCTATTGAGTCATACATTGAGGTGAAACGCTGAGATTAGCTACTAGAGAGGAGTTGATGCTATTGCTACTGCCCGCTTAAGTCTAGCACGGATCTGTAGCCGCGACACAGACGAGGTGCAAATGTAGATGCTGTCGGCATCTATAGATACTTGAACGGTGTTATGGAGGTTCTGTATGAGGGCAATAAGTGCTAGAATAAACCAAGTAGGACCGACGACACCGCCCTGGTGCAGATCAATGTCGGTGAAAGGTGCCATTGTCGGGCTGTGTTCACACTGAATAAAAATGATATTTTGATCTGATAGCTTTATAACCATGTAACGCTCCGATCCTCAATGCCCTCAGTTTTCTGGGAATCACGGACAGCTTCATGGGTCAAGTTGTTGTATGCACCTTTCATATAATAACAGCTCATCACGGACAGATAGTTTCGGTTTAATCGTGTACACGAAATCAACTCAGCTAACTTCACTCAGCTAACTTCTGTCATTCATACTTTTGCAAGTGTACTAAATAGCGCTGGCCAAGTGGATGTTATTTTTTTAGACTTCAGCAAAGCCTTTGATGTTATTTCTTATGCCAAACTAATTTACCAGCTTGAACTTATTGGTATTCCAAATTTCATAATTCGTTGGATTTCCTCATACATTTCTCACCGCACACAATTTGTTTGTATTGATGATTGCTATTCAAACCACCTGCCGGTCACTTCAGGCGTCCCACAGGGAAGCGTCCTCGGACCTCTCCTCTTTTTGATATATATCAATGATATTACTAACGTTACAACTACCCCTGTTCAAATTAGATTATTTGCAGACGACTGCGTTTTATTTCACCAAATTACTTGCCAAGATGATCAAGTTTACTAAACTCCAATCTTCAGAACATACAGACATGGTGTAATAAATGGGACATGAAGCTAAATTTAGAGAAAACAGTATACATGACGATAACTAACAAAAAGGCTTCCTTCTAATTTCCTTACAATATTTCATCTCACCTTCTGACCGAAGTCAGCGAGTACAAGTATCTAGGAGTTACAATATCGAAAAACCTTAGCTGGAATGAACATGTATCAAACGTATGCTCCTCAGCCTTTCGTAAACTCTGCTTTCTTAGACATAAACTAAAACTTGCCCCACCTGAACTTAAAAAAATTAACCTACTTTTCAATAATAAGGCCATCACTAGAATAAGCGTGCACCGTCTGGAATCCCTACACTAAACGTAACATCGAGGCCCTTGAAATGATTCAACGCAAAGCCGTCCGTTTTATTTTTTCAAAGTATCGTGTAACTGACTCACCAACGACCCTCATGAGAACTCACGGTATTGAAACATTACAGCTGCGCCGGAAAATTCAAAGACTGAAACTGCTTTTCTTACTAAAAAACGATAAACTGTCTATGAATGCAGACCCCTTCCTTAAACCTAAGACTACGCGCCAAACACGAAATCATCATGCACAATCATTAACCCCTTACAGTGCTAGGATTAACGCCTTTAAATACTCATTTTTTCCACTCACCATTGAGGAGTGGAGCAGGTGTCCGCCAGATCTTTTAACCAGAGCTGATTCTTTTGACTCATTGTTTTATTCACAGCATTAATTTCAGAGCCATTTATTTCTACGTTTACTTTTTGTATTTTGCATCTGAGCCTTATATTTATTGTTGTATTTTGTGTTACAACTTGTATTTAATCAATTTTGCTAATCATGTTCTTTTTGCATATATTATGTATTCGCCCCTCCTGCTTGGGCCTACTGTAGGCCTGCAGTATGTTCTAAATAAAAAATAAAAAAATAAAACGACGGGCAGAGTGGGGAGCTACATAGCCGAAAACCGGCGATTGCATGGGGGTATATTCTATGATGCTCGAGCTAGCATTCAAGTTACATCAACATTATTATCTCCATCACCTTTCCCACTCACCTAGCGAAAGCTATTTTATTGTGCGATGAGAGCTCGAGAGGAGATTAACCTGGTTTGAGCAGGGCTCTCAGTCGACTAGATTCTACAGGAGAGGAACAACGCCGTCAAGCTAAGAGTGGTTATAACCCTTGAGGTTGGACAGCACAGCATATGTGATTGACCTGACCCTGGTGAACATGGATGCCTACATCCTGGAACAGCAGCATCTAGTTCATAACAAGAAAATGGCATCTCTCATTATCGTAAGCCAGGCAAAACACGCTGTGAACCTGAGGTAACCATTCCACCTGCAAGTTTCTTGCAGAAGCCACTTACTATCTCAATCTGCTTACGATGTTGATAGGTAGCTAACAAGTGGAAAGGCTGTATTTACCGCATACGAATACGAAGGCTCCGCACAGTCCTTCTGATGAGGGACATGAGCTTGCGGGCATCTAAGCGCTGAAAGCAGCACATTCAGCTCTTAACCATCAGCCGATGCATTACTCGCTTGATTTTTTTCTTTACAGGCCTAGCCTATATCAGATAATTTAAGCACTTGGTTTGGCTATATCGCTTTTTTCTCCTCGTCGAAGTGCTTGCAGGCGTTCTACTTCGATATCAACGTCAGTGCTTATTTTAGATGACGTCATGTGATTTCTACCACATTCATAGCATTAGCTATAGTGTCATCCAGCATATCAGTGAGGGCTTTTTTGCACACCTCCTCCATATGCTTTTGAAGTAACGTCCAGTCGACGTGCATGATTTTAGCTGGGGCGGACACACTAAGGCCTTTTGCTTTGAGATAAGTATAATACATCAGGCTCTGTACTAAACTATAGCTCAGGTAGCAAGGGAATGTATACGGGTAACAAAGCCTGCATATGCCCTAAGCTGTGATAGGCTAACGCCAAAGAACCCTTCTATATATTTTGAAAGAAAAAGCAATATGTCAACAAGGTAGCTATCAAGGGCGTTCAAGGACGTAGAGACCAATTTTATTATGCATTCTTGTTCTTTGAGAGAGAATTTCATGCATGATCATGCGCTGTAAGGAAATTGATATCATGGATTGTAAGAATCAGGCCTGCTCACCTTTTGCACTCGAAAGCAGAGCCATCATATTTATATATACAAAGTTGGTCGTACTCCTTTTCACATGAGTAGGCGGAAGTTTCACTAATGATAACAACATGATCATCCCATGCGTAGAGTTCGCACTGTTCCTTACCTGCATGATAAATAGTATTCTCAAGCGGTGATCGTATAGTAAGAAAAGAGAGAAAGCTATAAAGTTTCAACCCTGAAATTTGGTCTTCCCTTCATACCACCGAATCAATTCCCATTTTGCAAATTGCAGAAGTCATCTTTTTGTTGATGCCTGTAAATAGTAAATATAGGACATAGGACGAGCATGATTCTTTAGAGAATAATTTACCATGCCCGAATTTCCTCTCGAAAGCAACACCAAAGCTCAATAAGCACCCTTGACACTGGCCATGCAACTGCAATCACGGTTCATATGACGGCATGTGACGCGTGCTTTATTTTGAACCTTACCTTGTAGATGGACACTGAATAAATCAATTCGAAAGCGAGATTATAGCTCAATAAAAACTAATATACTAAAACCCGGCTACTTTTGTTTAAAACTCTAAGTAGCTAGAAGAGACTAGCGGTCGCTAACGACATGAAGAGTGTACAGCCTGCTGCATATTCGCCGCCTTAATGGAGGGTGGACAGAATACTGTTTCATAATGTTATCAGTATATTGCAGGTGTCTATATATCATCAAGAACGTGCCTGGATGTTTTTTACATCAAATAAAGCGAATAAATGAATTCAGCCTTTATTTGAATGAAGGGATGGCTCTCGGCAGCTGTTTGGGTAAATAGGGAGTAAGGAGGGATGGTAGTGTCGTTTTCTTCACGGTTCTTCAAGCTGTTTCTCGTTGCTTGCAACGCTGCCGATCTGCGCGCTGTATATCGATCTCTCTCACACTACTCGAAGCAGAACACTCTCATTGCCATAAGTGGCAATGGAATGTTGTATTTCGGTGCTTGATCCGCTAGTGTGGGCATGTCGTCGTGTGGAATCTGTGCAATTCTCGATGACATGCCAATTGGTTTCTCGATAGGCACGAAACACTCAAACACAACACATGAAGCGAATAAGCGCATCATACTGCATATAATATGTGCCTATAATTCTTCCCTACGCGCCTTCCTACCTTGTCTAAATTTAGTTGTCATCAAGTGAGACAGTGCGTAGTAAATCAAGTCATTCCATGCAGGTCGAAAGGCTATTCTCACCACTACTTAAATATATACAGGGCACAGATCGCTGTTATTGAGTACTAAAAATGCTGCCACGTAACCACATATTTCAAGAATAAAAGCGACCTTGGCTGAATCCTGCTTATTGGGAAAGTCAGCGACTGCAGTATCGCCTACTCCCCTGGTAGACCTTCTAAAGTCACTCGCCGCACTTCAGGCCTGACCGCCTTGTCTGTGCTCAATGTACTATTAATGCATGTCAATCTTTCGTGCAAGGCAATTTATTAGGAGAGCAAAGCAGTGGTGTCCGTTTTCCACTGGGGAACACATTTATCATGGAAAAAAATGATTAAGTACGAGGTCCTAAGAGCAAATATACAAGTATATATATTGAGGCCAATAATTTTCTTAGTGGAAACAGTGGCTTACAGAACAAGGCTAAAGGTGTGAATCTAATCTAGATGTTTGTACATGAGTCGAGCTTTATTTTGTGAAATTGTGTCCATCGACGTTACTAATAGCAGGTAGAGTTGGGATAAAAACATTACTAGGCAACAAAAGCGCTTATTTGTTACTGACTTTGTAGATGGTAATAGCTTCGAGAGCTTAGTTAAGATTAGATCTTTTACCCCCGGGAAATACATGATACTTTTTATGAGGTGTAATGTCTTGCTAAGTGACGGTTTATTGACCTAGGGAATATTAGGAGGGGGTAAAAACACCGATTGTTCTGTTATGAAGAGCAGAATGTTAATAAACATGAAATTGGTGTTCCTACCGCCACAAGGTGGCACTAGCAAAAACCTCTAAATGCTCCTTGTTTCAATGCACGACGCATGGCTGGAGATTAGTGCTACAGTCGAACACTCACAAGGTTAACAGACAAACGCGGTACTTCTCACACCTTTCGTCGGCGCCATTAGATCTGGGGTGGATAGACTTTACAAGGATTTCTTTGCTTAAACAGCCGCAACTGACGCTGCGCTGTCGTCTTGAAGCCAGAATCAACGTGCGTTTTCGGTAGGCTACACAGAGCGCAGACGCTTTCATGCTCCGTGCTTAGTCAACCAATAGAGAACTGGGATAACGCTTGGTGATTTATTATACTGCTCCAAAGAAAGTGCACAAAGCAATCACTAATGATTATTGGAGGATGTTCATTAAGTTCACCTTTCCGCTCTGTTTTTGAACGGCAACTTTAATTTACTTATTGACATACTGCATTTCGTACTGGCGGCAAAGTCACCTGTGGTTGTCCCGACAAGCGATGAAACAAATTTGAGCTAAATATTGCTACATTAGCTTGTGTGATTTCGACACAGATATTTTTTATTCTAACACATTTGGGCACGGACAGAAAAAGCGCGCTCCACATTTGGGAGCAAGAAAGGCTGCATGATTAAAATTAGGTTTGACAGCAAGAAAAGACGTTCGTTTAATTAGGGTGCAGTTTCGTCTTGCAGCATATGTGCAGTTTATATGCAACGGGTATAAAAAATAACCGACATTCAAAATAACTTACTGTATAGCGAAAGGAGCGAAAATATTCAAGATATATATTTCAAATGTTTGTGGTTGAGCCTCATGTTCACACACACACACACACACACACACACACACACACACACACACACACACACACACACACACACACACACACACACACACACACACACACACACACACACACACACACACACACACACACACACACACACACACACACACACACACACACACACACACACACACACACACACACACACACACACACACACACACACACACACACACACACACACACACACACACACACACACACACACACACACACACACACACACACACACACACACACACACACACACACACACACACACACACACACACACACACACACACGCACGCACGCACACACACACACACACACGTACGCACGCACGCACACACACACACACACACGCACGCACACGCACACACACAATATACGAGTATATATATATATATATATATATATATATATATATATATATATATATATATATATATATATATATACGCGTATGTATGCGTGTATTGTTTACTGTTGTGACATTCTGCAATCCATACTCGTTATTATTACGCTGTACACCTTCACTGACAATGAGGCGAAGTAGAAATCACAGGATGCAGGCTACCGAAATCAAAATTATTGTCGTAATTGCTATCAATATACATTTTTAATGGCAAAAAATGTCTCCGCTGTACTGAGGTGCAGGCGTACAGTACGCGCGGTTTTGTCATGGACAGCAACACTGACAACTACTGCTCTGTTGTTCTTACGCTGTTTGTTAAATTGCCATACACCAAGTTGACTGGAATTTGTCGTGTTGTCTGTGCACAGCATTTGACCACTAATTAAGTATTGGACACTAATTACGAACTTGATCTTTTGAACAAATGCGAAAAGCATGTTTCCACTTTGTGCGTTTTTGTGGGCAATGTTGCATTTTCTTTTGACCAAGCTTAATTCTATGAGGCGCGGTTTTCTTTCCTGATTAAGATGCATGGGTAAAGAAATGTGAAGTAAAATGCTACTGATACTACTTTCCATGGCGAAGAGAGACCTAGTCAGGCAGTTGGTGTATCCTTGCGCCTTGACACGAGCTCCTACATTCTAAAGTTCAGCCAGAGTAACATTGCTTATGCGCACACAGCATTCTCTGTTCGCATAAACACTGTTAATGCGCATGTGCTAGTCAATGCGCGAAGAATAATAAACCCTAGCAGGAAATATATAACCTCTCATTTGTTTGTGATTAGTTTTTTTGTTTCCTTTTTTTTTTGCGTTTTTCAGTTCAAACAGCTGACAAATGCAAAGTATGACGCACGGTCAGAAGCTAAAGGCAGTTTGTTCCTGATGAGGCTTCGGACCCCAAAATTCTTGATTGTGCTTCCGACATCATTATTTTTATCAGTCGTGACTTACCTTCCTGATCCATAAATGTCACAACACCACATTTATCATTATCCCTCCAGCTCCTCAGTGTGCGTTCGACTGGATCCTTTCCTGCAGGAATACAGCAATTACGCATAAGTATTTTGCGCCCTTGTTTTGCGGAACAGTACACCTCGTATTTAAAGCATAAAAAAAAAACAAGCTCTACAAAAGATATTCTGGAGCTACCAGCTTCATTGATACATTTCCACAATTTGCATAAAGATTCGTATTGGATCTGAAATCAATATTTTATTCTGGCGTATTGTATTGATCGGCTAGATCTCAAAGATTGTCGTAAGTATAGAGAAGTTTGTTTTGATCTTGCGGAATCAAAAATGAATAAAGCAAAATAATATTAGCATTTTTCCTCATTGTGTTCGTTTTGCTCAATATGTACCACAGAAGTTCACCAATATTAGTACATGGCTCTTTTAAAACAGTAAGCAGCAGGCTTTTCATTTATCAGAGTTAAAATAATTGCAAATTATGTTAAACGGGTTATACGCCATTATTTTTATGTCTGACCACATAAAAGTAACAAAATGGCTATTCGTTGAAGAAAACCTTTCCCATGAAGGTTATGGGGGAAACACCACTGATATCGATTAATATAGTGGGTATGGTGATTGAGTGGGCCAATCGTAGAATAGTGGCATCGAGTATGTGGTAGTATTGTGTTTCCATGCTAAAAAGACAGGCCTATCTGGGGCTTAATATGCCTAATGCTAGCTACAGAGCGAAAGTTTCGTCACTCTTTGTTACACTTAATGAGGTTCAGTTAGCCTTCAACCAAGTTAAGAAAGTAAGCCATCAGCCGCAGCCGCAGTTGTAGTTGCCGCTTGATGGTAATGAAACTTCTCGACTACGGACTAGTCTCCGTGGAAGTGGTGGCAAAATTCGTCTCTGACGCCACAGCTTCATCGAAGGCACCCCCCCCCCCCTCCTCCTAAACAAAACATGTTCTTTCTCCTTTTAGGCCAGGAGGGACTCACGTGGTTCAGTACATGATTATAACTGGCAAGGCAGAGATTGACGCTCGCACAGCGATGGCGGCGGGGCAGCAGTAGCAGTTGTGGTGCATTACGTGGTATAAACTTACAACACACCTCTGGCGCTCTCACCGCTTGAATGTCAAATCACGCCCTTTGGCAACCCGGTGGTACATGACGCAGTGCAGCTTTCGCTACAAAATTGTATGGTAGCACTTAAGCCGGCTTAGTTGCGGCAATGTGAAATTACTTTTCTTATTATACCTAGCACTGATTATTTTAAACAAAGAAAATGGGACGTAAACATACTCGGCCTTCTTGCATAGGTTAAATAAAGGAACGGCGTTGATGCAGCTACAAAGGGACAATTTTCAATGCAGAGCGTAAAAGTGTTTCAGAGTTGTAACTCATGAAGACACTAATGTTTACTGCGAAGACGAAGAATGTGTGTTTCAGTTTTACGCGAGGAATTAGCGGTTGCGACAACAGAATAGTTTCCTTTCTGCCGTGCCAAAGAAGCTGATCTGCTTGGATGGTTGTTCGGTTCCTTACGTTGACAGAAGGCTTTCTTATGTGTCACTGCAACATACGTTTTCTGTGGAGACTTTCTGGTCACGCGGAACAAGAGGCAGAAATGCTTTCGCATTAAAGTTGCATGAGAAAGGGCTGCGGCCCAGTGGCCAGATGGTGCACTGTCCCAAAGTGGCCAGTGTAGGGCTCATCGAACTTTAGGTCGTTTTGTATAGCGATATTTATGTTACGATAGTCAATAAGAATGTTGCCAATTGCCCATATTTTACCTAATGGCTAAGCAGCTGACGCTGCATTACGGCATTACTAGTAGCTTCTATACGCCCAGAAGGCAGCAGAAATGGCTCATCCAACAGGAGCGAACAACCAAGTGAAAAATGCAATGAATAAACATTGCACAAAAAGTGATGCTCCGAGTGCAGTTTTATTTGCAGTATTGTCTGCCGAATGTACAGCGCATCCCTCCCTTACAAAAATGCATGTAGGGTTTCTATAGAAATTCGAAAGCGTTGTGTCAATACACGCTGTTGAAAGTCTGTCGATAATCAACAACATTTTGGATGATGCAGTGTTGACCTCTTGTTGAGCGCTTATGAAATAGTGGCCCATGTGTTTCTTAAGAGCGCTTTTGGAATTCGCGCAACTGAAATTCTGTTGATTTCAGGCTCAAATGCTTCAGAAACTCTG
Source organism: Amblyomma maculatum (assembly GCF_055883805.1). Taxonomy (NCBI): domain Eukaryota; kingdom Metazoa; phylum Arthropoda; class Arachnida; order Ixodida; family Ixodidae; genus Amblyomma; species Amblyomma maculatum. Next base: position 452,985,064 of record NC_139344.1, on the reverse strand, counting down.
CAAGTGACGCTTTTTGATTTTCTGCTACCTTTCCACTCCTGAACAACAGAAAATAGTACACGACCATCGGTTTGCCAGGAGCAGACACGGGGTGATTTTCATTAATGCAAAAGTAGTACAGTACATCTCCTAGCTGCGATAAGTCACCACATTCTATGTTCTGCCCGACCAATCAACAATCCTGTCTGATCAGTGCTGGTTAATGATAAGCATAGTGAGGCATAAAAGGACAAAAAAGATCTTGATCTTTTAAGCCCCATTATACTTACTCACTCATTAACCTACACTAAACTGACTAAATTGTTGATTGGTCGAGCAGAACATAGAATGTGTTGACTGACCGCAGCAAGGATGTGTGCTGTGCTACTTTTGCATTAATGTAAACCACCTCGTGCCTGCTCCTGGCTAACCGTTGATCACGCAGCATTTTCTGTTAATCCGCAGCGGAAAGGGAACACAGAATAAAAAATGCGCGTTAATGAGAAAGAAAAAATATGCATCTTTGGTGAACCCATAACATGAGCTGGGTTGTTTATTTGCTTTATTTCAATTCATGTGCAAGGTATGACGCCAGGCTGTTCTTTGCGTAAAACGCTGATACGTCCGGGAACTCCTCGCATGTGATGCTGAAATAAACAATATAAATCATAATTAAGTTGCGGTATATACTAACCTAAAAATAAAGCAAAGGCATTTGTGCGCTGCTCCACGTCATAGCTCAAGAAATTTCTTGTCTAAAATGAGTTGTCACTGTCTTTCACTGCTTAGACGGCATCGACCGCCGCCTCCACAGCTCGGCAGCACTACCACATCGTTCATTTCTCCCTAATAAACAATATATGCTGCCGTCAAAGATCCCATTGTGAATATAAATAGCAAAGCGCAGGTCACAAGCATTACTACCCAGAAAACTTGAAGCAAAATTACCAACTATAGGCACTAAAATGAGTGGAAACAAAAACAAACACTGCAAAAATGGCGGAGCTGCACAGATTCAATAATCCACAATGTGTGACAGAGGCATATTATGATCTCGATAATGTGTCCGTCTCAGCGCGAGTAGCGTATCGAAAGAGTACAGCACTGTGCCGAACAATCCGTCAAAAACGGTCACCGGTTAAAAAAAAGAAAGAAAATGTCGCCATTCCAGCTGGCGTTCCATCGGCTCCAGCGTCCGCGTAGAGACAAGCCTCGTTCTCTCTCTCTCTCTCCCCCTCCTTTTTTTGCGACGAGGCTGGTTTGTCTGCTAGAAATATTTACATGCGGGCTTCACCTTGTAGCACACACAGTACAAGACTGGCACGAACACGAATAGGAAAAAGTAAAACACTCACCAAAGTGCAGACGCTCCCTCCGCCCGCGCCGGCTTTTCGCCTAGAATCCAAAACGCCTGGGACTGTTGAACTTCTTAAACACGTCCTCCTTGCGCAGAAGCTGCCGCCCAAGAGCGTAGTCCTCCGAAGACTTAAATTCGTACGTTCGCGCTCCACTTTGAACAAAACGATCTTCGTGATAATCACCAGCGAAAAACCTACATACGGTGCTTCGTTCACAGTGCAAGATGCGACCACGGTGGCGGGAAAACGCCAACTGAACTGGCACATCGCCGCACTCAGCGTACCCGCGTCTGCGTGCAAAGAAAACGGGGCGCAGAAGAACAGCTTCGGTGAAAAGCCGCCACCCCCGCTGCGCGACTGCTGAAGCCAAAGTCATCTCCGTGAAAACAAACCACGGTGAAGGCAGAGAGCGGAGACCAAGCGGGAGCAACCCCTCCTCCCTCCCCCTTTTTTCCCCCCAGCCGACAGGAAGCGACCCTCGACCTCTCCGGACATGCTGGCGCCGTTCGCGGGGCACGGGGGAAGTGGGATGCGGACAGGGGCAAGGCGGCGGCCGAATGCTTCTTTGAAAAGAAGAGTCGCCGTTAGAAGACGCATGCAATCTTGTTTTTTTTTTCTTTTTTTTTTTCATACGCGAATGTTTTTGCTATGCGTGTTAACTCTATAGTATGCGTGGGATCAATCCGTGATTATTAGAACCCCTCAATGTTTAAAGTGACTTCATTTTAGCATGGTGTCCACTAAGAAAGGAAGGAAAAGAAAAAAATAACAGTAAAATTCTCCAAAGACATACAGCGGTGGAGGATTCCAATACAGACTGCACCTCATTTTGCGGCAAAAAGCTACGGGCAAAAATACATATGCTTGGGCAGAATGTCAGACCCTGAAGCATATATATAGTGAACTTTGGAACTGGTTTAAAAAAGCTCTGTCCTGCCCTACATGGTAGGTTCAATCTAGGATCCTGTTTGTTAGCATGATGACTCACTGAACTTGTTTTATGATAAATATAAAATATGTCCTACCACTAAAGTTACCTTCTGCGACATACAGAAGCTGATCCATTACGGATTCTGATTGACATTCAACGATGTATTTGCATTATTAGTGGAGGCTTTGCCATCATGAAGTTTTTAGGGCATATTTTCACTGTGTTGCGAAGCTTGAGCTAAGTGTGCACCGTTAATATGTACTTTTATATAACATGAACGAGCGCGCAACTGCATGCTGCTCTTATATTTCCCTTTGCAGAATGTGGCCAATAGTTGATTACAAGTGAGACCAAAAATTCATAACGAAATTGTTACATCATGCTCTTATCATTTGTGCCTAAAACTACTTAAAAACATGGGTCAGCATGAACAGTACACGCTAATTGTTCGTGAACGTTGCAAACTGACAACAAAAAGCACATAGAAAAAATTGCACAAAAAGTCTATTGGGTAGAACACAATGAAAATTCTGTTGGCCCTGTAAAGATTGCATTCAGCTGGGGTTGAATGTCTATCGAAATTCAATAAATTCAAAAGGCGGTCAATAGTCCAACAATAGAGTTTCAAAACTCATTTTTGTAAGGGCTAGTGGCTGGGCTCAATAAATAACCGGCACAGGTGCTGGCGAAATTATTTAAACCTAGCTTCTTTCGGCGGACCAAATTTTAGATGGGTGTTGGTGCACCGCAGCAAGGAGCCTGGAAGAAAAACATCGTTTCTTTACTTTCTATTCTGATATATTTTGAATATTATTTACGAATGGTTCACTTAAAGAAATGACAATCAAAAGAACAGCAGATAAATTGCAAAAGGAAGCATAGCTACTCCATTTTTGTATAGCTCTGTATATGCAGAAAAGACATGCCCCTAAAAATTGCACGATTGCCTTTAGGTTCCCTTAAGAACTTGATAACGAAAGCTTTTCTTTCGTTCACCAAATTACCCTATCTGCCTCTTCTGTCTATACCTTCTTCACCTCTGGTTTGTATATTTGTGTACTTGTATCTAATTTCATTTCTTTGGCTTCATCGTCGGCAACACCGGCATTTCAGGACGTCTCTCACCGAAATGCAAGAATGAAGGCGTAAGGACAAAATGGGAAAATATGTCGATGTCATAATCTATTCCGTCGTCTCACGAACACACCGCACTGAATTTCACGGAAAATTGTCCTGCAAACGCGGGACTGACCGCGAGTCTTGAAAATCTACCGCGTTTAAACTTTGGTTTTTGCGCGCAGCCTTAAAATCCGCTGTCATAGATTTCATTGATCTCTTTCCGATGTCGCTGTCGTTCTTCAGGAACGTGTAGCGCGAATGTAAACGTAAAACGCGGCATGTCAATGAAAAGGCTAAACTGCAGAACAGCTGCAATCAATCAGAGTAGCCCGTATCACAGTTGTGACCTCCGTTGCCATCATCAGAGTGTGTTGCACACGCACACATTTACCCGAATTGAGTAGTCGCGTGTCGCGTGCACACTTTCAGTTCTGACCTCTCTTAATCCCATCATTTGCCCCACTGCCTCCATAAACATTCGAAGTATAGGTGCAGTGCTGCATATATCTTGGCTCTACGCCAGTCGCAGCATAGAGAAACAGCTTGCCCTCCCTTCCGCGCCTTGACGGGCACTCGTTACTGCTGTAGAAATGAATGGCATCAAGATTACGTGCCCTTTTGCGCAAAAGCTGCAAGAGCCCTCAAAATTCCCTGCGAGCTTCATATTTTCTCATCCTCTTGGTAAAGCATGCCTTCCTCTCCGTCCTTATGATGCATCGTGTTTAGGCAACACTGGAGCCAAACCCAGTCGACGAACCCAATGCACTACTGGTTTACAGCCCGAGTCGCGTTCAGAAATGGAAAATAAATCTAAGTGCACCGTGCTTTTTTTTTTTTCTGGTGGACAAATTTTCTTATCGCTAATTTATCGCCTTTCCGAATATTAATTTGCACGGATGATACTTGCTCGGAATTTCGCGGTAGTTAAACAGTGCGTTGCCATCTCGTGCCTTGCTCCAGCTCGTTTATAAATAAAATTCTTGGCATTAGGCACATGGTCAAAATGTGTATGTTTCAAACAGGCGTTCGATGCCTGATTGCATTCGACCGAACTTTCTACATCCGTATCTGTATTCCGTATGTGTATGCGGTAGAAGTAGGCGGTAGGATAGTTAGAGAGGGTACCGGTAAGCTGTCTAAGGAGACGAAAGATTTGATTAAGAAACGCCAGAGTATGAAAGCTTCCAATCCAACAGACCAGATCGAATTGGCCGAGATATCAAAGCTAATCAATAAGCGCAAGGTGGCCGGTATAAGAAAGTATAACATGGAGAAAATTGAGCATGCGGTAAACAACGGGGGAAGCCTTAAAGCGGGAAAGAAGAAATTGGGCATAGGCAAAAACCAGATGTATGCGATAGAGGACAAGGCGGGCAACGTCATCACTAATATGGACAAGATAGTCAAAGTAGCCGAGGAGTTCTATACAGATCTCTACAGTAGCCAAAGTAGTCAGGACCGTAATGAGATTGGCGGTAGGGAAAAACAGTCAGACGTTCCACCAGTGACGAAGGACGAGGTCAAGAAAGCACTAGAAACTATGAAAAGGGGGAAATCAGCTGGAGAGGATCAGATAACTACAGATTTGCTGAAGGGCGGGGTGGATATCGTGCTAGAAAAGCTGGCCACCCTGTATACGCAGTGCCTGGTGTCATCGACGGTACCCGGAACCATGGAAGAATGCAAACATTATCCTCATTCATAAGAAAGCGGACACTAAGGACCTTAAAAATTACAGACCAATCAGCTTACTGTCTGTTACGTATAAGGTATTTACTAAGATAATCGCTAATAGAATCAGGACAACCTTAGAGTGCAATCAAGCAAAGGATCAAACAGGGTTTCGGAAACCGTACTATACTATCGATCATATCCATACCATCAATCAGGTGATAGAAAAATGCTCGGAATGTAAACAGCCCTTATACATAGCATTCATTGATTACGAAAAAGCATTTGACTAAGTTGAAACCTCGGCGGTGATGCAGGCATTGCGAAATCAGGGGGTAGACGAGCCGTACGTGAAAGTGCTGGAAGATATATATATATATATATATAGTGGCTGCACAGCAACCATAGTTCTGCATAAAGAAAGTAACGATTTTCCCATAAAGAAAGGTGTTAGGCAAGGAGACACAATCTCCCCAGTACTATTCACAGCTTGTTTAGAGGAAGTATTGAGAGACTTGGAATGGGAGCAGTTAGGGATAAGGGTAGATGGAGAATACCTCAGTAATCTGCGATTTGCTGATGACATTGCCTTGCTAAGCAACTCGGGGGATGAACTGCAAATAATGACTGGTGACCTAGACAGGAAAAGTAGAAAGGTAGGCTTGAAAATCAATATGCAGAAGACTAAGGTAATGTTCAGCAGCTTCGGGAAGGATCAGCAGTTTACATTAGGTAGCGAAATACTGGAAGTAGTAGGCGAATATGTCTACTTAGGACAGGTAGTAACCGCAGATCCGGACCATGAAAAGGAAATAACAAGAAGAATAAGATTGGAATGGAGCGCATTTGGCAAGCACTCGCAGATTATGACTAGCAGCTTCCCGGTATCGCTCAAGAGGAAAGTATACAACAGTTGCATCTTGCCTGTACTCACCTATTGGGCTGAAACGTGGAGGCTAACCAAGAGAGTTCTACTTAAGTTGAGGACAACCCAGAGGGCTATGGAACGAAAAATGGGAGGGGTAACATTAAGAGATAGAAAGCGTGCAGAGTGGGTCAGAGAAATAACTCAAGTTACCGATATTCTAGTGGAAATTAAGAAGATATGGACATGGACAGGACATATGTAGTGCGAAAAGAGGATAACCGATGGTCGCTGAGGGTAACAAACTGGATTCCAAGGGAAGGAAAGCGTAGCAGGGGGCGGCAGAAAGTTAGGTGGGCGGATGAGATTAAGCAGTTCGCAGGGGTCAAGTGGATGCAGCTAGCACACAACCAGGTTAAGTGGAGAAATATGGAGACGCCTTCGCCCTGCAGTGGGTATAATCAGGCTGATGATGATGATGATGATGATGATGTGTATTCCACAGCTGGACATTTGGCGCCCATGTGTAAGACAGTCAGCAGAAAGTGTTAGGCTTAACCACTTGGAATGTAAGATGTGGCAATGCAAACTAACGCTCATTCCGGCCGAGTGAGTTCTAACCTACTGAACTTCCTTACCAAACATTCAAAATTATGCAGGCTGGTACACAGCACAGATAATAAGACATTATTCGTTAAGAAGCAGCTCGTGATGAGAAACATTGTATAGGATTCAAAGAAGGTGCGCATTTGGCTGGCTTTATGACGGTAAGACAATTAACGTCACACAAGCTTTCACCTCAATCCGCAATTTTTTTGTTACTTGAGAGACTGAATACTTGTTTTTCAACGTGTCTAGCACGCTCAAGCGCATTATATTTTAATACATTGTAATGTATTCAGTATTTTTAGGATGTAAATTGAAAACGTCACTTGCCTTTAAAAGTACCCCCAAAATGGGTGTGGTGGGCACCACAGTAATTCAGCGGGGCCTGCTTTAATAACATTGAGATGTTCTGCACAGCATCTTTTCATGCAGCCAGGATGTTGTGGCGAGTTCCTATGTACATTTCTGGCCCAAATGAGACCGACAGCCCGGCTAAAACCACACATGAAGATATTACGATTGTTCTCGGACACTTTGTTAAGATGATGATGATCGACTGATCTTTATGGTGCAAGGGCATCTCAGGCCAAAAGAGCGCCAAACGCAATGTGAAGTGTCTCTTTGTTAAGATGATAAAAGGAGACTTAAAAGCTTGGAAACGGCATGCACAGAAAATCGCTAATGTACCATTTTGCCTATTAATGCTGTTACCAGTAATGTGAAGCTGCAACAAACAGAGCAAATAAACTGAGATATTTGTTTTGAGAGAAAAGGGCGCCAGACATATTTGTTTGCAGTCATCCCATGCGAAATGCATAACAGCTCACACTCAGGCCGCTATAATTGTCATTATAACCATTTGCCGGAATATAATGAAGCATTAAGAGTAATTTCCGTTATCATATCTCAGGAAAACATTTGATCGTCAAATGGCAGCTTTCTCATATTTCGTGATTAGTGCAGGCTATACTTGTAAGCTCTTTGTGGCTGTGTTGCGAAGGATACACAGAAAAGGGAAGAAGACGTGCTTTTTTTCCGTACTGTGCAAGCAGAAACAATCCTCCACCATTCTACACTTTTTCCATCGACACCTCTCTGCAGACCTGCTCCGAACAACTCACTTCCCATGGCATGGAGACAAAGTCGAGTCTCCCCAATTCCTGCTTAAATTGACTTGCGAACGAGAAAAAGCTGTTCTCGAATATATAAGTATCCGTACAATTTATTATAAAATCATTTCCTTCTTGCACTAATCATTTTCATGAAAATGCATCCAAACTGTACATTTTATCAAGCATCGCAAAATTGCCTGTGGACTATTGCTATTGTTTCAGCTCGTTGTTGTTCGTTAACACATGATATAGATCTTAAACACTCCACCCGGAAATAGCGTGCATTATGAAATATTTAGACCGCTACCAAATACATGGACTACCCGGAAAAAATATTTGCACTCAGTTTGATTGAATACCACATAAGAAACAAAACGCTAAATTTTCGAAAATTGTGCGTTGTTTTTCATATTCGGAAAGAAGATTGATACTAAGGTGGTCGTTACAAAAAATGAAAGCAATTTCTTAGTCAAATAGTTTTATTACGATATTGCTCAGCGGTTTGTTTTAAATATTGTTACGATGAAATAGCAAAGGGGTGTTTATTTACAGTGATATAGCAGTGGGATAAGGTGAAGCCTACTAGCCCCAGGCACCAACGCTTCGTCTTCCTCTTCTGTCCCACCATCACCATCCTTCATCGTCGTCATTAGCGTGACATTTCCCCCCTACTCAGACGAAGCCCTCTGGGCGTGTTCGTGAGTCGTGCGAGGCTGACACGGCTTCAAGCGGGCAACATGACACAGTTCGGTTTTGGCAGACCGGCGACCCGATGCTGTCAGGCGGGCTATTCCATAAGTTAAATCACTAAGGCATTTGATAACCACATATGGGCCGTCATAATGGGCCAAGAGTGTTTGATGTAGGCCGCGGCGCCGAATTGGACGCCATAGCCAGACTAAATCACCTACAGAGTACGTGACCCGCCGGTGACTGGCATCGTATCGCACTTTTGAACGTTCTTGTGAAGCACCAGACCGTAATCGGGCGATTCTCCGAGCTTCTTCGGCGAGACAGAGGGTCTCAGCCAGGCAGCGGTCTTCACGGCTTGTGAAGGGCAGGATAGTATCCAGAGAGTAGCGTGGCGGTCTGGCATAAAGCAGAAAAAATGGACTGTACCCAGTCGTCTCATGCGTGGCGGTATTAAACGCATACGTGATGAAGGGCAGTATGGTGTCCTAGTTCTTATGCCCTGCGTCCACATACATGGCTAGCATGTTGATAAGCGTTCTGTTGACGCGCTCAGTCAAGCCATTTGTCTGGGGATGGTATGGCGTCGAGTGTCGGAAAGTTACGGCGCATAAACGCATGAGCTCTTCAACAACATCAGCAGTGAATCGTCGGCCCCGGTCAGTGATGACAATTCGTGGCGGCCCGTGTCGTAAGATGACTGAGTGCAGCAAGAAAAGCGACACCTGATGCGCCGTAGCAGATGGAAGAGCGGCGGTTTCACAGTAACGTGTGAGATAGTCCACGCAGATTACAATCCAGCGATTTCCATCCACGGACTTCGGAAACGGACCTACGAGGTCAATGCCTACTTGATCAAACGGTGCTGTCGGGGTCTTCACACGGTGCAGTAAGCCACGCGGAGTTGCAGTTGGACGTTTGTGGCGTTGACATTGCTTGCAACTGGCAACGTATTGTTCAACCGTCGAGCGCATTCTGGGCCAGTAAAATCTTTCTTGAGCACGGTGGAGTGTTCGAACCGATCCCAAATGCCCAGAAGTTGGATCATCATGCATAACACGCAATACGTCCGTGCACAACGTCTTGGGAACTACGAGTAGGTATCGCTGGCCGACAGGCGAATAACTCTTTTTTTATAGGAGGCCATCATGCACACAAAAACGGCTTGTAGGTACGTTGGCTTGGGCAAAGAGAGGCTGCAGACTGGCATCATTTTGCTGTTCCGTTTTGAAAACGTTCGTGTCGGGGAACGCTGGCTCGAGGGTCGATATATAATTGTCGAAATCGTCGCTTTCAGGTCCAGTCGTGGCCATTGGCATCCTAGAAAGACAATCTGCGTCTGCATGACGCCTCCCGGTTTTGTAAACCACGGCAAAGTCGTATTCCTGTAACCGGAGGGCCCAGCGTGCGAGGTGACCACATGGGTCTCGAAGGTTCCGCAACCAACAGAGTGAATGATGGTCAGTTACGATAGTAAACGAACGTCCGTACAAATATGAACGGAAACGCTGCACAGCGAAAACTACAGCTAGGCATTCCTGTTCGGTGACTGTGTAGTTTCGCTCCGGCTTGCTCAGGGTACGACTTGCGTACGCGATAACATGCTCTCGTTCATTGTGACGTTGGACAAGGACTGCACCAAGACCGATTCCACTAGCGTCCGTGTGTACTTCTGTCATTGCAGTAGGATCGAAGTGACGTAAGATGGGTTTCGATATTAAAAGAAACTTCAGTTGACGCAATGACGCGTCGCAGTCTGGTGTCCAGTTAAAAGTAGAGTTTTTGTGGAGATGGCACGTCAGTGGGTAAGCAACGTCAGCAAAGCGATGTATAAAGCGTCTAAAATACGAGCACAACCCTAGAAAACTGCGCAACTCCTTCACTGTCTGCGGGGGTTTAAAAGACTCAACAGAGGCAGTTTTCTGGGGATCCGGCATTACACCATCACCATTGACAAGGTGTCCTAGCACCAGCGCTTGGCGCTCTTCAAAGCGACACTTTTTGGAGTTCAGAATTAGGGCGGCGTTGTGCAGGCAATTCAAGACACGTACTAGACGGTCATTGTGTTCTTGGAAGGATTTCCCAAATATGACGACATCGTCCAGATAGCAAAGACAAATGTCCCATTTTAAGCCGCGCAAAACTCTGTCCATAAAGCGTTCAAATGTAGCTGGCGCATTACACAGCCCGAATGGCATAACATTAAACTCATAAAGGCCATCTGGCGTTACGAAGGCTGTTTTTTTCTTATCCGCAGGGTCCATTGGAATTTGCCAGTAGCCAGATCTGAGATCAAGACAAGAAAAATAGGACGCACCAGAGAGGCAGTCGAGGGCATCGTCTATGCGAGGAAGAGGATAGACGTCCTTTTTCGTAACAGAATTTAAACGCCGATAATCGACGCAGAATCGCCACGAACCGTTTTTCTTGCGTACAAGAATAACAGGGGCAGCCCAGGGGCTAGATGACTCCTGTATCACCTTTTTCTGTAGCATGTCCTCCACTTGCTCATGAATGACTTTGCGCTCAGATGGGGACACGCGATATGGCTTTTGACGAATGGGACGAGCCGAACCAGTGTCGATGCTATGATGGGTCCAAAGTGCAGGGCGACAGGTTGGTCCATCTGTTTCAGAAAAGTCAAACATAGGCGAAAAAGGTAGAAGAATATCCACAAGAGTACGGCGTTGAGGTGAGCTGAGATCGGCGCTGATCATGCGGAATATCGAAGTTTCATCAGCAGGCAAAGGTACGGTGGCACTCGTAGCATCTGTGACCAAAGCAACGACGTGGGGCGCATCAGGTCCACAGGAGGCAAACTTCAATCCCGTTGGTAAAACTGCGGGCTCGGACGATGGGTTGATGGTCCATAACGAGGCACTACCATGATGCACGGATATCATACAGTGAGGGATAATTAAATTTTTCTTCAGGCATGCTGAGTGAACTGGGTGCACCATGGCCTGGAATGAAACCTTCTCAAGAAGTGGAACGGACACGGGGACGAACATGGCAGACAAGGGTGGAACTACTGTGTCTTCGGTAATACTAAAAACTGTTTCTTCATCACGGCCACTTTCAAAAAGTGTCGGCAGATGCGAGCCATCAAAATGAACCTCTTCACTTCGGCAGTCCACGGTAGCGCCACAAAACTTCAAGAAGTCCATTCCTAAAATGATGTCACGCGTAGAGTGGGGTAAGACTGCGAATTCGGCTTGAAAAATTGCACTACCCACAGACACTTGCGCACTACACACACCCAGTGGCCGCAACGCCTCACCACTCACACCACAAAACGTTGAAGCACGGTCATATTCAAACATCACTTTGCGTCCCAACAAGCGCCTAAACTGATTACTCATCACAGACACAGTCGCACCCGTATCCACCAAAGCTAATGTATACACACCATCAATAAACACACGAATTTTGTTTTTGAGCATTATAGTTGGAGGGATGTTGGCACACAGTACATTTCCAGCGGCGTCACCCCCATTGGTCGCGCTGGTTAGTTTTCCTGCTGAGGATTCTGAGGCGACATGGGGCGCCGTCGTGGTGATGGAGAACGACGCGCACGGAAGGCGGGTGGTGGAGTAACACTTCTATCAGATGCAGGGGAGTGGTCGCGGATATTCTGGTTATGGATGTTGCGGTAATACCCACGCTGAGTATTTGATTGTTGAAAAACGGGATTGTATTGCCGATTTTTGGGTACTGTTGGAAGCGCCGGACGGTTATAGCGAGGTGGGAACCTACTGCGGCAGTATCTGGCGATGTGACCTTCGACTCCGCAGCGGTAGCATATCGGCGGGGAAGGTAGAAAATGCTGTTGCGAATAAGAGCAGGGAACAGCTGGGTGCGTCGTAGGTCTGGCTGAATGCTCATACTGCTCAGGAGTCCTGGTAGATCGAATGGAAGATCTATGTGCACTTGAGGCGACGTCATACCTTGGGGCGTCAGGCACCGACGCATTCCGGTTGGCGAAATGCATAGGAGGATAGTCAATGGAAGCTGCAACTTCAGGAGCTTGTGGGAAAGGCTGAACGGTAATCGCTTGTGGTGGTGAAGCCGGCCGTCTAGGTATCCTCTGGACAGAGACCTCAGCAGATTCGTGCAGGGGAAGTGGGTTGAGCCGCAGGAGTTCTTCCCGCACGATTTGCCGGATCGTCGACGGAAGATCTAGTTGGGCGTGGTCATCAAGGCTGGCCACGGTAGGCACGGTGGCCAGCCGCCCAAATTTTGGCACAATACGACGCGTTTTCAGAGCTTGAAAAGCGCGGATGTGTTTAATGACATCGGAGACGGTTTCAAGGCTGTCTTTGGCGATTAAAAAGTTGTACACGTCAGCCGCGATACCCTTCAAAATGTGGCCGACTCTGTCTTCTTCGGGCATGTTGGAATTGACACATCTGCACAATCTGAGGATCTCTTCTGTTTAAGTGGTACAAGTTTCATCCGGCAATTGAGCTCTTTGGGCAAGGGTCTGCTCAGCCGCTTTTTGCTCGGTACAGAGTCACCAAAACGCTGTTTGATCTCGGTGGCAAACCGTTCCCAAGTTGTCAAATTGTCCTCGTTATTCTTGAACCATGTCATCGCCGTGTGAGTTAGAAAGAAGACGACATTTGTGAGCATGGTGATAGGGTCCCACCGGTTGTACCGACTAACTCGTTCATAATGAAGTAGCCACTTCTCAACGTCCTCACCTTCCTCTCCTGCAAACGGTCGTGGTTCCCGGTAAGGCTGGCAGGGAATAGAGCTGGAGGGGGCAGGCCTGTCACCAGCCTGGCTTGCAGCGTCGCGGCCGGCACGGTTAGAATCGGTGTGGTCCATGATGTTTGGAAGCGGTGGCAGTCCAGCAAGGCGGCGACTACGTCGAAACTCCAGTTGTTCTTGCTGCGCCGTACTTGGGGTTCGAATGAGCACCTTCCGCCAAGTTGTTACGATGAAATAGCAAAGGGGTGTTTATTTACAGTGATATGGCAGTGGGATAAGGTGAAGCCTACTAGCCCCAGGCACCAACGCTTCGTCTTTCTCTTCTGTCCCACCATCACCATCCTTCATCGTCGTCATTAGCGTGACAATATGTTCATCTTTCGTCACTTAAAAGTAATTTTGAGGCTGAGCTCCGCAGCAGTTGCCATTCTTGCCCTATGCTGTCACTTCACTGCCGGCCACAGCCCCGGCGCTTCTGACGCTGCTCTCTTTCCGGGAACTCATATGCTCAGCATTGCTATCAGTTGAATTGCGCTTTGCATATCAGCAACACGCACCTCAGTGTAAACGTTTCATGCGAATATAGAATGAAAAACTAGTTTCTGACGAATTTGCTTTTTCGTAAGTGGCACTTGTTTCTAGTCAAGGCCACATAATTTTCGTACGTAGTGTATGCCTTGACGAAGAAACTAAAATTCTCCAATGCCCACATATTGCACATATTGCAAGTGTTGGTTTTAAATATGTTAAGAAATGACACATTTTCAGCTGCGAAAACATACTAAAAGAGGGAAAATGCGATTTTTTCTTTATACATAATAAAAACTGGAGCTTATGTACATATGTAGCAAAAATTTCAAGCGCAATTCAAAAATGAGATCTTTTTAAAATGTCTAAGATTTCTTGCTCGAGCAAAAAATCCAAGGACTTCTCAAGTGGCGCGACATATTTTTGGACATAAGGGAAATAGATCTCGGCTGCTGAAGGAAAACCCACACAATTTTTAGGAAATCCGTAAGTTAGAGAAGGCGTTCAATTTCTGAAATGGTTGGAATGAAGTGAAGCTTTCCAAAAATAGCGAGGATTGTGGGCGCACGTTAAATTTGGTGAAATGAGCAACATGCGGTCATGGAAAGTATGGAAGTTAAAAAACATGCAAGCAAGATGAAACTGAATAGCAGTGATCAAACTGTACGACGTAATTTTCTATTTTACTTACTGCGAAATACACTACTAGCGATACTAATGAAATTATCGCATTTATCCTTCATGTTGATATATTCGGCTACTTTTCCGAAGCATTAATATACGTTCGAAGCAATAACAATGCAAGTGTAGAACCGAACACAAATATTCACCATTGCTCGGGCAGATGCTGATGCCGATTTATGCAATGCAGGAGCTTCAGTGCATGTTATTTTCAGATAAACAGTCTTTATTAATTTCAAAAGGTAAAAGCAAACGCAACATTACATAAATCAATGTAACCTTTTGGAAACATTGATTTAAAAACTACTCGCTGCCTTAATTATCATTTCATGGTTCAGATTTCCCAATGTCCAATATGCTGTAATAAAATATTAAACATCCTAGAGCAGTTTATCAGTTCAAATATTCTCCATTCACTATTGTGATGTCAGCAGAGGTTGCTGCATTCGGCGGCATTTCTGCTGCGTTAGAGCTTTGTGTATCTGTATCTTCCCAGTTTGTGGTGCTTTTGCAATATTTATTACTAAACTTGAGTTTATTCTAATATGAAGCAATAACATAAAGTAAAGCAGGCTATCACTTCACTGGACTGACCTCAGTATCTCCTCGCAGAACAAGAAGTGACATTCGAAATCATGAACTGGACTGATGACAGCTCCGCGAAGCTTTGGCCGCTGAAGCTGAGACAATGCCACAGTATGTGTGAAACGGAGAGCTCAGGTTGACATTACTTGTCTTTGGCCATCAAAGTGAAAGTCCCCTAAGGGTCCGTGTCGCCAGGTTCTGCTCGGTCGTGTGTGCGGTGTCACATGCGCGCTCAATAACGTGTTACATTTCGCCTGTCTTCATAACCCGATTTCAGATGCGACTCCTCGCGCGCCTTTGATGTTTCGCCTCCACCTCAAGGCGTTATAAATTCAAGAACGAAATAGTTCGGACTCAAGAAGCTGACTAACTCTAAACGATATATTGTTACGTGCTTAGTATGCACGGGGGGATTTTGTACAGGGATTGATCGAAGTAGGACCGCGGTGAGCCTAAAACGTCCTTTTTGCCCTTGCTCTTACGTTTTATTTTGCCAATCCGCCCGAATGTTACTGTTCCGTCATTGTGACCGTGAAGGTACGTGATATTTCCCTCCTCGAAGACGAAGCCCATCGGGCAAGTTAAAGAGAATCTGGGGGATGAAATCACTTGAGGCTGGCTGCATGCACCCCCTGAGACTGGTGCGACTGTCGACCAGTTGCAGTATTGTATTTAAGGCATTCTAACACAACAAACGGTCCAGTAAAGTGTGACAGCAGTTTCTGACAGAGACCACGTTTACGTATAAGTGTCCACAACCACATAGTGTCACCAGGTATATAAGAAACTTCATGATGTCGGGCATCGTAGAGCTTTTTAGAACTTTCTTGTGCAGATAAAACTCGAATGCGGGCAAGCTGGCGAGCTTCTTCAGCTCTGCAGAGAGTGGACGGTTCATAATGAATGAAAAATGGCAGTATGGTGTCGAGGCCACAGCGAGGCGAGCGAGCATACAGCCGGTAGAAGGGGCTATAGCTGGTTGTCTCATGTTGCGCTGTGTTGTATGCATGGGTAATGAACAGGAGGATGGATCCCGGAGTAATGATCTCAGTCCTTATGATCTGCAGTGATGTACATAGCCAGCATGGTGGTGACCGTCCGATTAGTGCGTTCTACAACACCGCTGGTTTGGGGATGATATGGCGTCAAGTGGCTAAAAATGCAGGCGCTGAGGAGGAAAAGTTCTTCTACAACGTCCGCGGTGAACTGGCATCCACGGTCACTAATAATAACAGCAGGATGCCGCAGCAGGAAACTACATACTTCTGACGCAGTAGTGGATGTTATCGCGGCTGTCTCACAATAGCGAGTTAAATGATCTACACATACAAGTATCCACCGGTTCTCTTTCGAGGACCTTGTGAAAGATCCAAGAATGTTAATGCCAACTTGTTCAAACAGAGCTTTTGGACGTGTGATTTGCAGCAGTTTTCCCGGTGGACTTGAAGTCGGCAGCTTAAAACGCTGGCATTGCATACAGCTGGCTTCATAGCGCTGGATAGTTGAACGCATCTTAGGCCAGTAAAATCGCTGATATGTGCGGTGGAGCGTTCGGGCCACTCCGAAGTGCCCAGACGTGACGTAGTTGTGCATAATTTCAAGAACTATGATGCGTAGGATTTCTGACAAAACAAGAAGCATACGTGCTCTCCCAGAGGCAAAATTGTTCTTGTAAACATATCCCTCGTGAAGGCAAAAAGTGCTCTTCATAGTATCTTTGGCGGCATCAGACAAAGAAGTTAATGTTTGATGTTTGCCTTGCTCAACTCGGAAACCTCGAAGATCGGGGAAGGCTTGTGAAAGTTAAGCCAAGTATTCATCGAAGTTGTCTGCGTCGCCATTAGTCGTTCGAAGCGAGAAACGCGAAAGACAATCGGCATTTGAGGGTTTCTGGCTGCTTTTATGCAGAATAGTAAAATTAAACTCCTGTAGGGGCAAAACTCAGGGGTCACGAAGACTCACGAGCCAGCAAAGCGAATGGTGGCCGGTCACGACTGTGAATACATTCCCGTACAGGTATGAGCGGAAGCGCTGTACAGCGAAACAATGGCGAGACATTCTTGCTCGGTAACCGTGTAATTCTTTTCGCACTTACGCAAAGAGCGGCTGGCATATGCTATTACGTGCTGATCGCGGCCAATATATTGTATAAGTAGAGCGCCGATACCGATGCCACTTGCGTGAATGTGGACTTCAATTGGCGCTAATGGGCAGAAGTGGAATAGAGTGGTGCCCGACACATTCACTGGTCCAATTTAATGTGCTTGCTTTATGAAGTAGACATGGGGGTGGGTAAGCGATATCTACAAGCCTTGGTATAAAGGGTCAAAAGTACAAGCATAGCCCTCTAAATCTCTGCAGCTTCCTTACTGATTTGGGCACCGGAAAACGTTTGACAGCTTCAATTTTCTTGGGATCTCGTCGTACATCTTTTTTATCAACTAAGTGACCAAGAACAATTGTTTCACAATTCCAGATGGCTGTTGTGATCACTAAATGTTGAGCGAAAAGTAACGACATCGTCCAAACAACATAAACAAATTTGCCATTTAAGTCCACGCAGGGCTGTATCCATGAACCGCTCAAATGTGGCAGGCGGATTGCGTTGTCTAAAAGGCATAACGTTAAATTCATAAAGTTCGTCTGGTGTTACGAATGCCGTTTTTTCGTTATCTGCATTGCGCATGGGGATTTTCCAGTAGCCTGATCTCAAGTCAATAGAAGAAAAAGATGAAGCTAAGTGCACACAGTCAATATTTTTTTTGTACGCAAGCCTGCCATAAGGCATATACACAGTCAATTGCGTCATCTATACGTGGACTTCATGACTGTATTTAAGAGACGGTAGCCGACAAAAAACTTCCTGGTGCCATCTTTTTTTCTAACAAGGATAACTGAAGCTGCCCAAGGGCTAGAACATTCTCGAATAATGCCGCGCTTTAGCGTCCCTTGAACAGGATGATACTTTACGTTCAGTTGCTGAGGCTTGATACGGCTTCTGACGTATCGGAGATGCGAACCCGGCGTTGATCTTGTGATGAATACGACTGGTAGGCAGCGGTGTTGAGTCGTCCTTGACAAAGTCAAACTCTGTCACGTGCTTCAGAAGTAGTTGCTCTAGTATGCGTTACTCAGCTGTGGAAAGAGATTTATTAATTATAGTCCTAATTTGAGCCTCCATACCTAGTTGCATGGGCTGCTCGATGACAGAGCTGTTTAAAGCCGTGATGGAACATGAGACGCCTTCCTCGAAACGGGCGAGTTTAAGCCCCGAAGCAACACAGCTGGCTCTTCAGAGTGATTGACTGTCCATAGCTCTGTGCGGTCGCTGGTCACGGGAATGACGCAACGAGGCACAATGATACTCTTCTTAGAGCAGGTGAGTGTTGTAGATTCTACCACAGCTTCAAATGATTCGCCCTAGTTGTGAAGAGAGAACACCCGCATGAATGCTGCAGATAAAGCTGGTACAATTGTGTCTCCTTCCACTGCAAACGCTCCAAAACCAGGTGTCCAGTCAACCCCCAAGTGTCGAAAGTAGTGAAGAATTCAAACCCATCTCTCCCTTACGACAGTCCAAACTTGCAGCACACTCTTGAAGAAAGTCAATACCAAGAGTCACGTCGTGCGTTGACCGAGGCAGCACTGCGAATTCTGTTCTAAACTTTAGTCCACCAATAACAACATCTGCAGCACAACCTCCAAGTGGAACTAAAGGTTCACCACCGACACTACGGAATAACAATGCATGGTCAGCGCTAAACATAACTTTCCTACCTAAAGAGTTCTTAAAACTCACACTCATAACAGATACTGTAGCTCCAGTGTCCACAAGAGTCATTGTTTTCACGCCATCAATAAACACTTCCAATTTGTTCTTTTACATAAACACGGGTAGAGGTATTGACGTCTTCTACTCGCGGCGGCCTCACCTCCATCGGCCGTGCCTCCTAGTTTCCCGGAGGCGGAGGGGAAGAACGACGTTGAAGGGAACGTGACCACCGCTGGCGCTGGGGTGGCGGCGTCATGCTGCGATCAGATGCAAGAGATAAGTTTCGCAAATGTGTCGAATGGTACATGTCCCAAGCGGACATATTCGGAGATCGCTGCCCTTCAGTGTGGAGTCGTCCGTGAATGTTTGCCGTGGGCCGGTAGTCTTGAACAAAATTCTCTAATTTTTCTCTAATTGCTCTTTGCAGTTCCATATCATGTGAAGGATGTCCGAGACTTCACTGCATGCAGTGCATGCGTTATTTTTGAATTTTTCGGGCCAGATTTTGTGATACTTCGCTAGGTTTGCGAATGCCCTAGCCTGTATGTTCCTCCAGGTTACTGCCTCTTGTCTGCTGGGGTCTTTGTGCGGTTCTGCGTATTGTTTTCTTTCTAATTTTAAGTATTGTATTAGTTCCCCGTATCCCCGTATGTGAGAGGGGTTGAAGGCTCTGGGGCCGCTGACGCAGGTGCCCGGAAGGTATGCCCTCGGGCTATCCTGTCGGCAGCCTCGTTGCCGTCGATTCGTTCGTGTGCCGGTATCCACATGATTGTGTGCTTCATGTTGCCCGTCTTTTTTTCCTGCTTCATTATTCGGTGTGCCTGTTTGCATACGCGCCCCAGGAGGAAGGGACGACAGGCGTTTTGGGGATCGCTCAGTATTATGTGTTTTCTACCTTGGCTGCTGGCCTGTTTAACTGCAAGGGTGATTGCAACTTCCTCTCCATCTTCTATGTAGTTATCGGTCTTGACCGATGAGCTGGTCACCTCTCTTCCGGTGTGGTCAACTGTGGGGGTATACCGCCGCTTTTCTCCCCGGATATGGACTGGCGTCTACATAGAGTATGTCGCTATTGTTTCTGACGACGTTGTTTTGTATGCGGCGACTTCTCGCTTTTTGTCTTTCGCTGTTGTGTAGGGGGTCCATGATTTTGGGAATTGGAAGGACCTGGTATTCAGCTCTGCTTTCGGGAGTGAGTGTTTCTCTTGGGAGTTAGTTCTCTCGTCGATGGGTCCTCCCACGAGATAAGCATTCTAACAGCGGTCTCAAAAATAACGTTAGCTTTTCTTTAATAATGCAGTAAACCTAATTGTACTCACGGAAATGGCCCTGGCAATTGTAACGTCGAGGTTCAAATCAATATACCTATATGAAAAGTAATGGTCCATCCCAACGCGACCAGATGGCTCTTTACCATATTGAAGACTGAAGCACCGTTATGGTCGGTAATGACATAATTGCATACATGACGCCTGCATGAGCTTGGCCTGCAATGCAGTTGTTACAAAAGGAGCCTGCCATGAAGATGGGAGACATGATTCCAGGAGCCAGGAGTTAGAATCTACATAAGGACGTATGGCGCAATGTTTAAATTTATTTGTAGTGTGGTTGACTGATAGAAACCAAACATTTGTTATGTCAAACACTGACAGAATCCAGCGTCATATTGTGTGTGCCAAGACAGTACCACCAGCATGCGTCACTAGTAATATGGAGGAGGCAGCGCGCCAGTTCAGTAAAAAATAATGAAATTAATCTCAAGCACGTTATATTAAAACCTTAGTGGTGGCCCCTTAGAAAGAAATTTAATTCCGCACACACACACAGAGAAAGATGCAAGAAACGTTTTCAGGCTGCTGCTTGGCACACTACTAATGTGTCAAATGCTATAATGCTTGTTTCCAAAAGTAAAAAGCCATTGTACTGTTAGTGTTTCCTTGCTAGACGTATCATGATACTTAGCACACTTCATTAAGATCAATAAAATCTCATACTTGGCTAACTTGAGCACAGCACGTTTTAAAAAGTTTTTGAAGAAGCTGTTAAATGAGATCTTTGAAATTGAAAAGGTAGGAGAGATTTTTATATTTTGAGCTTTTGGTTCAGGCTCTACAGGAAGCATGCTGTATACCATTTTGGCCTTTTGTCAGAATTCGTTTTCTTACCTACATTTATTTTCTTTGAACCAATGCACGGCTTTCGTACTTCTGCCCGCCTCCTAGCACTCCGTTTGACTGTATTTACAAATAAGTATGAAGTGTAGACCTGCTTTCCGTGACCATATTGTAGCAATTCCTGGCTACTATTCACCATAATGCACTGGTGTGTTTGTTATAAGTAGGCGTGTAGTAATGCTCAGGTGTATACTAATAAGTAATCATTTAATTTATTTGTATTATTTTCGAAATATTAAACCACGACCTCTGGAATATACGAATAGTACAATAAAACACGATGTTGTACTAAAAGCAGGTACCAAATGCCAGTTGCACTGGGGTTTAGTATATGCACTTCTGTACAGCAAAAAAGTTGCGAGCATAGCTGACTAACCATTCCCTCAAAAAAAAGAAAATAGGCGCTTGTCTTGTCATAATTTTGTTTCAGATCAACGCGCTGATTTTTTTTAAGAGCCCTTAAAAGCAGCCTGGGCCAACGCTGCGTGTTATTTGACAAAAGAATAGCACAGTTAAAGTATTCCAAGAGGCGGAAGACGACAAGTTCTTTCATAAAGAGATACGACTAGGAAAACAGCAGAAGGGGATGTTTGTTTTTATTCTTGTGACTGTTGCAGTCAATCCCGTTTCAGACAGAGCGGACAGCAATGGTCGCGTTAGGGACTGTACATGCATTTTATTTCAGTTCGAGATATGCAGTTTAATTCTCTCATTTCTATATTGGGGTCAGCCAGATTGGATTTTACTTTTTTACACCCAATAACTTGCAGTGCCAAAAAAAGAAATGCGTGCGGAAATCTAAATCAACGCCTAAAATACTCGCCGGCTTCCCTGTGACGACAGTGCCGTGTTTTTTTCCCATGTAGCTACGGTGCTCCGAAGACGCTACACGTGTGCCCGGAGAAACTGATCATGCCCAGTGGCAGTGGCAGGGACACTAAACAAGTTTACGAACAGTGTCATCGTAATACAACCCATGTGGCGAATAAAGCAATATGGTATCCAATGACAATGAAACTGCATGTTCGCGCAGATTTACATTACTGATTCTGGCTGTGTAAATAAGCACATGACGGCAACTGAAACACGCGCATCTTGCAAACAATGGCAGAGTTCTATGTTTGGAGAAGTGGCAGGAAATCGTGGTATGCCTTGACTTCACCGAACGCATCTTCTAGTCTCTGAAGACATGACGTCCAAGATCACAATAGTTGTCTTCAAGAGTCAAAAGTATGATTACTTCTGAAACCTTATTGATGGAGCTGGAAGTGGTATAGAGAGCATCCCGCTCGCTCATAGAAACACTCAAATGACTCCAGGCGTATGACTTGCTGTCTACACGCTAGTGGACGTAAAATAGAAATTTCATACTCAAGTAGCCCTGTTCGGCCAATACAGGGGCAACGTGGAGGCTGACCGGGGGAGAGTGGTACTTGCCCGTGACTGTGTAATAGAGACTGAACATCTCGCAGAAAGAAAGATGAATTATTGTTGACTGACTGATGAGCATTTTGCACCTGATACTCCTGTTTGTGGCCATGCGGCGACGACTGCAGGCATTTATGAGATTTCACATTCATTTTGTTTTCACATCGGTCATGCGCTGTCATGTTCGATTCAGGGTTTCTTAACTGCCTTACGTATGTACAAATGTTTATTTATGTTATTGGTAGCGCCTGTGACTGTGTCGGCATTTATAAAAGTGAGCTTTTGCTTTCCATTTTTTTCTGACGCCACGCCTTCATTGTGGGCCTTCTTTTTTTCTAGGAAGGAGCGTATTTTCGGTCTTCGAGGGCAGAAGCTTATAAACTTGTGCAAAGCTGCCTTTTTGTTGCGAAAGAAACACTACGCCAGCCAACTCAGCTCATCACGTATACTCGCATGCCGCTGCCGCAAATGACAGGGGCCGCCAACTTGGGTCTGTCGTTTCCATGGGACGGTTATGTGAGAACCAGGCTGCCAGGACCCTGGTATTCATGTTACCCCTTAGGCCCGTAAGTCACGTTCAACCGCTTGGTTAAAGCGGGGCTTTATATGTGGACTTGTAGCCTATGCTATCGCGTCATGCCCTTAAAGGCGGACCTTAAGCGTCCCCCATATTTAGATGCAATAAACGCCTTTACCACTACCATCTAAAATGCCGATGAAATTTGACGCGTTCAATGGAACTCTGGTTGTGTTCGATGCAACGCTCAGTCGCTAGGTTTCCGGCAGCCAAAGTGTTGGCTCCACACTCGTATGCCTTAGTCACATATGGCAGGCGCAAAGAAAGCCTTAGGAGACGGAGTGCAGAAGAAATGGATGGAGAGCGCGCTGAACGTCTTGAGAAAAGAAGGAAGACAAATGTGCCGATTTAATCTTTGAGCTTTGAGACGTCGGAGGTGGTCGGCGTACCGAGAGAGTGGGCGAGCACAAGTCTGCCACGCGAGAGTTTCACCGCTGCTTTACGAACAACCCCTTTGTAAGTGTCTGTCCTGTGTGCGACCGGCTGTGGCATAAAAATAATCGAACAGCCGTGAATGAACCTATGCAACTGACTCTTCATTTGGCCAAAAGCGTAGCCATGTAGCCGTTGCTTTTTCAACTCGACTAGGGTTCACCAGAGGTAAACCACAGGCAGCTTTGTTTAGTCTAATGAGATCATGAAAGCTTACTAAGCCTCTTGGCGGGGAGGTAATTAGACCAAAGTGCTTGATGCTCCCGTAATTGGTTTTTCGGCTAGCATCTTCCTATCCAGCAAACATTGGAGTATGAGATGGGAACTCCTTTGGCTGCGATGTAGAAAATGCAGGTTAGCCTCGGTAGGCTTGATGTAGGTGCTGCAACGGAGCCGACATAGACCTGAAGGGGGCTGTTGACAAACACCCGATGGGTTTAACCTAGGACCGATGCAGGGATCCCTTATTGGGATACCTGGTTTCTCTCGCATTGCCAAATGTGCACGTCCCACCAAATTGCCCTGATTGTTATTTCGGACAAATTTGGGCAGTTTTTCTGCTGTATAGATGCGAATGGTTCTACTGTACGGTGAGTTGCAGGCCGTTCAGGACGACCACTTAAAGAGCAACAGTTAGCAATTTGCATGTTCCAGTGGTTTTTTGCGCAATTTTCATAGGCCAGAGAACCAAAGCCATCAAAGTTTTCTAATGGACTAAAGATGCTAACAACTGTTGTGCAAATCATCGATAATAACCATTTAGGCCACCACTAATACAAATAAAGAATGTAGATAATGCTTCCGCATTAGTATGCAGGCACTCCTTTTTGTTCAGCCCCGCTAGAGCCAGTGCAGAATCACAGTGGAATTGATTCGGCAGCCGCATTTTGGCTAGCGCTATTTTTCGCGACATGAGCCCGCATTTAGGTTGCGTCCACTATCATCCTTAACAAAACTGGCAAACATGCCTACGAGCCAGTGTCTATCCCAGCTAAGACCCATGTGAGACCTAAAACGGTTTTGTTTGGGCTGCCCTAATTGGGCTGGGTGTCGTCTTTAAAGCTAGAACCGAGTTGCTATTGCACGTGCTTTCAAATTACCCACCAGGGACCGATTTTTATATCATGTGGGTAGGCACGCCTTCCAGTTTCGTTTCGGCCGATGTGGGTAAGGAGGTTCAGCTAAGGCAGCCTTATTTTGGGTTCGAGAGGGTTTGCCCAAATTTAGCTGTCATTCATATTCCCTTAAATAACCTACAAGAAACCGAGATGGGAAGCATCTGGGCATGCCCGTGTTTGCCTCACTACGCCGATGTAGGTCCCACAAAAATATATTATGGGCAATCTCATTTCTAATCTACAAGGCCTTTCCCACAAAGAGCCCACCTTCAGGCTGGATGTTGCTTCAAATATCCGGCAAGAGACCCTTGTGGTCTGGATACAGGAATGTGTTCGGCGTTAGCCCGGGCAACGCCACTATGGGACCCATGTAGCTCGAACAGGAATAAGCACCAATGGAGGTTAACCGCTTTTGCCCAATCGCGAACCGATGTAGGTACTATGATGGTTGTCCTAGTCCTACTTCCCTACATCGGATCCACTAGGGCTCCACATCCTGTGCTACATGGTTTGAGGCAGAAACGCGGTATTGTGTTCAGAAATGATAAACTTGCGCCGCCGTCCGCTTTTGTTCAGCGCCCTCCCAGCAGGGGTTTGAATTATCGCAGCCGGGCACATTCAGAGGGGTACCCGAAACGGCAACTTTGCTATTTGCGGTGTTACGCCTGACCATCTCGTTGTCTTTATTTCCTGCCATGCACGTTGGCACCTAGGCGAGGCCACCGTCATCAGAGTCCGGGATGATTGTATTTAGCTGAGTGCCGGTTCCTTCAGCTATGGTTGCTGTCTTAGTCCCCTGGCAGCTCGATTCAATGAGCATAATCGCGTTATAACAGCGGTTGCATTTTCAAGATGGCGGTATTCCTTCAGAACAGCGCAGGCACGCGCGTCCAGGAAGGCGGAAAGAAATGTGGACGTGACACTTATTGCTTGTTTTACTGCCTTGGTTCAAGCCTAAAACAACCCCAATGGCTATATGAAGACAGCCATTGGTCTTTATTAAGCCCGGGTGTATCTCGCGAATTCGCCACCTCTATAGGTTTTAAAAAGCCACCAAAACTAGGTTGCGGGAGACCCGACTAGGCCAAGTGGCCCAGGAAATGCTAGGTTTTTCTCCCTATGGCATAAGAAACGCCAAACTTCTTTGTTTTATACGGAGTCCTGGCTTTAATTAAGGCAGTCGGGTATGCTGGCCGCTTGTTGTATAATTTGGCCGCAGTTGGGAGTACGCCTTGCACATTACTGTTTAGGTTTTCTATCTTTATCCAGAAGATTCTCCTGCCTTTTGTTGCACCTCCACCAACCACCACCAATCACTAAGTTACTATGTGGATCATGGAGAATTGAAATTATTTTCTATAAACGTTCTTGCAATTTCTTGCAACACATGCATCATAATAAATATTTTAGTCAATCTAAAAAGGCGGATTTGTCATAATAAATGTAAGTTAAAACTTTCACACGCCAAATTGCCTTTTGGTAACGCAACAAATGGCATGCGGATATAATGGTCGCGCCATCTAGCTATCAAAACTGCCTCGATCATTTTTCTGACCAGCTTCCGTTTGCAGCTCACCAGTTTTTACTTTTGGCGACTTCATGTGCATAGCTTTTCAAACGCCAGTTTGTATGTTGTTTTGCGTGTTTGCTTAAAATTTGTTTTCTGCTCTGTAAACTTTTGAGCACGCATTTGCCTAGTTTGCCCTATTTAATTTTCCACACCAGGATGGCAATAAATATGCGAGGTCTCCGGCGCGTTCCTCTGGTATCCTTGTATGTACCTCTATTCTGCGTTGTCCCGTCACAAATAAATAACCAGCACGCTCAAACTTATCTGATCGCAAAAAGGACAATGACATATAATCAGTAGCCGACTGTGCAAGGAAATGTCTGTGTCCGCTACACTTTGCGCTACTGATCCGAGAGGCTTTCCAACTACCCCTTTTGTTGTTATTCGCAGCCTGACCCTCCAGCAAACGCAAATTATTCGTATCAGCTAAATAAACAATTCACAAAAAAAGTTTCTCGGCAAAAAGGTCGCTCGTGCTGCCAGACATCAACGCAGCCATTCGGAACTGAAAATCTGCTCTTATATAGAACTATCTTTTAGTGGAATCACCTCCAGTGTCCATTTATCTGAAAATAATTTTTGAAAAATGAGGAAATGAGAGCAAATAGTGTAATGACATCAACAGTTGTCTTCATATTTAGTACTAGTTCACTGAATTTTCATAGATTGCATATTAACAGGGGTCGCAGGGACTTAGCTGAAGTTGCGGCTTATGAAATGTACGTGCTTCAGCAGAGTTAGTGGTTGGGCTAGTCGGTATTCACTTGCTTATTTTCGATATGTTACATATTCATTTATATGCCGAAGAGAAAATTTGGTCGGTAGTTTACTAGGAACTGATGAGATCAGATGACAGCGGTTGCGCGTGATATTTGGTGGCAAATAATCTGTTCCATAAGCATTTTTACAGCTCCCTCGGTCAAACACCCTACATCACACCGCCAGCTCGCATATCTCATCGCACCGGCCATCCACTAGTAGTTTCATGCCAGCGCGCCCGCACCGTCACTTTTTCTTCATCATTCTTTCTTCGCACTGCAAAAGACTGAAATGGCTTTCCCTACGATGTTGATGCCATCACCTGCCCATCAAGTTTTGTTAATAGTTTAAATATGCATTTCATAAATATCATGTAGGAAATCATATTCAATCAATGTTTGTACTCCCACCCCTTATGCAATACCCCCAATGTGGGATCTTTAAGGTAATAAAGAGAAAGTGAAATATTAGTGGGCTATTGCATGCAGTGGGAATGGTTGTAAAATTAACAGCAATAGGAACATTTGAAATACAGGAAGTATCATTATACCATCCCTGAAGGCTACAGGGTATCCAAGACCACTCCTGCGCATTACATAGAAAGCGTGGCATATTAGCGGTCTTTTCAGGAGAAAGCCGAACTGAGGGTCGAGTACAATTACACTGATACAAAATAGCTACCTTGTTTGCCGTTCTACTGTCTTGGCACGTCAGTATGCTTTTATCCTTTTTTACAATGAGGATGTTCATACAAGAGCATCAATTAGAGAAGCCACATTTTTATATTCGGTATAAGCCTCGCGCACTTCAGAAACATCACCAATACCTCAAAAACAACTCTACTCGCTTACAGACAACATAAACTATTTCTTTGGGTGCTCTCCTGCGCATGTGGAATTTGCCTGTATACTTCAAATTCGGGTTTCCCAATTAGTGTCAAACAATTTCGTATAGTGCTTTTGCTGTGGGGCTCCTGATAGTTTTTGAACCGATTTTGAGCCGAAGCTACAAATAATCTTGATTAAAATAGTTTGTCGGACTGTTGTTTCTGCGCTCGTCGATGTTTCTAAGCGCTGTCAGCTACAACAGATGATAAATAATAGCTTGTTATGTTTTGGTATATATTGTTCGGTATAGATGGCGTTTTGTGTTTGTTAGTTAGGTTTTTGCATAATGAAATGAGGAGTTTGCCACGGCGAGAGCCAAGCCAAGATCGCATCAGCCGTTCATTTTTTGCCGTGTGCAGCGAGTATCCTCTGTGTTTTCCCACGTTTCATTCGAAAGTTATCCGACACCAGCTGCTGCCTTTTCGTCTTGCCTAACAGTATTTTGTAAAAATGCTCCTGCTGTTTATGTTCAGGTGGTCAGAAATAAAAGAAGTGTTAGTGTATCGAATTGTTCGACCATACTCGCCGTCACCCACTTACCATAAAAGTGTTCGTTAACCTTGATACAATGGACAGCGGAGACTTTTGCACTGCTTTCAGGCCAGAAAAAACAAAAACAAAAAGGCCTTACACAGGCTGAAGAGGGCAATACCCGATGCGCTGACTACCCTGCTAAGGGTAACAGTGCCCGCTTAAGAGTCTCTGCAGTACCTTGCGCCGCTTTGCCCATCCAAATCGAATGCGCGACCTTGGAAGCGTCTCATGGCGTCACAGCTTGATTATATCGTCTGTGACGAACGCCGTCTTGAAACTCCTCGACGAGGACTTCTTCCATCTTTTAGGTGATGTCAAAATCCATGCGTGGCTAGACGTTGGCACTTTGGAGAGATTGTCCAGGTAAGGAGCAAAACACCGCAATATTTTGGTAAATCGCGCATTGCTGACAATAAATGTTTTCCAATCCAATCCGTCTCTTTTCAAGCCATTCATACCAAAGCAGCCCCTCTCAGAAATGGTTGGGGATTCATCGGCGAAACGGCGAGGCCGATTTGCCGGCCGTCGATTGACCAGAAGATCTATTTCAGTGGTCATAAACGTGTGCATGCTCTTTAATATAAGTCAGTTATGTACTCGAATGAAATCATTTGCCAACTGGATGGTTCTTACCCAGGCGGCAAACACGACGCCGGTGAATGAGCAAACGACAATGGCAAAAGCCCTGATAAGCATTGCTTGTGCAACAAGCTGCCTCTATTCGTGCAGTTTGAAGATAGGATTCCTATCCGTGATAATGTTGGGGAATGTTCTTTTTCGTGTATTTTTCTAAGTAATCTTGGGAGGAGTAATGTCTACAACAAGCGGCAAACACTTGTGAAAGGCATAAGATTCTGCACATACGCGAATCCGGACTACCCACTCACACCTCTTTTAGTGAAGCCTTTAAGCGCACCCACATAACACCAGACCAGCTGGCTTTTAATGAAGCCACGAGTATCATCAGACAGGCAGAAGGGTGGGAATTTGGGAAGATTGTGGGTCTCTTAACTTTTGTTGACGTAAAAAAACCGAAATATATATTTCCAAAGGAAGTGTCCTGCTTGCTAACTGCCAGGCATGCTTGTACCGTGCTCAGGAGTCACAACACTTTGGCCTACTTCCTCCAGCTCTTTAAACTTACCTAGTTCTTCGCTAATATTGCACTTTTGTGTACAAGGTTCCCACTGCGCTGAACAGTTACAGATTGCTGCAAAAACACTAATTAAGACGTCACATTGTTTTAACTGGAGTACCTACAATATGTGTTTGCACATCATCGTCACTTGCACAAAGTAAATATATATTCCTTTAAGATTTACTGTAAGTAATGGCCTGCAATAATTGCCCCTGCTCTTGTGAGCATGATGAAAAGCAAGCATTATACTCCAGTTATCTATTTGTTAACATTCTGGAGTATTCTCTTTTCCGAGATGTCTCTCGAGCCGGTCTAGCCGCCGGCTATGGTCTTCTGCCCGGCAATGCACAACAAAGCGGTGCCATTCTTCTTCTAGGGCAACTTTCCGTTCATCAAGAGCCATCATGTTCCTGTAGAGGCAACAAAAGAAAAAACTATAGTAACGCCTGAGGAAACACTGCATAAGGTAAGATAATTGCATGTAGGTTTTGTTGAAACACATCTTGAATTAGTATTTCAAATTACTTTCGGAATTGCAATACACTTGATTTCTATAACTAAAGGATGCATGTACTGCAAAGAACTGTTAATATACTTAATATAACAAAAGTATATACAGGGATGTGTGCATCATCTGTTGCATGTAGAGACAGGATCGAATTCAAAGCGTCCTGACTTATAGATATGCAAACCCTAGAAAACTCAAGAATTAGACACCGCGAAAGCTTCGCTACACGGCTTAGGTAATAAGGCCAGAATGGAACACGAACAGGATAATTGAAGGCAGATTATTATCTAGTCTTTCTGATCTAAGATCGCTTCCCCTTGCTGCTCTCATTCTCTCATTGCAGTTGTCACTCCCCTTCCAGTCTCCCATAACTGTGGCTTTAAACTTGGCTTTCTTTCCTCGAGTCATTGAAGAGCAGATAACCCTAGAGTTTCCTAATTACTGCATATACGTAGCACACCTCAGCATTACCAGAAGCTGTGCGTCAACTTCAAATTTCTTGCTTTGTTTCTTTGTTTGTTGTTTGGTGGCGGTTCCATTATCTTGCTTTATACAGTTTTGAATTGGTCTTACAGTGTGCATTACAATTGTTCTGGATTTATTCTGTGGCCGCAGCTTCATGCGCATTTTTTGAAACTTTCTGATTGAATTATCTCTACACGGAACAGAAGTATACATGCAAAAACCACTTCAAGAGTGTTAAGGTGCAGCACATAGGTGAAACTGGTGCCACACCGTCTGGTGTATCTTCGAAGTATATACCATGCAGTTTTCTCAGCTAAACGTGCTTGCTGCAAGAAGAATATATGCAATTTCCTGGATATAACTGTGTAAGAATACTGCACACAAGATGCTTTAGGGTTCCGTGCACAGCCCTGTCTTACCTGTTGTCACGCTAATGCAGCACCGCCGCTTTCGTTGCGGCTCTCGCTGTTCATTGTGTTGAACTAGTGTTGCACCAGGCATATCACTGTTGCCTATTATGTGTACCTGGGAACCATTATCTTCATGCGTGGTGTCCAGCTGGTCGTTTTGTGGCGACATGGTGCTCTATGCTGAACTTGGGAGCTGTTGCTCTGGTTCGCATAAAGCCATGAGCAGCTGTGCTGCCGGTGACCCATAGTCTGCAAGAAAGGACAGTGCAGAAAGCAAACGTGTGAGTGCAAGAAATAATGGGGCAATTCAAAGTAAACTGTGTTAACCAAGCCATAAAAGGCTTCCTCATTTTATGGTACATGGGCATGTTTGATGTATGCTGTGAGTTTACACACCATCAGGTAACTCATTTAGGCCGCATCAATAATCGAAATTCATCGTGTTTTTATGCACCTTTACTTTATGCACCGATAAGTCGTGATAAACACCGATGTAAAACACCATTTCAGCAAGCAGATCATTGCGCACAAGGATTCGCGCTGCATATGCATGAACAACAAAACACTTGCCGCTCATCTGACAGTCGTCGGTCTGGCTGGGCTCCAAAACAGCAGCTTTCCCCAAAGTAGCATCCCTTACTCCCTTTGCCAACGTCATCTCGGCAGTGGCCTACATGGGCGCTGTCATCACGTTTTTTTTTGGAGACGCCACTCCGTTGTCCTTCGTTCTCGGCGTATGCACGAAGCCTAGACTTGCTGCAGAAGGAGATCGAGCTCATTATATTCTTCTCCCGTGCCGGATCTGAGAATGAAATAGAAGAAGTGTAGGCTTGGTTATGTGATCCCGCATATAAAATAGTAGTATGATAACTGAGAAACGATAAGGGCAGGAGCGTGTCTACTAGAAACAGGATCACTTCCGCATGTTACTAGATGGCAGCAGAGAGAAAGGCAAATCAGAGGAAAGACGAAAACAGGACCGTCGTAGCCCCCTCGTGCGCCGAAGCAGCATGGATGCCTGTGGAAGCTTGAAATTTAACAGGCAGGGAACTCCCGCGCTACGCAAAGCTACACGCGCAAGCACCCCAAGATAAGTAAGAAACTACTTACTCAGTTTAGCTCGGTCGTGTTGCCGGAATTATCCAATAACCAGGTCTACGCTGTCACGCAAGGCTCGATGAGGCTGCTTGCGCTGGAAGGCGGTGCTGCGTTTTCCAAAAGGTTTTGCCACATGTGCTGATTTTGGAAAGGGCTTAACGCACAATCTTCCGCAACAGGCACATTTCCCTGGCGATTCTAAGCCTCCTTCCAGGCATTAGGATTGGAACAGGGTCGGTGAGCTCTGCAGAGGTCACTACATCATATAGTGAAATATATTCTAGTTCACTATGCTACAGCACTAGAGCCGATGGCTGCCTTGTTGGTTGTGTGTTAAGCACGGTTGCGATATCAGAAGGCTTTGCGATGCCCGTTCGCCGGCCGCTGCGACCTCCGCTTCTCCTTCCCGCTGCGACGGCTTCTCCTTCGCGAGCGGGAAGGAAAAGTCGTTCCGCTTGCAGTCTCCCGTCTCAGTATTCATGCATAGGCAGTAGCTTTCCCGATAGCTCGTTGAGCAGAGCGGGCGCGAAAACCTGCTCTGCTATAACTCTTTAATAAAAGAACAGTAGCAGAGAGCAGCAGATCTTTCTAAAACCGCCTTACAGTCCATGCTATAGCAAACACAGCCTCAATGATCACACGTTAGCTGCAGAATTAGCTCGAGTTCTGAACGCGTGTGTCAAAATATTGTGCCAAATCAGATTTTGACAAGCATTATGACAATTTGTTGCTTGAACTGCCACCTACTGCCGCCCTTTCGTTAATAAACTTTCAATGTTGCTCTCTAAATACTGCAAAATAGTTGCATTATCCTCCTAATGCATGCATGTGAGAGAAAGTTGTTCAAAGAGTGTGATGCAGTTTACCTGGCTCGACGCTGAATTTCAGCACTGGACCTCTAGATGTTCCTTCACTCAGTTCCGAATGGAGATTAAGCGTTTCGCTGCAAGAAATAAGCAAAATTACCCGGTTTTAGAAAGCATGAGGGAAGTAAACAATAACACTTTCATAAGGAACTACTGTAAAGGAAGTACTGAGTAGCTTCCCGGTTTCAGAAAAGTGTGCTCGTTATATGCTTTTGTGAATTTTAATTCATATTTGTACGCTATCCTATGCAGCGTATCTGCCATTCAATTTGAAAAGGAAATACAAGATGAGCGATTTGTCGCATGAAAAGTGTTTAAAAGACAAAGCACTTTTTGGGAGACATGTGGCATTTTTAATTAGGAGATTGACATAGAGCAAGGCAAAGTAGCATGGTCTAGATACGGGAGCTGTAGAGATATTTTTATTTAGTGGTTTGAAAAATATAGCAATCAAGAGCATTACATCACCCCCCCCCCCACCCACACTCACACCCACGCGCACCCACAGCACCCCCCCCCACACACACACACTTGCTTTTCGCACAGCTCCTGCCCCCCCCCCCCCCTCCCCCCTCTCGATCGCGTTCCGCGTGGCGCTGACGATAACAGGACGTCCGCTGATAAGGGTGCCATTGATGAGCACTCTCGAGGTTCTTCGGGGGTCGTGAACTCGGTTCCAATCATCGGCACCTTGCTTTTCCTTCTACTTTGTATTTAATAATCTTTCACCCTAAACCCTTATTACAGTCCTAATATAGGCCAATAGCAAAAGTAAAAATAAAAAGATCCCTACGCTTTCCTTGCCCTCGCCGTCTGTTTGCTTCTTTCCTTCGTGTTTCTTTAGGAGTCGCTCATTTCTCTATATAGTTAAAGTGTGCAGAGGAAGCTGACAGCGCACCGACACAAATGACGATGGAGACTTCTGGGTTCTTCCCCATAAGCTGTGGCGCGCTGTTGAGTTTCCAGCTTCCTTGGTCGGATGCGTGATAGTGCTTCGCAACACGATCGCGTTGCGTCGCCGGTTGCTGTCTACAGTCCTCCGGACAACCACATAACCCGTCTTCCTTTGATGAAAAGTACTGGCTGGGTACCACTCGTACACGATCGTCGCGGAGCTCCGCAGCCGTACGATACCCATGTCATGGTGACAAAGTAGGTAGGTCAACAGGCAGTAGCAGCCCTGTAGAAGTTCATCTCATGCTCCGGCGCCATTTGGCAGCGAGACCCTGCCATTTTCAGCTGACATAGCGACCAGGACGTTGAAGATTGGTTGGCGTTGTAAGATTGGTTGAGCCGTCATAATAACTGCGACGACCGCATGGACATCAAAAATGTAATCTTTCCCTGAGCGACATTACTAACCAGTAGTATCAGAACCATGAGGCCGACATACCAACTTGGGCCACCTTCAAGACAGCGTTCGCGGAGGCTTATGGTCGGCGCACAGTGCGGAAACTAAGTGCTGAGCAATCCTTGCGCGTTCGGGCTCAGCATGAAGGTGAAACCTTCAATAGCTACATAATAATAATAATAATAATATTAATTGGTTCACAGGAAGGGAAAGGCGAGTATCTGTCACACTTGCTTTTGTAGACACGTGAACCGCGCCTTAAGGGTAGGGTGTGGGCGGGAGTGAAAGTGTATAGAGAGAAAGAGGAGCCGTAGGCTACGGAGTATTTCGACCATCTGGGGATGTTTAACGCGCGCTGACATCACACAGCACACGGATGCCTCTTCATTTCGCCTCCATCGAAATGTAAAGCGAAGAGGCGTCTGTGTACTCTGCGATGTCAGCGTATGTAAAAAGATGTCACGGTTTTGTGCAAGCATGTCAACCCGTCTAAGGACGCGACAGAAACGATAAAGAAATTCATAAAGGTTATGAATTTGATATATTCCACATACTGTTGACAAAGAAGCCCACCACAGTGGCCTCAGTCTACAACCTCTGTCTGTTTTCACGAGTTGCGCAAGCAACACCTCTGCACTTGTCGCCCTCCCGCACTTGCTGCGTACATCTCTGGCCTTGCTGTGAGCAGTGAGTGACGTTTTGGCTCGCGTTAAAATTTCATCCGGGACGAGGTCGCCCAGCAGCTTGGGCGCCTGTCTGGTCCCCGTTCACGCCCGTCATCTACAGTCCATTTCCTTACCCCTACGGTCCGACATACCATCACGGAGGAGGTTGCCGATACACTTCCTTTTTTCGGGCAGCCGGCGCTCTTGATATCTCATGTCGACCCCGTTGCACTGCGCCCTCCATCTGTTGCTGTACACTGTTGTCGTGTAGGCTCTCTCTATGCCGGTGCAAATGCCTCCCAGTTTATGTGAAGTTGCCATCCGACCAGGTCCGCAGCAGTCAATTGCATACCGGCATAGCGTCCCCGACTGTCGCTCCACGGCTCCGTTCAACGGCATCTCGCTACAGTTGGCACTAATGCCATCCACGCAATCTCTTATGCCTGTGGCATGCTAGGCCACATCGTCTTCGTTTGTCGCCGTGCTCTGCGCCCTGTCTCGGAACGCACTACACCTGGCTACTGTTCTCCAGACGACACTTTGCACTCACCTTCAATGACATACACATCCCTCCACCCATCACAGCTCTACAGGCCGCAAGAACAATTAGTTACCGCTCGTGTCCATTTGCCTTCGTTCGCTGTCGCAATGCACAATCGCAGCATAGCCCAGTACTCGTGAAATTAGCAGCGGCAGTTTTTGGGGCACGGACAGCATGCATTTAGTCTACAAGTCGCCATCTCGCTCAGCTGAACATGTTCAAAGTATTTTAGTTGACGGCGTTAGTGGACGTACGCTTGTGGATATCGGCGCTACCCTTTCAGTCATCACCTAAAGGTTCTGCCTGTCACGTCATAGTCGTCACCCCGCCTTCTAGACACTCTCTGCACTGTTAACGCTGATCCCGTTCGTACCTCTGCTGCTTCCCCAGCGTGCGTCGCCATCGCAGATGCCGTATATATCGTTGAGCTGTTAGTGCTTGGCTCATGCGCATGACCCCATTCTCTGCTGCGATTTCTTTCCTGCTCCCATGCTGTTACTAACTGTGTCCGCGCTCATGTCGCTTTCTGTGCTCTCGTTTATGCGGTTCTCGACGACGCGCCGTCTTTCTCTGGCGCCAAACTAGTCGCCGCCGACATCAACATTCCCACCAGCTATGCCTTGTGTGCGACCTCTTCTTTCGGCGCGCCTGTTCTCTTCGTGCGTTATTCTGTGTTCGCTGCTTGCCGCCTCGTTCTTCTCTTTGCCCTCATCTACACTGACGACGGTGCCGCTGCCATTGTTGTTTCTTATGTCTCGTCTCCCTTAAATATACTTAAAGTTTTTCACTCACTCACTCACTCTCGTCTTTTGCGATCTCCTCACTTAGTGGCGAATACGTTCGGTATGTTGGAGCTATTGACCTCATCTCACCATTTGATGTTAATGCGTATTCGCCACAACGTGCTCATAGCGCCTCTCTCAAACATATTGTTACGGACGACAAGGAAGAAGAAGCGGGCAGTGGCGCGGGAAGGAGCGCTCGCGCTAGGCCCGCGAACATTCATTAAACGTCATCTACCATCGCCATCGGTCATGTTCTGTCTCCTGTCTTCATCGGCTTACCGCTTCGTAACATTTGGTTGGAGGTGCGGCGTACGACATCCCCATCCTCGCCTTGGATCATCGAGGCCATCTTCAAGCCGGGACCATCACGGAGGGACCAGGGACATCGCCGAGCAGCTTCGCCCCAGCCCTTCAAGCCCAGACCTGAACAACTACCACCGCCCAGCCCCCAGCCCGGACCTGAAGACAAGGAGAACAGACATACGAATCAGAACCGAGACGAAGGACCCGAAAGACCCGAATGACCCGAAGGAACCGATGGACACGAACACGCAACCCCCGCCTAAGCTGCCCGATGTGACCTCGAGCCATCGGTCCCATGGACTCTGGTGACGGATGGTTGACAGCTCCAAGGGAGGCGGATCACCCACGCATCATACATCGTACCGGCAAGCCGTTCTATTCTTCCTTCTTCCTCTTCTTCTTCAAGCATCCAGACACGCCCATCATCATGCCATAAAATCATTAACATCGCTAAACTTCCTCGTCCACGATCGGGACGATCGCTCGGTGGCCCCGGGTTATGTTACGGACGACAAGGAAGAAAAAGCGGGCAGTGGCGCGGGAAGGAGCGCTCGCGCTAGGCCCGCGAACATTCATTAAACGTCATCTACCATCGCCATCGGTCATGTTCTGTCTCCTGTCTTCATCGGCTTACCGCTTCGTAACAATATTATTACGAAAGGGGTTTGGCGCCGGAGCGCTGCACAGTTCAAGGAGGCAGAGAACTCAGCTGGTCAACGGCTCTTGGTCATTTCAGCAGCTGGTCTCCACGTATTTCTCAACGCCTTTTTTCCTGTCTTCTTCTATGTGTTTTCTCGTCTCCAGCATCGCTACAATATTACCTCTTCTTCTGATCTAAAGTGTATGGACATTTATCAATCTTTTGTGCAGTTACCTCGACAAGACTCACCACGAGAAATTGTTCGCTATCCTCAAACAGTTCCGTTCTTTGCTTGGCATTCAGATGACATCCTTGGCCTGTGCGACCACTGTAGTTCACTACATTGATTATAATGATGATGGATTTTAATGGGGGCAAGGGCGTCTCAGACCCAAGAGCGCCAAACACATGGTGAAACGGTCTACTCAAGTTGATGTAATGTGCTAAGTGGTGATGTTTTATGAAGGTAAAAAACAGTGGTGTATAGGGCTTAAAAATACGTTCTCTCTGTAAAATCGCTAAAACAGTGGTGTATAGTGCTTAAACTTCATTTGCGACGTATGATGAGCCGTGAAAAAAAAAAGATATGTAGATGCTTTAAACGATCTCATCCGTCCTCTCCAGGAGGAACGGGTTGAAACCCGCGTCGATAGGAAATTTTATGCAAAAAACCTACTTTAGATAAAAAATTCAGTACATGTTTTAAAGCAAGCATTGGGTTGTCACCAATAAAAATGGATGGGTGGGCAGGTATTTGATAAGTGTACAAGAAGGGAAAAAGACGTCTCCATTCTGGTTCGAGTTGTGCACATATAATTAAAACATGATTTACAGTAAGCCGATCACCACATCTCAAACAGTGTGGTGCAGGAGAGTTTGTTAAATGATATGTATGTGTTATATATGTGTGACCAATCCTCAGCCTGCTCAGAGCTACTTCTTTAAATCTGTCTCGCTTTTTTTGTTGTACCTGCCTATCCTTGACTTTATTGTGTGTAGTTTATCTTCTGATGCTGCGTCCCATTCCTCGTGCCATTGCTGCCGAATCATGTTTTTTATATGTGGCTTAAGGTCATGATACATTATCTTGTCAATGTCTATGTCATTTCAAGGGGCAGCTAACGCAGCAAGCCTATGAGCAACCTCGTTGCCTGGTATACAGCAGTGACCTGGTACCCAACATTAATTTTAAGTTCTAATTTATGGGCAGATATGAGGTTGTAAAAGAGATAATTTAGGACTGCGTTCTTATGCCATTTCGAAGACGATATAGAGGTTAAAATGTTGAGGGCGTCTGTATAGATTACCGCTTTACGTACTTTGTTTTCAATATTGTGTCTCGCAGCTAGCCGGATTCCATGGCATTCAGCGGTAAATATACTTGTATGTGTGTTCAGTGCTTTTGAACGTGAAAATTGCGGTCCATGTGCTGCACAGGACACTTGAGCAGACTTTGACGCATCAGTGTAATATTCATCACAAGTGTACTGCGCCTGAAGTGACATGAAGTGCTGCTGTATGGAAATAGTGAAGGCATGCTTTCCCACTTCAAGAAACGACAGGTCACAATTAACATCATGTATTTCCCAAGGAGGAATTAAGTTTAGATGTTCAATATGCGTTGCAACTCTAATTGGAAAGGGTTTTCTTGAGAAAGTGCTGTGCTAGTTTTGTCAAGCAGGAGCCGGCGACATGGATGATCCAGTTGGCATAGCACCTTCATAGCATAAGTTACACAAGTAAATTCTCTTCTTCGTAGCATGTGACCATCGCTTTGCTTCGACATAAAGTCTAGCAATTGGGTTAGTTCGAAAAGCGCCCGTGGCGAGGCGAAGGCCGAGGTGGTGCACGGGATCAAACAATTTTAGAGCAGAGGATGATGCGGACCCATAAACCATTGAGCCATAGTCAATGCGTGACAGAACTACACTATTCATAAGGCTCAAAAGGCAGTCGCGGTCTTTGCCCCATGAAAGATGAAAGAGAATTTTTAGCAGATTCATTGCTTAGAGACACTGCAGTCACAACTGTTTTATGTGGGCAATGAAGGAAAGTTTTTCGTCAACAACTACGCCAAGAAATTTATGTTCCTTCTTAAAGGTAAGGCTCTGACCATTCAGTGTAATCTTGGGGTCAGGTCTGATGCCACGCTGCTTAGAAAAAAGTACACAAACACTCTTTTCACAGTTAAATTTAAAACTATTGTCATCAGCCCATCTGGACAATTTGTTAACATGTAGCTGAATCTGTCTTTCACAGATGGTCAAGTGGCAAGATTTGAAGCTTATCTGGAGGTCACCAACATATACAGAGCAAGAAATGGTGTCTGGCAGCACGCTTTTTAGAGAGTTCATTTTGACTATGAAGAGTGCGCAATGGAGAACACCACCTTGAAGGACACCATTTTCCTGTATGTACTGCTTTGAATATGCATTGCCAACACGAACTTTGAAGGTCCGTGCAGACAAGTAACTTCGTATTGTATTCAACACGTTCCCTGTGATGCCAAGAGGGAAGAGGTCGCGGATGATACCATAGCGCCAAGTGGTATTATACGCTTTTTCAATATCTAAAAAGACAGATAAACAACGCTGTTTATGTACAAAAGCATCCCTTGCATAAAACTCAAATGCAATGAGCTGATCAGATGTTTACCGCCCAGCTCTAAAACCAGCTCGGTTTTGATGAAGAAGACCATTGTACTCAAGAAAATGAAGAAGGCGACGATTTACCATTTATTCAAAAAACTTGCACAGACAGCTGGTTAGTGCAATAGGCCGATAACTAGCAGCAAATGTGGGTTGGTTTCCGGGTTTTATTATTGCGATAATGATCGCTTTCTTCCATGCTTTAGGAAAGCGCCTTGTGGCCCGCATTTTATTATACAGGCAGAGTACGGTTTTCAAGAGTGTCCACATGCAGGTGCCTGAGCATTCCATATGTGATCCTGTCAGGACCTGGTGCTGTGTTACCACATGTGCCTAGTGCCATCTTCAACTCTTGCATGGTGAATGGGTTATTGTACCCTCCTGTGGATGGTCTTTTATCATGTATGTGCTTCCTCTCCTCAGTTGCCTTGTGCCGCAAAAATGAATCTGTATAGTGTGCTGAGCTGAATATGTATTCAAAGGGTTGCCCTAGTGTGTCTGCTTGATGTTGAAGAGAGTCACCACTGGTGCGTAAAAGGGGTGTTGTGACTGTGCTATATACTTTGAGTGCTGTTATTTTATTGTAAACTTTTTGTGCATCAGAATAAGTGTTCACAGAAGAAAGGAATGATGACAAGCTTTCTCACTTGGAGATGCGTCGAACACGCCTGCCATTTGCCTTTGCACGCTTAAAGGCTATTAGGTTTCCGGCTGTGGGGCAACGGCGTAGCTTCGACCAAGCCCTGTTTTGAGTTTCAAGAGCAGTCTTACATTCTGCGTTCCAACAGGGCCTTCGTTTATTTCTTTGCTTACCTGACGTTTGTGGATTGTATTTTTCTGCTGCTTCTATAATGTGCAGCGTGATCAAGTGCTGAGGTTCATCAACGCCTAAGTCAATAACTGATGGACTTGGCAGTGATGAGTGTTCCCTGAAGATCTCCCAGTTGGCTGCATGTTTTTAAACTTTCTAGGGCAAGATACATTTTAATTTTTATTGCCTGATACTTTACAGAGATTGCAAAAAGGTCACTGCCGTATAGAGTGTTAATTACAACCCACTCTATAGCTGCCAAGAGCATTGGGGAGCCAATAGCTAAATCTATGGATGTGTATGTGATATGTAATATGTTGTAGTATGTTGGCTCTTTTCTGTTAAATAGGCATGATCCGGAGGACAAATAGATTTCTTCCATTACCACACCTCAGGAGTCCATACTTGTACATCCCATTAATGGATGGTGTGCATTAAAGTCTTCGACCAGCAGCCATGGTTCTGGAAGTTATTCAATATAAAAAGACACTGTTGCTATTTTACCAAATGTAAGGTTCGTATTGTCACTGCCTCTAAGTCTGTATTAAGTGAGATGCTTCGGCACGGGATTGATTTTTGAGTTACAATGGAAACGCCGCCAGAGGGTCGAGTGCTGCCTTAACTATATTTCCTGTACACAAGATACTGCTTCAGAAAACGTATCTGCCGGTTGAAAGTGGGTGTCTTGCAGACAAATCATATTTGGTTGGTGCTCGGCGAGGATTTCATATACATCCTCCAATTTATTTAGCAGTCCTCGACAGTTCCAATGAACGATGCTCTCAGTAGCCATTTTTTGTAAGTGCGGAATCTGGATGAGACAGTGGGTTTAAAACTCGCCGCCTTTATCAGGTGGCTTAACTGGCTTATGCTTGATTTGAAGCGGTCCAACAGACCCCGTATCTCATTGGCGAACTCCCTAGGCACCACTGGCACTGGGGAGTCCACGCTCACCTCTATCGCCTCTGGTGAAGGCACGGAGGCAGGAGATTTTTCACGAGGAACCAAGTCCCTCTCAGATGTCTTTGGTGTCCCGGAAGTCTGGGAGAAAGTGACCTCCGGGATTGCAAAGATTGATGCAGCCGGTGGCTGCTTAGTGAGGAGCCGTGGTGGGAGCACGTTAGCAGCATTTCACTGCGTGCCCACCGTTACTAGACGCGGCCTGGCTCCTCTGCGGGCTGCGTCAGCATAGAGAGCGGAAGAAAGCATTCTATGTTTCTTCCTCGCCTCTCCGTGTGATATATTCTCAGTGAGCTTCAAATTTATCACTTCCTTTTCTGCCTGAAAAGCCACAGAGGACTATGAGTACGCAGGGTGAGTGCCCCACAGTTCACATATTTGAACTCATTTGCACTGAACTTATCGGTTACATGTTCGTGAGCGCTGCACTTTGCACATGTAAGGGGTCCTCAACATGTCTGGCTATCATGCCTATACCGCTGGCACATGAAACATCGGCGGGGGTTTGGTATGTATGGGCTTACTTTGCATCGGATGAATTTCACATTTATGAACTTAGGAAGTGTGCTCCGGTTGAAAGCGAGAATGATATGTTTCGTTCTTATTTCCTCATTTATTCGCCTGATTGTTATTCTTCGAACCGCAGTTACACCACGGTTCTGGAGGCCTGCAAGGAGGTGTGATTATGCTTCGTGTAAGGGGTCTCGCTCAGAGATCACTCCCTGGCAGCACTGACAGCTGCTAAGATTGCGGTGTGAGCGATACTTGAACGTCAAGATGGGCAAATATCTTTTTTGTGACGAGCTTGTTTGACTGGCTTTTGTCTGAATTCCTCAATTAGTCGGTCACCAGATCCTAGTTTTTTGGCTTTGTAATTTGCTCCAATGATGGCCTTCAGCGAGTTGGCAATCAGAAACACTGACAGTTCATTTATAGATTATGACTCTGTTATAGATCGCGCGACAAGAAACTTTTTGAAGTTCTCGGTTGGCGCCATGATTTGTTTTGTCACTTCGGTGCGACACCTTTTCGGAGGTCGATAACGTTATTTTGAAGATAGTTTTTCCATGCATTAGGATAGTCTAAGGGGTCCTAAATATATGCGCCTCTGGTTAACCCTTATACGCCGAGAAAGGTCCCAGAGCCCTTCGCCTGGTGGACAGGCGAGGAGACCATCAGCCAAGACTTGACCATGGCCTCGACCGACACCGTTCATGGTTTCTCCCCTCCACCTCTCAACCTTTCGCCACGGTACGGATGACAGCTTCAGTATGGGAGAGTTCACTACATTGACAACGATTCTGCGGCCAAGTGTTTCATGCACTAAGTTTTGATTGTGCTCTCTTCTAGTGCCCGTTGCCGCGTGCTCTTCCTGCAAGCTTGGTGACGCGGCCATTATATCACCGATGCGTTATTGATATCGGATCTACCGCCTACCGACGTTTCACCTCCGAGGATTCACAGCGACACCTGTTCCTGTGGCTCCGGGTGGCAACACCGCACTCGCCTACTTAAAGGCTGCCGAAATTAACGGATGCGGGATTCTGCGGCCAAGTGTTTCATGCACTAAGTTTTGATTGTGCTCTATTCTAGTGCCCGTTGTCGCGTGCTCTTCCTGCAAGCTTGGTGACGCGGCCATTATATCACCGATGCGTTATTGATATCGGATCTACCGCCTACCGGCGTTTCACCTCCGAGGATTCACAGCGACACCTGTTCCTGTGGCTCCGGGTGGCAACACCGCACTCGCCTACTTAAAGGCTGCCGAAATTAACGGATGCGGGATTCTGCGGCCAAGTGTTTCATACACTAAGTTTTGATTGTGCTCTCTTCTAGGTGAGTAACTTTTATCCTGATACAAGCTTGAACTTTGCTGTAATTGGCCGCAGATCCCAGTGAAACTTGCTGTCGTGCATTGCTGTTATGGGTGTTGATTTGAACACGTACCGCGTTCGCATTGGCTGTTTCCTTCAACACTGCAGAAAACATGCCCAGAAGAGTTGTGGCTTGATGTGGCTGAAGGCTGGGTGTTGGCTCCCCAGCATGAGAACACTTCTGCTTGCACTATGCATCGCGAAATTATTGCTATGTTCCGGTGATGTAGAACTGAACCCCGGTCCTGACCAACTAGAACTAATCCTGGAAACAATCAGCAACCTTGAGAAGGCTATCAGTTCTAACGTTGAGCACCAGAAAAAAATTGATTTGCAACTTGAAACAATCTCTTCGGGGATGCTTGACATAACCAACCGAGTATCAAGACTTGAAGTGAAAATGAGTGAATTTACTGGATTGGCGGAGGAAGTGAATGCGGTCAAATGTGATATGTGTCCTGAGATGAGACATGAACGTAAAACAAGCTAGTGAAGGTTTGGCTGGTGTGGTTGATGATCTGAACAACCGAATTCGCAGGAACAACCTAATAATTAAAGGTTTACCTGAGTCTGCATCAGAAACCTGGGATGAGACAGAAAATATTGTTAGAACTTTTTTTCGTACCCACTTGAAGGTGGATGCTGGCGAAATTGAACGGGCCCATCGTATCGGGAAGTATAATTCTGTATCTCGCCGCCCTATCATTGTTAAGTTTCGGAACTACAAAAGCAGGAATGCTATTTTAGGACATGCCCACAAACTGAAAGATGTATCTGCGCCAAAAGTATGGATAGAGGAAGATTTTTCACCAAAAGTTCAACTCGCACGGAAAAAGTTGAGAGATTTCGCGAAGGCAAATAAAGATGAAGGAAAGTA
This sequence comes from Amblyomma maculatum, assembly GCF_055883805.1. Classification (NCBI taxonomy): domain Eukaryota; kingdom Metazoa; phylum Arthropoda; class Arachnida; order Ixodida; family Ixodidae; genus Amblyomma; species Amblyomma maculatum. The sequence continues at coordinate 452,941,035 of NC_139344.1, read as the reverse complement.
CAGTTTTTCTTATAACAAACTAAAACTCAACGGCAGCATCTACAGATATGACGCGTCCTGTGACTGTGTTTTAGAACTTAAGCAAAGCCAGCGCTGTCCTAATGTTCATCAAGAAAAGTCATTTCAGAACCAACTCGGTTAGCAAACTCGGTCCGTTATCATTCCTTCTTGCCAATTTCCGCAGCCTTCTACCAAAACAGGATGACTTGCTGTCATTAATTGACACGTGCGATGCAAATGTTATTTTGGGGACAGAAACATGGCTTAACCCAAGCATCTCAGACTCGGAACTTTCTTTTTTAAATGCATTCACAATTTATAGAAAAGATCGCATTGGCGCCAAAGGTGGCGGTGTTATGATCGCAGTGTCACATTCGGTACCATCTACTATGGTCGATGTTGATTCAGAGCTGGAAATTTTATGGGTGAATATCGGTCTGGGCTTTAAGAAAATTTTAGTTGGCGTCTGCTACAGGCCGCCTAACTCCAGTTCTGACTTTACGGATAGTCTTCATGATACTATCGCTAAACTTCAGTCGTTGTTCCCAAATGCTGTGTTAGTTCTGGCAGGCGATTTTAATTATCCCGGCATCAACTGGACTTCAAACACTGTCCTCAGTGAGTGTACAAATAAAAGTGAATGTATAAAAATGCTTGATATAGCTCACTTTTTTTGCTTACAACAACTTGTGACTTCGCCAACTCGTGGCACTGCTGTTTTAGACATGTTTTTCACGACCCACCCTGCGCATTCGACAACAATGGTTACTGATAAAATAAGTGATCATTTTGCCGTTCATGTTAATCTCTCCCTCGAAGTCGAGAAATGCGACCGTGCAAAGAAAAAAATATATGATTACAGACGGGCAGACGTTGAAAATATGACGACAATGCTGGTCGATTTCTCATCTTTTTATCTCGATGGATTCGAGAATCGGTCGATAAACGACAACTGGGTATTGCTTCGTGATAAACTTCTTGAATGCCAAAACGCATGTGTACCTGTCTTAGAAATAGCCCCTTGTCATCGTAACCCATGGTTCACGACAACAATTAGGCGCAGTATACGCAAAAAGAAACGCCTATACAGGCATGCAGCTGTCTCGGACTCGGAGCAGCGCTGGGAGGCTTATCATGCGCAGTCTCTTCTCGTGAAAAGACAGATAAAAAAAGCTAAAGATGCTTTCTCTAATACTGAAATTGCTAACATGATGCGGAATGACCCGAAGAAATTTTGGAAGGTTGTAAAACCCAATTCTTCTAACGCTCTCCCGAGTTTAGATATAGATGGCATGCCTATCGACGAAACTCTTTTGGCGAATCAATTCAATGTGTATTTTAGTACTGTTTTTACTGACGAAGAGTCTTTTTCCGACACGGGCATTCTGGAATCTGTTGGTCACTCCATGAATGATATCACTATTTCCTGTCATGGGGTAGAGTGTGCCATTGACCGTTTGCCTTCGAACTCTAGTCCCGGACCCGATCGAATTTCCACAAAACTGTTAAAACTAACCAAACATATCTCCGGACCACTGCTGTGCAGGCTGTTCCAGTACTCCCTTGACACAGGCAAATTGCCTAAGGATTGGAAAATTGCTCATGTCATTCCTGTCTTTAAGTCTGGAAACAAAAATTAACTTCACAATTAGAGGCCCATTTCGCTCACTTGCGTTTCATGTAAACTCCTTGAGCACATTATAGCACCTCAAATCATGCAGTACCTTGTAAATTCTAAGCTCATCTTTTCTAATCAGCACGGGTTTCAACGTGGACGTTCCTGCGAATCGCAGCTGTTTGAGTTGGTCACTGATCTTCACCATTCTGTTCATTCGACTCATCCCATTGACGCCATCTTTATTGATTTCGCTAAGGCCTTCGATCGCGTTCCTCACTTCCGCCTAATTCATAAACTTAATGCAATGAACTTATCCCCTGGCGTGATTGACTGGATCAAGGATTTTTTAAGTGATCGCTCTCAATCTGTCATCATTAACAAAAATGCCTCTGCTCCTGTCTCAGTGAAATCGGGTGTACCTCAGGGTTCTGTCTTAGGACCGATTCTTTTTCTCATGTACATAAATGACCTACATAAATACATAAATGACATTGCCTCTAGTATTCGTTTGTTTGCAGACGATTGTGTCATTTACCGTCCCATTAAAAGCCCTCGTGACCACATTATCTTACAGGATGACTTAAACATTATTTCTGACTGGTGTACAACGTGGCTAATGCAAGTAAATACTGACAAACCTAAAGCTCAAACGTTTACTAAAAGGCGACGCGTTGTCCTTCATACCTATTTCATTGGTAACGATGCCATTGAACATGTGTCATCCATTAAATACCTAGGAGTACATTTATCTTCTGACCTTACTTGGTGGACTCACATTGAACACATTATCAACAAGGCCGCTAGAACATTAGGCTTTCTAAAACGCACTCTCTATCAAGCTAATGAAAAAACGAAACTCCTAGCCTATACAACACTTGTCAGGTCTCAGCTTGAATATGCATCCATCATTTGGCACCCTCATCAAACTTACTTAGCAAACTCCATTGAATCTCTACAGAGTAAAGCAGCCAGGTTTATTGCCCACGATTATTCCTACCCAACTAGCGTAAACAGTATCAAGCAACGATTTAATTTATTGCCCCTTGAGACTAGGCGACGAAATGCCCGCCTATCTTTCATGCACAAACTATACCATGGTTCATCAGACTTTCGAAAAACGTTCCTTCGCGCTGCCCCCCCACATTCTGCTCGCGTAGACCATCCATTTAAAATTAACCCCGTACATGCGCGCACAAATCTGTTTAAATATTCACCACTGCTACTTGCTATTTCACAATGGAACAGTTTGCCAGCAGATGTCGCTACCCTACCTGACCATAGTTCATTCCTCAAGGCTTTGGAGGGAATTGAATGTTAAACTGACTTAACTTTCTTAATAATATTTTGCAATGCTCATTACTTTTTTTCCTTGATGTGTAGTGCTGTGTTATTTCTTGTTCATTTCAGCCTACTGCTTGGTATTAGGCGCGCGCATACCTCGTTTCTTCAGTGCATTTAAAATTGCTTAGGTCATATAACTACTGTATAAAAAAAAGGAAAAATAGCGACCTGAATGACTTTTTTTTTCTCCTCTCTGATCCTTCAGTGCAATTGTTACTTATGTGCCTGTTATAACCAACTTTGTTCATGTGACTTCTCCCCCCCCCCCCTATGTAATGCCTGAAAGGGCCTTTAGGGTATATAAATAAATAAATAAATAAATAAATAAATAAATAAATAAATAAATAAATAAATAAATAAATAAATAAATAAATAAATAAATAAATAAATAAATAAATAAATAAATAAATAAATAAATGTGTCTGTTCGCCAGGGCCTTTAATCATGTGTCGCCTTCAGAGCGTCATGTCATTTCGAGCAGATCGATGACGTGCCGCAAAGCGAAATAATTCAGCCGTCATCTAGTCGATGGTTGTCTTCCGTTGTGCTTGTGAAAAAAAAGGATGCATTAAATTTTGTGTCAAATACCGCCCTCTTAACAAAAATACACGTAAGCAGACAAACCCACTACCCCGCATTGATGATGCCATCAATTGTCTACAAGGAGCCAAGTTCTCTTCCTCTCTAGATCTGCGTTGTGGCTATTGGCGATTCCCCATGGCTGAAACTGACCCTCCCAAGGCAGTCTCCGTCATGCCCGATATAATGTTTGAGTTCGCCGTGATGCCTTTCCACATTAGCAACTCTCCTGCTACGGTTGAACGGATGATGGGTAACATCCTACGCGGCCTCAAGTGGAACGTTTGCATGCGTGTTTAGACGATGTCTTTTTCTCACCAGACTTTTCCACGCACCTAATGCGCTTATACGAGATACTGAGCTGTCTCCCGGCGCCGGTCTCTAACTTAACCTCAAAGAACGTCGCATTGCTTCCCGTAAACCTATGTCTCAAGACGGCGTCATGCCCAAACTGGACAAGCTACGTGCGGTAACTCAGTTTCCCAAACCGACTTCTGTTAAACCTGCAAGGCTTCGTAGGCCTGTGCTCATATTTTCGCCGTGTTCACAATTTCGTAACGATTGCTTCAGCGCCTCCGAAATCGCTGAATAGTCGCTCTGAGTTTTCTAACTGTACCCCAACTTGATGCTTTCAACACGCTCCGACGTATACTCATTTCACTACTAATTATGTGCTATTACGACGCCTCCGCCACTACGGAGGTGCACACTGATGCCAGCCGCGTCGACCGCGCTGTCGTCCTCGCTAAACGTAAACCCATTTTGCTTTCGAATATGCAGTTTCTTACGCTTGCCGGAGGCTAACCAAGCTGCCTGTGATTACACCGTCATAACAAAGGAGTGTCTTGCAATCGTGTGGGACTTAACAAAGTTTCACCCAAGTTATATGACCATGCCCTCTACTGGTTAGCTTCCCCAGAAGACCCTTCTGGACGCCTCGGCCGCTGGTCTCTTCATATTCAAGACTTCGATCTTGATATCATTTACCGGTGAGTACGCAAATGCTCCGATGGTAATGGCTTGACGTGCTCACCGCGTCCCTCTCTTGTACTCTTGGAACTGATATCTGAAACCGCAGTGCAGCCATTACTACTCGGGCATGCCTTTGGAGAAAAGGCGAGATCCCTGAATAATTGCTCCTAGACGTCCTCAAAGCGTCCTCTAGATCTTTTTCCCGCAAGCACTTGGTCGCCAAGCTTCTCGTTTTACGATCCGAGAGTTTTCGCCAGGATGGTAGCAAGCTATTTCCAGGATCGTCGCAAATGGGTATTTGTCATTCGACATCAACCTCCGCTCTGATATCTGTGGCCATCACCATGCCGAACCGCGAAGCACACATGAGTACAACTTTGACCGCCGCTATATTCAGTGCTGCACTGCTAGTCTGCAGCAGAGGTTGCCTCCGCACCCCTCCTACAACTCGTTACAGCCATTTCCTTGTCCAATCACCATGCCGAACCGCGAAGCACACATGAGTACAACTTTGACCGCTGCTATATTCAGTGCTGCACTACTAGTCTGCAGCAGAAGTTGCCTCCGCACCCTTCCTCCAACTCGTTACAGCCATTTCCTTGTCCAGAGCAACCTTTCGGTCATGTCGGCATTGACTTATATGGGCCCCTTCAATAATCGAACAAAGACAACCGCTGGATCATCGTCGCCTTGGATCATCTCATTCGCTACGCGGAGACTGCAGCCCTGCCTGCGGCTAGTGTTCGCGCTGTCGGCTCCTTCAGCTTCAGCCTATATCACATCATGCTGCGTCACAGGATTCGTCGCGAACTTCTCAGCGATCATGGCCGCGTCGTTTTATCACAAGTGGTTCACGAGGCGTTGGATGCTTGCCGCACAATACAGCGAACGGCCAGTACTTACCACTCTCAAACCAACCAAATGCCTCTTAATATACGTGCTTGCCACGTACATATTTTTTGACGCCCCTAATAATGGTAAAATGCTTCCATACGTCACCTATGCCTACCACAATGCGTCTAAGGCAACGACTGAACTTCCCCCACTCTTTCTGTTATAGAGTCGCGAACCTTCCTGTCTGCTAGACACCATACTTCCCTACAATTCAAACAGCTCAGAGTGTAATTCTTTGTTGGTGTTGTCCGCAATAGTGAGCAGTGTAGCCAGCTTGCTCAATCATTTAACTACGATATTCAATGTCTTAGTAAATATGACACCGATCACGACAAGCCTGCTCGTCGTGATCGTGGACACCCTCGCTTGGCTGTCTGTTCCGGCTGATTCAAAATTGTCGGCAAGGTATAATGACGCTTATAATATTGTAAAAAATGAAATTGTTTTAATACAGGTGAATGTTTGTCGAATGAAGGCTGCTCTGAAGTGGCTCAAAGCACAGATCAGTATTCGCGCATCTCTCCCTTCTTCTTCTAACGCACCAGTAAGCCACTATGCAGCGTAACAATTCCCCCCAGGCAGACGATACTCGTCCTCGAAATAAGTAGGCCGATCGACGATGACAGTGTTTCAGGCGAGCCACATGAACGACTTTTGTCTTGGGCGATCGGCGGTTATCCGTGGTCACTTTGGCGACGACCTCATTGCCGGCATTCAGTCGGCCCAACACGACGAAGGGGCTATCGTAATTGCACAAAAATTTCTGATACAATCCTCACTTACGGATAGGCTTGCAAAGGCAGACGAAGTCTCGACGAGACCAAGTCACTGCTTGATGATGAAGGTCGTAGTGTTCTTTCGTGCGGCTTTGAGAAGCCAGTGCCCGTAAGCGGGCTATACGACGTGCTTCTTCGGCGCGTCATAGTATCTGGGCGACGAGCACGTTGTGGGAGGAAAATGGGAAGAAAGTATTGGCCTTGAGATCGAGCAGAGTCGCCACCTTGCGGCTCAGCGGTGAAACCTACTCAGTGTGGATGTGTGTTCGCGTCGCGTGCCAGCCCGCAGTGATTTATGCGCGCGCATGCGGCGTATACAGGAGTGTTTTTGGTTGTTTCGCAGTTCCTGTGAGCTTTTGCTTACTTATATGCCTCTTGCAAAATAAATATGAACAGTCTATAAACCCACGCTTCATTAAAAAAATACTTGTCCGTATCGAGCATGTCGTGCTTGGATAAGGACATCATCCATCGCGGTCTTCGGCGCTTGAGATCCTTTGACATGCAATGTTTCAAACGAAGTGGTGCTGTGGTTACTGCCGTGTCAAAGCAAAAAAGGTCGTTGCCGTCACTAAAAGTTAATGCAAACGCTCTGAAATCGCATATTCCCGTTTATGTTTAGAATACAGCAGCTACTAAAACATGCCACCGCAGCCTGCTTCATATAGCAGAATGCAGTTTGAACAGACCACTCTATGCCTACTATGCCGTCTGTATGCACGATAGAGTTGTGTGAGTACTTTTTAAGGCGAAGCATACTGGCCGCACAACCGAGCTCTTCCTTGCTGCTCCGCGCGCGGCCGCGTAGCTACCACTTGACCTACATCGGTGCACCACGTGATATGACGTCACAACAGCTGTGAAAGCTGGGGCTCAACTCGTGCGCTCGCTTGCGAACGCGCAGCCTCCGCCGGCGGCCTAACTCCCGCTCCTACCGCTAGGAGATGCTGATGCCACGCAATTGTATAAAAGGCGACCGCACTCGTTGAGAGTTGAGCAGCGAGATGTCGGCCAGGGAGAGGGCGGCTCGCGAGACCGCAAAGCGCAAGTTACAAACAGCCACGAAACGGGAGAAGAACGAGAAGTACGGCTTGCCAAGCAACGTGCACAGTATGCAGCTAGACGGCAGCGTTCGACAACCGATGCCGAGGTGATGGATGAAGCTTCGCGTACTTCTACTCGGTTCGAGCGGCGAAATGCTACCAAACGAAAAATGCGTGCTGAAGAAACTCCTGAGCAGCGCCTTGTAAAGGAGTGTGCTTACCGGAAGAAACAAAGTGAGAAACGAAAGGAGCAGCGCGCAGAAGAAATGCTAGTATGCTTCGCATCCTAGGCTTAACCATAAGCTAAGCCAGACCAATTCTTTTTTTTGTTGCTTTTAAACCTCTGTTGCGGTGTCTCAATGGTAAGGGTGCTCGACTAGTGATTTCGAGAACGGGGGATTCAATCACAACCGTTTAGAAAGGCGTTCCCCTGCTGTGGGATTTGACTGCACAATAAACAATCCCACGTGTGTAAATGTGGTGTTAATAATAAAAAAAACGACACCAATAACAGCCTCTGCAATCATGCGTCATAGCCGATGCCGCTTTCATGCGGTAAACCCGGGCCAATATGCATTTGTTTCTTTCGTTTTTGTTGTTGAAGGCTTTGTGCATCCGTAAAAGTTTTAGTAAGCACATTTTGCTTTAGAGAAATGCTCGAATGCTTGGGAAACATATTCCCTGCACCTAATTATTACCCTAAATATTACATAGTACACCTAGATCAATGTACTTTACTGGTAGCCTATTATAATCATTATAAACCCTTTTCGTCCAAGCGCTGTCTTCCGACAAAACTCGTCATTTTCGACAAGGGGAGTAAAACAGCTTCATGCGGGCTTAAATATCAGTGTTTAGTTCGGGAATGAATACATTTTTATAGTCGCATGATAAGATGACCTCCATTTCTTTCAGGATAGTTTTATATCCGGCATCTGTTTTGGAAGCAACCCTAATATTTTACTTCGCATAAGATTTAGTCTTTGTGAATAATTAGTGATAAAGAAATTTTCTACCTGTAAAATTGTTTATCAGAACATGACAGTGCCCATGCGCAGTTTATAACGATGTCTTCGCAGCGAGTAATTCGTAGCGTGCACTTTAACGTTACTGAAAATTAATCGCTGATAATTGTAAATTCTGTCAAGTTTGTAAAAGTTCTCCCACACGGTGAAATTTATTCGCATTGCAAAACAAAATAATTACGTTACTCATTTACCGTTATATATTAACATCACACACATCAGAAATCCCTTATACTTTCCTCGGTTTCAGGAAATCATTTACAGTTAGTGGCGCATGCATTAATACACTATCACATGCTATGACAGCCGCCAAAAGCATCTCCGCAAATTCAATCCACTCAGCGCTGTACACGTGAACAATCAGCTTTCCTGTGCGGCGAGGTTTCCTGTGCAGTGTCGACGTGATCTCCATTTTGGGTTACGCTTTTGTCGGCGCCACCGGCGGACAACTTAAGGCTCGAATTTCAGTGCTCACCCAGCAGGCGGCCGAGTATGCGGCCCAGCTCGCAGACGCCAACTGGGTGGATCGTTGCAACACGGCGGCGCGGGAGATATCCAGCAGGAACACCTGGCGGCTCTTCCGCGCTCTTATCGACCCAACGCAGACACACACAGAAACTCAGAAACATCTACAACGTGCCATACACAGCTTTCAGGGCAACACAACTCAGCTAGCGCACAAGTTGTGGGACCAATACTTGTGCACTACCCAGGACCCCCGCGGACCGGCGCAGTCTTATGCAGGTTCGGAGAACGCTGAGCTGGATCAGCCGTTTCAGCTCCACGGTCTGCGGGCGGCCCTGGCGAAAATGAAACGTGGCACAGCCCCGGGTCAGGATAAAATTACAGTCAAATTACTAGCTAACTTACCCGACCCGGCCTACCAGTCCTTATTGGATTACATCAATTCAATTTGGCTTGGGGACGCGCCACTCCCCATCGATTGGAAGACTGCTCTGGTCACTTTCATTCCAAAAGCTGGCAAGGCTATCAACACGGACAACCTTCGCCCCATCTCTCTAACCTCGTGTGCGGGCAAACTAAGGGAGACGATGGTGCGTGACAGGTTGTCCGAGTTCATGGAATATCAACACATCTTCGCAGACTCCATGTTCGGATTTCGCCCGTACAGGTCCGCACAGGATGTTTTGCTACAACTTAATCGGGATGTTCTTGACCCTGTCGAATGACCTCACAACGACAACGTCATACTCGCCTTACACTTGAAAGGAGCATATGACAACGTTACTCATGAGGTAATACTCACTCATCTTTCACAAACCGGTTGCGGACGCAACGCGTTCAGGTACCTTCGGCAATTTTTGACAGATCGCCAATCCTGCATTAAAATCCAGGACACCGAACATGGCCCGTTCCAACTTGGAACCAGAGGAACACCACAGGGTGCAGTGTTGTCTCCTCTCTTATTCAATCTGGCTATGATGCACCTGCCGGCCCAGTTGGGTGCTGTCGCTGGTGTGCAGCATGCGCTGTATGCCAATGACATCACCCTGTGCGCCACGCAAGGTTCTCTTGGAGATATTGAGGCCAACCTGCAGCAAGCGGCAACCATAGTGGACCGTTATGCTCGCCGCTGCGGCCTTCAATGCTCCCCTCAAAAATCTGAATTTGTACACATACGCCCATCCACCAAAGTGTACGGCCAAAATTGAGCTTTTTTTACAGACAGGATCAGTTCCTGAACGAACAGAAGTCCGGGTACTGGGGCTCTTCATTCATCAACATAGACGGTCGGACACTACCTTGGCGAAACTCCGTAAGGTGGGGGACCAGGTGGGCCGCATGGGCCGCCGGATTTCTAACAAACGTGGGGGGTTGCAGTGCAAAGACGCCTTGCGGCTGGCGCATGCATTTGTGACCAGTCGAATCTTGTATTCAAGTCCTTACCTCCGCCTTCGGAAACAAGACGAGGATGCACTCGAATTCGTCCTGCGCAAAATTTTTAAGAGAGCCCTTGATCTCCCCGTGAACACCTCCAACCAGCGTCTACTGGGCCTGGGCATGGTGAATACGTTCCGGGAGGTCCGAGAGGCTCACTTAACCAACCAATACAGACGTCTTTCTAAAACACTGTCGGGTCGCCGCCTCCTTGCCCGGCTACACATCCAACATACCACCCTTATGGAAGATCGTGTACGCCTCCCTTTCGAGTGGAGTCGCGCCCTCCACGTACGCCCTCTTCCTAAAAACATGACACGTGAACACCACAATGGTCGGCGCCTGGCGCGGACGGAAGCCCTGGGCCGCGATTATGGGTCGAAACCCGGCATTTACTACGTGGACGCCTCCGGCCCCCACCATGGGGGATGGTACACGGCCGCAGTGGTCCACCAGTCTAAAACTGTTAACGGGCTTACATTTCGCGCCCGTGACATAACCCACGCGGAGGAGGTCGCCATTGCGCTGGCAGCTACCCACACTGATTCTAAAACAATTATCTCCGACTCGCGAGGGGCCTGTCGGAACGTCGAGCAAGGCTGGGCGCCATACCTAGCCTACCGACTACTTCAAAATTGCACCTATACCGGGGACTCCGCTTACCGGAAAATAGTATGGGCTCTTGCTCATATGGGTCTCGAAGGGAATGAGGCAGCCGACGCCGCCGCCCGCGCGCTCTCTTTCCGGGCTTCCCATCTCGACCCCCTAGATCAGGATCTCGAATTCGAACCCGCGTATTCTTTTAAAGACATTGTTCTTTATTCTCAATCTTGTCATAGCCTTTACCCTCGCCCGAGTAAAGGTCTATCTAGGACGGAGGAGCGGCTTCTACTCCGTCTGTGTACCAACACTCTGCTTTGCCCGGCAGCACTAAAACATTATAATCCCTCCTTCACGGGCAAATGTCCGCACTGTGCGGAGAAGTCTTCGGACATCTACCACATGGTGCGGGCTTGCCCATCCAACCCAGCTATTCCTCCTCACCCCAACCCCACTCGGGAGGACTGGGAGGCGACCCTGCTCGGCTGCTATGACCTGCAGGCCCAAAAGGCTTTGGTCGAGCGCGCCCGGGCAGCGGCCAACGCCACTGGGGTCCCGTACTAGGGACCCCACCCAGTATCTGTAAGGGCTGATGGTCAAAGGTCCGGCCAATGCATACATCCACCCCTTTTAAATGAATAAACGTTTGTCACCATCACCACCTCATTTTGGGGAATACTTGTGCGTGGATATCTGGGCCAGAATTGATGTGCACTCAGTCTAAAGCAACTCGCCATGCAGTGCGCTGCCAATGCTACATTTAACCTGCTTAATCCTCGAGTCAAGTACGATATAATGAACCAGGCTTTCTCGATTCAATCAAAATTACTACAGGTCAGAGCACGAACCTTGTATCTGTATGAGCTTGACACTAAATTCGCCGGTCTCACTCGCATGAGACACGCGCAAACTGTTTAAAAGTCGATAAGAAAAACAAAGCTGTCTTTAGGCAGGCCCAAGCATTAGGCGCGTGAGCGCGGTACAGCGCAAGAAACGTGCAATGTAAATATAGAAGGCTGGTGGGTGCGTGCTTTGTTTTCCTAAACTCCCCTCTTCTTCTGCTGCATTTACGAAATTTTTCTGCAATATTGCAGAAATACTGCAGAAGACACGTTTTCATCGCCAACAAACCCGCCGTAAACTCGGAAGCGGAGCTACGCAGCGTGCGTTTCTGCGAGCGCCGCCGGCTGCCGATCCACACTACTGGAGTGACGGTGGCGCCACCTCTAGGTCGATCTTGCGGCAAATTGAAGAAAACATGGCGAGTTCTGGCATATAGTGTAAAAGAACGGAGAATATCCGGTAACCTCATCACTTGCAGTGTTATAAGCGTGCGTCAAATATGGCAGCACTGCGTCCCAGTTGCGATGGTCAGATGAGACGTACATGGACAGCATGGTTGTCAAGGTGCGGTTGATGCTCCCGGTTGACTGTTGGTTTGCGGATGATACGGTGTTGAGTGTCGGTAGTGTCAACCAGAAAGTTGGAGCATTTCTTTTACGACATGACCAGTTAACCGTCGATTACGATCACTTATTATAACACGGGGTGCGCCATGGCGAAGAATAACAGTGTAGAAGAAACGACGAAACATCCGCAGCCTTTGCGGTAACGACAGCAGCGGCCTCCGCGTATCTGGTAAGATAGTCAATGTAGATGATAACCTAGCGGCGGCCATCTATTAAACTCTTTGGAAAACAACTAAGCAGGTCAATTTTGATATCTTCAAAAGGTAAAGTAGGTGGCCTGACGGCTGCAAAGGACCGGTCAGCATGGTAGTGAGTGCTTTAAGTCGTTAGTAATATATTCAGATGTTGCTTGGTCATCGTATAAGTTTGCGGCTAATAAAAACGCTGGCGAATTCGGAGCAGGGTCGCCAGAATCCTAGATGTCCTGATGTGATGTCATCGTGCATAGCTTGCAAAACGTGTGCGCGGAGACATTTCGGGACGATCAAAACTGGGCAGCCCAGTCGACTGAGCAGTTCTGCGTGAACAAAATTTCATTTTTAATAGCAAATGGCGTTAAATCTGGTGTTCCATCTGCATCTTTTATAAAGGGCTTCATTAACCGATCGTCGAGTTATTCTCAACTAAAGGTCACCATACTACGAAACGTCTGCGAGAGGGAGCTAAACACCCTTCGAAACCGTCTTCATCGTTGACTGAAGTTGGAAATGGGTGGCGTGAGAAGCATTCTGCATCACTATGATGTCGCCCTCTTTTGAACGCGGCATTAATGTTATATTCCTGCAGGCGTAATGCCTAGCGCGCCAGACGACCTGATGGATGACGAAGTCCGATGAGCCAGCATAGATTACGGTGGTCAGCAACAATATAGAAGTGGTGACCATATTGGTATGGACTGAACTTGTGCACAGTGAACACAATTGCGAGACACTCTAATTCTGTAACTGTAGTTGCCCTCACATTTTGAAAACATGCGGTGGGTGTAGGCAACAACATACTCAGGCCCACTATGCAGCTGGACAGGCACCGACCCATGACCGATCTCACTGGCGTCAGTGTGAATCTCCGTTACAGCAGAAGGGTTGAAGTGGCGCAGGAGTGGTGCTGAAGGATAAGGAGACTTCAAGAGATTGAAAGATAATTCGCACTCGGGGTCTGAACAAATTGCGAATCCTTGTGTAGAAGAGAAGTCATCAATGAAGCGACGAAAATTAGAGTCCAAAAAAGCTTCGAAGGCTTTTCAGGGTGTGTGGATTTGCGAAGTCTCGTACTAGAATTATCATTTGTGGATCCGGCCTGATACCATACGTGGTTACGAGGAAGCCAGGAACTAAAATTTGGCGGTCTCCACAACGACACTTCTTTGAGTACAAAATGACTCCCGTGTGCCGATGCATTCACGAACGTTATGCAGCCTCTCATTGTGTGGTCTTTTTGAAAATGATTACATCATCTAGGTAATAGATGCATATTTCCCATTTTAGGCCACGAATCATAGTGTTCATAAATCGCTGGAAAGTCGCGGGAGCGTTGCATGATCCAAAGCGCATAATATTAAATTCGTACAAGCCAGCTGATGTTACCAAAGCAGTCTTCTCACGGTCAGGCGAATGCACAGGAATTTGCTTATAGCCAGATAGCCAATCAACAGAGCAGAAATATGATGTCTAATGCAGACAGTTAATTGCATTCTCAATGCGAGGTAACGGGTGTACGTCTTTCTTTGTTACCGCATTTAAACGACGGTAGCGTACGCAAATTTGCCAATAATAGTCTTTTTGTTTTGCACTATATGATAACATTAGCGGCCCACGGACTGGCAAATGCTCAGATGCACATTTTCTACAGCATTTCGTTCAAGTTTTTCTGAATTATCTTGCGCTCTGCCGTGGAGGTTTTTTGGCGAACAGGGGGTGCGTTACTTGTGTTCATTTTGTGCTGTAGTCGGGAGGTTGAGAAACGGCTACCCGATCTGTTGGAGACGAAGTCCAACACTTGAGCGTGAATTGTTAAAATGTCTTGCAGAATACGACGGTCAGTAGAAGACAGAGATTTGTTGACCATGTGCTCAAGCTCAGCACAATATTTAGACTTCCCTTTCGCAGCTCCTCTGCATTAGGAAATTATTCCAACGGTGTAACTCACATAGTTCTCAACTTTCGCGAGTGGCAAACCAGAAGGAAGACGAGCAGGCTCTTCTGACATGTTCACAGTCCTGTGATATGCCCGACCATCCACTGCTTCCACGATGGAGCGTGGCAATAATTTTTTTTTCGCTCTGTGCAGGAGATCCCACTCGGCAACGGCTGTGCCCACAACATATTCGGATCATTTAACGGGGAGAAATGTTTCCGTCAGCGCAGGCAGCAGCGAATCTTCCTTCATGGCGAGAACTCCTTCATTACCCTGGGACATGGTATCTACTAATACGGGGATAATGTTCGCTTCATAAGAATTTCGCTGGCACACCACACTCGCGCAAAATTCAACACCCAGGATCGCGTCATGTGTGGCACGCCAAAGTGCAACGAATTCTGTTCTGTAGCACTCGTCACCAAGCACGACTGAAACTGAGCACTGGCCGACCGAAGCTAACGTTTCACCCACAACTCCATAAAGCGTACCATTTTTGTTCCACACAAACAACTTTCTGTACAAGGCGGTTCTTAAATGAAAGGCTCATAGCTGACACGGCAGCACCATTGTCAACCAAAGCATCCATTTTAACATTGTCTATACACACTGACACTTTATTTTTTAGCATGATGATAGGCAGAGGCATGCGTGAAATTGAGCTTTTGGCAACCTTACCTCCATCGATAGCACCCCCTAGTTTCCCATCGGTGATGAAACGAGGCGGTGACGCGGGGTCGGCCAACGGCCTTGTCGTTGCGTCGGGGGAGTTATGCTGCTACCGGGCACAAGGGAGTCACTCCATGCATCGCGTTTAGGTAAAGACGCCGATAGAAAGTAGCGGATGGCTGCTCCCACTGGGAGTCATTCCTGAAGCTCGATGCTCGTTGTACAGGGGATCGAGAAATTTAAAAACGCGGGCAAATGTGGGAGGTGTGTACGCTAGTAAAACGATAAACTTTATTCCGACGCTTAGGACGTGGTCCGGCTATTGTCAAGGAATGGAGAAAAAAGCGGTTGGTCCTCATCACTTATATATATGCACAACCCAAGAACACGTGACCGGCAACTATCGAATAAAAAACGTCAAAATATCAAAATAAGGTTCCGAAAGCGTGATGTACTGGCTATGCAGGATATATAAACGATTACAGACAATGACATGTGTTGCACTTAGGTCATGCATCTCAAAATGTTCAGCAAGAAAAAGCAAGATTTTTTGCTTCAATAGTTGTTTGGCGCTTTTATCGCACAAAACAAAATGTCACGAGGTTATAATGAGTAGAACATACGTCACACCTACCCCTGAAATATTCGGGGGCCAATTACCCACTGAAAGATCATTCCAATTAGTAGGCGACTGTGGCAGATAAAACCTGAGCATTATTTGACAGTGAGAGAACTGCGTTTTAGCACGGTAAAAAAAAAAGTTGAACCCGGCTTCCCAATCACGGCACCGTAAAAAATTCGGCTGCGTTCTCAATGCGACGGGGACGTGCAAAAACAGTTGAAGTTAATTGTTCGTAGCAGTGTAAAAACTCAATGAATCGTGTGAAAGGTAATTGGATAATATGCAATGATCAGTCCATGATTCGGCGGGAAGCAGTATGCTCGAGTAAAACTGGCAAACAGAAAAAATTGCGGCAGATATGAAGATAAGATCAGTGCAAGTAAAGCATGGCATTTCTTGAAGAGCTGTGGGCTGTGATCGTAAGTGCTTGAGCGAAGATGCAGACAGTGCAAAAGGGAGTCAGTGTCGATTAAACATAATATCCCGGAAGAAACTGCTAGAGGTGTTTCTATTAAGTTAAAATGCTACGACGAGAGACAAGTTAGCTTGCCAATGTTTTCATCCAAACCACAAGAAACGTGTTAAACGTGTGTATTAGGAATGATTCACGAACTTCGCGTTCATGGTGGGTCCTGAACCGGATTCCAGGAAAGTTACTTGTACATTTTTAAGAGGTGCTTGCTAATGTTTACATGCATAAAAATAGAAAGGTTACTGATGTGAAACTTGTTGCTAGGCTAGTTGGTTCATGATCGTACGGGAGAAACGTGAGCACGAAGGAGACGAACACAAGGCAGGAGACAGCACAACGCGCTATTAAAATATCAAAATAAGATTGGAAGCGCGTTTTCCTGTCTCCTGCCTTGTGTTCGTCTCCTTTACGCTTAATTTTCTCTCGTAGGAAGGTGAGGCAGTATGTTGCAATGAGCTTTATGATTATTAAAGCGCTATCCGAAGGGTGCTTTAGTTTGGCTAATATAGTGAATTTTGAAGATAGAACAATCAAGCATATAAATCCCGTTGTCAATATCGCATGAGTAGTTGCCCAGAATTTTCATATTAAAGTTTGATGTGCGGCTGAAAGCTTTGAGCGATGTAGTCATTTGAGCACGAACGTGGTACCCTGATTCGTGGCAACAATGGCGGCCACAATGGGTACAGTGGGGCTAGCTTTAAATGAAGTTAAAATATCACTGATATTTTTGCTACGGTCATAGACGACACGGGGGGGGGGGGGGGGGCATGGTGATAAATTTCTTTTAGACGCTCAGTTTGCAAGACAATTCTAAGATGTTTCTTCAAAATGCCTGCAACGTTGGGAACCGAAAGTGAGCGCGTTATCACAAGATTGAATTGTGATCGGCCGGATGGTTCCTTTTCCGCTCAGATAAAAGCATTGCGATCAAGAAGGGTTGCTCGTTCTGCTGCACCACTTATTATGCGCACTGGGTATTTGAATTCAATCAGGTTGTTGCGAAGGTAGGCACAGTTAAATTCAAAGTCGCAATCATCAGAACTTATCCACATAAAGCGGACAGCTTGTCCGCATGGAATACTGGTCTTCCAGTGGTTAAGATGGCTGCTGTCGAAGTGCAAGTACTGAAGTCTGTCGCTAGGTTTCCGGTATAAATCAGTGATTAGTTGGCCATTCTTTATTGACACTGTCAAGTCTAGAAAAGCAATAGTGGTGGGGGAATAAAAATGAGAAAAGGATATAGCCTCATGCGGTTTAATGAAATCAGAAATAAATTATAGAAGTCCTGCTCCACCATGCCGCCAAATAAGAAAAATGTTGTCATCTCTTGTAGTAAAAAGGGTTTAGTGGGTAGTGATCGAGAAACAGATCATCTAATAAGCACATTATTATTTTGACATAGTTGGCACCAATACGTGTACACATCGATGTTCCTTTAGTCTATACATAATATCTGCCATCAAATTCAAAGTAGTTATTTTCAAGTATTAATTTAAGGAGAGCCAATGTAGAACCACCAATGTGAGTGCATAAGTTTCGATCTTCAAAAGCGTTTACAACTGACCGGATGAAATCGGAGTGGGCAGTATTGAGATAATGAGAAGCAACATCCAGGGTACGAGTAACACGCTTTGAGAGATGGTAGATGTCTTGCAGCGGTTCTTGAAAGAGCGCATTTTGTTACTTGTGCAATAACTTATGCAGTGCAATTTAAAGACAAACGTCTATAAATATTTTTCGTATTCACGTAGCTCAAGAAAATTTAGAATTGTTGGTCGTCACTATGAATTAGTTGTTTCGACGAATTTTCATATCTGTGAAACTTCTACTTATTGCAGCAAATTACCTGAACAGGCAAACCTATGTACAGTGAAAGTTATTACTGCACCTTGCATCTCTTCTATTAGCCTGTTGCTCTGTATTTTACTCGATATTTTTAGTGTCATCTCTTGAAGATTTTAATGTAGTTACTGTAAACGCAGCATGTATCAATAGAGTCAATACAGTGTTTAAATAGGTATTGCCCACTTCGCCTTTGGCTAGCATGTCTGTCGCTTCTATGGCACGTTACGCCATTCGACCTTGGCTGCATCTGCTAAGCTCTGCCACTGCTCTCCTAAATATTGCTACGTGCCTAACGCCACGCGGCCGCCGTGCTTGGTGCTGATGACGAAGGACACTCATCGGAGCTAGAACCAAACCTGACTCTCGAGTCTTACCTTCACGGTACTGTGTACCTTCACGGCTCCATCTGGCTTCAGTCGTGACATTGGTGGAGGTACCAGTGATGATCCCTTCTCCTGCGGACAACCCAACGTGGCCGCCTCTTGTGACCACTCCAGTTCATCGTGCTAGCCGGCGGCTCCGAGGCGTGCTCCCCGAAACCTTCCCTCTTGACGAAAAGCCCCTAGCTTCCACCCTAGCTATGACAACGGCCCCGGCCGCCCTTACCACGACGGTCCCTTCCACCCCTTCGTCCTGTCTTATCTTTCAAACCACACGTACCCCTAAGCCATTTCACGGTGAGCAGTTCGAAGACGCCGAGGACTGCCCTGCTCACTACGAAAGGGTCGCGACATTTACCGGCTGGGACGACGCTGCAAAAATGCGAAACGTCTACTTCAGCCTTGAAGACGCTGGTCGGACAGGGTTCGAGAACCGCGAGGCCACATTCTCTACGTTGCCCTGCTTCCGAAGCCAGCTCCTCGGTACGTACGCCAACAGTGACCACCGGAAGAACGCGGAGTGTGCCCTAACCTCTCGAGTTCAGCGTCTGAACGACGGGGTCGCAATGTACCCAGGTGGCAAAGAATGTGGGGCCCTAGTAGGTCCGATGTAGGCAAGTGGGGCTGGGGCAACCATCATAAAACCTGCATCGGTCCCCGATGGGGCAAAAGTGGGCGAGCCCCATTTGGGCTTGCCCCTGCTCCTCCCGCATGGGTCTCATAGCGGCGTTTCTTGGGCTAATGCAGAGCACATTCCTGCATCCAGACCACAAGGGTCCCTTGCCGGATATTTGAGGGCAATCCAACCTAAATGTGGGCTTTTTGTGGGAAAGCCCTCATATATCCGAAATGAGGCCGCCCTCATTAAATCTTTGTAGGACCAACATCGGCCGTAGTGGGGCAAGAAAACGGACTTACCCATGTGCTGCCCCAATCGGCCCCTTGTAGGTTACTTGAGGGCAGGTGAAATATGAATAAGGGCTGAATTTGGGCAAGCCCTCGTGAAGCCCAAATGAGGCAGCCTTAGCTAAACCGCTTTAGGTCCCACATAGGCTGTAATGGGGCTAGAAGGCGGGCGTGCCAGCATGGTACCAAAATCGGTCCTTTGTGGGGACTTTGAAGGCCCGTGCAACAGCAAGTGGGCTCTAGGTTCAAAAACAACGTCCAGCCCGATTGGGGCTGCCCACATAAAACTGCTTTATATCCCACATGTGCCGTAAAGGGGCTGGAAGGTGGGAGGGCCCGCATGATACCAAAATTGGTTCCTTGTGGGGAATTTGAAGGCACATGCAACAGCAAGTGGGCTTTGGGTTCAAAACCAACACTCAGCGCAATTGGGGCTGCCCACACAAAACCGCTGTAGGTCCTACATCGGCCGCAATGGGGCTAGAAGGCGTGCGTGCAATTGCATAGTCATTGTTTCCAACCTTTATTTGCATTCTATGTTGCCCGAAATTACTATTATAGATGATTTGTATAGCAGTTGTTGCCATGTTTAGTTGATCAGAAATTTACATGGCTTTAGTTCTCGCGCTCATGCAAATTGAGCTATAAATACTAAATCAAACTGATTGCTAACTGTTGCCTCTTATGTGGTTGCTTTGGACAGCCTGCAACTCCCAGCACAATATTACTGTTCAGAACACACATCTCCATAGCCTGAACAAGATGTACATAAAGTCATTTCGGCTAGATGAATGTTATGAATTATTGTAGAATTTAATATTGTGGCTGTTTAGAAAGTGCAGATATGTATAAAATAATTACTTAATTATGTGCATAAATATTGATTGGGGAAACTTGGACTAGGGCTTTCCATCAATTTCCTGCGTCGGACCCCTATGAGAATAATATGGGCAAGCCCAAGTGCGACTAGCGCTATAGAACCCGCATTGGTCCTTTGTCATTACCTGAGGGGCTAACTGAAATAAAAAAAAATGTTCCTCCAAAGCGGCTGCCCACATCGGCCCAAAGTAGGACCATCGCGGGGAGTTGGCGGGATGTGCCCTTTTAACAATGCCGGAAAAATGTGGGCAGCACCGCAAGGGCTGCCTGCATCGGCCCCTAGTAGGGCCCATTGGGGCTTTGTCGACAGCCCCCTTCGGGTCTATGTCGGCCCCTTTTGCAGCACGCACATTGAGCCCACCGGGGCTGTCCTGCATTGCCTACATCGGGCCCACCGGGGCCCACCCTTCATAGCCCACTTTGTGCTACCTGGGTATGTTGAAGACGTCATGCGCCTTTGACATCGCGCCGACCCCTCCATGAGTGAAGAGAAGAGGGTGCAACACCTGATGCATGGCATCAAAGATCAGCTTTATTCCGGCCTCGCGCGGAACCCGCCTACCACCGTCGCGACATTACTGGCTGAAGCTGTGGTCACGGAGAAACTGCTACAGAAGCGATGCAGTCAGTATGCTCGGAAACTAAATTCCCTTTCAGCACCACCATCGACTGACCGCACCGACTACAATCCCGGGGCACACCCGAGCTCCCTTCGCGACCTCATTCGCATCGTAGTTCGCGAGGAGCTGCAGCAACCTCACAGCATATTTGCCCCAGGTCTGGCTTCTCTGGCCAGCGTCATCCGTGAGGATGTTCAGAACGCACTTACGCCACCGATAAGTGCAGTCGTTCAACCGCCGCACCCAGGCCTCACCCAGCCGATTACGTATGCTGATGTCACACGCCGCCCAGCCCTGCTTCCTACTCCTTCGCCTTACAATACACCCGAGGTCGCTGTGCACGCTGCGGAACCGCTGCCCCTCTGGGCAGATCGGCGTCAGGCACCCCGAAAGACTAATATCTGGCGCGCTCGAGATAATCGCCCTCTATGCTATCATTGTGGTGAGGCTGGTCACCTCTATCGGCAGTGCCCTTATCGCCAGATGGGTCTGAGAGGATTTGCTCCCGACAGTCCTCGTCCACGACCTGGCCAACGGCCTCAGGACATCGCCGAGTACGTTACCCGCCAGAGTAGTCCGCCACATTCTCCTCGTTGTGAGTCGCGATCGCCTTCGCCACGCCGCTCTTCGCCCTCTGGGCCACGTTATACCGCTGCACACCGTGGTGCCTCGAGCCCTCGTCGAGAAAACTAGCTCCGGCGACCTTTGGGGGCGAGGCCGCCGCACACCGGTTCGTCGCAAAGCTTCTACCACCGCACCGCTCGATTCACCCAGACGTCAACGCCGAATTCCCGTCCAGTTTTCGCAGCACAGACCAGATCGCTCCGACGTCGTCCGCATCGCCGACCAGTTATTACCGCCGCGTCGACTGAATAACCCGGCGCAGACCATAGGACTGTCGCCCAGCTTCCGCCGCCGCACCGCTCGCTCCACTCCGAACCGACGTCGACAGGCCTTGGTCGGGGCAGGGTCGCCCTGGACATCCCTGTTATCGTCGACACGAAGTAAGTCAGTGTTTTAGTGATACGGGAGCCGATTATTCTAAACATGGCGGGCGGCGTACAAGGATGCTGGGAAAAGTGAGGACGCCATGGAACGGACCAGACATACATACTGCAGGCGGACATGCGGTTGCACCACTGGGTATGTGTACGGCTCGGGTTACAGTGCGAGGCTACAGATTTGTCGCAACGTTTCTTGTTATACGCGAATGCTATCGCGATGTTATTCTTGACATCGACTTCCTTCGTGAGCACGTTGCCACTATACATCTCTCAAATCGCTTGGTGTCGTTTTCCTCTAAACTAGCCACCGAAAAGCATCAGTACCGTGGGTCCCACTCCACGCTGCGAGTCACCGATGGTAGCCTCACAGTGCCACCACGCGCCAGCATCCTCGCCAGGTTACCTGCGACGAGCCACACACGGCCTCCGGGTTGTTGAGCCTAATGTGTCCCTCTCATTCGCCGTGGGAGTTTCTGTGGCAAGAGGTCTTTGTTTTTTTCAGGGCAGAGAGACGGGGGTGCTCGTCACCAATTTCTACAGTGAACATCGACACTGTTCCATGGCACTGCGATCGCTTTTGTTGACTATCTGTAAGAAGTCGCCGAATGTTTTGCTTCCGAGGAAGCTGCGCCTAGCACCGAACCGGATGTTGCCGTACACGCTGTCGACATCAATTCTTGCTTTTCCTCTGCTGAAAAGAGGCAACTCCAGGATCTGTTGCTGGAGTTTCGTGCATGATTCACGTCTTCATCTAAAGTGCAGCAAACGTCGGTCTTTAAACACCGGATTATCACGCATGAAGGCACTCGACCTATCCATCAACAGCCCTATCGGTGTCTCCTCGGGAAAGAGAAGCTATCCAACAGCAAGTCAAAAAGATGCTTGCCGATGGCATCATTCAACCGTCAAGCAGCCCATGGTCGTCTCCAGTCATCCTTGTCAAAAAGAAAGACGAAACACTGCATTTCTGTATTGACTACCGGAAGGTTAACAGTATGACAAAGAAGGATGTCTATCCGCTGCCACAGATCGACGACTCTCTTGACCGACTTCGCCGTGCCAAGTACTTCTCCTCTGTTGACCTCATGAGTGGTTATTGGCAAATCGAAGTTGATGAGAGAGACCGTGAAAAAACTGCCTTTGTGACAGCAGATGGGCTCTATGAATTCCGCGTCCTCCCATTCGGGCTATGCCGCGCTCCTGCTACCTTGCAGCGGATGATGGACACTGTGCTCACAGGTCTGAAATGGCAGACATGCCTTGTTTATCTCGACGACGGGGCAATCTTTTCGCCGTCGTTCACGGAACACCAACGCCGCCTCAGAACTGTTCCCGAAGCTGTTCGGTCTAGCAACCTTTCTCTCAAGCCTCAAAAGTGTCATTTCGGGTTCACCGAATTGAAGTTTCTTGGGCACATCGTTAGCACTGACGGCATCCGAGCTGACTCCGTGAAACGTGCTGCCGTTGCGGCCTTTCCCATTCCCATCCACAAAAACCCATTTTGTGGTCCTATTATCGCCGCTTGATTAAAAACTTTGCACCGATGGCCAGCCCTCTGACACTACTGACTCGAGACGACGCATCGTTTTGCTGGCGCGCGGAGCAGCAAATGGTTTTCGACGAGTTACGACGCCGGCTCCAGTCACCCCCTATCCTGGCACATTTCGACGACGACGCCGACACGGAGCTACACACAGATCCGAGCAACGTCGACCTTGGTGCCGTTCTAGTTCAACACCAAGACGGGGTAGACAAAGTAATTGCCTATGTCAGCCGTGCACTTCCCGTGCTAAGTCCAACTATTCTACCACCGAAAAAGAATGGCGGTAGTATGGGCCGCTGCCAAGTTCCGCCCGTACCTTTATGGCTGAGCGTTTCGTGTCATCACCGACCATCACTCGTTGTGTTGGCTGAAAAACTTGAAATGACCCTTGCGGCCGCTTAGCACGTTGGGCAATGCGCTTAAAGGAGTTCGATTTTGACGTTGTTTATAAGTCCGGCCGAAAGCACACCGATGCTGACAGCCTGTCCCACGCTCCCGTCGACCCTCCTCCGTCAGAGGTAACCCACGACGATAGCTTCCTCGGAGCAGTCAGTACGTCAAGACCTCGTTTTCAGAAAGCGTGCCGACGCCTAGCTGTGACTGATTATCGACCATCTCGGAGGTGTGGACCCTGCAATGCCCCGGTACCTTGCTCGGGGGCTGTTATCGTTCGGCCTCCGCAACGGGGTGATTTATAAAAAGAATTCTACATTGAGGGCAAAACCATACTTGCTAGTCATACCGGCTGATCTAAAGCACGAAGTCCTCCTGGCCTGCCATACGACCCAATTTCCGGTCACCTTGGCTTTACACGCATCCTAAACCGAGTCCGGCAGAACTATTACTGGCCACATCTTACTCCGAGCGTTAAACGTTATGTCCACACCTGTCGACAATGCCAGCGGCGAAAAAAAAACTCGCGCTCAAGCCATCCGGCATGTTGCAATCTATTGAACCTCCCTTCACACCATTCGAGCAAGTGGGCGTGGACCTTTTAGGCTCATTTTCTTTATCCTCGAACGGAAATAAGTGGATCGTAGTCTCCGCAGACTATTTGTCACGCTACGCTGAAACAAAGGCCCTTGCCCGAGGTACTGCTGGGAAGTTGCTCACTTCTTTATGAATGAAATTGGGCTTGACGCGGTGCACCGTCGACCATTACTATTCACCAAGGCAAGACATTTACAGCTTGGCTACTGCGGGACAATTTAATTCTGAGCCATGCCGATCATCGCACGACAACAGCCTATCGCCCACAAGAAAATGGCATAACGGAAAGACTCAACAAAAGTTGGCGGGCATGATTTCAATGTACGTTGACGTTGAACATAAAATGTGGGACGAGACCCTGTCGTATTTCACCTTCGCCTACAATACGCCGCTGCGGGAAATCACGCAGTTTACACTATTCCGTTTCGTATATGGCAGGGAGGCCCGCACGATGTTGGACACGATGCTCCGTACGGGTGTGAAGCGGTCGAACCCGATGCCGCCCATTGCGCGGAACAGGCCGAGCAAGCCCGCCAGCTGAACCGCCTGCACATCAAGGAGCAGTATGCCACCGTCGCTCGATACTATAACCCTCGGCACAGGGAAGTCCCCTTCGAACCAAGGAACCAAGTGTCGGTGTGGACACCCGTGCGCCAGAAAGGCATTTGTGAAAAACTGCTACACCGGTATTTCGGACATTATAAAATCCTGCGCCGCTTAAACAGTGTTAACTACGAAGTTGTTCCAGATGCAAGTGTGACCGTCAGTGTTCGGCGTCAGCGACCTGAAATAGTGCACGTGGTGCGCTTAAAGCCGTACTTTTCACTCGGGTGAGCGCTGTGTCAACGTCGCGTTTTGTAACCTTGACTTATTGTACAGTTCACCTCACCCCTAATTTTTTTCCTCTTCTCACCTTGAAATCGGGACAATGTTTCGCTTTCGCGGGGGTTAATGCCACGTGCCTAGCGCCGTGCTTGGTGCCGACGACGACGAAGCGTTTGTTGGCGCGAGAGGCGTGCTGGTGCTGGACACTGTCATCGGGATAGAAGCAAACCTGACTCTCGGGTCTTACCTTTACGGTACCGTATACCTTCACGGCTCCCTGTGGCTTGAGTCGTGACAATATTGTTGCGAAGATCGGCAGTGGAGCGAGAGGAGCCCTCACGCTAGGCCAGCCATAAAATCATCGTTAATCTTGTCGCCATGTTGTGCTGTCTCTTTGCTTGTCATCACGTAAGATTTTGGTTGGATGTGCGGCGTATGTCATCCCCATCCTCGCCACAGAGCATTGACGCCATATGTAAGCCAGTGCCATTGACTAAGGCCCCGGGACATCGCCGAGCAGCTTCGCCCCAGCCCTTCCTGCCCAGACCCGACGAACTAGCACCGCCCAGCCTCCAGCCCGGATCTGAATACAAGGACAACGGACAGACCAACCAGACCCGAGACGACAGACCCGAAACACCCGAAGCACCCAAAGGGACCGACATGTATACGCAACCCCCGCCTAGCCACTCGTCGCGACCTCGAGCCATCGGTCACACGGACTCTGGTGGCGGATGGTTGAACAGCTCCAGGGGAGGCGGATCACCCAAGCATCATCGTGTTCATCGTCATCGCGGTGGCAAGGGCAATATTCTCGTTTCTTTTCTTGAACATCCACACCATCACGTCACAATCGACTTCAACGAAACGATCGGGACGATCACTCGTTGGCCTCGGGAAGTGTTGCGAAGATCAGCAGTGGCGCGAGAGGAGCCCTCGCTCTAGGCCAGACATAGAATCATCGTTCATCCTGTCACCTGGTAGTGCCGTCTCTTTGCTTGTCACCACGTAACAATATTTTAAACACTTTGCTCACTAAAGATAAATTTTCAGCCACCGCTCATTCTAGTCGGTTTTTCGCTTCGCCTTCGGGCTATTTCGTTCGCAGTGCTTTATTCATGTCGGAATGCACCATATAGACTAGCAAAAGTCTACATCAGCAGTGTAGTGTAGGTTTCAATGTTGCACTGAAAAATAAAGGACAGCTGCGTTTAAATTTCACTCCCTTCATGCTCATAGGCTCAGCAAACAGTGAAGACAACAGTAAAGACGAGTATTTCTTAATCCTTGTTTTTTATATAACTATCTTTCTCAAAATGTGTAAGCAAGATACTCACGGTTTTTCGCCTTTGATGTAGTGCTCTTTGAAATCGTAGGTACTTTCATTGAGGAAGTCTTTCTGAATGTATACGCAGTTGTGGCGTTGCTCAACTTCACGCCAGGTATAGCTGCGCATGCCCAGCCATACTCTCTGCGTTGTGTTCAATGCCTGCCGGAGAGATGTTATAAAATGAGTTCAGCAATAACGTTGAAAACTTTCTAGAAGAAATATATTGATTAATATAAAAGATAAAAGTTTCTAGAGATGAGCTTATTAGCTGATATCCACCACTACGTATATCGCTCTCATTTTACATGCTTATCATAGTGCTATAGATAAAAAAAGCTTCTTGGCCGCTTAAATACCAAGTTGTGAAATACAGTCACATATTGTAAAACAATTGTATACAAGGTATTAGAATTTATACATCTGCTACTGTGTAATATATATGCTGGCGTTTTTTATTGCTGCAATAAAATAAATTAGGATATTAGGGAACTCCGTTTTGTAAGTGGAAATGTTTGGTAGGACGCAAAAACGTCAAAAGAAATGATAATGGCTTTGTTATTTTTCACAATATATCAGTAACTTTGCCAAGATTTCGCGCATCGTCACGCAGTGTGCCTCCACAAAAAAGTATTATTGCAGTAGTATCGAATGGACAGGCAATTTGACAATATTTAATATTTTGTTGCAGTGGTGTTTATGGAATAAAAAAACATGCTGTATTTATTACATAGTCATGTATGCAATAGAAGGTAAAATAATAGCTTACCTAAATGGTTTGACTAAATGTATATATAGATAGATAAACTGTGGGCAGAAAACTTTTCAAAGATTATTTTGCCATTCAAGTCACACACCGATAAATCAATGACAGGATATCATTTACGAACGTCATTGTTATAATGTCTGTTGTCGGACAAATGTCTTTCCATCCACCTGGTTGTGGTTCTTCGCTTTCTTAACAGAGCTCTATTTATAAATACTGTTATCTCTATTACCTCGTTCTGTGACTTCTAGGGCACGGGCTTTTGTAACCTAAAAATTATGCTTTATGTATTATTTACATAATATGCGTCGCTCAAGTCGGCTTCTTGTTATAACATCTGATTCGGAATGAGTAATATTCAGCTTTGTTCTAACCTGTATACTGGTATAATTTGTTTGTATTCCGCGATGACTTCAGATGCATTAGAAATATGCCAATGCAATGAATCAGTTTAAAAATAAGATGGCCATTTTACAGTTGGAAGTACAATGATACATATCAGTTAGAGAAGAGCGTACACAGCTTTGCGATACGGTAAAACTGCGCCGTGACTTCAGTTGCTCACATTTTAAGACGCATTTAATTTTTTCCTGATATTGTAAGCACCCAAGCGGTGGCACTTCATTCGAACGCAAACAATACATTTAACCTAATGGGTTGCTCAGCTATAGCGTTACCTGCCGTTACCTATAGGCGAGTAGAATGGAAGGAAGGAACAGCTCAAACGGACTGGACGTGTAGGAAGGCGAGACAGACACATGAGACAGACAGATGAGGTCATGAGTCTGTCTCGCCTTCCTTCACGTCCCGTTCGTTTGAGCTGTTCCTTCCTTCCATTCAACATGAACCAACCAGCCCGACAACGCCCTCTTCTTGAATAGGCGAGTAGTTCTTTAGCCGGGTAGAGAAGTAATAAAAGGCTTATACATAAATGACATTTTGCTGCTTAGAACGATTGTCGCATCATCGTTAACCATCGCTCTTTCAGAGGAGAACGTCGACAGACGTCAGGGCTGCTGTCCTGTCCTTTTCTTATACGAAAAGTTCCGGTCTTTTTAAGAACAGCGTCCTACTGCGGAGTATAGTGCAGCTAGTGGGGTGAGTAAAATATAATGAGTATATTGACGGCTTTGTAAAGTGGCTGTTGCTTAGATAAGTTGATTTAGAGTAGGTGTTTATGTATACCCTACCTAACTTTCTTGTTACTACATATGCAGTGTACATGCATTGCAAGGGTTTTCTAGTGACACCATTTTTCTTTTCTCAAGCCATATCTTCATATTTGTCATATTTTACGATACCTTATAATTTCTGGAGCATATAAATTATAAATGGTGTCTTTCATTGTAGCTCTGTATTGCGATTATAGTTTCGGTGCAATTACACAGCACGCTAGGTGGTAGCAGCTCCTCCGTTATTACACTGGAACAAACGACAGCACCATAGCGATTTTTTACTGGCCATTGTACATGTACAAATTGTACCATGGTTTGCGAATGTCACAGGTTTATTACAATATTTGTCCTCAACTTGTTCATTTCATGGTCTTTTATTGCTGAGTTTTCTTTGCAGTGGTTTGCATTCAAGGATTCGTTTGCGGCATCTAATATTCTATGGAAATCCAGTTATTATTCATATATTCATATATATGAATAAGGATAACTGTCTTCATATAACTTCATATATGCAAGGCACGTGCATGAGGCCCTGATTCCGAGGTCACAGGAGACCCAGAACCAGACGTGTTTACGGATACTAAGAGCATCGATGAAGCACAGCGCGAATAATGAAAAGCAGTTTTTTTTCGCAGCTGTGGCATAGCCCTAAATATTTGCTCGAGGAGAAGGGGGCAATGCTTTTTGCTCCGCGGCTACCTCTTTAAGAATTTGTTGAGGGAATGAATATATGAATAATAACTGGATTTCCATAGGATATTAGATGCTGTGAACGAATTCTTGAATGCAAACCACTGTAAAGAAAACTCAGCAATGAAAAATATTAAGAGCATGAAATGAACAAGTTGAGGACAAATATTGTAATAAATCTGTGACATTCGCGAACCATGGTACAATTTGTACTTGTACAATGGCCAGTGAAAAATTGCTATGATGCTGTCGTTCGTTCCAGTGTAATAACGGAGGAGCTGCTACCACCTAGCGTGCTGTGTAATTGCACCGAAATTATAATCGCAATACAGAGCTACTATGAAAGCACCATTTATAATTTATATGCACTAGAAATTTTAAGGTATCATAAAATATGACAAATATGAAGATATGGCTTGAAAAACGAAAAATGGTGTTACTAGAAAACCCTTGCAGTCCATGTACACTGCATATGTAGTAACAAGAAAGTTAGGTAGGGTATACATAAACAACTACTCTAAATCAACTTATTTAAGCAACAGCCACTTTACGTAAAGTACCAGTCTAGGCCAATAAACACATTTTGAAATTATAAATTGTGAAGCTCACGTTTAGAAAGACAGATGATGCAGGAAAAGACAAACTATGATCGAAAAAAGTGTGATATGTACTCGGGCCATGCAGCGTTCTCGAAATCCCCATAAAGGGGGAATTATTGAGTAAGAGTCAAACATCAAAACCAAAACGTGTATTCGAACAGCCTGCAAAGAACAAAAATTATTTTCCACCCAAATTTAAAGGCTGCTACTTCGGATAAAAAAAAGATAAACTCTGTAGTTAAAAATATTCTGTAGGATATGCATTACTAGAGCAATGCACATGATTTACAAAATATATATGCGTTATGTCACAGTCACGGCGGCACTAGATTTTCTCCAGAATATCGGTTATTTGTACGCTCAGTTCAGTTCAGTCGTTCAGTTGTGTCCGACCCTTCATGACCCTATGGACAATATCACGTCACGCTTTCCGGTCTCTCACTATCTTCCTAACATCACATAATTTCATCTGCAACGCCTTGAGGATGCCATCTAACTATCGCGTTCGCTGCCTACCCCTTCTCCGATGACCCTCAACTTTTCCCAACATCAAATCTTTCTCCAGCGACACCTCCCTTCTCATCAGATGACAAAAGTAGCTGAGCTTTAACTTTAGAATTTCACCCTGCAATGAGCAGTCGAGGTTTCAATATCGAGTGATTTGATCTTCTGGCAGTCCAAGGAACTCTCAAGAGTTTCCGCCAGCACCCGAATTCAAACGCGTCAATTCTTCGGCGGTCAGCCTTCTTCACAGTCCAACTCTCGCATCCATACATCACATCTGAAAAGACCACAGCACGAGTTATACGGATCTTCGTTGGCAGACTAATGTCTCTGCTCTTTACTAGGTGGTCAAGGCTAGCCATGGCTCTCTTTCCCAGAAGCAGGCGTCTCCTAATTTCATGGCTGCAGTCTCCTTCCGGGGTATTCTTGGAGCCCAAGAAGAGAAAATCTGTCACATCTTCCACTTCCTGCCTCTTGAAACTCAAGGACTTGATAGGGCAAGACGCCATGATCTTCGTCTTTTTAATGTTCACTTTAAGCCTAAAATTCTCACTCTCTTCTTGTACGCGCATCAGAAGTCTCTTGAGTTCCACTTCACTTTCTGCCATTAAAGTGGTATCATCCGCATATCTAAGGTTGAGGATACGTTTTTCAGCAATATTTACTCCAGCTGAAGGCTCGTCCAGACCGGCATTCCTCATGATGCACTCAGTATATAGATTAAATAGGCAGGGCGACAGTATGCAGCCTTGTTTCACTCCTTTCTCAATCGGAAACCAATCAGTAAGATCATCCCCCCCACCAGGCTCCCTTTCGATGCCCGCTCCGCTGTTCCCATCTTAGCATCCTCTTTAAGGAAAAGCACACGTGCCCTCATTCCCCCGTGTACATTCCCGCTCCCTCGTAACTTAACGAGATTGGAGGAGGTTTCCCTTAGAAGGATTAGAGCTGGGGCGGCCCTTACCCCGTCGCTAAAATGCCGATGGGAATCGGAAGCAGACATCGGACCAACGACATGCCCGAAGTGTTCCACACCAGCTGCAGAGGTGGATGTTCGCCACCTGCTATGGACTTGTGCAGAGACAAGGGCATCAAGGACACAGGTTCTGCGCGAAGTGGGACTAACCACAACAAGGGAAGAGGACTTTTCTAAATGGCTCACCGACAACGCTAAGAGCGGGAGCCTGCTCCGGTTCCTCACGGAAAACCATTTATATGAGTTTATATAATATGCCTCATGGCAAGCTTGCGTACAAAAAAAAAAGTTCTGACTGTAACCTCTTGCCCTTCATACAGGTTCCTGATGAGATAGATGAGGTGAATTGGAACTCCCATCTCTTGGAGAGCTTGCCACAATCTGCTGTAATCTACGTAGTCAAACGCTTTCGCATAATGGATAAAGCAGCAGTAGATGGGTTTCTGGAACTCTCATGCTTATTCCATGATACAGTGAAGGTAGGCAATCTTCTCTCTAGTTCCTCTGCCCTTGTGAAACCCAGCTTGCACGTCCGGAAGCTCCCGATTCACATACTGCTGCAGCCTACTTTGGAGTATTTTCAACATCACCTTGCTAGCATGCAAAATAAGCGCGATCGTGCGGTAGTTGGAACAATCTTTGGCTCCGCTTTTCATTGGAATGGGGATGTAAACTGACCTCTTTCAGTCCTGTGGCCGCTGCAGGGTTGTTCAAATTTGCTGACATAATGTATACAGAAGGTCAACAGCGTCATAGATGAGTTTTTGAAGCAACTCAGCTGGAATATGCCATCGATTCCGCTAGCTTTGTTCTTATCAAAGCTGGCTAAGGCCCATTGAACTTCACTCTTCAGGATGCCCGGCTCGAGATCAGTAATCACAACCGTATTAAGTTGGGTTTGCACATACGGGTCCTTCTTCTGCAGTTCTTCTGTTGTATTCCTGCCACCTCTTTTTTATCTCTGAGGCTTCAGGGAGGTCCCTGCCTCGTTTGTCCTTTATCACGCCCAGCTTAGCACAGAAGCTTCCTTTGATATATTTGGTTGTCTTATACAGAGCTCTTGTGTTTTTTATTGGCTGTTGTCCTCAACTTCTTGGCACTGTATGCTCAGGAAGGCATTCTATCTCTCGTTGCTATTTTTTGAAAATCCGCATTGGAGAACCTTGTATTTTTCTCTTCCCCCCATAACTTTTGCCATCCTCCTTTCCTCAGCTATTTCAAAAGCCTCTTCAGATGTCGAGTTTGCTTTCTTGCATTTCTTTTGCTTTGAAACTACCTTAGTGGCAACTTTTTGTATTATATCACGAACATCAACCCACATCTCTTCAGGCTGTCGGTCTTCTAGATCTAATTCTTGAAATCGATTCCTGACTTCCACAGCATATTCTGATGGAATTATTTGATCAAGATCATACCTGAAAGGCCTTCTAGTTTTCTGCGTTTCCTCCATCAGAGCTTAAATTTTGCAACAAGAAGCTGATGATCGGTGCCACAATCGGCCCAAGGCCCTGTTTTTACTGCTTGTATAGCGCTTCTGTATCTCGGCCGGCAAAGAATATAATCTATCTGATTCCTGTGGAGACCGTCCGGGGAAATCTATGTGTACAGGCGCCTCTTGTGCTGTTGAAAATAAGTATTCACTATGGTCAGGTTGTTTTCTTGGCAACACTCTTCTGGCCCCTTCCCAACTTCATTTGGCTCACCAAGACCGACCTTTCCTGTATTTCCGGTTATTTCTTCACTCCCAACCTTAGCATTCCAGTCTCCTATGAGAAAAATGATATCTGATGTTGGAGTGCGGTCTAAAAGGCATTGCAGGTCACCATAAAATCTCTCAACGTCAGCTTCATCAGCAGTAGTGGTTGGTGCATAGACTTGGATAGCTGTTATGTTGAAAGGGTGACCTTGGATCCGAAGTGAAATCAGTCGGTCGTTTCGGGGGTTGTACCCTAGCACTGTTTTGCCAATTATTATGTTTACTATGAGAGCGACCCCATTCCTTCTCCTGGATTCGTGCTCACAACAAAAGACATAATGGTCACCGGAATTAAAATCCTCCATTCCGGTCCACTTGAGCTCGCTGATACCCAAGATATCAATGTTCAATCTGTCCATTTCTCGCTTGACGACCTTCAGTTTACCTTGTGCCATAGATCTTACATTCCATGTTGCTATGTGATATATCTCCTTGCAACATCGGACTTTCCGGTCACTTCCCGACAAATCCACAACTGAGCGTCCTTTTGACTTTAGCCCAGCCGCTTCATTTGTAATCTAATATAAGGGAAAACTTTAGTCAATAATAACTGATAATTCGAGTTCTGAAGCTGCCAGCATTATTTGTTTAATATTGTTACGAACGAACAATGAAGACGATGCGGGCAGTGGCGCAGGCAGGAGCGCTCGCCATAGACCCGCTAGCATATTCATTAAACGACACCTGACGTCCATCGAGCATCTTTTCTCTGTTCTCTGTTCTCCTGTTTTCATCGGCGTGCCGCCACGTAACATTTGGTTGGAGTTGCGGAGTACTTCATCATCACCCCCTCATCCTTTTTCGGAGCTTCGGTGCCCTGCGACTTCTCGCGCCGCTGTCAAAATGTTAGGAGGCATCACAAGGCTGTTCCCCAGCCTGCCGGGCCCAGAAAGACCTCGCCGTTCGTCCGCCCCTTTCCTCCCGCCCCGACCACATGACAGGACGAAGGAGAGAGTGACCGCGACGCCACACATGACCACAAGACACAAGGAGAGGGGCCCGGACGACCATATGTGACTCCACTGGCCTGATGTGCCGGCCAACGACCCCACGACCCAAGACGTCGCTACACTTGAAGACAACCTCCTCTGCTCCCATGCCTATGCTATGCGGTGCGTGCCTTGGACTGTGATATATCGCATATATATTTTCTAAACCATGCATGTATATAGATCTAGTTTGGTGACGGACGTCTTTTCACAACAGACTAGATTTAATAGCGTTTTTCTCTTAATGTTTTGTCTATGTTTTACAATTTTTTCTCATTCCCTCCCTCTTGTCTGTGGTGTCGGCACTTCCTCAATTTTTTGTTTGATTCATCTGCTCTTTAATTTAGTACTTTTTCTCTCTTTGTGAATTTGTGGACCCACGATTACAATGCCGTAGGAGACTGCAATTCTCTACTATTTGCCCAATTTTGTTTCATTGTTGGGGACTGTCCAGTTTGCTATTCTACCTCAGTCTCCCTTTTTCTTATGTTTTGGGTTTTGTGCATCTGCTTCTCGCTCCGTACGTTAGTTGTCATTTTGATATATGACTGTTGTTGTGCTGTTGTTCCCTTCTTTTCAGGTTCTTGGTCCTCTTTTTGTTTCCTTTGCAGGTCTAGATGCTTGCTTCTGGCTCTTTTTATTTTTATTCTTCTTAAGCCAACGTGGACCACTTTGCGACATGGGCCTCGTTTTTTTTGATATCTTCTTTCGCTTTAAAAAAAAAGTTTTTTTTTTTATCTCGAGCTTCTGCTCCCGTTTATTTATTTTTAATTGGTTTTAAGCCTGGCAAACCTTTTGCTGGTCCGGGCTCCCTCTCCTTTTTTGTTTTTTTCTCAGTTCTAGAGGACGAATAAAATGGTAAATGGCCTCCGCCATCGAGTCGTGGCAACGTGGGGCCCGAGAGTGCCCTGGGCCAAGGTTCATCGAGAATCATCGTGCCGGCAAGCCTTTCTATTCTTCCTTCTTCCTCGTCTTCGTCAAACATTCAGACACGCCCATCGTTATTCCATAGAATCATCAACATCGGTAAACGTCCTCGTCCACAACGGGACGACCGCTCGGTGGCCCCGGGTCATGTTACGGGCGAGCAACGAAGACGCGAGCAGTGGCGCGGATAGGAGCGCTCGCGCTAGGCCCGCTAATATATTCATTAAACGTCATCTCAAGAGCAGCTGCAGCAGCTACCTTTGTGTTGCCACTCGCTTCTACATGGACTAAGCGAATACCAAGGCGAACACTATTGGACGCACGGTTTCTCCTTGGCATAGGCACCGCGCCCAAAGCTTCGTACGCGCCCAGCCTCCACAGCCACGCTTTCAAGATCGCTTACGAAATAACTGCCTTCGGTGCAATGAGCTTACTGCTACACCATTCAGACGGAAATATTGCGGAGAGATTGCGATAACACTGAAGTTAAAGGAATCAAGCAAACGCGTGCAAATTCATCCATTTACCACAGGGACGGCACCGCACGACCACTGTTTCTGTTTACTCTGCAACTAGAATGCGTCAAAACCAGAGCCAGGCACATGTCAAGTCGGCCATCGAAAAGGAACGCGCTCCGAAGTAAGCCGCGTGCTGACAGGCTCTCCAAGCAAGCAGGTTGATATAACAAGAAAATTTAGGAGGACGCAAGTAGCATTGTAAGAATAAATTAAAACGTTAACATTGCCTGTTTAGTTTTTCAAAACAAAAGCGTTGGAGTAATTTAAATAAGATGCCGATATTATATTCTGTGACATGACAGCTCAAATGAATCACCACAGGATTGACTATCATAAGACCAAAGAAAACTAGAAGAGCACGACAAAAAATATTTTAAGCCTAATTCTCTCCAGTATCCCTGAGTACTGAATTGTACTGAATAAATTCTGTCTTTGTAAATAAGGATAGGAGGTGTTACTAAAAGACGTGGACGTTCAGCAAGCCACTTCAGCGCGCACAAGAACCCCTAGAGAAAGCGAAGCGGCGGCAGAGGAGATTGGTATGTGGAGACTGCGCATGCGGCATTACGGTATACTAATTTTATTCTGCCTCCATGCATCGGACCTTGCTGCATGCTTTCTTTACTTGTCTCGTTGTATGGTACAATGTACGACTTTAGGTAAGTCAATGCAGCGGTCTGGCCAACATTTTATTGTAATAAACCGACAAAGTTTCGAACCGAAATTATTTTGCTACGTAGGTTACTCGCATGTCATGCGCCCGTAGCATCATGTTCTCGGATGGGAAATGTCGATTTATGGGGCATCAGGTATAGGGGCGTTGCTAGAAAACTCAGCCAGAGTTCGCAGTGCTCGCACTCAACTCTCTTTCGCACGTGAAAGAATGTTAGAGATAAAATCCAGAATAATTTCGCTGCCGGGGCAGCTAAAGAAAAATCACAATAAAAAAGAAAAACTAAGATATAATGAACACTGTCCAACTTGGGGCCCTATACTTAGTGCATGCAAGGACGGTATTATGAATGATTGGAAGTGTGTTTTTCATATGCCGCAGTCAAGTGCTACGGACGTCAGTACCACGGGCCTCATAGTTTCGATTAGGTTAAATCGACATTTCTGTAGTTCAGTTATGCTTATTGCAAAGGTGATATACCAGGCGGGGGGGGGGGGGGGAAGCTATAGCACCATAACCCCCTCCAGGCATCCCCCCTGTTCCGCAGCATTAGGATATATTCAGCTAAACCATGTGTCTAGCCGAAATGATTAGTATTGCCGCGTTAGCATATTGTCACAATGCTGTCGGCGACAGATGAAGAGACTTGACCTTTAAAGCAATCACTTATTTCTTGGGCTGACTTGCACCCGAGGAGTTAACTCGGTGGCGGCAATAGGAACAGTCGTGCTCAGCGGTCGTCGATCGACCCGTCATACCAACAAACGCTAAGTTTATAGCTGGCGAGGAACCATCTAGATAAAGACGCAAACGGTGACTAGCACAACCTAGAACATTGCAGAAACATACGCGAATAGACCGAATCTTTGCGACACAAGTCGACGCATCTTGTGCGACATACAAACTGATAAAGCTGCGTCTGCCGGCAAAGAAATTATAAACAAAAAACTCAGAATTGATACGCACGCCGACAGAGTGATAAGGCCACACGCCGGCGGCTGTCGAAGAAAGAATAAAGACGAATAGTTTCCGGCATTACTCCCTCCTTAAAAAGGCATCGACCTTACTCTTACAGTATACACAGAAAGGTAAGCACAAACATTACATAAAAGAAATAGTTTTAGGGCGTGTAATAAACTTTGAGGCGCAGTACATGGAAGACTTCTGGGCACGTCCTGTGGCTTTAGGATGTGGCCAGGCCGTCGCGGATGATTTCGTTGTCGAGCTTTCTCATACGTCGAAGGACTCTGTATGCTTCGGAGTACCACCGCAAGAACTTTTCACTCAGTCCGGGGCGGCGTATCGGCGTCCAAACCTACACTTTGTCCCCCGCCTGTATTCTGCGTCGCGTAGCCGCAAGTTGTACCGTTGGACGTCAGTTTATTGCTGGTCTCTTATGGGGAGCCGGACAAGTCGTCGGGCTTCCTCCGCACGGTGAAGGTAGGTGGTGACATCCAGGTTCTCTTCGCTGGTTACGTGCGCTAGCATTGAGTCGACCGTCGTCATGGACTCCCTTCCTTACACAAGCTTGAACAGAGTCGCTCTGGTTTTCTCCTGGACGGCCTTGTTATATGCGAAAATCACGTGCGGCAGGATGGCGGCCAGGTCTTGTGTTCGGCGTCGACATACATTGCTATCATGTCTGCCATAGATTTGGTGAGGTGTTCCGTAAGTCCGTTGGTCTGCGGATGATAGGCAGTTGTCCTCCATTGGCATGTTGGGCTGTAGTGCAAGATGGCCTGAGTGAGTTCCGCCGTAAATGCAGTTCCTCTGCTCGTTATGAGTACATCCGAAGCGCCGTGTCGCCGCAGAATTCGCTCGACGAAAAACTTAGCAACTGCTGCTGCGGTACCGTTGGGCTTGGCTTTCGCTTCGGCGTAACGGTTCATGTAATCGGTTGCCACGATGATCCATATCTTCCTCTGTGACGCAGTTGAGAAGGGGTTCCACCCCAATCTCTTAAAAGGGCTTAATCGGGGGCTTAAATGGGTTCAGTAGACCGGATGATCTGATTGGAGGCGTCTTTCGTTGCTGACGCTCACAGCACGTTTTCACATAATGGGGAACGTCGGCAGGTAGCCGTGGCCAGTAACATTTCTCTTGTAGCCTATGGAACGTGTGCGCAACCCGATATGCCCTGCTGTAGGCTCATCGTTAACCGCCAGCCCAATCTCCTGTCAGAGATTTTTGGGTACAAAAAGGAGCTACGCGGTTCTTTTGGCTGGGAAGTTCTTCACGACAACGTCATTGTATAATATGAATGACCGTAACTGACACCTGAATAGAAGAGGAGGAGAAGCGACTTCTCCGTCGAGGTAATCAACTAGGTTTTTAAATTCAGGGTTCGCGTACTGCTGCTGTGCAAAACCAATGGCGCTTACCAGTCTCGTCGTCGTCTTTCGGCGGCGCGTCAACAGGGGATGGTTCCTCGTTCCTCGTTGGCGAAGTGTCAAAATAACAGCTTAAAGGGCTTGAGGGGCGCCTGTGTTGTGTTTATTCTCATGTGATTGTGTTTGTTGCGCCACATTTCTAGGTACTATGCGAATTGTCATTTCTCTAGCTTCAAAGTTAGCCCTGATGTCTTGATTGTTTCGAGCACTCTCGGAAGCCCTTTCAGGTGGTCGTCAACGCTTGGGAAGAAGACGACGACATCTTCGTATACCAAGCAAATGTGCCACTTCAAGCCCACCAGCAGAGTGTCCATTATCCGTTGAAACGTCGCTGGTGCGGATCAAAGGACAGCTGGCATCGCCTTGAACTCAAATAGGCCTTCCGGCGGGAAGAATGCGGTCTTCTCGCTACCTCTTTTGTCAATCTGAATTTGCCAAAGGCCGCTCTTCAAGTCCATCGAACAGAAGTATTTAGCGTTGCACAGCCGGTCCTGTGTGTCGTCGATGCGGGAAGGGAGTAGACATCTCTTTTAGTTATGCTATTCAAGCGCCGGTAATAGACGCAGAAGCGAAGGGTGCCTGTTTTTCTTCTTTAGCAAAGCGACTGGCGCCACCCAGGAACTTCTTGATGGCAGAATAACGTCGTCCCGTAGAATTTCTTGCACTTTATGGCGGATGACCTGACGTTCACGCGAGTATGCACGGTAGGGGCTTTGGCGCTAGGTCTGACGTGGTCATCAGTTATGATCTGGTGCTCGGCGAAATGAGTTTGTCGCACCTTCGAATCTGACGAAAAGCATTTGCGGTACTTTTGAAGAATAACCCGTA
Source organism: Amblyomma maculatum (assembly GCF_055883805.1). Classification (NCBI taxonomy): domain Eukaryota; kingdom Metazoa; phylum Arthropoda; class Arachnida; order Ixodida; family Ixodidae; genus Amblyomma; species Amblyomma maculatum. The sequence continues at coordinate 452,901,810 of NC_139344.1, read as the reverse complement.
TCTGGTCTTGCCTGCTTCGGGGTAGGGCTTGAATAACATCAAACCTGGGATGGTGGCTTGGTCAGTTTGGTCATTTGCAGGCTCGTCGGAGAGAGGGAAGAAGACATCGCTGATGTCTGCTGATTCGTCGAGGAAGGCGTCCTTTGTTTCCTTGTTGAGATGCCAGTATTCTTCGGTGAAGTTGAACCTGATTTTGTCCATTCCGGAAATGGGCGTTTCTTCTTGCGATGTCAGGTCCTCTATCAAGTAACAACTGAGCATTTTCTTCGACGACCCTTCAGCGATTTTGACTTCTTTTGTACCCACAGAAACGATGATGCTTTATCGGAGCGGTACGGTCAATTTTCCGTTTAAGACGTTGAGAGGGACGTGATGTGTCAAGTTCTCGTAGCAGGTATGGTTTTGTCCGTCGAGAGCTTGATGAGGTTTGAGCGAAGGTCGATGATTGCCTGATGTTCATTAAGAAAATTCGCACCCGAAATCACGTCGCGAGAACCTTGCTGTAGGACGACGAAGCTGATAGGATAAGTACGTCTGTTTACTCTAACCTTTTTGTAGCATCATCCTGACAGCGTAATAAGGTTACCATCAGCTGTGCGGATTAGCAGGTCATTCCAAGTGGTCGTCACTTGAGCTGGGCGGCGAACGCTCCACTGAAGGCAAAATAGTCGGCTCCGTTGTCCACTAAGGCGCTAACCATGCGGCCTACGACAGCAACTTCCAGGTTACTTGTTTGTGTCCTGGTCTTGCATGGTGGATTCGGCTTTAGATATCGGCTTCGTTGTTTGCTGTGGTCGCGGCTGAGGAACATAGCTTTCACCTCACCGGGCGGCGGCGTCAAGTTAGAATCCAAACGTATTGTCGCCGACGTTGTCGGAGTGCGGAGCGGCGATTTAATGACTGAGTGGTCGTCACTCATTGCCAGGCGGCGGAAGATATTTGTGTTCTCTGCGTGAAGCAACCTCACCTCCAAAGGTTGCTCTCTAGTTTCCCCTGCGAGGGCTAGGGACCTTCATTCGACGTAACTGCGAGCCGGCGACACAAATCGGCCGCTGTACGGCGATAGAGAATGGTACCGAGGGCTTGCTGATTCTGCCTTCCGCAAGTAGTTCTCGATTTTGTCCGGTTGTTCACCAGAATGAGATCCTGAAGCATTGATGGCGAAACCACGCAGTCCGATTCACATGAACGGAGAGTGACGGAGGACGTGTCAAGCCTCACCGCAATGAAACCAGAGTGACCGGTTGACAGACGTCATCCAGACGTCGCATTTCCTGGTAATTGGAGGTTGTTGGTAGGCTTGGCGGGCGTGGGCAAAGGGGCTGCTTTCAGGAAAATGAAGGTACCGGTGAGGGCTCGAAACGTAGCACCGAGGCGCAGGACGGCGTAATTTATCAGGATAATTTATGCCTGTTGCTTCTTGCGTTTGAGCTGTCGGAGCAGGACTTGGCGCAGTTCTCCATGACTGACATGACGGATCATCTCACTAAGGTTATCTCTTCTTGGAAGTTTGATGTAGCGGCTTGCAGACATCATTTCAAGAGACCGATTGTAGCGCCGCATCCTTGTATGCAAGGTCTTTTCGATAGTCCCCACTTCTTCGCAGAACTCGGCAACTGTCTTTGGTGGCTGGCGAAGTAGAGCTGCAAATAGCCGATCTTTCAAACCTCGCATCTACAGGATGGCCTTCGTCTCCTCTGTCATGCCGGGTTTTGCGCGGCCGAAACGACGTTTAATCTCCTCAATGTATACTAGGACTGGCTCATTTGGGAGCTCAATTCTTGATTGGAGAAGGGCCTGAGCCCTTGATTCATTTCTTTTCGGGTGGAACTTGCAAAGGCCGTAAAAAAACTCTGCTTTGATTGTATCCCAATCCATCAACGAAGTCTCGTTGCTTTAGAACCAGACTAGGGCAGGCCTTTGACCAGCAAAGTAGACTTGCCTGATTTTCGCAGTGTCGTTCCAGTCATTGAATTGGGCCACACCGTTAAAAAGGTGATCCAGTCTTCCGAACATTCAATGGGCAGTCCTTGGAAGATGGGAGACTCCCAGGGCTGCACGAAGACAACCGGTGTTAATACTCGGGTCATTGCCAAAGCTGACGCCCTCAGGAGCGAAAGGGGTCCCACAGAAGTCTGTGTTCAGGTTATAGTCCTTGAAGTCGGCGGTTGGCTAGGTGACCTGCAGGATGGCCCCCAGGGCGACAGGAACGATTATGAGGTCTTAGTTTGAAGAGATAGGCCGGATATCGAAAGGCAGGCCATCCACCAGATGTCAGGTCTGGTGAAAATTCCGTCGGTAAGAAATGAGGAGACTTGCTCTTCGCAGGAATCAGCTATTTATGGGGCTGACTTACATCCGCAAAAAAAAGAGGAACAAATCGGCGGCGGCGTTGGCAAGAATCGTGCTCAGCGGTCGTCAATCTACTATTCTGTCATACCAACGAATGCTCAGTTTATAACAGCGAGAAAACATCTATATGTCACAAAACCTCGCCTTTTCGGTCAACTGAGGCGCGGCATCCCCATTTACGCTTGCTCCTCGTCCTTCTATGAGGTTTGAGAACACAGTTAAAAGTTAGGCAGGTCAAGAAGGACTTTTTGTTGGGCTAGTTGGTGCAGCATTTTTTAACCAAAAGGACAAAGCGCTAACGACACATTCACATGAAAGAGGACACGGACAAGCGCTTGTCCGTATCCTCTTTCTTGTGAATGTGTCGTTAGCGCTTTGTCCTTTTGGTTAAAAAATTAGGCAGGTCAACCCGTGAAGAACATGTGTCGGTGTGTGATTAAGGAATAAGTTCAAGAAAGTCACTGTCTTTTACAAACAATCGAATATTTATAAATAGTAGCGCAAATTTCACTGCATATTAATAGTGTACAATGAAAAAATTAAAGACCACGACACGAATGTGATAAAAAAACAGCTCGGTAAATTACAAGAGAAAAACCCGACAATGAACAAAACACTTCGATGAAAGATGACTATGAAGCTAAAAAAGGTATTCCAGATATAGGTATGGGCAAGGGTTACGTAGAAAACACAGCGCAAAGATACCAAGTCCGATAAAGATTAACAAAGGCGAAAAAAATGTTCGATTAAACAACAGTCTGTGGCAAAAAGGCATTCTCACGGCTTTTTTGTTAGTTGAGGCATCGAAGGCTGAGTTGATCGGTAGCGGCGGCCGTACAGTGAGGATGATGATTATGAGGTCTTTGGGGTTTTCTTGGGGAAGGGGTGCTGGACGCGGGTTATACTGGCCTACGTCGTGTTATACCGGCCTACTCCTCTACATTTCTAAAATATAAGAACAAAACGTGAATGGAGAGGCTTAAGGAAATGGTACTCTTTTGAAAGCCATCCTTATTCGGATCCAGTATCACAGCCAATATAATCTAGGAAAAGTTTCATTCATACTTTTGTGTGCATGACATTCCTATGGACCACATGACCGCTATGTTCAACCTTAAATTGCATAATATTGTAGCCGAAAAAGTACGAGTGTTCTTTGAAGAAAGAAGACGCCGGTGCGGGGGATCCTTTTGTGCAGTGTTTTGAGGATCCACGCCGTCGTACTGGTTCCTGGTGCTGCCCTGCTGACCTGCGGTCACTGTTATCGTCCCGTCCTATGTCTAGGACGTGGCATTTGGTGGAGTCGCCGGGTACGAATCCCATGCAGCGCAGCCCTACACGTAATTCGAGCCCGATCTTAAGTCCAGGCCGCCGAATTTTCTTAGAATCTGCTGCAGCACCTGAAAGCCGCGCTACTCGACGTAAACAAGGCCAAGCTCCGGAATTTGGACTCTTGCCCGAGGGGAAGACCGCCAGGGCTAACGTCGCCATGGCCTTCCAGCCACAGCAAACCGACAGTGCGGCTGGTGCGCGGATCATCTACGTGCCGGTGACCCCAAGGACTGTCACCCCGTTTTGTGGCGATGACCTGGATGATGATGAAGACTGGGTGCAACATTACGAACGGGTTAAGCGCCACAACGGGTGGACCCCCGAACAGTGCCTTCAGAATATCTACTTCCCTGTGAAGGCAGCAGCTCGCTACTGGTTCGAGAACCACGAGGCTTCATTTACCTCTTGAGAACTCTGTAAGAACGAATTGGTGTGCACGTTTGCGAACCAGCACCGGCAACAGCACGCCGAAGACCTTCACGCTCAAATTTAGTGCCCTGCCGAAAGTGTGAGAAGCTTTGTAGAGGACGTGCTGCGTCTAAGTGCAGGCACCGACCCACAGGCTACTGAGGAAGTCAAAGTGCGCGCCTTGATGCGGGGCATCCGAAACGAGATCTTTGGCGGACTTATACGCGATCCGCCGATCCAGTTTTGTGGCCGAAGCAACTAACATTGAGCGCGCATTGGCCACAAGCACGAGCCACTATCAGCGCCTGTGCACGTATCCCTATCCCAATGCCTCGAGCCATGCCTCGTCTGGCCCTAGGGGTGCTGGCCTCACCGAAGTCCACGAAATCATTCGCGAAGTCGTGCGAGAAAAGCTCCGGAGGTTTTTCCCAGCTCCTGAGCAGCATTCATCACTATCCATCGCTTCGGCCATTCGTGAAGAAATGAGACAGGCACTTACATCCGAAGCCATCTCTACTGGGCCAGTGGTGGCTGCTGCAGAACAACAACCGGCGGAGAGTTAGGCTTCTGTTCTCCGTCGGCCTCAGCCTGTACCTCACCAGTACCAACGGGTTACGTACTGTGGACCTCGGCGCCGTGAATTCCTGGCGCAGCATGACACATACTAGGAGCCGCGGAGACGAAGAATAGCCGACATGAGAATTGCGCACAGCCGACCGTTGTGTTTGCACTATGGTGAACCTGACCACATGTACCGTCGCTGCCCATACCGAGATCTCGGCCTGTGAGAATTCAGGCGGAGCGACCGACTACCTCGGTACGGTGAATAACCCCGAGATATCCAGTAGTATCTTCGACGCACATCATCCGCGATGCGAACCACTGACCGTGAATATCTTCCATGCTCCTAATCACCGGTGCAAACTAACGACCGTGTAGCCCGCTCGCACTCGCCCCGCCGCCCTCTCACGCCTGCTCACTGGTCTCGCCGTGAGAGCTCGTCGTCTCTTCTCTTCCTCGTCGGGAAAACTGAGTACGGCGACGCCTGGAGGTGGCGTTGCAGAATTCGGTCGAAAGAAAGAGTCTCCACGTACGTTAGCATCTGACACCACGGACAACGGCACGAGCGGAAACGTAATCGGTTTTGCGGCCTCTAGTATGTAGACGTTGTATTCGACGGTCACACGACCACTGCACTCGTTGACACTGGCGCCGGTTACTCGGTATTCAGCGGAGAGATATGTCGCCGACTTCGCAAGGTGACCACGCAGTGGGAGGGGCCTCCGATACAAACCGCAGGAGGTCATCTCCTAATTCCTGTCGGAAAATGCACTGCCCGCGTCGAAATTAATGATGAGACGTGTCAAGCCAAATTTCCAATCTTAGTAAATTGCTCCAAGGATATTATTCTCGGAATGGACTTTCTTCGTGAATATGGTTCAGTCATTGATGTAGTGCAGAATAAGTTAACCCTCCGAGCACGTTCTCCATCGCCGAGGTTTGGCACAGCCACCCCAGTTGCGCTTAAAGTTGATGCCGAGCATGTGAACTTGCCACCGCTCTCGGCAGTATTTCTACCTGTTTGAGCCGACCCCTCCGCATGTGGCAAATGCCTCCTGGAAGGAAGTGTACAAGTGTTGTTTCCGAAGGGAATTGGTGTTGCGAGGGGAATTGCCGATGTTCATGAAGGACATGTCAGCATATTCGTGACGAACTTTAGGAACGAGCCGCAGCACATGACAAAAGGGGCAGTTATAGCCCATATAGAAAAGATAAGCGACGCTCGTGAGGCTGCTCTGTTTCTTGAGAGGGGTATTCCGCCCGAACCACACGAGGAACAACCCTTGCAACTTAACATTAAGAAAAACCTTGAGTTGTCCCAGGCAAGCGAATTACTTGAGCTTTTGTATCGCTACTGCGAATACTTTTCAATGACATCCAGGGTTCGCCAGATGCCCGTCGCGAAACATACAATTATTTTCGATGGCGCGGCCCATCCGATCGTCAACCGCCGTACAGAGGTTTTCTGAAGAAAAGAGAAACAATACAAGAGCAAGTGCCGGAAATGCTACATGACGATGTCATCCAGCTTTCAAACAGTCGGTGGGCAGCCCCGGTTGTTCTGGTAAAGACTAAAGACGGTACGAGTCGGTTCTGTGTGGACTACAGGCGACTCAACAAGGTGACAAGGAAGGATGTATATCCACTGCCCCGAATCGACGACATACTCGATCGGCTCCGTCACGCCCGCTATTTTTCATCTATTGGTTTGAAAGGTTTGAAAAGTGGATACTGGCAGATCGACGTAGATGAGCAAGACCGAGAGAAGATCTCGTTTATAACACCGGATAGCCTTTGTGAGTTCAAAGTGATGCCTTTTGGCTTATGTACAGCGCCCGCGACATTTCAACGCGTCATGTACACTGTGCTCGCCGGACTGAAGTGGCAGACGTGACTATAGTTTATCTTGATGACGTAGGTATTTTTTCAAGCAGCTTCGCTGTCCATCTTGTGCGCCTAGAAGTGGTTCTTAGTGTTATACGGAACGCCTTAAGAAAGACAGCGCCGACTTTGGGTGGAATGAAGAGCAAGAGTTAGCATTCAGGCAACTAAAGCAAGCCCTTTTGTCACCACCTATATTAGGCCACTTTGATCAAAATGCCGACACTGAGCTCCACACGGACGCCAGCAACAGAGGACTAGGGGCAGTGCTTTGTGGGTTATTGCGTACGCAATCCGAAATCTTTCCAATGCGGAAAGCAATTACTCGACGACAAAAAAAGAATGCCTCGCCGTCATCTGGGCCATAAACAAGTTTCGGCCTTATCTGTATGGCCGCTCATTTCATGTGGTCACCGACCACCATTCGCTGTGCTGGCTGGCCAATCTTAAGGATCCCGTGGGCCGGCGCTTGCAAGGTGGAGCCTTCGGCTACAGGAGTATGATGTCACGATCGTACATAAATACGGAAGAAAACATCACGATGCTGATTGCTTATCTCGAGCACGTGTGGGACCGTCGCCAGCAGGCGCAGATGATGAGAACGACAGCTTCCTCGGGGCCTTGAATCCTGACGATATGGCAAAGCGGCAACGACATGATCAACAGCTTCATCAACTGATCCGGAATGGTGTCCTGTACAATAAAAAGTTCGACAGCAGCCAGAGATCGTGGCCTCTTGTGATGCCGGAAGACCTGCGCAGTGAGGTCACTGAAGCGTGCCACGACGATCCTTCCGCTCTGGTCATCTTGGATACAGCAGAACGCTTTCGCGTATTCGAGAAAAATATTACTGGCCGAAACTCGCGAAGTACGTGTGTCAATATACAAGAACCTGTCGCGAGTGCCTAAGGCGAAAAGCACCTCCTACGCTACCGGAGCGTCTTCTCTAGCCAATCGAGCCAGCGAGTTTCCCGTTGCATACCATTGGAATGAATTTTTGGGCCCGTTTGCGACGTCGCAATCAGGCAACAAGTACATTATCATAGCGACGGACTATCTAACGCGCTACGCAGAGTCCCGCGCACTTCCGTCGGGAACCGCTGCTGAGGCAGCCAAATTTTTAATCAAGAACATTGTCCTCCGGCACGGTGATCTAGCAGTGCTGATTACTGACCATGGCACCGCGTTGTTGCATGGCGCAGCTCACTCAGGAGATTTTGCGCCTAAGCTGCACCAGCCTACGCCGAACCACAGCTTGTCATCCGCAAACTAATGGGCTGACGGAGAGGCTCAACAGAAGTATAGCCGACATGATCGCCATGTACATGGACATCGACCATCGGAATTGGGATGAGGTACTGCCCTATGTAACGGTCGCTTTTAATACCGCAGTCCAGGAGACTACCCGTATGTCCCTCTTCAGTATGTCCCTCTTCCAGCTAGTGCATGGAAGGCAAGTACCACCATGCTTGACGCTATGCTGCTTCAAGCACCACCAGACGAGGTAGCTGATGATGCCCGGCTAGTATGCGAACGCGCGGAGGAGGCTCGGCAACTGGCCAGACTCCACATAAGACAGCAAAAGCGTACTGGTGCTGGTCACTACAACTTTCGGAGACGTGACGTACATTTCCGAGCTGGAGACAAGGTGGGGGTGTGGACACCTGTTCGCCATCGAGGGCTTTCAGAAAAACTCATGAAGCGCTAATTCGGGCCGTACACAGTTGTCGCATCGGTTAACTTAATTATGAGGTGCTGTCCTGTGTAACGCAACCGTCGTCACGCCGTTCCTCGCGTCCTGACATTATGCATGTAGTACGGCTTAAGCCGTATTACCAATGATCACCGAGAGCGCTACCTCCTACTAGCAAACGTACCGAGACTGTGTGTACGTCTGTGCGGCAGTTAATTCATTTTGCGCCTAGCATCGGGACGATGCTTGTTTTTCTAGGGAGGCAGTGCACCCGAAGAAGAGAAAGTACGAGTGTTCTTTGAAGATAGAAGACGTCGGTGCGGGCGATCCTTTTTCAGTGTTCTGAGGATCCCCGCCGTCGCCCTGGTTCCTGCTGCAGCCCTGCTGCCCTGCGGTCACTGTTATCTCCCCGTCCTTTGACTAGGACGTGACAATATTGTTCTCTATTACTTGCTTAATTATTTGTTTCGCAATAATTATTTTGTAATGAACGCGTCAGACGTTCCCTCGTTGCTTAGCTTCGCGCTGTTAAGCGTTAAAGTGTCGCGCAGCACATATCTTTAGCGCCAAGATGCTGTGGCCATCTGCTGGGAACACAGTGGCTGCGGTCCAACCAGCAAAATTGGCAGCGTTTTTAGTTGGTTGTTCATCATACGTCAATGTCGGCGCAAAGGTGTGAAAGGAATCCTCTCATTTTCTGCCTTGGTCGGGCTCTCCATAGCCCTTCTACGCTCAGGCAGCCAATTGTTCTGGGCGTCCACTTGAGGTGGAGGCGAACATTGATGCAGTTTGACCACTCTCAAGAAACTAGTTAAGCTCCTCACGCCTAGATTTCCAGCTCATATCCGCCAGTATGAACCATCTAACTTTAGGCTCACCATGCGGCACATTACGGTGGACGCTTCGGAAGCAAGTACGGCCTCCTTCATGTACTGTGTAGAGAGGGGCTGCCTCTCCAATAAGGCCAAGGTATTTACGCAGGCCGGCTTGCAACCAACTCCCCCGTTGTGTGGCGGTAGAGATGACACTCTGTATGCAAAAGCACTCCTTCCCTGACGTTGCTAACCACTTGCGTCTTCCGGGTGTGTCGTGTCATACTTCGCGAGAGCTGAACCCGTTTCCAGACAAGCCGTTAACCATTTCGCCCTCTAGCTAGAGAGTACACGCATCAAGTATGACTGGCCCGCTGTGCGGCCGCATACAGCGGAATCAGCGGCAACAGTAGCAGCATTTCGGTGTTTCATGAAGTGCTCGTACAAGCATAAGAGCAGAATTGGACTCGAATCTGAAAATATGTATAGAGGTTCCAGTTTCACGACATTACGCGACTTCACAGAAACCTAAAAAGATGTCATCAAAATGGGTGTACCCATTAAGTATGATCATGAAATGCACTTTTTCGCTGGAATCGTTTCTAGTAGTTCCGCCCGTGTGGAATAACAGTTGGCGGCGCTGTTCTTCGTGGTGACTCTTTCAAGACGGCAACGGTCGCCACTACCGTCGCGTGATTGATATATACATGGAAAGTTGCGACGCCGTTTTTTGACTGCCGAAAGAAACTGTGCAGAGCCTGCGCGGCAAACTAGCTCAAGAATTCAGTGGCTTCCACGAGGCCGCTGTTTATTGAAGGGGTAGGTGCGCGCATTGGATTTTCTTCGTGTGGAAGCTTATTGCTCTTCAGCAAATGAGCAAATCTGCAGCCTCAACCTTCCTTCAGTCCCTGCGCTCTGCGCGTCGCGTTAGAAATCATCCGTGCTAGTGCACAGAAGTGGATCCACTTCCTGATAACGCCGAAAAAAGACATTCTAAGGTTATTTCCCGCAAGGGAGCATTCTAGGCCGCGGTGGTCAGAGAAAGCGGCGTATTTGTTTCACAAGAGTTCTGAAGGAAGGAAAATTTTTATTTAAGTATGCGTATATCCTTGAGTGAGAGGACGAGACATACAAGGCATTTAGAGGCCCGTTCCCTTTGGTGCACCTGGCACAGTAACATATAACACGTGATCAGCAATAAAACACGAATTAGCATACAACAATTACGAGGGCAAACTTCCATAGGCACATTAAGATATGACAAAACTTTAAAAGACATTTTCAACATTCATTAGACACCTTGTACCAGTATAAAGTTCTTAGGGTTCTGCTCAAAGCATGTCTGCTAATAGTTTTTCTTAATTAGCGCTCTTTTCATATTTATTCACGAGATCATTTATTTTTTTTCAGAATTAAGAAGAATTGTTACCTACAGAGTGGTTCACGAGAGATAATTTTTTTTTACACTCGGAGGCATGACAGAATAATTTCTTAGCTGGTAGTTCCGGTGTTAGTGGGCACGATGTGTGGAAGTGTTCCACTTTAAAACAAGTGTTGAGCATGACTGGCAAGCCGCAGTATAATTTGTTTATAGACATCTAATATCTTAAGGCTACCCCAAAGTGGAAATGCGGTCTCTAGATATGGAATAACACTAATGACTCCAATCGCTCTTTTTCTAATAAAAAGAGTGCCAGGTTGTGTCAAAGCGTAATAAAATTGGTGTGGGATGAGCTACACCAAACTAGAAGGCAGAAATAAAGATGACAATGTGCAAGCGCAAATTTCTTCTTTTAACCAAATTAGAAGAATAGGCTTAAATTCATTGATGATGCCAATGGAGCGTGCGGCTTTCAACCACACATATTTAATGCGGTCATTCCACAACAACTTTTCATTAAATATGAATCCGAGGGGACAAACAGATTCAGCACGTTAGATAACATTTCGAAAAGTTTCGCTTGTTTTCAAGTCTATGACTGTTTTAGATTTAAAAGTAATACATATGTTGTTTTGTTGACATTTAATTACCCGGAGTGATGGTCCGGCAAAACAGTGCACTTTTTAACTATAATTTCAATATTGCTACACCACTGCTGTTCTTCTGGCGCCACCAAGTAGCTGAACCATATCTCGGAATGTGGCTGAGCGCCGTCTTCATCTCTCTCGAGCTTCGCCATATTAAAAGACCAGCTGGATTGTTATACTGCTTGCCACGTTTGTCACTGAAATTCTGTGGAGTTGCTGGATGAAAATGCCAAATACTTTGCCCACGAATTTATCAGTGACGCTACTTAGCGACGCGCGGACGCAGCCACTCACTTCCATAAAGCGAGTCGTCACTTCCGAGGCCACTAACTCGAGTTAGAGCCACTGACATACCGCAGCGAGTCACGACATCCAGAACGGGCGGAAAGACAAGTCAGCACACCAGCAACGCCCCACCGTTCGTCTCTGTCGCACCGCGATCCTGCCATTATTTAACGGTGACCGGTTTGATAATGTGGAAGACTGGCTGGCCAGTTTTTACAGTGTGGCCGCGTTGAAGCCATGGGACAATGATGGGAAGTTTGTGAATGTGTACTTCGCGCGGCAAGACTCGGCCAAGACATGGTTTCAGAACCACGAGGCGTCCTTTGCCGACTGGGCAGCTTTTTGCCGTGAGTTGCGCGCAGCATTCAACTCGAGCGCACGGAGGAAAACGCAGAGTGCCATTCGTTCAATGTATCAGCTGTCAAATGAGAGCGTGGATATGTTTATCAGGGACATGACGCAATGTTTCAATCGGGCCGGACCTACAATGCCTGTGGCAACGAAAGTGCGGCACCTCATGCGTAGGGTGAAAGAACAGCTGTTCGCTGGCTTCATTCGTGACCCTCCAAAACAGTCGCAGGTTTCGCGATAGAAGCTGCAAGCGCGGAATGTTTAGTGCAGGAACGCATTCCCTAATACATCCGTCAGGCAAGCATAGTAGCCACATATGCTACTCCACGTCCATACCAGCATCCAGGGAGGAGGCATTGCGAGAGCTTGGTAGGAGCATTATCTACGAAGAGCTGCAAAAACGCGACTTGGATGCTGCATCTGCAATGAGTTCTTCTACTGGGGACGTCATATGTGATGATATCCGGCCAGTGGTGCAGCAACCACCAGTACAACTACAGGAACCATATATCATGACTTATAAATATGTCCTACGTCGACCTGCCTCGAGCGGCATCCGTTACGCCCCGTTGCCGGACCACCTCCCCGAAACCCATGTCCCATCAAGCAGCATCCAGACCTGCACCCCGTCGAGCCGCAGCAAGGCCTATATTCCGCTATCCGCCAAGCGCACTTGAGGAGGCACTCTCTAGCAGACGACCGCTCTGTCATCACTGCAAGGAGCCTGGCTATATTCTTCGCAATCGCCCATGCCGGAGGATAGATTAGATAGTATTACCAACCAATGTGCCTCGACCCCGCTATGGTGAAAGACCACAGGAGATTGAGGATTCCCTTTCCACTAACGAGATGCACCCGATGTCACCGCAACGGCACTCGCGCTCGTTATCTCCGAGGTGCTTTGCTTTACAGAGCCAATCCTCCTCAGAGCAAATCAGAGGCATGTCTTCTCGCCGGGAATACTAAACACGGTGACCTACGGGGATGAGGTTGCCGCTACAGCTCAGATTCGACAACTCCACCCGACTATTTGATGTGATGGCCTGATCCGACGAACTTACCGACGTGCTGTAAATGCATGGTTTCCGCTGAAATGTTTGTAACCGCCGACAGTTTTGATGTGACCGCACTCGGGGATACCGGTATCGACAGCTAACTACGACAATCTGTAAGGTTCTGATTCCTTGGTGCGGACCAGTGATGCCCACCGCCGGTGACTATGTTATGACGCCGATTGAGGTGTGCACTCGTCACACAGAGATCCGCGGTTTTACGTTCTCTATTACAACAGTGCTCGAAAGATTTGGTTTTCGGCATGGATTTTCTATAAGAGTATGCATGGTGCGGTTACAGACCTTCGGGAGATTATGAAATCGTTTTCAACCTAGTGAACCGTTGATAGCTACACCGAGTTTCGGAAAACAATGTTGCGCTTATGTGACGACCACATAACGATCCGTCCGCGCTGGAGCGAGTTCGTCGCAGTCGATTGTGATCACAGCACCGGCACTCGTGGCATTGCTGAAACGAACATGTCACTGCTTCTCCTTCTACAATAGTTTGTAGCTCGGGGCCTTTTCGAACTTGTCCTTGTTGTTAATGACGAGTTGCGCACACACAAAAACACAAATAGAGGAAAAGAACTAAAGAGATGAAAAGAGCACTAATTATCAACTTTTTTTATTCATATTGGAAGCTCTCTGTATAGGCGGTGTACTGACGTGCCTTAAAAAGAAAGAGGAGGAGGAGGAGGAGAATGTAAATCAAACCTGCGCAAAGTCAACAACAGCCGCGCAGGGAGTTTTTTTTCGCTTTATACAACATTACAAAAGTATCACTAATGCAATCTTCTCCATTTATTTTGATGTCCAACATAACCCAATAAGCATAAACATGACCATGGGCGAAACACGAGAGAGATGACGACGATCGGCCATTTGCCAAGACATGGTTCGGCCGCTTGGCGGCGCCAAAAGAGAGACAGCGGTTTCCCACAAAAAACACATTTGTGTCGACCGCATATAGTATCATTTCAGGAGTGTTGAGGGTATTGAGAATGTCATTTACATTTATCATAAAGAGAAATGGCCTAAGAATGGAGCCCTGTAGTATGCCAGTAAGTATTAAGCCATATTGCAAAGCAACCCCAATAACATTAGTACATTGCTCTCTTGATTTAGATAGCTAGTAATTAATTGGAGTGGGTTACCACGTACTCCATAAAACTAAAACTGCTTAGTAATATGTTATAATAAATAGAATCAAATGCTTTTCTGAAGTCTAAGAAGAGTCCGAATGTTACCTATTTATTTTTAGTATTATTGAGTAATGCGTATTGAGTAATATTAAATAAAGCAGACTCTGGTGATGTTCTATTCTAAAAGCCGTGTTGCGCATATGTAATGACAGAGAATTTACCAAGCGGGTGTTAATAACGTCTTCAGCAACTTCCGCCACCACAGACAGAAACGATATTGAATGGTAGGTATTAAGATCATTCTGAGAACCTAAATTGTGTATAACTGATATTCTTGCAATTTTCAGCTGTCATGGAAAAATACATTCTTTCAGGATTAAATCACAAATATGGGAAAACAACAAGAGTTATGATCGTGCAAAGTGCCTTCACTGTTCTGGCTTAATTGCTGTCTACTCCAACAGCAGAGTTATCGTTCAAGTGAATTATGTACTGCGCGATTATTGATGCTGTTATGGGGCTCAAAATTTTCTTCTTTTGAAAGTTGGTGAGGAACGTTAACAGGTCGGGAATGGTGTATTTGAAATCGCGCTTTCGCCATTAACAGGGTTGAAACAATAGCTTTTTTTGTCGCCTCTAGACGCCGTGCACGACTTTTCCTAACGGTTGGCGTTTATCGGCAATGAGTAACCGCAGGTACGCGACTCTGACATGCGAATCTTCGGCATCAATGCTCGACAGTAGGGCTTCGCACACGGCGCCTTCGTCGGGCGAAGTTGAACTCAAAGACTGATTGCAGTCTGCATAGCCATTCACAGACGAGGAGCTTCAAACAGGATGATCGCAGCCAATTGTACTGAAATATGGTCTCATATCTAAGCACAGATATCTCCTAAAGCCTTCCGGAATAAATTGTGCCGTGCAGCCACTTTTTTTAAATGTATCTTGCGAACGGCGGCTGCTTGGTGGTTCTGCGGCGGAAGACAAAGGAGAGGACAAAGGAGACAATATTCTTTCTGCCGCTGTGAGCCTCACCTCAAGAACAAATGATAACCGACGGTAGCTTAGGGACACAAACTGAGTTCCAAGGGAAGGAAAGCGTAGCAAGGGGCGGCAGAAAGTTAGTTGGGTAAATGAGGTTAAGAAGTTCGTAGGGGTGAGGTGGATGCAGCTAGCACAGAACCGGGTTAATTGGAGAAATATGGGAGAGGCCTTCGCCCTGCGGTGGGTATAGTCAGGCTGAGGATGTTGATTATGATGATGATGATGATGATGATGTTCTTTGTCTTCTTTGGCGCTGAAACCTGAACAGCCAGAAAGCACCAAGATGGTCTTCTATGCTCGCTCCTGCTTGCGATTACCGTTATACTTCACTTTGGCGCCACTGCGCGTGGAAATCGACGCTCGCGCGAATATTTAAAAAGTGACCGACACTAACCTTCATTTGAATCTTGGTTTGAACCTGCTTGTCAAATGCACAACAATAAGAGGTGGCGCGAACCGGTCAGAGCAAATCCTGTTTTCTTGATTTCGTCCTTGACTTTGCGCGGCCTTCACAACCGGCATTCAATCGAGGGCACTATATTTCTTCGAACCAAATTTTGATTACGGGTAAAGACTTAACTAAACTTTTCGCTGGCAAATAAGTCATGTGATAGATATTTAGAGCAAAACAAAGCTTACAAAGAGGAATGGTGTAGATAATATAAAATGCAAGCAATGTTTGTTATTTTTGCGCACACTTATTCCGTGCCGGGATGTTTCTTCGTTTGTTGCTTCGTTCTGCTCCTCTAGTTAGCTGGTGTTGGGTACGTTCACAATTTTGCACCCCGTCGTGTTGGCGCAGTAATTAGGGCGCTCGACTGCTGTGCCCAAGGATGCGGGGTCGAATTCCGGCCACAGCGGCGGTATTTGCATGCAAGGTGCCCGTGGGCTGGGCAATATGAGCGACGTTAAAGAACGTAAGATGGTCAACATTTTCGGAAGCCTTCGCTACAGCATTTCTCGTAGCCTGAGTCACTTGGGGACATTAAACCAACCCCGCAAAACAACCACACCAATTAAACACTTTGCGGGCGTTGTTTAAAGTCTCAATTTAAACCAATACCGAATATTTTGGCAGAAATCATTGCGCACCAGTGCGATTGAGAGTATTTTCACGATTTTCATGCTAGCCTATCTTACGTTTAAATTTTAAGTTGAAACTATTCACCTGTGAGCCACACCTACGCCAGTTGTGACGCTTAAGGAAGACTATTCAAACGCTCGAAAAAAGAAAATTGATTTTCGATCCAGATGTGCACTGAGTCTGCAGAAAACAGCGCTTACTGAAAAAATAACTTTCATTTGCCTTATATCTCTGCTCCGAGTGTCGGGCATTATGACTGTTCGAAAATGCTTCTGGTACCAGTGCAGGAGAAATAGCACGTGCAGCGTTTCTCCTACTTCTAAGAGAGATACCAGCTGCACATCCAGTCGTAAAATCAATACCAGATTTCGTACCATCGTACCCGCGGAATTTTTGTCTTCTAGTCACAGCCACAGCTAATCTCGTAGACCCCCGAGCTACAACGAAGGTGAAAATCTGCTACGTTTGCACATCAAGGCGCTTGAGGACGCTGCTGTTTCATTTGAGAAGGTTTGCACAGGCTAACTGAATGCCTGCTATGGAGTGTGGAATGTGCTTTAGCCGAGTGATGAAAGGTACGCCCAAGCTTCACATTTAGGCGGAGGACGGTTGCGTGCTTTTCGATGCATTCCAATCTTGTTGTGAGGGGCAGAGTAGCGACTTCCGATTTTAAACTCATCCCACATTTGATTAACGTTTTGAATTAAAAACGGCACGCCTTCTGACATAGTTTATCTGCTTGAACAATCATCCTCCTTGTTAACATTCAAAACAAATGTTAAGATGTACTTTTTGGAGCATACGTGACTATTTGTTTCCTATTTCCGTTGTGTAATACCAATTACTGTTGGCACTGTTACTTTGATGTATGTTAAAGATTGCATTTTATGTGTATTGCTCCTGGTTTGTATTCGTATTACATTCTGACGTATGACTGACTATTTTGTGCTGGTCTGTGCCTTCTGCGTTGTGTTGCACACGTCAATTGTGGTGCTAAAGGCCCAGTCAGGTGACCTGTACGTCACCTTTAGCCTCGGTCCCACGGGAAAAACTGTATTTTGCTACAAACTGCAATAAATCAAACCAAATTCTTAACACGCCCTTTCAGGCCCGCCGAAGACTCTTTGTGGAGCCACATTTATTACGCGGTAAAAGCTCACCTTTTATTATAATGGAAACAGACCGGCAAGCCATCTGAGATAAACAGTTTGTATTTCAACTGCTGGACGTTTGCTTTAACACGATGATTAGAACACACGTGATGCGATTCAGGCTAAAATAATAACCCATTGGCTTTCCGCCCCCAAGCCTACAGGACCACTGCAGAGGAAGAGTGCGTGCTGATGTGCCAATGTGTTCTCGGTGTTGACATTTTCCGAACTCTCGACATAGTGCGCAAAATCTTAAGAAAGTGCGCGCCATTCACAATAGCTTAATTGATCGGGAGCAGGTATATTTTTGCTGCAGGGTCGAACTCTCGGAATAAGGCAGTGACAGATAAACCTTATCACACCGAGTAAATTTTTACACCGACGTTCACAGAATATTCTCGTGCCGGCAAAAACGAAATGATAGCAATCGTATAGTTACGTTTATAATAGTTCCAGCTACTTAGATTTGCTGTTTATGTCTAAGAAAATGTTAGTTTGTTACCATTCACAAGCAAACATATGCCACCGGGTTCATAAACTGAGGCTCGAGAAGCGCTTAATAAATAAGTGTAAGATTCTGCGGTCATCTGTGTGGCCTTTTAAATTTTATCACTTGTGTTGTTTTCGTCGTTTTGTTGGCTATGAGCTTGCAAAGAGTTCGATCTATTCAAATTATCCTTTCAAATCGCTAAACACGTAACGAAAATTTCATATACTCAGAGATCAGGAATATCTTCTGGCTCCTTTCATACATCCTCTGCGACATTGGAAAACGTATCTGAGTGAAAATAGCCCTTCAAGCACCTTGGCTTCTTTGCAATTAGGGATAACGACTCCTATTTCATAACTAATCCCCATCGTTATTAAAATAGCCTGGTTCTCCGTAGGATATTGATGTGAAGTTTTCATTCAGGACTCGCTGGAACAAAGGATTTTTATACCCTTAATGAATCCACTGAACATCATTGTGAACGCTATAATAACCGAGTGTTCTCGACACAAATTCATTGAGTGTTGAAATTAACTGTTTTCAAATAGTCTAGATAGGACCGAAACAGTAAGCATCCTTACATTATAGAGGTCCGTGATGCTTGGCACGATAATAGAAGCGGCAACAAGATCCAGAGAAAGGGCCAGCACGAACGGTAACATATTTTGATACTTTAAAAAAGGGTCGTATTCCAGGGTAAACAATAAAGCAGAACACTCTTGCTTTCGTATATATATGGTGTGTTTCATCAACATCTACTCACTGTGTAAGCATTTTTGTTTTCTCTTTTATTACCATCAACAATTTACGGAGAGCATATAATCGAGTGTTTGCTGACTGTCAAGAAACGCTGAGAAAACAACAATACCGGCATAGCTTTTCTGCACCATAAACAACTTCAAACATCGGTTACACCCTCAATAACATGCCAAAGCATGGCACAAATGTTGTGTAAGAAAAAAAAGCTGCGCAAATACGTTCGTTTGAAAAATCTACAAGGACACTTTTTCCAGCACCCATTCTACTCAAGAGATAAAAATGCCATTATAGCCGAGCTTTCTCGACATAGTTAAAGGAAATATATGGTTACATTTTGTTATTTTGTTTGTTATTGTTATTGAAACATTTCCCACCTGGACAGACGAAGCCCCTCAGGCGAGTTAGTTATTCGTTCCCAATGGAATGCCATGGCTACATCCGGGCGACATGGGCAACTACGGTTGCCACTGAGCGACGACCACTTGCTGTCATGCGTGCTATTCGGTAGTTCACTTCGCTGGCGCGGTCGATCACAACGTAAAGGCCAGCGTAATGCATCGACATTTTTTCGGCTAAATCACGCTTGCGGAGAGGTCTGAAAAGCCACAAGTTTCCAAGGGCGTAAGGCACATGAGTATACCGGCTGTCGTACCGAGCTTTGGAACGCTCTTGCGAAGCGAGAATGCGCAAACGGGCGAGACGACGAGCTTCTTCGGCCCTACAAAGAGTTTCGGCGATGCACGGCTCGTCATGAACGGAGTATGGGAGAATGGTGTCCAAACAAAACCGAGGATGCCGGGCATATAGAAGAAAGAACAAGCTGTAGCCGGTCGTCTCATGTTTTGCAGTGTTGAATGCAAACAATAAAAATGTCAGTATGGTATCCCAGTTCTTGTGGTCAAACATGATGTACATGGACAGCACTCTTTACCTACCGTGAGGATGGTAGTAGCGATAACAATGTCGCTGCGATTAGTGATAAAGACAATGATGATAGCATCAATGATAATGATGGCGTATTTAGATGACAATAATAATGAGAGCAAACCTGATACGTTATGTGCAATAGCAACGCTCCGGCTTTCTCATTTCTGCCGTGTAGAGTGCACAGAGCTCTCAAAAGTTTTGATTTCGTGGCTCATGGCGGATATTTTATCACCAGCTGGAAAAAGCATGACCTTAGTTTTGTGGTGGACTAATCTTAACGTTTTTCATTTTGACAAGTAGTGTATTTGAGCATTTGATTGCATCTGATAGCTAAGCTGTTTGCATCTCAACCTGAGTTCTGCCGTGTAGATTGCACAGGGCTTTCAAAATGTTTGATTCCGTGGCTCATGGCGGATATTTTATCATCAGCTGGAAAAAGCATGTTCTCAGTTTGGTGGTGGACTAATCTTAACTGGTTTCATTTTGACAAGTAGTGTATTTGTTTGAGCATTTGATTGCATCTGATAACGGACACAATCTCATTACTAAATAAATTAAACAACAGAGGCGCTAACACGTTCCATTGGGACACACTATTTATTATTTGTTGGGCGATGGCATATGATTAATAATACTTACAAACTGCGACCTGTATTTAAAATAAGATTTCAATAGCTAAATGGGTTTACCTCCAATTCCATTTAATTACAGATTTTAGTTAAAGCTCCGTGATGCAGAGAATCGAATGCCTTGCTAAAGGTTATGAACAATTCAAGGGTTATCAACGCATCTTTCATTTCAGAATCCACACTGTGCATCAGAAATTAAGACTGTCCAGTCGAAAAATCTTTTTTATTTTGAGTGCATAATTTTTTTAAAAGCCTTTCTAGAAAACGGGTAAAACAGATCGAGGCGGATAATTCAAGGGTATACCTGTATCGCCCACTATGTACAAAATTGATACTCTGGCTCTCTTCACCGCAGTAGGGAACTCCAGAACGTCAATGGCAAAATGGAGATATTCCTATGTACTGGTGCAATGAATTGATAAATTTTTTATCGCCTTGATTCCTATATTTTTATATCTATGCTCTACTGTTCTTTAGTCACATGAATGTTCTAAACACTTCTATTTCATCCGTTAGGGTAACAAATACACTCGCTGCATAAGTTTAGACAGTGCTTTTATTTACTAAAGACGTAGCTATGTGAACGAGTAGTTCACTAAATAATTTGCCACTTAATATTGAATATGTGTTATGCATTCCTGGACAGAGCCTCTTCTCTTTCTTGCCCTAGTAAGTTATTCAGTACTTGTCAGGCAGCCTCAAGATGTTTCTTATTGATGTCATGAAATGCCTTTTTAATAACTTTTCATGGCACTGTGTAGTTATCAATTTAGCTTAATACAAAACACTTCTATTCTTTCTATGCTGCTTCGTTTCTAGAACGATGGAAAACAGAAGTGTATTTTTGGTTTTTATCATTATAGTGTGATCTGCGATTAGCCAGGGTTTTCGAACTTTTTTATGATATTCTTATCGCTGTAATAGAAAAATGGGTTTTGTAGATTTGCAACAGTGCCTGAAGGAGTTCCTGATATGCCTAATCGACTGTGCATATGTTTTGAGTCAATGACTACTCATATACGCTAACGTTAATGCCTGAACGCAAAAAGTAGCGCATCTGTCACGGATTTCACTACAACCATCTCATTAGCAAGGTTGACGTCTGGGTGAGTTGGTAAGAATTCATTTTAAACCAGCCAAACGACGAGACACAGACAATAGAAGCGAACGAGACGAGGCTGGTCTTGTTCGCGTCTATTTCCGGCGTTTCATATTTTGGCTGGTTTAAAATTAATGCATTTCATCAGTGTAGGTCTTAACATGTTTCAGTTGATAGTCGAACTAAAAACGCTGTAGTGGTCACTGATATTCCATTGCATTGTATAGGCAGTAAAGATATCAGTTTCTGCGTTTGTAATAGGATCTAAAGTTGATGAGGATTATAATGTAACACGAGTAAGGTGAGCGAATATATTTTTGAAACACGATGAATGGAGCCTGGTGGTAAAGTCCCAAGTAAGTGATGTATCCTAAAGAATGCTGGCATTGAAATTACTTCCGCATATAGGCAGCAAATTGTTGATGCAAATCAATTCTAAAAACATTTCAGAAAAATTCTCAAAGAAGAGAAGTTTACATTTAGAGGTCTGTATAGAACAGACACAAATTTCGAAGTTATTTTCAATGTTAAATTTTCAGAGTCATCAGTTGCTATACAGACATTTTCTTGAAAGTGTCGAATTCTGCAGAATTTTGTATACCAACTATGCTGTTGCTCTGCAGAAATGCTATACCATGCCGCTGTGATTAGTGATGCACGTGTCTCTGCAAATATGTGCGCTATTGATAATGTGATGTCCCGGTTATAGGGCATTTTCGGGGTGGGCAGCAGGAATCATACACGAAATAGCGCCAATAACAGATTTATTCAGAGCTGGATGCTCCCGCTCACCCGATGGTCTTGAGGTTGCTTCTGGACACCATAGCGGTGTTCCGGTGCTTAAGGTGGGAGATAATGACCATAGCTGCAAGCAGCGCTAATGATGAATGTTTACTGGGCGAGCTCAATATATACGTCGGCAGGACTTGGGAGCCTTCTTAGCAATTTCAGGTAGTCGTCCCTCAGGAGACGAAGCTGGGTGGACCTGCTTTAACGCGTCTCTCCTTCCTGTATGGCCCGCCGTTCTTCTGCGCCTTTCCTTGTCCCCTCGGGTCCTTTCTACCCGTTCTCAGAACCCTCGCCATCCTCGCAACAGAGTCAATGTAGCGTCGTTAGCACGTCGTCCCCACATTTCAGCATGTCGTTCAGCGACCCTTCGCATTAGTTTTCGGACAAAAGGCGACGTGAGCAGGCAGATTTGTGGAGAGGTCAGTGGCTCACGGATCACCGAGCAACCCAGATCTCAAGTTCAGGAACAGGGAATTTAGCGATCACATTTGCTCGGCATAGTTTATATTCGAAAAAAAAATATCTTGGCGTCGTTTTTTCTCACAATATGCAATGGTCAAAACACACAGATTACATCACAGCTAAAGCTCTTAAAAAGGTAGGTTACTTACGACGCACAGTACGGGATGCTCCTAAAGAAGCAAAATTGCTCATGTACAAAACTCTAATTCGCCCTATTCTTGAATACGCTTCTAATGTCTGGAATCCATACAAGCAATGTGAAATCGATCAAATAGAATCTGTGCAACGTAAAGCTGTAAGATTTATTTTTCGCCGCTACGACTTTCATTTTTCACCCTCATCTGCGATGTCTTCCCTAAACATAAGCCCGCTTGCATCCCGCCGAAAAACTGAGTCCTTAAAACTTCTTCACTCCATAGTTCATTCTGCTAATTGCCTTTCAGAGGGTAAGCATATCTCGTTTTCAAAACCATCTGCAACCAGGAGCCATCACGATCTTAATATCCAACCTTTTTTTGCCCGCACTAACGTTTTCAAATACAGTTTTTTTCCGCGCACTGTAGACTGTTGGAATTCTTTGGATGGCAACATTCGTGCACTATCAATCTCTGATTTTGCGTCGGCAATTGAGTCGTAGCATTGTATGTTGTTTTTCTAGCGTTTATATTTGTAATGCTTGTATGTACTTTTATATGCGTGGAATTGTTCCACATTTTTGTACCCACTCCTGCTATAGCCCCTTGAGGGGCTGCAGTATTTCAAAATAAATAAATAAATAAATAAATAAATAAATAAATAAATAAATAAATAAATAAATAAATAAATAAATAAATAAATAAATAAATAAATAAATAAATAAATAAATAAATTTCCTGCCACGAACTCTGCTTCCGCGACTTTATCGTCATGTCTCCCTTTCCGGACAGTGGAGGCGGAAGCCAAAGCTTTCATCGCCATCTCGTGAGATAATTGCAGTTGCAACGCAAGCTCAGCCTGATAATCGCCCATGACGGATCATTTACGACCCCCACAGTCCTTAAACGCCTCCTGCGGCATGTATGAGGCTCGGCCATACATTAGAAAAACGGCTTCGTATGCGTACTGTTGTGGGAGGCGGTGTTGTAAATTAAATACGGAATCCACAAATCCCAGTCTCTCTGGTCACGTGCCACAACATGACAAAGCAGCTGCTTAAGAGTCTGCTTCAGCCGCTCTACTACCCTATTACCTTCTGTGTTGTATACTGTTGTTTTCAGCTTTTTGAGCTTTAGAAGCTGACAGGGTTCTGTCATAATCTTGAAGTGAAATGTTTCGCTTGGTCGGTAAGCATCTGTTTGTGCACTGTGGCGTCAAATGACTCTCTCAGCAAAACTTCTCGGCACTATTGGCGCCTTCTGGTCAATCATTGGAATGGCTTTCGCGAATTTGGACAGATGATCGGAGAACACTAACACGTACTTGTTCCCATTACTGGTTGTCGGTAAGGGTCCGGTAATATCCATATGCCGTTCTCTCAAAAAGTGCGCTTACCTCTCCAAAACTCATGAAGCGGAGCGCAGTTCTTTTTTTTTTTTTTGGTGCTTTTCTCAACTGGCAGGATTCGATCTGAGCGCAGTACTCGGCAATCAACCTCCTCATTTCTGGCCTGAAATACTTCAATTCAATTACCTGTCTCATTTTCTTGGCCCCGAGATGACCGGAGTATGGTACGTCATGGTATGCACGTAACACATCTTTAACCAGGCTGCGCGGTACAATGTACCGTTCTCAGGAAGCCGCACCTGCCCTTTGCATTGGGAAAGCCACATATTTACGAGAAAGCCAGATGCGCTCAATGCGTATACGCATGAAGACTCCGAGTCGTCAGCTAGTTTATCCCTAATTTCTTCAAGTTATGCGTTTTTCTGTGCTTTTGTTTCAGCTTTTCTTCATTAATAACCGGAATAAACGCTGTAATCCTTACTTTAGAGATTGGTTCCGAGCGCACTCAACTCAAGACATTCGCGTTTGCGTGCACTTTTCTCGCTTGATGCTCTATTTCAAAGGGATGGCATTGAAGCTCAGGGTTCCAGCACGCCAGTCGCGAGATAGGATCCCTGATGTTCATAAGCCACTTAAGTGGCTGGCAGTCTGTCGCTTTTTTAAACTTGTGACCGTACAAGTAACAGCGAAAGTGGCTGACCACCCATACAAAAGCCAAGCATTCTTTTGCTGTCGCGCTATAATTTTGTTCCGCCTTATTTAGCTGAAGAGTTGCGAAAGCCACCGGATGTTCATTTTGTTCTAATCTTTGCGACAGGACTGCTCCACCCGGGCACTGTGACGCATCGGTTTGAAGGATAAACTCTTTCCTAAAGTCAGGGTACTTGACTATTGGCGCTTCAACAAGCTTTCTCTTTAGATTCCCGATTAAAAGCAGCTTGCGCCTCGGCTGTCCATGCGAAATGTGTGTGCTTTGCTGTTAGCAATGTCAGTTGCTCAGCCATTTGCGCAAAGCTTGCGATGTGACGCCGATAATGCCCTACTTAGCCCAGAAGCTCTCACACCTAACACCACTCACCTTGGGAAAGCGAAGAACCGTCTCAACTTTCTCTTCATCTGACTGCAGGCAATTGGCAGACAACACATATCCGAGGTAGTTTACTTTTGCCTACATAAAGTGGGACTTTCTCGGCCTCAACTTCAGCCCAGTGCCTTTATGTCTCTTCAGCACTGCATTAATATCAATGATTCATAAATAAATAATTGTTTCATAGGAAGGGAAAGGCGCAGTATCTGTCACACGTGCTCTGTGGACACTTGAACCGCGCGGTAAGGGAAAGGAGGAAGGTGGGAGTGAAAGTGAAATGAGAGAAAGGGGAGTCGTAGATTTCGACCACCTGAGGATCTTTGACGTGCGCTGACATCGCACAGCACACGAACGCCACTTCGGTTCGCCTCCAACGAAACGCAGCCGCCGTGGTCGGGATCATGCTGCTTGGCGGTAGAGCTATAGATGATTATGTATTTGATGCATACATGAAAATGTGGCTTGTAAGCCCTTCAAGCACAATGTATGGGTTCACTGCCAGACAGCAGTACTGCTAATAATCCCATAGCCATTCTCGTCCCCTGATAATGACCACTGGTTGTTTTAAACGCCGTTTTCTCCTTATCAGAAGGATCCATCTCAATTTGCAGACGCCAGAAGCCAAGTCCCCAATCGAGAAGTACTTGGCCAATCCAAACTGTGACAAGGTCTCTTGCATATCTGGCAGTGGATACGGGCCCACTCTGGTGACACTTTTTAGCTTCCTGTAGTCAACTACAAAACTGAATGACCTATCTGGATTTTCAACTAATAGTTCAGGTGAACCCCACGGAGACTTGGAATGTTCTGTGATTCCGGCTTTCAGCATATCACGCACCTGCTTTGCCATCTCCTCGAGCTGCGCACGCACAGGGAATGCGGTAGGCCCTCTGGTACACAGGAAAGGCGCCGCGTGTGTTTATGCGGTGTTTAATTGCCCCACATTACCCGAGGCCAAAGTTGCCTTAATATCTTCCCCAGTTGGGTCACGCCCTCCTCAGGCATGTGAGACACATCAATGAGAGACGTAATCTCATCATCTGTTAATGCCTGGTAATGATCTGTGACTGCAATCAATATTTCGTCTTTTGGTTCTTCCACGGTGCACATATAAGTAGCTTTCGTCTGGCAGCACTAAAGTCGCGGACCCTACCAATCCATATTCCAAAACCGCATCAACCTTGATGACGCCAACATGGCCTACGAGTACGGGTTTCACCAGCTTTGCCCAGCAAACAATTTGCAATATTGCCGGTACTGTGCAGGTGCACGTCAACCTCGCGGATATGCGTTCGGGCGCACCATCGAGAGCACCTAGCGCATGAGGGACATCAATCATGAATTTAGCTCGTCACTCTTTAAAGGAATTTCGCACTTTTGTAGATCAAAAACCCTTTTTGGGCCGATATGATGTCCTGTCCGGTTATTCCGCTTACTGGGATTGCAGGTCCATCCGCAATGACTAAATAGTCATGAAAAAAAGTTCTGTTTCCTAAGAAAATTTGCTAAGAGAAAACGCCGTAGATGTCGCGTTACTCCCAGTGATGCCCACAAAGCGCTCATGCGAGCTACGACGCTGATAAATTTGTCAGGACATCTCTCTAGCAACCTCCTGGAGGCCCATTCGGAAATAGCGAAATTCGAGAGGCCGTGTCCACTAACATTTCAGCTTTATTCCCGTTTATGCAGCACTGTAATACCAGACTAGCTTCCTCCGAATATCGCACTACGGTAAGAGGATCTCCAAAAATTGCTGTTCCTTGTTCTGTATTCTGTCTTCCCGTCTACAGCGGATCTACTCACTGAAATCCCCGTTGCTTTCATTTAGCCCATTCCAACCCGTAGTCAGAGGAGCGACCCACTCTTTTTTTGAACGGACTGTTTCTTGGAGTGTGCACACTCAGCACAGTACGATCAAATTGACTAGAACATTCGCGCACGAAGCATGCCCTACGTGAATAACGCCGCCAATATATGGAGCACTCGATGACTGTGGTGCAGTGCGCAACCTCTCAATGCTCTCGAATCGTTGTTTCATTTCCTCTGGCTCTTTGAGAGACGAGAGGGGGAAACAGAGAGAGAGATAGAGAAAGCAAACGTTAAATAGTGCAAAAACGTAATGTAGACCTCCCGTGGTTGGGTTCTCATTCCAGGACTCCCGCGGCCTTTGCTGCCCGGCCGGTCAGTTCAACAACCCAAAGCTGGTCTTTCGATTCGAACTGGACAGCGCAGCGTCCCGCTGCTCCGGCGTGGCGTTGTACATTATAGGCACTGCATCTATTTTCTGGCAGGAACATGTAATGTTATCAAGTGGCGGTTTCTGTTCACACGAGGGACATGCGTCCCTATGTATTGTCGAATGAATCTTACTGCATAAAGACAGCCATGACCGAGTGATCTGATCAAGAGCAATGTAAGATCCGAAAAGCCGCTGCCGCCATTATTATGACCGGTTATAGGGCTCCTTTCGGAATGGAGAGCAGGAATCACATACGAAATTGGGCCAGTAACAGATTTAAACAGAGCTGGATGCCCCGATTCACCCGAAGGTCTTGAGGCTGCGTCTCGACGCCACTGTGGTGACCCGGTGCTTGAGATGGGATATGATGGCCATAGCTTCATGCAGCGCTGATTTTGAAGGTTTACGGGGCGAGCTCAATACACGCGTTGGCAGAACTAGCGAGACGTCTTCGTATTTTCAGGCAGTCCTCCCTCGGCAGACGAGACTGAGCAGACCTGCTCGAACGCGTCTCTCTTTCCTCTGCCCCGACGTCCTTCTGCGGCTTTCCTTGTCACCTCGGGTCCTTTCTTCCCGTTTTCAGAACCCACCCCATCATCGGAAAAGCGTCCGTGTAGCCGTCATAGCACGCCGTCCCCACATTACAGCGTGCCGTTCAGCGACTCATCTTCGCATTCGTTTTAGGGCAAAAGGCGACACGAGCAGGCAAAATTGTGGAGAGGTCAGTGGCTCTCGGATCATCGTGTAACCCGGATCCCAAGTTCAGGCACAGGTAATTTGTGTCATAATAATATAAATTTCACCTTTTGTCTTTGTGATGGAAGCTCTGCGAACATTTATCTCTGGGATCCCGTGAAAGTTTTATCCATCTCTTTGAGCTCCATTTCTTTCCTTCCCTCTAAATGACTGATTGTTCGTGCGCTCAGTACGGGTGTTATCCGACCTTTTCTGGAAAAAGCACAACCGAGCACTCAGACTGGATAATTTCAGAAGAGGTGAGAGAGATGGACGCGAATTTCATAGCAGATCCAGAGAAATGTGTGTTTGCAAACGTGAGATTGCAAACACTGAAATGGATGCTGTGAAGAACTTTTTTTTTTTTTTTTGGCAGCAGCAGCGGCGGATCGCGGACGCCTTCACAGTGTGCTCTTGGATTTTTGCAGTTGCGCAAACTGGACCCGGCGCCCTCCTGCTGCGCAAGATACCACCGGTTTTCATCGCTTCAGAGGCCCGACCATCTAATCGCTGCTGGCGATCATGACAGCTTCCACGTGTTGCGTCATCATCTCTCGGCTACCGGGGCGCCACCGACAAGCTTAAAAGAAGAAACGGCTGCGGATTCCTCCTTCATTTGGCAGCAGCAGCAGCGGATCGCGGACGCCTTCACAGTGTGCTCTTGGATTTTTGCAGGTTGGTGACTGCCGCCTTGCGCTTATCAAAATATTTTCCTTTGGCATGTACCTCGCTGCTGCTGCTGCCCCCCCCCTTTTTTTGCAATTTTTTGTTTGTTGCGATTTGATGCCCTTTTTGTTACTTTTTAGCCCATGTTAGGTTGCTATTTTTGTGCATAATAACCCATAGGTTGCTTTAGTTGCTATTCAAATTGTTGAACATCCGTTACCATGGATTGCAAAAAGTGTGAAGAATCTATAGAAGCTGCCTGCCGGTCAATAACATGTAGTGAATGTTCGGGAGAGTACCACCTGGGTTCTTGTTCTGGTGTGTCAGACTCTACATATAAATCTAAAGGAGATGACTATAGGAAGTCCTGGAAATGCGTAACATGCCGCAAAGGCAAGACAACTGCACCCAATTCTAATGACTCTGATAATGGTACTGTCACAGCGCTTCTGCTTGACATGAACAGAAAACTCAATGAGCTCCTTCCTCTGAAAACCACTGTTAATGATATGGAGGCTCTGATAAAGCACATGTCCGCCCAGTGCGATACGGTACTCGCAACCATAGCGGAGCACACTGGCGAAATTAAGACTCTCAACAAAAGAATTTCAAAGCTCGAACAAGTTGGAAGTAACGCTGAACTGAAGAGACTATCTGCTGCAGTAAATGACCTTGAATACAATAGTCGAAAGCTGAACATCGAAATTCACGGGATGGCGAAACAGGAGAAGGAATGCCTCATGACTAGAGTAAACGACCTAGCCAAAAAACTAGACCTTGAACCTCTTAACGAGCAGAATGTCTCTGCCGTTCACCGTCTTCCTTCACAAAAAGATAAGACTCCTGGTGTGATTGTTCGCTTCACGCAACAATCGACACGAGACAAATGGCTTGAGAAAAGGAAGGCTGTATCAGCGGTCGACAAGGACATGTTTATATCTGAGAACCTAACCACGCAAAATAGGTTGCTGCTCAAGACTACAAAAAAATGGGCACTTCAAAACAATTTCCGGTTTGTGTGGCATCGCCATGGAAAAATTTTGGTCAGGAAAGAAGAACATGCAGATGTTCACGTGATCAAGGCTAAGACCGATCTCGAAAAATTGGTAGACTGATACCCACGTGCTATGCGTAGGTTGTGCAGATTTAGGCATGGCTTCTGCAGATATCGTTATCGCCTTCTGACTTTTTTTATTTTGTTGGGCCAGAACATAAAACATCTACTCGATGCATTCATTTAAACTGCCAATCAGTACGAAACAAACATGACATGCTCGACCTTTTTTTCAGCAGCTTATCATTTCAGTTTGACTTTATCATGCTGTCCGAAACATGGTATGATCAGCACTCAGCTGTTTGGCAGCTCCCTGGTTATCAGTGTTTTACTAGAAGTCGAGAAACGTCGCGCGGAGGCGGCGTCAGTTTGCTTGTTCGTGAAAGCATAAATGTAGAGCCCATTAACGAGTTTTGTTGCACTACTGCTGACTATGAAGTTCTATCAGTTGTGTGTGCTCGAACTATTTATTCTGTTTTTTACCGGCCACCAAGTGGAAACCTAGACACATTTTTTCGGTTTCTTGAACGGTTCTTTTTGTATAGGTGTGAATTCAGGTATGAAGTTGTGTTGGGTGGCGATTTCAATATCAATATGATGGTCGACAGCCCGTCAAAACGCAGTTTTGAGGCAGTTATACAGACACATGGTTGTTTCAATGTCATAACAACACCTACCAGAACTACTAGTAATACGTCCACATGTATTGATCTGTTCATTACAAGTGCTGCATTAGGTAGGATTAAATCGGGAGTTTTTTCGCGTGGTCTTAGTGATCACATGCCCATATTTTTATGTCTAAACCGCAAAAGCTATCGATCAACCACTAATGACACTTTCAAACAAGTAATTACGCAGAATGGGCTGGACAGTTTCCGCGACGAAATGGAAAGCACAGACTGGACGGATGTCTATGCTGTACAAAATCCCGATATTGCTTATGAAATTTTCCTAAAAATCTTCTCCACTTGTTATCATAGACACTTCCCCTGTAGTATTAAGCGAAAGAGACCTTCCAGGATTCGCAAGCCATGGATTACAATGCAACTATTTGAAAAAATAAAAACTAAACACAGGCTATACGATAAATTTATCAAATCACGTAATCCAGATGACTGGACTGAGTTCAAACGCTTTCGCAATCGCCTCACAAACGAACTGCGCAGCGCTAAAACCAACTATCATACCGACCTGTTTAAGTCATGTGAAGGCGACAGTCAGAAGACTTGGAAACAACTTAATGTCTTACGGAACCATACGCCGAGTTCCCAACTACCTGTGCAGATTGTTAAAAATGGTGTACAGATAAGCGATGAGTCACTGCCTGACTCCTTTAATGAATTTTTAACCAGCACTAATGACATTCCCGTATGTATGACCGCCTGCGATTTCATACAAACAAGCATTCCGGATACTATATTTATGCACCCAACCAATGAATCCGAATTAACCTGTCTCTTCTCTGAACTTAGCAATAGTCGTAGTCTGGACGTAGACAGCCTGCAGATAATGCCAATTAAGTATATCCTAGATATCATTGCTCCAGTGTTGACATATGTTTACAACTTATGCCTAAATGCCGGAATCTTCCCGCAGAAAATGCAAGTCGCTAAAGTAATCCCGTTATTCAAGCGTGGTGACAGGACCCTAATAACAAATTATAGGCCCATATCAATTCTGCCAGTTTTTTCAAAAGGTCTCGAAAAGATAATATTTAAACGTCTCTCTGCATTTCTTGAGGATAATTGCCTCTTAACTCACTGCCAGTACGCGTTCCGCAAACACCTGTCTACTCAGCTTGCCCTCTTGGAACAAAAAGAATTTATCCTTAGGAACATTGAACATCGTCTACTTACACTCGGTGTACTAATAGATTTTACAAAAGCTTTTGACTGCATTAATCATGAACTTCTACTTAAAAAGTTAACTTACTATGGTATACGTGGCGTTGCTCATGAAATAATTGGGTCATATCTGGGCTCTAGAGCTCAATATACACATGTCAATAACATATCCTCTCAAATAAAAAACATAAGAATAGGAGTGCCGCAGGGTAGTATACTTGGACCCCTCCTCTTCAATATTTATGTTAATGATATTGTTAATATTGATCATGACACCAAATACATCATCTATGCTGATCATACCACACTCCTCTTTTCTTCTCATGATACCTCAGACTTAATAAGAATTGCTAATAAAGCACTAGAAAAACTACATGTATGGTTGATCAAAAACGGTCTCATAATAAATGCAACTAAAACAAAAGCCATATTATTCCAAGCCAAGAACAGAAATGCTACACTACCTGCAGACATCACACTTAATATGGATAAAATTGAACTAGTGAATTCAGTAAAAAGCTTAGGAATTTTTTTCGACCATGACATGTCATGGAACAGCCATTCATCATCACTTGTAAACAAACTATCCCAGGTAGTTGGACTAATTTTTTCCCTTAGGTATCTTCCCCGTAATGTAAAATTGCTTATATATAAATCTCTCTTTATGAGCCACCTTAATTACTGCTGTCTTGTCTGGGGTACCACGTCTGCCACAAATGTAGGTCGGTTATTTGTCCTTCAGAAAAAATTTCTGCGCGCGATATGCAATGTGAACTGGGATTTCCCAAGTGAACCTTTGTTCCAAGAGCTTAACATATTGAAAGTGCATAATTTATACAACTACATGTTAGTACACGCATACATTAAAGAATGCAAATTGAATAAGTTTGCCATCCGTTCAACAGCCAATCTCAAGCAAAATCTACTTCACTACCAAACGCGATGTGCGGAATACTGGTATGTAACATACACGCGAACTAATTACGGTAAGCAAATGATTGCTCACACCCTACCTGCCTTACTCAATGCACTAATCTCGGAAAATATTGATGTTTTACATGTTTCATTATCTACTCTATACAATTATTTTTGCCACCAATATTGAGTGTGTATTTATATTGTCAACCATTGGGTTAGTCATTGTAAATCAGCACTATATATGTTCCTTGCCAATTGTACTTCTTTGGGACTGTGTGAGATTATTTTCATGCTGCTGTATTTTTTTTTTTACTTTTTTACTAACCTATGTAGCTTTGCAGATTCACCTTTTTGTTTGTTATTTTTGTTTGTTTCTTCATGCTTGTGCTTTATTGTATTGAAAGCATTGCCATTCCGCACGGCTGCTGCTGCCAACGAACGGGTTTTAGGACCTGTCAAGCTGTTTCCGCAGCTTTTTTCCTCGAACCTGTCCGTTTACAACTGTACTTTGCAAACGGAAAATAAAGCACTTACTAACTGATAAACGTGCTGCGGCTCGTGCTTCATATGTGGTGACTCTATGAATCAGCACGCTCAAAAATCTAGAAAGATAACTGCTGCACTTCCTATAAAGAGCTGTGAAACCTAACTCGGTGAGTATTCTCTTTCTTCGCACGTTTGCTGTTAGTAGTCCTGTTCTAGCGCGCAAAACTAAGAAAGACGAAACATTGCGTTAGTGATTAGTGGCAGAGTGGTAAATGAATTCATTCCATGTCACGCAACCATATTTGTTGCTTCATTTTTGCGCTTTAGGTTTTATTACGGCAAAGAAACGAAGTGTCTCATTTCTTTCGCGGTTTACTTCCTCTCGCTTAGCTTCTTGCCCTTCTATTGCTTCTTCGTGCCAAGTATCTGAAACCTACCACGCTTCCTCTAGTGCAATTAGCAGCGGCTGTTCCTCCTTGACGACTGCTACATGCCTGCTACTTTCATCTTGACTTCTTTAACCATTTCGGGGCACATAAAACAAGACGATATGCCAAAACTTCCCATATCCGTCTATCCGCCTAGTGAACACTATCTGATCTCCCGCCTCCAGTGACTAGTAGTTATGTCACGCCTAAGAGCATCTCAATACAGGCTTTTTATTCTAATTTGCCATATTGTATTTAGCTTAAAAAGTTTAGCTATAAGCTATGATCTGGATGGCAAGTGAAGAAATTGATGGAGTAATGATCTGAATGAAGGCTTGCTTATCTCTTGGGGAGCGAGCGCCATTCCTATACGTTGAAACAACAACATAGAATTATTACAAGAGGCCAGATGCCTGACCGACACAACAGCGCCGAAAATGATGATAGAGCGTCGTTACAAGGTCAGAATAGGAATTCCACTAGCCAAAGAGACGTACCAACCGCCGTGTGTAAAGTAAGGGAGGGAATAGCTGCCAGAGTTATTGTTGTTTTTGGCCAGCCATATAAAAGGACTGCTTGGAAAGTCCTGATGAGACAAGCGTGCGGTCGTTTTAGCGCGAAGTCTGAAATAAATGAAATCCGCATTCTAATCGCTACATCTTCATAGCCGTGGCTAGAAATTCTATGCTGTCAGCCTTTTGGGCAGAGATATACTGATCGTGCTTACCATAAATACGACTGAGCGGAAGACAGCCTTTCTAGTAAGAGCTAGTGAATGTTAAAAAATATAATGTGCTTATAGCAAGCGCTCATCAGTAAAATGTGTTTTCGTAAATTCAAAATTGATTTTTTATCGAAAAAATTTGATTCCGCGTAAAGTCATATATAGTAAGGCCAGCAATGAGTCCGGACGGTAAAATATTTTTATTCGCTAACATGCAAAGGCTCAAATGATAGGTGATGTGAGGCAAAGAGGAGTACGCCATTATTGCAACATGCGGCCTGGCAATATAAGCTCGCTACATTCATCATATAGTTGTATGTGACCCACAAGGAAATGCAGCGTTGCTTTTGTGACTCTTGTGGCAATACACACTAAAACGTATTCTCGCTCTGATCACGTATGCAAGAAATTCAACTGAAACTTGGAAGTAATATTGGGTGAAATGAGGTGTTCTCATCTAAACATCATCCGACTGGCAAACGGAAATATCCGAAGCAATCTTAAGGATACGGTGAATAATTCTTGCACAGTCGCAATCAGCCGACAGGTATTAGACGTTTAGTTATGTCGTTACAATATTCAAACCCGCAATAATATTTCCTGCCTTACCTTATAATTTTGGAGTTGTCCTATAGTTAGTGTAGATTTGTTTTCTGCGCTTATAGTAGTACGCAGTCTCTGAACTTATAGTAGTACGCAGTTTCAGAGTGCAGTTATTAGGGCGCTCGACTACTGTGCCCAAGGGTGCGGGATCGAATCACGCCCTTGGTGTCCACTTTAGAGGGAGGCGAAAAGCAAGGCGCCCGCGTGATGTGCGATGTGAATGCATGCTAAAGGACCCCAGATGGTCGACATTTCCTGAGCCCTCGACTACGGCGTCTCTCATAGCCCGAGTCACTTTGGGACGTTAAACCCTCAGTCCGAAACCGAACATCTTTTAGAGTATTTTTTATAGATTAAAAACATTTCTCATTCGACCACAAGGTGTAGATTTCGTATTTAGCCAAAGGAAAGTTAGATGATATAATGTAATCTCTGCCGGCCGGTGCAGTACGTTTACCACTAATAAACGCATAAACGGGAGCACATGCATCAGCGGTTCACAATAAGAAAGTTAAATAGGAACCATAGAAATGATGTAACGATCAGACACAAACGAAATTAAAAGCCTAAATTCAGAAACAATTTATTATGATTCATCTTGCCGTCTCTTTAGTCGAAGCGCGCAGTGGTGCAGTGCCTTGGGCGCTCGATTTCTGTAGTCAGGAATCCGGAACCAAATCCCGGCCTTGGCGGTCACATTTTGTAGGATGTAAAGGGAAAGCGTTTGCGCGCTGTTCAATCTCAGCACGCGCTAAAGAACCCCAAATGGTTTAAGTACCTGGAGCTTTCCGCTACGACGTATCTATAAAGTGAGACGCTTAGGGACAGTAAACCCCTTAACAAACCACACCAACCAGCCTTAGTGGACGCTTTGGTGCAACGAGCACCTTTTTATGTTTTATCCTGCTATATGTCGAGTTAGTAAAGATTAAACTTCATAAAAGTTTATTTGTGCACTACTGAGAAGAAACAAAAACACGGTGAACGTTATTAACAACTACAAAAATACCTGACAAAATAGAACTTCACAATTAACAGCAACTATCAGATTTCATTGATACCATGCGGTATGTAACTAAAGGTTGACGTTTTGGCTGAAACAGTAAAGAATCACAAAATGAAGAATTGAGTTTTTGACATCGCGTTTTAACCAAGCATGCTTAGCATTTATGGCATCCAAATAAGTAACTAGCTGACTTTTTAATGCGAGTTAAAGCTCAGATAAAATGAAGAGCGAGGCATAGTAGTCAAGTAGATTCAACAGCTTCGTAAGTGTTTCGTTGTTCCTTCTCGTAGAGGACCGAAGTGACAAAATGCAGTCAAAAGGAAACAATGACCACCGTTTGCTATTGAACGAGCGTATTTAAAGCGCAACAGGGAAAAGGGGGGTTCAGAATGAGGGGATACAATTGTTCAGTCAGGACGAGGGCACAGCGGTATCTCGCGGATGCGTCTTGCGATACGATACATACCCTCCGTCACAGTAGACTTCTTTAACGCTTATCTGGCCTGTTGGGAATTCTTGTTGTAATGAAGACGGTCAGGCGGCTTTCTTGCCTGTGTGCACCGCCATGGCAGCTGGGGCGCAGGGCAGTTCACAGTGCTCGGTATATCTGTATCTGCCGGTGTCGGCGGAAAGATCGATGAGTCCCCATAGGCTGAATTGCTGTCATCGCTCGATTCCTCGCTCTCTGAGGCTACAGCGTCGAACTGTTCCTTTGTTGAATGCAAATGTCGGTTATGCTGCAAGGTCTTTCAATTCTCGGTTTGTACGTAGTAGGAGTACCTGCCTATGCTGTTCCCTTTGCCTTGCAATCCCATGATGCTCCATTGATGCGCACGACGTCTTCGTTTTGAAGAGGGGTCAAACATCAGGGGCCATAACTCATGTTCTTATGCTTCTTGACTTTTGTGCCAGCCTAGTATCCAAAGTCAAGCACAGTGGTGCGTAGGAGCCTCCCTTACCGATGACCGGCCATCTTCCAGTGGGCTTGATCAGTAATTGAGCAAACCAAGCCAAAAGATTTCCCTCGCATCCGTGGCTTCTTTGAAAAATGCGTTTTACTACTTGCACTCCATTTTCGGCTAGCCCATCGGACCGAGGAAAGATCGTGTTTGACATATCATATTAAAGTCATACAGCTCAGCGAAAAGAGCAAATTCATGACATGAGAATTGTGGGCCATTATCCGTGCATACCTCCATCGGGATTCCGAATCAAGCAAACATGGCTCCAATTTTCTCGATGACATCGGCTGCCGTTGGACCGTGGAGCTCCTCGACATTTGGAAAATTTGACATTGCGTCGTAAGCAATAAGGTAGTAATTTCCATCATATTGGAATATGCCCACACCCAAGCGGTACCTGGCTTGGGCTGGAATGGCGTGGATCATCAGTGGGTCTGAATGTTGGTTATAAGCATACTTTCCGTAGGTTGAACACGTCGACGTTGATGTTCGGCCAGTACACCAGATCTCTTGTCCTCGCTCTGTATTTAACAATGCCAAGATGCCCAGCATGAATACGTTTTATCGTCTCGGCCAGCATACCTCTATGTATAACGACCTTCGTTCCCTTAAATAGTACTCCACCCACTACTGGAACTTCAGCAGCCACAGATTTTAGCGTACCTTCAACTCCATTATGGCCTGCAATGTTGTGCCCTGCCGCTTTCAGATAGGTGTCGGATGCAGTTTCAGGCGCAAGTAGTGCAGCTGTTTCGTCACTTACGAGTGCGGAAGCAACGCTGACTGCATGAACTTCGACATCTCTTGTGTCCAAAGAGTTAATGTCTGCAGGAGCCAACGACCTGACAGCATGTCTTCCAACTTCAAATGCTTTCAGGAAACAGTCTCTAAAAAAAAAAAAACAGTTGAAATCAGGGTAGCATGTCTCCTATGGTCGATTTTGATTTTTCTATCATAGGCCCATGGCCGCTCTCAAGCAAGATGAGGTGACAGTATGTAAAGTGGTCAAACTTCTCACAGCGTAATACGGGAACCATCGCTTCTTTTTCTATCTGTTGATATCGCTGTTCACGCCCCGTCAGTGCTTTGGAAGCGTGAGCGACTTGCCTCTAACTTCTGCCGTGCCGCTGCAGCAGAAACCAATCAATGCCATTCTGTGACGCGTCTGACATCACTTTTGTTTCTGTGGGTTAAAAATAGCTAGTAATGGTGCCTTGGTGAGTGCGTAGCATATATCTTTCCACTTTAAGGAAAATAAAACCGCAGCAGGCACAGGACGGAGGGTGGAGACAACACAGGGTGGTTTCCACTCTCTCTCATGATTGACTGTCCATTAAATATGACACTTTGCTTTAGAAGAGAGCGCAACACTAGCGTTCGCAGGGCTAAGGATGGAAAATTCATGTTGAAGTAGTTTACACCACCGAGTATCCTTGGTACTGTTTGTTTTTTTCTTTTGGGCATGCTTCTTACACATTCGACTAGCGTCGAACTAAAGCTTGTTATTGCTGCCTATGTCGTCACCCCAGAATGATGTTTTTTCGACGCGAAATTTGAATCTTGTCAGGTTGAATATGAAACCAGCAGCTTCAGCTGCTTTAAGTACGCGCCTAAGGCGTTCGTCGTGCTCTTCTCTAGTAAAACTCCAAATGAGAACATCCACGTATAGTCGTACTCCAGGTATATCGTGAAACACCTCACCCAGCGCCTTTTGAGTTACCTCGCTAGTGAAATCGATCTCAAAAGGAAGCTGGAGAAAGCAGCGTCGAAGGAAGGCGTTACGAATGTGAAAATGTCGATGAACGGTCATCAAGCGGGATCTGGTGGAAGCCTGCGTTCGCGTCTAGCCATGAAAACAGTTTTGCTGCCGCCAACTCCGTCTCGATGTCTTCCCGACGCGGTATTTGGTAGGGCGCTCTTTTTAGGCTGTCGTTAATCCTCCTAGGATCCATGCCAATCCTAATTTTGCAGTCTTCCTTACGGGTGATGGCTACAGGAGCGAAAATGTTGGGCTAGTTGGTTGAAATGCAGGCTGAAAAGTGTACACGTGGACACAAAGAGAAGAGAGGAAAAACAGTTGTAATTTAGCGGTGAGTAAGCGCTGATCTTTGTTTTTGCTCTCTTGTCTTTGTATCCACGTGCAAGCGTTTCTGTATAGATGCCTAGAGGGTTTAAAACTTGATATATTTTGCCAAAGTCTTCAAGAAGCACTGGTAAAAGGAACGGAGCGAAAATTTCCAGAAAAAGGGCATCGGATTCCTGCCTATATCCTTCTGAATGCTGGCTTTGCTACATCCTGATGCCAGACATACCCATGACGTCTTAGCCACGCACAGCTTATTACCGTATTGGGCGGAAACAAAACAAGGCCTGTGGTGGCAGTTTACGCTTTATATATTTACGAAATTCAAAAGAACCTAGCAGGAGCGGTAATGGCTACTGTCTAAACATCCCATATTAACCTCCATTCCTTCTTTACCGTACTTACTGCACGGCTGTAAAAAAATAAACAAACAATACAACGAACAGAGGAAGTAACATTAGAAAGCGTGTAAAAAACACTTTTATTTAAACATGGCTTCACAACAAATGGAAGACGAAAACTAATACACAAATTAAGTGCAGAGCCGGGCTCACTAGGAAGTTTTTGGATCCAGAAACAAGTATTTGTCTTCTATTTCAAACAGCATTCATAACACAAGAATAAAATAATGCAAATGCATAAAGTGAAAAAAAGACACTTAAAGCACACGCAAACATAAAAAGTTGTGGCGACGATTTTAGGCACCACTCTTCGGCATTCCAAACTTTCTCATACATTCTGCACAAAAAATACGACGTCCTTTAGTTTCACGCGCAAATGCAGAAGTGGCATAAGGTAACAAATGTATACGAAGTGCTTCCTAATTTTTGTCACTAAGGCGCAACACCAGTTTGATAGCTAAAACGCGTTTTCCAATGCTATGCTGGGACTGTGGACTTCCATTTCAGAAAACAAAATCAACGCCTAAAGCCCAAACACAATGAGTCAGTTCGGAAAAGAGACGAGCGTGAAGAAGGGGCAGGGCCATAAAAATGCAATTTTGTTTTACAAAAAACCAAGATATTGATAATATCACTCATGACAGTGATGTGTAATTTAAAAAAAAGCAATTTCCCACAGGAAACTCTCAACTTTAAAATATGGTGAACAAAAAGCTAATTCAATTTCACACCTGCCGAGTGCATAGCAGTTTTTGCTTGAAAGCCACTAAAAAAAAAACTCATCAGAAACACTTGATGAGACAAAAAATTACGGCTGATTTCTTCAAATGCGAAGTGCGTAGCACTGCTTATCTCTGCTATGTCTTTCCATAGCTTGCAGTCGCGCAGCCCGTAGTCCTAGAGTTTCTACCGCACGTTTGTTCCTCTTTGCTTCGGTATGCGTTTCACGACGACGCTCTTGTGTCTTGAGCAGTTTCCTGAGCACGCTCGGCATGTGTACTCTTTGTGCTTCTAGATTCTTGCACCGTTTAGCTGCAATATCAGAATCAATAGACTCATGATCCCGCTGCCTTTATAACGGTTGTATTTGACCCCGTCGAGCACGGCGAACCTGCGCCGCAGTGCCAGAGGGCCCGGCTTTATCCATTGTGACGCGAAACAAACGTGTGGCGCAGCCGCGTACTCAGCTTTCCTTAAAACATCTTCAGAAATGCGAGAAACCAGTCACAATGTAAACCTTTATAATGCACTGCTCTGCGGCTGAAATGTCTGGGGTGGGATCATAGCGGCAGAGAAACAGAGAGAGGGAAACGCGCATGAATGCGAGCGCCAGTTAAGGCGCGGCGGTGAGTACAAGCTGCTTCACGACGCGACGAGCAGCTCGGAGCCAAGATACAGGGATAACCACACGTGAACGTCCGATGTTCCGTGAAGGCTGAGGAGTAACTGATGCGAGGGGAGAGATGTTGAACTTGGGGACGCGCGCGTGACACACGGCTGCTTATCCGGAGGAACATACGCGTGTGCAGCGCTGCCCAGCGACTGCCGCCACGCCCGAAACAGACACGCCCCTCCCTCATTGTCTTACCCTGTCATTGTTTGGATCGATGCGGCCACTCGGCCCCTTCAGTGATGCGTGCGTCATGTGATGCGGGCGTCGCCGCTTTCCCTTCCTCTCTTCAAGTTCACCGAAGATGGACCTCGAGAGAGAGCGGCTTCCGGTGTCGCAGTGCGGACGCTCCGCCTCCTCAATGCTCAGCCGCGCGACACGCGAGTCGCCATCTTCTTTTTCTCCACTTCAAGTTCACGAGAAGAGAGAGAGAATGAGAGGCCTCGGACAGACATCAGCGAAATTCATGATTGCTGCTAGTAGTTCTACGCACTAAACGCAGTTCTGGTAACGACACAGAAGAAACATTTTTCCCCGGGGACTGCACATTAAAAAAAGCGGTGAGTCCAAACAATACATTCTAGCATTGCGTGCACCCAGTGAGGCGATCAGTCCAGATAGTTGTGCGAGCCGGGCTCAGCAAAATTGAACGCAGGTACATCACTAACAATGCACTAACGATGCGTTGTACGAACCTAGGCGTGTAATCATGCAAGTGACAAAAGCAACGATTCCTTGATACAGTACATCTGCTCTAACACGCCCCTTTGTCTGTAGCACCCTCACTAGATGCAAAACCAAAATAAAAGTAACATGTGATTTTCTGACCAAAGGACAGAAAACTGGGTTTCAAGCGTATCATTCAGGGCTGTCATATCATGGCAGAAATATTCCACACGTCAGTAGCGCGACAAAGCAAGCATAAGAACTTGTGCCGACGCGCACACAACGAAGTTAAGTGAGAGTGAAGCAAAAGCCATCACATCGTCCACAACGTCCACTCAAGTAAACAACTCGCGCAGGAATCATTTTATTCTCAGTAGATATTGGAAACCATTGGAGGCTGACGCGAATGTGCCGCCGCTCACGTATCCTTAGTCGAGCTCGACATACAAAAGCAATTCGAGATCTTTAGGTCTGCTCCTATGCAGCGTCCGCTTGACTCGGTGCAACAGGATTCCTAGCGTCACTCGCGCAAGCATCTTTGCATTCCTCGCTCGTCACGCAACAAGATGCTTGAGCCGTCTGCTGTTGAGTGCATCTCTCGCCGAACAAAACTTGCCGCATCGAAAGCGAAACTGATAAAATAAATGCGCGAAGAAGCATACTTTCCACTGAAGTATATGCTCACTGAACACAGCGCCACTTCGGCATTTCTCAATCTCAGTTGTCATACGTTATTGATTTGTACACCGTTAGAATCCTGTATTTAGAGCTCCGTCAAACCTCCGCCAGAGCTTCACGGAAGACCAGACTGAGTGGCTTCGAGGTTGACAAGGTTCTGCGCTTCTCTTAGTTCGTTCCCATGGCATGGACCTAAAAAGCAGATGATATGCCGTTAGCGCTCCTTTTTCGTGAATTTCATGTTTAGTGCGTGACGTGCTTTTTCAGATTCCGAAAGATATTTTCGAATGGCTCCGCCTCACCCTCGCTAGTTAGTGAAACGGATACCGTCCGTGCAATCCGTTCTGTTGCTCTAGGTAGTACTCTTCGAACTTTGTAACGACGGTGGCGTAATCTTCTTGCTCTTTTCCTTCGGCAAATAAACAATTGTTGAACACTTCAATTGCGTTCTCACCTACTGCTCTTAGGAAGAGCGTCACTTTTTCTGGTTCCAGTGCTGACTTGCTGGCACTTGGTGTTGCCTGCGAAAAGAGCTCAAATTTCTGCTGGGACAACTTACAGCTTCGACTGCCGTCTCCCTTTAGGCGAAGATGTTCTGGTGGCCTCAGGCTCTCCATTTCTTCATTTTAGCAAAATGTGACCAGTAGTTTTCCCAAGTACTAGGCGCAGTGGCGTTGCTTGGTGAACCAGGCTTATCCGACTTCTGACATCATGTTTCGCCTCATAGTGAACCGATGTGATGCAACCCAGTGAAAATGGAACAATGGACATCGTTCTTAATAGAACGAACATATTTAAAACGCAACATATGAGAGGGGGTTGAGAATGAGGGATTACAATTGTCATGTCCGGACGAGGGCACAGCAGTATCTTCTGTATGCGTCTTGCGATACGATACAGCATGATGAATAAGAAGTTGCAAACCACTTGATGTCTCACCCTCTGGCTCAAGAGAGCGCGGTAATGAAGCCAATTGCTTTTAATGACGACAACAATGTCTTCTACAAGTACAGCTCCAAGATCAGGCATGCGCACCTTATTTGATGGTAATTAAACAGTTCGCTCTAAATACACGACGTGATAGCACTACAACCACATTGGCTTCCCACATTATCTCGTCGAA
The DNA here is from genome assembly GCF_055883805.1 of Amblyomma maculatum. Classification (NCBI taxonomy): domain Eukaryota; kingdom Metazoa; phylum Arthropoda; class Arachnida; order Ixodida; family Ixodidae; genus Amblyomma; species Amblyomma maculatum. Next base: position 452,858,901 of record NC_139344.1, on the reverse strand, counting down.
AACAATAACTTCTTATTTATCAAACATATAGTCGCTGAAATAGAAACGCAACTAGCGTTTTCTCAGAAACATGTAAAACATCAGCGCAACTTCAAAAGAGAATCAGAAACGACTCATCCCTATTATAATCTAGGCAGTCTAGGACGTCCGGCGGAATTAAAAGCCCTTCCTTTCAGCCTGTCTACTACTTTTACTTATCTGGATGTGTCAGGAATTGCTTCCTGGCTCTTTCCGGTAGAAAGGATGTCAGTCTTCTTTGGGTAACTCAAGTTTCATGTGGCGCAATTTGGGAAGGTTGGGATAAATGAGAATTACGTCTATAATGGAGAGCCAGACCTTCATCGGCAACTATGCTCCTGTCGTCCATCCAGAACCTCCCCTTCAGGCACGTTTAGCTGGCGTTTGTTCATATACATACAATAACACTACTGTATAAAGTTTTCTGATCACACTAAGCCTCAGCATCTAAATCTAACAGCAGCATCAAAGCAAGCGTGAAAAGCAATTAGCTGTGATTTGCCCTAAAGAAAGTTAAATAAGTAAAAGCCACGCTGTAAAAGTGCTTCCCGAAAACCCTATGTAGGGTATCTCAAGGACATGCGTTAGAATGGCAAAGGCAATTTTGGCCGCGTCTACATTGCTTACAGCGAAAGCCTGCTTCCGTCGTCAGATTTGATCGTCACCACCGTCTCGCCCCGTTGGCACCAGCACGAAAAAAAAAGAATCAGTAATGATCTTCGCTTAAGAGCGAAAATGGCTGAAGCCACTTTACTGGACTGTTCCCACTAACTGAATCGTCACTGTCATCCCTACTGCCATCATCATTACCAATACCGCTGCTATCATAATTATCACGTAAACGTACCTCGTGATTGTCATCGCTACTGTCATCATTGTTCTCACTAACTGGAACGTCATTATCATCGTCGTTATCATCTTCACTAACTGCATCGCCTTTCTCATTGCTTATCGTCACACTGGACAACGAGAATTACGACCGGTTTGTCAAGAGCCCGACATGGCGCAGTTAGCTCCTTCACTGGGGATTGCAAGAATAGTGTTGTGATTTCTGGTGAAGAAATATTTCTTTTCTAGTGTCATGCAGTTCGTGCAAACCTTTTCGCAGCTCATGAGCCAAGAAAGTTTTTAAAATAAAAAAAAAAATCTATAGGATATGCTGACGCCAATGAAATATTCCCGACAATTTTCACTGAGGCTGTGGGCACTGAGCAATGAATTTTGTACCCTATAATCCGCCTTTCCATGCAAATGGAGGAAGGAACGGGGCTTTGCTTCAGTTGGAAACAGTTTTCAGTATCGAAAAGTTACTCGTAATTTCGATAATCGAGGTCGACGAATCGCGAAGAGATATCCTGCTTTCCTTGCTGGACAGTACTGTTCGCACAGGACATTGTTTCTCGGCAGATAAGCTGCGAAACAAGCTGTACTTAAAAGTAAAACCCTTTGACTCACTTCTGCAATATTATCTGGCATCACCCTGTCTAGAGAAAACACGGAATTTGCAGACTAGTAGTTGAGAGCGGTAGTTTAATCATAAAAACCTGCGCTAACGCATTGCGCTCAATGTAACAGAAAAGGAATGAGTGACCCAACATTGAGGGTGGGGAGAAGCTTCTGAGAGAGCAGTGTCTCTACCTTGCCAGACATCCTATCAAGCACGTATAAGTACGCCGATAGAGTTAATACTACCAAGACTAAAGAGATAGTGACGTCGACACTCTCGTGCATACCCTTTCCACTTCTTTGCTAATCGTTTTCGCAGCCGTGATGGTACTTCGCGTATGCTATAGCTGTGTACAGCCACCGCCTTCTGTTTCTATATACAGCAGACGACACAATACGAAGCTATCGCAAGTACTTTTTTGTCGTTCTTTATATCGCTGAAATTTTACAGCTGTAAAAATATGTTAGAACTATTTTTATTAAATTTATTTCTTTACAGATCAAGTTTTTTTTAGTCTTTTGTGTGAGTAAAGAAAGCAATTAATAGGAGTACCATCATGAAGCTACACGAGTGTAGCACAACCTCCGTGCCGCGCTTAACCACCTGGCTTCGCCGCAATCACTCCTGCTATCGCATTCGTCTGGGGTATGCGCAGACCGGATAAAGAGTACGCTTCTACACGAAGGCGCGTAGCCCGTACACCCAGGAAGTGTCCTTGTAGCGGGATTGTAATTCATGTACGTGTCAGGTGCTTCCTATAAACCAGCGCTAAACTGCAGCTGCAATGGTGAGATCAGCTTCCTTACGGGCATGCTTCGTCGGCTGATCATTACTTCAAGCGAGGAATTTGTTGCTCTTTTGTTTTCGCTTTGTTTTCAATTGCCCTTCCTGCGTTTGTTTTCAGGCCCATTTCATATTCCGACACTAATTCAACTCAGCCCAATTAGACATTCTGCTCCAGCGGGCAATATATTGTATACGGGCATCACTTTCTATATGGTGCATCATTGCCTGAACCCCAAGACTAGTACGACGCCTTTAAGTGTTCCGTGTCAGGTGAAAGCATGCGTCGTCGGGGGCAATGAGCAAAAAATTGATAGAATATTAAAATTCAGCGCAAGATCGAAATATTAGCACAGGTATTAATTTTAACAAGGAACCTTTCTAAACAAGCGAATTAAAGCGGAACTTTAGGCTGTGGTGTAAGTGGAACGCCGGAATTGTCGGTTGCGAAAAAGACACGCTGCTCATCGGCCACGAAGGCTTGCTGGGAAGAACTCAATAAAGGAGGACCAATACTATATGCATGACACGAACGGGATCTGACAAAGAAATCATGTGGCGCACTTAAAGACAATAATTTATTAAGCGCCTGTTCCATGTTCAAAGCATTTCCAAACGGGATATCATAGAAGATAGAGGAGATCATAACGATGACACTTTACATAGCGTGCAAAGTAGTAAATGTGTGAAACGTATTAAAGCGAGCGTTAGCAGCCGTCTACAAATTTTAACCATCGAAAACAAGTCTTTCGGCACAAATCCAAATATTTGCATGCACGACTCTAAACATTCACAGCGTATGGGGTGCTTAATGTAAGCACCATGCGCTTGGAGCATCGTACTTCCTTCAATTATACTAGTATCTCACGCTCATTATATTCACAATCACGGTTTATTCAAAGCCTATAAAATATGTTGAAAAAGTAGGTACTGCAATAGTATAGTACAATGCTACATAAGAATACCAAGTTACCCTTCTATTTTGCTGCGTGTACCTAAGCGCGAACTGTAGCTAACATTACAAAATTATCAATGATGCGCCGATATTATTTAGAATTCATTCCCATTTATTTAAGATATAAAAACCGTAGAGGTCAGTGCAGGAACCGCATTTTTAGAATGCCAAATCTTAAGCTCTGTCGCGATGGTTGTACTAACAATCTATCCCTAACCTATCACTAGTCTGGTATTAATTATAATTATTTACATTATCACTAATTTTATCGCTTATGCTATCAAAATTTCATATCACTAACTAATCACTAATCTTCACTAATCTTCTTAATACAAAGTACCCACTGCAATTCATCTTATCAATAACTATATTCCTAATTGCTTTATCATTACCAATAATTCATTGCTCGTTATTAGTATGTGATATTTATATCCTTTAGCAATGAATTTGACTTCGTTAGAGTTTTACATTTTGTCTCCTACATCTTCAAAATTACCTGCTTATTACCAGTAGAATTTTACGTTTACAGCAATAAGACAAAACAAAATCAATCCGATGGCCTCCCTTTAGTGTCTATCACTAATTATTTTCTCAGTTTTTATCACTGAAGACATATTTACTTTTTTCATTTATACCAATACATTTTATATCATTTGTCACTACCATTAATAATTAATCGATAAGATGCCACCGGGTAAAGACATCACATTCGGCGACACATTTTAATGATATATTTTGGCATAGCCTTTACGGCCGTAACATAGCTAAGTAGGCTAATAACCTACCAAGAAGTGCCTTGAAATTAAGATTAAGTACTTAAGAAAACTTGAGAGCGATAAAAAGGAAATCCGTTTGGGCTAATTTTACTGTAGCTCTTATTTTACAGACCATTTTCAGACACAGTTTCAGACAATTTATTTAATCGTATTCGACTGCCAAGTGGAAGACGACCTGGCACCCGAAAGTTCCGCGCTCCAAGGTCACACATAAGCCGTTATTCTATCATCATGCGCCCGACGGCCCCGCAAGGCCCCCTCCTCTTCCCAGGTGCATGGGTGAGTTATTGAGGCAAAAGCCTTTTTGCCTCATAGTTCTTGTCAGAAAGTGTCACGCTTTTGTGGCGGATCCGATTGGTCGAGACGAGATGACGTCATGGAGGTCTCGGCCAATCACAGAACACCACCAAAATATGCGCAAATGCGTGCCTTATGATGGCCATGTGCCAATCAATAATAAATTACTTATTAATGAATGTTAAATTATTAACGACTACCCTACTGAAAAATCCTGTATAAAATTCGTACAGGAAATCGTATACAGGTTTATTGTACAGGATCTGGGATACAGGATTGGCGGCTATTTCAGCAAATTCCTGTGCTGCCCTGGAAAGTCCGGAATGACACCGCGCGGAGCTCTGATACGGGAATGGCCTGCATGGTTGATGGCCCTCGTTTCCGGAAAGAAACGCGTCGCCAGGGTGGAAAAAGCATGCAACAATATAAAATAAAACGACAACATTTAAAATAATATAAAAAATAAAAAAAATATTTAAAAAAAATTTAGTACCGAATGTGGAATCGAACCTCGGTCCTTATGGTTTACAGACGGGTATCTTAACCACTACTCTACGGCGGCTTACGGTTACGGTGGTTATTACACAGTATATGTAGCTACTTTTGCTCTTTCGTACTTTTATATTTTCCTTGGCAGTAGAATTTGTGGCCGTAATTCACCGATAGCCCTTTAAAAACGCTGAATATCTTTGCAGGCTATCACGAGGGTTCACAAATGTGGCGTATCTTTATAATGCGTCGCTTTATTGAAGGCAAACCTCGAGATATCATAATTTACTAGTGCTGATGTGTTTTTCATCGCCTACGAACGCTTGTAAGTTTTCCTACATAGAGATATCCGCTGCACTAATACTTGTAATACTGGGCGTTTTAGCTTCACGTGCTACCAGCGGAGCATCGACGCCAATGAATACACTTCCGACTGAGCGGTTTGAATATGTAAACATTCGAGAACGCGTCGCGCGGTGTGCGTCTATCTGCGCATCTTTCGATGGTCAGCGATGTTTCATTTATTCTCGAGCGTATTTTATCCGCGCTAACGAAACGCTACGTTCTTGCTTGCACTTTCGCGTTGAAGGTGGCAGATCTTCAGTCGCAGATTATGAAGATGCACCGCAAGATCGTACAAGCTGCAGCGACTGTTGCACACGCAAAAACAAAACGCGATGCATGTATGTACTTGCTAGCGCACACATCCACGGCTTCATATCTTCTAGGTATGTACGAAACAACGCGTACTCCACATATGCAGAAAAGTTTTAACGTATATTATGTATGGTTTCATGCTTATTTAGCGTGAAGGCATATTCCGACGTGGTCATCCTGGCTGAGCTTCACGATCCGCCCGAGTTGTACTGAGAAGCGGAAATACTCTGTCCCGTATCAGTTTCATTTATATCGGATTTGTCCGGTTTCTGTTAAACCGGACATGACCTGTCCTGTATATGAGCTCTATACAGGACTGGTCCGCCCTGTTTCATATCCATACCGGACTGGGATGTCATGTATAAGATGCATACGAGAAATGGTCTGCCCTGTATTAACTAGATACCGGACTGGATCGTCCGGATTGAGATTCATACCGGACATGACCTTTCCGATATAAACTCGTTTAAGCTTCATACAGGACTGGTTCACCATGTTTCACATCAATACCGGATTGGGATGTCATGTATAAGATGCATACCGGAAATGGTCTGCCCTGTATTAACTCTATACCGGTCTGGACCGTCCGGATTGAGATTCGTACCGGACGTAACCTGTCCGATATAAACCCGTTTAAGCTTCATACAGGACTGGTCACACCGCTATCAAATTTATACGGGATAATACAGGACCGGTTCAAACCCGTTTGTCGCGATACGGGATTTTTCACTAGGGTAAGTACTAATTACCGAGTAATGCTAAATTATTTTACAATTACTAATTTCAAAATATTACTAGTTCCTACTTAGTGACAGCTGCGCAAATATTTAATTCATTGTTAATTGGTGCCGCTCATTCAGTGAAATCCATCACACAACAGTAAACTTTGAACATCTGCGAAATTTTTAGAAGGAGTGAGATCTTGTCGGTGCCAAACGGAATTCACTCAATGATGCACTCGAGAATATGAAAGAGTAGTCGCTCGCTAAAATAGTAGCAGCATTTATCGCTACATGCGGAACAGTCGCGTAGCAGAATGCAGCACTAAAGCTTTCGCCTTTCATCACTTTAGTCGCCAAAGTGTCCTCGAATTTTTTTATTCGACGTGGAGGTCCTGCCTGTAAAAGGGCAAGGACGCACCATAAAGGCAGTCATGGTAACAGGGCTGCTGACCCCTGCTCGGACGAGGAGTCCACTTAACGGCGTTCGCATAAGTCGGGCGAGGCCCCCCGCAGATGAGACAAGGACAGGAAAGCGCTCCTTCGCTCCCGGATTCTGTTTAACAGCTCCACACAACGGGTATAGTGAGGGTTCGTTGCTCCTCTTCGTCTTCGTAGCTACAGGCAAATTACTTGCGGCGGTGGTGGTCGCTAGAATCACTGTGTAACTTTCAGAGTATCGCGATATTTTCCCAGGGTCACTACGGCACCGATATGCGAACATGAGTTACTTCGTGCATCATGGCCTGCATTCGGTATAAGCTTCCAAACATTCACAACGTGGATACCTTACGCCGTTATGCGTGCGAGGAGATTGCTCTATTTCGAGTCAGGTTTTATTTCCTGTCGTTTTGTCTTGCAAGGAAACTTTGTGGCAGAGTGGCGAGCTGCTGCGCCTTCGCGTGCTGCAAGCGCACTGACTACAGAAAACGTTTTGAAGGGAAAATTTTCGCTAGGCTAGAAGTGAAGAAGCCGACGGGAGCGGACGCACTTCGATTGGGCTCGGCTAACAAGAAAGGAAATTGTGTGGAAAATCCAACAAATCCTGGAAAGTTTGTTTCAAGGACCTTCCTGAAGTCATCCGGAATTCACCGAGGCCTTTCTCAAACCCGTGAGTGTTTTATTGGACATCGAAATGGGCTTTTGAAGCTCCTCGGCGGCGGCCATGCTAGGCGATGCGAGGCCTAGTAATGCCGACCCAGAGCGCATGGATACCTTAGACCAAGGCGAAGCGGGGTCTAGTGGTCTGTGTTCAACAACCGCTAACCCAGCTCACTCTGCTAAACACCAGGGAATGGAATTAGACGTCCAAATCCAAACTTCTAAGGACATGGAAGAGGGTCATGCCTGGACGCCGGATGACCTTTACTCCAACTGGCACGTAAACATATGCAAGAAGAATCGTCAAAGGTTAGCAAGAGGCGAACAAGTCGTGATCGCAGGAAAGAGCTATGCTCCCCCTACGCACTTGCTGCAGACCGTCGTGAAACCGAAGAAAACGATAGCATCGCCAGTACAGCCGGCTATGGATCAAACAACGTCTCAGAAGAGGAGGAAATTACCACCCCTTCCTAAAACTGACTATAATGTGATAATAAGACCCAAGAAAGGCATGGAAGTCAGAAAATTCGTTCCTACCCAGTTCTCAAGAGCCATCGTGGCTGCCTGCAACAACCCGGCATTGTGCGACTTCTCCAAATTTATTGTGAGACCCCGCACAGGATCGAACATCATCATAGTCAGCACTCCTTACGATGAGACTGCGGACGCCATACGGCACATCAAGAATCTGACCTTGGAAAACAAGGCTTACGAAGTCAACGTCTACCTGGCGGCTCCTGAGGACGTCATCAGAGGAGTTATTCATGGAGTGGATCCAAACACACCATCAGAGGAGCTTCTATCAAACATCCGACTACGCACACAAGGGGTCGAGATCGTTCAAGCACGAATGTTGGGAAAGTCTCGCACGGCAGTGCTAACATTCATAGGCCCCATTCTCCCCCGCTACGTCATCTATTACGGGGGAGAGACGGCATGTTACCCAAATCGTCCAACCCAACGGATCTGCCAAGACTGTCTCAAGGCAGGCCACAGAGCGGATGTCTGCCCAACACCCAACGCCAACGTATGTCGGAACTGCGGCCTTCATGAACCAGAGGAAAACCACACCTGTTAAGCCAAGTGCGTGGCCTGCCAGGGAAACCACCCAACGGGAGACAAGGCCTGCAAGCAGCGCCTCAGGGCACATATCGGACGTTACAACAACAAAGCTAAACAAAGCAATAACAATCAGTAACAGAAGCCCCCCAAGCAGCACGTCAGCCGGAGAGATTAGCAGATCAAGCCGATGGAGCGCCGCTGGTTTTCATCGGAGGAGGAGGAACAGCAGCTGGCAGAGAAACAGAGACCCCATTCCCGATCCAGATCCAAGGGACGGGACTTGACAGCCTACTATTCCCAACAGAAGACACAACAGATTAGGCCCAACCAGCAGGGACCACCAGAAGCGATAGGGGCGACGCCATACAAGCTAGAGCACGACAGCAAAAGGGTAAGCTGGGCTCAGGTTGCCTCTCCCACTGCTCTAAACGGGTATGGTCCATGCCAGGATTGCACTAGGCTCGAAGAGCAAAATAGACAACTGAAAATAAAACTATCAGAACAACAGAAACGCCTTAATAAGGTGGAACAACAACTACAACTCCTACAAATGGGTCAGAAGCAAACTGCCCCCCAGCCCTCATCAATAGTGTCGATACAGCCACAACCGGTACAAAATGGTGTAAACACCTCCGCATCTCAACCTCAACAGGCGAGTGTACTCCAAACGCAACGGCAGAAACCGCTTACGTAAACTCTCGGACTTCACACTCAAGAAAAGGCACCAAGCATTCTTACTCAAATGCAACAAATGATTAATCAAATGTAGCAGACCATGACACAACTAACCAAACAACTCCAAGACCAACAAATTGCCACGCAAACTCAATTTGCGGCTGTTCAAGAAGAATTCAATTCGAAAATCCAAATAATAACTCAGGGGGTGCGAAAATGCACGGGAATCCCCGATGACCCTCGACTAAAAGCCCACCGAAGGTCCGCTGGCATGACAGATCTCAGCGACTGCGAGTCAGTGGCGAGTAACGCTGATGGCTGCCTCCCCTAACCGGCAACCAAACCACCTAGAGCTCTGGCAGTGGAACTGTCGCTCCTTCAAGAGGAAACGCAGCTCCCTGCAGATGTTTATTCAAAATCAACCGATACCTCCGGATGCACAACATACCTCAAAGGATACCTCACACACACCCATGACACGGCACCTAAAATAGCTACACTAGTGGCCCCCCCACTAACAGTCATACCGCACGACCTTCCCTTAGTGAAATTAATCAAGTTCTCATCGAGATCATCTCTCAAAAAAGAAGAAAGCAGAGTATGTTTGTCCTAAACCTTTACAGTCCTCCAAGCAGAACGCAGGAAGATTTCAAGCCACTTTTACTGGAATGCACACGCATAGCGGGAACGAACCCCCTTATTATTATGGGGGACCTAAACGCTGTACATACGGCATGGGGGTACCACAAGGACACCCCGAATTGAACCAAGTTGTTGGAAGCGGCTGAGCAGCTGGATCTCTGTCTTATGACGGACACCATGTCCCCCACTAGAATAGGAAACAGTGTAAGCAGAGACACCTGCCCAGACCTAGCTTTCACCAAAAACATAAGACATTGCACCTGGACCAATCTAGAAGAAACACTTGGCAGCGATCACAAAATCCTTAGCTTATCCCTAATGACAACCCGTATGAAAAGGAACATTGGCTCTACTAAAATAACAGACTGGGAGAAGTTCAGACAAATTAGACCACCACATGACGGCATCACAACAATTGAAGATTGGGTTCAAAGCCTGAAGGATGCTCATGCAAAAACTATCAAGACCATCAACACAACGACAGAAACCCCGGAAGTAGACAGACATCTCCTACATTTATGGGAAGCCCGAAAAAGTCTATTAAAACGGTGGAAAATGCAAAAATTAAATAGAAAACTTAAAATGAAGATAGCACAGGTTACGGCTGAAGCACAAGAGTATGCTATAAAGCTCGCCAAGCAAAACGGGCAGATTTCTGCAATTCGCTGAAAGGTATCCTAAGCACGGCTAAAGCATGGTCAATATTAAGAGGCATGATAGACACCTGAAAAACCAAAACGGCCACAAGAAGAACCCTCCACACCATAGCCCATAAATACCCGGGCACAGATGAAGAGTTGATCACCGCCATGCACAAGAAATACATAGGAGACCCTACTCCGGCTTGCCAAACTTCATATGCGGGTCAACCAAACCCCTACCTTGACTCCCCCATAACACTGGCGGAGGTCTACTCAGCCGCCCGTACATTTACAAGAAACACTGCCCCTGGATGACACAAAGTCACCTACGCTATGATTAGGAACTTAAGCACCGAACATCTGCAAGACCTAACGAAGTACATCAACGAAGAACTGTGGGAGAAGGGACAGGTCCCATCAGCTTGGAGACACGCGGATATCATCACCATACCAAAGGCTGGAAAGCCACCGGCTGTGGAGAGTCTCCGTCCTATCTCCCTTACTTCTTGCCAGGGAAAACTCTATGAAAAAGTAGTCCACCTCAGGCTCCAAAATTACATCGACGAAAACAACATCTTTCCTTCCTGCATGCTGGGCTTCCGCAAGGGACTCTGCACGCAAGATGCTTTCCTCCGGATTAGGGAAGAAGTCATTAACACCGTACCCCGAAAAGGCGAAAATTTCATTCTGGCACTAGATCTCAAAGGAGCATTCGACAACATTGGCCACCAAACCATATTGCACGAATTAAACAATATCAACTGCGGGGAGAAAATTTTCAAATACGTGACGGCTTTCCTCTCAGATCGCACAGCCACCATAGGAATTGGAGAGATCCGATCACCAAAAGTACCCATGCCGAACAAAGGTACACCGCAGGGTTCTATAATCTCTCCAATGCTATTTAACATAGCAATGATAAATTTAGCAAAAAAACTGTTGACCCGCACTGATATTGGCTTCACTTTATACGCGGACGACATCACCATCTGGGCTACTCAGGGATCCTTGGCGCAAAAAGAAGTAGCTCTGCAAGCCGCTATAGACCTAGTCGAGGAATTTGCCGGGGAGAGCGGTCTTCAATGCTCCCCAGAAAAATCCGAACTTATCAGGCTACACAGAAGAAATTACAAGTCCCCAGGAGAAATTCAGCTCTCTCTAGGAGACCAGATAATTCAAGAGAAGGACAAGATCAGAGTTTTGGGGCTGTGGTTGCAAAGCAATTTGAGAGTGGATTATACAATCAAAACACTCAGAATCACAGTCAACCAAATTTCCAGAATGATTAGAAGGGTGACCTGGCACCGGAAAGGGATGAGGGAGGAGGACACCCTCCGCCTTGTACAAGCCCTAGTCGTTAGCAGGATTACCTACGGGCTCCCATATCACGAAATTAGATTAACTGATAAAAGGGCCATTGACACTATCATAAGAGGAGCCTATAAAACGGCTCTAAACCTCCCGCCAACAACATCAACGGAACGTCTTTGGGCACTCGGAGTGCACAACAACTTCGAGGAGCTCAAGGAGGCGGTTCTAGAGAGTCAGAAACAACGCCTAACAACAACGCAGGCGGGTAGGGAAATCGTGTCAAAACTAGGGCTATGGCAGGCACTAAGAACTTCTGAGATCAAATCACAAATTCCGCAATCCACAAGAAACAACATCTATGTGAACCCGATACCCAAGCACGTGCACCATGAGTTACAGAAGGGTCGAAGGAAAGCCAGAGTCAAATCATTGAAAAAAAAAATTGTCTAAAGACGCGGAAGTTGTCTACGTGGACATAGGGGCGTACGGCGAACCTGGCAAGTTCACAATAGCTGCAGCTGACCACAAGAAGAGGCCAATTATTCAGGCTTCGATCTATGCCAAGGATCATGCGGAAGCGGAATCACTGGCAATAGCCATCACCATAAAAGCACAAGACAACCAAAAGAAGTCATCACACGTAGTGACGGACTCCCAACCAGCCTGCAGGGACTACCTGGCCGGAAAACCTCACAAAAGAGCGTGTGCAATATTACGTTCCATCTCCCAGACGCACACAATTACATGGACACCTGGACACGAAGGCCTAGAAGGAAATGAGGCAGCGAATGATCTAGCCCGAGCTCTCACAAACCGGGCGGATCCCCATCCCTACCCCACCCCTCTCCTAGGACCCTACGGCGACAGGCTGGAACACCTACGGTTAAAAAGAAGAATTTTCTCACCACCACACAAACAACTTCCTTCCTCGGACGCTATAGACTGGAGAAAAATACAAACACATTCCCTAATCTTCACATTTTAAATAAGATAAGCTCAACAAAATACACGAGTTACTGTCCTTGGTGCGGTGCAAGCCCCACACTCTATCACATCTCTTGGGAATGCCAGGACAAACCTGACCCAACGTTAATAGTGCCATGCCCGACACACGAGCAGTGGGAGGCGGCCCTGACCAGCGACAACCTGGACCAGCAAGCCTGGATTATCCAGCTAGTCCGCAAGTCAGCTGCTGCCAGCGGAGCCCTGGACTAGGGGCACCGACCACCCAGCTCCTGCGAATTTTTACTGATTATATGCTCATTAAAAGAGTTCTCTCTCTCTCTCTCGCTAGGCTAGCAAACTCCGAGTCTCGCATGTGCTTCGTCTTTAGAAAAATGATGAACAGCGTGCCGAGCGGGTGGACAAGAGACGTATGAATGACGCAGCAAGACGTGTGTGTAGTGGGCCAAATACGCCAAGGAACCACAAGCTAAGCCATGGCATCGCCGAACCTTTTCGCTTCTCATATCCAGGCTTAACCAAGCTAAGCCACCGCCCGTAGTTTTCTCTATTCTGAAACGAAAATTTAAGGAAAGACGCCTTGCCTGAATTCATGGAATGAAATAAGTTCGTGACGACAGTATGCAAGTTTGTGCGAGGTCAGCCAGAAGTTTTCACCTGGACGAAATTCGGTATTGTTTAAGATGTGTGCGGACATTTGAATCGGCAGCAAGTGATCCAGTTGTTCACAGGCGAGTGTGCATGCATGTTGACGTTCCCATACGGTCGCGGAAGCTTATTTAAAAGGCAAATTTATGTTAAGGAGTGCTTTCATTAGTGGCGAATCTGAAAGAAAAAGTTCTGATGAGAACATTGCGCGCTCGAATTGCAAAACTGTGCTTTTATTTTCTCGCCTTCGAAGTGGGAACTTCGGCGTTCAAAGCAGATGAGTTCCTTGAGGTTATGGCCACAAGTCAAAATGTAATATTTCTTTTGCTGGAGTGTTTAGGTTTCTTGAAGCAAACATTACTACCTTGTGGTAAGGCTACAAGACGACCTTGAACGTGACAGTGTTTAGAATATATGGAGGTTTTCCTGCTCGTTATGCAACTGGATATTGCTGTTCCGAGTTCTCATGTTCTGAAGCTACCTAAGTAGCAAATGGCGACGATAATAAATTCATATGCAGGAGCTTTGCTTACCATTAAGCATCCAGTGCTCCGTTTAAAATTATCACCAGACCTATTTAAATTACGCAGCCCAGCTTTCAACCATTCACCCGTGCTGATCTTTATCTTTAGCCATTGCTAGACTGAGTTTAGCTTTTAGCTTATGATATATCTGATGTAATAATGTGGGCTTTTAGGCACCAAAATACGATGTCGGTTTCAATTAGCTATTTCTTTTGAGTATATCAATATGGGCTTCATGTGAAAACGTTGTAGTGCCGTACTGGTAGTGTTTGCCTCGGGCCAATACTCTAATGCTAAGATAAATTCGGCTCCTCATGCAGTAGCCTCCCTAAACATAGCTGTGTTAGCCTAAATTACCTTTAATTAATTGCGCTTAACAGGAGTGTAACATGAATACATGATATAAATATAAGGTTTGGCTTGCGATAAGTCTACTATGAAAAACATTTCACGGCCAATTCGTTCTTGAGAACATCGAGAACACAAGATGGGAAAAAATTGTAGTGAAATTTTCTGTAAATCAAATTTCGCCCACGTAACCAAGAAGCTCAGGAAAGCCCCATTTTCATGTGGGAAGCAGCTGCTGCCAGATTGTGGTAACATGGAAACTGTGCCAGTAGAAATTGAAAGAACTGCAGAAGGGGGCTAATGTATTATGAAACTCGCACCCAGACTCTCTACCAAATGTCGCGTAAACGAGGACCCTAACAGTTGCGTCCGAGGCAGGGCTCAGAATTCAGTCACATGGTCCTGAGCTAAATACAGCGCAAAACAACAGGACACAGGAAGAAGACACATACAAGACGGGACTGTCCTGTTTCTTTGCGCTGTGTTTATTTCGTGATAGTTATGAACCAACTAGCCCAGACCAAGTTACTAGTTGAGGGTCCGAGAACAGCCTTGAGGCTACCCCGCTTCTTCTTCCACACCTCTGGACTTCGCCGTCTCCAGTGCATGCTGCAATATTTCTTATGCATATATGATTATACTGGACTACGTTAATGTCATATCTTTGCTGGTGTATCTTTTCATACATATCAGTTATAAGCAGGCTTTGCCGACCAGCAGTGTGTAAATTCTTCAATATGTAGTTTTCATGTTGCTCAAGGATCTTTTGGCTGAGAAGCAGTTCTCGAATTAGGTTCACTGCTTGGGTCTCTGCAAGATGACATACTTGAGTTCATTTTTCACAACCAGGCTAATTGTGATGCCAGCTATCATCATCTGCTTCTCATTATATCCATAATATGGAGTCTAAAATATGTACTTAGGCTTGTCAATATATATCTCATATTAAATCTATCAAATCGAGTCTCTAGCGAGAATCTATTTACCCATGGTAACCCATAACCAGGCTACCCGTAAAAATATTTATGGGAGTTCAGCCAGCTGAAAAAATAGCCTAACACACAAAAAGGCTTTGACCTGGTATTAAAGAGTAATGTTTTGAACTCCTCAGTAAAGCAAAATCGGTTTGCATCTGTCGCGCACGTATAACACAGAATTAATTCACCGCAAAATGAAGAAAAACACGAAACGCAATTAAAATGTCGCCACCCAGTAACTTAGTTGCACGCCTTGGTACACCGGAAAGCAATAAGCTCGCTGAAGAGGAACGGTCGGCCGGTATTCACCGCTTTCGACAACCCGCGTTCTCTTTGATTGCGTCAATTAAGATGTTTGACAAGCAAGCTCATGCGTCATTGTGCGCGCGCCCATGTGCGACGTCATGCGTCGCCATCAGGTATTACTCGATATGCTAATTCATGGCATAAATTAGAGAGGCAAGAAAGCTCAAATAATTGCAATGCTACCAAAATAATAACCGAAGAGCGAGGAGCTTGAATAGTCGCTGAACCCTGTTGGCCGGACTGGAAATGCTCGCACGCAGACCACTGCTCAGTATCCCATGTTTAATACAAGCTTACCTTGCACAGTTAGCAAATTCTACTGTTTATAAAGTAGCTCTAGTGCACTTCGAAGGAGTAGCACAGGCAAATGTCCGCGCTTCATTGAAAATGCCCTCGTTGACTTGCGTAGAGTAGCTCCAGAGACGCACCTGAAGCAGTTGGAAGCAGTTGGAAGTTGTATGGTTGGCAGTAAACGATTGGGTCTCCGTGGTAGTCCGAAAAGCACCCAGTGGCTATAGTCGATCCGCAGCTGAGACCACTCACGCTTCATCCTCTTCTGCCGTCGTGGCTACCATGGTGCTCTCCCTCTTATAACCTCCACCGAGACACAGTGGCGCCCTAAGCGCTGCCATGTAGACGGGAGGCTCTCTGAAATTATAATTACGATTTGTTTCGCACGAGCCCAACTACTGCGTGGAGCAGTAGTTGGCGCACTTGGCTTTGGATTGTTAGGGTAGTGGCACCTGTAAAAACGAATTTTTTTTTATTGCAACTACGGTTGACACTTTCTGCGCACAAAATCTGCTCATGCCACTCATGAGCCTAAAATGATTTCTCCCTAATAACGTGAAATGAGCTCCTTAATGCGCTCCAGGTTGTGTTATTTGACAGATATTTAAATGTGTGTTACCGATTGCAAGAAGTCACAAATTCGACATTTCGCATACAATTAACCATCCGTGACTGACAGATGATAAGCGCTTCATATTTACGTAATCATGTACGGCGCTGGTTATTCTTCCGCCCAACATCATGTTATGCGCCTCTTTATCTCTTTTTATTTTTTGTTTCCTCATTTCACTTTGGTATTGTATATTACAGGAGGCTCATTGATCCTTGCTGCTTCCAACTGTAAAGGGGTGGATAGCAATGTGAAGCCCTGTGGCTTTTTTTATTCCATCTCATCCCCCACCTCTGCCGCCAACTAATTACAGGAAAGACAATTACAATATTTTAATATAATTTTAAAGTGGGTATATACAACTGGAAGGTGTGATTTGTGCTGAGCAACTTTTTTTGCATTGCACGCCTGTTTTGTCGACAACTTACCCTATTACTGCGCCTCGATAGGACATCATCATCGTCCTCTTGAAGAACGGTAATTAGGTTTGTTAAGGGAAGGGTCTGAGCTCGTTTCAGCAGTATATGGTCGAACGTGCCGCCCTCAGGCAGTCACTGCAGCCAAAGGCAATAGATACAAGCGACAAAATATTGCACTTCGCATCAGTACGTGAGAATAAGGGTGAACTATTGTTTTTGTGAAGCAAGGAAATAGGTATCGTGATGAGTGAGATGTCAGTAAGCGAAATTTACTATACGAATATATAAAATATCACATAATTTTCAAACATACATTTGCCAAACCAAAAGTTTAATTCATTTTTTTTGCACACGATCAAACGCGATAAATCTGGTATTTTATTTTATTTTGACTTGAAGGTAAGAAAATATTTAGGAAAGAGGTTTCAATATATTTCATGTTTTAAAGTGGTGCGTCAGTACACTGAAACTTTCTTTACAGATTTTGCTTGAGTCAAGGCGATCTATCATAAAGATAGGAACAATTGCTGCAGCAATTCGGAAGATTTGGTGACGGCTGCAACTGACATACTACGCATGAGCCTCCAAAAAGAGGTATCAACATATTTACCGATGTGATTGGTCCGCCAGAGCATTAAAGCGTATTTCCCGACACCCATTGTCTGGGACTTCTCCAAAGTGAGGTTTTTAAAGCGACCATTCTAATTGAAATGTCAAGCTGCTCACAATGCTTGTGTTGTCTAAGTGCTTGAGACGCAGAACAGGTTTTTGATTTATGCTTCCCGTTCTATGCGTGTTGTGTGCTTTGTTTCTTTCTTTTAGTTTAAATGTGGCTGAAAGGAGCAGCCGGTGGGCTTTTACAAAGAACGTGGTTTACATTCTTTGACATCATTTCAAATATTCTGATCTTCATATAAGGTCAAAGTTAATTTTGCCTGTCCCCCGTCACCCCTAACATTTTCAAACACCTGGAAATACCTCATACAAATGCTTAAGAAAAGTTTCACAAAAGTTTCACAAAGACGTACCACAAATAATTCAATGATGTCGCGAACAGCTTGCCTGATACCTTTCATGAGTGCAGTATTAATTTTGTTTAGTGTAACCAGGAGTAATTCGACTAGCGAGCAGAGGTCAGAGATCTGATAGTTAAATTTATTAACAGAGAGAACACTGTTGAGACAAACAAGCGCAGCCTTCAAGAGTATGATACGGCAGTTTTCTGCCGCCTCCATCATGTACAGACACTTTGCTGCTACGTGAAGGAATAATCCTTGAATTTTGTACACGACACAAAACAACGAAAAGACGTGCCAGTTAAAAAGCAGGTAAATATCAAGAAAACACATTCTGAAGTAAGGCACTGAATTACAAATTGGAGAAAAGGTTCAGTGATTGTCACAGTGTTCTGCCCTTGATAAATGCCTTCCCTTTTAAAATGCACGGCTGAATGTGACGCAAGGAATGCGGCTTGTTATCGGTGTAGAAGTAGGTAGCGACCCATGTTTGATTTCTCATGTGTTCTCAGGGCAATGCTCCCTGTCTGAGCACAACTTTTATAAATTGAGTAGTAACTAATTAACGCCCATCAAAGCGCACTTCGGTGGGTGGTAACCATCAATGACACTAATTTGAATATATACTCCAGGCTGTGGGATTCCTTGGGGCTACATATTTTATGTGAATCTGCTTATATATATAAGTAATTGCGGAAGAAAGGTAATTTAAATGATCGCCTGCTTTCCCTTTTCTGAGTGGAACGAATGTTGAAGCGGTGAAACTATTGCAAAAGAAAAAGCTTCGTTTCTGCCTATAATACAGTGGAGCTTCCACCGCGTGCGTGCATGCGTTGGGCACGTGTAGACAGTGGCTTGAGTGGCGGTTCAGTTTCAAACATCTGTTTTGTGAGATCACTGCAGCTGGGCATGCTATCTTTAATGTTTAAAGCAATTATGTCTACTTTTTATGTCCACATTGGTCATTACAATATAGCTGGGCAGTCAGTGGGCCTCCTACGCCTCATCCTACTACATATCCATATGTGCGGAAAAGCTGTGGCTATGACTCACGAAAGCACTAGGGTTCCGTGAGTATCCGGAAGCAGAGCGCCTCAAATTTTCTGAGATAAATTTGTGTCATCTGTCTTACGGTGATACCTATGACTGCACTTGACATCGCACAATTGTCTGGAAACAACCAACCAGTCGAGTCAGCACCTTTGGTCGGAGCGGCAGGCACTACTAAGTTTGGAGCATGACTGCGTTGTTAGACAGCCAGCATTGCTTATGCGAACCTCTACGGCCTGTGTACCTCTACGGCATGTGTACTCGGTACGTGTTATTTGTTTCGTGGTCCCGACGCACAGTTGTTTACCTGTTTCCTATTGAAAAAGAATTGTGAATATGCTTCGATCCCTCTTATTATACATACCAATACTTTTTCATGTCGAGGTATGTTATGCTGGATCATGGCATCCTCCGCCGCTTTTGGGCTCTAGAGTTTCCCTTCAACGCCGTTGCACCGCTCTAGTTAAATAACCACCGCGTCGTATCAGCGCTTAGACCACTGGACCGCTGACGTCAACTACGCGGATTTGGTATAGGCGCGTTTCGATGGGGGCGAAAAGCAAAGCTGTCCTGCAGTATGAGATTTCATTGCTCGTTAAACGATCGGAAGTTGCTAAGGTTGCCGAAGCACGCAGCTACGGCGTCCCTCACAGATGGTGTCGCTCCAGGACCTCAAACAACGTATTCCTGTTTGTTATTTTTGACGGCTTGTGCGCGTCGGCAACAGTTACGGTCCACAACTTTCTTTCAGAGCGCTGCGCCACCATTTGAAACACCCAGCTCAGTGCTCTCAATACTACACTGTAAATGGGGACAAATGTAAGGTATTATTGGCTTGGCAAAATGGATATTTGACTATGCGAATTTGTCTATTACATGCAAACCCGTTTTTTCCAGAAGTGGTGTAAACTAGCCATTAAGGCTATACGGACTTGTCTATCTCCGCTTTCCTTCATACTTGGCGCTTACTTCTTAAGAGAAAAATAAACCTTCATGTTAACAAAAGCGTGAAGTATTATATCTCTTTCGGAGCAGCTCTACGCCCGGCACTCCTTTTGCAAATCCGTGTAAAATTTTGCTTTGCATACGAATGAATTTTCGCTGTAAAATTACAGCGCTTACAGAAATTTTGACATTCCATTGAAAACACTTACCTTGAACAGACACTCTGCCAATGCGAGGTTATTCGAAAGTGCAGTATAGGCGCAGGATCAGTTGCTGTTGTAAAATAAAAAGATGACCCTCCAGTGAAAGGTTCCTGGTGGAACAAATGACGGTGCGCTTTCAGAGACTTACTGTCTGGTTGAGCACTTAAGCTAAACGCTTCCCTTTGACCGCGGCATAGAGCCGAAACAGCACTTATTCTCGCCTTCGGTGGAGGCTGCCGCTAGCTGCCTCCTCTCAACCTGAAGCTTCGTAGCCGTCCGCTCAATTCTCATCCGCTATGCTCGAAGCTAGTAGCCAAACTGCTACTCGTGGCGAGGCTGCTGCTCACAACTCTTCGACCACCATCCTGTGGTCACTTCGACTCCGACAATGCAACCCCAGCTTCTTAAGTGGCGCTGATGACCAAGATGTCGACGAATGGCTCACAACTATAACCTCGTCAGCGCATGAAATAGCGGGATGATGGCATGAAACTCGGTAACATTCTATTTTACCTAAATGATGTAAACAATCTATGGTTACGCAATCGCGAGCTCTATTTGCCAACATGATCTATCTGTATGACAAATTTTTGAAGACGTTTAGGTATGCCGTGGTGCGCAGACTACAAGCAGAACAAAGTTTCCTTTTCTGATTAGACCATTTGTTTCACTCTCATTTATCCCGCTACATTCCTTTTACTTTTTTCCCTTTTTCAATATTATGTGGTGGCTACGAAACTTTGTACTACTGGGGCCAAATATTTCCAGGATAGAGAAAAAGAAAATTTAGCGTACAAGCGCGGTATTCAGCGGCGATCTCTTTATTTCACTAGCTGATATCACAGCACGAGAGTTTGACTTTGAGCCCATATTCGCATCTTCGGACACAGTTAACAACGAAGCTATTGGGTTCGATTCCTGATGATGCGTTCTGAACACTTTGGCACCAATTATTACGTCTGCAACATGTTCCATTACCCGTCAACGTTCCTTCCTAGAAAATGGCTTGGTCAAGCGGGGTCACATTATTATTTTACGACATACGACGACTCTCTGACCCTGCCCCCTTCCGCGCGGTACTATTGATCTGCCTGCTCCTGCACACAGCGAATTTACTCTTGCGGCTTTCACTAAATTAACGCGACCAGCACATCGACTTACTTCAGCGTTTCCGTTCTTCATTCGCCTTTCCGCAGAAATTGCTACTCAGGACATCAGTCGTAACCCACTGAAATCATGTCTGCACCCAAGCTTCTCTGCACCAGCACCCTTGTCGCGTATAGGCTGCTGAATGTCATCACCTATTACGTTACTGACATGTTGCAGTGCGGAGTCATCCAGCCTTCCGAAAGCAGCTAGCACACCTTCGTTGTCCTCGTTAGGAAGATTGGTGTACCTATCCGATTCACAGTTGAGTAAATTCGACACAAAAGGATTACGCGTGAAGAAGGCGTACCCTCTTCTTCACTGATTTTGTCCTCGGCTGCCTGCAAGTTGCGCGATTCTTTTAATCTATGGACCTGCGCTATCACTACTGGCAGGAGGGGCCCTTTCTGCTGCTCACCTACCAAACACAGATGTTTTGGCCTCTGAAAGTTTTTAAAATTTAATGGCATGCTGTTTGAGTTTTTAAATGCGCCGGCCAAGTTTGAGTGCACAGACACAATTATGAGCGAACTCAAGTTGCACAATTGTCTATGTGACTTTAAAAATGACGTTTTTTCAAAATATTTTGCTGCCGGCCTGGTCCGACTCGACAGACGCCGGCGTGCAACTAGAAGTGCTGCTCCGAGGTTCGGCAGCTACCTATCTTGTGGCATGTTTCTAAGTGCAGTGTTCTCTCCGATTCTGCAAAACTTCGTGCAGCCGCCGAGTTCCCACGCCTAACGTAACTCAATGAGGTGCGTAGTGTCCTCTGCCTGTGCTCTTATTTCGCATGTTTGTCCGGACATTCTGTTAAATATGTAACCATGTACTGAGCACCATGCTTCAGTATTAATTGTCCGAATGTGATAAGGCCTTCTCTAAGGTTCGGCACCCTCTCGTGTCGACTCCAATTCTTCGCCATTTCGTCTTAGGGGCCAAACCGAATTTCGCACTATTGCAGTGGCATGACCCTTGGCGCTGTTCTTCTGCAACCAAAACCCGGTTTCAATCAATACCTTTCTGCATATGCCAGCTGCACTGCACCAAAGACAGAAAAGAACTGCTCTTTAAAGGGAAAACTAGTGCTTCGCTCTAATTTGGGCGTTGGAAAGTTGAGACCAAACCTGGCTGTACCTTCACCGTTCTTCCCAATCACCATGCGCACTTCTGGTGTCCTCCTTCAAAAACACATCCAGCCATCTCGTTCGCTGGGTGCACCGCTTACAAGGATACCGCTCTAAACTCAGCTATTGGTCTGGCCGTAAGTATTCCGATGCCGAGGCTTTATCTAAGTCATCTTTGTTTTTAGCTCTGAGTCAAATCTTATTGGCATCGAGAAGTTATCTTTCCTCGGGATTATGAACATACCGAATGAACAACGGCAGAACACCCGGATCGCTTTCATATCCAAGGACACAAGCCTCTACGTTCACAACAGAGATGTTTATTGAAACGCCATCCTCCAGCGGTGCACACACAAGCACTCAATCACCGCATACCGGGAGTGCGCGAGGAGTAATGCCCCCCTGCACGCACAAAGTGGCAAGGAATGCGCGCTGCAAGCACGCAAGGGTGTTCTGTGATCTTTCTCTCTCTCGAGGTGATAAAGGGTTTCTTTGAGAGAGAGAGAGTGGGTACCCACCGTAGGGTACGCCGGACGCGAATCGTTGGATCACAATCGACAGGCTCGATTTGCGCTCTCAGGTACGACCAGGAGTGGGCGAACTCGAGTACGCTCTGGTCTGCTCGGGCCAATGCCGGCAGACAAGAATCGTAGCGTACGCAGCTTGCATTGTCTCGGAGGGGTCTCTCCCTGGGCCCCACTCAGAGGGTCGAGCGAGCGCGGCCATTGAAGCGGCGCCGTGTTCCCGCCAAAAGGCACCACTGAGAACAGCCACTGGAACACCAGGGCGGAGCTGTGGCCGAATGACAGTGAAAAGTTGTCCGTACATCTCTCTGCCGCGTAAGGCTGTAAAAAGGGAAATAGGAGAACAGCAGGGGAGCGGGCTACGGCCGACAGCCGCGGAAAGCCCGAATCCCACACTCTCCTCTACTTCATTGCCCTCCAACCCATCAGCGAAATCCTGATGCAGGCCCCCACGCATGAAGAAGCGAACGCTATCCTCATGCATAATCAAACTACGCTCCCCCCGGCTCCAGCCAGAAAAATAAATAAATCTCGAAACGACACACTCAAGACAAACACCAGCAAGGCGCACGAAAAAAAAAGAAAAAAGAAAAAGATGACACGAAAATCTCTGTACAAAATTCCACCAAGTTCTAAAAGCTAAGTAAACAACTATGTACAAACAGAACTTGTGCACAAAACAGATCAGTGACTAAGTCCCAAATTTCGTCGGTGCAGCTCAGGGAGCCAGCGGGGAGTCACCGCTCGTTGACTGCTGGGTGGCCAACACTGTTGGCTGCAAACAATCTCCGTCCTTGGCGGTGCAGGTTAGGTGCAGGAACAGCGAACACGAAGAAGGGCCCCAGGCGTGGAAACTCCGTCACTCCGTGGTGATCCAAGGCGCACATGGGAAGACTGCGCTGGACTTCCTTTCCAACGCGCTCGGCACATGCCGGCAGACACACACGGCGCGACGTTGTCGCCTCCGCGCTCCGGCATGCACACGCACAGACGCGCACAGCCACTGACACACTAAAGGGTGACGGACTAGTCTGCGCGGACAAAGGTCGGCAGACAAGAACCGTAGCGTACGTACCTTGCGATGTCTCGGAGGGGTCTCTTCCTGGGCCACGCTCGGACGGTCGCGCGAGCGCGACCGTTGAAGCGATGCCGTATTTCCGACAAAAGGCGCCAATGAAAACAGCCATTCGGACGTCAGGGTGGAGCTGTGGCCGAACGACTGTGACAAGTCGTTCGTACGTCTCTCCGCCGCCTCAGGATGTAGAAAGGGAAGGAGGAGAACAACAGGGGAGCAGGCGACGGCCGCGCAAGAGACTGCCGCAAAAAGCCAGAATCCTACAAACTTTGGCGACGATATAATTCACGTCACTTAAGTCGGTCCAACACGACGAAGGGGCCATCGTACTTGTACATTAACTTCTTATACAGTCTTCGCTTGCGGATAGACGCGCAAAGCCAGGTAAAGACTTCAGGAGAGTAGGTCACTCTACGATGACGCAGAGCGTAGTGTTCTGTCACGTGGCTTTGAGAGGCCAGTGTGCGCAAGCGGGCTATACGACGAACCTCTTCAGCTCGGAGTAGTATCTGGGCAACGTGCGCGTTCTTGTTGGGGAAAACGGGAAGATGGTATCGAGGAAAACGTGAGTTGTTCTGGCATATCGGGTGGAAGCGCCACCCATGGAGGGAACGGCGCTAGCGTCGGCCAATTGGAGCAAGTGGGATAACATGATTTCTCTTAGCGGTACTGAAGTAGACGCAGGACTGAAATTGTGCGTTTTTAAAGCTAATGGTCGCGTTTATTTCAGTAGTTTCGTTTGATAACCAATGCTAGCCATACAGCTTTTTATCTTTCATTGTTGCTGAGGTTGGTTCAGTGTATTTAAGCTGTGACCACGCTCAGTTATTGCTCTATACCTGGACGTACGCAACGGAATCTAGCGCAAGCTCCTATTGCTACCAGAGAAATAAGCAGTAAATCTTGTTTATTCAAGATTTGTATAGACAAAGAAGCGAGTAATCATTTTCATGTGTGCAGCAGACATTTTAGCGAGCAAAACTTCGTTTATGCATGAGTTGGCGCTGAAGAGTTCGGTGAGCAGGGGAATAAGAAACGGCGCGCGCGTTTTATAAAATTTGTGCTTATCACTTGTGAAGCTAACGAAGACATATTCTGGCAGGATGAAAAAGAGACTGGCTTTTTAACGGAGCAGAACGCTACCAAGCAAGGAAGGATAGGGCAGAAGCCAGGTCTCATTCTTCTGAATGAAGTCATTGGCACGGATGTTTCACTGAAGTGAACTGAAAGATCTCGCCGAGGGCAGCGATATGTAATGTGAGGTATCTAATGCAGCGTCTGCAATGCTGCAGTAATTTCAAATCCCACAATACGTGAATAACGAGAGATAGTAGATTACATGTTGTGATGTACTTGCTGAGGTGTACGCGTCAAAAGGCTACCTCGCTCGGAGGAAAACAAAAATCCGCCCGAACCAAGTGCGCCAATGACAGTAGCCAGTACGCAAAAATTCTCTGCGTGAAACGCACTCGTTCACACTTACCGTCAAAATTAATCCACTTATTCCCCACACTCCAACATGCCTGATCTACTACGTTTAAAGGAGCATGTGAACGGTGCCGCTTCCGCCAGCGCTATTCCAAGGCACTCAGCATCTGTTAGGCACCTGACAGCTCCGTTGCACTTGAAGAGGAATCTGATTGCCTGTATTCAATGACTGCATATTGCTGACTGGTTGGGTGCTACGTAAGTATTTTCCGTAAAAGCAGAGCTGCGGACAGTGCGCTTCGTCGTCGCAGTAGTTAACTATCGCCAACTTTGACAACCCATTGATTTGATGTGTGCTTTCTTCCCGAATGAATGGGTCTAATACCTTCAGTTAGGCTTCTCAGACCCGTACTAAGGGGTATATTAAATAAATAAATGAACGTAATTCTAACGCGCAAATAAACCGCCTAGGAAAGCATCCTAAAGCAGTAATTCAACGCGGGTAATCCCGCTTACTGCATTATGTGGCTCTGCCAAGAGATTGCACCACGTTATGTTCACGAGCCCAAAAGCAAATGAAACGGGGAATACCCGGTAACCCCATGATTCGCCATGTTACAAGCGTACGCCAGTCCGTACGCGTGCCACTGCATAGCACTCCACGCTAGTTACGATGACCACTAGAGACGTACAGCCTTTGTCAAAAATGTATAGAGCCCGGAGAACCTTCTTCTGATCTTCTGTAGCGGCACTTATTTATGATTAGTGGATATCTTTCCCATTGAAGAGGGTAGAACAAAACCTCTTCTACCATCATGAGATACGGAACTCTTGAACTGTATTATAGGCCGCAGGAAGTGGCTCTGAAGCAAACCCCCAGGACACTACACGTTTGACAGACTGTACCTCGACAGCATGGTTGTCAGGGTGCGGTTGTTGCTCTCGGTGAGACCGTTGGTATGCGAATGATACGGTGTGGAGTGTCGGCAGTCTCATGCACAAAGCCGATGCTTTTCATCCATAACATCTTCCGTCCACAATCACTCGTTATAACACGGGGTGCGTCATAGCGAAGAATAACATAGTGTAAAAAGAGTGACGAAACATCAGCAGCCTTCACATCAGCGAGAGCAGCAGCCTCCGCGTATATGGTGATATAGTCTACGCAGACAATTATCAGCAACCTTCCTCTAATGTCATTGGAAAAGAACTAAGAAAGTCTATTCCAACCTTTTAAAAGGGTGAAGTAGGTGGTTTGACGGGCTGACGTGGTGGTGCGTGCCTTAGGTCGGTGGCATTGTTGACATGTTGCAACGTACTGCTTGGTCGTCTTGTATGCTTTCAGTGAAGAAAAACGCTCTAAAATGCAGTGCAGGCTACGAGAGAAGCCTAGATGCCTGGATGTGAGGCCATAGTACATAGTGAGCAAAACTTACGGGCGGAAACTTTTCGGGAGGGCGAAAATCAGGGGAGCACCGTCGACTGATTTTTTTTGTATGAACGAAATACCATCGTTGATAGTAAATGCTGTTGAATCTGGTCTGCCTTCTGCCTGTTGCATCAGAGGCTTCGGTGAGAGGTCCTTGCGTTGCTCTCGCATAAAGATTTCCGTACTAGGAAATCTCGTCGCGAAAGTGGCCAAGCACCCTTCAAAGCCGTCTTCATCACTGACCGAAGTCGGCTGTTGGCGGCGGGCCAAGCAGTCTGCATCATTCTAATGTCTACGACGTTTGTACGCGACACCAAAGTTATATTCTTGTAGGCATAATAGCGAGCGCGCCAGACTATCAGACCAATTGCGAGGTCCAGTGAGCCAGCATAGAGTACGACGATCAGTAACAATAGTGAAGTGGCATCCATATAGGTACTGACGGAACTTGTGCACAGCCTACACAATTGACAGAGGCTCGAATTCGGTGACCGTGTAGTTACGCTTACATTTTATTACCGTGCGACTGGCGTAAGCTACAACGTACTCTGCCCCACCATCATGAAGCTGGACAAGCACCGCCCCAAGTCCGACACCACTACTGTTAGTGTGAATCTCTTTCACTGCTGAAATGTTGAAGGTGTGCAGGAGCGGTACTGAATTTAAGAAGTCTGTGGTAGATTGAACGAGGATTCGCACTCGCTGGTCCACACAAATTGCGAACCCTTCCACTGGAGAGAAATGAGGGGGTGGGAAACGAGCAAATCCAGCGATGAAGCGACGAAAAGAGTCCAAGGAAGTTCAGAAGGCTTTACAGGATGTATGGAGTTTCGAAGTATCGTACGGCAGTATTAGCATGCGCATCTGGCCTGATACCATCTTTGTTGACGAAGAAGTAAAAAACCGCAGTTTCTCAGTCTCCACGATTGCAATTTTGTGAGTCTAAGTCCCGCTTTGCCAATGCACTCAAAAAATATATAGAGTCTCTCATTGTGCTCTCTGAACGTTTTGGAGAAAATGATATTGAAAAGCTCTTCGCGTATCCTCTCTCTTTTGACGATATCATCTAAGTAACGCATGCATATTTCCCGTTTCAAGTCTCGGAGGACGGTGCCCACAAGTCGTTCGAAATACGCGGGAGCATTGCATAATGCGAACTGCATCACGCTAAACTCGCATAAACCATCTCGTGTTACGAAAAGAGTCTTCTCACGAAGGGACGCATGTAGAGGAATTTGCCAGTAGCCAGACGGCAAATCAATGGACGAAAAATGTGACACCGAATGCAAACAGTCGACTGCGTCATCAAAACGGAGTAACGGGTATATAACTTTCTTCGTTACCACATTTAAACGACGGTAGTCTACGCAGAATAGCCAACAGTTGTCTTTTTTTTTCGCACTAGGATCACAGGTGTGGCTCAAGGACTGGGTGATTCTCGAAGGATTCCTTTCTGTAGCATGTCGTTTACCTGTTCTTGAATTAACTTGCCCTCCGTCGAGGAAACTATAATGTTTTTATCGAATAGGGGGTACGTTTCCTGTGGGAAGTTTATGATGCAGTCTAGGGGCTGGGAAACGGCTACCCAATCCATTTAGGGCAAAGTAGAACACTTCGGCATGAATCGCCAAAATGTCTTGCAGCGTACAGCGGTCACTGGACTGGAGCGATTAGTTGATCATGCGCTAAAGCTCAGCACAATATTCCGGCTTTCCTATCGCGGCGCCCCAGCAATCAGAAATAGTTCCAACGGTTTGGGCCATCTCATTTTCTAATGTCATCATCATCATCATCAGCCTGACTATATCCACTGCAGGGCGAAGGCCTCTCCCATATTTCTCCCCTTAACCCGGTTCTGTGCTAGCTGCATCCACTTGAAACCCGCGAACTTCTTAACCTCATCCGCCCACCTAACTTTCTGCCGCCCCCTGCTACGCTTTCCTTCTCTTGGAATCCAGTTGTTACCCTAAGCGACCATCGGTTATCCTCTTTTCGCACTACATGTCCCGCCCATGCCCATTCTCCTTAATTTCCACTAGAATGTCGGCAACTTGAGTTATTTCTCTGATCCACTCTGCACGCTTCCTATCTCTTAATGTTACCCCTACCATTTTGCGTTCCATAGCCCTCTGGGTTGTCCTCAACTTAAGTAGAACTTTCTTGGTTAGCCTCCCCGTTTCAGCCCCATAGGTGAGTACAGGTAAGATGCAACTGTTATATACTTTCCTCTTGAGGAATACCGGTAAGCTGCTAGTCATAATCTGCGAGTGCTTGCCAAATGCGCTCCACCCCAATCTTATTCTTGCTATTTCCTTTTCATGGTCCGGATCTGCGGTTACTACCTGTCCTAAGTAGACATATTCGCTTACTACTTCGAGTACTTCGCTACCTAATGTAAACTGCTGTTCGTTCCCGAGGCTGTTGAACATTACCTTAGTCTTCTGCATATTGATTTTCAAGCCTACCGTTCTACCTTTCCTGTCTAGGCCGTCAATCATTATTTGCAGTTTATCCCCCGAGTTGCTTAGCAAGGTAACTTCATCAGCAAGTCACAGATTACTGAGGTATTCTCCATCTACCCTTATCCCTAACTGCTCCCATTCTAAGTCTCTGATTACTTCCTCTAAGCAAGCTGTGAATAGTACTGGGGAGATTGTGTCTCCTTGCCTAACACCTTTCCTTATGGGAATTGTGTTACTTTCTTTATGCAGAACTATGGTTGCTGTGCTGCCACTCTATATATATTATCTTAGTAAATACCTTATACGTAACAGACAGTAAGATGATTGGTCTGTAATTTTTAAGGTCCTTAGAGTCCCCTTTCTTATGAATGAGGATAATGTTCGCATTCTTCTATGGTTCCGGTAGCGTCGATGACACCAGGCACTGCGTATACAGGGTGACCAGTTTTTCTAGCACGATATCCAGAACCAGAACAGGAGTTGGCCACCCTGGTGCAGTATTGGCCGCGACCTCTCCACAAACCCCGGGCTCCACAAACCCCGCAACCTCTCCACAAGCTCCACAAACCCCGGGCCCTCAGTCACCAGCCACTGCGGAATAACTGACCACGGCGGCGGTCAGACCTGTGACGCAGCAGGGGGTGCTAAGAGTGGCTAAAACAGACGCTTGAGCAAGTTGGTAATCCATTGAGGGTAAACAGCGCAAAAAAAGATGAGGACGAACAAAGTACACAAATGAGCAGAGCTCGTTTGTGTACTTCGTCGTCCTCGTCTTTTTTGCGCTTTTTGCGCTGTTTACCCTCAGTGCTAAGAGTCCCTGGCTCCCCTGGACAGGCCCCCATTGGAAACTGACCCTGGCAACGTTTAACGCTAGAACCCTAGTTAGTGAAGCTAGTTTAGCAGTGCTCTTACAGGAACTAAAGGGTATGAAATGGGATGTCATAGGGCTTAGTGAGGTTAGGAGGCCGAATGAGGCATATACTGTACTGAAGGATGGGCATGTACTGTGTTATCGAGGCTTACCGGAGAGGCGACAACTAGGAGTAGGTGTCCTTGTCAATAAGTATATAGCGATGAATATAGATGAATTTTGTAGTATTAATGAGAGGGTGGCAGGCATCGTAATTAGGCTTAATAAGCGGTATAAACTGAAGGTTGTACAGGCCTATGCACCTACATATAGTTATGATGACCAGGCAGTTGAAAGCTTCTACGAAGATGAAGAATCGGCAATGCGAAAAGTAGACGCAGTATACTGTACTAATGGGCGACTTCAATGCCAAGGTAGGGAAAAAGTCGGCAGGAGACAAGGCAGTAGGTGACTATGGCATTTGTTCTAGGAATAGCAGGGGGGAGTTACTAGTTGAGTTTGCAGAGCGCAATAACTTACGAATCATGAATACCTTCGTCAGCAAACGGAAGAACCGGAAATGGACACGGAAAAGTCCGAACGGGGAGACTAAAAATGAAATCGACTTCATAATGTGTTCAACCCCCGCCATTATGCAAGATGTAGAGTTAATCGGGAAAGTGCGATGCAGTGACCACAGGATGGTAAGGTCCCGAATTGGCCTAAATCTGAAGAAGGAACGCACCAGATAAGTAAGAAAAAAACCCATCAACGAATTAGCGGTCACGGGGGAGGGCAGAAGAGTTCAGGATCTCGCTACAGAATAGGTATTCGGCTCTAACCGAGGATGGCGTCATTACCCTAGAAGCAAGGAACAATAATTTCAGAGATATCATTACTGAGTGCGCGGTAGAAGTAGGCGGTAGGATAGTTAGAGAGGATGCCGGTAAGCTGTCTAAGGAGACAAAATATTTAAGAAACGCCAGAGTATGAAAGCTTCCAATCCGACACACTGGATCGAATTGGCCGAGATTTCAAAGCTAATCAATAAGGGCAAGGTGGCGGATATAAGGAAGTATAACATGGAGAAAATTGAGCATGCTGTAAAGAACGGGGGAAGCCTTAAAGCGGTAAAGAAGAAACTGGGCATAGTCAAAAACCAGATTTATGCGATAAGGGACAAGGCGGGCAACGTCATCACGAATATGGACAAGATAGTCAAAGTAGCCGAGGAGTTCTATACAAATCCCTACAGTAGCCAAAGTAGTCAGAACCGTAATGAGATTGGCGGTAGGAAAAAACAGTCAGACGTTCCACCAGTAACGAAGGACGAGGTCAAGAAAGCATTAAAAAATATGAAAAGGGGGAAATCAGCTGGAGAGGATCAGATGACTACAGATTTGCTGAAGGACGGGGGGGGGGGATATCGTGCTAGAAAAACGCCACAATAAAATAATCTCAAAACCAGCACGCAGACAAGTAGGAAACAAGATAGCAGAGAAGAAGAAAATTTCGCGGGTAAAGATTACATTAGCCTGGGCGGGCCCACTGAGTCAAGCAGAGCGCTAAAACCGTGAGATCAACCTTAGCAAGAAAGAAACATCAAGGAAAGATAGAATGACATCAAGCGGTCTAGAATACTGTGTAGTAAGTCAAGACAGGCAAAAACAAAGAAATCAAAATAAATAACTCTCTCCCGACTGCAAAAAAAAAAAACCGTTGATAAAAGGTACCATGGCAAAGGCGCAATATCTTTAACCTTTATTGTTGTTCAAGGTGACATAACACAACCCAGGGTTGCCCCTCTGGAAAGCGGAAGGGAAAAGCGCAGTATCATCACATTTGGTGCTCTGGACACCTGCACCGCACTGTTGTGGAAGGGAGGAAAATGGGAGCGGATGTGGAAAGAAAGAGGAGCCGTAATGGAGGAATGCAGTGTTCGATCACCTGGGGAACTTTACGCGCACTGACATTGCCAGTAAAGATCCCCAGATCTTCGAATCTATTCTGTAACCCTTTACTACGGCTCCTCTCCGTTTAAGTTAGTTATATGAAAACCTGAACCGCACCGTATACGGGAAGGGCAGGAGGCGGGAGAGAAAGTAGAGAGAGAGCAAGAGAAGCCATAGTGGAGGGCTGCAGAGCAATTTCAACCACCTGAGCAACTTTAACATGCGCTGACATCGCGCAGCACACGGCACTTCCCGGTTTCGCTTTTTTTTTTCTTTATTGCTGGTCTTGACAGATTGCATTTCCCGAGAATAAAATCAACAAATGGCTCAAATGCTTTTATATACGCTAAATACTTATGAGACATTAAAATTCACGAGGGACGCTGCGGTCGCCGAGATGTGTGGACGTGATTCCATCGGCTCCGTCATCTTCACATGATTCCGCAGTGATTTCTGTCGATTTTCACCGAAGGTCTTGCACCAGCAGTTTCGTGAAGTGCCAGGGTAATTCGTGGATACCTGATGCTGAAATGGGTATTCATTTTTCAAGAATCTACAAGTACTTTTCTACCACGTTAACGCAGCCGCCGAACTAAGCCTAGGCGTGCACGCCAGACGCTAGCGCTAGCCAGAAACGCGCTAGCTCGGCGAGACGCCAGCCGCCCTTCGCGCTGGGCGCAACACGAAGAGAATGGCAACCGATGAAATGGATCGCTCCTCGGAAGATTTACCACAAGCGTTGACTACAGAAGACGACACGGGTTGGAGACCAGCCGGAGAATGAAGAAGGAAAGCGCCCAACCTACTGCGCAACTTTCACAGCAAGCACAACATGCAAGCGACGGACAGGTGAGCTCTTCTCGCAAGCCTCCTAACATTAAGAACCGGGTGATAAGAGCCTCACGCATGCCACCCCTGCCGAAAGACAGCATCAAGGTAGTGCTTCGCCCAAAGGGCGGCTTGAACTTGCAAAATATCGGACCTACCTTAGTGAGCAAAATCATAATGGCAGCAGGTAATCTTGGTTCACAGCAGACCACGGAGGACATAATATGTCCCAATATTACGCAGATCATCATGGTGGCGAGCACGCCCTTTCGAGAAAATGCAGACAAGCATGCTCAGGTAAGGGCTATCCGAACAGCCGGAAAAGAGTACGCAGTCAGCGCTTACGAAACTGCCCCAAGCGACACCTGCAAAGGGGTAATCAGACACATCGATAGTGCCGACGATCACAGGACGATTGAAAGAAACATTGTGAATAACCGCAACCCCTAGGCACTAGCGGCGAAAAGAATCAAGGACTCAGGATCAGTGATCATTGTGTTCGATGGTCTTCGCGTCCCAAACTTCGTTAGGTATGGACCCACACTGGTACCCTGCTACTTATATTGCAGACAAGTAGACATATGCTACGTATGCGACAAACTCGGACATCGTGCGGACGTTTGCCCCGAGCCAAACTCAACCGAATGCAGGGGTTGCGGACTTCCTAACCCCACCTCATCCCATGTGTGCGATCCAAAATGCAAGCTGTGCGGGGGCTTGCACGTGACGGCGGACAAGGTGTGTAGGAAACGCTATCTCATTCCATACGTAGTACGCGCACGACCAGAACGAGCGCGACTGGGGCAACAAGAGGAAGTACAGCTAGTTGAAGAAGACAATCAGCCCGCGGCGCGAAGCCGACCTAGGTCCAAGACGCCGACACGCAGTCGCTCCCGCTCTCAATCGAAGAGCTGCACACATGCGAGGACAAACAGAAGTCGTTCTCAGGTGCGCTTCGGTGGAAAGGACAACGGAGGCGATGGCACGTGGGCGAATAAGGTCAGAGACGCTACCACGCCTCCAAAGAAAAGTGAGTCCCGCAATCCTGATAAAGAGCGAATAGCTATGTTAGAACAGGAACTAATAGAGCTAAAAACCACTTATACGAAGCTAACGCTCGAATTAAATGCAATGGGTAAAGCGAACAGCCGTAAACAAACGCTCACACCTGAGCCATCAACCGCTATCGAAATTCCCCAACTCGTTGAGACGACATGAAGAACAAATCGAAGAATGCCCGCCTTCTAAGAAGCACGCTTTAACGCAACCGCGAACCACGAAGGACGCTATGGACGCCATGAGCGAGAATATGAGGCTAATGCACGAGAGCATGGTGCGAATGAGCGAGAAAATGGACATATTTAGCTCACGAGTACAGAAAATGGAAATGTATCTAAACAATAAGGTAGTACCGGCAATGCAAGGATGAGTTCACAACACATCGGTGCGCAAGGCCCACCTCGCGATGGTCTCACTGCAAGCGAAGGAGGTTACAACGGCCAACATGGCAGTGCCGAATAAGACACGCAGTCTCCGCGTCTGGCAATGGAACTGCCGGGGGATCGTCTAAAAAAAGGCAGTCCTCCTGCAGATGGTCAAATCAGAAACCAAAGAACCACACGTCATCATGCTACAAGAAACACTCACAACCGAACTGGCCATTACGGGATACACGGCCGAAGCCCACAGAAAAGAGCAGGGCAGAGGCGTCGCTTAACAGATTGGAAAGAAGATCCCGTACACTCGGCATAGATTCGCCACACAGCCTGCTATTTAGAACACCTCACGATTGAGATCATACCGAACGACCACGTAGGGAACAAGCAAAGCATCTTCCTCACCAATCTATACAGTAGCCCTAAGGATACGAGGCAAGGGTTTAGAGGGATTCTGGCCAAGATTGCGCACATCGCCAAAGACAGTCTGCTGATTATAGGTGGAGATTTTAACGCCCCACACCAAGCTTGGGGCTACGCGTATCCCTCTAGCAAGGGAAATCGTCTTCTCATGACAGCCTCCGACCTTGACTTCACGCTGATCATAGACCCGGAGACCCCAACCAGATGTGGCACTTCCACATGTCGAGACACCACACCGGATCTTACTTTTGTCCGGGGCCTAGAAAAATGTGCCTGACACAACTCGGGAATAGACCTTGAGAGTGACCACTATATTCTCCGAATTTATACAGAGATACCGGGAAAGAGGCAAAGGGAATACAAACGTATCGATTGGGACAAGTTTCGTGCAATACGGGCGCAGCCATCTGTCACCCGTTAATAATTATGGGGTATTATTAACGATGCGCCCTTAACGGTGCGCACACTCCCAGACACCCTTAGAGTTAGTGGGGGTAGCTGTTCCGATCGCAAAGGAGCTACCCTCGACCTGCGTGGCAAGCTCAGCCGGAATTCAACTACCTTGTAGTGACAGAAGGGGGTGACCGTTTGGTGCCAAGCTGTCGCCGGTTCAAACCAGAGTAAGGATCGGAGTCAGAAGTAACAAACAAAACACAATTTATGTAGATCAAGAGACGATACAAAGGAAAACACAAGATCACTTGAAATATAACAGACGAGAGGTTCACAGAATACAAACGCTAAACATGCAACTACAGAATAATTCAATAACACAGAGGCCTTACAACAGATCAAACACGAGAGAGTTACATAAACAAACACCAAATTGCTCACCGAGCACTGTTGCACGCCTCAAGAGTCACGATGTGGCCGCCATACGAGACGAGCGCCGCTCCCTTGCAGGTCCGTGGGCTTGCCAGCAGCGGGTGATCCCCGGGAGTCCAGCCGAAGCACAGGCGAGCACGTCGCAAAACACTGACGAACTGACAGACTGACTCAACAAGCGGCGCGGTCGCTTTAAATAGGGCGCGCCGCGTCTGTTTGTTAGCACGCGTCAAAGCTAGCGCGCACACACACTTAGCTTCGCTGGTTATAGCTCTCTCTTCTCCTCCCGTCGAGCCGCGCGTCGTCATTGGCTAGGTCCCATAGAAGGTTCTGGAATTTTCTGGCGTATTCCAGTCCGATGAACCACCGTCCTCTCCGGGCAATGGGAAAGAGGGTGACGGCAACGCGTACAAAGCTACGCGCTCTCCCGCGCGGTGAAGGAGGCTTTTCTCTCCAAGCTTTTGCACGCGATGCCGCGCGGGCCTCGCGCCGTACCGGCTTGATGAAAATGTGCGCCGATTTTGTGACACCATCCAACTCATCAGGAGCAACCACAATGCACACGATAACGAGCTGGACCGAGCAGCTCAAAGCAGACATCGCAGTCTCGGAACGGACAATTACCACGGACGTTAAGGTAGAGAGGATGTACAGTCGGCTAGCGAATCTTCTCGAAGCCAAACATTCCATTCTAGCCAGGTGGAAGGGCCAACGTCTTAACAGAAGACTACGAAGGAAACTTGCCGAACTCAACAAGACCATTGAACAATACTGCATGGTTCTCTCCCGACAACAATGGGACGAAGTCTGTAACTCCCTCAATGGGCAGTACGCAGAGGAAGTGGGTGGGGACTCATAAAACACCTCCTCGACGAACACGGAACAAAGTCCACAACTATGCAACGGATCTGACTAAGTAAATTAGTACATCGCGAGAAGCAAATCGGTACCGCCGAAGCCCTTCTGGATGACCTTGCCAAACGGTACTTACCGCTTAAATCGGGGCTACCCAGTACCCTACAAAGGAAAAGCTACGACGGTGCCCCAAACACAGAGCTAGATACAGACTTCACAGAAAGCGAAGTACGCTTCGCAATTCACGAACTCAACAGTAAATCTGCAGCCGGCCCCAATGGTATCACAAATCGGGCTCTCCGAAACTTAGAGGATGACTCGGTCACGTTCCTAACGCAACAAATCAATGAAGTCTGAAAACTGTCCACCTACCTGCAGAGTGGAAGCATGCCAATACGATCCTCATCCCAAAAACGGGCAAGCCGCTGGGTCTACCCAACCTAAGGACGATCTCACAGACGTCCTGCCTTGGAAAGCTAGCCGAACACGTTATCCTGAATAGACCATCGGAATACGTAGAAGAAAAGGAGTACTTCCCTTACAATATGATTGGCTTCAAGCCAGGTCTCAACGCAAGACGCTATGCTACGAATCAAGAAACGTCTGTTTGATCGCCCCCACACGAGACACCAAGGCGCTACTGGGACTCGACGTGGAGCAAGCTTTCGACAAAATCCAAAATCAAGCCAGTCTCAAAGCCATATCTGACCACAATCTCGGGACACACTTCTACCACTACGTCAAGGCGTTTCTGCAGGATCGAATGGCCACTCTCCGGTTAGGCGAACACGTCTCGGAGAGCTTTAATCTGGGCGATAAGGGAACACCACAAGGCTCAGTACTTTCACCATTCTTATTTAACTTGGCGATGACAAAGCTTTCTCGCGCACGGGGTGAAATTGCTGATGTGGAGCACACGATATACGCAGACGATGTTACCATCTGGAGCACCGGTGGCAGCGATGCGGAATTGGAAGCGCGCATGCAAGAAGCCATCACAGTTACCGAGGCCCATCTTGCCCCAATGGGACTTCGCTGCTCTTCTAGAAAATCCGAGCTACTCATCTACCACCCCCCAAGACCAGGGCGCCCGTCCAACGACTGGCGCCGACACCACTCACCATGCATAGAGTTACACGACAGAGATGGAAATCGCATACCTACGGTCGATAAAATACGAATTCTAGGATTAATCATCCAAAGCAACGGGTCCAACTGGGCGATGCTTGACAGCATCACGATCAAGATTGCAAACGCGATCCGGATGTTTTGGCGCATCATGAATAGGCACAGGGGACTGAGCGAGGACAACGCTATTCAAATGGTCCATGTTTTTGTACTCTGTCACATCAAATACGTGGCTGCATTGCTCAACTGGAAAAAGGAACATCAGAGAAGGCTTGAAGTACAAATACGCCGAGCTTTCAAGACAGCGTTGGGGCTCCCCGATAATGTCTCCACTGAACTACTCTTACAGCTAGGAGTGCACAATACCCTTGCCGAAATCATCGAGGCACAGCACACGGCACAGATTACACGCCTACCAAGCACCAAAGCGGGCAGAGAGATTCTCGTTAAGCTCGGCCTGAACACCATAGTAGAAAGGGACAACGTGCTGCAGTTACCTAAAGTCGTGTGAGAAGCAATCAAAGTGTCCCCCTTCCCAAGAAACGTACACCTGATCCACAATCAAGGAAGAAGGCTCGCCCGCGCCAAAGCCCTCGCTGCGGACGCGGCACAGTTTCCCGACCAGGCAGCTTTCGTGGATGCAGCGTATATACCGGGAAAGCATGCCTACTCGGTAGCAGTAGTCGACGGACACGGGCGTAAGCGTAACTCACTCACATTTTACACCAAGAAGCCAGAGGTAGCTGAACAAGCAGCGATAGCCCTAGCTCTAAAAAACTCGAACTTCACAACTGTATACAGCGACTCTAGAGCAGCCACTCTTTGCCAAGGGGGGGGGGGGGGGGTAGACAAGACGACGCTACGGATCTTAGGCGGAAATAACATCACCGATCACTCCATCATATGGTTCCCGGCACACATGGGCAGCTTAGGAGGCGGCCTGCTGAATCTCAAGGAGATCGCACACGAGGCGGCGCGAGGACTCATCGACCGCGTCCCTCCGGTTTCCCCTGCTACTCCACATATCGAGTACAGAGATCAATTATTCACGTACAACGAGCTCACTAAGCACTTTTATCTAGGAAGACGAGCATTTCCCTTCCCAGATAAGAAATTAACCCGCAGCCAATCAGTCACGTTACGCTTGCTCCAAACGAACTCATACCTCAACCCTTGACGCATGAAGCACATCGACCCAGACTACGACGGACAACATGTGTGTGAACGGTGCAGTGACCGTGTAGACTTAAACCATATGCTGTGTGGTTGTGCATTATGCGACGCCTACGCCAAGAACAAGGAATGTTGGGACAAAGTGTTAAAAAGTGCTTCACTACATGATCAGCTATCAGGTGATAGAAAAATGCTCGGAATATAACCAGCCCTTATACATAGCATTCATTGATTACGAAAAAGCATTTGACTCAGTTGAAACCTCGGCGGTGATGCAGGCATTGCGAAATCAGGGGGTAGACGAGCCGTACGTGAAAAGCTTGGAAGATATATATAGTGGCTGCACTGCAACCATAGTTCTGCATAAAGAAAGTAACAAAATTCCCATAAAGAAAGGTTTTAGGCAAGGAGACACAATCTCCCCAGTACTATTCACAGCTTGTTTAGAGGAAGTATTCAGAGACTTGGAATGGGAGCAGTTAGGGATAAAGGTAGATGGAGAATATCTCACTAATCTGCGATTTGCTGATGACATTGCCTTGCTAAGCAACTCGGGGGATGAACTGCAAATAATGATTGATGACCTAGACAGGAAAAGTAGAAAGGTAGGCTTGAAAATCAATATCCAGAAGACTAAGGTAATGTTCAACAGCCTCGGGAAGGAACAACAGTTTACATTAGGTAGCGAAATACTGGAAGTAGTAGGCGAATATGTCTACTTAGGACAGGTAGTAACCGCAGATCCGGACCATGAAAAGGAAATAACAAGAAGAATAAGATTGGGATGGAGCGCATTTGGCAAGCACTCGCAGATTATGACTAGCAGCTTACCGGTATCGCTCAAGAGGAAAGTATACAACAGTTGCATCTTGCCTGTACTCACCTATGTGGCTGAAACGTGGAGGCTAACCAAGAGAGTTCTACTTAAGTTGAGCACAACCCAGAGGGCTATGGAACGAAAAATGGTAGGGGTAACATTAAGAGATAGAAAGCATGCAGAGTGGATCGGAGAAATAACTCAAGTTACCGACATTCTAGTAGACATTAAGAAGAAGAAATGGGCATGGGCAGGACATGTAGTGCGAAGAGAGGATAACCGACGGTCGCTGAGGGTAACACGCTGGATTCCAAGGGAAGGAAAGCTTAGCAGCGGGCGGCAGAAAGTTAGGTGGGCGGATGAGATTAAGAAGTTCGCAGGGGTCAAGTGGATGCAGCTAGCACAGAACCGGGTTAAGTGGAGAAATATGGGAGAGGCCTTCGCCCTGCAGTGGGTATAATAAGGCTGATGATGATGATGATGTCCAGGAGGCCCGCGCGGCGGCGGAGAGCCTCGGGCTCTCTGTGCCGACGTGGGAGCTGCCCTCTACACCTGGAGCCTAGCCGAGTGTCCTCCAGAACCCCTACTGTGGGAAATAAAGTTTTACCTAACCAAACCAAAACTAAAGTTCACGCATACACAACAAAGGCTCTAGCCTTGAGAGCCACTCGGAAGGTTCTGCTGCAGCTTTCTGGGTTGCCGAAAACCTGTCCACGCTTTCCCGGAAATAAATTCTGGCAAACCGTGCATCTTTATCGCAATGGTAACCCGCCATTCTTGAGCGCCATATAATGTGGAGGCCCATGAGCATAATTAAATTAAATGGTACCCCATCCTCCATTTCTGCACATAGTGTCGAATGCCATGCGGGTCTAGCGGAAAATCTTTCATTAGCGTTCTTTGCAATACATCCCAAATATATACTCCTTCCCAGCAGTGCAACAAAACATGGTCGATGTTTTCTGGCTTCCTGCATATTAAACAGTGTGAATAATCCCTTCTCCAAAATTAATTTCACCGGCAAGGTTCCGGTGTGCAAAATAAAAGTCTTTTGCTCCTGGCGTCACCTGCATTTTTTTTACTCTCTGTTTCGCCGCAATCGAAACGCAGAAGCCGTGGTCCGGATCGAAACGGGGTAATCCGCCACAGTAGTCGGGCGTCTTACCCCACCACCACCGCGGCGTTGTTAGGTTTTGGCGAAATGAAGTTGCAGTATACAGTATACATTTGGGTGAACATCACAAACTCATGGACGCTCACAATTCCTTATTCAAGTAATGGCCATATAAAAAGCAAATTTAGTGTCACATGGAGACCTGCTATACTTAGCATAGTGAAGGTTTCGCTTCCATTGTAAATTGGTTCATAAAAAAATGCAGTATTTGTCAAGGACGCTAGAAGGTTAAAACCGGCGCTACGCTGAAGGCTCGAACTACATGTCGTAGCCAAGCTTTCGTTTCAAAAACTCCGAAACAATAAAAACAACGAATAAAAATCAGCAGGATGGCGAAGCTATAAAAATTAAATGCAGAGAACCGAAGGAAAAGCCCGCATGGACGCCGAAGCAAACGCAAGAACCAGCATAGATAAACGACGCCAAGAGAAAACAATCACCGAGCTAGAGAAGGCCACCCAAGCGTACACCTATATCTGACCTTCTAAAAACGAAAACGTCTTGTTGTTGGGGCTGTAGGAAGAAGGAAAAGAAAATGCAAGGGCCTGCTACTGGCGCTGTAGCTGTGCCACCTACGCTGATTGATTCATTGATTAATTTAGAGGAATGGAAAGGCGCCGAAACTATCTCACTTGTTTTCTGTGGACACAGCAACCGTGCCGTAAGGGAAGGGAGGATGGTGGAAAGAGAGAAAGAGGAGCCGTAATTGAGGGCGGTAGGACACTGACGCCAGAGGATCCTACTGCGCATTCTCGTTGCTGCAACCTCGTTCGCTTGTGCGTACGCTGGTGGTGGTAGAAAACATTTATATAGGACAAATACAGGAGGTTATGCGTGAGCTCACCCTGAAGGGGCCAACCCTCAAAAACACTAGGTGGAGGTCCCTAGATCGGGGCCCCAATGGCGTCTGCCGCCGTTCGGGCTCGCCCTACTAAGGCCCGTTGGGCCTTCAGGTCGGAGCAGCCGAGCAGGGTCGCCTCCCAGTCCTCCCGGGTTGGGTTGGGGTGAGGGGGGATAGCCGGATTTGAGGGGCAGGCCCACACCATGTGATAGATGTCCGAAGACACCACCCCACAGTGCGGGCAGCTGCCAGAGAAAGCAGGGTCGAAGTGTTTTAGAGCTGCCGGGCACAGCAGTGTGTTGGTATAGAGGCGGAGTAAGAGCCGCTCATCCACCTTTGAAAGGCCTTTACAAGGGCGGGGGTAAAGGCTGTGGCTAGATTGGTAGTAATTTACGATATCTTTGAATGTATAAGCCGGATTAGGATCAGCGTCCTGGTCGGAGGGGAATGAGGAGGAAACTTCCCGGAGAGAGAGCACGCGGGCGGCGGCGTCGGCAGCCTCGTTTCCAGCCAGCCCCTGATGAGCAGGAGCCCAAATAATATATCGGGTAGCGGGATCCCCAATGTAGGAGCTATGTTGAAGTATTCGGTAGGCTAGATAAGGGGTCCAGCCCTGTTCGACATTCCGACAGGCCCCTCGCGAGTCGGAAATTATATATTTCGAGTCAGATTGGGAAGCAGCCAATGCTATGGCGGCCTCCTCCGCATGAGTTATGTTGCGGGCCCTGAAGCTAAGACCGTTGACTGTTTTCGCCTCGTGGACGACTGCGGCCGTGTACCACCCCCCATGGTGCGGGCCAGAGGCGTCCTCATAAAAAACGCGGGGTTTAGAATCATAATGGCGTGCCAGGGCTTCCGCCCGCGCCAGGCGTCTGCCATCATGGTCTTCGCGTGCCATTTTGGCGGGAAGAAGGCGTACGCGGAGGGCGCATCTCCACGGCGCTGGAATGCGTGCCCGTTCTTCCATAAGTGTCGTATGTTTGATGTGGAGCCGGGCAAGAAGGCGGTGGCCCGACTGCGTCTGCGACAAACGCGTATATTGATTTGTGAGGTGCGCTTCCCTCAATTCCCTGAAAGTGTTCACCATTTCCAGCGCCAAGAGGCGCTGGTTTGAGGTATTCACCGGAATGTCGAGGGCCCGCTTAATGATTTTGCGGAGAATGACCTCGAGGGCATCCTCATCTTGCTTCCGCAGGTGGAGATATGGAGTCGAATAAAGGATTCGACTGGTTACGACGGCGTTTGCCAGCCGCAAGGCATCCTTGCTTCGTAACCCCCCGCGTTTATTGGAAACCCGGCGGACCATGCGGCCCACCTGTTCCCCCACCTTGCGGAGTTTAGCCAATGTGGTGTCTGGCTTGCGGTGTTGGTGAATGAAGAGTTCCAGTACTTGGACTTCTTGTGTTTCTGGAGTTGGACTTGACTGAAGAGTAAGTTGAATTTTAGTAGTGCATTTTGGAGAGGGGCGGATGTGCACAAATTCCGATTTCTGTGGGGAGCATTGAAGGCCGCAGCGGCTAGCATAGCGGTCTACTATAGTCGCCGCCTGCTGCAGGCTGGCCTCAATGTCTCCAAGTGAGCCCTGTGTAGCCCACAGGGTGATGTCGTCGGCGTACAGAGCATGCTGCACGCCCTCGACAGCACCCAGCTGGGCCGACCGGCGCATCATGGCCGGAGCAGCACCTACATAATCCCGGAATCCCGGCTTCGCTCCTCAGTCCGGCAGCAGTGCATCCAGCGAGCAGGTCGACTAAGTTTTCCTGTATATTTTGATAGGTGAGCAAAAACGACCTTTGAAACTAAATAGTAATTACCTTACTTGTTGCACTGTTGCCGGACAACTCCCAAATATTTTGTGTTTTTGAATGCTTTTCACTTGAGCACACGATGGCAAAGAAAGACAAAAAGGAACTGTAGTGACACCTGTGATGAAGTTAAGGTAATATTTATTGACAAGGCGCTACGTGAGGAAATCAAAGCGTTAACAGCTCAGAATGAATACTTGAGAGCAGAAAACGAAAGGCTTGAAAGAAAGTCGACGAGCTCGAACAATATCAGAGAAGTATTAACTTGAAAATTAACGGTGTGCCCTAGGAGCTTGACTCTACTGTCGTGGTAAAAAAAGTAGGCGAACTTGTGGGTGAAACGGTATCCGACGCTAATATCTACGTTTGCCATCGGGTGCCCACGGTCAGCTGTCACGATAAGCTTATCATTGTACGGTTTATATCGCGAACCAAGCGTAACGCGCTCCTTGCCAAGTCCAAAAAAAAGAAGCTGTCACCAGAAGATGTGGGATTCGAGGGCACAAGCACTACTACCATTTATGTGAATGAACATTTGACACCACACAACAAGCAACTGCTTGGTGCTGCGCTTAGGGAAAAGAAAAAGGCTGGATGGAAATATGTATAGGTCAGCTGGGGGAAAATGTTGGCACGCAAGGATGAACATACCGACTCCATCCGAATTGCAAACAAAGATGATATCGCCCGCATCAAATAACATCAGACGTCACTGTTTGGGTCAGGGTTCTTTATCGAACAAATATGATGCCTAACTCGGCATCTTTCATTACCGAGCCGTCCAAATTAAGAGAAAATCTTCGTCAGTGCCACCATGTCTTTACTTGTTACACTTGGATATCCGTAGCATGAGAAACAAACAAGATGAGCTGGGAATTTGGCTAAACTCCCTGCAAGTCAATTTTGATGCATTCATGTTCACAGAAGCATAGTTAAACGAAGATGACCCCTCCTCTACATTTATTGATTACATCCCAATACGATTAGACAGAAAGGGTAGAGGGGGTGGCCTGAGTATTTAC
The DNA here is from genome assembly GCF_055883805.1 of Amblyomma maculatum. Classification (NCBI taxonomy): domain Eukaryota; kingdom Metazoa; phylum Arthropoda; class Arachnida; order Ixodida; family Ixodidae; genus Amblyomma; species Amblyomma maculatum. The sequence goes on along the minus strand of NC_139344.1, from coordinate 452,814,711 downwards.
CTGCAACGCAAGTATGCATATAATATTGTTGATGAGTACACAGTGATGAATAGGGATCTAGAGTGCCTAACTGTAGAAACTAGCACGTTTCTAGTTGCTGTTCTGTACAGGCCACCAGCTGGATACAAGTGGCATTTCCTAGAGCAGTTAGAAAATGTAATAATGTATTGTATTAATACTCATAAGCAGTTCTTTCTTTTGGGAGACGTAAGCATTGACACTTTGGCAGATGACTCTTCTGCGCGGTATTTGATGAATCTCTTATCCTCTTACGGGTGCGAAAATGCGATTACTATGCCAACCCGAATTATTTCAAACAGTTCTACTTCTATAGATATATGTATTTTAAGCCTGAATGTATTGGACTTTAAGCAGGAGTATTATCATGCGACATCAGCGACCATATGCCCATATTCATTGCCATACAATACACTCTAAAGCATAACTATGAATGCAGCGGGCCTGATTATAGGGTGGTGATTGATGCCTCCTTAAACTATTTTTATTACTTAATTGAACGGGCTGACTGGTCGAACGTGTACCTACAGCAGAATTCAAACTCTGCATATGCGGCTTTCCTTGGTGTCTTTCTTAGTTGCTACAATCGTGCATTTGCGCTAAAAGAGCATAAAAAATGCAATCGGAAGACTAAGAAGCCCTGGACTGACACCACCTTGCTAAAACGCAAATAAAAGAAAAATATGTTCCACAAATTCCTACACTGCAAAGACGGCAACTTGTTCACAGAATTTAAAAGTATCGTAATAAATTAAACGCTGATATTAAGCAAGCCAAACGTGCATATTACGAAGCAGTGTTTTCCAGGATAAGAATGGATCCAGCTAAGATCTGGAGGCAGGATAATTACCTTATCGGCAGAAACTGCTCCCAGGTTAAGGCAGACCAAATAGTAATCAATGGCTCCATAAGCGGCAAAGAGCTCGCAGATGAAATCAACGAGCATTTAATTAAAGCGGCCGTGCACCAGTCGTCTATTAAACAGTGGAGACTACTGGCCTTCTCGCTGAGTAAATTCATTCGTATTGGAAGGCATTACCGAAACAGAAATTAATGATCTTGTAATACACCTGTAAAGTAATGTTGCGGGTGGGTATAATGATATTAAAGTTGAACCCGTAAAGCGCGTGTCATTAATAGTCAGCCCTGTTCTAGCCCATCTCGTAAATCTCACGTTTTCTACAAGAGTCTTCCCGGACAAACTAAAGCTGGCCAAAGTAATTTCAATACACCAAGGAGGTAGAACGGATGATATTATAAATTACCGGGCAATCTCAGTGCTACCGGTGTTTTCTAAAGTTTACGAGCTGTCAATCAAAAACCGGCTGTCAAAATACCTAAGTATCATATAATATCACCCTCAAAATACGGCTTTCAGAAAAATAAGACAACTCAGGACGCTCTTCTTACCGTAAAGCAGCAAGTAATCAGAAATCTTGAAGATCAGCTCTTCACCTTGGGGATATTTCTCGACCTGCGTAAAGCCTTCGATTCTGTTGACTATGAAATCTTCGCTATAAAATTAGATTGATATGGGATCCGAAGCGTTACATTGGATCTTATCAAGAGTTACTTATCGTTTCGGCGTCAGTTTGTTAAGATAGACTGTATTACTTCAAAGCAACTTGATATTAAACTAGGTGTCCCGCAAGGGTCGATACTAGGCCCGTTAATTTTCCTCTTATATGTGGATGACATCACGGAATTAAAAACAACACCCACAGTAACCATGTTTGCAGACGACACTAGTCTATGTTTTACAGGTAGGACACTGCACGACATCGAAGAATCTGCAAATTGTTATTTGGACGAGCTATCCGCGTGATTGCAGCAAAACAAACTTCAACTCAATGGAGTAAAAACAAAGTGCATGGTATTTAGGCCAATCAATAAGCACGAAAAAAAAAAGATTCATCTAGAATACAAAGGACAAAACTTACAGCAAGTGAGTGTGCAGAAATTTCTTGGGGTATGGTTTAGTGAAGACTTGTCTTGGACACCTCATGCCAATCACCTGCTCTCTGGACTCGCAAAGTCTGTCGGATGTCTCAGAAAAATAGCCTCCCTACTACCGCTCTGGTTAGAACAATCACTCTATTACCCGCTGTTCTATTCCAAACTTTTGTATGGTATTCTAGTCTGGGGAACGACGACAAATGGGAACTGTGATAGGCTACAAATGCTGCAAAAACGTGTCCTCCGAATCTTTGTAAACCACACCGCTCCTATTAGATTGTTACCAACGCAACCACGTTTTCCTACGCTTGATGTTTTACCAGCAAATAAAGTATATTTATGGGTACTGGAACAGCAAATCTATAAAAAGAAACTCCACACTATTTACATGCCTGTCTTGGTGTCATATGATATTCGTAACCCAAAACGGAGAACCAAAAAGTTAGAACAAACTATGAAAAGCAAGATTTTGAATATCAGGTAATAGACATGCAAAATCGCGATGTTTCTATTTTGGATTTCTGTTTGCTGACAAAGGCGTTCAAAGGGCAACTTCGGGAAATGTTGCTTTCTGTTGACAATGTACAGTAACGTTGATAAATCTGTTTTCTTTATGCCAATATGAACTTTTTATATGTTTGTGTGACATGAGCTAATGTTCAATGTAAATAATGAAATCGAATTAAGCCGCCCCAGTCCATAGTGGTTGAAAGAATAGAGCCATGCTGTATGAATGTATGCATGTATTTTTTATTATTATATTTTTTTTTTCTTGGTTTCTATGTTCATATTTATGTATTGTACCAGCTTTCTGATGTACTGCTGTAGACTGCTTAGTTTGTTACGGGGGCAGAGACCTCGTCAGGCAATCATGCCTTTTGTCTCTAACACCCGCAGGAAGGAGTGATTTTCTGCAAATAAAAAAGACTGACTGACTGACTGACTGACTGGCTGACTGAAGTCGACGTTGGATGAGTTCGGCAGTGTCGAGAGATGTTACCGGTTCGGGAGCAGTTAAAGCGCAGATAGGCCTGTTGTCAGGTGTTCTCCACTCATCTGGGTTGCGACTACGGCGAGGGTAGCAGGGATGTCCAGAACCAAGTACCGGGGACACACGGCCAACATCTTGGGAGCTAATAGAGCATTCAGGTTGGATCCCGGACAACAGCCTGTATAAGGCATACAGTAAGGGAAATGCCCGGTACGGATAGTTGGGAAACTGTAGGCGACACTGTTTCTAGCTCCCGGCGTACAAGTCGTGTCAGGCTGTCGGATGTTGCTGGAAGAGTGCAAGGTGGGATTGAGTCGACGCAGGACGACGTCGCAACCGTTTTCGGAAGCCACGTGAACTGAGAGGAAATACGGCTGCTTTTCGTTTGTTCAAACTAGCGGCATTCTTTTAGGATCGCGTCAACCGTTCCGGAGTCCCTGTACACTAGCTAGTTGAAGGCGGCGTATGTTATTCCCTTTATTACATGACCAACTTTATCACTCTCGGACATTGCGGTGTCAACGTTCACGCAGAGAGCCAAAATGTCCTGAATGTAAGACACATACGACTCTGTGGGCGATTATTTTTGGCATGCGAGCTTCTTCTGCGCGTCGAGGTGACGACCGATGGCTACCAAAGAAGTCCGAAATTTTCCGCTTGCAGAGGTCCGAACTGGTTAGTTCCTCCTCGTGAGTCTCGAACCATACCTTTGCAGTGCCCATCAAGTAGAAAATGACGTTAGCCAACTTCATGGTCAGGTCCCACCTGTTGTGAGCTCTCACGCGCTCGTACATTGGGAGTCAATCCTCCACATCAACGCCATCACCTCCATTGAAGGTTCCGGGATCGCGCATGTGGGCAATAATGATAACCGGGGTGAGGGACGCCGGTGGTGCGGCACCGTCGCTGGGCATTGCTAAAGAGCCGGGTAGTCGAAGACTGCTGCGAAGTTCCGTGCTTGCTGTATGCTACCCCGTACCTCCAACCAATAATTGGGACATTGGTTTGCCTTATGTAACATTTGCTTATAATTTGTCGAGGCAGGACACCAGAGGCTACTCGCCTTTCTATCTTCTATTTGATCGACATCGTGCATTGCCATTGAATACACTGCTTATGCCATCTTTGAAATCGACCACAGAGTACGCACGTGACACCATCGTCCAAGCAACTATGGCCCGCGAAATCGCCCGCCACCATCTCGCCGCCTCCCAGACCTACCATAAGTCTGTTTACGGCCGCCGGCATCACCCAGTGCACTATACCCCATAATCACTCATTCTCGTTTCGCGTCGTGGTTCCATTGGTGATTCTAATGGGTCAAGATATTACTTTCATCGATGATTTGCTTGATCCTCATCGTAGCCATGGGTCTTCGTTAATGCTGCATGATGTCCAGAGGGTCTGTTTCTTTTGGACGGAGACCTGCGCACCGCCCCTTCTTGTATCAGCTTTGACAACACTTGCACTGTTTCTAGGGGACGTCTCTAGGGGCGGTTCACTTAGCTGTTCCATGCTTTCTGGAAGAGTGACAGTATCGATGCGTAAAACACTGAAGTTTTCATGCAGTTCGTGCTGTACATCTAGCTTGAGGCTCATTTCCTGAAGCTCCTGCTTGTTTTTAGTCACCTTGGTTCCCATCGCGTAGGGCGCAATATATTCAATGAGGAACAGCTGGTGCAACACGGACGGACGCAGGATTGCAACGCCATCTGCTGGTTGGAGTCCTTCTCCCCGATATGAATGTCTTATTGTGGTTCCGTCCCACTACACTGCAGCATAAGCGTAATTAATATTGTTCATCTTAACACTGACGCATCTCACGACTCTGACACAGCACAACATCCTAACACGACACATGTGCTTGCACCGTGTTCGTTTTCTGTGCACTGGCTTTTCTTTTTTTCTATACCTGTGAAAGAGCGGCCGCCAATTTTTCAGGCTGTTCGAAGTTTCCTTGACTGCTTTCACCAACTCTGTACACTGATGACGGGCTTGCAGCATTGCAATACTCAGTTCTCGTGCTTGTGTAATAACGTCGTCGACCATCTGTTCTGTTTTCACACCGGCATCTTTCGTGCTGTCTACAGAGGTCGGCATGTCAACTAGTATCACTGCTGCGGGATCTTTCTCTCGCACATACTTTACAGAAGCTCTGCGATTCCAAAGCTCTGCGACGGACACTGAAATTCTATGCTGCGTACTGTCTCTCACATTTTTTCGCCACTTTATGCGCTTCCATTGTTTTCGTCTGGCGGCTTCTAGGGGCCTTGAGTAACATCGCTATATCCCATAAGCTCCTACTTGCCAGTCCCCTACCCCCGCAGGCCGATAAAGTCGATTGTTTGATGATCGCTCCGTGTGCATGTAGCCAGGCGCAAAATCCACATGTTGCGCTCGTTCGCAATCTTTAGTTGGACGTCCGAAAACAGTCTTCCTTTCAAACAGCACAGAAACCTCTTCTTGCTTTTCAACGTTCGTAATTAGCTCGATACTTTGTTTACTCCGGGACCGCCCCATCTGGATCGGTCCCTGAATGCAATGCGTCTCACCCAAAGGTGTTTCCCAGAGTACAACAGGCGAACCTGGGTGACTGCTGACATTTCTCTGGGCCCACTTAGAAATATCAATCTTGTCAATCACTCTCCGCGATGTTTCGGTGTACTGGGTCTTCAGAGCTGACTCGGGAAAAGGAAAGTCATTCATTGGTGTGACTGCATTGGAACTTGCGGTTTGTGTCTTTAAGTACAATGTGAGAATCGGCGTTTGTATCGAAAAGTGATTCGGTGAACCTTCCCGTAAAGCTGCGTTCGTAGGCAATGCAGCTTCTACAGGGAGCTCATCTGCTGTCTTCGTAAAATGACGGTTGTCGGCAGCGGGAGCAAGCGCTTGAAGGCTTTCGATGTGGCGGCTGAGGAACATCATCGTTCGTCTGGGAATCTCCTCTAATCCTGTAGAGTTGTGACGTCTTCTGCAGAAACGTCGACTTTGAACTCATGTATTTTCTCATTCAAAACGCGCACACCGTCGCTGCAGGATTTCAGTCTGGCGTGATTGAGCTTTATGTCAATTGTCGTCCGCTCGTTTGATTTTAGTTGTTTACTTGCCTCATGAAATAGCAGAGTCTGGAATTCTTGCAAATTGGTGCGCTACCTTTTTATGCGTTCCATGATGTCTCGTTGAAGCCCTTTCCTTCCCTCTCCGGTTGGTTCGCTGGCGGTGCTCCTGGTATTTTTCTGGAGGGTAGCTGCATTTCTTCTAACCTCCAGGATGGATAGATGGGGGAGCTTACATTACCTTCCGGGTTTTAGCACCAAAATATTTCAGAAGAATGAGGGCTGGCACCAGGATGCCTCAGAATACGTTTAATACCCGGGTATGCTTTTGATGATGATGATAATGACCTCAGACATTTTGACCTCAGTCATTTTGGGAGATACCCTCGGCGGGGGATTGGTCAGGGTGCATTGTAGATTGTAAATATATATGTTCAAGGACTGGAGTATTCAGATAAATATGGATGTTTAACTAGAATTTGGAAAAAATAACAAGGAAAAGAAAAGGTAAAGAAATCGTATCAAGCACAGGATTCTACCTGTTGAAACTATGTAATCTTGAATAGAATCACTCACTGGTTTTAAGGCATATCCCTTTGACGCTTGCCTCGAAGGAGAGGAGACCTGGAAGGGTTAGTGGAAGGCCTAATCTCGAAAGGGGAGAATTGTAAATTTCGCTGAGAGATGCGAACCTCCTGCAGAAGAGAAAAAATGATCTATGGATTCAATTTCTTTGCGAGACTCACAGAGGTTAGTAGCGGATAGCCCCGAACGACATAAATACAGATTTAGTTTCATTAATCTGCAGCGCAAGAGAGTCATAGACACTTCACATGGCCTTGAAATACACATGCGGCCCCGTCAAGGCCATCTGAGGTGTTGGTAATCTGGCGCAGAAAGGAAAGGCTCGTTTCTTTCCTTACATTTCTTAGTATGCCAACATGGCGCTTAGTCTTCTTCTTCTCCCTTGTTATAATGGCACATACCCACAGTGGGGAATTGGCCAGTCTCTCTCGCACACTCCTGCTTAAAATCCTCGTCTTCCTTGTCGTCGTTCTGTTTGTAAATTCTTGCCCGAATCTGCACATTACAGTATGGGACAGTGTAGCGTGCCGGCTTTTTCTGGTGTAAGCCGCGCTTTCTTACAAGTTTCCAAAGCCAGACTAGGTTGTGTGGGAGACAGGTGATCTGGCGCTGGTGGTCATCATATTGAGCTTTTGATCAGCCGTGTGATGCCAAGGTCCGCAGTCGGGGAATCCGCCGCCTTTCTCCAGCCAGACAAAGGGTTTCCGCTAAGCACGGGTCGTTGTCAGTGGCAAATGGGTAAGGGGAGCGGGAGTACACTAGGAAGAATGTACTGTATTCTGTGGTTTCATGGCTGGCAGTGTTGAATACGTGTGTGATAAACGGAACAACACAGTCCCAGATCATATGGTTCGAGGCGACGTACATTGCAAGCATATTTGTGTGAGTTCTGTTAAACCATTTGTTTGAGGGTGGTAAGGGGTAGATGGTCTGAAATCAGATGCACATAATCGGTTAGGTTCTTGCATCACATTGGCAGTAAATTGGCATCCTCTGTAACTTATCACAACTCTCGGGTACCATGCCGCGAGATGAGAGTACAGCATAAACAGACACTTGTTACGTGTAGCGGTGGGAATAGCAGCCGTCTCAAAGCAACGCGTAAGATGGTCCACACATACAACATTCCAACGATTGCCTTTTTGTGACTTTGGGAAGGACCCAGAGGGTTCACCCAGACTTTCTCAAAAGGGGCTTTGGGCGGCGCCACATTGTAAAGCCTTCCGGGGCTACACCAGTAAGACTTTTGTGACTCTGGCACTGTGGATAGCTGGCCACATACTTGTCAATCGTGTGGCGCATCTGCGGCCAGTAAAATCATTCGTTTGTACGGTGCAAAGTTTTCGCAGATTCAATGTGTGAAGCTGGATCGTCGTACATGACGCTTAAAATAGAAAAACGGATTCTTTAGGCACTACCAGCAAGAACCGACGGCCCGTGTCTGAGTAAGCGTTCGTAAATAACAAGCCATTACATAGATAAAACTGGCTGTTTGAGTTTGGGTCATGAGAAGTTTTCAAGAGCGGCTCCAGATGTGGGTCGTTGTGTTGCTCTGTTCGGAAGGCGCGAGTATTAGGTAATCCTTCAGATAAAGCAGTGATGTAATCGAACTTTTACGCGTCACATGCCGTCGTGGCAAGTGGCAACCGCGAGAGGCAGTCGACATCTTAGTGCCGTCGGCCGCTCTTGTATGAAATAGTATAGTCGTATTCTTATAAGCGAAGTACCCAGCAGGCCAGGCGACCAGACGAATCACGGAGGCTGAGTAACCAGCATAGGGAATGGTAATCGGTTAATACTACGAAAGGCCGTCCGTACAGGTAGCCGCGAAATCGCTGCACGGCGACAACAATCGGGAGGCACTTCTCGGTGATGGTGCAGTTGCTCTCAGTCTTAGAGTGCGCCTTGCGTAAGCAATGACATGTTCGCGGTCGTCAAGCGCTGAACGAATACAGCAGCCATGCCACACCACTTTCGTCAGTATGCACTTCCTTTGGAGCAGAGGGGTTGAGGTGCCGTAAAATAGGATGCGATGTTAAGAGGAACTTAAGTTGCTGGAAAGATGAGTCAATCTCAGATGTCCACTAGAATTCAGCGTCTTTATGTAGTAGGCACGTTAGCGGGTAGGCGAAGTCTGCAAAAAGAAGCATGAAGTGTCTGAAATAGGACCTCCAAAAAACTACGGAGCTCCTTCACATTACGAGGTTGCTGAAACGCGGTAACAGCTACGGCCTTCTGAGGATCAGGACCAAGCACCAACGCCTGTCGCTCACCAAAAGGGCACTTCTCTGAATTCAGCACGAGGCCAGCTTGGCGCAAGCCGAGCATAACGTTAAATTCGAACAGTCCATCGGGAGTGATGAAAGCGGTCTTCCTTTTATTTCTTGGATGCATCGGAATCTGCAGGCGTCGCGACCGCAAATCTACGGATGAAAAGTATGCTGGGAATCGGTTAGACGTCCCAAAATTGCCACGTACCATCTTGCTTTCGCACAAAAATTACTGGGGCCGCTCAGGGACGGCGCTACTCTTGAATGACACCCTGCTTCAACATTTCACGAACTTGCTCATTGATTACTTTGCGCCCGGAAGGCGCCGTAAAGTACGGTTTTTGTCGATTTGGGTGCGCATATTTGGTATCAATGGGATGATTGGTGCGTGACTCAAGAAAGCAGCGTGAGCTCGTAGTTTTTGAGAAGTCAAAAATGGATGAATACTTCGATAAGTCATATTCTAAAGCATCACTGTTTGCCATTAATGAAATTACTAATCATGCCATGCAGTTGTGCATTCATTGTGGATGCTGCGACACGCCGCTCTAGTACATCCGTAACAAACGGCACGGACATTGGCACGTCTTCTCTACAGGAGGCAAGATTTATGCCAGATTTTAAAAGAACTGGCTGAGTAGAGCAATTAACACACTCCACACTCGCATAAAGCCCTGGTTTATTAACACGAAACATGAGGAATCTGAAGAGATGTCTTCACGCAGTTCCAATAATTAGGCATCACAATCGCATCAAAAGCTTCTGTCGCCCGGTGAGGAAACGAAACTGGAACACACTGCACAGACATCGGGGGCAAAACGATATCGTTGTACACGCAGGGCACGTCATCACAAACAAGAGGGTCCTCGAAGAACTCAGGCGGAAGGCAGCCTTCAACACTGATCTCGCCCATGCGACAGCCTACGATTGCGCCATACATGCAAAGAAAATCAATACCAAGAATTACACATGAGTGGATTTTGGAAGTACTACGAATTTTGCCGAAAACACGATTCCTCCAAGACACACCTTGGCACTACACACTCCAACAGTGTACAACAAATCGCCGCTAACGCTATAAAAATTTGCATTTCCGTCCCATGAAAACATTACTTTGGGTCACAGCAGGGTTTTAAACGATAAGCTTATAATCAAAATAGTTGCACCGGTGTCCACTAGCGACATTGTGGAAATACCGTCAATAAACACACGAAGCTGATTTTGAGCATAGTGACGGAAGGAGGAGTTTCAGCGAGTAGCAATCGTTCTCCGGCGGCCTTACCTCCATCGGCCACAGCGGCGCCTAGTTTTCCGGCGGTGCTGACTGGGAGCGATGCCATCGGGAGGTCGAACAGCGGGCTCGAAACGCGGGCGGTGGAGTCAGACTCCGGTTGGAAACCAAGGAGTAGTTGCGTACACCAGCGACATGAAACTGGTCCTGTGGTGGAGGTGACCAATACCGAGGAGAGTCAACTGGATAATCACTCGTCCTGTCTGGGTTCGTTGGTCGGTCATACCGGGATGGTGGAAGTCGGTGGCGTTGTCTTGGGATATGGCCTGGGATGCTGCACCGGTATCAGACAAGAGCACAGCCGAGAAGGGTTCGGTCTTGAAAGAACTCAATGTCAGGATGCCGATAATAGCCAGGGTCTCGCTGATCTACCAACCGGAGTGGTCGCTTTGGTCTTCGTGAGCTAAAGTCGTTGCGCTGATCAGGGTGCCTGGAAGCCACAGGGCTTGGAAAATGTTGCCGCTACCATTCGTTGGAAGAGCCAGGGCGTGCTGTGCCGACCGAATAGTACTCGAGCTGCGACTGCAGCATGTAGACGGACAGGCACGGAAACAATTAGCGGCCGGACACTGGTGAGGCGTGCCGGCCGTGGGAATCGAGCCGAAGGAGTTCTTCATGAATAATCTGCCGAATGGTTGAAGTTTGGGCCATGAGGACATGCTCGTCAACGCTGACGACATTGTCACATTAGCTAGCCTTCCTAACTTGGGCGTTATTCGACGTGTCTTCAGCGCTTCAATGTTTGGATATGGCGAAGCACAACAAAGACAGTCGAGATATCAACCTTGGCAACGAGAAAGTTGTAAATATCCTCTGCAATGCCCTTCAGAGGATGTCCTACTTCGTTCTCATCCGACACACGAGAGTCGATCCTCTTGAATAATTTGAGGGCCTCTTCGGTACAGGTAGTACACAAGTCTCTCAAGAAGTCTCTCAAGATAGTTGGGCACGATGAGCGAGGGCCCGTTTCTTGCACGCTTTTTAAACGCTGTTTAAGTTCATTGCCAATACCCTCCCATGTCGTCAGCGTGTCCTCATGATTTTGAAACCAGATAAGGGCATTGTCGGTCAGAAAAACACTACGTTGTCAAGTTGAGTGCCGAAGTCCTATCAGTTGTAAGGGCTCACCCTATTTTAAAGGCGGAGCCAGTCATACACGTCGTCTTCCGTAGCGCAAGCGAAAGGCGGGGCTCTAGGTATGATGAAGTGCCGGAAGTCGCCTGACTTGAAGTGGTGAAAATCACAGAGCTAGACTCAGTCGGTGGCGACACGGTTGAGAGCAATAGCGGAAGTCCAGCAAGGCGACGGCTACGACGAGGATCTAGGGGAGCGTCAATGGAGGGGCGATGGCGGGGTATCGAAACCGCACTCTCCACCAAATGTAATCCTATTGATTTTACTACGTAAACCAACGTTACTCAGACAAACAAGTGCACCGAAGCCAGACGGCACCTAAACGCCCACACACTTCTTTTTCGTTCTCGCACTCAGAGTTGCTCGATTTCTTGATCCGTTTAACCTTTAAAGATTAAAATTATATATATATTGTAGCGGTGTATTCAATAAACCCAGATGGATCCAGCCGCTCAGGAGGAACTCGCTGCGGAGCGTCAGGCGTGGCGAATCAGCAAAGCAGCTACCAACTTCTTCGTCCTCGAGTGTTCCAGCAAGCGATGCATGGCAGTGGCTATGAAGACGAAGACTACCACACTACATTTTCCCCCCGGGTAGAGAAGGAGCCATCCTGGCGACTTATGGAGCGGAAAGAACAGACGAATCGTAGTAGGCTTGATTCGGTTCACATGAACTGTTTCGCGTCCACGGCGACGCAAGTCCTCAGAGGGCGTAACAGGCTCAACTACGTAGTTGACAGGAGATGTTTTTTGAAGGACTCGGTATGGACCGTGATACCGAGCAAGAAGCTTCTTTGAAAGACCGGTGGTAGTGGTAGGAATCCAGAGCCACACCAGGGAGTTGGGTGCATATGAAGGCGCCTCGCCAGTGTCACGATGGCGTTTTTGCTGCCGCTGGGTTTCCATTGTAAGCGAACGAGCGAGCTGACGGCATTCTTCTGCGTACTGGGCGGCGTCCGAGAATGGCGTCGATTCAGAAACATCAGGGCGGTAGGGAAAAAGCGCATCCACTGTTCAGGTTGGCTCGCGCCCGTATAGAAGGAAGAAGGGAGAGAATCCAGTGGTTGTCTGTATCGCAGTGTTGTACGCGTAGGTTACGAAGGGAAGAACCTGGTCCCAGTTGGAATGAGCGTCGTTGACGTACATGGCCAGCATGTCACTCAGAGTACGGTTGAAGCGTTCTGTCAGGCCATTCGTCTGAGGGTGGTAAGAAGTAGCGGTGCGATGAATGATGCGGCATTCTTTCAGTAGGGCGCCAAGAGCGTCAGACTAGAAAACGCGTCCGCGGTCACTCAGCAGTTCTTTCGGAATCCCGTGGCAAAGAATCAAGTTGTTGAGAAGGAACAAAGTAACGTCTCTTGCTGAGGCAGCGGGTGACGGTGATGTTTCAGTGTAACGAGTAAGATGCTCTACTGCCACGATAATACACCGGTTTCCAGCTGGAGTAGTAGGAAGAGGGCCATAGAGATCTATGCCAACGCGGTCAAACGGACGAGAAGTACAGGGTAACGGCTGCAACGAAACAGGGGACTTCTGAGGAGTTTTTCGGGGTTGACAAGATTCGCAAGCGCGCACGAAATGTCGCACAAAGCGGTACATTCCACGCCAGTAAAATCGCAGACGTAGGTGCGTGTAGGTTTTCAATACGCCACCGTGAACACATTGTGGGTCACCATGGCACGCAGCACAAATGTCGGCACGGAGATGACGTGGGATGACTAGAAGCCGCTTCCGTCCATCAAGCAAATAATTGCGGCGATAGAGAAGACCGTCACGAATAGAGAAGTGGTGGGCTTGCCGGACCAGTGCTTTGGATGAATGACCGGGAGTAGGACTTGAGAGAAAATCCAAATGTACATTGATCCAGGGATCATTCCGCTGCTCGGTAGCCATATCGATGGTGGCAAGAGTCGACAAATCGTAAGCACAGACGTGGTCAGAGGAGGTATCAATAGGCAATGGCGAGCGAGAAAGATCATCTGAGTCCGTATGCTTCAGACCTGATCGATAAATGACATGGATGCGGAGGCGGAGGCGGAGAGCCCAGCGAACAAGGCGACCGGATGGGTCTGTCAGAGAGGCCAGAGAGCACAAAGTGTGGGGGTCGGTCACAACATAAAACGGTCGGCGATACAAATAGGGGCGACATTTTCCGATGGCCCAAATGATGGCCAACAATTCCATTTCTGTGACTGGATAATTGGACTCTGCTTTCGTCAATGTTAGGCTGGCGTATGACAAAACATAGTCGCTGTAACCAGCCTTACGTTGCGTAAGGACGGCACCAAGCCCGATACCGCTGGCATCAGTGTGGATCTCCGTAGGCGCAGTCGGATCAAAGTGGCGTAGAATGGGAGGCGAAACCAAAAGGCAGCGTAAAGTGTCGAAGGCTTTATCGCAGGCTGGAGTCAAGGCGGAAAGGTCGGAGCTGCGGGCAAGGAGCCGGGTCAGAGGAGCAATGATAGAGGCGAAGTTCAAGATAAACTGTCGAAAGTAGGAACAGAGGCCGATAAAGCCCCGAAGCTGCTTCAGGGAGGTTGGCTTTGAGAACTCTGCAACTGCGCTAAGTTTGGTGGGGTCGGGAAGAATGCAGTCCTTAGAGAGTACGTGGCCTAAAACTGTGAGTTTTCGAGCGGCAAAGTGGCACTTCTTCAAATTCAACTGAAGCCCAGCGTCGGCGAGACACGTGATGAGATGCTTTAGGCGGAGAAGGTGAGAAGAAAAGTCGGTAGAGAAAACTACGATGTCGTCTAGATAACAAAGACAGGTCTGCCACTTGAGTCCACGAAGAACAGTGTCCATACGGCGCTCGAAAGTTGGGGCATTGCAAAGGCCAAAAGGCATAACGTTGAACTCGTATAAGCCGTCCGATGTTATAAAGGCAGTTTTTGAGCGGTCATCATCTGCCATTGGTACCTGCCAGTAGCCGGAGCGCTCTAATCCTGGGCCAAACGCCGAGGGTACCACGGATGTGCTTTCCACTCTGTTAGCAGCTGTGAGCCGACTTGAATTAGTACAGGCATCGATATTAAACGAGCTCAAATGTGTTAAAGACCAACAGGACGTAACTGACAGCGAACTGAAACGTCTAGCAGATAGAGTAACCACGTTAGAGGCTACCCTCACTTCTCTCCATATTTCAAATAGCGCTGCACCTCAAATTGCACTCTCTAGCATATATAAACAACTAAGAAATGTTTCACAAAAATGTGACGATGCTGAGAACCGAATGCGACGGTCTAATCTTCTGTTTTTTGGCCTCAAAAATGACAGTAAAGAGGACTGGGCTGCGTCCGAGTATAAAATTACAAAGCTCTGCTCGGAATACCTTGGCATATCAATGAGTGGTAACCAGTTTGAGCGTGTTCACAGGCTAGGTCGGTTTTCACCACACAAAATCAGGCCTATTATAGCAAAGTTTGCTCATTATAAAGATAAAGAATACGTTCTGGCCTCAGCACGCAATTTGAAGGGTACTTCATTTTCAATCAGCCAGGACTTTTCGATGCCCACGCGGCATGCTAGAAAAAGGTTAATCGATTTCGCTGGCTTGCAAGACAAACCTTTCAAATTGTCTGTTGACAAGCTGCGTATCGGTAACTCCACCTACACCTACGACCCTGAGAGAGATAAGGTAGTAACCTCAAACAGATAGCAACGATCTATTGTCGGCAGCTGCGCTCACGAGCACCCTCACAGGCCTGAGACGGCACGTTCGCTATCCATATCATATACTAACATTCGAAGCCTCATGCCTAAGCGTGACCAGATCTGTTCATTGCTAACCGAGAATGACACTGACATTCTCATTTTAACCGAGACTTGGTTGCATGCTGATATAGCGGATAAAGAAATCCTCCCCGAAAACAACAGTTTCAGCATACACCGGCGTGATCGCAGTGACAAAAGAGGTGGTGGGGTCCTGATAGCCATAACAAATACAATTTCGTCCCTTATTTTAGACCTGAATTCACCTTTAGAAATACTCTGGGTTGCTTGCACATCATCAGCAAATAGATTCTTGATAGGCGCTTGCTACCGTCCACCAAACTCTGGCCATTCATTTGTCAGTGATCTGCGTAACAGCGTAACTGCAGCTTCTGAGCTGTTCCTTACTGATAACGTTTACTTATTCGGTGACTTCAATTTTCCAAATATTGACTGGTCCCTTTTGACATCACCATGCAAAGTTTCTTCTGACTTTATCGACGTTTTATTAGATTTTAATCTGTTCCAAGTGGTATGCCAGCCTACGCGTGGCTCTAATATTTTGGATTTAATTTTCACTTCTGTTCCCGAAACACTGGGTTCTATTACACATCATGACGGTTTCAGTGACCACAAGCTGCTTAATTTAGACCTTCATATCCCCTTGACGCATGCAGGCAAGTCATCGAAGGTAATTGGAGACTATAATAAGGGTAAATTCGATCTTATCAATGCTGACCTAGTCAAGTTCATCAGCGAGGAATTCCTGCCCTCGTTCTCTAATCGTTCTGTTGACGAAAATTGGATGCTGTTTAAAGACAGGATTTCTGTATTGGTTACCAAGTACATACCACTCATTTCAATTTCTAACGACAAAACAAATCCGTGGTTCACTAAACATCTTCGACAGTTAAGAAATAAGAAAAAGAGGCTCTACCGGAATGCCAAACGCGTGGTAAACACATCCACGTGGGCTAAATACAAATGTTGCCTAAAATCCTATATTTCCACCCTGCGTAGCGCTAAAGAGAAATATTTTTCACGCGATGTATCATCACTTATGAAATCCAATCCTAGGAAATTCTGGCGGTTGATATCCCCCAACAATGACCCAGTTCCTATTTCCTTGCATGATGATAGTCAAACACCATTGTCCGACAGTGCATGCTCATCTGCATTTAATGCGTTTTTTACATCTGTTTTTACAAGGGAAGACTATTCCAATGTGCCCATGGTAGCCGAACTTGATTACCCATTCATGGCACCAATCGACGTTACTGCAGAAGGAATCGCATGTATCATTAACAATCTTAAAGTATCCACATCTTCTGGCATCGACAACATCAACTCAAAATGTTTAAAGAACACCGTTAATGCTTCCAGCCTCATTTTATGTCATATTTTTCGCCAATCATTATCCGTTGGTCAGCTACCTTTGGATTGGAAAATCTCTAAGGTAATCCCCGTGTTTAAGTCTGGAAACAAACATTTACCGGACAACTACCGACCGATTTCACTCGCGTGCATTTCCTGCAAATTACTCGAACATATAATTGCATCCCATGTTTACCGTCACCTGGAATCTAATCACTTTTTCTTCGCTAATCAGCATGGATTTAGGAAGGGGTACTCTTGCGAATCACAGTTATTGGAATTTTCTACTGATATACACTTTAATATGAATAATAACCAGCAAACAGATTGTTTTTTTTTTTTTGATTTTTCGAAAGCCTTCGATAAAGTAGCCCATTGTCGCCTAATAGAAAAACTAGTCGCTCTTAGACTCGATGACCTTACGCTATCTTGGCTCCGTAACTTTTTAATGCTGCGTCAGCAGTTTACTATGGTTATGGCTTTTCCTCGCCCCTATCCGATGTAACTTCCGGTGTCCCGCAAGGCAGCGTACTCGGCCCTTTACTTTTTTGATATATATTAATGATTTGCCTAGTAATATTTCTTCTCAACTGAGGCTCTTTGCGGATGATTGTATTATCTATCGCACGATTAACAACACTGACGATCATCTAGCTCTTCAGGCTGATCTTAACACAATTTCTAACTGGTGCCAGACCTGGCAAATGACTCTTAACGTTAATAAGTGCAAGGTTATGACGTTCACCCGCAAGAAGACCGTATCCAAACTTAATTATTTATTAAATGACTCTGTTGTATCCCAAGCCTCATCTTACAAATACCTAGGTATTCATTTCACGCCGTGGTCCTTGCACATTTCCACCATTCGTAGCAAAGCATCAAAGACGCTAGGGTATTTCCGCCGTAATTTGCACAAGTCTCCGCCCACCGTACGTAGCCTCTCTTACTTAACTTTCGTCCGTCCGCAGCTAGAATTTGCTTCAGCTGTTTGGTCACCGTATCAAAAATATTTAACTTGCCAACTAGAATCTGTGCAGAATAGAGCCGCTCGCTTCATTTCAGGCAATTACAAACCATACTCCAGCATTACAGTAATTAAACAGGACATTTCGCTTCAGCCATTAGAACTTCGTCGACAACTCGCCCTTTTATGCCTCTTTCAGAAATATGTTCATAGCCCGAGACCATGCCCCTTTCCCCTTGAAGCTCCATTGCGCACATCATCGCGGCTACATAATAATCTCAGCTTTCGACGCATTTCTGGCAAAACGCTGGCGTTCAATTCATCTGCACTCCCACGAGCCATTTCACTGTGGAATAGTCTTCCCGACACAATCGCTTCTGAAGTTGACCGGGCGCTGTTTCGAAAAGCGCTGGAAAAGTTGTATAGGAAATAAATAGAACATATCATTGGGTGTTATTCGTGTTTTTCATTCTTTTTCATGACCTTGATGTATTTTGCTTTTGTATAATCTTGTATCTTGCCGTTGCCTGTAAGTAATTAATTTTGTGTTTAACTGTTCATGTGCCCCCCTTACTCAATGCTCCGCCTTAGGAGCCTGTAAGGTATATTGAATAAATAAATAAATAAATAAATAAATAAATAAATAAATCCAAAGAGGAGAAATACTGGGCTCCCTGTAAACAGTCCAAGGCGTAGTCAATTCGAGGCAGAGGATAGACATCTTCTTGCGTGATTTTGTTTAGGCTACGGTAATCGAAGCAAAACCGGATTGAACCATCTTTCTTGGCGACCAAAACAACCGGAGAAGCCCATGGACTGCTAGATGGCTGTATGACGCCCCGGCGAAACATGTCCACGTTATCAGCAATGACTTGGCGCTCAGAGGCCGACACGCGATAAGGACGCTGTCGTAAAGGTGCGTTTGTACCATTGTCGATTATGTGCGTAACGACAGACGTGCGAACCAGCGCGGTGTGAGGAAGGTCGAAGGCAGAAGTGAAGTTCTGTAGACGAGTGGCGAGTTGGTCGCGTTGTGTGGGTGGAAGATCTGCGTCAATAGCTTGTTGAAGAACATCGGGTGGTGTCGAAGTGGTTGCTATATCGCAAGAGCTGAGAACATTAACGTCTAATGAAGTAGGCATGGCAGGAAGAGTATTTACAAGCGCAGGATCAAGCTCTTCAATACTACCGAGACGCTCGCCGCGTAGCAGGACGGACGGGCACGAAAATGGATTTGAGATGTACATTGCACTAAGGCCATCTTCTAATTTCAGAACAGCAAATGGGAGCAGGAGCAGGGATGGCGTGAAGCTGCGTCGGAAGATGTGAAGAAGACAGTCGAAGTAGTAACGCTTTCAAAGGGGAGTGGAACGAGGGCAGCAGAAAATGGAGGAATGTCTGTGTCATTGGCGACAAGGAGTTTTGCAGACTGGGTAGGGTCATCACACAAGACGGTATCACAAAGAGGTAAAAAGGAAACTTCTGGGCGGGCACAGTCAATAATGGCACGATGAGTGGATCGGAGGTCGTAGCCTAGGATGATGTCATATGAGCAATGAGACGCTAAAATAAACTCGATGATGTATCAGACGTCTTCGATGAGAACACGGGACATGCACGCCGCTGAGCGATAAATGCGCTGTGATGAGACGGTGCGAAGCGAAAAGTCGGAAAGCGCGGTGGCCACCTTGCGAAGATGACGGCAAAGAGCTTCACTGATGACGGCTGCGGCAGCGCCTGTGTCGACCAGACCGAGTATTGCGACGCCGTCGACAAACACTTGTATTACGTTAGCGGGAGAACACGGAGGACTTGAAGAGTTCGAACCAAGCGCAGTTCTTGGCCTGGGAACTGCGATTGCTAGTTTCCCTCAACAGTGCCGGTAGAACGACGTAGCGGAGATGGCGAACGGCGTCGAGGGGAAGATGATCGGCGAGTGGTATATGTTTGATTGTCGCGAGAGACAAAGTCGCAACCGGGCGGAGTTCTCGGCGAGGGCTGGTCTGTATCGTAAGAGTAGTTCCAAAGATTAGGGCGAGAAGGTGGACGGCGTTGGCGGCAAAGGCATGCGACATGACCCGGCAGCCCACAAGAGTAGCAGATTGGCCGGTTGTTCGCGGTACGCCAAGGGTTCGTAGGGCGTTGGCGTAATCTTGGAATCTGGACATTGAATGCAGGCCCAGCCAAAGCCGAAGGAAGGTTAGAAGGAGCGGCCTGGTAGGAAAGAGGTCCTGATGGCATTAGCGGCCTGGCCGCAACTTTGCGTGCGTTAGTGGTGCCGTTACTTGCGCTGGCACTGGGCTGGTCGGTCCGGAGCACAGAACTGGGCGGAAGGACATCAGCAATGTAGTCTTGCACGGCACGTCGTATGGTAGGGGCCAAAAACGGAGCCATGTCAGGAACAAGGCGGCCAGTATCTTGTAACTGAGGGACCAGTAATAGCTGGCGGGCGACCTCTTCTCGAACGAAGGCTTTGATTTGTTGAATGAAAGCGCTGTCCTCTGATGGAGTAGAACCGCCCAGAGCTAGTGCAGAGATGATGTCGTCTCTAACACCGGACCGCCGGGCAGAAGCGCGTTTCTTACGAATTACGTCGTAGCTCTGGCAAAGTTTGATAACGTCAATGACCGTGGCAGGATTTTTCACCCATAGCATCTGGCAGGCGTCGTCAGAGATGCCTTTCATGATGTTTTCTATCTTATCCGCTTCGGACATTAAGGGTCGACAAGCCTGCACAGGTCAACGATGTTTTCTATGTAACTGGTGAACGACTCTTCGGCTTGCTGAGTGCGCTCGCTCAAGCGTTGTACTACTCGGAGCTTCCGAACTGCAGGGCGGCCGAATACTTACGCAAAATTCATTATTAATATAAACAGCGCCGACACGAAGACAAGGGACAAGAAATAAGAAGCCACAGTACATGCGCTGACTCACAACTAAGCCTAAGCCGTTTACTCCAAGGCCCAGAAAAACAAACATGAAGAAAACGAAACAGTCACGTGAAAAAAAACCCCTGGGTTCACCTGCTGCATAAGAAATTACTTTAAAACATCATTTAAAAAAGACACCTCTTTGCTTTAAAGAGCAAGAGACGTCTTGCTGACGCACTTATTGTCCGCTGAAATAAAATACGATTCCACTATCTCTCTCGTTCTCTTCTCTTTGTGGCGATATAAAATCTTAACACTGTCAAACTTAGGAGTGCACTTCTTCTTCTCCTTCTTCATTATTTTACATGACTGACAATGGGATACCAGAAACGTTTTGTCCTTTCCAATTTCCAAGTTGTTACAGTGTTCCTGTAGTCTCTTATTAATACACCGTCCGGTTTGTCCTATATAACTGGCTCCACAAGAGAGTGGAAGCCTATACAAAACACCTGTCTTGCATCCAACATATGGGTTTCTATGTTTCACCCCACATTCTTGCTTCTTCGCTTCTCTTTCCCTTTGAACAGCCGGGCAGATCCTCTTCATCTTGAGCGGGGCGGTCAGTGCGACGTCCACATTATACCTCTTGCCTACATTTTTGAGGCCATGCGAAATCCTGTGCACATATGGTACCACTGCAGCCTTCCTCTTCCTCTCACCCATGCTGGGCAGGGATTTCAGTCTGTGCGTTCTTTTAAGGTTCTTCAGTACCCAGCAACTGGCCTCAATAATAACTGACTCCCGATAACCGGCCTTTGCTATTCTCTTCACTTGTCTTTCAAAACTCTTGCCCATGCCGTGGTAACAAGATTTCTTCAACGCATTTAATAAGCAAGTGTTTATCATATGTGGTACCATATGTGCACAGGATTTCGCATGGCCTCGAAAATGTAGGCAAGAGGTATAATGTGGACGTCGCACTGACCGCCCCGCTCAAGATGAAGAGGATCTGCCCGGCTGTTCAAAGGGAAAGAGAAGCGAAGAAGCAAGAATGTGGGGAGAAACATAGAAACCCATATGTTGGATGCAAGACAGGTGTTGTGTATAGGCTTCCACTCTCTTGTGGAGCCAGTTATATAGGACAAACCGGACGGTGTATTAATAAGAGACTACAGAAACACTGTAACAATTTGGTAATTTGAAAGGAAAAACGTTTCTGGTATCCCATTGTCAGTCATGTGAAATAATGAAGAAGGAGAAGAAGAAGTGCACACCTAAGTTTGACAGTGTTAAGATTTTATGTCGCCACAAAGAGAAGATAACGAGAGAGATAGTGGAATCGTATTTTATTTCAACGGACAATAAGTTTGTCAGCAAGACGTCTCTTGCTCTTTCAAGCAAAGAGGTGTCTTTTTTAAGTGATTTTTTAAAGTAATTTTTTATGCAGCAGGTGAACCCAGGGATTTTTTTCACGTGACTGTTTCGTTTTCTTCATGTTTGTTTTTCTGGGTCTTGGAGTAAACGGCTTAGGCTTAGTTGTGAGTCAGCGCATGTACTGTGGCTTCTTGTTTCTTGTCCCTTGTCTTTGTGTCGGCGCTGTTTATATTAACAATGAATAAGTACCAACTCGCCCAACAATGTATCTTGTTACGCGAAATTCTTCTTAAATGCAGACCAAGATGGCAGGTCTGCCTCATGGTTGCGAAACCAGAGGTTCGCCATGTCAGTCAGGTAAAAGATTACGTTGCCTAATTTCGTAGAGTTTTTTCTGGGCCTTGGAGTTAAGGGCTTAGGCTTAGTTGTGAGTCAGCGCTTGTACTGTGGCCTTCTTTTATCTTGTCCTTTGTCTTCGTGTTCGCGCTGTTTATATTAATAATGACTAATTTGGTAGTGTCGTCCCATCAGTTGTAAGTACTGACAAGCTCGTACGCCGACACCAATCGTCGACGTCTTGATCGGCCGTGCCACTGAAGAGGCATGGGTCACGCATCCGTAGAGCTCCAGAACACAGGACCGTGGTTGGGAGGGGCGGCGATGTTTATTTATTTATTTATTTATAATACCCTCAGGGTACAGTTGTACGTTACAGAGGGGAGGGGCGCATACAGGATATATATATAAAACAGAAGGTTAACAAAAGCGTACAAATCTGAAAAACAAAGCAAATAAAAAAGAACAAGGTACATGTGCAATTTAGGAAATGTAGGAAAACGGCATAGGTGTTAAAAACAACAATATAAAAATATAATGAGCAACAGTATACAATGATGTTATGCAAATAACCATACAGTAAGTTTTAAAACTAGGCAAAAAAGAAAGATTGCAGCGCGGATTTAAATTTTTGTTCTTCAGTTATACTTGTTTGTGATGCAGAGAGGTTATTCCAATCATTACAGGTGCGGGAAGAAAGGAGTTAAAATAGGCAACTGTGTTTGTGTGCGGAATGTTTACCTTTTGACTATGGTTACGGCGAAACGAAATGTAGGATGGTGGCTGAACCCATGAGGAACGCAAGGTGGAGTTATGGTAGTATATTTTGTGAAAAAGTGAGAGGCGGGATAGTTTTCTTCGAGTAGATAACAGCGGGAGATGTAAGTATGCTTTCATATTAGTAACGCTGGCTGTCCTTTGATAGTTATTTAAGATGAACCGGGCTGAGCGATTTTGTACTGCCTCAACGGATTGTATGAGTGTTGCTTGACCGGGGTCCCAAACAGATGAGGCGTATTCCAGTTGTGGACGAATGTATGTTGTATACATTAATAGCTTTAATGATGATGGTGCAAGGGAGAAATTACGACGAATGTATCCGAGAGTACGATTGGCTTTAGCGATGATGGAGTTGACATGCAATTTCCAGGTTAGATCACTAGTAACGATTACACCAAGGTAGCGGTATGACTTTACAGATTCTAATGGGACGTTATTAAGCATATACATAGGACTTGTTACATTAGTTCGAGATACCCTCATTGATTTGCATTTGTTAATGTTTAGTTGCATGCACCATTTACTGCACCATTCGCTAATATTATTAAGGTCATTCTGGATTAGTAGGATATCGGAATTATCAGCAAGTTTACGGTATAAAACACAGTCATCAGCAAATAGGCAAATTTTCGAAGAAACACAGGAAGGCAAGTCATTTATGAAAATCAAGAATAAGAGCGGTCCCAGAACCGACCCTTGCGGAACGCCGGACCGGACTGGGACAGAAGGTGAGTTTATTTCATTAGCATTTACAAATTGTACGCGGGATGTGAGGAAAGCGCGGATCCAATTAATTACAGCAGGGTCAATGTTTAGAAAGCTGAGTTTATGAAGGAGTAGTGCGTGGCTTACTTTGTCAAAAGCTTTAGAGAAATCAAGAAATATACAGTCAGTCGAAAAGCCAGAATCTAAATAGGCATGCAAATCATTAGTGAAGGAGACAAGCTGAGTTTCACAAGTGAATAGTTTACGGAATCCATGCTGTGCACTTGAAAAAAAGTTGTTATTTTCGAGAAAGTTAACAAGATGTGTGTATATAATGTGCTCCATAATTTTACAAGGTACGGATGTTAGGGAAATAGGCCTGTAATTGAGGGGATCGTGTGCTGGACCTGATTTGTGGATGGGGATTACTTTAGCAGATTTCCAGTCATGGGGCAAAATGCCAAGATCATAAGATTGAGAAAAAATGCACTCCAGTATTATTGAACAGTATTCTACAGTGTTTTGCAAAAATTTAATATTTATCTCGTCAGTTCCACAAGATAATTTGGGTTTCAGTTTGTTTATTAAAGCTTTGATACCTGTTGATTCAAATATTATTGGGTCCATGAGCTGATAATTGGTAGCATTCACAACTGGAATATGACTGGTGGGTACAGGGGATGAAAATGACTGAATGAATGTGTCGTTAAGTACTTTTGAACAGAGGTGAGACGGCACTGAGTCCCCTGAATTAGTGAGCAATGATAAGGTGTTGTTATTAGTGTTATTAGTGTTCCCTCGTATGACATTCCAAAATCGCTTT
This sequence comes from Amblyomma maculatum, assembly GCF_055883805.1. Taxonomy (NCBI): domain Eukaryota; kingdom Metazoa; phylum Arthropoda; class Arachnida; order Ixodida; family Ixodidae; genus Amblyomma; species Amblyomma maculatum. Next base: position 452,790,477 of record NC_139344.1, on the reverse strand, counting down.
GGATTAGCCTTTAGTAACTGTGGAAGAGTAGTGTTTAAAAAAGACAACTTAGCTGACCTTAAAGACGTGATGTAACATTTAGCCGCTTTTTTATACGATAGCCAATGAGTTAGTTTTAAAGACTGTCTGGCTGCACGGAACAAACGCTTTTTCTTGTTTGATAATCTGTTCAGATGTGTATTATACCAAGGAGCTTTGCTGTTAGTGTAGGCGGTTCTAAGGGGGACGTATCGGATGGTTAATTCGGAAATTTTATTTTTGAACATGGACCAGTTAGTTATATATATATATATATATATATGTATATTGCAGTGTGGTAATCTTCATCGTTATGGCCACTGACATGCGTCGCATGCTGGCACGCTCGAGAACGAAGAAGTTGGTCGTTGTCTTTGTGAATCGCTAAGCCTTTCGCTCCGCTGGGAGTTCATCTCAAGCAGTGGATCCATCTGCGTCGACTGAACACACCCCTACAATTGGTACAGGTGCTGCTGAGTAAGTTCCCGTCCACCCTGGACCCAAGAAGCCGCACATTACCCTCTGCTTCCAAGATGCCGGACGATACTGCCTGGACATTGCTGCCCCTCCCAACCACCGTGCTTTGTTCTGGAGCTCTACGGCAGCGTGATCCGTGCCGCTTCAGTGGTACAGCCGACCAAGACGTCGACGATTGGTTGTCGGTGTATGAGCGCGTCAGTAGAATTACAACAGGTGGGACGACAGTATCAAGCTAAGGAATGTTAGCTTTTATCTGACTGACGTGGCGAACCTCTGGTTTCGCAACCATGAGGAAAACCGCCCATCTTGGTCTGCATTTACGAATTTTGCGGAAGTGTCTGGCCGCCCTGCTGTTCGCAAGCTCTGAGAAAAAGAACGCTTACGTGAGCGCGCGCACTCAGCATGCCGAAGAATCATTCACCAGTTGTATAGAAGAGATGGCTGACCTGTGCAAGCGTGTCGATCCGCTAATGTCTGAAGCAGATAAGATCAAGAACATCCTGAAAGGCATCTCTGCCGACGCGTGCCAGATGCCCTGAGTGAAAAATGCTGCCACAGTCAGTGACGTTATCAACCTTTGCCAGATACGACAGGCTTCGTAGGAAGCGCGCTTCTATCCGGCGGTCCGGTGTTAGAGGCGACACCATAACTACACTAGCGCTGGGCGGTTCTACGCCACAAGAGGACAGCCCTTTGATTCAACAAATCAAAGCCTTCGTTTGAGAAGAGGTTGCCCGCCAGCTATCACTGGTCCCTCCGTGACAAGATACTGGCCGCCTTGTTCCTGATATGCTTCCGTCTTTGGCCCCTACCATACTGCGTGCCGTGCAAGACCATATCGCTGATGTCCTTCTGCCCAGCTCTGTACTCCCGCCCAGCCCAGTGCTGCCGCCCAGCCCCGTGCCAGCGCAAGTAACGGCACCACTAACATACGCCCAAGTTGCTACCAGGCCGCTAACACCAGCAGCACCTCTTTCCAACCAGACCGCTCCTTCCAACCTTCCTTCGCCTTTGGCTCGGTCTGCATTTCATGTCCCTATTTCAAGGGTACGCCAACGCCCTACGAGCCCTTGGCGTACCGCGGACAACCGGCCAACCTGCAACTCTTGCGGGCTGCCGGGTCATGTCGCACGCTTTTGCCGCCAACGCCTCCCACCTTCTCGCCCTGACCTCTGGAACTATTCCTACGATACCGACCAGCCCTCGCCGAGAACTCCGCCCGGTTTCAACTTTCTATCTCGCGACAATCAAACATATACCACTCGCCGATCATCTTCCCCTCAACGCCGTTCGCCATCTCCGCTTCTACGACGTTCTACCGGCGCTGTTGAGGGAAAATAACAGTCGCAGTTACCGGAGAAAGAACTGCGCTTGGTTCGAACTCAAGTCCTCCGGGTTCTCCCACTAACGTAATACAAGTGTCTGTCGACGGCGTCGCAATACTCGCTGTTGTCGGCGCGGGCGCTGCCCTATCCGTAATCAGCTAAGCTCTTTGCCGTCGTCTTTGCAAGGTGACCACTGTGCTTTCCTACGTTTCGCTTCGCACGGCCTCATCACAGCGTATTCATCCCTCAGCGGCGTGCACGGCCCGTGTTCTCATCGAAGACGTCTTATACACTCTCGACTTTATTGTACTGTTTCACTGCTCACACGACATCATCACTGGCTATGATTTACTTTCCATTCATCGTGCCGTTGTTGACTGCGCCCGCACGGAAGTCTCATTTTTTCTTTTTTGTGATACCGTCTTGTGTGACGTCCCTACTCGGTCAGCAAAACTCCTTGTCGCCAATGAGACAGACATTCCTCCAGTTTCTACTGCCCTCGTTCCACTCTCCTGCGAAAGCGTTACTACTTCGACTGCTTTCTTCACACCTTCCGACGCCGACTCACGCCAACCCTGCCTCCTGCTTCCGTTTGCTGTTCTCAAGTTCGAAGATGGCCTTAGTGCAATTTATGTCTCGAACCCATTTTCTTTCCCGTCCGTCCTGCTACTCGGCGAGTGCCTCGGCCGTATTCAAGAATTTCATCCCGCGCTTGTGAATACCCTTCCTGTCACGCCTACTTCATACGATGTTAATGTTCTCAGCTATTGTGATATAGCGACCGCTTCAGCACCACGCGATCTTTTTCAACAGGCTATTGACGCAGATCTTCCACGAAAGAAGAGCTTCACTTCCTTTTTCGCCCTTCCTCACACTGCTCTGGGTCGCACGTCTGTCGTTACGCACACAATCGACACTGGTATACACGCACCTTTATGACAGCGTCCTTATCGGCCTCTGAGCGCCAAGTCATTGCTGACAACGTGGACGGCATGCTTCGCCGGGGCGTCGTACAGCCATCTAACAGTCCATGGGCTTCTGAGGTTGTTTTGGCTACCAAGAAAGATGGTTCCATCCGCTTTTGCGCCGATTACCGTAGGCTTAACAAATTCACGCGCAAAGAAGTCTATCCTCTGCAGCGAATCGACGACGCCTTGGACTTTCTACAGGGAGCCGAGTATTTTTCCTCTTTGAATTTGCGCTCCGGCTACTGGCAGGTACCGATGGCTGATGATGACCGTTCGAAAACTGCCTTTATAACACCGGACGACTTATACGAGTTCAACGTTATGCCCTTTGACCTTCGCAATGCCCCGTCTACTTTCGAGCAACTGATGGACACTGTTTTTCGTAGACTCAAGTGGCAGACCTGTCTTTGTTATCCGGATGACATCGTAGTTTTTTCTACCGACTTTTCTTCTTACCTTCTCCGCCTAAAGCATGTCCTCACGTGTCTCACCGACGCTGGGCTTCAGTTGAATTTGAAGAAGCCCGAAAACTCACAATTGTAGAACACGTAGTTACTAAGGACGGCATTCTTCCCGACCCCACCAAACATCGCGCAGTTGCAGAGTTTACGAAGCCAACCTCCCTAAAGTAGCTCCGCAGCTTTATCGGCCTCTGCTCCTAGTTTCGACATTTCATCTTAAACTTTGCCTCTATCATCGCTCCTCTGACCTAGCTCCTTGCCGGCAGCTCCGACCTTTCCGCCTGGACTCCAGCCTGCGATAAAGCCTTCGACACTTTACGCCGTCTTTTGGTTTCGCCTCCTATTCTACGCCACTTTGATCCGACTGCGCCTACGGAGATCCACATTCACGCCAGCGGTATTGGGCTTAGTGCCGTCCGCACCCAACATAAGCCTGGTTTTAGCAAGTATGTGGTGGCATACGCCAGCCGAACATTGACGAAAGCAGAGTCTAATTATTCTGTAACAGAAAGAGAATGTTTGGCGATTATTTGGGCCACTGGAAAATTTCGTCCCTATGTCTATGGCTGACCGTTTTATGTCGTGACCAATCACCACGCTTTGTGCTGGCTGCCTCTCTAAGAGACCCAGCGGGTCGCTTTGCTTCCTGGGCTCTAAGTCTCCAAGAGTATGGCATTTATTTCATTTATCGATCAGGCCTGAAGCATACAAACGCGGACGCTCTTTCCCGTTCGCCTTTGCCTAGTGGTTCCTCATCTGACCACGTTTGTGCCTACGATTTCTCGACCCTTGCGACTGTTGACATGGCCATCGAGCTTCGGAATGACCCGTGGATCAGTACACTTTTATACTTTCTTTTAAATCCTAATCCCTGTCAATCATCCAGCGCACTCGCTCGACAAGCCCACCACTTATCCATTCGTGATGGTCTGCTCTATCGCCGTAATTATTTTCTTGACGGGCGGAAATGGATTCTAGTCAACCCACATCATCTCCATGCCGACATTTGCGCGGCGTTCCACTGTGACCCACAGTGTGCCCATGGTGGCGTATTGAAAACTTAACGCGCCTCCGCCTGCAGTTTTACTGGCGTGGAATGTCCCGCTTTGTACCATACTTCGTGCGCTCTTGCGAACCTTGCCAACGCCAAAAAACTCCCCAGAAGTCCCTTGTTCCGTTGCAGGCGTTACCCTGTGCAGCTCGTCCATTTGAGCGCGTTAGCATAGATCTCTATGGCCCGCTTCCTATTACTCCCGCTTTGGACAGGTGGATTTTCGTTGCAGTAGACCATCTTACTCGCTACACCGAAACAACACCGTTACCCTCTGCCTCCGCACGAGATGTCGCTTTGTGTCTTTTCAAGAACATAACTCTTAGCATAACATAATAATTCTTAGAGGAAGTATTCAGAGACTTGGAATGGGAGCAGTTAGGGATAAGGGTAGATGGAGAATACCTCAGTAATATGCGATTTGCTGACATTGCCTTGCTAAGCAATTCGAGGAATGAACTGCAAATAATGATTGATGACCTACACAGGAAAACTAGAAAGGTAGGCTTGAAGATCAATATGCAGAAGACTAACGTAATGTTCAACAGCCTCGGGAAGGAACAGCAGTTTACATTAGGCAGCCAAGTACTGGAAGTAGTAGGCGAATATGTCTACTTAGGACAGGTAGTAACCGCAGATCCGGACCATGAAAAGGAAATAACAAGAAGAATAAGATTGGGATGGAGCGCATTTGGCAAGCACTCGCAGATTATGACTAGCAGCTTACCGGTAACGCTCAAGAGGAAAGTATACAATAGTTGCATCTTACCTGTACTCACCTATGAGGCCGAAACCTGGAGGCTAACCAAGAGAGTTCTTCTTAATTTGAGGACTACCCAAAGGGCTATGGAACGAAAAATGGTAGGGGTAACATTGAGAGATAGGAAGCGTGCAGTGTGGGTCAGAGAAATAACTCAAGTTACTGACATTCTAGTGGAAATTAAGAAGAAATGGACATGGGCAGGACATGTAGTGCGAAGAGAGGACAACCGATGGTCGCTTAGGGTAACAAACTGGATTCCAAGGGAAGGAAAACGTAGCAGGGGGCGGTAGAAAGTTAGGTGGGCGGATGAGATTAATAAGTTCGCAGGGGTCAAGTGGATGTAGCTAGCACAGAACCGGGTTAACTGGATAAATATGGGAGAGGCTTTTGCCCTACAGTGGGTATAGTTAAGCTGATGATGATGATGATGATGAATTCTTCGCCACAGGACTCGCAAGGAACTACTCACAGACCGCGGACGCGTTTTCTTGTCCGACGCTCTTCATGCCCTCCTGAAAGAATGCCGCGTCATTCACCGCACCACTACTTAGCACCCTCAGACGAATGGCCTGACTTATGTTTGAACCGTATTCTTAGTGACATACTGGCCATGTAAGTGAACGGCGCTCATTCTAACTGGGACCAGGTTCTTTCCTTCGTAACCTACGCTTACAGCACTGCGACGCAGACCACCACTGGATTCTCTCCATCTTTCTCCTTTACGGGCACGAGCCAACCTGAACAATGGATGCGCTTTTTCCCTACCGCCTTGATGTTTCTGAATCGACGCCACTCTCAGGCGCCGCCCAGTAGGCAGAAGAATGCCGCCAGCTCGCTCGTTCGCTTACAAAGGAAACCCAGCGGCAGCAAAAACGCCATCGTGACACTGGGGAGGCGCCTTCATATGCACCCAACTCCCTGGTGTGGCTCTGGGCCCTGCCACAACCGCCTGGCCTTCAAAGATGCTTCTTGGTAAGTGTCCTGGTCCATACCGACTCCTTCAAAAAACATCTGCTGTCAACTGCGTAGTTGAGCCCGTTACACCCTATGCGGACTTGCGTCGCCGTGGACGCGAAACAGTTCATGTGGTCCGAATCAAGCCCTACTACGATTCGTCTGTCGTTTCGGCTGCATGCGTCGCCAGGATGGCTCCTTTTCTATCCGGAGGGAAGCTGTAGTGTGGTAATCCTGATCATTATAACCACGGACATGCGTCGCATGCTGGCACACAGGAGAACGAAGAAGTTGGTCGTTGTCTTCGTGAATCGCTACTCCTGACGCCCCGCTGCGAGTTCATCCAGAGCAGCTGGACCTATCTGAGTCGACTGAATAAACACACCTCTACAATATATATATATATATATATATATATATATATATATATATATATATATATATATATATATATATATATATATATATATATATATATATTGAAAGGGGGTGTTTACTGTCCTTTAACAGGGATAATAGCCCTCTCCAAGTTGCACACAGAACCACACAAGAGCACAGCCAGTCTAGGCCTCCACAAGCGAGTTCGAGCAGCGCAGCGGCACTTCGTCGTTCTTCTCCTCCTCTTTGTGATATCCTCACCTATTTCATCCCCGTCTTCATAATAACTTCGCAGAGTTCACTACAATTTCCCCCGGAGCGAAGAGGAGCCATCTTGGCGACTTATGGTGAGGGCAAGAGGAGCGGATCGTAGTATGTTTTGAGGCGGCTCACGTGCACAGTTTTGCGGCCGCGATGACGCATGTCCGAAGAGGTAGTGAGTGGCTCCACGATGTAATTCACAGGGGAGGTTTGACATATAATGCGGTAGGAGCCGTGATACTCGGTTCGAAATTTTGATGACAATTCCGGTGGGGTGCAGGGAACCCAAAGCCAAACAAGGCATTCTACAGGAAAAACGTGTGGCCTATGATCTTTGTCGTGACGATACTTTTGGCGGCCTTGCGATTCCGATGTTAAACTGCGGGCTAACTGGCGGCATTCTTCCGCATGTTTGGCAACGTCTGAAAGGAGAGTCCACTCGGAGGAGTCAGGACGATATGGTAAAATAGTGTCCATCGTGGACGATGCCTCATGCCCATAAAGCAGGAAGAAAGGGCTAAATCCAGTGGTTGACTGCGTGGCGGTATTGTATGCGTACGTCATGAAAGGAAGAACAGCGTCCCAGTTGGTCTGATCAGCGGCAACGTACATTGTGAGCATATCTCCAAGAGTACGATTGAAGCGCTCAGTCGGCCCGTTAGTTTGAGGGTGGTAGGCTGTTGTGGTCCGATGTATAATGCGACATTAGGCCAGTAGAGCTTCAACGACGTTGGCAAGGAAGACGCGTCCTCGGTCACTCAGCAGCTCACGTGGCGCGCCGTGGCGAAGAACAAAATGATGTAGCAAGAACAGGGCAACTTCACGGGCAGTAGCGGCGGGTAAAGCGGCGGTCTCGGCATACCGGGTGAGGTGTTCGATGCCGACGATAATCCACCGGTTCCCAGAGACCGTGCAGGGAAGTGGCCCGTAAAGGTCAACGCCAACGCGGTCAAAAGGGCGGGCCGGGCATGGAAGTGGTTGTAAGGGACTAGAAGCACGAGATGTGGGTGACTTGCGGCGCTGACAGGCGATACAGGAGCGGACGTATTAGCGAATATAGCCGTACATGCCACGCCAATAGTAGCGTTGAGAATTTCTCTGAAACGTCTTCACTACACCAGCATGGGTACACTGAGGGTCGGCATGGAAAGAGGCGCAAATTTCTTGTCGTAAATGGCGGGGAATGACGAGAAGCCACCGTCGACCATCAGGCATATAATTGCGGCGGTAGAGAAGACCGTCTCGTAGGGCAAAGTGTGGTGCTTGAAAGCACGGCGTAAAGTCCGAGAAGGCGCAGCGTTTGGGGAAGTGGACACGATGTCGATAAGAGATGCGAGCCACGGGTCTTTTCGCTGCTCCGCAGGCATATCAGCGATTTTTAGAGACAAGAGGACGGGATCAGCCGCCGAGGAGCAAACAGGTGCGATGGATAGGGGAGAAGTAAAAGCGGCAGCAATGGAGGACATGCAACAGGATTGGACGAAAGACCACAGTTTTTACTTCTTTTGCAGGCTATAGAATCCCTGGTTCCATGGCTGATAAGTACATACTAAAGATTTTCTTTCCCACTTCATGACCCACTTTTTTCTCACCCATCTTCTCCTCCACTCTTTCGCACCCACTTTCCCCTCCCCAGCTTTTCTTCTTCGGCAGCAAAAGCGTATTTAAACCCCTGCCAGTGATGATCGCTATGCCCAGACGAAGACAAGTCCACTTGTCGAAACGTTGGCTCATCTGCGACCTGAGGCGTGCCCTATGTACCCTTGTTCGGTTCTTCTTTTTTTATACCGTGCAAACCATCTTCTTCCTTTCGTTGTACCTGAACCTAAATACAAGCTATGCCAACTCCAAAATCAAACTGGCGTCCAAGATTGCAAGAAAAAACTCAAACCCAACCAATCCCCCCCCCTCACCACATCAGGCAGCAATGGGAGGCCAAAAACTGCGAACAGGAACGCCGTTGGAACGCGGATTACGACAGTGGTTTTCCCGTTCTCTCGACCACAACAACGAGCAACGCTAACCCTACGACGGCAAGCAAACCTTCCATCGCAAGATCAAGGAGCACCTCAAGGCCACAGAACAATAGCCGGTCTAACTCGTGCTCCTGCTCCCAAACCCAAAAGCAAGTCAGCTACGCAGACACTGCAACTGGTGGGCAGTCCGACCGTGAAGGGAACAAGATCTCTGAGGAGATAGAAGCCAAATTACAGCAACAGCAAGCGCTCAACGATAAGCTTCTTAACAAATGTAAAGAACAAGAGGTGATTATAAATGGCTCAAGAGCAAAAACACAAGCTGCCAACCCACCAGCGCTGACAAAAGAACGCGTCAAGGAACTTATCAACGAAGAGATCCGGAACGTCCTCACACCTCTGGCACAGCAAATTACGCAGCATGTGATGCAGCAGGGCATGCAGCTCATCACTCTATTGTTAACTCATGAAATGCAGAAAATCAACGCAACCCTTCAAGACTTCCACACGCATGTTCAACAAACTGCATTACCCAAGCTGACTTCGAACAGATTCAGGGTAAACAACAGAAGGCCCGCAAGAAGGCTAAAACAGACGCAAACCAGGCGGATGCCATCTTCGATTCTAAACAAGATAGCTCCCAACAATAGTGAACGAAGAACACCACCACCAACAGTGAAAACATAGCAGTGGAACTGCGAAACTTTCCGACCAAAAAAACAAAACCTTCTTCAACTAGCTGAGCAAGATAATCCGGACTTAATAGCTCTACAGGAAACCCACACCAATTCATCTGTATCCTAGGATAAGAAACATATACTCCTGATAGTATAAGTTGTACAGCCAATTCGGTACAGAAATCTCTCAGTGCACAACAGCACCACGTGAGCAGCCTCATCGAGCACAACTTCATTGAAGTAATCCCTAACAGAAAGAGGGAGCAAAGCCTGTTCGTCCTTAATTTGTACAGTCCTCCCAGAGATCCCCTGGCAGGCTTCGATGCCCTCATGCGGGACGTGGACCGGTTCACACAAAGGCACAAGCTTATTTTGGTAGATTTCAACGCCCACCACACTGCTTGGGGATACATCAAAACTAACAGAAAGGATGTCGGGTTGCACGATACGATGCAGCGTCACCGTAGCATAGGGCAATTACTTAGGAACGATAAATTTAGGAACTATAACTTGATTGCGTGTCTGCGCCTTTCAATGCATCGCATTTGTAGCGCTGTGTGATTCCCAGGAGCTAATCATGAGAGGTGGAGGCTAACCAAGAGGGTTCTACTTCAGGTGAGGACAACTCAGAGGGCTATGAAACGAAACATAGTAGGGGTAACATTAAGAGATAGGAAGCGTGCCGTGTGGGTCAGAGAAATAACTTGATTTACTGACATTCTAGTGGAAATTAAGAAGAAGAAATGCACATGGGCAGGACGTGTAGGGCGAAGAGAGGATAGCCGATGGTCGCTTAGGGTAACAAACTGGATTCCGAGGGAAGGAAAGCGTAGCAGGTAGCGGCAGAAAAATAGTTGGGCGAATGAGGGTAAGAAGGTCGCAGAGGTCAAGTGGATGCAGCTAGCACCGAACCGGGTTAATTAGAGAAATATGAGAGAGGCCTTCGCCCTGCAGTGGGTGTAGTCAGGCTGATGATGAGGATGTTTCCCCGAGAGATCAGTCTGGCTAAGTGACCACGATTTTAAGTTCTTTTGATTACAAACGTATTACGCACATGTTTCTATGTTGCCCAGTAGTTTCGTTAGTGACACTATTATATTGTGGAAAAACTTTTGAACGGCGTTGTGGCGCAGAACGTTTTCTCGTGCACAACGCTTTCTTCGAAAGCCTGCGATGACCTAAGAATACTGATGTGCAGGCCAGGAGGAATATTTTTTATATAATAAGCGTACTAGAAACAAAGTATTGAAGCCATATTTACGCTACCTTGAAGAAGTAACCGCTTTAAAGAAAAATTAAAAAGGGCATTGTGTCCAATGACCCTATCAATTTCTTCTTTCTCCATTACTGCAGAGCGCACTTACTTCATAATTGTAGAGTTGAGAAGCAATCAAATTTCAACTTTTTAGCTTCCTAAACATGTAAATATTAAGGTGAAACACGATTCCACAGTTCATATGTACACGACATGCATAGTGGATCTTTACTGTGAAAAGATAGTATTCCTCATTACATTATTAGTAATCAAAGCGGACCTGCGACGTAATAAAAACGCAGTGGTCGAACGGTCGGCGACGTGGTTAGCAATTAAAAGTGGCGCTCACAAGAATGCACACAAAAGGCTGTTTTTCAGTGCTATTTTCTAATTTCGCAGTGTAACTACGTGCTGTCCTAATGTAGCATAACTGAGCGCCATAGAAACGAAAATGGCGTTGTTAAATATTCAATCCAAGAGTCGGTATTTTGAATCACTCAAAGTTGTGTTTATCAAAGCAATTACATGTCTGCATTTTCTTGCAAAGTGTTTCAAATTTTCGTAATTAAAGCTGATTTCATTGATTGATGTATTTCTTGCAAACTACAGTTGCGGTGTAGAAATGCCTGATAAAAATTGTTTCTAGGAAACAAATTGCTGTGGTTTGACCGTGGCCATCCCGAGTTGAATAGCGGAATGAACATCTGCGGCAAACGCGACGGCGGCGGCACCCCGGAGTCACCGCGCCCCGGTGGAGTCGGCCGTGGCCCCTGCCAACACCACCTTGACTACAAGGTCTGTGCAAGCTTATGTGACGTCATCGTAGTGAGATCATACTGAAAGTCGGCTTCACCCTACGTGGTGCGTTTTTTTTTATTCAACGCTGCTCTGGAGCTACCTCTTGAAATTTTAGTGCTAGCGATGAAGAGAGTTATACTTTTGTTACCTGTGTTATCTAATATTGCCACTCTTTTGAAGTATAAGAGAAGTTTGGCACAATCCACCTGGAATTTATTTCAATGACAGAAATGAAATTGCGAGGAATTTTTTACATTCATTCAGAATTACTTGAATAAACATTAAGACAGGCACAAAATTCATCTGAGAGCACATTTATTGTTAGATGGATAGATAAAGCTAAGAATGGTAGAATTAGCTAAGCTAAGAATTACTCAGAACTGCGACCTTGACGACATTCGGTGTAGCTTGTCGTGAATACGAGGGCGCTTTCACGGAAGCGCTGGTCACAAAGCTGTAACGTAAATATAAAAAAAGCTAGGAGTAGCGATTGCCATGAGTATAATAACAAAACGAGTAGCTAACTTGGCTTTAAACCAATCATTTACTACGGCAACTACGATCACATGGCCACTAGCGAAATACAATTGTTTTCATAAGAAAATAATTTAGGTTGCAAAACAATTTTGTTCCGCACTCAAAACAGGGCAAATGCTACTCGATTATTAGTAACTGTGCTGTCCAAATTGTGTGCTCGATATGGGCACGCCTACGCTTTAATACACTGTGCTAAACCAAATAGTGGTGAGTAGCAGCACGAGTATTAGGAAGCAATCAAGAACGCTCTCCTAACACAATGCACTACATCGGTAATAAGGTTTTCCAGGGCACAGCCTTTGTCCACGCTACATTTTGAGCCGAGTCCGACGGAAACTTGTACAGTTGCGCTTTGGATCCAATGGCATAGTTAGAGCGACAGTTTAGCGCACAACAGCACCCAGACATTGTAGATACCTTGATCGTAAGCGCCTATGCAGCACAGGTTAGGAACACAGCACAGGCTGAAAACACGTACACTGAGGCCGAGTCGCTCCAGATCGCCTGGCTTGCGTACGCTTGCGCTCGGCGACGCCGATCTATCACCAGATCTCACTGTCGTGACAAAGGACAAGTAGAAAGGGGGGATTTACGCTGGCCTTCTCTTAGTCTAGGTGGTATTGTCCCGGCGCGCCAGCTGTGCACCGTGTGACGTAACTCCCTCCTGGCGCATGCGCAGCTTGCGCGGAGGCGGCGGCACCTCTGAGTCATCCGAGCAGCGGGCAGCGAGGGAGTCGACGGCGGCTCCGACGCGGCTCTCCAGCTAGCTCCAAATGACGTCATTCGCTCCGGGCGCATGTCCAGCTTGGCTCATTGCGGGCCCGCGAAATGGCTCAGCGACTACGTTAGTGTTGCTTCCGCAAAAAACAAAACGTTAGGACCTCGTCGCCCCTCATAACGTTTCAAACTACGCGTGTTATTTTTCATTTTTTTGGTGCATGAATGGACAGCGCGACTACGCATGACCGAACAGTCACTCACGGGGGTTACATGTGACCGGCGTGGCAGCGAGTGTCAAAACGCAAGACGGAAGCGAGGCACCTAGAATTCTGGCGGGAGCTCGGCTGATATGGTTTTAGCGCTAGGCGAGTGGCACAGACCAGCCTGATGTAGAGGGTAATCTCCCATAGCGGGACCACTGCTCCGAGTGGCTGGATACATGCGGAGTGCCATTGCTCCCAAATGGTAGCAAATTGGTGCTGCGTGACTGGCAACACAGGCGATACCTCGCCGTACTGTTCTCCGTATCCTCTGGAGGCACTGTGCATAGATGCATGGCGGTGCTACATGCAATGGCTCTCCGCGTATTCATGGTCACAGTGGCCACAATAGAGCGTTGTGCTCGCTATGTGTAATTTACCCGGTACGGTATGGTCCACATTTCAGGTAAACTCCTCACCGCATGGCCGCACCGTCCGCGGAGTGCCCCTTGGATAACCAGCGAGAATCGGAAACAGCAGACCTATGCGCAAGGAGTGCGAGAGGTGGAGCCAGCCTTTCTTCTGCAGCGTGCTCCCGGCTTCTTGTCTGGTGGAGGTGGAATATTTAGAATGGGAAAACATTACTAAAATTATGAACTGCGTTTTACTAGCTGATATTTAAAACAAGGCTATTTTTCAAAATGTATTTTTTAATTATCGATACTTTTGAAGCATTTTTGTCTGTTACAGAGGTGACGATGAAGACATCTACTTCTCGTCCCGTCTACTTTATGTTCTGAACCTATGACCTTCCCATGTTGCTGCAGCGGGCTGCTCATATAAAACTAATATGTAACATCTCGGGCCGTTCTCAGAATTTTAGCCGTGTTTTGTCGAGGTCACACACTGCCAGTGATTCCTTTAGTGGAACGGCATCTATTGTCTCTAGATGCGTGTGGCAAGAAAACATGACCAGAAAGATTGACCAGAACACGTCCTTCAAGATTGACCAGAAAACGTCAGTCAGAAACAGTGAGGTTGACAATAGATTCAATCACTGATATTTCATGATAATGATTTAATTAGTGATAGACAAAGTCAAGTAAAACCAATTGCCAGGCTAGATGGTACATTTCACGGAAGTGGAAATATTCCACAGCGCTAACAAATACGAACTCAGAAATAGGCAACAGAGGTGTTGGTGCGATATATACCGCCGAACACCCACCGGTAAAAATGGATGCACGCATTCCCCGGCCCGGCGTCCGGCGTTATCGGGGAGTGCACTTGGAAGAGGTTCCACTAACCGTGTTGTGCCCTCCGGGGCAAAATCAGTTTCGAAAACATCAGCCTGTAAAGTTGGTTCAAGATTCACTTGAAATTCATGACGAGACAATGAGATGCTGCTGGATGATGAAATGATGTCGTGATATATATTTCCCACGATGTAAACAAAACAGGACCACATATGGGCTTCTACCGCACGAGGCGGATTTATGGTTGTCTGATGGCAGAATGTATCCCTGTCCAATCGGCGCAACTTTTCGGGACATTATCCCTTTCCTAAGCATTTCACCCCAGAAGAGCCGAACATTAGGCCGAGGGAAATCTTGTACCCAATGAAAACCGGAGGGTGCCCGGCGGCACCAGGGAACGCAACTGGTACCTTCCGAATGCGAGGCGGATGCTGTATGCTTCGATGGCCTTGTAGTAGGCTGTTGCGCTGTAATAGGATTGTTAGGCTGGGATCGGAAAGCATCCGTCACACCTCAGTATCACTATTTAGTGGTGAAAGTCGTGCCGAAGGTGGGGAAGCGTTAGTTTTTGCGTATGCACCAAAATGTTTCTTTTTTATGTCATTCCAAAAGCAATTAATTTGTCGTTTAGAAGAAAAGTGTGACGAGTTGGAGTCAGCGCACGTCCGTTCTGTATATTTGTTATTTCGTAATTGTTACCGCAGTCGGATATTTCCTTTCAGTCTGAGTCGTGTTGGTCATAGTTATTTATCCATTGCCATAGTTGGCCACAGTTATGGTTAGTCATAGTCACAGCCCGAGCATAAAGCCGGACTGATTAACTATGACCATTATGATTAGTTCTAACCATGGCTGCGACTAGCAAAGAGTATGATTATCTATTACTGGCCATGTTTATTACTATGACTGAGAAAACTAAAACTATGACCAAAGATGACTGTGAGCAACTATCCCCACGCGATGACAAAGGTTCTGACATGACTAGCCATTACTATGGTCGTGAGAAAAAATTACAATGATAGCCATGACTAATAAATATAATAATCACTATCGACAAATATGACTAGACATGACTGCGCTTACAACTATGAGTAAAGTTGACTAATCATGACTATGACATTTTTCTTATCTATGACTCTGACAAACTGTGACTATCCATGGCTAAGAATATGGATAGCCATGACAGAGACCAAGTATGAACATGCCATGAATATGACCAACTATTATTCTAACCTTGACTCACTATGAATTATGACTATAACTAGGGATATTGTGAATAACCGTCACAAATACTCCTCATGACAATTTCCAACGATTGTCATGCTAACCAGTAGTTATACTTACGGTTAGTGTTATTCATAATAATAGTCTGAGCTTTTCATATTTTTAGCATGGCTAATCATAACCATATTCATAACTGGGAATAGTCATGGTGAGTCATAGTTAGTCGTCAATTATAATAAATATGGTCATTGTTAGTCATAGGAATTATTGGTTCTTCATACTCATAATTAGTTTATGACCATAACTAGACAAGATAACGATTACTATGAGTATGAGAAAGTGACTGCGATTAGCAATGGCTACTTCGATTATGGCGAGTTATGACTATCAATTTATGACTTAGCATGATAAGCAGCAAATCGCAATAGGTAGCAAAGCACTCTAAGTGGGAGACGAATATGACTACTCAGGACAGGTAGTAATCGCAGATCAGGACCATGAAAACGAAATGACAACGATAATAATATTGAGAGGGGGCGCGTTTGGACAGTATTTGCAGGTTATGACTAGCAGCCTACCGGCATTGCTCAAGAGGAAAGCATAAAACAGTTGCGTTTTACCTGTACTCTCCTACGGTCCTGAAACCTGGATGTTACAGAAAATGGTTTTACTGAAGCTGAGAACAATGAAGAGGGCTATGGGACGAAAAATTATAGGTGTAACGTTGAGAGATAGGAAGCGAAAATAGTGGATACGTGAAATAACTCGAGTTAATGGCATTCTATGCAAATCAAGAAGAAATGGGCATGGGCAAGACATGTGCGCAGAGATATTTAACGATGCTAGCTTATGGTAAAAAAATTGGATTACGGCGGAAGGAAAGTGCAGCAGGGGACGGCAGAAAGTTAGGTGGGCAGATTAGCTTGCGAAATTCGCAGGAATCAAGAGGATGCAGCAGCACAGGACCGAGATAGTTGAAGGAATATGGGAGAGGCTTTCGCCTTGCAGTGAGTATAATCCAACTGATGATGATGGTTAAAAATGATGCTAATACTACGACTAAGAATGACAAAGTTTGATTTTGCTTGTGGGGACTGCGCCAGCCACCTTTAAAGGGAGCCCTTTTCCCGCGGCTACTAATGCGCCGCCGCTTTACCCCTTCCCTCTCTCCGCTGTTCCGATAAAACGGTCCCACGCGGGGGCTATAAAGAGAGGCGCGCGCCGTCGCCTCGCTCTCTCTTCGCTCCCGGACGACCCGCCGCTCGCTGCCTGCCCTCCGAGACGACGACCCCGCTGACCTCACGCACCGCCATAGACGGACCCCTTCTGGAGTAAGATAAAGATGTTTCTTACACGGCCCGCTGTGTCTTTGTCTTGCGTATCCCTCGGGCAAAGGAATCGCCCAGATGCTATTACTATATCTATGAGTATAACTGTGATCATGAGGAAGTATTATTATGAATAACTAGGCTATGGATAAACATGAACATTACTGACAATAATTGTGACTACCTAAGAGTATGACATTTGTTAGACCTTGTTTTGGATCCTTTAGTGATGGTTAGTCATAATTAAGGTTAGTTGTAGTCATACCTTTTCATAGATCAATGCCCTGTCGTGGCAGAGAGGCTTGCGAAACTCGATGAAGTCGTTAGCTCTGCCGTGTAGGGCCACCCAAAATAGACAGGTCTGGGCAGACAGGTCTGACAAAATGTGATTCACTGAAGAAGGTAATGGCAACCCACTCCTGTATTTCCTGCCAAGAAAACCTTATGGCCAGTGACAATGGCATTAATGATAGGGCGCCGCAAGCTGAGCACACCAGGCTGGAAGGCGTCCCACATGCTACTGGGGATGAACAAAGGGCGCTTCCTAGGAGCTCCAGGACGAATGAAGCGGCTGGGCTAAAGCCAAAAGGACGTGCAGTTGTGAATGTGTCGAGAAGCGGCCAGAAAGTCCGATGTTGCAAGGAGATATATCCCATAGCAACATGAAATGTAAGATCTATGACGCAAGATGTCGTCAAGTGAGAAAAAGACATATTTAACATTGATATCTTCGATATCAGCGAGCTCACGTGGACCGGAATGGGAGAATTTAATTCCGGCGACTATTATGACTTTTTTTGTGGGAACGAATCCAGGAGAATGAATGGTATGGCTCTCAAAGAGAACAGAACAATGGGCAAAGCAGTGCTAGGGTACAATCCCAAAAACGACCGAAAGATTTCTCTTCGGATCCAAAGGTCAGCCTTTCAACATAACAGTTATCCACGTCTATGCACCAACCACTACAGCTGAAAAAGCTGACGTTGAGAGATTTTATGCGGACCTACGATGCCTTTTAGACCGCGTACCATCATCAGACGTCATTTTTTTCATAGGAGACTGGAATGCTAAGGTGGGGAGTGAAGAAATATCCGTAAAACAGGCAAGTTCGGCCTTGGTGAGCCAAATCAAGCTGGGCAGAGGCTAGTAGAGTTTTGTTAAGAAAACCTGAGCATAACGAATACTCACTTTCAACAGCACAACAGGCGCCTGTACACATGGACTTTACCGGACCGTCTGTACAGAAATCAGATTGATTATATTGTCACGTAGGGGTGACAAGGTCGACGACACAAATGAAGGGTGGATGATTGCACTGAAGAAACTCTTTATTGGGCTGACTTGCGCCTGCAAAAGAACTAAGTAACTCGGCCGCGGCGATAGCAACAAACGCGCCCGTCGGTCGTCGGACAAAGAATGCCCGTCACACTCGTCAACGCTCAGTTTAAAGGCTGAACAGAACAATCTAGGTAACGTCGCAAACAGCTACCAGCACGGGCTGGAACATCGTGGAAAGACACACGAGTGGCCGGAACCTTCGAGACAGATCTCGGTGCATTTTGCGCTACAACAAAACTGATAAAGGTGTGACTCGCGACATCGAGCATTAACAAACAAAGATTACGGAACTGATACGCGGTCCAGAATCAGAGTGATAAGCCTGTATGCCGGCGGCTGTTAAAAAACAACAAATACTGTTTTGAAGGTTTCGCGGCATTACTCCCCCCTTAAAAAACATCGCCTCGATGATCCAAAACAAAGAAACTTAAAGATAAACACTGCAAAGTTTAAACACCACAGATTCTTTAACGCGCGTAATATGGCTTCAGTCGTGCATGTACAATTTGTGGGCGTGCGCGTCGCCGTTGTGATACTAACGTTCCGTCGGGAATGACTTCATAGTCCAGTGGTCCAACGCGGCGAAGGATTTTGTATGGCCCAAAGTATCGACGCAACAACTTTTTCACTTAATCCGCGACGGCGAATTGGTGTCCAAACCTACACTTGGTCTCCTGGATTGTACTCTGCGTGGCGTCGTCGTAAATTGTATCGTCGGCTGTCGGTGCGCTGTTGGTCTTTAATACGCAGCCGTGCGAGTCGTCGGGCTTCCTCTGCACGCTGCAGGTAGGCGGCGACGTCAAGGTTGTCTTCGCTGGTTACGTGCGGCAGCATTGCGTCGGCGTCGTCGTGGGCTCCCTGCCGTACACAAGCTTAAACGAGGTCGCTCTGGTCCTCGCCTGGACTGCCGTGTTATACGCGAAGATCACGTACGGCAAGATGGGGTCCCAGGTCTTGTGCTCAGCGTCGACGTACATAGCGATCATGTCCGCGATCGTTTTGTTCAGGCGCTCCGTAAGGCCAATGGTCTGGGGATGGTACGCAGTTGTTCGTCGATGGCTTGTATGACTATTCCAGGATGGCTTGCGTCAACTCTGCCGTAAACGCCGTTCCTCTGTCCGTGATGAGCACTTCTGGGGCGCCATGTCACAAGAGCATTTGTTCGACAAAAAATTTGGCGACTCCTGCCGCGGTACCATTTGGTAGTGCTCTAGCTTCGGCGTAACGGGTAAGGTAGTCAGTGGCCACGATGATCCACGTGTTACCCATAGACGAAGATGGAAAGGGGTCGAGGAGATCCATCCCAATTTGTTGAAAGGGCAGGATTGGGGGCGGAATCGGGTTTAGTAGTCCTGCTGGTCTGATCGGCGGAGTCTTGCGTCGTTGGCACTCACGACACGTCTTCACGTAGTGGGCAACTTCGGCAGGCAGTAACGGCCAGTAATATTTCTCCTGGATTCGACGCAACGTGCGCGCAAATCCGAGCTGGCCTGCTGTGGGCTCATCGTGCAGGGTTTACTACGAGAAGCTGCGCGGTCTTGTTGGGTGCGAAGTTCTTCACGAGGAGGCCATTGCTTAACGTGAAGGATGATAAATGTCGCCTGAACACACCAGGAGGTGAAGCGGTCTTTCCTTCCAAGTAATCGGCTAGCGCTTTCAGTTCAGGGTCTGATCGCTGTTGTTCTGCGAAACTGCTGGCGCTTACCTGTCGTCATCGTCCTTCGGGGGAGCCTCGACGGGAGCACGGGATAAGCAGTCTGCGTCGGAATGCTTCCGGCGCGACTTATAGACTACAGTCATGTCAAATTCTTGAAGTCGTAGGCTCCATCTGGCAAGGCGGCCGGAAGGATCTTTCAAATTAGCCAGCCAGCAGAGCGCGTGATGGTCGCTTACCACCTTGAATGGTCGGCCGTATAAGTATGGACGAAACTTAGAAGTGGCCCAGATGATTGCAAGGCACTCCTTCTCGGTCATCGGGTAATTGACTTCGGCTTTTGTGAGTGACCTGCTAGCGTAGGCGATTACTTTCTCCTGTCCGGCACTCTTCTGGACGAGACCGGCTCCTAGGCCCACACCGCTCGCGTCAGTGTGAATTTCGGTCTCGGCGTTTTCATCAAAGTGGCCAAGTACAGGAGGGCATTGCAGGCGGCGCTTAAGTTCGTCGAAGGCTTCTCCTTGCGGCGCTTCCCATTTAAAAGGTACGTCAGCCTTTGTAAGCTGCGTCAACGCTTCGGCGATCCGCGAAAAGTTTCTGACAAATTGTCGATAATAAGCGCACAGCCCAAGGAATCGGCGTGCAGCTTTCCTGACGGCAGGCGGTGGAAATTGTGCGATTGCAGCTGTTTTCTCCGGGTCTGGGCGAATACCGTCCTTGCTAACGATGTGACCTAGGAACCGGAGTTCTTCGTAGGCGAAGTGACACTTCTCTGTTTTTAGCGTTAGTCCCGATGACTTTATGGCTTCCAGCACTGTCTGTAGTCGTTTTAGGTGGTCTTCAAAGTTTGAAGAGAAGACAACAACGTCGTCCAAATATACCAAACAAATTTGCCACTTCAAGCCTGCCAGGACTGTGTCCATTACTCGTTGAAACGTGGCTGGTGCGGAGCAGAGGCCAAATGGCATCACCTTGAACTCATACAGGCCGTCCGGTGTGATGAATGCGGTCTTCTCGCGATCTCTTTCATCGACCTCAATTTGCCAATATCCGCTCTTCAGGTCCATCGATGAGAAGTACCTTGCATTGCAGAGCCGGTCGAGAGTGTCGTCGATGCGGGGAAGCGGGTAGACATCCTTCTTCGTTATGCTATTCAAGCGGCGGTAATCATAGCAGAAGCGAAGTGTGCCATCTTTCTTCTCCACCAAAACGACTGGTGCCACAAAGCGGCTGTTCGACGGCTGGATTACGTCATCACGTAGCATTTCCTCAACTTGATCGCGAATGGCTTGCCGTTCTCGCGGTGATACACGATAAGGGCTTTGGCGCAGAGGTCGATCGTGTTCGTCCGTTATAATGCGGTGCTTGGCCAGTGGTGTTTGTCGTACCTTCGATGATGACGAGAAGTACTCCCTGTAGTTTCGAAGAAGGCTGCGAATCTGATTTTTCCTGCTGTGGGTCAATACTGGGTTGATGTCAAATGTGGGCTGACGGAATTGGTCCGGTGCGTCTTCCAGTGGTTGGTCGGGGAGGGCGAATACGTCTTTGAGGTCCGCTAATTCGTCGAGAAAAGCGATGGTCGAGCCCTTGTTGAGATGCCGGTATTCTTCAGTGAAGTTTGTTACCAGCACCTGAGCTTGTCCTCTCCGGAATTTCTCGATGCCTCTTGCAATGCCGATACCTCGTTCTAAGAACAATTGGATGTTTCCTTCGACGGTGCCTTCAGCGGTTTCGATGTCTGTGCTACCTACGCTGACGGCGACGCTTGATCGGGGCGGCACGGTCAATTCTCTGTCGAGGACGTTTAGAGCGACGTGTTGCGTCGACGTCGTTGTAGCAGGTATGGCTTTGTCTGCAGAGAGCTTGATGAGCTTGGATCGGAGGTCGATGATAGCCCTATTTTCATTTAGGAAGTCCAAGCCTAAAACCACGTCGCGGGAACACGGCTGCAAGACCACAAAGCTGGTGGAGTAAGTACGCCCATTTACGGTTATTCTTGCAGTACATCATCCCGATGAAGTAATCAGGTAGCCACCTGCGGTACGAATCAGCGGGCCATCCCAAGCGGCTGTAACTTTCCTGAGATGGGAGGCTAACGGTCCACTGATGACTGAATAGTCAGCTCCGGTGTCTACAAGGGCAGTGACTCTGCGACCGTCGATATCAACTTCAAGGTCACTTGTTCGCGTCCTCGCATTGCACGTGGGCCTTAGTGTCCGATCTCGGCTCCGTCGTTTCTCCAGGTGATGGCCGGGGCATACCGTTGTTACTTCGCTGGGCGGCAGTGTCTGCTTGCACTCGGGTCGTGTTGTCGTCGATGTCGTCGTGTGGAGCGGCGATGAAATGGTTGCGTCGTCGTTAGTGGTCGTCGGCGGCGGATGATATTCGTCTTTTCGCCGTTGAGCAACCTCACATCCAAAGGTTGCTGCCTTTAGTTTCCCCTACGGGGGCTAAGAAACCGTCCTTGCACGTAACCAGGGCCCGGTGACGCAAATCGGGCATTGTACGGTGATGGGGAGCGTGACAGACGCCTTGACGACGAGTGCTTTCCGCTGCGCATGAAGTCGTTGATTTCCTGTGGTCGCTCGCCAGGACGGGGTCTTGGGGCGTCGACAGCAAAACCACGGAGGCCAATCCGCCTGTACGGGCAGTGACGGAGGATGTGTCCTGCCTCACCGCAATGGAAGCAGAGCGGTCGGTTGTTTGCTGTCCTCCAGGCGTCGCTCTTTCTGGGTCTTGGGGGTCGTTGGTAGGCTTGGCGGGCGGGGACCAAGGGGAGGCTCTCGGAAGCAGGATTGTAGCGACGAGGGCTTGAGAGGTCGCGTCGGGGTGCAGGACGACTTAATGCAGCTGCATAGTCCATCGCTGCTGATTCGTGCTCTGGAGCCGTCGGAGTCGTCGCTTTAGGAACGCCCAGCGCCTGCTGAACTTCTTCACGGACGACGTCTGCGAGCCTCGCCACCTGGGGTTGTTGCGATGATTGTAGCATTCGGCGGAGCTCCTCTCGCACGATCTCCCGGATGAGGTCCCGAAGGTTCTCTCCGCTTGCAGATGCGTTGGGGTAGTGAGTTGAGCAGTCCGGCTGAAGTGGTCGCTCGTAGTGGCACATCCGGGGGGCCAACGTCTTCTCGATAGTAGACGCCTCCGTTTCGAATTCCGCCACGGGTTTTGGCGGATTTCGGACAAGACTTGCAAAAAGCGATTCTTTGACGCCTCGCATTAAAAATTTGACTCTCACCTTCGGTCATGTTACGGGTCGGCGCGGCGAAAGAGGCGCTTCATCTCAACGTATGCAAGGACAGGTTCGTCAGTAAGTTGAAGTCTTGACTGAAGGAGGGCCTGGGCTCTTTCCTTTCGGACGATGCTTAAAAAGGCAGTCAAAAACGCTTCCTTGAAATTCTCCCAATCCTTCATAGCTGCCTCAAGATTTTCGAACCAAACTCAGGCATGTTCTTGAAGAGCAAAGTAGACCTGCCTGAGTTTCGCATTGTCATTCCAGCCGTTGAATTCTGCCACGCGGTCGAAAAGGTCCATCCAGTCTCCAGCATCTTCATCCGGTCGCCCGTAGAAGCGGGGGGGTTCACGGGGTTGGACGACAACAACCGGTGCTGTAGTAGGCTGGGCCATTTTCAGCGTCGGCGACAGGAACACGGCTGGGTCTTCGCTTAAAGGATCACAGGCAGCACCTCCACCAAATGTCACTTAGGGGTGACAAGGTCGACGACACAAATGAAGGGTCGATGATTGCACTGAAGAAACTCTTTATTAGGCTGACTTGCGCCCGCAAAAGAACTAAGCAACTCGGCGGCGGCGATAGCAACAAACGTGCTCGTCGGTCGTCGGACAAAGAATACCCGTCACACTCGTCAACGCTCAATTTAAAGGCTGCACAGAACAATCTATATAACGTCGCAAACAGCTACCAGCATGGGCTGGAACATTGTGGAAAGACACCCGAGGGGCCGGAACCTTCGAGACAGATCTCGGTGCGTCTTGCGCTACAACAAAGCTGATAAAGGTGTGACTCGCGACATCGAGCATTAACAAACAAAGGTTACGGAACTGATACGCGGTCCAGAATAAGAGTGATAAGCCTGTATGCCGGCGGCTGTTAAAAAATTACAAATACTGTTTTGAAGGTTTCGCGGCAATCTGCTTTGCCAGCAGAGATGGAGAAGCGCTATACAAGCAGTAAAAACAATGTTTGGGACTGATTGTGGCACCGATCATGAGCTTCTTGTTGCCAAATTTAAGCTTCGATTGAGGAAAATGCAGAAAACTATAATTCCTTTCAGGAATGATCTGGATCAAATTCCATCGGAATATGCAATGGAAGTGAGGAATCCATTTCAAGAATTAGGTCCAGAAGACCAAGAGCCTGAAGAGACTGCGGACTGATGTTCGTGATATAATACAAATTGCTACTAAGGTAGTTCCAAAGTATAAGAAGTGCAAGAAAGCAAACTGGTTATGTGAAGAGGCTTTGCAAATAGCTGAGAAAAGAAGGATGGCAAATGCTGTGGGGGAAAGAGAAAGATACAAGGTTCTCAGTACGGATTTTCAGAAAATAGCAAGGAGAGATAAGAATGCCTTCCGTTTAGGAAGGCATTCTTATCTCTAAGTGCTATCAGTGGTAAGCAGTTGAGGACTACAGCCAGTTGAGGAACACAAGAGCTCTGTATAAGAAAATAAAAGATATCAAAGGAGACTTCTGTGCTAAGCTGGGCACGATAAAATACCAACGAGGCAGGGACCTCACTTAAGCCTCAGAGATAAAGAGGTGGCAGAACTGTACAAGAAGGGCCCGGATGTGCAAATCCAACATAAGACGGTTGTGATTACTGTATCGAGCCGAGCATCCTGAAGAGTAAAGTTGAATGGGCATTAGCCAGCCTTGCTAAGAACAAATCCAGCGGAATTGATGGGATTCGAGCTCAGTTGCTTCAAAACCTCAACCATGACGCTGCTAACGTTCTCTATACATTATGTCAGCAAATTTGGACAACCCTGCAGTTCCCACAGGATTACGGGAGGTCAGTTTACATCCCCACTCCAAAGAAAGGCAGTGCCAAAGATCGTTCCAACTACCGCACCATCGCGCTTATTTCGCATGCTAGCAAGGTGATGTTGAAATTCTTCCGAGGTAGGCTGCAGCAGTATGTGGATCGGGAGCATCCGGACGTGCAAGCTTAGTTTCGTAAGGGCAGAGGAACTAGAGAGTTCCAGAAACCCATTTACTTATGCTTTATTGATTATGCGACAGCGTTTGACTGCGTAGATCACAGCAGATTGTGGCAAGCTCTCCAAGAAATGGGAGTTCCATTCACCTCATCTGTCTCCTCAGAAATCTGTATCAAGGGCAAGAGGCCACCGTTATAACTGGGCATGGTCTTACTGATTAGTTTCCGATTGAGAAAGGAGTGAGACAAGGCTGCATACGGTCGCCCTGCATATTTAACCTACATGCTGAGTGCATCATGAGGAAGGCCGTTCTGGACGAGTCTTCAGCTGGAGTGAAGATTGCTGGAAAACGTATCAGCAACCTTAGATATGCGGGTGATGTCACTTTAATGGCAGAAAGTTAAGTGGAACTCAAGAGACTTCTGATGCGCTTAGAAGAAGCTAGCACAGAACCGGATTAAGTGGAGAAATATGGTAGAGGCTTTCGCCTTGCAGTGGGCATAGTCAAGCTGATGATGATGATGATGATGATGACAAGAAGAGAGTGAGAAGTTTGGACTTAAACTGAACATTAAAACGATAAAGATCATGGCGTCTTGCGCTATCAAGTCCTGGAGCAGCAAGGGACAAGAAGTGGAAGCTGTGACAGATTTTCTCTTCTTGGGCTCGAAGTTTACCCTGGAAGGAGACTGCAGCCATGAAATTAGGAGACGCCTGCTTCTGGGAAAGAGAGCCATGACTAGCCTTGACCGCCTAGCGAAGAGCAGAGACATTAGACTGTCAACCAAGATCCGTATAACTCGTGCTATGGTCTTTCCAGTTGTGACATGTGGATGCGAGATTTGGACTGTGAAGAAAGCTGACCGCCGTGAATTGACTTGTTTGAATTGTGGTGCTGGCGGAGACGTTTGGGAGTTTCTTGCACTTACAGGAGATCAAATCAGTAGATATTGTCGACCATAAACCCTGACTGCTCATTGGAGAGTCAAATTATAAAGTTAGAGCTCAGCTACTTTGGTTATCTTATGACAAGAGATGAGTCGCAGGAGAACGATTTGATGTTAGGGAAGGTTGAGGGTCACCGGAGAAGGAGTAGGCAGCGAACGCAACGGTTAGATGGCATCCTCGAGGCGCTGCAGATGAAGTTATGTGATGTTATTAAGATAGTGAGTGACCGGAAAGTGTGGCGTGATATGGTCCATAGGGTCGCGAAAATTCGGACAAGACTGAGCTACTGAAGTGAGCTGAACTGAACTGTAGTCATATTTTTTTATAGTCGCTTATAGTCGTGATAGTTATAGTTGCTCTCATTGCTATTCATAATTTATTCATAAATATTCATAGTTATTCGTAGCTATTGGTAGTCATATTTATGGTTAGTCATTTTCACACTCACAACCATAGCAATGACTACTCATAATTCGTTATAGCCATTCTCATTGCTATCCATAGTAATTGTCAGTGGTCATCACAGTCAGTAATAGTATTCGTCACTGCCTAGTGATGATAATAGTTAAGATCACTTAGTCCGACATGGTTAGTTATGAATAATAATAGTCAATTGTAGTCGTAATCATGGTTAGTCACCCTAATCATGGTCGTAGACTAGGAATAATATTTAATTGACTACGAATAATTATGACTAATGACTACAGCTATGACTAATATGACTATGAAATTAAAACCTCATATTTACCACGCCTTTAATTCTTTATTATAGATCTCTGGTTAACGAATAGGTGCGAATTAAATTTTCTTTTCTCTCATTTGGACATGCTTTCTGGGGACACGAAGCATGAGGCAATAATGGCTGTTGCATTACAAGAAGTACTGACTTAGCATGACCTCGACGCAACAAAGGACGAAAAGTCGCAGCTTCCTGACAGGTTGCTTAGTCTTTTCCATTATGATCACCCCAATGAGGGAACAGTATAATATCTTAGGCTTAGAACAGAAAGTGTACGGGACTCCATAATCACCTCGGTGTCGCGCAAAAGTGCATCAGAAGAATCAATAACAAAAAAAAAATAATTTGAAAAAATTTCCCGATGATACGTTACAACCAAATGCGAAATTTGAGCGCAGCTCAAAAGCTGTTTAACCTTTTTCGACAGAGTGATGCAAAGATTTCGAGCAAAACATGCAACTTTTTTATTTTTCGCACATATTCCTTCACGAAACAGTTCACTAATAATTCTTGGCTTTCATGAAGAAAACTTTCTGGTTGGAGAATTGAATAGAGCAATAAACTTATTGGGAGGTTGAGGGAGGCAGCGCGTGGTCCTAGAGGAACGTTGCGAGGGGAAGATACTAATGCGATAAGCTGCAGACAAGAAGAAAGAACCTTCGAAAATATTTTATAATCCATGTTGCATAAGGATGTTCGACGATACTCTTCAATAGTTTTCAATCGACATGCGCCTGTGGTTTTCAGGATTAGTATGGTGTGACCAGGAGAAATTGCAGCGACTGACGCCGCGACGCCGTTAGCGATTCAAGACAACGTGGCTCTGTTTCGGTTTGGGAATAGAGATTGGAGTGGTCGGTAAAAACAGGAAATTTCGCAAAAAAAAGCTTTTGTCACTTTTTCCTGAGGCATAGAAAACCGAAAATAAATCGCCCATAATATATGATTCCCATAAAGAAACCTAAAAATCCGGGCTAATTGATAGATGGCTGCTTCTAAGTAGGAAACAGAACTGAAAAGGCGGCAAAAAGAATATAATTTATTTGCTGTTTTTTTTTTAGTTTTGGTTGCACAAAATTAGGCTTACTTCATAACACTCATGATAAATGCTTAGTAAATTAAACAATTTCAGATGCAGAAATGCTGCATTTTGTTGTTTTTTCCTCTTCCGCTGAGTGTCGAAACGCGATCACATGAAATGGTCTTCATTTGCTTATTTCTATCTGCAGTAAAGTAAAAAGAAAATCAAGACAGATGGAAGTCTCATTGGTGAAAGGATTTCACTCGGGCGTCGATGCCGATCCACCAGCGGAGACGCCTGCCGATCAGCTCATCGACCACCAATACAGCAGCTGGCAGTTAGTACGTCATTGCGTCGTTGATAGTACGTCATGTTACTGCGATGTGAAGTCACTAGTATTCACTGATACACTTATGATCTTCATACGTCACTAGCTAAAGAAGCGTCTCGGTCGGGCGAAAGCGCATTTAACGAATTTTTGGAGCTGAATTAAGATATATGTAAAAGGTTTCTTGTGTCCAGATTTTGGCTGTAGGTGACCTCACATACAGCCAAACCCATAAAATGCTTATAAATACTCCAAACTTGGTGTCCTAACCTCCTTAAAACCAACGTGATAAAATATGATGCATGCAAATGGACCTGCAAGACAAAAGGTCTGAAACTAAACATGAACAGATTAGAACTATCTAGGAAGAAGCGAGCACAAAAACATCGCCAGTGCTAGATCGCCTTGGTATGTCAATGATCTATATATGTCAATGACCAAACATTATAGGAAAATGAACAGAACTGGCAGTTTACACGCGTGTATTGTATTCAACAGAACTGAGAACACACGCAAAACATTTTTTGGTCAGATCGCTTACTGTACAAACGAGAAATGCGATAAACGTTAAATTACCAAGATTTGGTAACGAAAAAAAGGAGTCATTGAAAATAAAGAACTAGACTAAAGTTTAAAATGTAGAATTGTCTCAGAGTTATTTATGCATGGCTTATTTGGAGATAAATATGGCAAGCTCTGAATTGCATGTTAACATTTGCACGAGAAAAATGAAAACACGAACAAGGGTAAGAATATATAAAAACACACAATGAACATACAGAAACGCTGCATGTAGATATTGAACCCTGTTTATTGTTCAGTTCGGTTCAGTTCAGTCGTTCTTTTGTGTCCGACGCTTCGTGACCCTATGGACCATATCAAGCCGCGCTTGCCGGTCTCTCACTATCTTCTTAACATCACATAACTTCATCTGCAGCGCCTCGAGGATGCCATCTAACCACTGCGTTCACTGCCTACCCCTTCTCCGGTGACCCTCAACCTTTCCCAACATCAAATCTTTCTCCAGCGACTCGTCTCTTGTCATGAGATAACCAAAGTAGCTGAGCTCTAACTTTAGAATTTGACTCTCCAATGAGCAGTCAGGGTTTATGGTCGACAATATCTACTGATTTGATCTTCTGGAAGTCCAAGAAACTCCCAAAAGTCTCCGCCAGCACCACAATTCAAACAAGTGAATTCATCGGTGGTCACCCATGTTCACAGTCCAACTCTCGCATAAATACATCACAACTGGAAAGACCATGGCACGAGGTATACGGATATTGGCTGGCAGGCAACTGTCTCTGCTCTTCGCTAGGCGGTCAAGGCTAGCAATTGCTCTATTTCCCAGAAGCAGACATCTTCTAATTTCATGGCGGCAGTCTCCTTCCGGGGTAATCTTGGAGCCCAAGAAAGGAAAATCTGTCGCAGCTTCCCATTCATGTCCCTTGATGCTCCAGGACTTGATAAGGCAAGACGCCATAACCTTTGTCATTTTATTGTTCAGTTTAAACCCTAACCTCTCACTCTCTTCTTGTACGTGCATCAGAAGTCTCTTGATTTCCACTTCACTTTCTGCAATTAAAGTGGTATCATCCGCATATCTAAGGCTGTTGATACGTTTTCCAGCAATCTTCACTCCAGGTGAAGACTCGTCCAGAACGGCCTTCCTCATGATGCACTCAGCATATAGGTTAAATAGGCAGGCCGGGCGACAGTATGCAGCATTGTTTCACTCCTTTCTCTATCCGAAACCAATCAGTAGGATCATGCCCAGTTCTGACTGTGGCCTATTGGCCATCATACAGGCTCCTGAGGAGACAGTCGAGGTGAATTGGAACTTTCATCTCTTGGAGAGCTTGCCGCAATCTACTGTGATCTACACAGTCAAACGCTTTCGCATAATCAATAAAGCAGAAGCAGATGGGTCTCTTGAATTCTCTTTTGTTTTCCATGATCCAGCGAAGGTTGGCAATCTGGTCTCTAGTCCCTTTGCCCTTGCGAAACCCAGCTTGCACGTTCGGAAGCTCCCGATTCACATACTGCTGCAGCCTACCTTGGAGGATTTTCAACATCACCTTGCTAGCATGCGAAATAAGCGCGATCGGACGGTAGTTGGAACAATCTTTGGCACTGCCTTTCTTTGCAATGGGGATGTAAACTGACCTCCTCCAATCCTGTGTCCACTGCAGGGTTGTTCAAATTTGCTGACATAATGCATCACAACGTTAACAGCGTCATGGTTGATGTTTTGAAGAAACTCAGCTGGAATGCCATCAATTCCGCTAGCTTTGTTCTTAGAAAGGCTGGCTAAAGCCCTTTCAACTTCACTCTTCAGGATTCCCGGCCCGAGATCAGTAATCACAACCCTCTAATGTTGGGCTTGCACATCCGGGTCCTCCTTTTACAGTTCTTCTGTGTATTCCTGCCACCTCTTCTTTATCTCTGATGCTTGAGTGAGCTCCCTGCCTCGTTTGTCCTTTATTACGCCCAGCTTAGCACAGAAGCTTCCTTTGATATCTTTGATTGTCTTATACAGAGCTCTTGTGTTCTTCAACTGGCGGTTGTCCTCAACTGCTTGACACTGTATGTTCAGGAAGGCATTCGTATATATCCTTGCTATTTTCTGAAAATCCGCACTGAGAACCTTGTATCTTTCTCTTTCCCTCATTAAGTTTGCCATCCTCCTTCCCTCAGCTATTTGCAAAGCCTCTTCAGATAACGAGTTTGCTTTCTTGCTTTTTTTTGTTTTGGAACTACCTTAGTAGCAACTTCTTGTATTATATAACAAACATCAGTCCACATCTTTTCAGGATCTTTGTCTTCTAGATCTAATTCTTGAAATTGATTCCTCACTTTCCCAGCATATTGTGGCGGAATTTGATCCAGATCATACCTCAAAGCCTTCTAGTTTTCGGCGTTTTCCTCAATAGAAGTTTAAATTTGGCAACAAGAAGTTGATGATCGGTGCCACAATCGGCCCCAGGCCTTATTTTTACTGCTTGTATAGCGCTTCTCTCTATCTCTGCCGGCAAAGAATATAACCAATCTGATTCCTCTACAGACGACCCCGCGAAGTCCATGTGTACAGGTGGCTCTTGTGCTGTTGAAAATGAGCGTTCGCTATGGTCAGGTTGTTTTCTTGACAAACCTCTATTAGCCTCTGCCTAGCATCATTTGGCTCACCAAGTCCGAACTTGTCTGTAATTCCGGATAATTCTTTACTCCCCACCTTAGAATTCCAGTCTCCTATTAGAAAAAAGACTTAGGATGATGAAGTGCGGTCTAAAAGGCATTGCAGGTCAGCAAAAAACAATAAACCTCAAACAGTACAAAATAACTTGCAGTAATATAAAAAGCACTTTAGAATATAAATGTAGAAAAACTAGTACCAGGAAGGAGAAAACACGAAAACATGATCACACCTTACTGCCTCATGATTGATTGCAGAGAAAAATGCAGATATAGATTGAACTCCGCATTTGATTTTGCCAAAAAAGAACAAATTACAAGAGAAATATTTATGAGGCGAAAAAAAAGGACGCGCTAATGAAAGGGAGGCACGGAATCAAACACAGAATTTTGCCTACCCGCACTACTAGGAATTGCTGCTCCTCTCATTTCCGGCGCCGCTGATCAAACCAGATACATTAAGCCGTATGTCGGAACTAATGAATACAGCCTTATAATCTATGTTCCGTGGGGTTATACCTGCACTAGACTAAATTTTATCGCTCGTTCAGGCACGCAATATATAAGGCTGCAACACACATGACAACAATTTTCTAAAACCAACAAAGGTGTCATTTGTCCTATTTTGAAGTCTGAAAGCGGCCCGACATTTGCATGAGCAGCACTCTGCTCGAAAAAAACTGCTGTATGCAGGTTTATTGCAACCAAATATTTTGAATAATGCAAATAATTATTAGTTTCAAAATTTTGCAATATTTCAGGAAAAAAACTCTTTTTTGCACTTGTTTTTATAACCTACGAAAATTCCAGAAATGTTATATCCCTACTTGGAATGCACGCACCATGATCCGCTGATAGCGAGCCGGCGCTTTGGCAACCTAACACCCTCGCTGCCATACAAAAAGAGGGTGGGGGGAGGGGTACACAAGCGGCGAACGGTGCGGCAGGATCGAGCGCAGCAATCGGAGAGCACGCGCGGTCGCCCACGAAGGCAGAGGAAGGGGGACGGGTTTAACGAGCGCACGCTGCCCTAGCTGCGGAACTGGTTACGAGGGACAACGGCGACAACGACACGAAGCCCAGGAACGGGCGCCAAAGAGCTTATTACTGAAAAGATGCAATTCAATACATTTTTTGAAAAGCAAATTTTTTTTTATCATGGTGAACTAGCTATATATACGCAAGCTACATCAGAATATGATGCTTTTCTGGGTGAGTGTGTGAATTCTCAGTTACTGCACATGTAACTCTGTAGTTCGATATGGGCGCTCTCATTTTCATGAATTATTTTCTCTTCAGTGTGTAGCATGTGTGGTCACGTCGTTAACTTGAGCTCTGAAGCGTGATTTTCGTAATGGGTTGACAGGAATGGAGAGGCACAGTATCTGTCAAACTTGTCTCTGTGGGCACCTGGTCGGGCCGTAAGGGAAGAAAGGAAGGTGGGAGTGAGAGAAGAGCTGGTTACGAGGGACAACGGCGACGACGTCGCGAATTCCAGGAACGTGCGCCAGAGCAGCGCTCTAAAATACCCGTCTTCTATATTCTGGTAGCAAAATGGTTGGTTGGTTGGTTGGTTGGTTCATAGGAAGGGAAAGGCGCAGTATCTGTCACACTTGCTCTGTGGACACCTGAACCGCGCCGTAAGGGAAGGGATGAGGGTGGGAGTGAAGGTGGATAGAGAGAAAGGGGGGCCGTAGTGGAGGGCTACGGAGTAATTTCGACCACCTGGGATCTTTAGCGTGCGCTGACATCGCACAGCACACGGACGCCACTTCGTTTCGCCTCCATCGAAACGCAGCCGCCGAGGCCGGGATTCGATCCCGGGAACTCCGGCACAGTGGTCGGGCGTCTTACCACTGCGCCACCCCGGCGGGGCCTAGCAAAATGGAGTTTATAATTTTAGTGAAGTTTTCTTATTCTACGTATTCCACCTCCATTAGACAAGCGCCGGGAGCACGCTGCATCAGAAGACGCGAGGCTGGCTCCACCTTTCGCACTAAGTGCGCATGTGTCGGTACATGGCCGGTCTCGAGAGAGAACGCGCGCTCTTTCTTGCTGCCTTCTCAATCGCCGCGGGAGCAATGGGAAAGTTTCTCCTTGAGAACAGTCTTTCCTTTGTTCTTTACTAGAACGCTGCGTTCCCGTCTCCGTTGTTTTTGGAATTTGTGACATAACCAGGAGCTGCCGCTCCCTTTTTCGCACGGCGATGCAAGTGGACACTTATGGGCCTCCTGTGGAACCCGGTGCGTCGGCAGCGGGCGCCCAGAGGAAACGCCTCTACAACTCGAGTGACGCATGCAGCCAGGCCGCCGTGCTACACTCGCCTGCTAATGATGACTCTTCGGCCGACGACCATGGGTTCGTGCCGGTGCTTAGCCAGAAAGCAAAGCGAAGACTACACCGACGACAAGATTCGTCCTCATCAAGCACGTCCACAGCATCCCTACGAGAGGCCCTCCGACGCACACTTCTTGATTGTTCTAGAGACGCCAACAGCCAATCTGAACCAGCTTAACAGGCAAGTCACGTCTGTGTTCATTGAAAGCCTCGTCCCTGGAAATATTAAAGACGTTAGAGTGAATCTTTAAAAGAACATAATTGCCATTGATGCCATGGAGCGGAGCGCATTGGAGAGATTGACCGCCATCAACAAACTCAGCGACATCAGTGTGCGCTCCCATTTTCTTCAGTACAGTGGCACTATAGCTGGCGTCATCTACAATGTTGACGTGGCCTTCGCTAGCACCGATCTACCAGTCTTAAGGTTTCCGACGCCCGGTCCGGCCCTTGTGAGTGAGTGAACATTATTAACTGCTCGGGTATCTTTTTATTCGCCTCTTCAACCGAGGTTGACGAGCGGTTGGCGCCCCCAGTCCAGGGCACCACTGGCTTTCGCCAGTGTGCGAGCTCTTGTGACCAGGTAGAGCTGAGCCTCCGGGTCAGAGCTGGCCAGCAAAGCCTCCCACTGTCTTTCATTTGAGTTTTGAGTTTTTTTTGTAGTTGATGTGAGCTGCATTCCCGTATTATGTGGTACAGGGTAAGGGTCTTCCCGCACCACGGGCACTCGTCTCTGAATATCGTGGGATGCATCATGTGTAATATGTGTAAATTAATGAAGGTGCCGGTCTGTAGCCGCCTCAAATCTATGGCCTCCTCGTTGCTGAGCTTTTTATGCGGTTCCGGATATACTTTCCGCAAGCCTCTGTAGTGTTGTAGTATTGTGGTGTAGTCAGGGTCAAGCGGAATCAGGTCCTCTGTCGCGATACTGTTGGGCGCACGGTAGGTTGCATGTCCTCGTGCTACGCTGTCTGCGTACAAATTCCCCGTGATCCCTGCATGCCACGGAATCCACACTAGTGTTTGAGTGTATTGTTTTGTTGGCTCCCTGGTGGAAGAAAGGATTTGGCGCTACCTTAGATAATTTACCCCGTTGGAAATTTCTGCACACGGATTGAGTCTGGCAGTATCGTCAGATTCTCTCCCGTTTCTCTTCCTTGCCTAATGGCCAGTGCGATAGCCACTTCCTCTGCCTCCGTGACTGTACAGTTTTGTATCGAGGCGCTAACTACCTCCCGGCCTTCGCAGCCTGTGACCGTGGCTATCGTCCTCTTTGCGTTGGTTTCGTATAAGGCTGCGTCGATGAACCTTGACGTGTCTTGTTGACCGAAGTTTTTTCATAATACTCTGCCCTTGTCTGCCTCCTTCCCGGGTGTAGACGGGGGTCCATGTTTTTGGTATGGTCCGAACTCGGTACCAATTTCTGACTTCCCGCGATATCTCTCTTGTCTTGTTATAAGCCTGCAGGTGTGTGCTATATCCCAGTCTTTCCAACACCCGTCTTCCCGTCCTCGTTTGTAGAAGTCTGTTTAGCTGTGGCTTGATTTGGGCTTCTGCTAATTCTTGTATTGTATTGTGCAGACCCAGAGCTGCTAGCGTGTGGTTCGGTGTGTTCTTGGGGAGCTTGAGTGCGGTCTTGACAGCCATTTTGATGATGGCGTCTGTTCTGTCTTCCTCTCTTTTGGTCATATTGAAGTAGGGTAGAACATACGCTACTCTGCTAATAATGAGGCTCTGGACAATTTTGAGTGTGTCGGCTCTTTGATCCCCATCTTTTTGCTGGTCACCCGTGCTATCATTAGGGCGACCTGCTGGGTCGAGGTCTTGAGCAGATTAAGTGTGTGTTGACATCTTTGATTCGATTGGAGCCACGTCCCCAGGATCCTCACGGTTGTCTTTTCGGGCACTGTCTCCCCTTGCAGCCTGATCTCGAGCTTGTGGCCTTGATCTGTGGGAGCAGAGCGGATGCCCTTCCCTCGCCAGAATAATCAGTTCTGATTTTCTTGATGAGCACTCCAAGCCCCTCTGTTTTAGATATTCTTCGATGACCGATGCTGATTCTTGAAATTTCGCTTCTTTCTCCCCGAGTGATCCTGTGGTCGTCCAGATGGTGACGTCATCAGCATACATAGCGTGCTGTATGCCCTCCACCTTCTCGAGTCGCCTGGCCAGGCCAATAATTGCCACGTTGAACAGCGTGGGCGAAATGACTGCTCCTTGAGGTGTCCCTTTGTTGGGCGGGGAGAAGGTCTCTGTTTCTACATTGCCAATCTTGATTTCGGCCGTCCGGTTACTCAGAAAGCTCCTAACGTACTCGTAGACTCTGGTTCCACAATTCGTGTCTGCCAGACCATCTAAGATCGCCTTGTGACTAACATCACCTTTTATGCCCAAGCCACTTCAATGCAGAAAGCGTATGAAGATCGGGCACGTAAGTGCTCTCTGCAAAAATTCCATCGTGTGTCCTAGGTTCTCCGAATCGCATAGTGGCGACATTTTCCGCGCGATTGTTCTGAAGTGAGCCAACTGCCATGGCCCTCATGACTCCTCCTCAAAGGACTGCCTCCGCTTAAAGGCAGAACGGGCAATGCTCAAGCGAATGGTACGTGATCAATC
Organism: Amblyomma maculatum; assembly: GCF_055883805.1. NCBI lineage: Eukaryota > Metazoa > Arthropoda > Arachnida > Ixodida > Ixodidae > Amblyomma > Amblyomma maculatum. Next base: position 452,754,493 of record NC_139344.1, on the reverse strand, counting down.
TACACACAGAGAGGTCGCTGCTAAGGTGCGACGACGTCGTTCGTGTCGCCGAAGATCATCGAAGAAAGCAGTTAATATTGATAGCAAGGCCTCGAGCACTCCTGCATCTTGCTCTACTAATATACCTGCAGTTTTACATCAAGGGACCTCGACGGGCGGTGAATCTGGAGGTGCTGCCTCAGATGTTAACTGGCCACCTCTACCAAAATCTTCCACATCCGCTGCGCCAGGAAACTTGCCGCGAACCGAATGTCCTGCACCTGCTGCCGAACTAGAGAAACGTCAGGATGTGAAACATGGCCAAGACCTGCAGGTAATTGCCATTCTCACTTCCATGATGAATGCCATCCGCGCTGTGCTATGTAGTCTGTACACGCCAGCAGCACAGATTACGCTACATTTTCTGGACGCGCTAACACCAGTTCTAGCGGCTCCACAGTAGCAGACACAATGGCTCCCCCAGCATTAACATTTGTAAAAACACTCAAGGACGCCTCTATTTTTCAATGGAATGCCCTTGGGCTTCAGTCCCGAATTGCAGATATTCGACAATATGTTCATGCAAATCGCATCCCCATCGCTGTTATTTGTGAGCCGAATGTACCAAAGATCTTACGACTGTCAGGCCACGAGGCATTGCATCTCCAACGCACTAGGGAAACAGCAAAGTCATCAATTATATTTGGTGAGAACTCACATATGTAATCCATCCGGTTACTCCTAGCAACGATAACCAGTACATTTGCCTGACAGTGAAGAAGCGCAATCTCACGTCTAAACTAGTGGGTGTGTATATGTCGCCATCAAGCCATTTTGACGCCACACGATTGAGCGACTTGAGGGCGATTACACTTGGCCCTTGAATCATCATAGAAGACTTTTACGCTCACCATATGATGTGGGGAAGTGTTCGAATGAATCTGAAGGGAAGAAAGCTTGTGTCCTTCGCCTCTGATCATAACCTATAGTGTCTTAATGACGGTACACCGACCTTTATTTGAGGAGCAACTTACAGCCGCTGTCTTGATTTAGCTTTCGTGTCTCGATGCCTTACCAACAATGTCCAATGGTTTGCAGATATAGAAACACACGGAAGTGACCACATTCCTACATATGTGATCATTAATGGCCTTTCCACATCCACGTCTGTCCCACGAATGCGCCACATCGATTGTTCGCAATTTCAAGCACCTATGGAAGCTGCTTGCACAAAAGGCCTCTCTGCAAGTATTAAAGAGAAAATTAGGGTGGCCATGATGAACGCGGCGTCTTTCTTCACCCCAATGCCTACCTACACACAGTTCGATACGGAATTACAGCGCCTGTAATCATTGCGGCGGAGGGCAGAGCGTAGGTACCGACGCACGGAGTCGCGCCTCGGCCTCAGAGATGCGAGGCACATGCAAAAGAAAATTCAGCGCCTCGTTCAAGCCCTCCTGGCAAAACGTTGACGGTCATTCTGTGAAACGCGTGATCCCCGCAAGCCTTTATCACGCATCTGGAATGTCGTTCGTGGTCTCCGAACTTCCCCTAAACAGCTCTACCCATTCAAATCTCTAGCACTCTATCAAAGACGTGGTGAGGTCGAGGTAGCAGAAGATTTCTGCGCTAGGGTAGCAGGCCAATTGATTCCAATGGCAACGCTGCATTTCAACGATGTTCCAGCTTCACGGGATTCACGAATGGGCATTCCCCTCTCCGTGGAGGAACTTGACGCTGCACTGGCCTCTTGCAGACGGTCATCATCGCTGGGTCCCGAAGGTGTAGCATATACTGTGCTTGGAAATCTTGGACAAGAAGCTAAGCACACTCTTTTGGAATATTACAACTAATAATGGAGTGAGGGTACAGTTTCAGACGAGTGGACGTGCAGTCGTTTAGTTCCGCGCCTGAAACCTGGCAAATCGCCTCTGGACTTGACATCATACCGTCCAATCGCACTGGCTAGTTGCGTTGGTAAAGTTTTGGAAAGAATGCTGCTCACACGTATTAAGTAGTAGTACCTGGAGCGCTACCGTATATATCCAGATATAACGTCGGGGTTTCGACGTGGATGCTCTTTAAATGACAATGTGGTGGACCTGGTATCATCTGTACAATGCCAAAAATATTTGAAGCGCTTACCCACGGTGTTGTTCCTGGATATGAAGAGCGCATTATGACAACCAGGCCATTTCGGACGCTCTCGAGCTGTTGAGCTTGGCGGTTATGTTTTTTGCTGGATACGCAGTTATTTATCCAACAGATCTCACTTTATGCACACTGAGGATGCCCAACATCTTCTCATTTCACTTCCCGTGGAGTCCCATAGGGCGGAATACTAAGCCCAATTCTTTTCAATCTTACTCTTGTCGGGCTTGTCGACCTAATACCACAATTGGCGCAACTTTCAATATATGCAGACGACATCTCTATCTGGGAATCAGGACTTACGCGCCCACAGGTTAGAACGAGGCTTCAAAAGGCGGCAAGTATAGTTGCGGCCTACCTCCGGCTGCAAGGTCTACATATATCAACTGAAAAGTGTGCGCTAGTTGCATTTACACGCAAGAACATATCACCTTACACCGTAAGCATTAATGGTAAAACAATATCCTACAAAAGCAGCCATCGCTTTCTGGGAGTTATCATCGACCGAAATCTTTCGTGGACTCCACATATTCCATTCATGAAAAACAGGTTGACAGCAATTACTCACGTATTTGCCTTTACTGAGGGAAAGTCATGGGGAGCGTCCGTGCGGCCGATGCTCCAACTACAGCCTGCATTATGTATGGGAGTTCTTCAGTACAGCTTACCTGCACTTGGAAATATCAGGAAAACCAACTTAGGAATTCTACAGAGCGTTCAAGCTCAAGCTCTGCGAACCTGCCTGGGATTGCCGAAATGCGCATCACGCTATTTTGCCGTCCCAGTTTACACCCGGATCTAGACCGTCCTCTCCACTATGGAGCCTGAATAAACCACACGTGCTTCTTTCAATACCCGGCATCAGGAAGAAGGTCGAGCTATCACCGACAGAACTAAAACACATCACTCTTGAATACTTCTATGAGCACCATGCAAATCGTTTGCACGTCTACACCGATGGTTCAGTGAATGCCGTGAGTTCTTCAGGCTCCATGGTCATACCCTCAATTAATACAGAAATAAAAGTTAGGACAATTCACGAGACTTCTTCAACAGCTGTAAAGCTAACCGCTCTTCGCGTCGCAGTTATGCATATGAGTCAGCAGAGCCCCGATCAGTGGTCTATTTTCACAGATTCAAAAGCAGCCCTGCAAGCCTTAAAAGCGGCTCTTCGCCATGAAGCCCATAAACAACTCGTTGCGGAAATACGACAAATTCATCACTGTGTAATTAGTGGAGGACATTACATCATCTTCCATTGGATTGCAGGACACAGCGGCATAGCGGGCTATTTTCGGTCGGACGAGGTCGCACGAAGAGCCCACCAAGACGGCGATTGTGTGTTGATTCATTTTTCCAGGGCAGACGCAGCAGACAAGTTTCGCGGATTTGCGCGGGAACACACACTCTTCTTGTGGAATTCTGGCTGCGAACTGCCGCTTACAGTTCCTGGACCCTGACCTGAAGCTCCGACTACCACCTGGCCTAACCCGACGCGAAGAAACTTTGCTGTGCCACCTGTGGGTTGGTGTAGCATTCGCAAACTCGTATTCTTTTATGATAGGCATGACAAACAGCCCTGCATGTACAAACTGTGCATGCGACGGGTCTATAGGCCACATTCTTTGTGAGTGCCCTATATACAGTGAGGAAAGACAGTGTCTGTGCCGTCCGCTGGAGCATCTAGATGGACGCCCATTACCTGAAATAAAGATTCTAGGTCCCTGGCCACGGCTACCGTATGCGGTGAAGGCCTCGCAGGCACTGCTCCGCTTTATGAAAAGCACAGGCCTAATCGAAAGACTATGAGTTCGCTTTTATGTTAAGTGATATGACTGTGACGTGATGTGATGTGGCATGTCTGTGATGTGACTGTACTAACTTCAACCATCCCTCTATCACAACTTTATATCCACTCACCCCCTTTCCCCAGTGCGGGTAGCAAACCGGCCGCTATTACAGGTTAGCCTCCCTGCCTTTCCTCCTCATCTTCCTCCTCCTCCTTCTCCTTGAGTTATGCTCTCCGCCGCCGCAAATGGCGTGACCTCCTCATTGCTCGCTCCACGTCTGCTTCATCGGCGGCAGGTGGCTTTTGCCTGGTTTCACGCTGTCGCTGGCGGGTTTCGTGATGTGTGCAGCCCCGAAATGAAAGAACATGGAAGATACACGCTGCAGCGTCATGTCGTCAATGTATTACACACGTGAACGACGAAGTCCTTATATAAAAACCACTGTCGCTCACCAAACGTTCGACAAACATATGACATACGATGCGGCATGGTAGCTACTTTTGTACATTTTAATAAGGACTTTTCGCAAACCGGTAAAAGAATAGGAATAAAAGAACTGAATGAGAAGTGGTCACATCGAAGCTTCTTCAAGGCTAACAAAAAACAAAACAGAATCTCGTCTCCAACAGCAAAATCGTCTTTCAGGGCTAAATGCAAAACCATACATGTAGCAGCGATTATGAAACCAATTTCATAAAAAAATGTAATGTAAATTGCAAAATTCTTGCATGATATTGTAACGAATGAATTGCTTTCACTACAGGTGAACTTCGTATGAAGGACGAACGCACACGGCTTAGAAAAACCCGGATACGTCTGCGCGTGCCTCGTTTCCTCCGCTTCTGCTTCTGCTTCTGCTGCTTCTCAGTGCGCCGCTACGCGGCGTAACAATTCCCCCCGGGCAAACAATTCTCGTCCTCGAGAAAATTAGGCAGATCGACGATGGCAGCGCTTCAGGCGAGCCACGTGAACAACTCGTGTCTTGCGGGATCGGTGGTTTTCCGTCGTGACTTTGGCGATGACGTAATTCACGTCATTGAGTTGGTCCAACACGACAAAGGGGCCATCGTACTTTCAAAGAAACATTTCATATAATCCTCGCTTGCGAATAGGCGTTCAAAGCCAGCGGTAGTCTCCAGGGGAGTAAGCAGATCGTAGTGTTCTTTCAAGCGGCTTTGAGAAACCAGTGTGCGTAAGCGGGCTATACAACGGCCTTCTTCGGCACGGCATAGTATCTGGGTAACTGACTCGTCGTCGTTGGGGGAAAATCGGAAGATGGTGTCTAAGAAAACGTGGGAGCTCTTGCATAAAGTAAACAGCAAGGAGAATAGCCGGTAACTTCATGATTTGCAGTGTTATAAGCGTACGTCAGATGCGGTAGCACTGAATCCCAGTTGCGATGGTCAGACGAGACGTACATGGACCGCATGGCTGCCAAGGTGCGATTCGTGCGCTCGGTAAGACCGTTGGTCTTCAGATGATACGGTGTCGAGTGCGGGTAGGGTGAACCACAAAGTCGGAGCATTTCTTCCACGACATCAGCAGTGAATTGCCGGCCACGCTTATAATAACAAGGGGTGCGTCATGGCGAAGAATAACGGAATGCAAAAGAAACGACGAAACATCGGCAGCCTTTGCGGTAGCGAGAGTAGCGGTCTCCGCGTATCTGGTAAGATAGTCAACGCAGACGATAACCCAGTGGCAGCCCTCTGCAGGCTTTGAAAAGGACCGAGCAGGTAAGTTCCAATCTTTTCAAAAGGTGAGGTAGGTGGCTTGACGGGTTGTAAAGGTCCAGCCAGGTGATGGTGCGTGCCTTAAGTTGTTGGCATTTTTCCCATGTCACAACGTATTGCTTAGTGGTCTTATAAATTTGTGGCCAATAAAAACGCTGGTGAATTCGGTGCAGGGTACGACAGAAGCCTAGGTGTCCAGAGTTAATATCGTCGTGCATGGCATGCAAAACGTGTGCACGGAGATTTTTTGGGACGACCAAAAGGAGGGCAGCATCATAAACTGAGTAGTTCTTCTTGAACAAAACACCATCTTTGATAGTAAACTCTTGCATAAGAGGCTGTTGCGACCGGTCGTTGCGTTGTTCTCGCTTAAAGGTCGCCATACTAGGAAACGTCGAGGCGATGGAGGCTAAACACTCGTCGAAGCCGTCTTCGTCTTTAATGAAAGTCGGCAATGGGTGCCGGGACAAGCAGTCTGCATCACTGTGATGTCGTCCACTCCTGTACGCGACGCAAAAGTTGTTCTCTTGTAGGCGTAATGCCCAGCGCGCCAGACGACCAGATAGATCGCGAAGTCCGATGAGCCACCATAGCGAATTGTGGTCAGTACCTATGGTGAGGTAGCGTCCATATAGGTATGGTCGGAACTTGTGCACAGCGAACACAACTGCAAGGCACTCCAATTCGGTAACTGTGTAGTTCCGTTCACATTTTTTCAACGTGCTGCTGGCACATATGCAACAACGTGCTCAGCCCCACTATGCAGCTGTACAAGCACTGCCCCAAGACCGACACCACTGGCGTCAGTGTGAACTTCCTTCACAGCAGAAGGGTCGCAGTGGCGCAGCAATGGTTAGAGAAGTAAAAGAAGACTGGAGCAGACTGAAAGAGGATTCGCACTCTGGGGTCCACACAGATTGCGAATCCTTATGCAATAGAGACTTAAGGGGGTGGGCAAGTTGCGCAAAACCAGCAATGAAGCGACGAAAGTAAGAAGAGAGGCCGAGAAAGCTCCGAAGACTTTTGAGGGTGCGTGGAGTTTCGAAGTCGCGTACTGCAGCAACCTTCTGTGGATCCGGCCTGATACCATCCTCGTTGACGAGGAACCCAAGAACTAAAGTTTGTCGCTCTCCAAAATGGTACTTCTTCGAAATCAAAATGAGGCCCGTTTTGCGAATGCATTCAAGAACTTTACGGAGCCTCCCATTGTTCTTGGAAGGTCTTTCGAAAATGATATCAAGGTACACATCCATATTTTTAATTTGAGGCCACGAAGGATAGTGTCCATACATCGCTCGAACATCGCGGGAGCGTTGCATAATCAAAAGGGTATTACATTAAATTCGTATAAACCATCTGGTGTTACAAAAGTAATCTCCTCACGATAGGATGGATGTAGAGGAATTTGCCAATAGCCAGATCACAAATCAATAATGTATTAGTATAAGGAGGAGGAGGAAGATGAGGAGGAAAGGCAGAGAGGTTAACTGGTAAAGGAACTGGTTTGCTACCCTGCTCTGGGGGAGAGGGGTAGGTGGGTATAGTATAACAGTGAAAGTAAACGTTAGAGGGTTGTGTTTTAAATGTTATTACAATTCATATATTAGCAAATATGTTGTATTATAAACATTACTTTTTTTGCAAATAAACGTTGTTTTAATGAAATTTATATAATATTAAGCCTTTTATGAAAATAATGAAATATGTTTTGATATTCATGGCACCACTTGTGCTGGAAGTGATAAAATGATGCCAATAAATGACACAGGGAATACTCGACGCAGTGACTTATCAATGAGTGCACCTACTATATCGAAAGTATGCAAGAAACTTCTTAAGAGTTAAAGAAGGACACTCCAACTGAAGACACATTTCAAACCCTATAGGGACCCAATTGAGGCTCTCTTCAGGAAAGTAAGGGAACGACTTGGTAGCTTCGAGGGCCTCAACAGCTAGCGGCACTTGTCTACATTGTCATGAAGGACGTTTCATCTGAGAGCAAAATCAAGGCACAATGGGTCGATGCCAAAAAAAAAATCATTTCTGCTGTGCCGCAATTAGTAACCTAGGAACTGAAGGAAGTGATGGCATCTCCTGCCATACAATTACCCTCTGTCACATATTCCGCTTTACATTACGTCGCTGGATATATCGTTAAGTTAATCAACTTCGGTTGTGAAGTTTGCGCTTTTCTTCTTCAAACTAGCGAAAGAAGCAGTCGCATGTACACTCTTCTGCAAGGACAATATTCTAGTGGATTACATTGCCCGAATCCAGAGCCTGTCGCCCTATTGGACAATTCTTATTTTATTTTTTAAAGATGCCGTGCACCTACTATACACAAATGTTCTCGAAGTACCTAATATCCTGATTCAATCAACACTTGAGAATTCACCACTGATCTTCCCGGAAGCAGATAACAACACTAGTGTTGTAAGGTCCACTTCCTTGATATTTGAGAGGTTTCTCAGAATCCTTCTTGTCAAATAATTATGCCAATAAAGTGACAGAATGGAACGAGACGCCAACTCCCTAATTGCAAAAGGCGTGCAGGAAGATTGTGAGACTCAATTTTCAAGCCGCAGGTCGCATTTTGATGAATTGATGAATGTGCAGTACAATGTGTAACTTTTAAGGACCATTTGTTTAGTGTTCGCCACTTTTTCTAAGTATGCATTACTGTTCATGCCCATTTCCTCGATTAAAAGTTTTTTTTTATCTATGTGCCAAACAGATTACGTCTCTCATACATGTGCGTCAGTCGCGAATACATATACATTTTTTGGTATTACAACCGATTGATACGTTTTGAACGAAGCTAGAACAGCCCACTCTACTAGATAACTGAAATTTTAACTATATGCGGAAAGTTTTGCTCCATAGTCTGAACCTGAGACGCGTCATGAATTTTAGCCGTTCCTATTTTGCGCCGAACGAAAACGGTAGCGGTTGACTAAATCTCCACCCATCAGTTTGCCATGCACTCGCGTCAGGTCGCCGCACACCATCTTAAAGCTTTCAAAGGCACACTGCATAGCCTGGTACATTTATTTTGGTACCAAACCTACGGGCAAAAAGTGTTGATGTAAGTGTACCCGAAGCTTCATGCGACCGTGCGCGTCCGCCCTGACGAAGGCGCACTAGCGCGGATTATTGACTGTATTTTATTCCTCGTACAAGATAAATCTTAGACGCTGAATACGGAGTCTGTATAAACTATGAGGGGTGAAATGTCAGGACCTGCGGCGTTACAACTGATGCGGGCGGAGCGACGAGCGAGCAGAAGTTTCCCTTGCACGTGAGCGGCCTTAGCCGAGGCGCAGCAGTGGTGCGTTGGCGACCCCACCGAGGTGCGGCGGGAGGTGGAAACAGACGCCATTGGAGAGGCCACAAGAGAAGCGCGCTCTCTCGCAAGACCGGTCGTGGTCTAGTGTTTACAATTCTCGCCGGTTGCACAAGGGGGTGCTCGTGGAGCGGCGGGCCACGTGGCGGGAAGTTCTCTTCAACAGTGGACCATACTGTACATATACGGATGGTGTACATATACGGGAGAGGTGTTTTTGGGCAAATTGGTGCCACGCGATAGGCAGTTTCTTCTGCCGATCAGAACCATTCGACCATCTGGCATCCCTTTATGCTCGTTGCAGTGTCTTTATATCGCGCGTTCAAGACCTAAGCTCTATTTCTTTTAATCTGCTGGCAATGTACCCTTAATCTCTGTTGGCAATTCACTCTTTACTATGCATTTCGTTATTTATTTTCAGTGTTGTTTCATAAAGTTTCTTACAATAATATTATTCTTATGTTGCCCACCGACAGGTGCAAAGTTTGTCTAAAAGTAGGTCCCACCGGCGGTCTTGTACCATGGGACCTCTCACTGTATATTATTGTACCTTGTTGTTTGATGCAAAAATAAACTTTCAACTTCAACTTCAACTTCAATCTGCTCATTGCGTTGTGGCGAGTCTTGGCCGCACTGTTTTATCACAGTGGCGTTTGATGCTGTCTCTGCAAAGCGCTTTTTGATTACGCGGAATTAACCGGTGATTTTAGACAAACTTTGCACCTGTCGGACGCAACCATATGTCGCGGACCCGTTCTCTAGAAGGCGGTTTCCTCAAAATAAATGAGGAACAAAAATGATTCCACACTGTATCGTTTGTTTAAGCGCCTATTAGAAAACGAAAAGCGAGGCAACATGTGCCAAGAGTAGAAAGAACATTGAGGGCCAGAAGACGCTAGCAATATAAGAGATTCACTGCTAAATTGATTCGAAAATGACACTGAAAACCGTGGTTTATATACGCATTCCAAGGCAACGCCTCGAGCGATTACCCGTACCTCAAATTCCGCGTCACCACATCCTTTCCACATCACACATCGTTGTTGGTTCACAACAAAAGGTTCAAGTATGTTTCTCTTTATAATAAATATTGAAACCTTTAGGGGTACCATTTAGATTAGGAGTGCAAGAGGAAGAGTTCAGTTTTGATAAGTGTTGGAAATAATACAATACAACAAGTTGTTTATTATTCTCTTCCATCTGCTAAATACTTTTCTTTCAAATTTAGGACCATTTAAGGAAGATAATTTTTTACTTAAGATTTATCAAAAAGACTTCTATGTTCAAACATGCCACACTTGGGATATTTCATATGGTTTATTTTCGTATTGCCACACGTCTAAACAACTGTTGCTGCCTCCTCTATGGGGTGTATCGGCGCCAAAGAGGAAGACCACGCGGTGTCCGCCTGGACTCAGCATCCGAAGCTTGACCTGGCTCGTGCTCCTGCTGCTGCCTCCTACATCTGAAGGAAGCCGAGATATTCTGCCCAGACGCAGCCGTACACTTTCCTCAATATTTAAAGGTCGCCCTATTCCATTATACACCTATAGAGTCATGGACAGTCATGGACAAAAGGGGTAGACTACAATTGAACCGCAACAATTGCATTTTTTCAGTATAAAAGATGTGCCATACAATATTCCTTGGGCAGGATTGTATATTAAGGAGGGTACGTTATGTATATCTCAGAAATAACTGCTCTCTGTCAGAAAAATCTGGCGGGCACATTTACCACTTTTGTCGACTGGGGTGAATAAACTATATACTTCGACCATGATCACAAAGGAAATTTTTGTTTACGTCCCAATTTCGTTATTCATTTCTTAAGCATTCCTACTGGCTGTATACTAGTCACCATTTACCGTAAAACTCATATCAAGCATCCCCTAAGGCTTTATTTTTTAAAGGTGGCAACAGGTTTTGATCCAGCCGCCCCTCCCTCCGATAGGCCGATTGGCTGCACGTGACCTCTTCGCTGCCAAGCTCCACTTAAAAGGTCCAGCAGTGCTCGCTGCTCCGCTGTAATGCACGACGATCTGCGCTTTTGAACGTGATATTGCCCGAATAGTTAAGCAAAAGTACTTCACACGCCTCTATTGCATTTTGAGGAGTGTATATGCAGTAGTTAAGGCTTAAGCGGACGCAAGAATTACATCTCTGAAGTCAAATCTTGAAGCGTACTCTTGATATGCGGCTGCTCCGGGCTGCTCTGCTTTCGGTTGCGGGAGCCATGCGGAAAACGAGAAAAAGTTATTTTCCATTCCTCGCCGTAACGATAGTAGCAACAGAAGGAATGAATGGCCTCAAAGGATTGGACACAAAGTTTCATGGCAATGGAAAACATCCGACTATGCGAAGTGATTTCTGTCTACTTAAAGAGCCGGTCGCTTGCCCGGGTTGGCCCTTGTTTGGGCATATGCAATTTCATGAGCAAAATATCAAAAACGCTATGACTATGCTGCCATTCCTTGTACTGTGGATGTCTAGCGAAAAGTCACTGCCGTTTCGCGCCCCCTTATTTTGCTCGAACAGATCAGGACTGCATTATAAGGCGTGGAATCAATGGTGCCAAAATGTTCAGAGTGAAAAGGCAATGCTTGATTATGCTTATTATGAAAAACACTGAAAAAAGTCCGGTGCAAAGGTATCAAAATGATCGAAATAAAAAATCTATGTTTGCCTGTGCTTAATATCGGTGTAGAAAGAATGAGAAAATAAAGCTTTGTACGATAAAAATATGTAAAAACAACCGTATGTGTGAAATGCTATTGAGCCATTATTTTAACGGAGGAGCCTCGAGGCGTTGCATCGAATGCAAACAAGTACCGCTGAACGCGCACAGGAACTCGTAAAGTTTCAAGAGTCGGCATCCAAGCTACTGGTGGCATTATAGCCCGGCAGGCTATAAGGAAAACAATATAAAGCAAATAAAGAATAGAAAAGTGAGAAAACATAATCCGTGAACTTTGTGTCGCATCATACCCGACGTTTGTTTTTTTGTTGGAAGATATACCTGCGGTATTAAAACACAGTTGCAGAGAACCTGTCTGCTTCTCTAAATAAAGGTATTGGATTACTCTGTAAACAAAATAAACTCAAGCCAAAAACATGAGCAGAACGAGTACACCTGAACGGTTACAAACGCAATGACGGCCTTTGCATTAGATCTCTGTGGGCAGCGACGTTCCCAAATGTTGCAGAAAACTTGTAGCATGCCTATTTTTAGTGGAAAAACGAGCCGAATAAGTGTATGTCATAGGGCTTAACATTTAACGTGAATACTGACTAGACGTACAGTATTCTGAGCTCTGCTGATAACCATAAATCTTGAGTATTGCCATCGACCGAGTTGGGAACAATCACCCCAGTAAGCGCATGAATAAGGGTAATAAAAGGAAGGCAGAGTCTTTAGGAAGCACCAATTAAAAGTACTGTTACTTTACAATATTACTGATTCACTCCGACCTCATTTGCTGCTTTTAGAGCTCTATTCGAGTACTGTAGTTACTGCGATAAAGTGCAAGACGAGGAAGTGTATTCTAGCAGTGTATTATGAAACGTCCAACGAGAATTTAGGAACGCCTACAAGGCATGTACAATATGCTGCTGGACTTAACGAGGCGCGGGACACCCCTGCCGTCTCGGTGGCGTCTTTTGTCACCAACATCTCTTTTGAAGAAGTTCGTTTCGTACCAACGCGTAAATCATGTTAAGGCTACCTTTCAGCGCCAACCGGTAACAACTCCTCGAACGAATTCATTCAGCAAATGCTAGTTAACTGGACAGAGCAGAAGAAGCACGCCGCGAAATTAATGGGCGGGGGGCTACGCAGAACGCCACGCGTGCTCTGAAAGCAGTAAAGCTGGGGCCGAATTGCAGACGGCTCACACTCACAATCACACTTACACTCACAATCTTCCTATTGGCCAGCAGCAACACGGCGGGAGTGGCCGGTCTTTAGATCATCGACGTCTGCTGTTTACGCCATCAACACACTCGAAGTGATGACGCTGGCTACTGGCAAATTGTGAGCGGGGGTTGTGAGCGACGCGAGCCGCTCACAACTCGTTTGTGAGCGCTCACAAAGGGAAAAGGGCGGCGTTCTCATGAGGTGGTAGCGGCGGCGCCCCGACGCGATCATCGGCGAAGAACGATGTACTTACAAAGACTATTTGACGTGCCCGGCGAGATGTTTCGACGCATGTTGCTACTCGAGAAGGATATAGTACAGTGACTGTGCGGCGCGATGAACATAGGTGTGGGCGGCTGAGTGCGCTGTCTGTGCGGCGGCAGATAATGTGTGCACTGCGCTTTTTCCGAACTGCTAGTGGCTTCCAAGCCGCTATTGGCACCGAGGCGAACATCGGCCTCGCGCAGCCGACAGTTCGAAAGCGTTTGCGGCGGCGTACAGCGAGGGCGGCGGAGAAGAAAGGCTTCCTTCGTCACGGCAGCATACCCGGCGTCGTCGGGATTGTCGACGGCACATCGGTCGTCTGCGAGTAGCCTTGTGATGTCCCTGTTTCAGATATGAGATGCCAACATGATTTGGGCCATGAACCACCCTACCTTGGGTCTTGGCATGATACTTTCTTCTGGCGACATTCTCGGCTGCACACAGGCATGACACAGGTCGAGGCCGGCATGCTGCGAGACGTCGAATTCATGACACTGAGCCGCGCTGCTCTTTGCAAGATAAGTTACGGTAGGCTCCACATACCTCACATGTATTACCGTCATTGGGCTTTTATAAAAGCTGAAACGTAAGACACTAGTACATTGTTGAAATGCCTACGTAAGAAACGAAGATGAGGATGCGTGTGTTTGATGCTTGTATTGAGTAGGAATGGGGCATCATTTATATCGATATGAAGTGCAAAGCTGTGCTTACAGCAGTGTTGCTGAAACGGTCAATCATTCATTGTCGGCACGCCCATGAATGTCATCGTCAGCAAAACATGGCATTGAGCTACTTGATGCGGCTCTTCCATTGTGTCAGGAAGGCTGTTAGTTTAAGAGTCTGTTGAGGTCAACAACGACGTGACGAAGAATGTGCTTAACAGCGTGCCATTTTCGGTTATGCTGGTGAGAGGGGCACCTGTTGGAGACATGGCTGCCAGTGCCATGGAATCCCGGTCCGGACTCTCCATATTGATTATAGAACAAGGCATACACCTCCACAAGGTTAATGGCGGATAACTGCATCGGCGTGCTCAAGACCCGCTTCCAGGTGCTTGCAAAAATACTAGACGTTCCTATACCAGCCAGAGCGTGTAGCATGTGCCTTGTTGTATAACTTCTTTGGATGTCTTCCTGCCTGCCTGCAGACGAGGAGGGTGCTGCTGGCTTGGACAAGAAAGGGTCACATCTGTGCACGGCTACTTGGTAGTGGGATCACTATTGCCATGCATACCTCTAGGAAAAAGCCATACGGAAACATGTTGTGAGCCTGTTCCACAGAACCTACCACCAGAGGCTGGCACAGCTGCCCATGGTGCGGCAACCGCTTTGGCGTTAATCCCAGCACAGCAATCGGCCGTGATATACCGCAAGTAGTTGACCAACTCATCACAGGCAGCCAAGTGCACCGTCTTCTCGTTTCATGTCTGTGCCAGAAACCTGTTGTGATAAAGATGCATCTTCTCGAACCATGCGTTAAAACAACTCATCTGTCAAGTCAAATTTGTCTTCGTACACACCCCTGCACTGTTGATTGCAACCGTGTATGTTGGTGTAAGTGTATGTGCATGTGTTTGAGTACATAAAGTGTTTCAGAATGGGGCAGCAATTGTGATGCCTGTCGGAATGGAAAAGTCTCACCGAGGTTTTTTTATAAGCATGTGCATCCAATGTCATCTTTATTTTCCTGCAGCATTTCACACGCTTGAATATGTAGAAACGAAACCAACTGCCTGCAATAGCATCGGCAGTTATTTGACGTGCTGCACAATTTTGCTACACAGAGAGGACACACAAGAGTAAAATTTAGAGCCCGTAAGCTGGCACAGTACTCATCGCAGGTCTGACAAACTTCAGAAGCAAGAAATGAAAGTATTGTGCATAAAACTGCGACACAGAGGCAAGATACAAAATAATAGTTCTTTAATGATTACAGGCTTGCATAGTAGTTGTCATAGGTTTGGCACATTTCAGGCGCCGGAAACAAAGTATGGCACTTAGCAGTGCCGAAACATGACACAAGTAGTGCTATGTACAATGTTTGAGATGTTTCGATTAGTGAGCTTTTCAGGGCTACAGGCCTGCATATACTGTTGGGATGCATAGAACGCATTTGCTTAATGCTAAACAGTGTAAAGATGACAAATTGAATGCATAACATTGCGAGTTTTAGTGCTCACAGTAATTGTATCATAAGTAGAAAACCCCATAGGTATACAAACTGGTGCAAAAATATCACATATGCATCAAGCAAATGGGTGTTGGGCAGAAGGTATCGCTCAAAAGCAAAGCAACCCAGTCATAGCGAACAAAGAAATACAGAGCACACTACAATGAACGCTACTTCGAAAGCCATGTGACGATGGCACTGCAGTGAATAAAGGCTTCAGGTTCAGTCCTGGCAGGGGTGGGAGCATTCCCATGATCATGTTCTTTCCTAAACTATCCAGCTACATACAAACAGATGATGATGCAACCACGGATCTTCATTTTGGCCTACACTACATGCATCACAGTCGTCTTGCATTTCCTAAAGAGAAAAAAAATAGAACCAAAGAGTTTGCACGTCGCACTTTCAGCTATTTTCTCATCGATACCAGTAGGCGCCGACCGAAAACACCTCCGCAAGTTGTCTGTGTCCATTTCTGTGTCAAGCGCTCCATGAAATTTTATCGCTGTAGGCTCTGAACTTCAACTGTATTCTATTTGATTTTCAGCATACTCACGGCACCAGCATGGTACTTCGATTTCAGACAACGCCTAAAAAAGCAGCACCTTCTCGTGGAATCAACTTTTGCTTGCAGGCCGCCATGTGCACGCCATGACGCCGCCGGCGCACCCTCGCGGCCACCAGTTACCTAATAGCAAGTATAATTACAAAACTAAGAACGCTTCTACTTGAGCTCAGTGTTATTCAATATTAAAAATAGTACCTTGCCAAAATAAACCTTTGTTTGTTTTATTTATTAGGTATTAATTGCGCCGTGTTACAAAAAGTCAGGAGACGGTCCCTGCTCAGTTTTGTGCCACACTGTGGCAACAGCGTTTGCCGAGGATTCAGAACTACCGGAGCGAAGCCACGCTAAAAGTCACCGGTAATTGGACGATTTCATATCCCGTCAACATTGACGTCTCAAGGCTGCGCCACGGCTCCGTAATTTTGACGTCAGCGGAGTCCGTAATTGGGCCCCTGGCTGGCTTTCCTTATGAGTTAAAATTCCAAAGCGACGCATCAGACGCCCTTCGAGCAGCGCATGCCGCCACTTGCCACAAAGGGACGTCTCTCCGGAAAAGCGCTGACGCAGCACCGGCCAAGAAGTCTTTCAAGATACGAGCTTTACTGAAACCAACACTATCAAACCACATTCAGGTTGTGAGCAGACGCCAGAAAATGACTAGGCGAAGACATGACAATGCAAATAAACAACGAAATCCACCACTGAACAGCCGTGCTCCCGCACGCTAGCCTAACGCATTCTGTTTCCACCGTGTTGATAAGAAAAAAGAGTGGTCGCTAAAATATAAGGCCCACTATAATTTCTGCCCAATACGTACGCCGCGTTTTTTAGGAAATAAAAGAGCTTGATGTCATCACCTAAGCAAGTTATTGTTTTTTTATTTTGCTTGCGTTGAAGGCTTTTACACGGGTATCGAAGAAAAGATTAAGGAGGCTATGAAAAGAGCAGCCCGCTTCTTCAACCCTAGGGCGAACTACACCCATTTTTATACTGAATTACAGCAACTGTGATCGCTACGGCGGCGAACAGAGCGTAGATACCGTCGCACGAAGTCCCACCTAGACCTTCAGTATGCCAGGCGCATACAAAAGAAGTACAAAGCAGTATTCAGACACTTATGACACAACGCTTGCGGACTGCGCAACACTGGATCCACGGAAGTCCTTTTCACAAGTTTGGAATGTGATTCGTGGCCTCCGAACATCCCCTCAACCGCGATACCCGTTCAAATCCGTCGCGCTGCACCAGCAACGCAGCGAGGTAAATGTAGCCGAATAAATCCTTGCAAAGATGACTGGTCTCCCAAACCCACCAGCAGCGGAGTATGGCTGTGATGTTCCACCATCGAAGGATTCCCATATGGATCTGCTATTTTCTTTAGAACTCGACGCCGCGCTAGCTTGTTGCAGACGGTCGTCATCGCCGGGGCCCGACGGTGTGACGTAACCGCGCTTACCAACCTTGGCCAAGAGGCTAGTCGGGCTCTTTTGGACCTTTACAACAAGTCATGGTGTGACGGTACAGTTCCCAATAACTCAGACCAGCTGGCCCATTCCACTGCTTAAACCAGGGAAATAAATCCTAGAGCTTTCATCATATCCTCCGATAGCACTTGCCTGCTGTGTCGGCAAAGTTATGGCACGGCCGCTCGATGGAAGCGCACTGGGTGCGCCCTGCTGCGTCGCGCCGCCGTCAATGGGCAAGCGCGTCCTTGGGGAGTTTACAGTTGCGCCCGCTATTTCTGCTGAGGGCGCCACTGTTCGGGGACACATCGCCGCTTAGGTCGCCAGCTCTGAGCGCGCGGTTTGCTCCTTTCTGGACGCGTTCGCCTCGTGTCTGCGTGGTAAACGCAAACTTTTTCTGTGCGCGTGTGCAATCACGTTAACGTTGAGACGGGATGCGTTTGTTTTCTAAGGCGAAAGCCGTTCTAGGCTCATGGAGCGAAAATCTGTGCGCAGAAGCAGTGCCTGTAATCTGTGCGTCGCATCTGTGCACTGCTGTGTCAGTCGCAAAAGCCGACGTGCAAGGAGGGAGATTAGGAATAAAAGTGATTGATGGTGATAGGTAATCAATAAAAGTTATAAATAGGCATTTAGAGAGGTAATGACTAATGCTAATGACTAATAATGGTAATAATGACTAAAATGATTTGTAATGACAAGTATATCAAACTACAACATTTAATGACCGCAATTCATTAGAAATGAGTAAAAGTGCTTAGCGATGTGTGGTAATTACTATCATAGCTAGGCATGACTCATTACTGCTAATGACTACGAACTGACCAATATGTGAAACGACGGCATATATTTACCACTGCTGAGTCTAAAGGAGTAACCTGCTTGAGTCTAAATAGGTTGGTCCGTCCTGAGAGGCAAATGATAGGAGAAGGGTAGGCTTTCGTCATCCTCCGCTTAAGGGACATCTAAGAGACCCTCTAATTTTATCTGCTGAGCTCGCTTCAAGAAAAGGCAGCAGTGAGGAGTGGAAATGCACTCGCTTCCTCTGAAATTAAAAAGGCACTGAGGTTAAAAAGTGCAGATGCTTAAGCATAATGTCCTATCAGCTGCCGTTGAATTTGCTACAATGGACAGCAGATTGGACTTCTTGGTGATTATTTATAGGTTAACAGTGCAAACAACGTGACGGGAACACCGGAGAAGAGGACGGCACAACCGCGCTAGTTGTGTCGTCCTCTTTTCCTGTGTTCCCGTCACGTTGTTTAACCTATTTAGTTACGAGGGACCTGGCCGGTGAACTACGATATTTAACGATGTGTTGTGAAGCAGATAAACACGATGAGGAAGCACCAGAGGCTTTTCTCGCAGGTTATGTTGCGAGGACATATCAGAAAAAGGTACGAAGGTTTTTTTTTATATAAGCATACAACTTGTTCTAAATTTTGCTGCGCTAGTCTGAGAGGCCTTGCAAGCAAAGAAGCCTGTGCATACATTTATTTATACTCTTGAGATTGTCTGAGCCGATGGGATAAACTGAAAAGCCACGTTCTACAGAAAATCCGGCGCCCGCGATGTTGGCGGAAAGTCGGAAACATACCTCTCTGGTAAGATTGGTTTGTTGGTTGGTTTGTGGGGTTTTAACGTCCAAAAGCGGCTCTGGCTATGAGAGATGCCGTAGTGGAGGACTCCTGAAATTTCGACCACCTGGGGTACTTTAACGTGCACTGATATCGCACAGCACTCGGGCGCCTTGCTTTTCGCCTGTATTGAAAAGCGGCCGCCGAGCCCGGGATTCGATCCCGCACCCTTGGGAACAGTAGACTGCGCCGTAACCACTGCGCCACCCCAGCGGGGCTCTCTGGTAAGAGGCACTTTAGTTGGTGATATGGCCAGACACCTTTGACGCAATGAGGACACATGACATGTTCAATGTGGCAGGAGCTGCCAAACCAGAGAGTCAATAAGATGTAAAGGTGAAATGAGAATTATTGAAAGTGGGACCCTTAGATACCGTGTCAGGCACACTATACTCCCATAGGGCACGTTCGTACGGCTTCGGTAAACAGGGGCTTTATATAGCTATGTGTAGGGCGCTGTTTCATATAATTCGGCGGCTTAAGGCTGCATTCTAATGATATGCGACAGAGGCAGCAATTACGGGATACGGTGAATAAGCAGGTAGCAAAATGTGGCTACTCCAACGAGGCTCTGGAAGGAGATTTAAGAACCCCAAGAATTGTTTATCACTACCAGGTTGTTGCTTAATTTATGCGATATTTGGTAATGGTTTTGAGGCGACATGTCAGTCGTGCAAGAGCCTGTTGCAGGAAATATGGGACAACTGGACTAGTTACAGGTTAATGAAAACCAAGGACAATGGAGGCTTGATGTACCCCGCAAAGGAAGTAATCAAGCTTTGTGAGCTTACGAGCACCTTCATTAACAGGATGATGAAGTCTTAAAAGGTCCGGCGAAGTAGCAAGTTGTGTAAACTTTTGATTTCATCATTTTTTCTCACTGTACACAGTGCCTGCAGCTCATCTATGAAAACAATGATCGTGCCCATGCTGAGGCGCTATGCAAGATATCGTTAAGTTGCGGCACCCACTGATAGCAAGCTTGGCTGGAAGTGTGTGCTGAACAGTAGAGCGACGTTTATGGCTATGGCATAAAACTCTCTCAAGAAAGGTTTTCCATCTGCGATTGGTAATTTTCTTCCTTTTTTGTGTGGCCATTTAATAAGCGTACTCGGCTGCTCGCTGAATCTGGGCTGCAGTTGTGCTCTGAAGCGGGAACATTCTTGTGATCGTAGCTAAGAGTTTCAGAACAGGAACACTCGATGCGCGTTCTTCCAATAAAAATTAAAAACCAGAAAAATTGTATGGGTTTACGAGCAGCCAATAAAAATAGCAATAAAAACTTTCGGCGCATATACGTAGCAGCTTAAGGCAGACCGGCTCTATGAAGAGCGCTTAGTTCGGTCATGCAAAATGCGGGAAGCCATGATGGATAGCGTTCTGGCGTACAAAGTTTAAGGTCTGCAACTAGGTCGAAGGTCCCAGGTTATCATCTAGATTTAACCTAATAAACATCTTCATCTTCATATTTCCACAGTAACATTTGTCAGATTGAGATAGAAAGGTTGGTTACATTTTCACAGAGGTCGCTCATAGTAGGATATTTTTTTATTGGATAGCAGTGTCAGCTTAGAACAGGTTGACATCAATTTGTGCATAAAAGCTGTATGCAGGAATGAGTAAATGGTATAAAAATGACACACGGAATTCGCGACATAGTTAATTAAGTGGTTATGCATTAGGTTACCATAGCAGCTGAACAGCTTCGAATTGTTCACAGCCGGGTGACTGTTTCGTGTGACAAACAATTTCATCCAAATGCAACTTCATGGTAATGCGAGCTCTCCAATCGAGTGGCTTTGAACCACCGTCACATTAAGTTTTTCGGTGTACACTCCAGTATACATCCTTGCCGAACAAGCGCTAAGTGTTGACATGGTCACACTAGACATGACAGTATATACTAATTCGTATTGCCAAATTGTGTGAAGCGGAGCTCTTATATCCTTAAAATAAAAGCTTCTACCACGCCGACGCCTTCCTGAAAGCGCAGCCAGGCGCAGCTCTCCGCGCGCGGCTGTTCCCGAACGGTGGCGCCACGGCGGGGGCGACAGGAAGTAGGCGCCTCCCGCCAGTTTCAGGCGACGTAGCAGGCCGCACCTAGTGCGCTTCCATCGAGCGGCCGTGGTGATGGAAAGAATGCTGCTCAAGCGCGTTTAATGGTACTTGGAGAGAGACCAAATGCATCCAGGTTTTATGTCTGGTTTTCGATTTAGCCGTTCGTCTATCGACAACGTGTCTGTCCTGGCTACATCCGTTCAGGTTCAAAATAAGGATTGTGGCGCTGTATTTGGACATTAAGGGCGCCTACGACAACGTTACACATCAAGCTAATATGGAAGCATTGCAAACCTCTGAGATTAGAGGCGGTACGTTTTGCTGGATACGCAGATATCTATCAGGGAGGTCGTTTTTTATCCAGACTCAGGACGGACCAACCTATTTACACCGGTGCTCACGCGGAGTCCCACAGGGTGGGGTGTTGAGCACAACCCTGTTAACATTGCTCTCATCGGCCAGGTCGATTTGCTGCCACAATTTTCTCAGATGTCTAACTATGCCGATGATATCTGCATTTGGGCGTAACGTGTAACTCGTCCTCAAGTCCGTGCGAGATTTTAAAGGGCAGCATCAATCGTGACGTCTTACCTACATTTGCAGGGCCTTAGCATTCCAAGTGAAAAATGCTCTCTTGTGATCTTCAAACGAAAACCGATGCCACACTATACCATATCTATAAACTGGAAAGCCATTCCCTATGAAAAAAATATGGCCGATTCGACTAGTTAATCAAATACAAAGCAGGTGCATAGCACCGCTTATATCTGTTATACCTTTCATGCATTACGACACCTCTGCGATTTACACTCTCTTCAGTATCTTTCCTCAGCTCACGCAAGAGGCGGCCAGCAGTCACAGACAAACAGCGCCAATGGTTGCGCTTCCAAAACACACAGCACACAAACCTATGGCCCAACCATTCCGATCGCTGCCCTTGGTTGGTAGCGCGCGGGCGGCGGCTTCAAAGTGACTTATGTCTAGGCGTCTTCCTGAAAAGACACCGACAGCAGCTCCCTCTGCCACGCATTCTGCCCAGCCCGCGTTTCGCCGCGATTTATGGCCTCCGCGCTCTTTCCCCTGAAACCTAGAGACAGAGCCGTTAGCCTCGAACCCACAACCACTGCGCTTACGCTGCGCTTTTTAACTGTTTTGGTTTGCCTCCTTCGCGGCACTGGTCCAAGCGCCACTTTTCCGAGAATCGGAACGGACCGAACTGATGGCGTCGCCCGTTTCTTTGTGTTCCTATACCACTTCCGAAAAGCGGCCGCCTGCGCGACCATGATAAATAGACTCGCGTTAAGCTGCCACTTGACCTAGGCCGTCCCTTCGGAATCTCCCCCGCGACAGTGGACCCTCGGTGAACAGTTCGTTTCTGGGAAAAGTCCTCAAGCTGAACTTCCAAAGCAGCCTTGCGTGAACTTCAGCGTCCTAAAGGCCGCGTCTCTGCCGACTATCGACTTATGCGCCTAAGGCTTCCCGGATCTGCCTTCGAAACCATTGCACTTTAGCACGTCGAGCACGGCGAGCTTGTGCCGCAGTGCCAGATGGCCCGGCTTCATCCATTGCGACGCGAAGCAAACGCACACAAGCTTGTGCAACGCTGTCGAGAGACGGTCGCCCCGTCCGCAACTGGCACGCCCCGCTCTCAGGGTCTTACGGCGGTTGCTCCGCCCCCTCAGTGTTAAGTCGCGTGATGCGGGCATCGCCACTTTCCCTTCCTCCTCTTCAAGTTCACGGAGAGATAGGTGGACAGAGAGAGGGGCTTCTACTACAGCTCTGCGGCCGCTCCCCCTCCGCAGTGCTGAGCCGCTAGACGCGCTCATAGCCACTTTCTCTTTCACCCCTTCAAGTTCACAAAGACAGAGTGAGTGACTTCGGAAAGACATCGGCGGAATCCGTGATTGCAGCTAGTAGTGCTACGCACTAAAGAGCCATCACTTCCTGGTAGTTGTCATCGACAAGAAGCTCTCGTGGAGCCCACGCCTGAATCACATGAAAAAGAGACTACTTGCCATTGTCCATGTTCTCTTCTTCCTCGGGGTAAAGTCATGGGGCCCATCAGTGAACTCGATGCTACAACTTTAGCGATTATTATTTATGGCGTACATTATATATGGGGTACGATATCACGAAAACGAACGTTCGGACTCCCCAAAGTGTGCAAGCGCAGGCTCTCGGCATCTGCCTCGGTTTGCCTGAATGCACCTCAACGGCAGCAACTGTTCTCGCTGGGGAACATCCTGTCACTGCCTGTACTGCTGTCGAGACTCTGACAACACACATTAGACACCTCGCACGAGTTCCCAATCACCACCTAACAAATCTCCCAGCAAATAGACCATGTACTACTTTTTCCAAAACCATTGAAGCTCATCGCACTTATCTTTCCTTTAAGTTTACCTCTGCTTCAAGACCGTGCGCGCCCATATGGAGCCTACATGAACCTCAGATTCACTTATCAATTCCTGGCATAAAGAAGAAAGCTGGGGTACCAATGCTTGCTTGCAAAAAATGACGCTGGATCACCTTCACTCTAAGCACAATCGCCGAATACATGTGTACATGGATAGCTTTGTTACGTCAGCCCGCTCCGTGGGGTCAGTGGTAGTACCGGCAAGTTCCATCTTGTTAAAGCTAAAGGCTACATATCTCACCTCTTCGACTGGCGCGGAATCAGCTGCCCTACGGGCTGCGGTCGAATACATCAGCCAGGAACTACCCCATGAATGGCGAGTTTTCAGTGACTCCAAAGCAGCGCTTCAAGGCATGCTAGCTGCACTACGCCACGGCTCAAATGAACAGCTAATTGCAGAGATCCGCACGCTACACCACGTCGAAATATTCAAAGGCCACCACATCATCTACCAGAGGTTGCCAGGACGCTGTGGCATTGCAGGAAATACCCAGGCGGACGACGTTGCCCGTTCTGCCCACAACGACGGACATCCAGTCCAAATTCCGTTAATTAGAGCCGAACCTGCAAGCGGGCTTCGCTGTTCGGCTGTGGAGCTGACAAATTCAGCGTGGAACACCGAAGAGTTCAACCGTCGTGGCATTGGACCAAGACTGCGCCTGCGTATTCCCTACCACAAAACATGTCGTTAAACAACGTTACTGTGCCGCCTATGTCTTTGCGTTGCTTTCGCAAATACGCCTTCCTGATCGGGAAGGCTGAGAGCCGCGCTTGTGAACGATGTGGAGTTGATGAAACGACTGAGCACCTCCTGTGTGATTGTCCTGTTTTTGCAACTTAACGACTTACGCGGCGTACTGCATTGGATCGCCAGAACGCTCATCCCGTAACGGAACGGAAGATCTTGGGAACATGGCCACAAGTCATCTGCGCTTAAAGCCTACAAGGCACTTCACTTTTAAAAAGAGAGTAGCCTGATTGACAGACTGACGTTTTCACCTTGTCTCCTCTTCTACCCTCCCCCTTTAATTCCCCCTTCCCCAGTGCAGGGTAGCCAACCAGCATTCATTCATTCTGGTTAACATCCCTGCCTTCTGCCGTCTTTTTCTCCTCCTCCACCTCCTTCTTTAATGAGTAGTTCGATATATACAAATCTGTCAGAGTATATCCTTCCAAGCAACTGATGTTAGTGAGAATAGGTTTGGCCCCAACAAACGCGACCATGCAATTACCCTTGGCCGTTCCGTGAAAGCATCCCCTTCCAATATATGCCGCACCTGCCCGCTCCCTACCACTAACGCACCTTACTCAGGCAGCCCTGCTAGCCCCATCCAGTCCCAGCATCTAATCTAATCTCAATTCTTAGAGTATCACAAAGAAAAACGGCGCACCGTGAGGGTTGCATCACGAAATCACTGCTGACCAATGGCGTCGGAGGAGACTCGCGAGCGAGATGCGCGCGACAGAAAGAACGGATGGCTGCTGTCTAAACGGGAGCTGGTGACCAAGCTAAAATAGACAATTGCTAACATGTTTGAACAGCCCGCCGAGTGAAAACGACAGCGGTGGGCGCCGACCAGTTGTTGTTGTTGTCCAAATAACTTATGGCACATACCCACAGAGGGGGATCGGCCAAGAATTGGGTAGCAAAAAAGTTTTGAAGTATACTTGCATGAGAAAAAAAAATTATCTGAGGGGTAGAGGAAAGGAGACAAAACGGGAAATAAGTGAAATATAAAATGAAAAGTCCGACCAGTGAGCATCGGCGAAGGTGGCAGCGGGCAGATACTGCGTAAATGCTCGCCGACGCCTTGACTCGAACTTCTGAACTCGGTGGTCCCGATCACTTATAAATAATATTTTACATTGTGTACAGTGGTTGAATTTTAGGTGAGACATTTTGTCGTCAGAAATTTTGGTCCCGTTGCAGGAATGGCCCTTTTCATGTTTCCTGTAATGTCGTCATTCTGAGAGGGGAGAGAGCTCTTTCTCATAATATTATGGTACGCCTTCTTTGCACCGATTATATTTTCATCGCCTCTCAAAGCTAAATTTTCCAATAACCATTATGGTACTTAGGGTGTTGTAAGTAAAATTAGGCAAGAACGATATTTTCCCATACCGTCAGAATGTTGTTGCCAATATAAAAAAATTAGTGAACCTACACTCGAATCATGTTATTTATTATGTTATTGTTCTGCCTTGTCTTAGTCTTCTTCACCCACTATTGTATGCCTGCATTCAATTACTCACTGAATTATCACCCTTGTATTGTTTTCTGGAACGGCTTACTGAGAAGAGCCGAGATTTGATATTCCCCGTCAGAAGTCTGTAAGGAAACTTTTGAAGTTACTCAAAAACACCACCACGCATAATCCAGTGGGCTAAACAATTTGCTGATGGCGTGAGTATTGAAATAGGAGGAGAAGAAGTGACAAGCCTATAAAACAAATCCAGTACGATGACAACAACTAGGTAGAGTACGTTTCTATATCTTCACTGAAGCCTAGTCGAATTCCTCCCATGGCTACTTGCCATATGAGTTAAGGAAGAAGAAGAATGTCCAAGAAAGCCTCGCAAAGCCGTCTCAATGCCGGAGCGGCACCGGCAACCTCACAGAGGGTCACAAATATGGATCCGTCCGACCTGGCTGCAGCAGAACAACTGGCAGATTCTCCCGTGACCTCTTCGGATTGCCAGCAGCAAGTGATCGCATCTGAAGGACCTAAGGGCCGCCGCCGCCATTCTCTCCCCAGCAGCTCCAACCAAAGCACTAAGCAAGAACACAGGGGTTCCGGCTCATCGTTTTCTTTTTCACTCGTCGGGTAAGGCTGATGGATTGTTGTCACAAAATAATGTCCAAGTATTTTCCTACGGAGTGCGACGTCTCCTGCACAGTGTGTGTTGTCGTCACGAATACTGTAGAGGAAATATCAATGTACCAGCATTGCTAATGCCACACGAAGAGCACCTAAAAATGAAGTAATACACGCGTTTAGTACTCATTGGTAGGCTGTGTGTTATAAGCTCAAAAGCAGGTCTTCCCTTCTAAGACGTGTAGTGAACTGCTGCATTAGCAGAGAAATTTCTAACCATGCTGGGTGGCAGAGAGCTCAGGAGAAAAAATCTTGAGACATTCAGAAAGTATACAACAATTAGTGGATGTGTCAGCCTCTCCTTAAGATGTTTTGAAGGGATAGCGCCTCATATTCCGCGAACTAAATATATTTTTGTAGGTTTCTATAAAATGAAGGCGCAGAATCTGTCTAACCTTTCTTAAACACCTGCACCTAATTTGCACATTGGGTAATGGGAAAGCAAAGGTGCGGTATCAGTTACAGTCGTCGGAGGGTATTTGAAATACGCCTCCATTTTTAGTACCACGTTGCGAACATTTCTGACAAAACCCGAAAATACTCCAGGAAATCTGGGTTACGGCAACGGCTTGGTAACCAAACCAGCTGTAATACACTTTGCGTAATACTTCTTGCCATTCAGTTGCACTCTGTTCGCTCATAGCCATGTCCCTTGTGCTAGGAAGGTTTGGCAAAGTGTGCACTTGAATAATATTACGGCCAGAACACTCAATTGACCGGCTGTTAATAAGGATACAGAAATGTTCAAGGCGGCATGTATGAAGTGCTCCACCACAACCTGATCGCAATACTTGCATTGAGAATGCAGGAAGGACTTGAACATAAATTAGTTGATCAAGCTATACTGCACACGGGCACTGACCTATGATTACAAGCGATGATAAGAGCAAACAGAAAGTGATGTAATACATAAACCAGCACGATGTTTTATGCACTGAGTCTATTACAGTGTTCGGTATACATCGGAGGCATGGTGTCATTTTTAGCATCGCGTACGCGAAACTATATGTGGTAAGAAGCACGGAAGCAAGTTTGACGGGCGATACCTGCTTTCTTCAGAATTGCGAACGCCAGGTGTCTGGGGGTCGTCTTCATAAGCATCATCATGCGGCTAACACAAGATATTTGACGTTATTGAGCACCAATCGCCTTTGAAAAGGAAAGGTCAAATCTCGAGTTTCAACGTATAAATTGGTTTTCAAGTACCCGGTTTACCATGTGGGCGTGCAGCAGCGTACCATAGCAGCACACAATGGGCAAACGTTTACGCTAGACAGACTGAAAGATCCACTTCGAATTTCTCTCAACTTCATGGTCAGTTAAACGGAGATCAACCATCACTCGAAAACTCAACAAGAATCCCGCAATGTGTTGATGATTCACGTGTACAAAATGTTTTGGCTATATTTTTCTTTTTCTCGGTTGATTTTACGCTAGAAATCTGCAGTTACAAAGTTGCGATAATATATCACGTACACTTTTCCACAGTCTTGCTGAAGGTGGTGTTATACCAAACCAACCCATGGACTCACCGACGAGCGAAAGCGAGTTGTCTTTATTGCTTGGTCCAGCCCCTGCACAACCACGCTCATCTCGCCGCCACAAGAAGTCATCAGGATCAAAGAAAACCAAAACAGAGGACCGCTTAAACAATCTGCGTGCAGTACAGGCTGTTCCAGAAGTTCAAAGCAGGCTGATCAAGCCAAGTTCTGGTTCAGCGAAGTTGACCTCAGCAGCGGGCCCATCTTCATCGGCTACAATGACGACGACCAGAATCTCTACGGCGCCACAAACACGTCGGAATCAGGAGGTAGAAAACGGCAGAAAACCTGAAACCAAAGCCACTCCGACCGTTCCCGGAGATCTTTCGCCGACCGCAGATCTTGGTTCCACTATTGACGACTCAGACGTATCTCCTCCTGCGAGAGTGCCAGAGGAGACACTCTTCCCTAGAGGCGTGAAATCGCTTCCTGTTCCTGATCCACAGGCATCAAGTTCCCCACCTCATGTTGACAACCTAGATAAGTCTTCGAGACTGGCAGGTACGGCAGAGATACCTGCCACTCCAGCTAAAGCGCTGACGACACAGCCTGATGCTGCCGCGTCTGGCAAACAACAATCCCAGGCTGGCAGCTATGCCTCTATCATAATCTCAAGCAGTGCAGCGGTTGAACATGTGTCTGTTGTGTCGACGGAAAAGAGACAAGTTGAGCCTCCAACAAAAACGTTATTCCAGACGCTTCACCAACAGGCACTGAAGATGGACTCCGACGATGCTTTGCCAAAAGCTGCCTTACCTTTACAGGCGTCCCCTACTTGTACGCAAGCACAGGTTTTGCAAACGAATAGGACAGGAAATGAAAAGCCCTCAGAGCTGCAGTCTCAGACTACCAGCTCTAAAAAGATTTCTTGCGTTAATATTGGTGACGAGGTGACCCTCGAGCATGGCCAGCGTCTGCCAGAACGAAGTCATCCGCACCACGCTTCCGAGCCACTTGAGCTCCAATACAAGGTAAACACAAATCAACTTTTGACCGCCTCAGCATCAGAAGAACCAGTTCTCGACTCGCCCAAGGCATTCATTGCTGAACCTGCTGCACAGTGGATTGTACGACTCTCGGGAACAACATCTGAAAACAGTATACTAAATGATGGACTTGCCCTTCCTCCGGCTCTTCCAGCAATACCTTCAGCGTCAGGTAAGTATTTCTTAACTATATCTGCTTCTTCCCGCCGAATGATACCATAATAAATTATAATTATTCCCTAAAGCACCCAAAAACAAGATTCCTCTAAATCGCGAGGCGCAAATTGTTACGTAGTAGGCCGCTTCCTGCTTGATACTAGCTAATCTCAAATAGTTTTATGGTTGTGTTTAGGTTGTTTTCTCCAACACTCGAGATTTCTCTGCAATGCTTAGATGCATTAACAGCAGAGTGAAAACCTTGTCTTATGTAAACATTGCGGACGAATACCCTTACTCGGCTGAGTAGAGGTATTGTGAGAGTGTCTTACCTTCATTCGTTCAGCTCTTAGATCGAATTCACCAAGAAATCGTTAGTGAGATATTCTGTGGACCGTCGTTTACTTGCGGTACGGACAAAGCTACCGTCACGCTTACTTACCTCAGCCCCTGAACTGATCTCGTGCTTTTCACTGCTAGTTTCTTTGCTGTTGCGCAGTACAGCCTTTCCACAGACACTGACCACGGCAGAGTGGATATGCACCCTGACCGCTGCCCTGTAAGCAATTGGACGTTTTCAGAAAACTATTTCAGAAAAGCTATGAATGGCATTGAATCAATATAAATTGCAATACGAACCCTAATATGACATATACCCAAGAAAACGAAAATAATGATGTACTTCCTTTTTGTTGATTTAGACAAATTGATATAGTCTGCACAAATTCCCGCTACATGAATGCATGATGGGTGCACCTTGTAGCTGTTACCTGGCTTTACCGATGGAAAATGTAGTATAGTTGCGCAACAAAATATATTCTTCCAGCGATTGTAAATGGCTTCTCATTTATGGTAGCAAAACCATATTAGCTCAGGAGCATTGTCAGTAAGGCCCTATATCAGTGCAGCAAGTATTAGCTGTCGCAGACAGCTCTGTGGAGTTTGCAATTGTACTTGTGGAGGAAAAAACGGATTTCCTGCTTTCAAAGCTCTATTTTCGTTTTCTTCGAAAATGACAGTTGCCAATACAGGCCAAATATATTTTTGATACAATGACTGCTGCGTATTGGTGAGGGAGAGCGCTTATAGTGCTCTTTAGTCTTCTTTTAAGACCTTGAGTTTTGCTTTCTAGTTTCGACGATTTTATTGACGACCATTTCGGAGTTAGGTCCAGTCTTTTCCAAACGAACCCGAGCAGCCCCACCGGCCGGCTCAGCAAGCACGTGGCCAGATGTGGCCATGAGACGGTGCCACGACCGCCGTCACTGGCCGTTCCTCTCCTACGATGAATGGAAGCTTGCTGACGTAAACATGCTCCCTCGCTTTTTTTCGTGGGGTGATAAAACGTACGCGAGTATTATGTGCGTCCTACGATTTGGTGCCTTCAGAGCACTCTGCTACGGCGAAAGGGAGCTCAGTACAGCATGACTCGCTCTACGCTCATTTTTGGCTGGCGCTGCGAAGCGGCTTTCGTTCAACGCTTTGAGCATTATATACCAGTACTCAGCTTCCGCAGCTGCAGCGATTGGGAAAACATTTGCTTTTCTGCTCTTTTGGAATGACGAGAACGTAACGCGACGAATGGGACTGAAAAGCTTGACTATGCTTTTCTTCCGTTTCTTGATCTTCTGTTGTGACCATGACCGACTTTGCTGTGACTCTTTCTTAAGCTGGAAAGAACAAACGCAAGCCCTTGAGATGTTTCAAGTACACGCATTGCTCTATACTGAAGTCGAAACGTAAAAGTGTGCAAAATGTTTTCGTGGTGGTAATTGTCTCTTGCATTGACCTGCTGGTAATTTTCAAGTTTCTAGAGCAAACTGCCCAAAACGATGTCACTCTTACACCCATCATAAGTTTCTTTCGTTTTCACTCAAGCTGAGAATAAACCTAATAGCAATATGGCCGGTAAATGAATAGTAATTAAGAGAGGCGACATTAGTTCTACGAGTTTTTTTTGTGACGCTGTTATCGAGCCGCATGATTGTTGATATAGTGGCGCAAGCAGAATGGTGCATTCAGTAATTCGATAGTTCAAGTTTTCGAGTGCAGCCTTCAAGTGAGACGAGGATCACCTTCTGTAACTGATACTTCTCGGCCTTGATGAAGTGCCTAGCCGCAGCCTGCTGTGACTTCAAGGAGAGATTCAATTCAAATTAGAAAACACTTCCTTCATAGGTACCTCTCATAATACGAAGTATTTTTTGATGGATCATATTTAAAGACGTATTTACAGCACGCTTTCGCTTTTGGTAAATGGGTTTGACACAGTTGCACTGCTTAATTGAGTTTCCTGCATTAAGTCTGGCGTTCAACTCCATCATCATAAGCCGGGCTACAGCCATTGCAAGGCAAAGGCCTCTCCCACATTTCTCCAACTGACCTAATCCTATGCTAACTTCATCTACTTCACCTCTGCGAACTATTTATCCTCATCCACCCACCTGTCTGCCGCCCTGCTAAGCGTTTTCTTGCCTTATAATCCAATTGGTTATCATAAGTGGCCATTGGTTATTCTTTTATCGCATTACAAGCCTTACCCATGCTCATGTCTCCTTGATTTCAACTGAGACGTCAATAATTTCGCTGACCTATTCTGCACACTTTTTATCTGTTTACCCCTACCATTTTTCGTTCCATAGGTCTCTGAGTGGTCATCAGCTTAAGAACCTTTTTCGTTAGCCCCCACAGTTCACTCTATAGATCAGTACTGGTACGATCAACTGTTAAATCCTGTTTCTCTTGAGCGATATTGGTAAGCCGCTAGCCATAACTTGCGAGTACTTGCCGAATGTGATCCATCCTAATAATATTTTCGTAGTTATTTCTATTTCGTTCTCCAGAAACTTTGGCGTTGCAGTTACGTGCACAATTACGCATTTTATGTTAAAACAGCTCTGGAAACAAGAACAGATAGAAAGACAAACACTTTGCTCAATTACGCACTTCTGTGCGTACCAAGCAGTGGCAAATATGACATTGGTGGATTTGCCGCATTAACTGTGTAGGAATAGCCGCAGTTGAAACCGAGGAAAATAGTGTGGGCTGGTTTATTTTGCTCCTCCAGCTCAGTAAGGTTTCACAGTTGAAAGACTAGGCATCTTATTTTGTGATCGCTGCAAACGAGAGAAACATTAATAATTTTTAAATTGTGGTGCTTAGGATAGCTGTGTGCTAATACTGAACGCACAAGGTATTTCATGACCGTAGCCTTTCGGGGACACCTAAAGTTGAGCGTTTAGCGATTTTTGGTTGGTTGGTTTGTGCGGTTTAACGTCCCAAAGCGACTTATGCTATGAGAGACGCTGTAGTAGAGCACTCCGGAACTTTCGACCACCTGGGGTTCTTTAACGTGCACTGACATCGCCCAGCACACGGGCGCCTTGCTCTACGCCTCCATCGAAAAGCTGCCACCGAGGCCGGGATTCGATCCCGCGTCCTTGGGAACAGTAGTCGAGCGCCGTGACCACTGCGCCACCCCGGAGGGAGCGATTTTTGCTTTGCGTAGCACCCTCCCTCAGTAGCATAGTGCTCGAAGCTACCAAATCGGCTACGCGCATGCCATCCAGCTACAATTTGTCGCCCCAAGGAAGGCATTGAGGAAGAAGTCACTTGTCAGCCACTACATTCACAGCCGAACAGCTGCGGCCACCGACGGTGAACGTAACACTGTTGCCTGCAACCGAAGGCGGTCCGCCGGCCTGCGAGGCTTCTTGGATGTTTGCGGTAGACTGTACATACATGTATGCTCCCAAGACTTAACACGAATGATGGAAAGCGCAGCTTGAACGAAAAGGCAGTCCAAGCTAGTGCCGCGAAGCGATAGTCACCCGGTGCGAGGTAATGCTGTCAGTACGTTTACGGCGGCTGAAGGTAGTTGGTGCGCGACCTACTTTGACTGAGTTTTAACTATGTCCGATCTCGGCGTAACGGAGGGTTCGTTAAATCGGTGTTACTCCGAGATTAGGTTGCTTAGGGCCTCGAATTTCCGGGATACGCGATTCAGTTTCCTTATCGCGGAAACCCGAAATCGCGCACTAAACTGCAGTAGCTCGCGTGCCTAATGAGTTTCAATTTAACAGTGTGGATCTAATATTCTACTATATGGGCAGTGTAGTGAGCTTTACAGATAAATTTTGCAGTAGATAACTGCAACGCCTTTCCTGACCGTGCGAGGCGGCAACCGAGAAAACGCGCAAAAACGCCTAAATATAAAGCGCTCAATATGCGCGACGACTGGGCACATTTGACGAAGCCGTCAAACCCAGGTGCGCACTAGCTACCATCAACCGCCGTAAACATACCAAGAGAATTTTCTCGCTCCCAATTACTATAGCTTTGTGGCGCTGGAGACAGTCCTAGCCACGTTTTGTTTCTCGTGTTGCCTTTTGGAAGCCTTTACATATGTAGCCATTTGTTCTTATTACTTTCAGAGAAGAAACGATACATCACTGTCGATATGCTTAATGTCGAACTTGAAGTGAAAGTGTTAACTTGTGCTTTCTGGGGCACATTCCTTAGCAGAAATCACATTATCGTCTTTGTGTGACATATTATGGCACCAGCAGCTTTAGTCCATTTACCCTACTACGCATAAATCACAACTGTCATACATAATATGACACGTAAAGCGTTAGGGTCATTTGTTTAACCTACACCAGCTACACCAGAGTAGGAAAGTTCCTATACCTACAATAGATTTTTGGTTGGTTGGTTTGTGGGGTTTAACGTCCCAAAGCAACTCAGGCTATGAGAGACGCCGTAGTGGAGGACTCCGGTAATTTCGACCACCTGGGGTTCTTTAACGTGCACTGACATCGCACAGCACCCGGGCGCCTTGCTTGCTGCACTGATGTGGCTGCTGTAGGTTAAACAAATGGCCCTGTTATTTCTGCATTCAGGGACGCAATACAATATAATAATAAAATAATAATAATAATAATAATAATAATAATAATAATAATAATAATAATAATTGGTTCACAGGGAGGGAAAGGCGCAGTATCTGTCACACTTGTGTCTGTGGACACCTGAACCGTGCCGTAAGGGAAAGGAGGAAGGTCGGAGTTAAAGTGGAAAGAGAGAAAGAGGAGCTGTAGTGTAGGGCTACGGAGTAATTTCGACCACCAGAGGATCTTTAGAGTGCGATGACATCGCACAGCACATGGACGCCTCTTCGTTTCGCCTCCATCGAAACGCAGCCGCCGAGGTCGGGTTGTTGTTGTTGTGGCTGTAGGAAGAAGGAAAAGAAAATGCACGGGCCTGCTACTGGCTCTGTAGCTGAGCCACCTCCGCTGCCTCGTGCAGATAGAAGAGAATATAGAGAAGAAAGAAAAGCAAGCGGGAAAGAAAGACGCGCGCCGCAACAACAGCCGTCGTCCACCACCAGCGGTGGCGTGTGCAATGACGGCCTACAACAAATAAAAATTCGGTGCCAGGCCAGCCACCGCCGCAAGCAGCGGTGACCCACCTGCACCGGGGGTATTCCGGAAAGTAGTCGGGCGTTTTACAACTGCACCACCCCGGCCGGGCACGCAATATAACGTAGCTCAACTGTCGGCAGTGGTCTTGAAACTAAGGCATATCAGATATAAATTGATGTTGCAAGGCCAGTTCTGAAATGAAACATCGACACTGGGCAGGCGGCTTGACCCATTGACTTAATTATTTCTTATGTTACCGTTAAAATCAGAAGTATCTTCGTTTGGGTTCGTGCAAGTAGGCGTAAGATATCAGGCTGTTTTATGATCTATGTAATGGAGAAGAACCAACGCGTCAATCAGCTTTGCTGCGAGCTTTTGTGGCAGCTTTCAGCTTCTGTCTTACGATGATAGTGGTACAAATACTGCCATAAAACCAGCGGAAAAGCTGATTATCTAATGTGTTATATGATCCCCTGCGAAAACAATTTCGATTTCAACAGGATTGAGTTCACAACTTGTAACTAGGTTTTCAATCCGGGTGCGACTTTTTTCAAATCCTACGACAGGACTCAATGCTCAGTGAAGTGAGATAAATTGTATTTCACTGATGTGCCGAATGAACATCGGAGTACGAGCTAATGCGAAGGTTATCAATACGCAGTGGCCCTCCTGGGTTAAACAGTGCTCAAAGAATATGTGTACACTTCATGCTCAGCCTCATAGGTTGAACCGGCTAAACCTGGGACCATTAATGTGCTACTGTTGGGCGAAATATCAGCAATGCCTCCGGAAGGCGACACTAGCCGCGGTCACATCGTGAACTCTTTGAGGCTATGAGCTTAAACAGCTCTGTCTATCACAGTGATTCTGCATTTGAGGATTAGCTGAAAATTCAATTTACCGCCGAGAGAAATTCTATGCTTTGAATGGTAAATGACTTCAACCCACCTCGTACTATGTCCATTGAGCTCGTGGTACTCGATGATGCAAAGACATTTAGCGTCATGTATTATTACCAGTGACCTTTCAGGCGTGTTGCGCTATCGCTAGGAGTAAGTTCTCCGTCTGTGTGTCGTTTGCAAATCCGTTTTCTCGTAAAAAGAATCTTAAATGCGTAAACCTTTCGATGAATGAAAGGAATGTGTTAAATTCGCCAAAAGTTAGCTCATAAGTCGAAGCTTGAGCTTTACCCTAATTTCAAAGCAAAAGCCTTTAATGCCTCATAGTTGTCAGCAGGAGCTGTTGGCACAAGCTGCCGGCAGATGGTGTTATACTTTCGAGGGAAATAGTTATAAAGCACTTTGGACCACTAAAGTGCGATGAGATGAAAGCTATTAAAGCGTGGTTAATTGTAGCCCTCCACTACGGCACCTCCCTTCCTTTACGGCATGGTACAAGTGTCCGCGGAAACTTGTGACAGATATTCCTTCTTTTTCAAACACCGCTGATGGCTGCTGTAGTAATGCCTCCAAGAGAAGTTGGTCTGCTTCCGTTTGCTGTGTGTCGCGACGTTCGAAAAAGCGGCAAATGAAAGATGCCTGGATCGGACGACCGGGCGGGTCAGCTTCGTATATGCATGAATCGCCTGGTAACGTCACGGCCTGTCATGAATTTACATCGCCCTACCCTTCTCAAACACAACCAGCATTTCATTGAATGCATCAAACTTCCCCGGCGCTCTATAATTCGTTTACAGGAAATGAAAAACGCAGTATCTATCACTCGCGCAATTCCGCTATCATCCGCTATCTAGACAGGAGAAACTATAAAAAGCGTTTCGCGATCTGTCACGTAGCGCAGTGGTGGAGCGCTCGGCTGGGAATGAAATAGATGGAGGTTCGATTCCAGGTCGAGACCAGGTTTATTATTTTCACTCTCGCTTTTGAAAGCGTGGCAGCCTCTGCCGACAGTTCCCGCTGGCGAAGATGAGAGTTTGAACGCTTTCGCCTTATTAAATAAACCTTGTACCATGTGTGGTCATGTGTTCTACTTGAGCTCTGAAGGGCTGGGATAGGTAGGTCCTCGTCGCTTGCGAAGCGGGCTAGCCTGCCACCGAAATGTTTTTCTATTGTAGGCCGTCATTGCACCCGCCACCGCTTCGATGATGGACGAGGGCTGTTTCGGTGCGCGTCTTTCTCCCCCTCTTCTTTTTATTTCTTCTCTATCAATCAAACTAATCAATCAATTAGTTTTTTTTATGCCTGCACGAGGTGGCTCAGCTACAGCGCCAGTAGCAGGCTCGTGCATTTTCCTTTCCTTCTTCCTGCAGCCACAACAATCGAAGTAGTAGATGAATAAATTGATTTCCAGGAAAACAAAATGAAAAAAAAAATATGGCTGAGGCTTAGGTTGGTTAAGCCTGGTCGAATGCGAAGAATATTGAATGCTAAACTCGGCTCTTCTGGGCTCTCTGCAGCACGCCGCAGCCTTCGCTTTTCATTCCACCGCTCGGCTGCACTCCCTGGAGTCATCGCCACCTTTTGTGAGAGTCTACTGGAAGCGAGCGTTGTTGTTGTTGTGGCTGTAGGAAGAAGGAAAAGAAAATGCACGGGCCTGCTACTGGCTCTGTAGCTCAGCCACCTCCGCTGCCTCGTGCAGATAGAAGAGAATATAGAGAAGAAAGAAAAGCAAGAGGGAAAGAAAGATGCGCGCCGCAACAACAGCCGTCGTCCACCACCAGCGGTGGCGTGTGCAATGACGGCCTACAACAGATAAAAATTCGATGAAAACGACATTAGATATTGCATGAGTTTGAGGTACTCATCCGAATGCGATCAACGAGTAAATGTGGTATGTCGACACCACAGACTAGGTGACAATATACACCTAAAATAAACTACACAAGTGCCACCTGCATTAAATACTACTGTGCTCCTATAATTTAGCAGCTAGTCATCTATGAGAAATATGTCAAATAGCATCGTAAAAAAAAAAAACTGGCGCCCATCGCTGCCAGCCAACACGTAGCCACCGCACTCAGCGCGGGCGGAACAGGTCGCTCTTGCTGCCGCGGTTCGTCGGCGCCGAATCGCCGACACGGCGGATTTCCTTCACCACCTTCAGAAAAGCATGCTCCGTTCATATTAAATAATACGCGCTTAATTTGAGAAAAGAATCTAAAACCATTGCCTTTACTGAGGACCGCTGTTATGTAATGACATTTTGGAAGAAGTGATAACAGCAATACAAGCAAATTTCTGCTTTTAGCAGCTGCCGCTGGTGTGGTGCAGCTCATTCGATTTCGTTCTCTATAGATCCGATGCTAAGGTGTCGCAGAAGTTACACCTTCCGTTTACTGTAAGACAATTTGTGAGACAACTGAGCTGATGCTAAGGTAGTTTTATGAATAGGAAATTTACTATTTCCAAAGCACTTCAAGCTACGGCCTTTTTGCGAAAGCGTTTAGGCGTAGCAATGCCTAGTGCCTAGCACATGGCCAGAGCGCCGTCGTCGGCCGCCTTCGCGGGCAGCGTGGTTGCGGTAACCTCGCGGCATCCGATGTAGCAACCGTTACGAATTTGCAGTATTCTTTTTCGATGAGGCTAAGCTCGAGCATTTTTCGACGGACTTTAATACGCCGAATTAATGATTTGGCCAAGCTGTAGGGCGATACTTGAATGGTCTATAAAATCGCCGTCGGACAATACACCAGATACTGCCTATTTTACATGTTGCTATTGATACTTCTTTTAATGCGGAAAGTGTACGTTGTTGAAACTCGTACGCGTTTCGCAATCGAGCGCAGACGTGCGTACCTTCCGTACCCTTTCGTAAACAAACTCCGCCGACACAGCCGCTAACTACGTAATTGATAGTCCTAATCAAAACGTTGGATAAAGGTGTGCAAGCCATGAATGTCAATTTAAAGGCTGCTTTCGTTTACAGCGCCTTCATCTTCGCAACGTATTAAGGGCACTCCAATATTTGCATATCAATCATAATTACCATAATTTGGAAATGGCATTAGCTTTGGTCGTGTAGCAGCGCGTCGAAAAAATGACATTAACCTGAACAAATGTCATTCGGTGAGTTTTCTTGCTTT
Source organism: Amblyomma maculatum (assembly GCF_055883805.1). NCBI lineage: Eukaryota > Metazoa > Arthropoda > Arachnida > Ixodida > Ixodidae > Amblyomma > Amblyomma maculatum. Next base: position 452,715,985 of record NC_139344.1, on the reverse strand, counting down.
CTCCGTCGAACAGCCGCGATTCACGGCCCCCGCAGTTCTCGTGAAGATGCATCACTGAAACTTATACAAGCGTGTTCTTGGCAAGATTTTATGTGTTAGAAAAACCAACTACGCAGCAATTCTTCCTGGACATTGCTAAAGGTTGACAGCGGCGTTATATATGTTAAACCGCGACCAACGACAGAAACACGACGCGTGCACATAGACGCTGAAACGAACAGCGCCCCAGTGAGCCCGCCTACGCTTTGCTGCTTCGGCGACAGGCGGCGTTGTCGGCGTTTTGCGCATGGCGTATAGCGTAGTCTTCGGGAGTTAGTTTGGGCATTGGACGCGGCTTTCACTTCCTTCCCGTGGCGCGCGTCGCGGCAGCGTTCATGTTTCCGACCGACGAATTGGCGGTCGAGGCGGCGCCGGGCGCCGCCATCTTGACTTTGCATGGAAGTAGGAAAGAACTTAGGAGAGGCCCTGACGTCATTTTAACGCGACAGCGTTAAGGAGGTCGTGTGGCAGAAAAGCCGGTGTCGTCGGCGTCGGCGGCGTTGGCCGTGAGCGATAAATCCCGGCATGCACTTCATAAATAAATAGCAAGTTCCAAGATGGGCTGGTTCGTAATCGAACCAGGGTCTCCGGAGTGTGAGACAGAGACGCTACCACTCAGCCACGAGTTCTATGCTTGAAAGCGGTACAAAAGCGCTTCTAGTGAATGCGGTGTTGCCTTAGAAACGTGCCGTAGAACGTTATACTGTGGTGTATATCGGTAATTATGACCATGTTACTTACAGAAGTCGCAGTTACACGAGTAGCGAAGTAAGTTTCCGCTACATTTCTTCTGCGCTCTGCGCACATGCAGAGCCATCTTGCGACAAACACAGAAGAACCCCTCGCAATGTGCGGCGCTGCCCCGACACGTGGCGCGCCACTCGCCCCTAACGTTTCGCTGTGCACCCTCACGGGTTGTAAAATCAAGCGTCTTTCTTTTCTTTAGATCACTATCTTCGCTCACCCGCTTCTCCCCTTTGGGCCGCGCGGGTACCGGTGCGAGGATGCCCCAATACCCTTGCGTTTAATAAGTTTTCTCGCTCTGTCCCCTTCCAACATCCAGCGTGCGTCACTCGAACAGTGGTGTTTAGGCGACGCGGCTCCTCTTTCCGCTCACAGCGCGATTGCTAGGTGCAGCGTCTGATGCCGGACGCCTCTGACATGATCGCTGCGCCGTAGCGCTTCTGCAGGGAAAGCGTCCCCTGCGATGTGTGCAGAGCTGCTTCCGAGGAATCATGCTTCTGCGTGGTGCTCCCAAGCGAGATAGAGGACGATCACATCAAGGCGTCAGCCCCATGATCGCGTCCGCCTTCATGGCGCGTCGCTGCCCGGCTTTCTCCCTCCGAGGCACCGAGTTCTTTGGTTCGTTCCGCTTGCTCAGGCGCACGTTTCGTTGCCGCGCCGAGCGCTGCGTTGCTCGGCGCTCACTGCGTGATTCGTGAGTGCGAAGTCCTACGCGGGATGCCTCATCATTTATTGCTGCGCCGTAGCGGATTGTCTTACACTCCTTGGCAGGTCGACGGGTGTTGTATTTCAGGGCCTTGCGCGCTCGCTGTTGAGACGCGTGTGATGGAAGCGGCGTCGTCTACCAGTGCCGGTACGGCTGGGCAGTGCGAACGAGGTGCAATAACGCTATCGCGTTCCACTCTTGAAGGCGAAGCTTAAGCGTCCTCCAAATTTTGTTGAAGCCGACGCGGCCGCGCCGCGACCGAACGCTGCAACGTCTCTCCTCCTCTTTTACCCTCCGCATTTTCTTTCTCCGCGACGCTCACGTACCTAGGGCCCTTAGCAACGCTGTTGCTAGTGGCCCGGGTTTTCATAGCAACAGCGTCGCCGTTGCTAAGGTCCGACTCGGCTAACCCTAAATTTGGACGTCACTTCCGCCACAGTTTCTCCAATGCATCGGGAACGGCAAGGGCCTCTCCTAAGTTGTTTTCTGGGGCTTTGTCTTGGAAGCGGCGTTTAGTCGCTTGAAGTAAAGCTTGTGGGCGATTCCTCTGCCCGAGGGATGCGCACGACAAATACACAGAGGGCCGTGTAACAAACATCTTTATTCTCAGAGGGATCGTCGAAGTCGGTGCTAGGTCGTCGTCCGGGGGGCTGCAGCCTGCGGGTCGTCTTCCGTGCAGAAGCTCCAGGCGCGAAGCAGGAGTGAAACAACACGAAGAGGCAGGGACCAAGAGAGAGCGACGGCGGCGCGTGGCTTCCTTTATAGCCCCCTCGCGCGGGACCGGTTATCCCCGAACGAGCGGGGAGAGGGAAACAGGCACCGCGCAGGGAGCATTGGGATAGTGGCGCGGCCTTCGAATGCGCGGCGCGCACGGGCCTTACGGATATGTGGTGCAGGGCCCCACATCTCCCCCCCCCCTCAGCGTCCGACCCGGGCTACGCCAACAGCCGGGCCATGTCCATGTCCGAGCCCGGGTCGGTGTAAAATATGAAGGCTTGTCGCCTGGCTCTGGCGGGATGCCATGCCATCTCAGCTGGTCCGTGGGACGGGAGAAGCAGCAGGCATGGCGGGACTGTTCCGGCTGGTCCCTCTCCGGCGGCGGCCACATGCTCGGGGTCACAGCGCAGCTGGGCTCGGCCACGGATACGCTTGGCAGCGGCCCTGAGCTGCTGCTTTACATTGTTGACCACTTTTCACGTGGCGCCGGGCTGGATGCACATTGCAGCAGGCGTTACCGCCCCGGGCACACCTGGCTTCCTGAGGCCCGTACTCCAGGCCTGGGCAGCGGGCTCCAATCCAGATTCGTTGAAGACGGCCAGGATGGCCGCGCTGGTCACAATGATGGGCCACAAACCACTACAAACTAGGGGGGTACCCCCTGTTGAAGTGGCCCCTCCTTGAACCATGCGCTGGTTCATCTGGCTGCTGCAAAATCTTATCAGAATGCATTCTGAAAGAAGCAAAGACGTTAGACAAAGTAGTGCACTACCTTGGCCTTAGGTTATAGCGTCGGTTGCGAACCGGATTTCTACCTGTACGCCTTAATTTGGGGGAGATCGCTGCATTGCTTTTAGCTTCCCCCGCTTCGCAGTTATCGTCCTTACGAAGGTGGTAAGCTTTCAAGTCTGCGACATGCACCGGACGAGCGGTTTCACTGCTCGCCAACAACCGCAGCTGGTAGGTGAGTGGCGTAGTCCGTGCCGTAACTTCGAACGGTCCAACCCACTTGTGCGCTAGCGACGCGGCGAAACCACGCGCTGCCGCGCGCTGCACTGCCACAAGGCGCTCGCGGAGCATTGCGCGTACTGTGTAAGCGGAGGGGGCGCTGGCCCCGCCGAGTCAAGTAGGGCGTTCTCTAGCGGAAAAGCGATCTCTTTCCCAAAATTCAAGTAGGCAGATGTCATACCCACCGACCTGTTCACGGGTGTTCTAGTGGCGAAAGCCAGTTCGGACAGCCGTGCATCCCAACCTCTGTGCTGCTCGGTCGTCGCGACCAGCATACAACATTCCGATTCACTCTCTCGGTTATGTTGCTCTGAGTGTGGTAGGGACTAGTTTTCCTGTGGCGGATTTGAATCGCCCGACAGGAATCAACGAAGACTGTGCTTGTGAAGTACGAGGCATTGTCTGTAATCAGGTCGGAAGGGAAACCGAAACGAGTGAATTTCTCCAACAGTTTCTCCCAAATCCGTTCTGACACAAGCTTCCTAAGGGAGAAAACCTCAACCCACTTGGAATAGTGGTCCGTTATTACCAGGATATATTGGTGTCCGCGCGCGGAGCGAGGGAGGGGTCCCATGATATCGCACGCGACCACTTGCCACGGATAGTTGCTAACTACCGGCTTCATCATGCCAGCGGGTTTCCCCGCCTGAGGCTTGGCTACCTGGCAAACAGGACATGTACGGGCGCAACCCAGCACATCCTTTCTCATACCTGGCCAGGTCGCGACACGGCATAACTTATCGTAAGTTTTACTGCCGCTGCCATGGCCTGCCAGCGCTGAGTCATTGAAGTACTGGAGGAATCGTTTCCGCAACTTCCTCGGGACCACGACTCGGAAGGGGGATGCAATCGCCTCTTGGTTTTGTGGGGTTTAACGTCCCAAAGCGACTCAGGCTATGAGAGACGCCGTAGTGGAGGACTCCGGAAATTTCGACCACCTGGGGTTCTTTAACGTGCACTGACATCGCACAGCACACGGGCGCCTTGCTTTTCGCCTCCACCGAAAAGCGGCCGCCGAGGCCGGGATTCGATCCCGCGTCCATGGGAACAGTAGTCGAGCGCCGTAACCACTCGTCAAGTTGGGGGATGTAGCGGAGCAGTAAGCCATCATCGCCCAGCAGATACGCGTCGTACTTGCCCTCAGCGTTCCCGGTGTTAGCTGCACTACTCGCAAGCCCCGTCAGCACCCACTGGCATAGACCGTCTGCTTTCTGGGCCTCAATTAGCTCTTCCCTACTGACCGCTACTCCCCAAGACAGATTTCTCTCTGCCTCGCTTCTTGGCAGGCGAGTAGTCGCCGCCACCAGCTGCTGCGCCTTCTCTCTCTCGCAGCACAGCGCGACAACTCTGTCCGCCTCCTTTCTCTTTTTAACTACGCAGGGCGCGACACTCGCGTCCGCCCAGTCCGCCCTCTCCTCCTCTCCACTAGCGGCGACGCCGCTTTCAGCAATGCTGGTCTGCGCCTCTTCTGCGCTTCTGCCAGCCTTCAACGGTGTGCGCGATAACGCATCGGCCACCTTATTCATGCTCTCCGGCGGTACTCAATGGCGTACGCGTAACGTTGCAACGTCAGCGCCCATCTCGCGAGTCTGCCTGCGGGGTGTTTCAGCCTCTTTAACCACGAAAGTGCCTGGTGATCTGTCTGCACGGTGAAAACCGCTCCGTCTAGGTACATGTCGAACTTTGACAATGCGAACATTATCGCCAGGCATTCCTTTTCGGTCACGAAGTAATTACGCTCCGCCGATGTGAGCGCGCGGCTAGCGAACGCGACAGGGCGCAGCTTGCCCTCGCGTTCGTGCAACAAAACAGCTCCTACACCGGCATCACTAGCATCTGTCTGTAAGACAAACGGCTTGCTCAGGTCGGGGAGGCGCAAACTAGCGGTGTTCGCTATCGCGCGAGCCAAGGCAACAAAAGCGTCATTCTGTTCCTTGCCCCAGACCCACTTCGAGCCTTTACGCAACAGCTGGTTCAACGGCCTAGCGAGCTCTGAACAACAAGCAATGAATTGCCTGTAGAAAGCAACCATTCCCAAAAACCTCTACAAGCTTTTCACGTCCGTCGGGCAGGGGTAGTTCAGAATTGCCTGCAGTTTGTCATCGTTCGGTCTCAAAGTGCCATTATCAACCACAAATCGCAAGAGGTTCACTGTCTTTGATGCCAACTGCACTTTCTTTGGGTTGATCGTTATACCCGCACGTCTCATTCTTTCAAGAACGAAATTCAGGTGAATGAGATGCTCTTCGAATGACTGTGAGAATATGACGACGTCGTCGAGGTACGCCATCGCGTAATTGAACCTTGCATCGCCCAGCACGATGTCCATCAATCGCATGAACGTGCTTGGTGCATAAGACAAATCAAACGGGAGTCGAGTAAATTCGAAGAGCCCGCGGTGACAGGTGAATGCGGTTTTCTGAATGTCACCTTCCGCCACCGCAATCTGCAGGTACCCTCTGCTTGCATCCAGGACTGAGAAGAACCTTGCGTTCCCTAACGCGTACATCACAGCCTCGATCGACTGGAAAGGGTACGCAACCGTAGGCGTCAGTGAGTTGAGCTTTCGATAATCAACAGACAGCCTGACCGAACCATCTTTCTTTGGCGCTAGAACCACTGGGGACGCCCAGGGACTTTGTGAGGGTCTCACCGCGCCAGTATCTATCATCTCGTCAAGGGCGCTGTCGAGAAGCTGTCTCTTATGCGCGCTTAACGGCCGCGGGTTACATCTGAAAGGGCGCGCATCACCCGTTTCGATCTCGTGCTGAAGCAAGTCGGTTCTGCCTGGTTTCTCTGTGAAGCAATCTGAAAACGGGAGTAAAGTTTCCACGAGCCTTCGGCGCTGACTACCGGTTCCTGAGAAGGACGCGATAATTGCTTCTAATGGGCTACTATTCAGTGTCGCGGGGGAGCCCTCTGCCACACAAGCGTGGACGCTCGCCCGCTGAGTGACGCATTCCTGTTTGGGTGCGCTAACAAAGGGAATGAGGGGGGTGAAGGGGCTGTAGCGATAGCCGTTCTCCCCCATGTCAAGCACAATGCCTTCGCTCGAAAGAAAATCTCTTCCCAGAATAACTGGTATGGCTAAGCCGGGCAGATAGACGAAGTGATGTCTCCGCTTCCTGCCGTCAAAACGCAAGACCAGAAGTACCGCTCCCTCCGCTTTTGTCTTCCCTGCTGCTAAGCTCAAAGGGGTTTTGGCTGGCCTGACACGGATGTTACGTCTACGGCAGGCCTCGAAAACACCATCACCGACCAATGTCAGAGTTGAGCACGTGTCAACGAGTGCCGAGTAGCTTTGACCAACTAACCGCACTAGCATAAAAGGGCTCGAGCGCGACAACATTCCTTGCGCTCTACAGGCGAGGGGAACAAAAGCCTCTGTGCCCCCGGGGCGGTCGCCCGATGACGCGGCGTGGGAGTACATTTCCCATTTTCCGCCGTGGCTACCACGAAATTCTCCCGCCTACGGCGACAGGCTGGTGTTACCAATTATGGCCGCCGGCGGTGCGCGTTTCCCTGCATATGCCTTGCTTGACACTCTCGTGCCACGTGGCCCGGCTGGTTGCAATTCCAGCAAAGCCGATCGTTCACCTACCGCGCGGTCGGGGGATGCCGCGTTACACGAAGCGGTTGGGGATGTCTTTCCCCTCTCTCCGCGCCTGTGCGGACGTCGCTGGTGAGCCCAGCTCGACGCCGCTGCTCGAACGCGTACGGGTCAAGAGCGCGAGGAATCGCGGAGCCTTCCGCTGGCCTTTCCTGCCCTACCGTCATTACGTCTGCGCCACTGTTGCGCGGCGCTGAGTCTTGGCCTCCGGCCCAGGCGCATCGCGGCTCTAGCGATTCGGCTGGCCTGGGGGGTGGCTGGTAGCGCAATTCAGCGAATAAATCCGCCTGTACTACCTTCGTTTCCTGTGCTAGGGCCTCGAGGTTTGCAAAACCACGTCCCCACAAATACAGCTTGAAGCGCGGATGGCATTGCCTGATCACGCGCGCGACCTGTTCAAGATCGGTTGCCGTGGGATCTGCCCTCTTGTAGAGCTCCTGCATTGCGCATACATACTCGAGGAGGCTCTCCTCTGGGTGCTGTGTGCGCAACGCTAGCTCCTCAAGCACCCGGCGCTCGTAATCGGGCGGCAAGAACTAGGCGCGGAAGCGATCTGTGAAGTCTGCCATCGACTGGAAGGCCGGCTGGCAGCGTCTCCATCGCGCCGCGTTCTCAACAAGTGCCACGGGGATTACCTGCGCTAGCACCACGTCGTCTGCGGAACCCAGTGCCGTCTGATAATCCTCGAGTTCTTGCAAGAACTCGTGGACTGATTTCACGTCCGTGTAGCCGGAAAAGGAGGGAACCTCTACATTTATCCGCGGACGCGAGATTGTCGCCGCAGCTGTGGCTTGGTTGGCGCCAGCCACCGAACCGAGCTGACGGGTGCACACCGACAATATTTCGTTGATCTGCCTCATTAGGGCGGCCGCAACGGTAACCTGCGCAGACTCTACTGCGTCCCTTACCTCACTTCCGGACGCACTGGCATCCGAAGCGGCGGCCCTATCTGGCACGTCTTTTCTCGGAGGCATTGCACTCAACAACTAAGGCCGCCCGGGAGCCTACACGCGCACGACTACCACCCAGCCCGCGTCAAGAGGCTAGTCACAAAGGCTAAACACTTCATAAAACTAACATAGGCACAAAAAAATTAAAACACAAACCGCCTGACACTAAAAAACACACGCATAACCCAAAACAAAATTAAAACACCGTACAAACACTACTATACCACACTCCGTGTCATCTGCACACACGATAGCCATAAACTCAAAATGGCGTCGCGCCTAACATACAAAGGACCGGCCCGTCGTGTTGCCGTGCGCTGCCACGTTGGCAGAAAAATCGTCCACACGGGTGCTAATTCAGCCCCAGTTGGGTGCCAGTTGTGGGCGATTCCTCTACCCGAGGGATGCGCACGACAAATACACAGCGGGCCGTGTAACAAACATCTTTAATCTCATAGGGATCGTCGAAGTCGGTGCTAGGTCGTCGTCCGGGGGGCTGCAGCCTGCGGGTCGTCTTCCGTGCAGAAGCTCCAGGCGCGAAGCAGGAGCGAAGAGGCAGGGACCAAGAGAGAGCGACGGCGGCGCGTGGCTTCCTTTATAGCCCCCTCGCGCAGGACCGGTTATCCCCCAACGAGCGGGGAGAGGGAAACAGGCACCGCGCAGGGAGCATTGGGATAGTGGCGCGGCCTTCGAATGCGCGGCGCGCACGGGCCTTACGGATACGTGGTGCAGGGCCCCACAAGCTTGACTCCGAATTTGCGAATAACCGTCGAATTTATGTCTCCAGTTGTGGTTATCAAGGTCGACAACATCGCCTCAGGGCGTAGCCGCGTATTTGATTCACGGAAGTTGCCATTATTTCCTCGGAAGGCCAATTCCGCCAGACCAGCAGGCTTAGCGATGATGATGATGCTGATAAACTCTTTATTTACTCCCAAAGAAGGGGAACCAGCAGAAAGACTGGTTGCACTGCTAAGAGAAGGTCAGCAGGGATCCCTTGGGACTGTGCGGCCTCCAATGGGCGCAAAATGAGCTGGCGCTGTTGGGCGAGCTAGGTGGTTCGCAGGAGGGACTCCCACGCATCCATTGTAGCTGTATTGTCTGCGTTGTGTCGTATACATGTCCACACCATGTGAATGAATGTGGCCGGTTGTGAGCAGTGTTTGCAGCTAGGTGCAATATGATTTGGGAAAATTTTGCTATATAGCCATGGGTTGGGAAAGGTTCCTTTTTGTATTTTGCGCCAATGGACGGCCTCGCGCCGGGATAGTTCCTGGTGTGCAGGGGGGTATAGACACCGTTCGAGCCGATAATGCTGGAGGATGTCCGTGTATGCAACAAGGCGTGAATGAGTGCCTTGGGGAGTGTCAGAGGAAGCGGCAGGCTGAGGAGGGTGCTCAGCCCGGTAGCTAAGTTCTCGGGCTAGAGCATGCGCCTGTGCGTTCCCGCTGAGCGCCTCATGAGCTGGGGTTCATATGAGAAGACGAGATGTAGACGGTAAGGGAAGAGATCGGAGGTTAGTGTGTGCCTGTCGGCATATACGACCTGCATCGAAGTTACGAATTGCCTGCTGGGAATCGCTAACGACTACTTTGGTGGAGGGGTCGGTCAGAGCTAACGCGATGGCAACCTCTTCTGCGGTGGTAACAGTTGCTGCGTTGAGGACGCTGCAGGCGTTGTGCCAATTTCGGTGCGGTGCCAATGCAACCGCAACCATAGCGGGGCGACGGGGGTGGTGGGAGGCATCTGTGTACGTAGCGTCGGGGCGACCGGTAAAACGTTTGTGGAGTTGCCGGGCTCGGTCGGCTCTGCGCTCTGTATGATACTCTGGATGCATACGTTTGGGAAGCGGAGGTATACGAAGACTGAGTCTCTGCTCAGGCGTGAGGTCCATATACGTAGAAGTCGCCCTCAGAGGAGTGATTCCTACCTGGCTCAGTACTGCACGGCCCGCATGTGCCTGCGAGAGGCGCTCATATTGGGAAGTTAGAGTCGCTTCAATCAGCTCGTCGACTGTGTTGGAGATCCCGAGGGTCATCAGTTTGGTGGTGGAAGTGGACATGGGTAGACCCAATGCTGTCTTGTATGCCTTGCGCAGTGATGCATCTAGTCGCTCCCGATCTGTTCGCTTGAGGCGAAGGTAAGGGGCAACATAGGCAATGCGCGTACAAACGAAGGCTTGTACAAGGCGCAAAAGGTTGGATTCGCGCATGCCGTTATGCTTATTGCCGACTCTCTTGAGCAGGCGGCTAATGTGGATTACAGGTTGATCTATTCGCTGAAGAGTAGTGGCGTTTCCTTCATTATCTTGTAGATGAAGGCCCAGGATACAGATTCGGTCGGTACAGGGTATCGGAGTGCCCTGTACTTGCAGATTGAAGGATGCCGGAGGCGATCTGGGGCGTCTTCCCTGGGTTGGGACAATGATGTATTCAGACTTGGTGGCCGAGCAGGATAGGCCGACTTTGGCTAGGTAGGTACCAACGCGATCGATGGCTGTCTGCAGAGTCTCCTCGATCTGGCCGTCACTGCCGTGTGTAATCCACAGAGTGAGGTCGACGGCGTATAGGCTGCGGTGCAAGTGGGGGATATCTGCCAAAAGATTGGGCAGGCCATGCAGCGCAATATTGAACAGGAGGGGGAAAAGCACTGAGCCTTGGGGTGTATCCCGGCTTCCAGGAGAGATGGTGGAAGGAACTCCTGAGCCGGTGTCGAGTTGCACTGTGCGGTTCGTGAGAAAGTCGCGTATATATGCATACGTTCGTTGTCCCACCCCTAGGGTCTGGAGGTTCTGCAGAATAGCTTCATGCCGGACATTTTCAAAGGCCTTCGCGACATCTAGACCAACTATGACTTTGGTGTCCAAAGTGCTATGTGTCAGCACATGATGCTTGAGCAAGAGCATGATGTCTGAGGCCACAAGGTGTGGTCGAAAACCAAACATCGTGTCTGGAAGTAGGTGATGTTCTTCTAGGTAACGAAGAAGACGGGACTGAATTACATGCTCCAATAGTTTTCTCACGCAGGACGTAAGAGAAATGGGGCGGAGGTTTGAGAGAGTAGGTGGTTTACCCGGCTTGGGGATGAGCACGAGGTTGGCGCATTTCCACTCTTGCGGGATGGCTCCCCGCTCCCAGCATTTTTGCAGAAAATCTGTGAGAGCATGAATGGAGGCATCTTCGAGGTTGCGATGCATACGGTTAGATATCCGGTCCGGGCCTGCAGCTGAGTTTGTCTTCAGACGATTGAGCTCAGCTCGTACCTCCGGTAAAGTGATGGGAGCATCTAAACGGACGTTTTCCTTCCCCTGATAAGGTGGGAAAAATTTCACCGGTCCTGGGCGGATGTAGGTGTCTACTAGCTCCTGTTTGAGGGCGTCGGAGGTGCCCGGAAATTGGTGGAATATACGCTGGAGCTGCTGGCGGGCTTGGAACTTGCTCCCTTCAGGGTCGAGGAGGTGACGGAGTAGTTTCCAGGTGCTTCTGGCGTTAGGAGCCTTATCCATCTGGTCACATATATTGTGACCAGATGTTTGTGTCCTTTTGATCTTCGTCCTCGTCCTTCGCGATGTTATTCCAAAACATATATTGCGTGTTTTGGCGTGTAAGCTCTATGGCATAGTTTTCGATGTTTGGATTCGGGCGAGCCGTCGTCGAAGATTCCGATCCCACTTGCGAGTTTGCATCAGGGCCTCCAGCTTGCGCTTGCGGTCCCACAGTTGAGCATAATATCTGTCGCAGTTTGGTACGGAGTCTTCCACAGCAGCTTCACCAGTGACATCTGCAACTTGTTTGAGGATGTCGGCGCCGACGTGGTCGGTCGATAAACGGCAGTAGATTTGAAGAAAATCGGCCTACCAGGACGACGTTTGTGTCCAGTTGTTCCGCTTAGTTTTCCGGCTCGATCGGTGCCAGTTTTGCCGGGGTAGGCTGACTTGGGTGGCGGCCCCAGCCGCATATTGGCGGAGCCGAAACACACGCGTCTGCTCAAGTCGCGCGCTCGCAGCGCCCCCTCTAGCTGAGGGCTATGGAGTCATTTCGAGTAGGGTTCAAAATCTTGTACTCCGGTTCAGTAGCCGAGCGTCTTTCAGTAGCCGATCCACCGTATTTTTCAAGATACGTATTGAATGTATACAGCCCTCCTAAAGACAGGCACGCAAAATTGGGTTCCCTCATAAAGAAATTTCTGACCTCAGTGGGCCATTCCCCCTGCGTGATTGGGGGCGACTTCAACGCACCACACCCTTCATGGGGCTACCCGGCAGCGACACCAAAAGGCAGAAAACTGGAAGAAGTAGTGACGCAAGAAGGGTTATCGACCCTCACCGATCCCACTTACCCTACGAGGCTGGGAAACAGTGTCAGTAGAGATACGTGTCCTGACCTGACGTTCACCTAGAACATACAAAGCGCCATTTGGAAGAATACCGAACAGCACCTGGGAAGCAATCACTTCATACTCTCTCTGGAGATAAGCACAAATGCGTGCAAGCGCAAAATAGGTATCGCAAGAGTTACGAACTGGGACAGGTGGAGAAAGGCCCAGACATCTCCTGCAAACCCTATTACCGACTTAGAGGAATGGGTTAAAGATGAGGTGCACACTTTGAAAGCCTTTACAAAAGAGGTCTGCACGACAAAGGACTGCCCAGCGGTCGATACGCACCTTCTACATTTATGGGAAGCGAGGCACTCATTGACAAAGAGATGGCGCAGACAGCGGCTTAACCGCAAACTCAAGAAAAAAATAGAGGAGATAAACAAAAAGGCAGAATCCTATGCCATATCCTTAGCCAGACAGAACTGGAATTCGCTCTGTGACGGTATTCAGGGGAAGCTAGGGGTGTCAAAGTCTTGGAAGCTCCTACGTGTCCTAATCGACCCCAGCAGCAGCAAGTCGGCCACTAAAGACAGGCTCACGAAGATCGTGCACGCCACCCCGGGTACGGACACAGAGTTGATGGAAAAGCTCAAGACCAGGTATCTGTGCACTGACCAAGTCGTGGAACAGCCGGAGTATTCTGGGCTGCCGAATCCCGAGCTGGACATCCCACTCACGAAAGAAGAAATAAAAGCAGAAATCGCGGCCATGAGAAAAAATGCAGCTCCAGGTCCAGATCAGATAACAGCGAAGCTCTTATTTAACCTCAGCGATGACACCATCACCTCGCTGGTGGAATGCTTCAACGAGCAGCATTGGGCTACAGGAACGTTACCAATATCCTGGAAGACAGCCGAGGTTCGGTTCATTCCGAAACCGAACAAACCCCTTAAACTGGATAATCTAAGACCGATATCGCTGACCTCGTGTTTGGGGAAACTCATAGAGAGGGTCATCAACACGAGACTGAGTAGATACTTAGAAGATAACAACCTCCTACCTAACACTCAATTCGGCTTTCGCCCACACCTATCAACACAGGACGCCCTGTTGTACTTGTACAAAGACCTCCTTGAGACACCTCCCAAGTCACAGACAAGGGCCATCCTGGCACTTGATTTGAAAGGAGCGTTCGATAACGTTCTACATAAAAATATCCTGCAAAGCCTCGCCGATACCAACTGTGGCGCAAGAACCTACAACTATATCAAAAACTTCTTATCAGCCAGGCAAGCCACTATAAACTTCGGTGGAATAAAATCAGATCTCATCACTCTAGGCCCGAGGGGAACTCTGCAAGGGGCGGTACTGTCACCCCTCTTGTTCAACTTAGCTATGAAAGATCTACCAGGCATTCTTTCCGAAATTCCCGGCATCAAACACACATTGTATGCGGATGATATCACTGTCTGGTGCAACTCGGGGAGTGACGCCGAGATCGAGGAGCGTCTTCAAGCAGCAGCGGACACGGTGGCCCGGTACGCCAGGGAGAGAGGCCTCCAGTGTGCGCCGGAAAAGTCCGAGTTGCTAATTCTGAAGAACCCGAGGACACCACTAGCACAGAACATCTCGGTGTATATAGAGAGCCACCCAGTACAGAAACCCACGGAGATCAAGATCCTAGGGCAGTATATCCCGCAGGGGCGACAGAACACCACCACAATGAAGAAGCTTACAACATCCACCGAGCAAATCCTCCGTATGATACATCGTATCCGAAATAAACACCATGGCATGAAGGAAAGGGACACCATCCGCTTGGTACAAGCTTTCGTGATCTCGCGGATAATGTACGGGACGGCATTCCTTAACCTCTCCAGGTCGGAAATTGAAAAGTTGGAGACACTCATCAGGAAAGCCTACAAGACGGCCCTGGGGCTACCGAACTCCACGCCAACGGCCAAGTTCATGGCTCTAGGAGTACATAATACCCTCGAAGAGATGTGGGAAGCACAATGGCTCTCACAACTCCATAGGCTCGCACTTACAACACCCGGCAGAGAACTGCTCGAGAAGATCCATGTTAATCAGCCCTATACAATTGACCAAAGGGAAGAGGTCCCACGCGATGTGAGAAGACGCATCAACGTGTACCCCATTCCGCGGAATATGCATCCCGCATATAACATCGAGAGGAGGATAGCAAGAGGGGAAGCCCTGCAGAAGAAATGGTTGGTTGGTTGGGTTTGTGGGGTTTAACGTCCCAAAGCAACTCAGGCGATGAGAGACGCCGTAGTGGAGGACTCCGGAAATTTCGACCACCTGGGGTTCTTTAACGTGCACTGACATCGCACAGCACACGGGCGCCTTGCTTTTCGCCTCCATCGAAAAGTGGCCGCCGAGGCCGGGATTCGATCCCGCAGAAGAAATGGGACAAGCAGACTAACACCCTTTACGTGGACGCAGCAGGACCACACAATGGAGTCATGACTATCGTAGTCTCAACGCCTGCGGGGTCGATGGTGAACTGCGCCTCGGTGAAAACATCTAACCGCACTCACGCAGAGGAGGCAGCTATTGAATTAGCTGTAGCATCTAACCCCAACGCCGTTGTGCTCACTGATTCTCAAAACGCCTGTCGCAACTTCAATTACGGATTAATTCATAAGTCAGGGTTGTCATTGCTAACTAAGCACCCACCCAACCAAGCATCAATCATCTGGTTTCCCGGTCACCTGGAACTACCAGGAGGAAACGAAGCCGCTCACAGGCATGCCCGAGCTCTTCTATACCGGGCGTCTCCCCCTGATGACCATAAAGGGTGCCGTGACCTGATAGGTTTAGCAGTGTATGCTGACAATCTCGCGCCATACAGAACAGCCAGAAAGGAGTACCCAACACCACACAAATCCCTCAATACGTTAGAAGAGAACATCCTTAGGAGACTACAAACCAACACATACCCAACACCAGCTAAATTACACCTGTGGTACCCTACACTATACTCTCCGCAGTGCCCACACTGTGGAGAGGTAGCTAACCTCTACCATATGATGTGGGCATGCCAATTTAATCCCTTAGTTGACCCCATTCCCAACCCCTCGGAGGAGCAGTGGGAGGCTATTCTGCTCAGCGATGATCCTGATCGTCAGCACTGGCTGGTGGGGAGGGCCAGCGCAGCAGCAGCAGCCAATGGACTACCGGACTAGGCGGCCCACCCACATGTTCTGAGAATACTGAATAAATAAAGATGTTTTCAATCAATCAATCAATCAATAGTGAATATAACAATAATTGGTCGCAGGAAAGGAAAGGCGCAGTATCTGTCCCACTTGCTTTGTCGACACCCAACGCAAGCTGCAAGGAAAGGGAGAAAGGTGGAAGTGAAACGAGAGAAAAAGGAGCCGGTAGTGGAAGGCTGTGGAGTTATTTCGACCACCTGGGGAT
Organism: Amblyomma maculatum; assembly: GCF_055883805.1. Lineage (NCBI taxonomy): Eukaryota > Metazoa > Arthropoda > Arachnida > Ixodida > Ixodidae > Amblyomma > Amblyomma maculatum. Next base: position 452,700,444 of record NC_139344.1, on the reverse strand, counting down.
CTTTAACGTGCACTGGGGCAGGTAGCTCACCGCCGCTGGCAGCGGGGTCTAGCCTGCTAGTTGTAGGCCGTCACAACACCAGCCACCGCTTCGGTGGTGGACGACGGCTATTGTTGCGGCGCGCGTCTTTCTTTCCCTCTTCCTTTTATTTCTTCTCTATTTTCTCTTCTGGTAAGACGCCCGACTACTGTGCCGGAGTACCCGGGTTCGAACCCGACCTCGGCGGCTGCGTTTCGATGGAGGCGAAACGAAGAGGCGTCGTGTGCTGTGCGATGTCAGCGCACGTTAAAGATCCCCAGGTGGTCGAAATTACTCCGCAGCCCTCCACTACGGCTCCTCTTTCTCTCTTTCTACCTTCACTCCCATCTTCCTCCCTTCCCTTACGGCGCGGTTGCGGTGTCCACAGAAAAACAAGTGAGACAGTTACCGCGCCTTTCCCTTCCTATAAATAAATCAGTTAAGTTAAATCTCTGTCTGCACGATGCAGCGAAGGTTGCTCAGCTACAGAGCCAGTAGCAGGCCCGTGCATTTTCTTTTCCTTCTTCCTACAGCCACAACAACAACAGCACTGACATAGCACAGCACACGGACGCCTCTATTTTGCCTCCATCGAAACGCAGCCGCCGGTAGTCGGGATCAAACACCGGCACAGACCAGGCATTTTGGCCACTGCACCACCGCAGCGGGGCTATGTAGTGGAAGCGAAAGTCACTTTTGCAATTTTTAATATTTAGACTTTTTTGTTGTTCGCACTCTTTCCTGTTTCTACTCTTTTGTTTTACTCTTGAATGTCTGTTTTCGATGTTATACGCCACGACGAGGCTTAACTTAAAGCTTTGCAAGTTTTGCTCGTTTTTTTGCACGTAATGTTCCTCTTACAAAGGGTAACATTCGGTCGAGAATGATAGATTAAATGGAGGGGAAGTTACGCAATGACTGCCTGGAACTGTTTGTTCCGTTCGTGAAAATAATAAAGCCTTGTTGTTAAAAACGATATTTTTTATGCCGTGTTATCCTATATATGTGCTTGTGAAAAGAGCGTTAAAAGGGAGTCTTCTTATCACGCAGGGGCGAGTGAATACTTCGAACCTTTAGCAATTCCTGCTCCGGAGTCGGTAGCCACCACAGGCCTCGTTGCAAGTATGGTCTCTGCTGCTGCGACAACGCCCACCCCGATGCCGAGAGCACTTTCAAGGTGGACGCGTGTGCTCTTCGGTGCCCCACCTTCCGACTATCGGGAGCTGCGTGACAGTGTAAGTGGGAAGAACTACTACGTTTTTTAATGCAGGCAGCAAGCTACAAGGCGCCTTTCTTTAGTTAGACAGAAATGACGATGCAAGGGAATTGTAATGAAATTACAGTGGCCATTGACCTTCTTTATTATTTAGCTCCCGCTCCTTCTATGGGAGTATTTTTTCCCCGACTTACATTTTCCACATAGGCTGATGTGCTAGCTTTTTTGTCACATACTCTCTAAAATCGCTTAACAAGTATGAAAGACACTGCGCTGTCACTGCAGGTTGCCTCTGGTGTGCCGTACCTGCAGTCTAGACTGTCTCCATCCACAATCCACGGCACGAGCTCCGTGGAGGCGAAAGGATTCAAGCGCATCCTTCAGTGCTTCATATTTGTGGCGTGGGCGATACTGATGATAATACTGGTGTTGCCGCTAGGACACATGCGTGTTCGGAAGACTACCACGGCATCACCTGTATATGCTCATACATACTTTACAACGTCGCTGCATCGTCAGAAAACTGCGACCAACGCGACGCTTTACAGGCATGGCAAGATAACCTAGACACCAATGTGTAACAAGGTGATAATATTACTCATTTCAATCGATGTGACTTCGCCTCATCACTCGAATGCATCATTGCGTGAAAGGAATATCCTGAAATGAGCTCCCAGTTACTAGAAACATGCGCTCCAGTTGTGTGTATGTCACAACCCAAAACACCCTGATGAAGTGCGTTCAAATTGAAAGTAATGCTGGAATTGCAAGATTTAAAACAACGCGACTGAGATAGAGGTCAATGCAGGAAGTGTCCGAAAAGCCTGCATTGGTGTACTGCGTACGCTGCTATATTGCAAGTCGTAGCTTATCCCACTATCGAAGAGCTGTTTTGGCGCCGAATCACTGCCTTCGCCTGCGGAATTTCAGGAGTATCAAACACATGATGCCTGCTGTGCTGTGTGATGGGGTCCGCCGGATTAAAACATTGCAACATTCATTCATGAATCCTGTGCCCCGTTCATGATTTGGTTTCGCCTCCAGAATCTTTTTCAATTAAAGTCAATAAAATGCCTCTTCTCCAGGCTGTACGTGTTCTTTGTACAAATAAAAAGAGGTACTGGCGTGAACTTCGGCCGGACATCAGCTGCTTTCAGTTGTTTGCGGTGGACAACCTTTCATCTTTTCATCTGAAAGTCTGCATTTTTATCATTTCAGGTTGATACGCTTTTATTTACCGTTGTTCAGTTTCTGCACCTTTCTCACAGCAATCGTTTTTATTTTCTACTGTCAATGAAAGGGTGTGCTCACACAACGAAAGAGGGTGGTTGATTTTTAAACTATTATTTATTTATCTTGTATATATTGCTACGTGGTGGCATGAGAAGCGATGGAACACGTCGACACAACAGAAACAGAACGACGGGATCACATGACGATGAAATATGCTTTTATGGCCAGCGGGCCTGACGCGAGCGCTCCTCCCCGCGCCACTGCCCGCTTCGTCATCTTCGTAGCACTACCCGGGGCCACCGAGCGATCGTCCCGATCGATTGCTAGAAATTCATTGCATGAAGTGACGATGAACACACACACAGTATTAGGACATGAAACGCTGGACACCACAATGAATGCGAAAATGGGATGAATGTTTTCACCGGAGCGTCAAGTCCAATCTTCACCGTTTGCCGAAGGCCGAGGCTTATGGACACGCCGAACGGCTTGGACGGTGTTGCTGTCTTCGCTCGAGTGGTCGTGAGGTCGCTTCGTCGTGGGGTCGATAGGGTTGGCTTTGGGCTCTTCCTGGTCGTCGTGTGTTGTGGTCAGGGCTGGGGACGAGGCTGGGGACAGCGGCTGGTTGGGTCTGAGCAAAAAGGGCTGGGGCAGAGCTGGGCGGCGATCTCCACGGGCTTTCGGCAGATGGTCCCGGCGTACGGTTGGCTTCGACGCTGCAAGGCGAGGATGGGGATGTACCGCACCTCCAGCCAAATGTTACGTGGTGGCATGACAAGCGATGGAACACGGCGATAGAACAGAAAGAGAACGACGTGATCACACGACGATGAAATGTGCTTTTATGGCCAGCGGGCTTGGTGCGAGCGCTCCGCCCCGCGCCACTGCCCGCTTCGCCATCTTCGTAACAATATGTTTTCATATATGTACCGTATTCTTCTTCGTTACGGTCAGCTCGAAGGAAAGAGGGTTATTGCGGACTGTGTAACAATGTGAGCTTGTGACGGATGTCCTTAGGCCCATAGCACGTGTAACATATGCGGCACAACCACGGTGCGATGTCGGACTCCAGCTCTGAGCAACCATGCTGCCTCGTCATTTCTTTAACGCGTTTCCAAATGAGCTGAGTTAGGTGTCCCTTTATGGATGAAAAATAGGGTGAAAAACAGGCATCTCTTTATGAAAAATAGGAGAAATGACGAACAGATTGTTCGGCTGGTTTAGGCCAGGGCAACGCTCTTAGATAAAGACAGTTGGAAAACTATGATGACGCACCGCGCTGCAAACGCGGCGCTGTAAACGGGTAAAACCACGGAGCTAATACATAGGGGGAAATATTAAAATACTATTAATCCTCTTCTTTCAGGAATGCTACACAAAATAAATTTTGTTTGCATTTTAACACACTTTCGTACGCATGTAAAAGCCACAACGTCTACTGAGGCGTCTGAAGCAAGGAGATAGCAGATGCGGCTCAAGCGTGTCGTCCGCTATACATCTTCAAACACGGTGGCGCTTCATTCGTACAAACTTGTTTAAAAAACGCAGACGCAACTGTATCTTCTGCTGCATTGCTGAAAGAAGAGGGTTAGTAGTTTTATTTAAATTTCTCACTCAGTGGCCTCACCCATCTACCGCAGCCGGGGAGAGGGCCGCTGCGGTCTCAATGCGATCCACTTAAGTCAGATCGGTGATCGTTTTGGCCCACTTCGCATCGCGCAGTTTTCCAACTGTCCCTATATAAGAACATTAAGAACATTCCTCCAGGGCTTCGCTGTCTTTTCCTGTTTCACGGTCCAGGTAGACGACCCCTAGTTCGACGTCCAAGGACACGCTGGACAGCGCCGCCTCCTGCGTTATGCCCGAGGCAAATTTTGTCGTTTTGCTGCACACTCCAGGATATGTGAAAAAGAGTGGGGCAAGTGCCGCGGGCTGTATCTTACTCCTGATATGTAAGTTGGATATGTGTTAGCTGCTATGAGGCGCAAGTAAGCAGCCTGGGTTGTTGTCATTATGCTAAGTGGAGAGGGCATTTACGTCTTACTATTAATTAAAAAGACTAGCGCATGTAACAAGGTTATAGACATAGAATAAAGAAAGGACTAGCGCTAAACATCAACTGAAGGTTTCTCCAGTTCCTTGAACTATGTTTGTGCTTCGGCAGGGGTAAAATCTGTTACTGGAACTAGCCACACACAAAAAAGGACATTTTGACATATAATCTGGACCATCCTAAACTGGTTAAGCGAGGCATCGCAAAACGTTGCCTGCTTGGTGCTCTTGAGAGGTCATGCCAGAATAAAAAGAGGGTATTTTTCAGACGCAAGTACATCGGTTCCAGAAGGCCGATTTTTCTAATTATACATTGAAGGATGTGGCGGTATCACTCATGAAATAAATCAGGGCAGGTGGCTGACCTGTAATGGAAGCAGAAAAGGTTGCAAAAGCTTAGGCGGACAGACATATTTTACGTCCGCCAGCTATCGCACCGGTTGAGAAAAGTTGGAGGCAAGTGCGGTGTGGACGTTTCGTGCACTGCCCCCGAAAAGCTGGTGAGCATGTGCAAAGCCGTCAATGAGAACAAGAAGCCGGTCTGTACCGTAAACCACGAACGCAAGTTTCTACCTTGCGTACCTTGAACTGCAGGCGTCGTTTGCCGCATTCAATTCTCCCGCGGTGATGCTACGTGCGGCAGTCTGGACGGTGCTTAAACGAACGGCAACGAGAGCACCATAAGATGGTGGATTCATTGGCGGGGGCCGGTCATTTGGCTAAACATTGTAAGCATTTGGGAGTGCGTGCCAGCGTTTGACGCCATGAGTGTACCTGGTAGGAGAGGCACAAGGTTAGGTCGTGAAATATGTGAGGCCTATCACAATAGCAGGGAAGGTGACAACTTTGTCAGCGACGTTTACTTCACGTGTCCAAAAAAGAAATGTACCTGAGAAACAGTTGGCCACGTTTCCATTAGTTTTTATATTGTTATAACCTAGTATGCGCATGCGCGACCGAGGTTTATTTATATACCATCAGTTCAGTTCAGTTCAGTCGTTCAGTCGTGTCCGAATCTTCGTGACCCTATAAACCATAGCACGCCACGCTGTCCGGTCTCTCACTATCTTCAACACATCACATAACTTCATCTGCAGCGCCTCGAGGATGCAATCTAACCATCGCGTTCGCTGCCTACCCCTTCTCCGGTGACCCCCAACCTTTCCCAACATCAAATCTTTCTCCAGCGACTCCTCTCTTGTCATCAGATGGCCAAAGTAACTAAGCTTTAACTTTAGAACTTGATCCTCCAATGAGCATTCAGGGTTTATGTTCGACAATATCGACCGATTTGATTTGGCAGTCCAGTCAACTCTCAAGAGTATCCGCCAGCACAATTCAAACGTGTCAATTCTTCGACGGTCAGCTTTCTTCACACTCTCGCATCCATACATCACAACTGGAAAGAACATAGCACAAGTTATACGGATCTTGGTTGGCAGTGTAATGCCTCTGCTCTTTACTGGGCGGTCAAGGCTAGCCGTGGCTCTATTTCCCAGAAGCAGGCGTCTCCTAATTTCATGGCTGCAGTCTCCTTCCGGGGTATTCTTGGAGCCCAAGAAGAAAAAATCTGTCACAGCTTCCACTTCTTGTCCCTTTATGCTCCAGGACTGGATAGGGCAAGACGCCATGATCTTTGTCTTTTTAATTTTCAGATTAAGCCGAAACAAACTTCCCAGTTTTTTCTTGTAAGCGCATCAGAAGTCTTTTGAGTTACGCTTCACTTTCTGCCATTATAGTGGTATCATCCGCATATCTAAGGTTGTTGATACGTTTTCCAGCAATCTTCGCGCCAGCTGGAGACTCGTCCAGACCGGCTGTCCTCATGATGCACTCAGCATATAGATTAAATAGACTGGACGACAATATAGAGCCTTGTCTCACTCCTTTCTCAATCGGAAACCAATCAGTAAGGCCATGCCCAGTTCTGACAGTGGCCTCTTGCCCTTCATACAGGTTCCTGAAGAGACATATGAGGTGAATTGGAACTCCCATATCTTGGAAAGCTTGCCACAATGTGCTATGATCTACGAGGTCAAACGCTTTCGCATAATCAATAAAGCAGGAGTAGATGGGTTTCTGGAACGCTCTTGCTTTTTCCATGATCCAGCGAAGGTCGACAATCTATTATTATGTACCTTAGTGTCATAGTTAAGCCTGAGGCAATGTTTAGCGGTCGTCCTACCTGCCTTTTTCAATGTCTTTGACCTTTAATACATATGGCATTCTTTTTAAATATACTGACACACCAACTTGCCTAGCTTTCCGCCTTGATTGCATTGACGTCTTACCAGCCTGCCATATTCCAGATATCCATATATGCCTGGCGACGGAGTGGTGTATGGGTGAGGTTGGTGACCCACGTCAGCCGCGAATTCCCAAACCATACCAGTAAAGCAGTCGAGCAGGAGACGCTCACCTGGCGACACGCAGTCTAAATATTGTCAAAACGAATAATAGCGGATTTAAAGGCCGCTGATCCCGTCGTTTTTGTGGCGCAGTATGGATAAGTTATTGAATACTACGGCCTTAGATCCCACACACTTGGTGTAGCCTTAATAAATCTAATGCCACAAGCTGTAGACGAAAAGAACCTTACAAATTTACATAACAATATCCATAATTATACCGCATGTTCTGTGATAGAGACATTGTCAGATGAGGTCACTGAAGTGGCCCTAATTCAGAGTGATCTACCAAAAACTTTTGATATGATGCGTCATGATTTTTTTCTTGCTGTATTGGAGAGTTCAAACATTGTTGATGTCTTAAAGGCATTTACCTATGTTATAAAGTGACCGCTACAAGACTGCTTGTTAATTAAAGTTTATGATACTATTCAGCTTAAACCATCTGTGCGACATAGCTATCCGAAATCGGCTTTGTTATTATCGTTATATCTTGATCCCCTATGTCGTGTATCATCAGAAACAAAACAAATCGTGGCTTCTCACTGTCGCAATGTGAAATTAAGATCTTGGCTCATGCTGATGACATTGCCCATTTCTGTTCTGATAAAAAGTGTGCGATCGAGGTTTTGCGTGTAAATGGGCGCTTTTGGGATAGTTCCGGGGCGCCTCTTAACCTTGATAAATGAAAGGAGTTCTCGTTAGGTGACTAATTTTTCGCCCGCATCAGGTGGGACTCCAAATATAAACAGTATATGAAGGTTCCCTTGCAATCGTATCACAATAGTGGGCCTCAGTGGGATTCTCAGATCTCGTCAATGTTCTCAGATCTCACCAATAAAATGTTTGCTACTTTCCCAAGTAGGATCCAATACAGAGCCCCCTTGGGCCCGTATGGAATAGCTGGGCTGGTGCAACCACAATAATAGACACGAGGGCCCTCTTTAGGGATCAAAGGGGCAAGCTCAAATTGGGCTTGACCCTGCTTTACTCATTTGGGTTTCATATAGGCGTGGCATTCAAATAGGCAAACATTATCCTCATTCATAAGAAAGGGGACTCTAAGAAGCTTCAAAATTACAGACCAATCAACTTACTGTTTGCTACGTATAAAGTATTTACTAAGGTAATCGCTAATAGAATAAGGACAACCTTAGACTGCAATCAAGCAAAGGATCAATTAGGGCTTCGGAAACGGTACTCTATTATCGATCATATCCACACTATCAATCAGGTGATAGAAAAATACTCGGAATATAACCAGCCCTTATACATAGCATTCATTGATTACGAAAAAGCAGTTCACTCAGTTGAAACCTCGGCGGTGATGCAGGCATTGCGAAATCAGGGGGTAGACGAGCCGTATGTGAAAGTGCTGGAAGATATATATAGTGGCTGCACAGCAACCATAGTTCTGCATAAAGAAAGTAACAAAATTCTGATAAAGAAAGGTGTTAGGCAAGGAGACACAATCTCCCCAGTATTATTCACAGCTTGCTTAGAGGAAGTATTCAGAGACTTGGAATGGGAGCAGTTAGGGATAAGGGTAGAATTACCTCCGTAATCTGCGATTTGCTGATGACATTGCCTTGCTAAGCAACTCGGGGGATGGACTGCAAATAATGATTGATGACCTAGACAGGAAAAGCAGAAAGGTAGGCTTGAAAATTAATCTGCAGAAGACTAAGGTAATGTTCAACAGCCTCGGGAAGGAACAGCAGTTTACAGTAGGTAGCGAAGTACTGGCAGTAGTAGGCGAATATGTCTACTTAGGACAGGTAGTAACCGCAGACCCGGACCACGAAAATGAAATAACAAGAAGAATACGATTGGGATGGAGCGCATTTGGCAAGCACTCGCAGACTATTACTAGCAGCTTACCAGTATCGCTCAAGAGGAAAGTATACAACAGTTGCATCTTGCCTGTACTTACCTATGGGGCTGAAACGTGGAGGATACCCAAGAGAGCGCTACTTAAGTTGAGGACAACCCAGAGGGCTATGGAACGAAAAATGGTAGGGGTAGCATTAAGAGATAGTAAGCGTGCACAGTGGGTTAGAGAAATAACTCAAGTTACCGACATTCTAGTGGAAATTAAGAAGAAGAAATGGACATGGGCAGGACATGTAGTGCGAAGAGAGGATACCCGATGGTCGCTGAGAGTAACAAACTGGATTCCAAGGGAAAGAAAGTATAGCAGGGGGTGCCAAAAAGTTAGGTGGGCGGATGAGGTTAATGAGTTCGCAGGGGTCAAGTGGATGCAACTAGCACAGAACCGGGTTAAGTGAAGAAATATGCGAGAGGCCTTCGCCCTGCAGTGGGTATAGTCAGGCTGATGATGATGATTATGATAGGCGTGGCAAGGGCTAACCCAGTGCATATGCACGTCTTGTCCTTAAGGGTCCCTCTTGGGGAATTTTAGGGCCTCCACTAATCAAATTTGGGCTTTATGCAGGATAACCTAAAGCCCAGTCAAAAGCCCAATGGGACCCGCATAGGCAGCGGTGGGGCTAAAAACAGGAACGCCCGCACGTTGCCCACGTGAGACTCTTGAGGAGTACTCGAGGGCTCTTAGCCTACACACCAAAACATTGATAGTTAAGGCTCGTTTACACTAGGCCGATCTAGGTCGACCGACAATCGCCAGACGTGGTTTTCGCGTGGTCGTCATGATTGTCACACGGCGCCGATGGTCGGCCGACGGGGTTGTCGATCGGCCGACGTCGAGAGCGAAGCGATCGGGCTGCCGTCGGCCGATTTCCTGGTCACACTACGACGAAGCGGTGCCTTACTGCCCGCGCCGACCAATAAGTTTCGCTGCCTGCAACTCGCTCCGCCCACAGCCGCGTCTCGCGTCTGCTGCAGACCCCGAGGCTACTGATTTAGATTCTTGCTGCTTGCTTTTTACCATCTGTTTAGCAGAACGCTCACGCATTCACTAAATGAATACTTCATGATAATAATAAACACTTTGCTAGTTCCCGTATGCGCCGATAACGGCGAGTGCATGCCATCGCAACTGCAGTTTAAATCTGCGTGCATACACACAAACTGCTCGTTTTCATATAAAAAAAGCACATGACGGGCTCTAGTTTCCTCGGTTTTTTTTCTCTTGTCGCGCTACAGCTGCAACTATTACGCATTTACGAAATGCGATAACTGCGCAAGAAGCGCCGATGAGGCGACATACCGCATGAGAAATGTTTATTTTGGTTGCTGACATCGCTCGAGAGCGCCGTTTTCTGCTAATTGGATTTGCTCTCTTCGATGCCATCAATACTCTATTCTGATTCCGTTTAACCGGCAACCATTTGCATGAAATAAAACGGTGTTATTCGTCTCCCATGAGTTCCGCCGACTTCTGTCCGCCGCCCCCAACATTGCTCGGCAGACCGGGGTATGTCGGAGTTTGCCGCTTTCTGTACTGGCGTACCGTGATAAAAGCAAAAGTCTTTCCGATGTCACTACAACCAAAACTATCCTACGATGCTACTGGAAAAGCGATACTTATCTGCCTAACACGAAGGCATCCAAATTCGCTTCAAAGAGTCCATTTCCTATGTATAATGAGGTTCCTGCACTGCTCCAACATGGCTACTCTTATACTTAGCGACAAGTTTTCAAAGCTCGTTTTTTTTTGTTTCTGTTTGTTTTGCGTTTTTCGTCTGCGTCAGCACATAAATGAAATTGTTATTGGCGTTTATTTCTTTCAAAAAAAAAAAGGGGAAGCCAAGGCAAAAGGCGGCAGGCCTGACTGCGCCTTCGTTTACTAATATAGTCAGCAGCACTAACCTATGATGGATATAAAATATAAACCAGGCATACAGCAAACATTCCTTTACAGAGCTTAACAATATTGTCTCGGATGATCACCGTAACTGGGATATCGCATTGCCGTTTGTAACGTTCGCGTACAATCCCTCTCGTCACGACACAATGGGCTACTCACCGTTTTATCTTCTATACGGCCGCGACCCTCCCCTTCCGGTTGACAGCGTACTGCCTCCCACCGCTAACGCCAGTTGCTACGTTCGTGACGCCATCTCCCGAGCTCACGCCGCCCGTGTTATTGCTCGCCGCCGACTGGCCTCCTCCCAAACTTCTCAAAAAGACGCCATGATTCTCGCCACCGGGATGTCCACTACTCTCCGAGCTCTCTCGTCTTGCTGTGGACTCCCGCTCGTAAAGTTGGGCTGTGTGAGAAGCTCTTGCCACGCTACGTAGGACCCTACCGTGTTTTACGGCCAGTCACTCCTGGGACATACGAGGTCGCCCCTGTACATCCGCCGCGACAGTCCTCTATGCCTCGCACCGAAATTGTTCATGTCGCCAGAATGAAGCCGTACTACCCCTGCAGTAGTTTGTCCTAGTGCGCACCGGGACTGTGCTTTTCGTGGCGGGGTATTGTTACGTATATGCCACCGAAGAGGACGACGATAGAAAATAGGGTGAGAGACGACTAAGCTGAATTAACCGTTGGGGCTTGCCTGAACACCTGCTGTGTTCTGCTGTGCTGTGCTGTGAACACTTGTTCATCACCTGCTGTGGTTTCCTGTGCTAGCCTTCTGCCCCGTATCATCTTGGTGAAGGTGCTGGGTATCGATCCCAGTACCTCGTGGCAGGTCCAGATGAAGCAGTCCAGACGAATAGTCAATGAGCGCGGAATGTGCAGTTAAAAAGTCGAGTGCTAATATAACGTCGCGAGGGCAACTGCTGAGGACTGTAAATAGCACAAGGATATGGCGGTCGGCAATGTTAATTCTTGCAGTACACATACCAACCACAGTAGCTGTGTTGCCATCAGCAACACGAACGGTAGATGAGGGAGCGGGTGTGAGAACTTTGTTGAGGCGTTGACGTAGCGAGGCACTGAGGACGGAAATGCGGGCGCCAGTGTCAATAAGAGCAGAAACTGAGACTCCGTCCACAAAAATGTCAATGAGGTTACGTCTGGGTACGAGGGTCAGTTCCGAGTCGACAGTCCGGGTCGGTAATGCAGCGTCACTCCCGGGCGCTGCACTCACTAGTTTCCCGAGTAGGTGCCGGCGTATGATGGGGAGGAGTTGCGAGGCGGCACCGGTGAACGGTATCGACGAGACCGTGGAGATGGAGATCGGCTGTTGTGACGGACCCTTGAGACGGCTTCGGTGTGAGGTTCATCCGGGTGAGAAGGGAAGTGTCCAGGTCCATCATATGCGGGGCGGAGTTGTTGAGGTCGGGCAGGGAAGCGTTGAGGTCCGTAGTAGTACCGACGGTTAGCGTTGTAATAAGGGCGAGGGGTGGGGAAGGTACGAGTGCGGCAATATCGTGAAGTGTGGCCGGCTCGACAGCAAATAAAACAAATTGGCCTGTCGTCTGAGGTGCGCCACTCTGCAGGATTGCGACTAACGTAGCGACGTGGGGGAGCTTGGCTAGGGGTTGCAGCAGCCACTACAGGCGCAGGAGGCGATGGTGACGAGGGCGGTACGTGCTTGGAGGAAAGACCAACGTTGGCAAGTTCCTGGCGGACAACAGCCTGTATCATGGCCACGGTGTCGGGCAGTGGAGATGGGAGTGGCGCAGGAGCTAAGGCCTCGAGTTCTCGCCTGACGTTCCGAGTCATGGAAGTAGACTGAGAAGGCTGCTGCAGAGGAGCCAGATCATCGCAAGATGATGTAGCTGCCGTGTTCGGAAGGCGCTCAAAGCGATGTACCAGGCGTCGTTGTTTAGCCTGCTCGAATCTCGGGGAAACTTTAAGCACCGACTCGACTATAGAGCAATCCATGCAGAAGAGGATGTTGAAAGCGTCATCTGCGATGCCCTTTAGGATGTGCCCTACCTTTTCACTTTCCAGCATGGAGCTGTTCGCCTTGCGACACAACGCGAGTACGTCTTATATGTAGGCTAGGTAGGACTCTGTGGTAGATTGGGCGCGAGAGGAAAGTTCGGTTTTAGCTGCGAGGGCCCGTCCAACGGGTTTCCCTAACAAGTCGTGAAGCTTTTGTTTGCAAATTTCCCAGGTCACCAGCTCGTGTTCGTGATTTTGGAACCACGTGCGAGCAGTTCCCGCCAAATAGAAGATCAGATTGGCCAGCATGATGGTCGCGTTCCAGTGATTGTTCCGGCTGCATCGCTCGTATTCGTCCAGCCAGTCGTCAACGTCTGGGTGGTCGTCGCCATTAAAGATGGGAGGGTGGCGAATTTGTGTGAGTACAACTGGCTGAGGCGATGTTCCCGGGGTTGTAGGGGCTGCTTCAGAGGTCATCGTGACTGTTTGTGGCGTCGTTGGGATCCCAGGTAGGTGGCGGCCGCTGCGCAAATCCAGCTTTTTGAGGCGTAAATGGGCTAATCGGTGCGTACGGGGACCTTGACTCACCTCCACCAAGATGATACGGGGCAGAAGGCTACCACAAGAAACCACAGCAGGTGATGAACAAGTGTTCACAGAACAGCAGAGCAGAACACAGCAGGTGTTCAGGCAAGCCCAAACAGTTACTTCAGCTTCGTCGTCCGTCACCCTATTTTCTATCGTCGTCCTCTTCGGTGGCATATACGTAACAATATATTGTAGACGTGTTAGTGACACATGCACTCGTTTTTACGCCAAAGCAACACATAACATGCTCGATGTCGTATATTTCATGCCACACAGCGTATACAAAAATCCTAAATCGAGGTTGCTTATTGCAAAACAGTGGCGGACAGCGACTACTATTCCTGGAACTATAAGGATACTCTTTCAATAATTGTTTTATGGTCTTCTTAAATACCTTGTGTTGTGATTAAAATTCCCCATTTGATGATGTTTTGTATTAGACGTGACAATTGAAAAGTTATATCCTGCCTTCAAGAGCAGGCGTGAGTGAAAGACGAAAGTATTCTTCATGACCTCCGATTATACATTACGGCAAGTCTGTCGGGTCGAGTAGCATAGAGCTTGTTACGATTATTGTATTTGAAAGGAGAAAGTAGTAAATTTGATATGCGCGTGAAATGACATATTTTTTAGGCAAGGTTGCGGCAAGCGAATCTCGCATTATATTGCTACGAAGATGATGAAGCGGGCAGTGGCGCGGGGGGGAGCGCCCGCTCTAGGCCCGCTGGCCATTACAGCATATTTCATCGTCATGTCATCACGTAGTTCTGTTTCTGTTGTGTCGCCGTGTTCCATCGATTCTCATGCCACCAGGTTTCATGCCACATTTGGTTGTAGGTGCCGTTCATCCCCATCCTTGACTTGCACCGTTGAAGCCAACTGTACGCTGGGTCCATCTGCCGAAAGCCCGTGGAGATCACCGCCCAGCTCTGCCCCAGCATTTTTTCCTCAGACGCGACAGGCTGCTGTCCCCAGCCTCGTCACCAGCCCTGACCACAACAGACGACGACCAGGAAGAGCCCGCAGCCGACCCTATCGACCCTACCGACCCCACGACGAAGCGACCTCACGACCACTCGAGCGAAGACAGCACCCCCGCCCAAGCTGTTCGGCGTGCCCATGAGCCTTGGCCTTCGGCAAACAGTGAAGATTGGACATGATGCTCCAGTGCAAGCATTCTTCCCATCTTAGCATTCATTTTGGTGTCCAACGTTTCATGTCCCAATTCTGTGCCTGTGTTCATCGTCACGTCATACATTGGGTTTATAGCAATCGATAGGGACGATCGCTCGTTGGCCCCGGGTAATGCTACGAAGATGATGAAACGGGCAGTGGCGCTGTGCGGAGCGCTCGCGCCAGGCCCGCTAGCCTTTAAACCATATTTCATCTTCATGTCATCACGTCGTTCTGTTTCTGTTGTGTCGCCGTATTCCATCGCTTGTCATGCCACCACGTAACAATATCATAATAACCATCAATAGCTCTAAGTACACGTTTTTGTAACACAAGAAACCTATTAATATTTGCAGATGTAGTGGTTCCCCACACGAGAATATAACATATTGGCTTAGAATAAAAAGGGCATTATACATTAAAATCTTCAGCCAAGCAAGTACTAATGCTGGGATTTTGTAAAGACAGTTCTCCTCAAGTATGAGAACCTTTCATGGAATATGCATATAAAATATAGCAATATTTGATATATGCATATTTCATGAAAAGTTTTCATTTCCATGACCCTTCACATAGTCCAAGGCTTTTCGAAAATGAATGATTGAATGCAGACTTTATTTGAGAGAAGTGATGGCTGTCGGCCGCTGTTTGGGTAATTAGGAAGTTAGGAGGGATTGGAGATTAGATTCTTCACGGTTCTTCAAGGTGTTTCTCGTTGCTTGCCATGCTGCCTATCTGCGCGCTGTAAGTCGAACTCTCTCTCAAAACGGCAGCTGTAGTGCCAATGTTTCTAAGCTGTGAGTAAGGTTGAAGTTTGCTACTTGCAGCTCGGTCTGCATTCTCTCTTCATTTGAGTAATCAACTGCTTCTGTCCATATAGTGACATCATCTGCGTAGATGGTGAAGCGTGCCGAAGTGTCTCTCTGGAGCGCTTCTGCTACGAGGGTATATTTGCGACATTCAAAGTTATCAAGTATTTTCTTTTTAATTGTTAAGATGTTTTAGCATGTTATTTATTTTAATTGTTGAAATTGTTATTTTTAATCTTTCACTACATCTTAGCCTCACAAACCCTGGTTGTTATACGATATTTATGATAGACGTTTTAGAACCTAGTGGTTGATTACACCCTCAAATGCTTCAGATAATGCGGGCAATATATAGTTTGGACGGCAGTTGTAAAGTTCATTCCTGTTTCTGCCCTTATGTACCCAACATATTCGTGTTATTATTACATGATTTGGAGACGTGCTACTTTTAAACATAACTACAATGATATCCGTTAGGCCATCACATATAAGCATCATAAGCATCGATGCATGCTTCACTGGAAATGCTTTGTATAATCAATACCTGTTGATGTGTTTTCTTTAAGGTTTTTAATTACACCACCGAATTCTCTCGAAGTTGCAGAGAAAAATGTAATAGAGATTGGTAAGGAATTTATTAAACCTAGGAACTTTGTACACGATACTGGAAGACTGAAACCTGCACTGCCAAATTTAACAAAACCTTATTCATAGGTGTAGCCAAATCAAAAACAATCATTATATCGTTGGTAGCAGTTATTTCTAAGTGGCAAAAGTGTGTTTGTTTTTCTATTCAGTAAATAATTTATTTATATTACGTATCTCCGAAAACCTGTCAACGTAATAACTGCATTTGAGATTTTAGATCCGCATTCAATGCATTTCTATATCTCTTGTATATTAGTAAAATTTCTGCATTTTCAGTTTCAATAAACCCTACGGTACTTTATTTGTTTTCTTAATTTTCGCATATTGCGCCCTAGTTATTCATGGTTTTCTAAATTTCCTATTTTTGACATTTGTTTCTCTCAGCGAAACTGCTACATCATATGCAGGAAATTTGGGAATGAAGACTTGATATCCCACTTTTATATCACTCATCTCTTCGAGTATACCAAAAAGCATTTTCAATGAGTGATTCAAATTTATCCAGCTACTATTTATGAATATTTATTACCTTAAAAGATAAAGTGGAAAATTCTGGATTATTCATTATGAAAGGAACAAAACAAGAAGAGGTAGATGTTCAATTTTTCAAATATTGAGCACACCAGAAATGGTATCAGAAACTAGCACATTTGTAATTCTTGTATGTAACATATCTGTATCTAGCAAAGTAGAAGTAGTCGCGGTTATTCTTGTCGGAAACATTTTATTATTATAACACTCACATGTATGAATGATACTGTTTAGTTTCCGTGCAATGTTATAATCAGGGTTTAGATTTATATTAACGTCACCCACAAAAAAAATGGAAGCTTGGTAGAACCACAGAATTCTATTAAATTCTCTAAGTACCAAAATATATGCTACCTCTTACCAGCAGGTGGTCTGTATACTGTAGTGAGTACACTGTGGGGCAAGCTTATAACCAAAGGCTCAACATTTGGCGTCATGATAGAAAAATTAATAACACTGTGAGCATAACCGGTGCTAACATATATTTCAACACCACCGCAAATGCAACTTGACCTATATACGTCATCGTAATTATGTCCAGGGAAACATGATCATCATTACATACCACCGTCGAAATGTGTTTTTCTCAAACCAAGGATCACGCAGTGCATGCTAGGATCAAAATACCACGATAATTTTAAATTTTATTTTTAATTCCATACTTATAGATTCGGATAACCATCGCCTTCATTAAGCCCTCAGGTACTGTTTGAGTGGAAATCCTGCCATAGTTATTCGCGAGCAGAATATGCTTTATTCCTTGAAAATTTTTGATAAATTTATAGACTGAGAGATTGTCACACCCTGGAGAGGTTTGGCTGCTAAAGTCTGAAAGAATGCAAAGCCTATCGTCTTGAGTACAAGGTGGCAGAAATGTTCCTTCAAGCACAGATTGCATGCGGTTAGAAGGCAGGCTACGTACTGTTCAATGCGCAACCAGTCCTCCAGGCGAAAAACCGTGCATTGAACTGATCAGCAAATGTCAGAGATAACGCCCTGAAGTTGCTGGAAATGGTATCAGCTACGTTCCTCGGTGCACAGTCACGTAAGTGATTACCAACATCCCAGTAACTAGCTGCTTGCTTTCGACGCCACAAACATTGCCTGAAAATATGGATGTTTTTTTACCGGTTTAATGCGCTTGACTTGTTGCGGGAAGACCTGCACAGTGCCAACAATTGAATGTTCGTAACCGAACGCCTACAAGAGGCCCAAGTGATTCTTCTTTTATGCCATGACATGTATAACGTCTTTCTTAATCCACGTACGACCAGACTTTCTTTGCTTTATGATTTCAAGACTCTAACACATGTGTGAAAGTTTGAACAAATTAATTGTAAAGAGAGCTTTCAGAAGTGTGAGTTGGGAACAGATCCCATCGTACTTTTTTATTGCAGAATCAAGTCGATGTCTGTCAACGAGCTTGATAGTGTCCACTTTATCTAGTTTTATAGTCTTATCCTAGGTTGCGGGAAAACGCGAACGGGCAACGAAGAAATGATCTGACAATTTTGTTCTACGATAAATGAACTGGATTCATTGTGTTCATGCCTTATGTTCACGTGGTCAAGGCATGACGATACTTATTTACTACCGAACATTTTAACACGTGTGGGAAGGTTGATTGTAGCTTCAATGCCGGCATAATCAAAAGTATTTAAGTAATGAACAAACAATTGTTTTTTTTTTGTATTTAGAAGATCAATTCTGTTCTTACATCCGGGGGAACAGGATGCGGGATCAAAATACAGGCCTCGGCGGCCGCTTTTCGTTAACATCCACAATATTACTCACTTTTTCTGACGGTGTTACGTTTCCACCTATCGAGTGTGCTTGTATTCTTAACAATGTTTTCGCGGCAGCTTTTTCTGACATTATTTCTCATGCTAATTGCGAGGACCTTGTATTTGATGTTGTTCCCATGAATCCAGTTCCATTCGAGTTATAAGGCGTTCTGAATCTTATTGGAAATATTAAGGTCTCCTGCTCCAGTGCTGTTGACAATATTAATTCTAAATATTTCATAAACACGAAGTCATCCTGCTCCATAATCCTTACTAAATTATTTGATTAGTCTCTTGAAACAGGTTATTCCCAATGATTGGAAAGTTGGGAGGGTGATTCCTCTGCATAAGTCTGGAAATAAACATTGTCCTCACAACCTTCATCCTATATCACTCACTAATATCCTTTGTAAGATCATGGAACATGTTATATACTCGCATCTTGTTTCTTTTTTAGAGTCGTATTCCTTTTTCAGCATAACCCAGCATAGATTTCGTAAGTCATTTTCATGTGAAACTCAGCTAACATGCTTCATACATGACCTTCATTGCATCATTGATCGCGGGCTTCAGGCAGATTGCATATTTATTGATGTTTCTAAAGCGTTTGACAAGGTCTCTCATGAGCTTCTCTACCTTAAATAAAATAACCTGAACATTGACCTTAAGGTGCTTGCATGGCTGAAGAATTTTCTTTCAAATCGTTCACAATACGTTACAGCAAATAACGTTGATTCACATTCTATACCTGCCCGTTCTGGCGTGCCTCAGGGGTTCGTTCTTGGGCGCCTACTTTTCCTCATCTATATAAATGACTTACCGGCTAACATTTCTTCTTCAATTAACCTTTTTGCTGATGACCGCGTTATTTACCGTGTAATTATTGATGATAATGATGCCTCTTGCCTCCAGTGTGATATTAACAAGGTTCTTGATTGGTGTATAGAATGAAATATGAAATTAAATAATAATAAGTGCAAGCATGTGCACATTTCTCGTAGTTCCAGCATACCCACTACTTATCAGATTAACAATGGTTCTCTTGAGACTGTGTATCCTTACAAGTTTCTAGGTGTTTACGTTTCTTCAAACCTATATTGGAAACCCCACGTTGACTATATCATAAATAACGCATAAATTTCTCTCGTTCACCCAGTCCTTTAAAATTATTGCTTTATAAAACACTGGTACGCTCTAAATTAGAATATTCTGCATCTGCCTGGAGCCCTGCCATTAATCCACTCGTTTCCGATTTGGAAGCTGTGCAGAACCGCGCCTGTCGCTTCATACTGTCAAACTATCACAGAGCAAGTAGTGTAACTGCCATGAAATCAAATTTGTCCCTTCCACTTCTACCTCACTGCAGTTTAGTAGCATTATTATCCCTTTTCCATAAAATTTACCACAACAGCTAACTGAAAAAAAAAGATTACTAACAAGATCATCTTACATATCAGTGCGCATTGATCACCGCCATAAAGTTGGGGTTCCATCTAATCACACAAAATGTTTCCATGACTCAATCATACCTAAAACTTGTGTCAGTTAGAATCACCTTTCCCATCATATCGCATGTATACCAGATAACGACGCATTTCGCAAAGCCATTGTTTTTCTGTGAATATATCTATGCTTGTTACTATGATATTTGCCCTTTATTTGCTGACCATAGGTTTTACTTATCCCCACTGTATTCTGAAGTTTTGTTTTCCTGTTTCGTTTTGCGCATGTTTTTTGTGTACTTGTACTGTATTTTTTCTCTACCTTTGCTGTGCTTTCATATACTTTTGTGTATCCCACTACCCTCTGTAGTTCCCCCGGGCTCTGAGGGTAAAAAGATAAAAACTAAATAAATATTGAACATATACGGAAAGCTAGTTCTGCGATATGCGGACTATTACGCCCTGGCTTCTCATGCTCGGGAGCGTGCCGACATCCTGCACAGGATTTGGAGATTAGAGCAGGGCGAAGCAGCGGGGGCCCGTGCGCGTGCCACTCTGGCGGAGGTCTGCCTGCAGACGTCGGCTCCACCATTTATCACCCAGCCACCTGCGATGCTAGCTTCATTTGCCCAAGTACTGCGGGGCCAAACACCAAAGCAAAAACGACAGCTGCCACAGCATCTACGATTCGGCAAGTGGCAGTGGAGGGCCGTCCCGATGACGCTGGAATTAGGGCGGTCCAAATCGCAACTAAGAACAGTGGAGTCGCGATTGTCGGACAGGACCGCCGAGCGACTGAAAGTTTGAGCACAGCGGTCCAAGCTACCTACTCAACCACAAATGTCATGAGCGTTCGCGTTGACGACTGACGAAACCCCCACGTTAGGGTTTGTGGCCTGGACCCGCATGGCGAGCGACGCGGTTATTCCTAATATTAACATCAAAATCCAGGACTTAAATTAGATGCCGTGTTCACAACGCCCGTCTACACGTTCATGGCGCGCGACGGCCCGAAGGGACACGTTGTTTCGATGCCACCTGATGCCTTATAGAAAGTATTGATGGAGGGACGCCTCAGCATCGGATCTTCTTCGGTGCAGGTGGCTAAAAACCTCCACGTCCCACTTTGCACCTTCTGTGCACAATATGGTCGTTCGCGGCGAAACTGTCGAGCGGCGCCGGATGCGTCCCGTGCCGCCTGCATTCGTTATGCTGGCGGTCACACGGACTCCAATTATACAAAGACGAGACCTGATGTTGCAGGCAACTGTGCGGTAGGCCAGCATAGCTGATGACGACGGGGTGCCGCACAGGGTTCGGGAGAAAACGTCCCCCATTCTAAAAGAAAGTTATTAGAATGAGCCACATATCTGACTATGCAACAAATTAGTAAAGGTGGTTTAGGTTCGGGTAGGAGGAAGGCTGAGCTATGATCTCTTTTCTTTCTGAGCTGTTCTATTGACACACGTCGGCTGTTATCTCCTCCTATCGTCAAATGTCACGAAATCAGTGGACAGAGCTGCCACATTCAGGAACCGGTCATAAGTGACAACAATTTCGACCCAATTTTATGTTCTGACGCACGGTTCAGGCACACGCTCGCATTCACGTGTATTTCGTTTTTTTTTTTTTTTTTTTCCAAACGTTTTCCGATAAACTCAGCTCTTTCCAATATTACGCGTAAGTCTCGGTCTTCCCTCCTACCCTACAGCCTTACTAATCCCGCACTTCATTCAAAATTTCAATTCATTTTAATTACGCTGAATTGAAAACTTTCGGTCACGCATTTTATTTTCTTTTTTTCACAGGTTCGGGTGCTCTTCACCGATCGAGGTATTTTCTAGTTTCGACTCTGGGACTTGCAAATTTTGAGGGGTAAAATATCTTTGTTTACGTGTGGCCGGGATCAAAGCATACGTAAGGACCATGTGTCTGATGGAGTTTTGGTGTGTCGCTCACGTGTTTTTTTTTTTCCTGTACAATCTTCTACATTACCAACACTCCTCCCTTTCACTTTTCACTTATGTGCGTTTTCCTTCCGTCCCTTACTCATTTTTTTTTACCAGTCACATACATGGTCTCCTAGTTTTTATATGTTACGAATCGACTTTCCGAGTTTCCCTTCGCAAAAAACTTCATTTTAAATTACTATTTGGCTTCGAAGAACTAAAACGAATTCCCAATACTCTTTTTCAATTATGCAGGCAAATTTAGACTACTGTAAAAGCGCTACTGCTATATTAGCAGACCGAATTAGAGAGGCTAACTTTGATTTGTCTTTATTCTGAGATCCTTACACGGGGGTGAAGGACATCTCGGAGTTTCCATCACACTAGCTAGTTTTGAAGGCACCGTCAAACCCTAGAAGCACCATAATTTTAAGCACTACTTGTTTCAGCATCTTCGATTTGGTCACCACCACCAGTGCCATAGTAGTATATTGTTTGTCTAGAACAGCATAATTCATCCTAATCTCCGAATACGCGCCACCTAATTACCTAATGACACCTACACCACACAATATATGCCACGCACTCATCAACACGGAGGTGACCTCAGCACTTCTGGCCGGCGACTTTGTGCCAAGCACGCCGCCTGGAACCCGGAACTCTGCGATGCGAGAGGAGTATCTCAGCTTTGTAGTAGGCTCCGCTCTAACGCAGACAACAAGTTACGCCGACATATAGATAAATGTTTCATTAACTTCACCCTGTTTAATAGCGCAAGGTTACACTTGGCAGTGGGAGGCACCAAAACACTTTCATATCACATAGAAATGCGATTCGGCTAAATCACACAAGCAAAAGAGCGTCGATTACCATACAGAAGCGCGACGCATCTACTAAACATAAACATCTTACAGTTTCATGGGTGCCGTTGTAGGGGCACATTTGGCTTCACCGGTGCCATTAGGTTTGATTCTAACTAAACTTCAACCTATTCGATTAGTTTAGGAAGCGGAATTTCTCGACGACCCGTCCGACTTCTCGAGATCAAATTACTAATTCGAATGCGTAGTGGACGACCGACCTGACCACCGAATGATCTAGGCTGCGCACCATGCGAAGATGCTATCAGAGATCAGCAGAATTCAATTTCGCTAATCCTACAGAGATATTTATTACAGGGCATTTGCATTTTACCGTTCGAAAGTATTAGAAGCCCACAATTTACATCTGAGACAATTGACCAGACAATCGATAAAATCAGAAATCTTCGGGCGATCATGTAAATTTCAGCTTCGAAAAATTCTAGAGGGCATTATGGACCACTAAAGTGCGATGAGGCGAAAGCCATTGTAGCGCCGTGGATCGTACCCTCCACTACGCACTTCTATCTCCCTCTCTTCTTTAACTCCCACCTTCTTCCCTTACTTTTCGAGCCCCGCCGGGGTGGTGCAGTGGTAAGACGCCCGACTACTGTGCCGGAGCACCCGGGTTCGAACCCAACCTCGGCGGCTGCGTTTCGATGGAGGCGAAACGAAGAGGTGTCGTGTGCTGTGCGATGTCAGTGCACGTTAAAGATCCCCAGGTGGTCGAAATTACTCCGAAGCCCCCCACTACGGCTCCTCTTTCTCTATTTCCACTTTACCCCCCATCTTCCTCCCTTCCCTTACGGCGCGGTTGCGGTGTCCACAGAAAAAGAAGTGAGACAGTTACCGCGCCTTTCCCTTCCTATAAATAAATCAGTTTACTTTTCGACGGTCATGTGTCCGCAGAGAATCGACATATACTGCACCTTTTCTATCCTCAAAATCAATTTCGAACACCGCTGATTCCTGCTTTACTAACGCCTCGTAGACATCTGGGTCTGCTTCTGTTTGCTTTGCGTTGCGGTGTTCGAAGAAGCAGCAAGCGAAAGGCGCCGCATGGACGCCTGGATCGGATGCTCGGAGGGTCAGATTCGTATGTTGTTGCTAAGAACTTTATTTTTGCGCAAATGTATGAGGCGCCCTACTCTCCGCCCCGGGCACGCAGGCCTATGGGATAGAGGCCGGGACCTCCGGGACTAAAGAGAGGCGAAGCGACATTGTTTCATCGCGGCTTCAGCCGCCAGGCAGATAGCTTGCTGCTGGTTGGCGGAGGTCTTGTTCCCCAGTAGCAGTTCCCAGGCTTCTCTTCCTTGGCGCCAGAGAAATCAAGGCATTGCCAGAATATATGACCAAGAGTACCCCTTTCTCCGCAGGATTCGCATTTATCGTCCTCTTTTTCATCCACTTGCGTGCCCCGCCGGGGTGGTGCAGTTTTAAGACGCCCGACTACGGCGCCGGAGTAGCCGGGTTCAATCCCGACCTCGGCGGCTGCGTTTCGATGGAGGCGAAACGACGTCCGTTTGCTGTGCGATTTCAGCGCACGTTAAAGATCCCCAGGTGGTTCAAAATACTCCGAAGCCCTCTACTACGGCTCCCCTTTATCTCTTTCCACTTTCACTCCCACCTTCCTCCCCGGCGTGGTTCACGTGTCCACAGCTACAAGTGTGACAGATACTGCGCCTTTTCCTTCCTGTGAACCAATAATTATTGCGTGTGGAAAGGCCAGACAGGACTTGGAAAAATTGCAGCTTGTAGGCACCGCAAGGCGACGGCCTCCTCGTTTTAGAGCGTTCGGTCGGGTGGTGGCAGGGACCTTCTGCTGTGTTCTAAGATTTCCTTATACGTTTGCAGCCTCTCGTTCATCCCATCGCAATTGGGCAGCCCTACGGCTGCCCGGCTGCCCGCAAGTAGAGAGCTCGAGCTAGCTCGTGCGCCGCCTCGTTGCCAGGGACTGATTCGTGCGCGGGGGTCCAAATAATTCTAATCTTGCAAGTTCTTCTTTCTCAAGAATTTTGGCTGCCTTCTTTGAGACCCCCCTCCCCTTTTCCGAAGTCCTAGACAGCCGTTTTGCGGTCACTAATAACTCTGGTGGCTTCCGTTCCAACGCAAGTAGGTGCTATCGCAACTTCAGCCTTGTCTACATTTCGGATTATCGGTCTCCCCTGATGGGCTGTGACAGGTAGGTCACCAACGCTTGCGGCGGGGGCTAGCCTGCCACCGCATTTTTATCTCGTGTAGGCCGTCATTGCACCCGCCACCGTTTCGGTGGTGGACGACGCCTACTGTTGTGGCGCGCGTCCTTCTCTCCCTGTTGCTTTTCTTAATTTATTTTCTCTTCTGTCTGCACGACGCAGCGGAGGTGGCTCAGCTACAGAGCCAGTAGCAGGCCCGTGCATTTTCTTTTCCTTCTTCCTACAGCCACAAAAACAACAGCATTTCGGCTTCTAACGGACCCACACAGCCGAGGAAGGCTCTGGCTGTGCTGGTTCTGCTGAATCTTGAGGCGATCTCGGGAGGGTGCTGCAAGCAGTCGGGTAGGACGGCCGTGTGTTACATCAGTTCCACCGAATTTATGCTCCTTTTCCGAATAAGGATTTCCATAGCGCTTCAAAAGCATCAGGACTTGTTCACAGTTACTTCAGAAGAATGAGGAGACCACCGTTGCTCAGGTGGGACCATTTTCTCAAATCCAACGAGGATTTCAAGTTCAAGCGGATCGATCGAGTAGCTAAGCTTAACAGATAGGTCTCGACTCGTCAGCCCGGCGCGGCTCCGCGGGCAAATTCTGCCGCAAATCATGACGCCAATATCCAATGCAAGATAGAAGAGCGGGAACGCACATCAGCCCGTTACAACCGCTCGGCACGGCAGAAAGGGCGAACGCCAGATGACAACTTCACCGCCGCAGCTGATACGCCGCTGCAAAAGACGCCACGCACGCAAATCAAGCGTTGGAAGCTTCCTCCGCAGCCGCGTCGCGACAACCAAGATGCAGTTATCATAATCCAGCCTAAAGGAACGCTGGATCTCAGCAAATTCAGAGGAAGCAACACCCTCGAAAGTTCCTTGCACATGGCAGCAGGCACAAAAACACATCAGCAGCGCTCAGCGTTTGGCCCATTTGGGAACAAAACATCATAGTCGTACAACCTAAACTAGGGAATTTAGAACATAAGACATAAAACGTAAACTAGGGGACAAAGCACACTCAGTGTACTCCTACCTCCGGCCCTCTGATGACTCATGGAAAGGAGTAATACAGGTGGGCCCTAGGGTTGCCAACGAAGACATCACGGAAGCGCTTCGCTGCTCGGTTACATCAGTGGTGAGCGTGAGAAAACTAGGTTCCTCCAACATAGCGGCCGTCACTTTCGAAGGAAGAAAGATCTCTTTTCACATCTTTTACTACGGTGAGGCGCTTCCCGCGCACCTGTACAAGAAAACAATACCAACCTGTTTGCTGTGCGGGAAACTTGGACACCGGGTGGATGTCTGCCCTTGCCTTGCGCAGTCAAAATGTCCGCAGTGTGGTCAGGACGATATTCAGGAAGCCCATGACTGCCAGCCCAAGTGGACGGTGTGCGAAAACCCACATCCCACGGGTTCGAATGAATGCAAGTACAAGTACTGAACATCACAACCAGCCAAATCTAAGACAGGCCAAGACAGCCACCAGTCCAGGGCCAGGTTTCGGGACCGGTCCAGCCTGCAGAGGCACATCGAGCAGCGGGGACCGACTGACCCAACAAGCCCAGTCCAACAGCAGCAACTCAGGACTACCCGGCTCCCGGTCATCAAGCAAAGGACCTGGCACTAGCGACAAGACGTCGCACCCCACTGGCAGTCGTCTAGCTGAGAAGACAACAGGGCCCCATTACAAAGAGCAGCGCAACGACGGCAAGATGAGCTGGGCAGATATAGCTGCCTCCTCCCCCGAAGCGTTGGCTTACAAACAAGTTAACGCACAGATCGAGAAATTAAAGTCAGAAAATAAGAAACTAAAAGGGCGATTACGCATCGCAGCCAACACGAACAACACATTTCCTCCATTGATGCAAGAGGCATGTCCGACGAAGGACAAGGAAGAGGTACACCCTCCGTACCTACAGCAGCTAAACACTAGCACCCTTGACAGGCAAACTGCACTAGAGACGCCACAATAGGCGCCAAGGCCACAGGTACTACAACAGCAGGCAGCAGCCCCGCAAGCAAATATTCCGCCATATACCGAGAACGCCCAAACAGAGGACCGCATTACCCGCTTCGAAATCACAGTCCAAGATCTCATGGCGAATAACTTACAAATTATGATCGAGACGACAGTCAAAAACATGTTAGAATCAGTCATCAAGCCCATGATGAAAACCTTGCGCCAGTTATAATCAGAATGCAAGCGAAAAAGATTAGTATTGACCGAAATATTCAGGAAGTTTCAGATTTTTCTCACAACAAGGGCAGAAAACTACAAGGCAAAATGGGAATCGTTGCCTAGTCATCCCTGAACTTAATACCGAACCTGAAGATGCACCACACGATCCGACACACCATTCTAATCTTCGACATGGCACCACAGCCAAGACCTAAACTCACTATCCTACACTGAAACTGCAGGGGAGTAAAGTGTAAGATGGAAACATTACAACAATACATAGACTCTTATTCTCATGCGCCACAAATCATAGTCCTACGAGAAGTGAATAAGAAGGCTAAGATCAGTGGATATTCAACACATCCGGCAAACCCCTCGACATGAATTTTTGGTTTGCAAATCTTGCACAGCACCCACTGTAGAACGTGATATACACAGCGATATTGAATATACCTTCATAAGTAGCTACCACAACACCGAAGCAGCAAAGGCACTGATATACTCAATATATATATAGTCGCCCCAAACAGCGCCGCATAGCCTTTGACGCGATCTTTCTCAAAGCACTAAGAGAAGCTCAAACAGCTCCCCTAGCTATAGTCGGCGACTTTAACGCTTCCAGCCCTTTATGGGGATATCCATAAGAAGCCACTAAAGGCAGAAAACGTGCTTCCGCCATCGCTGACATGGCACTTACTTACTTACCCGCAGCACCCGACTCGAGTCGGTACCAGCATAACGCGGGATACCTCCCCCGACCTCACCCTCGTCCGCGACGCCCGCAACTATGAGCGGCTTAATACGGGAGGGACCTTAGGCAGCGATCACTACGTACTGCAGACCATCTTTGAAAGCAAACAAGCACAGCAAACCCCGTGGGCAAGCCAGAGTGACAGAATGGGAGAAATCCAGTAAGAACACTTAACTAGTTGCATCGGAACAAATAAATAGTTACGAGGAGTGAGCGGCATCCGTTCTCGACCTTAAAGAAAACCTCACAAAAACCCTTGCCACCATGGAGGACCACCCAGCTGTTGACAACCATCTATTACACATTTGGGAAGCTAGACGTAGGCTTATAGAACGGTGGAAGAAACAAAGGCACAATCGAAAATTCCGAATTCGAATAACGAAGCTAACTACTCTAGCAGACCAAAGCGCATGGGACCTCGCTCGCATCAATTGGCTTAAAAGGTGAGAATCCCTCAAAGGCCGCCTAGACAGCAAGACTACGTGGAACCTTCTCCGATGCCTAATTGATCCACCCAAATCGAAGAGAGAACAACGTAGACGTTTGCATCGAGCCTTACACAACTTTCAAGGCTCAGATGACGAACTCGTGGATGAACTCACGCGTTGCTACATCTGCACTTCGAGAGATGCAGAACCCTCAAATCCAGAATACCGTGGAAAACCAAACGAAGGCCCAGATAAACACTTCACTTTAGAAGACATCATTCCAGCACTAGCAGATATGCGCCGAGGTATAGCCCCGGGGCAAGAAAAAAATTACGGTCGGACTTCTAACTAAACCTCGGAACGGAGGCACTGCAGCGACTTACGGATTATGTCAACGAATGCTGGTGCATCGGCATCATTCCACCGGCATGGAAAACAGCCAATGTACACGTTATCCCCAAACACCGCAAAAAAATCAGCATTGAAAACCTACGCACGTCGTGCGCAGGCAAGCTCATGGAAAAGGCAGTCCACGCGCGTCTCTCCAATTATCTAGAGAACAACCAGCTATTGCCACACACGATGTTTGGATTCGAAGCACATTTGTCTACCCATGCTGTGCTTCTGCAACTAAAACGTAAAGTGACTGACCCAGCACGCAGAAACAGTGATCGGGCACTTCTATCCCTCGACCTCAAAGGAGAGTTTGACAAGTTCAAACACTCCACAATCCTCCAGACCTCCAGACTACGAACTGTGGCCAGCGAGTCTACTCATACATCTATGATTTCCTTAAAGAGAGAACGGCCAACACCAGCATCGGCAGCAAACACACAACGCAAGTGAAGATGGGCACGAGAGGCACTCCGCAAGGGCCAGTATTATCCCAACTTCTGTTCAACCTTACGCTCCGAAATCTTCCACCCCTTCGAAATCAGATGCAGGGCATACGCCACGCCCTGTACGCTGACGATATAACCATCTGGACAACCACGGGTAGTTTGGGAATGATTGAACAAAATCTACAAACAGCGCCAAGAACATTTCAAAAGTATGCACGAGCGTGTGGACTAACCTGCTCTCCCGAAAAATGTGAACTCCTAGTCTTCCGCCAGCACAAAAATCTGGCGGAAGACTAGGAGTTCCACGTTGAAAACTCACCTATCAAGGAAGTTCAGACCGTTAGATACTGGGTGTGTATATCAATAACAAGGGCAACAACCACATCGTCATCCAGAAACTCCGCCTCGTGAGCGAGCAAGTCGCAAGAATGATCGCCAGCATAACGACGCGGAAATCAGGGATGCGCGATGAAGATATCTATCTCTAACTTGTGCAGGCTTTTGTCGTGAGCCGCATCGTCTATGCAGCACCCTACCTGCGTCTGAAGTTTGACATCAAGAACCTCGACGTAATAATTGGAAAAGCCCACAAAAATGCCCTGGGTCTCCCTCTTACGACAGTGTAGGTCATGGAGATGGATCTCTGCAGCTCCAGAGATCACTTTTGGGATAGCCTGCTAGGCGCAATGAGGAGTGTACTGCTTACATTACGCTTGTCATGCGGAAAAACTAGTTTCAAGACGTAAGCCAGGAGCCATCTGTTTGCTACCTGTGGAAGCAAATTACTGAAACCGCAGCTTGCCTTCCTTTCACAAGCACAAGGGGGAATATATTATTAATTGCACTGTTCACGCACATTTTTCATGCACTCGGGCCCTCGTATGCCTTTCTTCATGACGTTGAGAGGGGCTGTGTTTATATCATGATTTTCCTGTGCAGGTTGAGGACCGCGGCGTATTGTTGAGTGGTCAAGCGAGCATTGAGCTTGGAGCAAATGCTGAAGTTTCTATGGCCGCCAGTGCTCCTCAAGCTTGTGAGTTGGTAAGAAAATAAAGAAGTTAGAACGGGGCAATTACTAAGTAAAATTGATGCTGATGTTGCCCCATACCTGTAGTGTCAGAGTTGCAGCAAGGTTTTACTTTAATGAATATTTTGCTTTAAGGTGAAAGAGCATGAAGACCATAAATATGCCTCCCAAATGCTGCCGTTAGTACCCGAAGAAGCATCTCGGAAGTTCACGTCAGCAAGTGAGTTACAATGTGGAACTTCTTTCCATACTGAGACTGTTTCTATCACAGGTATGTTTTCTGTACCCATTTATCTCTATACCTTTCTTTTTAGCATTAGAAATGACCTCTTCAAAGCTGTCTACAGAAAATGAGATGCTGCTGTTTTCTTCTCTTAGGTGCCCAGACCAATATATTCCCCAAATAAAGCCTTGGCACACAAACAGACTTTGACATGCCTCCGCAAAAATGCGATAGGTGTCACAGCAAAGAAGGCAACCTGGAAACACCAACCCTTTGGTTAGCGCCTTTGAAAACATCACCACCTCACCAGGCGAAAATGAAAGATGCTGCTGATGTACTTGATCACTCATTTGATGCCAGCCCTGTTGCTGACTGAAAATATTGCAGCTATGAGCAATCGGACTACAGCAAGGAATTTTGAGTTTGTCGCCATGGCAATATCCGTTTCTCTAAACAATTTAGATTTTTTTTTCAGAGATCTACCATCCACCTTGCAATCTGAAAAAGTACATAATTTTTTAAAGCGGACTGCTGCCACTATTCAAGATTTGTGTCATGTGTGGTCAGGTTTGCAGCATCGAAAAACGTTTTCAAGGAACTCTGCTGACAATAATATCTACATGTTACCTCGGACATCAGCAAATTTTACACAGCCAGCCCTCGACCAATGGTATGGCAGCAGATAACATTCTGCTGTCTGGTGCCATACTGTTTAGTGGTGCCAACGTATCAAAGGTCTTACGCTTACTGGCATCCATCAATATTCAAGTCCTTTCGAATACATCATGCAATGTCTACCGGAAAGGCTGTCTCCTGCCAGCCATAAAGAAGGTAACTAGAGCGTGCACGTAACCTGGAAATATCTGATCCCTAGTATCATGTAGGTATGGACAACACAGCAGGCGTCACTTGTTGAAGCATTGAGGGACAAGCGTCTAGCTACAAAGAACTGAATGACTTCTAGTGGTTCTGTTTTAAAATCAAGCAGGTATTTCTCCACCGAGCATCTTTTTTAATGGTAAGAGTGTCCAGCCTATGTCAGAAAAAGGAAGCCCCAGCATCGCTCAAGCAAAAACATGCGGAGGCACTAGCAGAAAGCCGCAACGTAAAAAATGTAAAGGAGCAAAAGACTATACCATTCAGTACCGTCTATCTTCCCCCTCAAGGAACAAATGCCCACTGCCTTGATATTTATTAACACAGGCGTAGGATCAAAAACACGCGTAAAAAATAGTGAGCAGAAATGTACTGCTTAATGATGTGAACTCTAAACTAGTGCTGGTACTTGAGCACATCTAAGTAGTAGACAGCCTTTGATTCAATCAAAATTGGCAGAAACATTAAGTCAAACATGTGTTCAGTTACGAAGTGCACAAACAAACATCACATTTTCTGCTAGCCTGTTTTGAATTGCTGCTCACGTCAGTTGTTTTATTTTAAATATTTTTGCATGTTTTGAGGGGGCGGAGCATCCGCCTCACATTCTGGTTACAGGTTCGATCCCTGGTGCCGCCGGGCACCCACCGGTGTTTTAATGGGTACAAGGTACAAGGTTCCCCCGGTCTGGTGCTCGGCTCTTCTGGGCTGAAATGCTTAGGAAAGAGGTCACAGGTCCCAAATAGTTGTGCCGAAGGGACAGTGATCCGTTCCGTCATCGGACACCCATAAGGCTGCCTTGTGCGACAGAAGCCCTATATGGCCCCTTTTTTTCTACCCCCCCCCTCCCCTTTTTTTTGTAGTCAACAATTTTGGTCCATGGGGTCTTCTCAAAAATTTCACCAGAATGCGGGTGATGAAATTGAAGGTGCTTGACTCCAGAATTTGCACCAAAGCATAACGCAAAGTTCTGACACACTTGTTTTATTGCTCCAAAGCTGTTCCAGAATGGCTTTATTACACTGCTCTTTGAGCTGCTCCAAAATAGTCGAGCTTACTTTTACCCCTGAACGAGCCAATGGTCGAGATGCAGAAAATTTTTGAAGTCTTTATGGTACATATGCAGAATACTGTTCAGCAGCATATTTTTTTCATCTTTGATAATGTGTTGGTGCTGTTTAACTCGTTCGCTTAATAAGTGTATCTCAATGCATGTTTACATATTGTCTGAATGATTAAATGTGCCAGTGAGTGAATGCAGTTGGAAAGGAAAAGCAGATGGGTAGGACGTAATATCAAGTTGGTACAGTGGGGTACAGCAACTTTGATTGTGCCCAGAACAAAGCACAGCAGTCTCATAAGAACTTGTCCTGATCCTCGATTGGAAGAAGCGTTCAAACAATGTTAATGGCATGTTCACTGCATTACAAAAGAGTTAGGAAAAGCATTCGCTCATATTATGGTGAAAACTGTTGAGAACCACATCATTGCCTTTGCTCGTATAGCACGAGAGACAATTTCACGAACAATCTGTAACAACCTAGATTAAAAGTGTTTTAATCTTGCTTGTTTTTTATACCATCCCATTTATGTGTCGCTTTTTATGTGAAATGCCCAGAAATGTTCAGATCGCATTGTTTGTTGTTATTGTCATGTTTACCTTACTTGCCTTCAGTATGCACAGTAACTATTACAATACCTCTCTACACTTTTTTCACAATAATTTTAGAAAATAAAAGCTATTTTGCTTGACTTATGTTCACCTGTGATCTGTTTGTTATGTTGACAGACTATTTCAGCTGCAAAAAATTTTGAGGCACATACAATTTTTGCGAAAGCAGAGTTGTATAGGGTAATGTAGTAAGAAAACATAGCTTATAAAATGTGCGGGTATTTAAAACCTTGGTAGGTGTCCGACGGAAAGTGTTGACGTATTTAGTGCACGATGCAAGACGGCAGGACGTACTCTCCTGTTGTGCCGTCCCAGGTGCCCCCATACCCACCTGACGAACTGCCGATAAGCCGTAAACCGGTACTTTCTAAAATAAAAAAAATAAAGAAATCTAAATAATAGAACAAGGATATCTAAACCGTTACCTACTTGTGTTCTTCCTCAACGTCGTCGGCTTCCCATTGTCGCGAACATCTACATACGCTACTCGCAGCACTACGACATCTAGGCACAATATGCTGAAGTGCGGCTCCATCGTTATACCAGTTATACAGCGATAATCCGTTTGCATTTCCGCGAAATATCTATAGCAAATGGACTCGACAACTGCCGGCATTGCAACAGTTCTTGCACCTGCACCTGCATGCATTTACGTAGTTACACCCGCTGAGTCCTACGAAAGCGGCGCCAATGAAGGAGTAATTGCTTACCAATCCGTATGACCAAGCCGCACTGCTGGCGGCGTCGGCGGTCTGTCTGGATCGGGGTGGTGGTCGGGGTCTGCTTCGTAGTCGCTCCCGCTGTCCTCATCCGTAGAAACATTGCATTGCTATAGGGCGTTGAGTCATGCAGGTCGCTTAATTCCCCAAATGACATTATTCTGGGGGCTATATATGCCTTGCCAAGCGAACCTGCGGCTGCACTGTACGCACATGGCAGAGCTGCGCAAGCCCGTGTAAAAGCGTCGTTTCGTTTTCGCATGCTTGGCTTGGCTACCAGCTTGACTGGAAAAGACATCGCAGCCCGCCAGTGACAAAAAGGTGTGAATAATGAGCCACTAAATCACAGGTGTTTCCACAAAAATAACGTTCAAAACTACCCTACATGAATAAAACTGAAGACGTTAGTTTTAGGCAGAAAATTACTGCCGCCTGGCTGGTAGTGGTTATTTATTGTATATACAAAATGAAAGAAAAGATGTTCGCCAGCCCCGGCATCTGCTATCTGATATCTCAAGCACGTGAACTGGGGCGGCGGAAATAAAGGGATAGCGAGGAAAAGGTAGAGGAAATCAAAGAGGTGAACGATTGGGAGAAAGGAAAGGGTAGGTAAAAATAAAGGAAATATATACACTATGGTACAGTATACA
The DNA here is from genome assembly GCF_055883805.1 of Amblyomma maculatum. Classification (NCBI taxonomy): domain Eukaryota; kingdom Metazoa; phylum Arthropoda; class Arachnida; order Ixodida; family Ixodidae; genus Amblyomma; species Amblyomma maculatum. Next base: position 452,666,406 of record NC_139344.1, on the reverse strand, counting down.
GTAGTTTGCATGAGGCCCACCCGCAAATGTCTTAGGTCACTGAGCATCCGGCACATCGGGCGGGCCTCCGTAATAGCTCTGCGTCCAAACTGTTCACTACGCACGCACTTGCGTACGTACAAAGCACTGACGGCTGTCCTGGGCGATCGGCCTTTATTGTAATAATACTTTTTTTTTCCTTTAATACAAGGAAAGGAAAGGAGCAGCTGCTAAAAAGCTGCTCCGAACAGCAGCTTGACGGGGCGCTGCCCCTGCATATGACGGCATTTCACAGCAGAGAAAGTCACGCCCACGCAGTGAATAAACAGTCAATGGAGAAATAATTAGACTACAAAAAAGCACTATGTAAATCAGGAAAAATACATGAAAATAAAACAGAAACGCCGCAAGGCAGAACATCTAACTTAAAAATATGTGTTTATAGAAACATTTCGCGGATTAATTTATTGGGAGAAAGAGAGAAATCTTGACCACTATTAGCAAAATATTGATTTAATATTGTAGGAATCCTGAAGCGAAGCATCTGCCTGCCATAGGTCGTCCGGCACGCTGTAACGTGCCAATGCTCCGGGTTACGGGTGCGAAATAGCACGCGCGGAGCGTTCAGTCACAGCGCGCACTATCTGGCGAGGTGAAAGAGGCGGGTAATCAAGCCCGCCTGTTCGATATACCCACACAGGCTCCCCTGTGTTCGCTCGCGGACGCGCGCACTGCCCGGCGGCTACAGGAGCACAGCTACGCTGTCCAGAATCACCCCCTGCGCTCTGTAAGCCGCCAGCCGCCTGGCTGCGCCGATTTTCTGAGCCACCCAGGGGAGTGACACGAGCTTCGAGGAGCGCTTGTAGACGGCGGTGGACGCCGTGGTGTCCTAAGCGGCGGAAAGGGGCCTCTCGTGCTCTCCGCAAAAATCGGAACTGTTTGCCTACAACCCGAAGGCGCTCAGGTGCAAACGCCAGATAAACATCAACATAACAGTAGACGGCCAACCAGTCCCGAAAGTTGAACAAATTAGTACCCTGGGGCTGTTTCTACAAGCCACTGGTTGCAATGATAAAACAGTAAAGACGCTGCGTATTCCACGCAAGCCACGGTTCTGTTCAAGAGAATCGCACTAAAGGGTCGGGGCCTTCAAGGGACAAAACACTGCATTTTATGGGCAACTTTTCTTTTCGCGGAATAAAAAACTTAGGGTCTAAGGTGCAGGTGGGAACGCGAGGCGTGATGTTCAAGACACATTTTGCGCCGTCGCCTCGCAACTAAAAGCAACACACTGACGGCAGTGCAGGACCCCATCTCAGACATTATCACAACACCACAGAAAAAGTGATGGAGAAAGCACGCAGCGACTACCAAGAACTATATACCGCCAAAACCTGCAATCCGAGCTCTTTTCCCCTCCATAGCCCGGAAGAAAAGCCCCTCATGGACGCGACATGGCTCACTGACGAGGAACTGTACGCAGCACCTAATTCTATGGAGTTAAACAGGAACCCAGGAACCGATGGCCTACCATCCGCCTTTTATAAACTGTTCTGGCCGCTCTTGAAAACGCCTTTCACTAACTTATTGAACACTATACTAGAAGAAGAGAAGCTCAACCCCAGCATGAAGGAGGGGCTCTTGACCTTACTGTGCAAAGACAGCAACGTGGCCATGGACCTTACAGCATAGAGGACTATCTCAATTTTAAACACAGGCTACAAGATTTTATCGAAATGTCTGTCATTGAGCCTGACACCCGCGCTCTTCAACATTGTCGGGCCGTACCAGGCTTGCTGTGTGCCCGGTCGACCTGTGGAACTACATGGTTTCGCACTGAAAGACCTCATAACTTGGCTGCGATCGTGCAGCCTGGTAGGCATCCTACTATCCCTGGACCAGGAGAAGGCATTCTATGGGCTGTGCTATGAATACCTATTCAACCAGCTGCATCAAGCCAGGATTGACAAGGAATATGTCCGCATGGTGCAAGTACTGTATCCCGAGCCGCGCTCGGCAGTCATTATTCAGGGGCGAGTCTCTGAGATTTTCTTGGTAGAGCGGGGAGTAAGGCAGGGGTGTCCGCTTTACCCGCTAAACTACACAATAGCGATAGAGCTGCTGCTACAACGCCTCGCCACGGACCCCTCCATCACAAGAACCAAGCTCCCAGGCGGCCCACCAAGTGTGCCCATCTTCGGCTATGCTGACGATGTGACAATCATGGTCCCAGACGCGTACTCAGCGCAGTGGGTACTGCAGATTACCAGTATCTACTGCACTGAGAACGGGGCGAGCTTAACCAAGCAAGAAAGCTCCGCTATGCGCCTTACTAGCAGCACTTCTGCAGTTGCAGACATCCCAGTAGTACGAGAATCTAGTATGCTTGGGTTCTACCTTGACGGGAAGGAGCCCTCAACAACTAACTGGGAAGCAACCGAAAACAAACTTGGCAGGGAGGCGACGGAATTGTGTTTACTACGCTGCCCTCTCACAGCACAGGCAACTATTATCCGTACCCTCCTCATCAGCACAATTAGCTTCACTGCCACCATTCTGGACATGCCTGCAAGTACGAAAAAAACTATGGACACAGCCACCATTTTCCGATTTCTGTGGCAGGGCGCTCCAGACAAAGTAAGGACTCCTGCCGTCCGCCAACCAAGATATAGAGGAGGCCTCGGCGTCCCAGACCTCAAAGCCCTGACTAGAGCGTTGCACGTGAGATGGGTAGCGTGAGCCGTAGAGTGCGGCATACCACTGACAAGAATGTTCACCACCTACTTCTTGTCAACCAGGTTCACAGCCTCTACCAGGGAGTCCCTGTCGCATAACTCCCCTCGCGCTAGGACGTCGCTCACATTTCATCGTATGGCTGCGGAGGATTCGCTTCTGCTGAGAGAGGAGTTAAAGGAAGAGCCTCAGAGTGCGCAACTGAAAACCGTACTAGATCTACTGACCCTTCCCCTACCGAACCATATACACAGAGATCCAATGTCCGCTGAGTGTCCCATATGGAAATACATCTCTGCGTGCTTGCTGGATGCAAGCCGTGCGTCATTCATTGGCTTTACGTTCGCAGCATTTTACCGATCCGCCACCGAGCCTTTGTGCCTACGTTGTCTGCATCCATCGATGCATGTCCTTTCTGTGGAGTGCGGGCGACTGCAGAACACATTTTTCTCGAGTGTACCCTCCCTGCCTCACTCCTGGATCGCCTGAAAGAACTCTTTGAGCTGCCAGGAATACCATATGCCACCGCCAGGTATCTCAACCCGCTGCCCAGCGAAGCATGAAAGCAGTTCATCTTGACTCTCGTTGAAATAAATTATCAAATCTGGATCGCTAGATACCGAGCAGTCTACAGCACGAAAAGACCCTGTCTCCTCGAGGTTAAGAAGAAAATCAGGAAAGAGCTGTGGTTCCACCTTCAACGGGAAAGACACCAGCTCGGCAAGAAAAAGTTCTATAAAATGGGCCACCCATGAGAATTTACAAAAACGAAAATAGAAGAATCGAAGTCACATATTAGAAGATTTTCTCGCGTCAGGCTTTGACCCGCCAGGGTGGCACGGACGTGGTGCACTGGCACTGCGACTCTGCCCCGGTGGGAATAAGCCAGATTATATGAGCCCCGTGGCTGGGAAAAGCCTGCTCCCCGAAACAACCCCCCCCCCCTCCACCGCTGTGGTGCGGGAGGTCTTGCCTGGTGTTGCCGTAGGATGATGACGGTCGCTAGTAGAAGTCTGTACCCTCGAGAGGACTGCACCTGGTGCATCTTCCCTTCCATCTGACAAGGCAACGAAAGCAGAGGAACGTGAAATGAGAAGATTAGAACGAGAGAAGACGTTTTTGCTGTCGAAATAGCAGCAGTTGATCGGAGAACGCGAGGGGAGCACGGATGATGATCGGGGCTTCGAGTTAGGAATAGGAGCGCCTAGATCGACTTCCGTTTGTCCTAGGAGGTTGATGGCTCCTTTTAATGACAAAAGAAACGACGTAGATGCATATCTGCAACGATTTCAGCGGATAGCTATATGACAAGGTTGGGAGCGCTGTGAATGGGAAATAGCGTTGAGTATGTGTTTAGTCCGGGAAGCGCTGAATGTGTTTGGTCGGATGCCTGCGCCTGATTCCATGGATTACGAGAAAGTCAAGAAGGAACTTCTCCAAAGATTCAGGCGAACAGCAGAGGGTTTGCGCGAGAGATTCCGCACCGCGAAACCTGAGAATTCCGAAACCGCTAAGCAGTTTGCTTGTCGGCTAACCAATTATATCGACAGGTCTCTTGATATGTCGAACAAAGAAATGTTTTGAAGGCGTGCGTGACAAACTGGTGACAGAGCAGTTCTTAGTATGCTGCAGTCGAAACCTAGCGGTATTCCTGAAAGAGAAAAATTTGTGGTCATTAAAATAGGTTGCCGAGAATACAGACCGATTTCTCGAAGCTCAAGGTCTCAGGAATATGAATAAGGGGAAGGAAGAAAATCAGGTTTCCGAATTAGATTCAGCAAAACCAAGACCCTCTGACGGAGTGTTTAGAGTGCCAATCTGATCCTTCCTCTGTAACAGGGTGGGACACCGTGCAGCTGACTGTAGATCTAGCAGTGCGGCCCCGAGGACGCATGTCGTGTGTCAAGGTTGCAACAGGATAGGGCATACTAAGGAAGAATGCCAGTTTGGAACGCAGGACCGAGTTGTATGTGTTGATTTAAAATAAGAACCTATCACATAAGACAAAGTTCCACAGCTCAAAGAGGAGCAAACGCCACGGAACATTGAAGTGGAGAGTGGAACGCCCAAATAGAAAACAGCAATGCCAGTGGTGGTTGGACAAATAGAGGATCGTCATATATTGGCACTTAGAGACAGTGGAGCCAATACAGTTTTGGTTCGGAGAAGCCTAGTGAGGGATGACGACTTAACAGGGAAAGCGTCCGCTGTCACCCTGGAGGAAAGCACGGTTAGGCAGCTGCCGGAAGCCAGGAGTTTAGTGTCAACCCCCTATTATACCGGAGAGCTATTGGAAAAATGCGTAGAGCAACCCATCTACGATCTCATCTTGGGAAACATTCCGGGAGCACGAAGCGTCAATGAGCCTGATCCTGAGTGGAGGATGATTGATGTTGGGAACCAGGAACCAATACGAGGAAAGGCGCATGCCTGACAAGCAAGTGGATGATGCAGTCCGTTTCTTTTTTTAGTCTATATTTAATGCCTCAGGGCATCAGTAGAATATGAGATCAAGGTAAATAAATGATTAATTGAATGGAAAAAGGTTGGATAATTTTATGAAGTCCAGAAGTGAGTGATGATGAGGTCCCTGCGTCCAAGTGAAATATGAGGAAGGATTCGTTGCTTAAAGGCCAGCTATGCTCAGGTGCTCAACCCCAGACATTATGTGTTCAGCCGCCGCCAATATGCAAGATGTAGAGGTAATCGGGAAAGTGCGATGCAGTGACCACAAGATGGTGAGGTCCTGAATAAGCCTTAATCTGAAGAAAGAACGCAACAGATTAGTAGGAAAGAAACCCATCAACGAATTAGCGGTGAGGGGGAGGGCAGATTGGATTGGAAAACATTTATTTCGTCAATGCAGATGCAGACGGTACGCTCTAGATGGCCTCCAGTCCATGGCTGGCGGCGACCTTAGTGGCCCACTTGGTGGCCAAGGCTTGAATGACCGGGTCCGAGCTGACCAGAATGGCCTCCCATCGCTCAAGAGAAAGAATTTGTACTAGGTCTTCCGGTGGAGGTTTTTCTTTACATTGCCATAGTACGGGATCATACGTGGCTGTTTCGCCACAGAATCCGCACGCGGGGTTAAAGTCATCCGGGTACATTTTTGCTAATAGGTGGGGGCTAAGAAAGGATCTCGTCTGGAGTCTCCTTATCCAACATTTTGTCAGGTGGTGGAACTTTGTGCCGTTCTAATCTGTAATGACTTATGACATCGTGAAAAGATACCAGCCCCTTCTTGGAGTAATCCAAGGATACGAAGGACCCACCGACTCGGTTGACGAAACCTCGAGCCATGTTGTGGGCCGCCTCATTTCCCGGATTCCCCAAGTGAGCCGGCACTCATATCACCTCAATTGCTATGTATGGTTGCCTGGTCAGTTTCAGTATCTTTGCGCTGCAGTTGAGATTCTGCCCCCCCCCCCCCCCCCGCAAAGCTACGGACAGCAAATTTAGAATCGGAGAAGATTGTATCCGCTTCGGTGCTAACTATGGCTAGTGCCACAGCTACTAGCTCTTCCGCGGTTTCCGAAGATTTTGTCACTACCGACCCTGATGCCTGCAGCCGCCCGCGCACGTCCCCACCGCCAGTGCGAACGCTCCTCTTGTTGCGCATTCTGTTGCGTCAACATTGACAGCTCCTTCGCTCGTTGCGTATTTTTCGTGTCGAGCTATTGCCCTAGCTTTCCTCCTTCCTTCTTGGTAAGAAGGGTGTATATTCTTTGGTAGTGCTTTGATCGTCAGTCGCTAGCGAAGGAGTTTGGATAGCTGTGTTTTCGTGTCCTCGGGTGGAAGTTCTACGCCTATACTTAGGCGCTCCAGTATGGCTCTGCCTGCCTTAGTGCGCTTAAGCCGTTCTTTTTGCATCGTGAGGATAGCCTCCTTGAGCTCCTCTAGTGTATTATGTATTCTCAGTCCCATGTGTCTTTCTGTCGATGTGTAGTTCGGCAGCCCCAGGGCTGCTTTGTATGCTTGCCTAATTATTGTCTCGGCTTTGCCTTCCTCCGCAGCATCTAGTTTTTTAGGTATGGTAACACATACAACATCCTGTTCAGGACAGATGCCTGCACTATCCTACAGAGGTCTTTTTCTTTGACTCCTCTCCTACGATTACCAATTCTTCTGATTAGCCTAATTGACATATTAACTGATGTTTTCGGCTTTTGCAGGGTTTCTTTGTTTTTCCTGTTAGCTTGTAGATACAGCCCTAAGATCCTTATTGACTGCACCTCCTTGATTGGAGGTCCCCCACGCACACGTTAAGCGAGGTTGGGGCTCTTGGCTCCTGGAACCGGGACCCCTGGGTTTTGGTCTGATGACCAGTAGCTCTGATTTTGGGTGTGAGCATGATAGGCCTGAATGACCTGCGAGCTCTGCGGTAGTGTCTACCGCGCGTTGCAACGTTTCCTCTGTCTGACCGTCATTCCCGTTGGTGGTCCAGAGTGTGATGTCATCTGCGTAGAATGTATGTCTCAGCTCAGGAATGGCTTCCAGTCGGGGTGGAAGCTTTATGAGGGAGAGATAGAAGAGAAATGGTGACAGTACTGATCCTTGCGGCGTCCCTGTACCCCCTAGCCGAAAAGATAATGACTCTATTTCACCTACTTCAATTATTGCGGACCTATGGCTGAGAAATGAGCGAATGTATCCCAAGGTTTTTTCTCCTGGGTAAATGTCTGAGAGGTTCTCGAAAATGGCTTCGTGTGCCACGTCATCGAAGGCCTTGGTGAGGTGTAGCTCTAGCACTGCTTTGGTGGCCGTCATTTCCCAGTGTCTATGACATCTGCTTAGAGCTGAATCATGACATCCTGTGTAGATAAATTATCTCTGAAGCCTAACATAGTTGTTGGCAAGATCTCTTCGTTCTTTTTGTACTCCTGCAGTCTGTTTATGATCACGTGCTCCATGAGCTTGCCTACGCATGAAGTGAGCGATATTGGGCGCAAATTGGCTATATCTAGTTTCTTGCCTGGTTTGGGAATAAAAGTAATCATTGCATGCCTCCAGGCTTGAGAGATTTCACCATCGTTCCAGTACCTATTCTTGAGCCCCGTGATTGCCTCTACTGCTTTTGCGTCTAAACTCATTAATGCTTTCTTTGTGACCCCGTCCGGGCCTGCCGCGGACGTAGTGCTGACCTGTCCCATGACGAAGCGAACCTCTGCCTCCGTTATTTCTGAATCTAGCTCTGGATTTGGGAGTTCTGGGTAGTCTGGCAGTTGAGCCCAAGAGGCCTTGCTGAGATATCGATCCTGGAGTTCTAGCAAGAACTCTTCCGTGGAACCCTCGTATTTATGGATCAGTCTAGCAAGCTAATTTTTCGGCGTCGATTTTGTCTGTGTCGGATCTAGTAGATGTCTGAGCATTTGCCACGTTTTTTTACATCCTAGTTGTCCGTTCATGCGGTCACATATCTGACCCCACTGCTTTTCTTGAAGCTCTAGTGTGTAGACTTCTATTTGTCTTTCTAGTTTCGCTATACGTTTCCTCAGCGGTTTTAGGTGTTTCTGCTTCATCAGTCTCTTTTGCAGGCTGAGGTGGGCTTCCCACATATGGAATAGCCGCGAGTCGGAGATTTTGCCCTCCTGTTCTATCGGCACCTCCGATGTGGTTTGTTTAAAATCCTTTTTAAGTGACTCGATCCAATCATCAATATTCGCGATTTCAGTGTCGGCTGTTTGATCTCTTAGGTCCCTGAATTTATCCCAATCCGTAATATGTGTCTTCCTGATTATTGTTTTGTGCTTAGCCGTTTCGAAGGTGGTGACTAAAATATAGTGGTCACAACCTAGTGTGTGACCTGTGTTTAGCCATTCGCCTCCTATTATATTCCTAGTAAGGGTCAGGTCCGGTGACGTGTCGACACTGATGCTATTGCCTAGCCTCGTGCATTGCTGTGGGTTGATTAACACGGAAAGACCAATGTTCTGTATCGATTGCCATACCATGTTGCCTTTTTGGCCGGCTTTAACGTATCCCCATTCCGGATGCGGGGCATTGAAGTCTCCAACTAGAAGCTGCGCTTTGGATGCAAGCTTGCCCCGCCGGGGTGGTGCAGTGGTAAGACGCCCGACTACTGTGCCGGAGCACCTGGGTTCGAACCCGACCTCGGCGGCTGCGTTTCGATGGAGGCGAAACGAAGAGGCGTCGTGTGCTGTGCGATGTCAGCGCACGTTAAAGATCCCCAGGTGGTCGAAATTACTCCGTAGCCCTCCACTACGGCTCCTCTTTCTCTCTTTCCACTTTCACTCCCATCTTCCTCCCTTCCTTTACGGCGCGGTTGTGGTGTCCACAGAAAACAAGTGAGACAGTTACCGTGTCTTTCCCCTCCTATAAATGAATCAGTTTTTAACCTTAGGCTTCTGACAAGTAGCTCCGGAATACCCGTTCCTCTATCTCTCGGCTGGCTGTATAGATTTAGAATAAAGAGATTTTTGTCATCTCGACTTTTTGGCACTATCTCGAGCAGAATGTAGTTCTCCTTGGAGCTGTCAATATTGTGCTGTATTGCAGTGACATTGCGCTGCACCAGCGTTGCAGTGAACGCACCGGTGACGGTACCGGCGTCGTATCCCGGTGGTAAGAACGCTTTGCAGCCCGAAGTTTTATGGCACCACTAGCTTCTTGTAGAGCAATAACGTCTGGTGGACGCTGTAGGTTTTGTATCTGGAGCTGCAAGTTCCCCCGCTTACGGCGGAAGCCTCTGCAGTTCCACTGCCACACTTCAATTTGCTGTCTGGGGGCCATGATGATGCGTAGCAATTGTGTGCATTGGCTGAACGGAGGAAGGCGTGCTTCCACTGCGCTTAGTGTTTCCATCATTTGTTGGAACGACATGGTTACCTGATTTTGGAACAACCTGTGCGATGTCAGCGCATGTTAAAGATCCCCAGGTGGTCGAAATTACTCCGTAGTCCTCCACTACGGCTCCCCTTTCTCTCTTTCCACTTTCACTCCCACCTTCATTCCTTCTTTTACGGCGCGGTTCAGGTGTTCACATCGCAAGTGTGACAGATACTGCGGCTTTCCCTTCCTGTGAACCAATTATTATTATTATTATTAATTCGCTGGTTAAGGCATCCATCCTATTAGTGAGTGTGTCCACCCTAGCCGAGAGGGTGTCTACTTTAACCTCCAGGGTGTCCACCCTTTCTGTGAGTGACTTACATCGGTCCTGAGTTTCTTCGGGGCTCTCGTGTGCTGCGTCATATCAGTTTCTGAGGCTTCTGCTACACGTTTACTGGTCTCCTCTCCGCTCGGGGGAGGTGGCCTTTTAATCGGGGCTCTAGCGTCCGTTTCCATCGCTACCACTCCTACCAGCGGCAGCGGTGGCGGGGCTCGCGTCTCCTTAGTTATTCGGTGTTCTAGCGCCCTAGCATTCTTAACTAATTGGCGGAGCTCCACCATCTCTTTTTCTAGTTTGGCATTTTTATCGTCGCGTGCCTGTATCTGTTTCCGTAGTTCCTTCTCTTGAGTATTGTTAGTATGGGAGGCCATATGCTTACCTTATTATCGGGCTTGTCTCCGCTTCTTCTGCGGCTCGAGCTTCTTCCTTTACTGTTGCATCTGCCCCCTTCCTTGTTTGGCAGCGGGAAGGAGCTGGATCAGTTTCGGGCCTTGCTGTCGTGTTTCGTCCGGCTCGAGGACCGCTTTCTGTCCCTTGGTTGATGTTCTGCGTGGAGTCGCCCCGCGTTGTCGCTTTGCTTGTTCGCTTTTTTCCGGATAACAAGACGATGTTTGCAGTTGCGCCTTCCAGTATGATGCGCCCCATGGCACACTATGCAGTCTGGAATGCATGTTAAAGGTTCCCCTTCTGGAGGGACCAGGTGGACATCACCGCAGCGGCGGCATAAGTTTGCCTTTGGTTGGTAGCAGACGTCAGCCCTGTGGCCGACCTTGCAACAGTTGTAGCAAGTTTCCACTTGTTCTCTGTAGGGGAACACGCAAAATACTGTGTTCCAGTAGTATACTTGTCTTGGAATCTTGTTCCCTTTGAAAGTAATCTGGAGGGTTCATGACTTGTCTAGTCGTCTTGCGTCGACGATGATGACGTCCTTGTTTCTCCTCAGGAAGCCTTTTCGGACTTCATCAGGCGAGGATACATCGTACGCTCGGTAGAGAACTCCTCTAATCGAGTCGTCCGGCGTCGCGACGTACGACGCCACTTGCTTGTCATGCCCTTCAAGCTTGAGGACTTTCATATAGGTGTAAGTTAATGCCCTTGTGTGCTTACGGTGAACGTGTTGTTCACGATGTTTATACGTGTAGTGTCCATGTCTTGTGCCTCCAATGGCGCCACAATCGCTGCCGCCCATATGGAACGCTCGAGGGCACGCGGGGCGACGAGGTTCCAATTTCTCGGTCGACACACGATTTTGTAGTCGTCCATTGGTAGTCTCGGGGACGGTACCCATATTTTAGTGATGGATGGTTCACACATTTCTTTTTGGCTGTAGTGTCGGAGTTCGACTTCCTGTCGGCCTGACCCGGAGCCTAGCTTCGTCGACGTGGCTATTAGTGCTTTGTTTCAAGCGTCTGGCGCGATCTTGAGGACCGAGAACGGGCTCACATTGTCCGTTTTTTAGCTCCTCTGGCGTTATGTCTTCGCCTTCGACCGGGTAATGCATCTTCAGGGTTAGCAAGGTATCGGACTTGCTCACGGAGCCCATCGGCACGGGGCCGAGCAAGGCCTACGCGTTAGGCCTAGTTCCCTACATTACTTGGTCCTGGCAAAACGTCCTAAAATACAGAAGCTGGACGTCGACTTGCCAAGAATTGGTATCCACGGGTGCCGGGTGTTCCCTCAGAGATGTTCCGATAGGTGGAAGATCCAAGAACAAAAGCATGCCGCCAAAAGTTGGCTTCGAGACGGGAGCTCATGCAACGCACATCCGCACTGCTCGACAGCCCAAGAGAATCCCAGGCGGAGGGTAGAAGAGTTCAGAATCTCCCTAGAGAATAGATATTAAGCTCTAAACGAGGAGGGCGACATTACCCTAGAAGCAACGAACAATAATTTCAGAGATATATCATTACTGAATGTGCGGTAGAAGTAGGCAGTAGTATAGTTAGACAGAATACCGGTAAGCTGTCTAAGGAGACGAAAGATTCGATTAAGAAACGCCAGAGTATGAAAGCTTCCATTCTAACAGACCAGATTGAATTGGCCGAGATATCAAAGCTGATCAATAAACGAAAGGTGTCCGATATAAGGAAGTATAACATGGAGAAAATTCAGCATGCTGTAAAGAACGGGGGAGCCTTAAAGTGGTAAAGAAGAAATTCAGCATAGGCAAAGACCAGATGTATGCGATAAGGGACAAGGTGGGCAACGTCATCATGGATATGGACAAGATAGTCAAAGTAGCCGAGCAGTTGTATGCAGATCTCTACAGTAGCCAAAGAAGTCAGGAGCGTAGCGAGATTGGCGGCAGAGACAAACAGTCAGACGTTCCATGAGTGACGAAGGACGAGGCCAAGAAAGCATTAGAAACTATGGAAGGGGGAAATCAGCTGGAGAGGATCAAATAACTACACATTTGCTGAAGGACGGGGGGGATATCGTGCTAGAAAAACTGGCCACCCTGTATACGCAGTGCCTGGTGTCATTGACGGTACCGGAACCATGGAAGAATGCAAACACTATCCTCATTCATAAGAAAGGGGACTCTCAGAACCTTAAAAATTACGTATAAGGTATTTACTAAGGTAATCGCTAATAGAATCAGGACTACCTTAGATGGCAATAAAGCTAAAGATCAAGCAGGGTTTCGGAAACGGTACACTATCGATCATATCCATACCATAAATCAGGTGATAGAAAAATGCTTGGAATATAACCAGCCCTTATACATAGCATTCATCGATTACAAAAATCATTTGACTCAGTTGAAACCTCGGCGGTGATGCAGGCATTGCAAAATCAGGGGGTCGACGAGCCGTACGTGAAATTGCTGGAATATATATATAGTGGTTGAACAGAAACCATAGTTCTGCGTAAAGAAAGTAACAAAATACCCATAAAGAAAGGTGTTAGGCAAGGAGACACAATCTCCCCAGTATTATTCACAGCTTGCTTAGAGGAAGTATTCAGACTTGGAATGGGAGCAGTTAGGGATAAGGGTAGATGGAGAATACCTCAGTAATCTGCGATTTGCTGATGACATTGCCTTGCTGAGCAACTCGGGGGATGAACTGCAAATATTGATTGGTGATCTAGACAGGAAAAGTAGAAAAGTAGGCTTGAAAATCAATATGCAGAAGACTAAGGTAGTGTTCAACAGCCTCGGGAAGGAACAGCAGTTTACATTAGGTAGCGAAGTACTCGAAGTAGTAGGCGAATATGTCTACTTAGGACAGGTAGTAACCGCAGATCCGGACCATGAAAAGGAAATAGCAAGAATAAGATTGGGGTGGAGCGCGTTTGGCAAGCACTCACAGATTATGACTAGCAGGTTACCGGTCTCGCTAAAGAGGAAAGTATATAACAGTTGCATCTTACCTGTACTCACCTTTGGGGCTGAAACGTGGGGGCTAACCAAGAGAGTTCTACTTAAGATGAGGACTACCCCGAGGTCTATGGAACGAAAACTGGTAGGGGTAACGTTAAGAGATAGGAAGCGTGCAGAGTGGGTAAGAGAAATAACGCAAGTTACCGACGTTCTAGTGGGAATTAAGAAGAAATGGGCATGGGCAGGACATGTAGTGCGAAGAGAGGATAACCGATGGTCGCTTAGGGTAACAAACTGGGTTCCAAGGGAAGGAAAGCGTAGCAGGGGGTGGCAGAAAGTTAGGTGGGCGGATGAGGTTAAGAAGTTCGCAGGGGTCAAGTGGATGCAGCTAGCACAGAAGCGGGTGATGTGGAGAAATATGGGAGAGGCCTCCGCCCTGCAGTGGGTATAGTAAGGCTGATAATGATGCTCAGGTGCCGGATTCGTGTTGGTTTGAGTGCTGGGCAGTGCCACAGCAAGTGGTGGATGTCGGCCTCAACATCTTCGTTTTTACAGATCGGGCACCCTGGGTGGGGATGTAAGTGCTGGGAGTATGACCACGTCCTAGTGACAGCTGGTGTAAGGGCAACACCGACCCGGAGCCTCCTAAGCGCAACCTCCTCTGCACGAGTGAGACCGCGGGGAAGGGATATCGCACACGGAGGGATAAGTGCACGTGTGCGGCGCCGGATGTGTTCCTTTCTTAACAAAAGGAGGATAGCGTCATCCCCTTCGAGGAGCCGTGGGATTGATGCGTATTGGTTCACGAGGCAGGTTGCTAAATCAGCTTGACTTTGGGAAGGCAGCAGATCTCGTAGGACCCACTCGATGCGTATTGACTTTGGGATGTTCGCCGCAAGCTGGTGGATGTCTTGCATGCTTTAGGGCAGCGGCTAACACGTCAGAGCAGACGTACTGCTTTCAGTGCGCCAGTGCGGATGACAACGTGGGCTGTAGAGAACATGGTTATGGAAGCCACGTTTCTCGTCGGCAGTAGAGACACGAGCGCAAGAGACAGCCTGAGCGACGCCGCGGCCGCTCTCTACTCCCGTTCGCGATTGGTCTGAAGCTAACTCCGGGCGAAATGGCAATTATGCAAAGAGACGATTCGAGCGTGCAAGCATGGTTCGGGAAAGTAGGAAAAATGCAGAAAAGAAGACGGAGTCGTAGCTCATTTCAATTTTAATTGGTAAACGGTCCCCTTCGCAGGAAATGCATATTTAGCTCAGGAAGCAGGTCCAGCAGCTTGTGCTACCGAAAGATTCGCGAGAGACGGTTTTACGCTTAGGACACGACACCATCATGGCCGGACACTGAGGGGTTCAGAAAACGGTATCCAGAATCACCGAGGAGCTCTTTTGACCAGGCGTGCAAAGCGACGTTAAACACTTTGTCAGGTCGTGCGACGTTTGCCAACGCACAATTCCAAACCGGCTTAGTTAGATTTGAGGCATGTTTTTTGGGGGCTTGGTTCTCGGTGGGTTGATGTGTGTTTATACAATATAATGTGTTGTGCGTGTTAGTATGTTTATTAAGAACACTGTACGGACAACAACCGTGTGGTGATAGTGTTCTATAAAGACAATTGTGGTGTGTAGTGTCATAGGTGTGATAGTGTTGTGATAGTGTTCCATGAAGACAAGTTTGTTGTGTTGTGTCAGTGGTGTACTTCGGGCGCTTTCAAGACTACTGAGGTGTTCTGAATGCTGGATCCAGACTGGGCGGAGAAATTCCGTTTTCTCGAAGTTGTAAAGGCAGCGAAACTCTAAGCAGTTTTCAAGGAAAAATTCAGGGGCCCTTGTCACATGGAAGATGCCAAATACACAGGTTTTTTTGCGAAAGCAAAGAAGACGACGGCGAAAAGTTTGATTGGTTTGGTTTAGTTTGTGAGGTTTAACGTCCCAAAGCAACTCAGGCTATGAGAGATGCCGTGGTGGAGGACTCCGGAAATTTCGACCACTGGGGTTCTTTAACGTGCGCTGACATCGCACATCACACTTCGCCTTGCTTTTCGCCTCCACCGGAAAGGATTACGTGGATCAAAGGAGAATTAAGAAGTAGTCGGTGACATGGCAAGCGCTGATTGGTGAACAGAAGACGATGATGACGACGATAAGGCTGACGTGTATGCACGCGGAGGTTATAAAAGGCGCGATATGAAGAGGCAAGAGGGTGGAAGCCGGAGAAGTGCAGGCTCCTGGAGGTGACGGACGCCGTGGCTGGGAGTGAGCAGCGCCGGCTGCTGTACCGGTGTCCTCATGTTCTACGGCAGTGCACCGTAGACGCCCTGCTGTTTTCAAACCGGTTCCGGGGATTGAGTGACTACTCAGGCATCTGCTACGTCCAGGGGGCACCTCCAAAGCTCGTACCACCGTCCACTTGCATCGCCCAGGAGGTTCACCTCAACACTGCCACGAACGCCAACGTTGCTTTAGCCCACGCTTCAACGGGAGGTCGTCCGTTGCGGCCAACAAGACCACCTCATTGCAAAGCGAACGCCACCTCGACGTCTATGCCATTCTCTGGACCAATGAAACGCGTCGCCCGCTTCGAACTGTAAGCTCGGACGCTATCTCTTAGTGAGAAAGTGGAACGATGTTTCTTAATGCAAAACATTGTGTTTATCAGTATTTTTTGTAGGTTGTGTTAGTTTTTGTTAATTTTTTGTTTGAGTGTTAGCGTCGGTGTATGTGTATTAAATGTGCGTCCGTGTGGGTACGGCTGGCGTCTAGTTCATGCTTTCGACCTGAGCGTTCACCGGAGACGTATGACAAAGAAACAAGTCACGGACCTTTTTATAACCTCTGTGTTCTTACACGTCTGCATAATCCGGCAGGTTAGGAGAAACACAGGGGTATCAGTATTAAATTCACAATTCACAGGGTTGCGGCGACCTTTACAACTGAAACCGATAATTGTTTCGTATTCCAGACAATTTCGCTGAGGAGTTATATAATATCAGGATCTCCTGCGCCACACAGCATTTCCAGGTTGAATCGCATCTAGGTTTGGTTTGGTTTGTGGCGTTTAACGTCCCAAAGCAACTCAGGCTATGAGAGACGCCGTAGTGGAGGACTACGGACATTTTGACCACGTGGGCTCTTTAACGTGCACTGACATCGCACAGCATACGGGCGCCTTGCTTGTTGCCTCCATCGAAATAGACCAGTTGCGGGAAAACTTCTGCGCGTGCGCAGCAAAGGTACAGCCAGCGCCCTCTATAGGCGGTTTGGTTTTGGTTGGAAAACACGAGCCATCCACGCATCGCGAGCTATTGAGTGGATGGCGAGGCGAGTTATTTGGTGTGCTTTTCCGTGTGCACTATAATGCCAACCCACTGCGTAGCTTACGGCTGCACAAACTACTTTACTGGCAGATGAAACACGAACTTCTTCAGGTTCCCGTCCGCGAGGTTGCGTGCCGAAAAGAGAGCTGCGTGGATAGCGGCTGTACGAAGAAAGAATGAAGACGGCTCATCGTGGGTACCGAACGAACATTCTAGGATCTGCAGCGCGTACTTTATAACAGGTACGTCACTTTTAAGCGCTTATGTCGCGATTTGTACGATCAGAAAGCACGTTTAATGCAGGACGGCCTTCGAAATTCGAGAGCCATCTGAACTTTGTGCCTAGTGTGTTCGGGTACTTGAGGAGTCCCGGCAATGCTGCTGTGCGTCGACATAGCAAATGGTTGAAACGAGAGAAAGGTGAGAGCTTCTTTTTTATTGATTTCTTTAAGGTATGAAAAGTGCTGATGCAAAATTGAGCGCACGTATGTATACTGTCGGTCGCACCTTCCAAGGGCGCTCGAACGCACGTGCTCTTGAGCATTTATAGCATTCGCTTCTGCTCTACGGGCGCAATGCAGCTTTTAAAGACAGGTGGACTCAAACATGATGAGTGGGAATGCGCGTGTGCAATAACGTCATTTTTTTTTCAATTAGTGTGCCCTTCGCAAATGACGCAAGTGTGCTCGTCGGTGCGTCGTCTGAGTCCACTGCATCGCACCTCTGGAATTTTTTTTCTATCACGTTTGATATAAAGTGTTCGCTTTTATCGTTAGTGAGATCATCCGAGAAACAAACGCATGTCGTGATTTGCAGTGGCTATCGTAGGGCGGCTGGCAATGGTTGCATGGTTTGAGGAGTCTGCGCGGAGAAAGCCGCGCCTTGAGTGTATGGGCACGAGTAACTTCTCCGTGTAGATTTATTGCCCAGTCGATAATAACGATGCTTCCCGCGTTTACAAAATGCTTTGCAAAGCCGTCACTCAAATTTGCGAATGCTGAATGCAATGCCCTCAATGAAAATATTAGATTTCACTGTGTTTCTGAGACATGAAATATATGGCTGCTGTACATATCCCATCCTGCTTGTTTGCATTGAGCAGTAGGTTCATGGCATAATCACTTTGGTATGGTTACAGGGGAACTTAAAACGACAGCACATGCAGCACAGAGGTGTTCAGCTGCTCCTAATGACATGCCGGAATTGCAGCACCCTGTCAATGGTGAGACGCGCTTTTCAGATTGTAATGCTCTTCTAATCTTTCACCTATACCATGACCTGAAGTTTGTGATTCCATGTTGCACCTGGCTTCTTCTACAGCAGCATAGTCACATAGGGCAGTTAGATGTCATGCAGTGCCCTCACTAATTCTTTTGAAATCCTGTGTGTCAGCTGTTATGTCGCTTGCAGAGAATTATGACATGGACACTGGTACTGCACAAGAGGGCACATCACATCAGGAGGACTCAGTGGGGCTGCAGCAGCCTGAAAATGGTGAGTATGCGTTTCCTTTCCAGACTTAATGTTCTTTGCCGATACCACGATGTCAATGCTTTGATAGCTTGTGGCAGCTGGCCTGCTCCTGTAGCATCAAACTCGCACTGGGCAATGAGATGTCATACTGTCCCCTCACTGAGAGCGTAGCATAAGCAGTTTTTCGACCTCAGACAGCTATCACGTTGCTTGCCGGGAATCCTGACATGGGGACAAGTGCTGCACAGAATGACACAACACATCAAGAGGACTTGGAGCTGCACCAGCCTGAAAATGGTAAGTTCGTGCCCGCTTTGCAAAGTGTAATGCACTTCTAGCTTTTTCCCATGATATAATGTGAACGTTGCAGCTACTTGCTACAACCAGGGTGCTTTTGAAGTGAGAAACTCATCCTCAGCTTAGCGCTTTGCAGAATGAAATGCTGTTCTAGCTCTTTCCCATACTATAATGTGAACGCTATGCCTACTGGTTGCAGTTGGTCTGTTCCTGAAGTGAAAAAACCTATCCTTAGCTAGGTATTTATTATAAATGCTCTGTTTCTAATCATTAGTTGTCAAGGTATACTTGCAGAGGGGGTCCTAAAGTGGTCAACGTCCACTTTGGTTTTCTGTGTTACTTGCAGGTATTGAGCAGCACACCTGGCCAGACTGCTGTTGTCAAGCCTGCGCCCTGAGAAGGGTCACAGAGGTCGAACAAGCTCTAGGAAATTCCCAGAAGGTCATTCTTCGGCTGCAGAAACAAGATGCAAATGTTTAGATTCGACTCGATTCAGCAATGTCAAGGTTCCTCACTTTGAGTGCCCTTGACACTCCAAAAGAGTATGTACTACACTGGGTTGCCCAATGCTGGCGTGTTCAATAACGTTTTGGAGTATTTTGCACCACGTGCTACAGAATTGGTGTACTGGGGCTCAGATAAGAGACAGAATTATGATCCCCGTGGGAATCAAAAGCAAAGCGATCTCGCTAATGAGTTTTTATGGTGCTGGTTCGGCTGAGAACAGGCATGCAAGGCCGCGAATTGGCCCGCAATTTCTTCATGTCTGAACGTGTAATCAGCCGCACTTTTGCTACATGGATAAACTTTTTGAAGCAAGAGCTGTGGCACTTAACAACTTTCCCAACTCTAGATGACATACGGCCACACCTACCTAAGTCCTTCTATGATTTTCCTGACACTCGTGTCATTCTTGATGCCACAGAGGTCAGAACTCAGCGGCCTTCAGCAATGAATGCGCAACGCCAAACTTTCTCTCCATACAAGCATCATAACACCTACAAGGTGCTGATTGGCTGCACACCGGATGGATACATCACACATGTGTATTGCCTCTGGGGTGGTTTAAGCTCGGACAAATCCATACCAGAAAACAGTGGTCTTCTCGACCAGCTGGGGACAGGTGATGCCATAATGGTGGATAAAGGCTTCACTTTCCCTTACTTGCCACCAGGCATTAGTTTATCGGCCTCCATTTCGTGAACCGCACCAAAATCAGATGACAGCAAAAGCAGTTGACGAAACGAGGTGCATTGCTTCTGCAAGGGTGCATGTGGAAAGAGCCATTTCATGAGTCAAAAGCTTTCATATATTGGACAGGCCATTTCCAATCTCAATGATAGATATTGCTGAGCAAGTTTTTGAAGTTTGCTGCCCCTTGAACAGCTTTCGGTTTCCTCTGATTAAAGATGTCGAGTGACATTTGCAGGGTTTGTAGTCTGTTTGCTAAAAAGAGAGCAGTTTAGAATCTTTTTTATGTTCTTTCTACAATTCTTGTGTTTTGAAGCAAATTTTGCATCCTTACATGCGATTATATTAAAGCATTTATGCCTAGGTTTGATTGTTTAGTGCCCTATGGCTGCTTGCATTTGTGAATGGACCTTCGCCCCAACTTTGAAACAATTGTATAATGTGTTTTCAGTACAACTGTGCAACCTTTACACAGATGCAAATGTCAAAGTGTTGTATTAAAATGGAAATGTGTCTTTCTTGCAAGCCAGTGGCTCGAGTTAGATTGCCATTTTTTAAATTCTATAATCAGTTGGGTGCACACTGTACAGTGGCATATCCTGGTCGTGGCCCTCATGAGCCAAGAAGGCCTTAAAAACTTACAAGCTATTCCACTCTTTTCAGCAGAATACAAATGACCGGTTCATTTACAATAGAGCAAGTCTCCTTTGATTCCATAATATGTGGAAAGTATGATCCATCACAAGGAGATTGATATAAAGCGAAACAAAATAAATACTGTGCAACTATATGTTCACAGATTAGCAATAGATAACATGAACAACTGGCAGTTGGGAAACAACACATGAGCATCATTCATACCAGCAATCATGCCAGTATGAGGTATCTTTCACGATTGCAGACACCACGAAAAATGAAATCATGAATTCAGTAGTGAAAATAAAAAAACATAAAATAGCAAAAAATACAGGCATCGCTACAATTTTTCAGAGTTGAGGACTGACAAAACTGATAGTTTCTGGTAGATTCTTCTACCCTGGATGAAATTGACTGCAGGTGATGATACGGCATCTTACACCAGCTTTTTTATTTTCATACGCAGTCCTTCAAGTTACGTGCACACATAAAACCCCTCTTTGAACTTGCTGTGCGAGACATATGTGCCGGTCGTGTAAAGCTTCCCAAGCCTTCTATCTCTCCTTGTCAGGATCTCTGGTATAAGTGCGTGCTTGCAGAAGTGTAGGAGTCCCGGCAGCATTTCCTCTGTCCAGAATTCTTTGTTGAAATTTATCCTCTCTACATGGAGGTGTGGAGGATCTGCTGGTGCATTTCCCTCACTCCAAATGACCAAGTCACACCATTTATGGCCTGTGATTGCCATCTGGCCTTGAATTTGGTACAAATAAGCATGGTTATGCTTCAGCACCGCACCTTCTTCAGTCAGCCTACAGCAAAAGATTCTGTCTTGGCAGGCGTCCTCACGCGTCATCCCTCTTTTGGAGAAGGGGCACTTAACCTCGAGTAGGCCTTCTTCATCTAATGCAACTATCCTGTCAGGGGAAGCAGCTAGGAAAGGGTACTGGCTATGAACATGAAGGCCAGTTTCTTGGACTGCTACACTCAAATCTGCAGCACGCAGCAGCTTTACATAAGCCTCTACGGCATCTGCTTCGTGCTGTCTACCATATACGATTGCTTCAGACATGGCCCTGTTACAAGGGTACAGTATTGTTTTTAGCAAGCTGTCGGGCTTGGTACAACGGCAAATCCTTTTAAAGAGTGATGCCGTTAACCGACCAACCCGTGCTGCATGCCACTTCTTGTTGGCTGCTTGGCCGACTGTTTCACTGCAAATCTGATCCCTCTCTTTTTGGCTTAGCGGATTAAGTTTCTGCATGTACTGCTGCACCTCAGTTGTTGAAGGCTCACTCCAGAGGTCGTCGCTGTCTTCTACAGGCTTTTTCTTGCATGGTGCCTTTTTGTTGCCTTGATTTGTGCTGCAAACATATCGAAGTGCTTGCAGGTCTGGACAGGAGGCTGCAAGTTTTCCTGTGAGTGACTCAATCTCCTCGGCACCAGGAAGTAGTGTACTGCAGCAGGGATTGTAATCGCGTCTCCGCTTCTCACGGGTAGGCTTATTGATGCAGTATTTCTGGAATTTCACTTCATCCAAAGGCTTCCTTTGGACTGGCTTTTTTGCTGCAAGTAAACGAAGAATAGGCTACATCAGTTGTGGAATCGAGTTAACTCGCACAAGCATGGCTGCTCAACATATGAGAAACTGAGTGTATTTTGTGTGTACTATTATCAGCTGTAGTGTGTGAATGTCGAATAAATAAATGAATGGCATGACTGGGTAAGCAGATATGTGACCAACTGTTTAGGGCTCTTTTTGGCTGTACATTTTGTAAAGGACACAGAACAACATATGAACTTGCGAAACATTGTGTACCGTAGCAATGGTCTATTGATTTGAGCATTCACATTTTTACACATGGCCCGGGATTCGATATCCAATACTGTCACCCATTGATTTTTGAATGGGCATGAGCAGCCCCCCCCCCCCCCTTTCTGTCTAGGGTAAGAAACTTAAACCGGTCTTCAACCCCACATTATGCCAACAAGAACACATTCTGCTGAGCTACTCTTTGGTCTGGCTGCCCATCTGCCAGTAAAATATACCTACACCATAACATGAATGCATTATGCATTTTATAAGTATGCACCTTGTTGAAACACCTGGCTTTTAGTGTGCAGCAAGGTGAGTTAAAGTGGGTGATATACCTTCAGGAGGGACTATCCACTTGCAGAGTATATCCGTGCAAGATGGTGCATCCTTCGCCTTCGCAGCAGCACTGAAAAGCAGGCCAGCTACACGCTGGCAGGTTTCGCTGAGTCTGAAAGAAAGAGAAAAAAAAAAAGTTTCCATTACTGCACTACTATGTTTGAAATATCTGTGCTTTCTAGCCAAGCTAAGCACGCTTCTAGCAACGGGCCGCGATGGCATAACGCGAAATATGTGATTCCGTTGATGGAGCCAGTAATGCGCTTCCAACCATCAGAACGGCGCCGTTGGGTCCTAAAATGTTCTGCCGTCTATGCACGTACACATTCAGTGAAAACCGCACGTACGCGCGCACACAGCCGTGCGCTATCTCAGCAGCGGGAGCACGGTAGAGCGCAGCTTCCCATGTATCCGCGCATTCTAATAAGCCACAAGGAAAACGACCCGTTAAGGTGTATCCACACGACGGACCACGGGCCTGTTTTGGTCCGCGGACCAAGCGTCACGTGACGTTCCACTTCCGGTTTATGAGGTCCGCGCCAATTCCGCGGACCGGAGCGGGCGAAAATAGCTGGGCATTTTTCTCGGACCGCGGACCACGGACCTGGCGGCGTCTGTGAACGGAGGAGGCGCGTTTGCGCCCGATTAAAGCGCACGAGCTCGCCCACATCAACAAAGTGCACTTCGAGCATGTTTTGAAGAGCACCAAATAACATAGGCAGTGTCTAGAGTGGCGTACGACGGTGTTTTTATGCAGCCTTCGAGTACCGCGTACCACGGTACGTGCAGCACTACGTACTGCTGCCTCGTCACGTTCCGGACAAGTGTTTTACAGCGGCGTATTTAGTGAGAAGTGTCAAAAAACATCGGGCCCCAGCTACATCATGAAAGAGAAGTTCCCAAATGAACACGTGCGATGCCAAATGCTGGGAGTTTGCCGGAGTAGTGCCGCCGCTAGCGCGGTGGACGACGACGCACTGGCCCTAGTCGTCATTAGGCCCAGATTGTTTCGCATCGAAGCCACCGCGAACGGTGCTTTCGATTTGATCAGCTCACTGCTGTAAATGGCCTGCCCAGTGTAAAAAATAAAAAAGGTCTACCTACTGTCTTGTAAAAAAAAAAAAAAGGATATGGCCATATATGAGCCAGGCCTAGCGGAGATAGAGTACAAGAAGGCCGGGTGAGCCAGCGCTACACATGCGACAGTTGTTATGCAGAAACTTGCTTGTTATCAGAGTGATTCTTACGAAGTGGTCAGTTCGGATACGCCTTTATGTTAGGCTTGTTATTCTAAGAAAGACTATTTCACTACGCACGCTGGCGCAAGAGATATCCGCCGCTGCCGTAGCACGCCTCGGCGCGGCGGTAGGACGATGCTTGAGCGCGCTATTGACGCCCGAGTCGGAAGCAGCTCCCCGCACGGTGCTATAAATAATTAGGATATTTGTAACCGCACCTTCGTTATGCAACGGTTGCGCGCTGTGCAGCAGTGGTGAGCTGCTATTCGCGTTAACTGCGGCTAAGTTCGGTCCTCAGTTAAGGCGTCCGCGTATGTTGATGTGGTCTTTATTGATCATATCTTCATCTTTGCGTCTGGAATTAAACGGATTAAGTTGAATGCTGTCAACTCAGGTACGTTCTTAGGGCTGCACAGGTGCGTCCATCCATGTTTATATGAAGCCCCTATAGATGGAGGCCGTACCTGAATATTGCCAAAATGCACGCCAAGTTCGGCATTGTGAAATAATATAAAAAAACGGAGGCAGTGTCCAACGAGCGCATCGCGAAACGGCGAGGTAAATAGCGTATACCTTTGGCCGGCCTGGTGGTCCGGCTTGTCGGCTGCTATTTTGGCCCGCCGTGTGGATGCTGTCGCGGGCTGGACCTAGCCGGACCATGCGCGATCGACACCACGTGACCGGTCCGCGGCCCAGTCCGTGGTCCGTCGTGTGGATACACCTTTAGTACGTGATACGTTCTCCCGTACCTAGGCGAACCGTGGCTGAAATAGTACAGCGCGTCATTTACTAATCAGTAAAGTATGCACTGTGCCCCAAGGCGTTGAGCGTAGACAGAGGAAAGTACTGTCCTATCGAAGTATAAACATGAACGTCTAATTTATTACTGTTCCATTGCCCGCGCATAGGTCCACATCCACTACAACATTCATTTCATTCATTCATTTGGTGTTTTTCACACACACACACACACACACACACACACACACACACACACACACACACACACACACACACACACACACACACACACACACACACACACACACACACACACACACACACACACACACACACACACACACACACACACACACACACACACACACACACACACACACACACACACACACACACACACACACACACACACACACACACACACACACACACACACACACACACACACACACACACACACACACACACACACACACACACACACACACACACACACACACACACACACACACACACACACACACACACACACACACACACACACACACACACACACACACACACACACACACACACACACACACACACACACACACACACACACACACACACACACACACACACACACACACACACACACACACACACACACACACACACACACACACACACACACACACACACACACACACACACACACACACACACACACACACACACACACACACACACACACACACACACACACACACACACACACACACACACACACACACACACACACACACACACACACACACACACACACACACACACACACACACACACACACACACACACACACACACACACACACACACACACACACACACACACACACACACACACACACACACACACACACACACACACACACACACACACACACACACACACACACACACACACACACACACACACACACACACACACACACACACACACACACACACACACACACACACACACACACACACACACACACACACACACATCCAGCAACACATTCACAGTGTGCTCCAACGATGCGGCCTGTGGCAACGATGAAACATGCCGTTGTCACAAAGACACCTGACTTCATGGACGGTGCGCACGCCGCTCTCACCAAACTCAGTTCTTTGTCGGCAGTTTCAAGATTTATCTTCAAGTTTCTTACATGGCCTTCCTCCTTGGAAGACCAGCCGCATTGAGCTTGGCGAACAGTAGATGTAGTGGAGTGCAAGTATCGCCACGAACAGTCGTTGTTTATACTACAACGCGAAACGTCCTCGCTCCACCCTGTTTCCAAGCAAGGAAATGGAATGTTGTCTTCCTTGATCATCGTCTTACGTCAGCACGCCCACGTTTCCGGCCAAGAAACAACACTAAAACAATGAAACCGCGCATGCGAACTGCTGAACACTGCCTTGCACGTGTTGGTTTGAGACGCGCTTTCCAACCAAAACTGCCGGCGAAGCTTTCCGGCTTTCCCGGCAGGTGGCGCTCGCTTTTCCGCAAATGGAAGCAATAGAGGAAGCAATAGAGAAAAGCCCCATGGAAGACTGGGATTATGAACAGGTAGAACTACTCATAAGAAGTAAAATTCAGGAGGTTAAAGTAGCAAATCGCTGGAATGGAAAGAGGAAGCCAAGGAACTGGTGGAATAAGGAAATCAGGGAAGCTATTGAACAACGACGGGCTGCTTCAAGGGAACACCGAATGGCAAAGAAAGCACAGGCTTCTCAGGAGGAAATCGACCAAAAATGGGAATCATATCGACAAAAGAAACTTCAAGTGCAGGCCCTCGTCCAAAGTAAAATAAGACAGTCCACCGATCGCTGGATGGCTGATATACACGATGCCTCTAGAGGCGGAGCAAGAAAATTCTGAAACCATATAAGCTGGCTAAGGAAGAAGAATCAAAGAAAGCAAGATCGGATTCAAGATAGCGAGGGAAATTGTTTAAAGGGAGACAACGCAGTGAACTACATTACATCAGTTATAGCCGAGTCATTTAAGAACGACGATAGGGTAATCTCCGTAAATCAGGAAGCAACACAAGGTAGCAGAATACAAAGCACCTTAGAACTGACCAATCTAAACTAGAAAAAGGCAGAAAAAAATATTCCTAAAAATACATCTACAGGAATAGATGGAATTCCGATCAAGCTGATTAATGAACTCGGTCCAAAAAGTAAGGAAACGTTGTTAAAAGCTCTGGAAACAGTCATAACGAATAAGCAAATTCCGGACAGCTGGCGGCAGAGTAAAATGAATTTGATTTATAAAGGGAAAGGAGACAGGATGCACATAAAATCCTACAGGCCGATTACCACAACATCTGTTATGTACAGGTTAGCCATGCAGGCGGTGAAATTAAAGGTGCAAGCATGGGTTGAAAGTAACAAGATACTAGGAGAACTTCAGAACGGCTTTAGAAATGGTAGGCGCTTAGATGATAGCCTGTTCGTGCTTACCCAATGCATCGAAATATCTAGAGTGGAAAATAGACCTTTGTATTTGGCCTTCCTGGACATAAACGGGGCGTACGACAACGTAAGTAGGGAACTCCTGTGGAACATATTAAAAGAAGAAGGTATCGGTTATGAGATAATAGAGTTCCTTTAGGAAATATACCGGGATAACAAAGTAGAAATTACGTGGGAAGGGATGAGAAGTACGGAGGATGTCAAAGTAGGCAAAGGATTAAGACAAGGCTGTCCTCTATCACAGGTGCTGTTCATGCTTTATATGATAAACCTGGAACGGAGGATACAAGACAGTAACCTAGGTTTTAACCTGTCTTATAGATTAGGTGGAAAGGCGGTAGAGCAGCGCCTCCCCGGTTTGATGTATGCAGACGATATTGTGCTGCTAGCTGAGAGTCTGGAGGAATTGCAAACTCTAGTTAAGTATTGCGGAGACGAAGGGGACGCTCTAGGCTTCAGTTTCAGCGCAGTTAAGTCGGGTCTGATGATTTTCAACGGCTGAACTGACCAGGGTCTTAAAATACAAGGCCTTGAAATACCTAGAGTAGCAGAATATAATTATTCGGGGGTATGGGTAAACGAAGGATTGGCATACATTGCAAAGCATGAGCAATCACGTAAGGCCAAAGGGCGAAGGAATGCCGGGATATTGAAGCATAAGGCATTGTGGGGATACAATAGGTATGAGGTATTGAGGGGTATTTGGAAAGGAATTATGGTGCCCGGGCTTACTTTCGGAAATGCGGTTTTGTGCCTAAAATCAGAGGTACAGTCGACATTAGAAACAAATCAGAGATCCGTTGGACGTTTAGCACTAGGTGCCTACGGCAAAACTACAAATGAGGCGGTACAGGGAGATATGGGCTGGGCATCTTTCGAAGTACGGGAAGCTCAGAGTAAAATATTGTATGAGGAACGCCTGAGGAAATTGGACAGTAACAGATGGGCAGCTAAGGTATTTAAATACCTGTACCTAAAAAGCGTTGACTCACAATGGAGGAAAAGAACTAGGAAACTAACTAGTAAGTATGCTACTAACAAGGACGGAGAAATAAAGAGCATTAAGCAACAGGTGAAAAACACAGAAGGTAAAAATTGGATAAATTCGATGAAAAAAAAAAAAACAGAGTGTGGAATTATACCGAAAGTGGAAAATGCAGATCAGGAAGGAAGATTTCTTTGATAACTCAAGAGGCAGTGCCCTACTTTTTGAAGCTAGATAAGGGTGTCTTAGAACACGAAGCTACAAAAAGAAGTTTAACAATGGAGATGACGCATGTGCTGTATGTGGAAACTCCAGTGAAACAATTGACCATATTATACTCGAATGCAATGGTATCCATCCGGAAGTTGATGCAGGCGCAATCACTGTTCCTGAAGCTCTGGGGTTTAGAGATAACAGTGGCCGGGTGAATAAACCAGCGGTGGAGACTAGCAAAAAACGGCTGGAAGATTGGTGGCTTAAAAGCAGAGAAGTGACATAATGTTAGTATTGTAGGAGCAAAATTTAATAAATAGAATGATGGTTTAGTTAACCATTCTAAATCAATAATTAAGATATATGGAGAAAATGAGCATGATAGCTACTGCTACCACCCCGTTTCAAAGGGGACGATCCTATATACCATCCATCCATCCCATCCATGGTCGATTGTCTCCAGCCTCACTGATTGAGTGTTTTTGTACAATTTCTGTAGGAGACAAACGCAGGCGCAGGAACCAGCATTCATGGTGTGCGGCTCGAGATGTCGGTTTGTTTTTTTCCAAAGCGTCTTAGGGGAAGCAGCACTAGAACGCGATATGAAACATCCGGTATAGTACTCACTCTTTGCTCCTCATGCACTGCCCATTGTGACACCGAATAAGGATTTTTGCTTTCCTGCAAGGAGTAAAGTGAAATGAAAATCTGTGCTACAATACGGGCGGTAGCTACGGACCAGATATTTGAATGATCGCGAGGCCAGCTATAAGTTCTTTTATAGGCACCTAATACCTTGGTATGTGTGCGCAGTGAGGGAGCATGTGTGAGCAGCATAGCCTCTGTTTTATTCGGATCTGCAATTTTACAAGGCTGAGGTGGCCGCAGGAAAGTGGCCTACATGTTTTCCCTCTGTATTTAATACTAGCACCAGCGGAAATAATCTGAGCGCCGACTGATATAATCTAAGCGCCATGTAATATAATTCGAATGCCAAGCATTTAATCATAGCGCCAGCATATTTAATCCAAGCGCCAACCAATTTAATCCGAGTGTCAAAGCAATTAATACAAGCGCCAGCGAATTTAATCCGGGTGCCAACCAATTTAATCCACATGTGGAAAATGAAGGTGGTGGAGGGCCCCAAAGCACGAAACATGAATTTCAGAAATAAATAGAAATTGAGATCACATTCCAGACCATGCGACGAGTAAGTGAAGCGTTAGCTTGAGGGATGACTTTCGTCAATATTATGGCAAACGCACAATCTCGGCAATGAAATACTGAAGGGTCCTATAGAGCTGTGGCTTACTGGCTCTATATTCCAAGAGGACTATTTATCCCACAAATGTGCGCACTGCTGATTACAGAATATATACAGAATTAAAATGCCCGATGAAACACACAACTTTTATCACACAATTACAAAGCGTTTTAATGAACCGTATCTAATTTAGCTGCATGTAATTTCATCAGCCAATCATTACATAGCCAATGCCAAAAAGTTCCAAAGCAGACGGCAAGTTTTCCGCCTCCGTTTACTCGGTGCCGAATTGTCGTCTGTTTTTGCGCTATGTTAGGAGAATGGATGAAATCACAGACACGTGAATTCACTATTAGAAATAGGTGTACTTTCTTTTGCAAAAAATAGAAATGTTTTCTCAAGAGCATAAAAAAAAACTGCTAGAAACGCAGAAGACAAGAGATTTCAAAGAAGGCGGCAATCTTCGCGCCTCCGTTGTGTGTGCCGCGTTGTTGTCTGCATTTGTACGACGGAGTAGAGCCGGACGGTGGTGGTGCGTATTCGTATATTATAGGCAGGTGGTAGTCTGCGTGTTTTAATTAATTTCGCATGAACTTTAACACGCATTATTTTCTTCCATGGAAGCTGATGATAAGTGTCCTGACATCCTAATCGGGCACCGAAAACGGGGATCGCCGTTCAAGCCTCCAGGTGCACCAAGAAGAAAGAACAGCAAAATCTCCGAGCATGACAGGGCCAGAATTCTCGAAGTGTCGAGGCGTGGAGAATATGTGAAAAAATTGGCAGACACGCTGGGCATCAATTTAAAGACGGCGAGATCCATCACAGCGAGCGATAGAGAAGCGTTGAAGAAAGGCGGAACATCGAAGAAATTCGGAAATGAGGCATTAGTGGCTCTAAAGAATATTGTGGATAACAACCCTGCTTTCACGCTAAAGCAAATAAAACAAACAGTGGAAGAAGAATTGCCAGGAATCGCCATCAGTACGAGTAGCATTGATCGCCTACTTTATTCGCACGGTTACGCTATAAAGTTGACGATTCAGAGGCCAATTGACCGCAAAAGAGACGACGTGAAACGCAGCCGCAAAACATATGTACAATGGTTGCAGTGTGAAGGACCTCGCTTGTGTAGGTTTTACATCGATGAGGCCAACTATAACATATGGTGTTCAAGGAGCTTCGGCCGTGCAGTGAAGGGACAGCCTGCGGTGCAGACGACGACTGGCACCAAAGGAGCAAACCTTAACATTCTCGCCTGCATGTCCGCAAACGGTGTCGTTCATTGGACCGTCGTAGACAAAGTTCACTGGTTCGTTTTCAATGAATTTTTGAGCCACATATCAGCCCTTGTCGAAAGTGAAGAACCTGGTTCTTAAGCGGTTTTTATTTTTGACAACGCTCCAGCTCACATTCGTGCGGAACAGGGAGGCCTGGCTTGTCAGACGCACTCGATCAAGCGGCTGCCTCCTTACAGTCCGTTTTTCAACCCTATAGAGGAAGTCTTTTCGAAGTTAAAGTCGGAAATCAAAGCTTTCCTCAGCGAGCGGAGAGACCTGGTGCTAATCACTCCTCCCGGAATGACTAAAAAGGGTCATCGGCGCAGTTTGTTGCTAGACGCTGCTCGACACTCTATGCAGCAAATACAAAGGGTAGAGTGTGCTGCTTTTGAGCGCCATAACATTTCGTTTATACGGGAAGCTTTACATGAAGACGATATTTAAAACGTTCTGAGTTTCACTTAGACCTGCCGAATGTCTCCTAGAAAATAAAATTGCATTTCAGTCTGCTACTTCCGTGCTTTTACGTGCTTATAGTTTGTTGGCAACCTACGCCGCTAGGATTGCCGCCCAGGCAAATTAAGCACTGCTGCTAAGGTGACCATAGTGAGAAGCCAGTAGCTATTCCTGGCCTCGGTTGTAAGCTCCGCTGTCACGGAGCTTACTATACCATGCCGCTGCCAGACTGAATGCAGGGGCGCGCTCTCTCTTTCCGTAGTAGCGTATACTCCAAGTCTTCACGCCTAAACTAACTGTGTGTTACCCTGATCCTTTTCTGCTAGTGGTGTTAAATCATGATTAGAAACCCTAATACATTTCTGCACCGGTTGCAATTTTTAAAAACAGCCGTCTGTTGTGTGAAGGCCGCACTTGCCATCAGCATGCAGATTCAGTGCATAAGACAACCCATGATAAGCAGTGCTTAACCAAATTAGAATATGAGAGGTATATTTATTCACTTGCCATGCGTCTTAGCTAAAAGCCTCAAGAGACGTGTCACAAACCGCATTTTTTTCTTCAACTGCACATGGTTCTTGGTTGTTGCAAGGTATAAGAAGAAAGCGAAATAGTGCATGCAGATGGGACGCTTACTCGTCGCATGGTCTGAAATGTGATCTCAATTTCTATTTATTTCTGGAATTCATGTTTCGTGCTTTGGAGCCCTCAACCACATTCATTTTCCACATGTGGATTAAATTGGTTGGTACCCGGATTAAATTCGCTGGCGCTTTTATTAATTGCTTTGGCACTCGGTTTAAATTGGTTGGCGTTTGGATTAAATATGCTGGCGCTATGATTAAATGCTTGGCACTCGAATTATATTACATGGCGCTCAGATTATATCTGTCGGCGCTCAGATTATTTCCGCTGCCGCTAGGATTTAATTCAGAGGCAAACCCTGCTAGTGCTCTATTTTCTTGTAGATATTATAAGAGGTGTTAATCTAGATAATTCGGCTGCTTTTCTGAACCTCTCAAGAAAAGATTAAAAACCGCTAAAGAATAAAACTGTCCAAAAACGCCTTTCATTGCGCCACATACAGCATATAGCTTCGTCCGGGAGGTGTATATTTTGGCCAAGACAAAGTTTCCTATTTACCCTCTTTCTTCAAGGCCAAATGACGGTCTGGGCAAGTGAGATTTTGAAAGCGGTAGATGGTGTTTCCGGGTACCGCGGGGCCGACGAAGTAGTGTGCTTGCACACAGCGACGATGATTGAGGATCGCATGATCGATGAAGGGCTGTTCTTGAAGACGACGACGCCGACAGTGTGGATACTCCACAACACTTGAACACCTCTGATCGGATTCTCTATTAGGTGTGCCGATTCCGCTGCTTTTCCCCTGCAGGTTCTTATTGAGTTGAATTATTTCTTTTTGTTTTCTGATCAATAGAGCCTTTTTCTGTCGTATTGTTTATTTATATGTATTAATGTTTTTAGTTTCCTATCTAGCAGCATAGCGCCCTTACTACTGGTTTCGCCTGTGGCCAATCCCCCTCGTGCCATTATTTGAGGGAACAACAACAAATCTATGCACCGATTTCCGCCCATCGCAGCACAAGTCTCAACAAATACTTACCCCTAACAATGTGAATGCTGATACACCATTTCATTTGCAAAAAGCAACATCAATAGAAAGCCGGTTGGCATTAATATGCCTTTATTATGTTTATTTAAATAACGCCGAACATCTGAACTGTGATATGAGGCAGCAACAGGGTAACATAGCGCTATCGCTTTTTTGAAGGTGTAGCTGAACTACCTTCACTGCCTCGTGCGGACAGAAGGGAACATACACCATTTCATTTGCGAAAAGCAATATCAATAGAAAGCCGGTTTGGCATTTATATGTATTTATTGTGTTTATTTAAATAACGCCGAACTTCTGGACTGTGATATGAGGCAGCAACAGGCTAACGTAGCGCCATCGCTTTTTTGAAGGTGTAGCTGAGCTACCTTCACTGCCTCGTGCGGACAGAAGGGAACATACACCATTTCATTTGCAAAAAGCAATATCAATAGAAAGCCGGTTTGGCATTTAAACCCTTTATTATGTTTATTTAAATAACGCCGAACTTCTGGACTGTTATATGAGGCAGCAACAGGTTAACGTAGCGCTATTGCTTTTACGTTTCCTGAGGAGGAGGAGGATAAACATTTATTGAGGAAGTCAGGCAGGCAGAAGCTTCCGCGCTAAATGGCCAGGAGCCCTTCAGCTCTTCCGACCTGGGTTGCACGCTCGAAGGGCTGCAGTTGAATTAGCGGGTCCGAGCTGAGCATAGCGGCCTCCCACTGCTCGCAAGTGGAGAGCTGCAGATTCCGCGGGAGGGGGGGGTGTCTCGCGGGCATGCCCATATTATGTGGTGTGAGTTGGCCCTCTGGGGGCAGAAGCTACTGTAAGGGGTGTATAATGAAGGGTATGCATGGGCGTAGTTGACTGGGTGTGGAAAGGAATGCGTCTGTAATTTTCATCAGATAACCTCCTGTGCCTTTGTAACAGATTTGTGTCGCGGAGTGTATAGGATACGTGTTTGTCGGAAGTGTAGCGTAATTTCTTGAAAGGAAACCATACACTCCCTGGTCGACCTAATGAGGAGTTGTCCCCTTGACCCGGTTGACGAGTCCTCGGGCGAAATTGTGGGCAGCCTCTTTACCAGGAAGGAACAAATGAGCTGGTGTTTAGGTTAGCTTTATTGAACGAAGAGTCTTTTGAGAGGCAAACAGCAATTTGAGTCGCATATAGGGAATATCCTGCTTTTGCTATAATTTCTTATTGCGGTTTTCGAGTTGCTAATTATATGAATTGCTGAGGTTGAGCTTATCGCGAGGGCGATCGCAGCCTCCAGCGCTTCCTCTGGGTAGGTGGTAATGACCGAAACGGCCTTTGTTGTTGACCCTGATAACTTAGTCCATAGCCTCGGAGGCTATGCTCAGTCACAATTGTGAATGCATTACGGTCCGCGTGTTTGGCTGTATCGGCAAACACCGCCTCTTGTTTAGACTGGTATTGCTTGCGTAGGGCTTTGGCTCTTCTGTCTGAATGAAATTCAATGTGCATATTCTTCGGGAAAGTTAGGATTGTCACGTAAGTTTGAGGGCTTATTGAAAGTGACATTTTGTCCTGCCTTGTTTCAGGGTAACCGATTGAGAGAGCGTCAATGATAAAGCGTCCAGTCGGTGTGTGGGTCATCCGCTTGTATTGAGAGATGAGGTGGGCCTCTACCAGCTCGCTAAGCACGTTGTGGACTCCGAGGGCACTGAAGCGCTTCGTGGAGGTGTTTATGGGGAGACCAAGTGCGGACTTGAACGCCCCTTTGTTCAGTAATCAATACGTTGTGTTTCTGCTGTGTTAAGTTTAAGGTATGGTAGCTTGTAGGTAATTCTACTTATTCTGCAGAAAAAGGCATTAAGGATAATTGCAAATGTTTCCTTCGACTCTCGCTCTACAGAATTGTTTGACCGTTTTAAAGCAGTTAGAATAGATAAGTTGTATAAACATCGTTCATCCGACTCGTATCTAATGCCCACTAAAGGACATAATCCCTTCTTTGCTAATCTCTCTAAACTCACGCCAAACTCATTGCTGTATATTACCCGCCAACCCGAGTACTGACATGTTCCTACACACTGAAACAACTTTTCCCTGCAGTCCTTGACATATACGCTTTCATCAATGCTAAATAATTTTGATCACCGAAAATCGATAAATTATTATCACGTGTACCTGAAACAAAGGCCTTTAAAATGTTTTTATTTCCGTATGATTGTCTTCTAGTGTTTCTCCGATATCTCTCGCGCTTTACTGTTGATTTGTTGTTTGTTTATTATTTTGTGTTTTCCGAATCTCGACTCCTTTTTTCTTTATCATGTCTGTGTATAACAATTCTGTAGTTGATTTTATTAACCGTGCAGGTGCATTGTATGCAAAGCAGAATCTGTATATGATTGTGAACGGAAGTGTTTAAAATATGCTTGTTTTGAACTCCTCGATGTACGCGCTGCTGCTGTCATCACTTGTAGTGGTCGCCACCTAGTTAAGCAGCCGCGAACGGCAGCTTTTTGGGGTTGCTCCTTCTTTGCACACAAGCAAAATAAAATTAATTTGAATTGAATTTGAAAAAAAAAGTTGGACCAGGCAGACGAGATCAGTTTCCCTCATACCGGAATATCGGTTAGCGATTCGACATATGAGACGCACTGTCTGAGAGACACTAGTCTTGAGGCGATTGAGGAACTCCGTGTTTCGGCCGTTGCTCTGGATGTAAATTCCAAGAACCCGTATGACGGGAACCTTGGGTATAAGTTGTCCTCAACATGCACCTGGATTTGGGTATGGCCCCCTGTGCCTGCGCAGCCGGTGTGGTGCCGTGGCAAGACTCCCGACTACTGTGCCGGATTACCCGGGTTCGAACCCGACCTCGGCGGCTGCGTTTCGATGCAGGCGAAACGAAGAGGCGTCCGTGTGCTGTGCGATGTCAGAGCACGTTAAAGACCCCAGGTGGTCGAAATTACTCCGTAGCCCTCCACTATGGCTCCTCTTTCTCGCTTTGCACTTTCACGCCCACCTTCCTTCCTTCCCTTACGGCGCGGTTTAGGTGTCCGCAGCAACAAGTGTGAACGATACTGCGTTTTCTTCTTCCTCTGAACCAACCTGTAAACCATTTCTTCCTGTGAACTTCTTCCTGTGAACCTGATTTACCACGCAATAGCAGAAGTTCTGATTTTTCTGGGGAGCAGGATAGACCTACCCTCTCTACGCATTCGGTAACGGTTCTAGTTGTAGGGTTTCTTCTATTTCTGCGTCCTTTCCTGATGCGACCCATAGCGTTATGTCTGCTGCGTATAACGTATGGGACAGATTGGGTATACGGTTTAGCTCGTCCGGGAGTAATGAGGACAAGTTAAAGGTCAAGAGGGACAGCACGGACCCCTGTGGGGTGCCGCGGCTGCCAAGTGATATAGTTAGATTTGAGGGTTCAAAATTTTAGTTCGGCTGTTCGACCCGTGGACAATCCCTTACGTAGTTGAAGGTCCTAGGAACGGGTTTTATTGTGTGGAGGTTGTTAGGTATAGCTGCATGTGCTACATTATCGAATGTCTTGGCTAAGTCTACACCTAGGATAGCTTTGGTGCTCTACCAATGCGGGGTTAAATTAAGTGGTGGGAAAGTTGCAGCATTTCATCTTGGGCTGAGAGTCGAGAACGGAAGCCCAACATTGTGGGTGGTAGGAGATGGTGATCCTCGACATAGGTGTGGAGGCGATTGAGGATGACATGCTCCATTAGTTTCCTGTACATGATGTTAAAGAGATGGGCCTGAAGTGTTAAAGGGCTAGCCATTTGCCCTGTTTAGATATGAACGTTACCTTTGCATGCGTCTATGCTGCAGGAATTTGGCCTTCCACCAAACATTTATTCAAATAATTTTAAGTCCTGTAATTGACACGTCATCCAAGGTTTTGTAGAGATTTGGTGGTACCACCATCCGCACTTGGGGCAGAGTTTACGCTCGAAGCTGTGTTATGGAGATGCGTACTTAGGCCTCGGTGATGGTGCTATCAAATTCTGGATGTGCAGGCTCTGTATATGTTGAAAAGGTGGTCGGCGGACGGGAGCTTATGAATATTGTTTGTAGGTCTCGCAGGAAATCTCTGTCGGTTCCCGGGTACTTGTGCATTAGCGTCGCCAGGCTGTCTAATAATATGCAAGGGCAGTTAGGACTCACCCGCACTTGGAACTTACTGCGGTTGCTTCTTGACCAAGCCAACTACAAATCTGCCCAATTATGTTTCATGAACGTTTTCACGAATGGTGCACTAAAATTGTCTAAAGTGATTTTCATCCTTACGGCAATGCGGTTCTGGACATCTCGCGATGGAAGGAGCAAGCACAGCACTCAGAAACTGATCAGATAGTTCTCTTAGTGCATGGTAAGTGTGTACAAAAATAGTGTGGCTGTTGTTTTTCAATTTGATTCGCGTGGTGTCTGCAAGTAAAAAAAAGAGACTTTCCAAACCCGTACCTCGAAAACAGATGAAATAGCACGACAGTGAGTAAGCATGCATGTTGCATCTGCATTATTTCCTTGGCATCTCCGTTTTTTTTAGCAAGACAAAGGAAGGAACTGGCATCAGATACGTCAAGCCTGAGTTACGAATAGCCCTTACAAAAATGTCTATGATCACTTTATGTGATGTCTTTAGACAATATGATCATAGAAGCTATCGACCATCAAAAGAAAGTCTTTAGAACACGTATCATCTATGTATGACCTCACTTCCGACAATTGGCCACCGTGATTGAATAGAATGTATTTACATAGAACATATTTATACCTCCTATGATTAGCCTATTGATAGTGTATATGGACACTGTAACCACTGTGTTCCGATAATTGGCCACCATTATTTTAAAGAATCGTGTTCATACAAAGTATTAATATCTTCCGTTATGCTAACTATATTTCAAGTATCCAATAATAATGTGTATTTTACTCACTGTTCACATGCGTGTAATATTTCGTGAAAAGTGAGTGGTGAAAGAAACAGATGCAAATTCATATCTTCATTTATTGCACAAACCCTTGACACAGAAACACTTGGTTTCCGATGGCAACGGCATTGTGTGTTTGATGTAGCAGCCATATCAAATTTATCATGGTGTCACCTAGAAAAGAAATATACATGCTCAAAATTTCTCTGCCAATTTCACGCGCTTTGTGCTAGCATCACACACATCTCTCTTCACTCAGATGCCTCTTTTTCCTCAAAATATGCTAACAGGTTTCCAACCACTTTCTGTACAAACTAGTACCTGCAAAACACCCTCAGGAGATCGAGACTATTGCTGTGTTTAGTTGTATTCCTTTTCATCCTCTATATCATTCGACATTAGTTTATCACAATAGGGGCCCAGGAAACAAATGAGTGAAATTTACACGCCAGTATGCTTGGTCATCAGATAAACTCTCTCCTCTGCCATTTGCTACATCAAGCAAATACACATGTTGAGCGGTAACGTATCAGTATGTATACATACATTTTGGTGCATGCTACCAGCAAGTGATGCCACTACGCCTGTTTGCTCCCATTTTTGCTGAGTGATGCCTATGTTAGCCATAGCAGATAACACACACCTAAGTAATTACTGAAGGACACCAGCTACACCAAGCACCTAGGTGAATACAAGAGCAATGATAGGGAATGATGAAGTATATTATAGTTACCCTACAATATGCAGTCACACATACTTTTTGCTACATATGCAGGTAACAAGTCTCAATAGTGTATTCCCAAAGAGTAAGAAAATAAGAAAGTGCCACTCATGCCCATCTTTTCCTTTCAAGAGCTCGTCACCAAGGTAAAATCTTTATCACATATGAAAGCAAAATTCAGAATACCTTTCTTTTATAAGAAGTCCACATGGATGCTGAAGAAACTACGCTGCTACGTCCCACTGATACTTGTCCCGGAAGTCAGGTTGCCTTGTTACTTGTCGGCACAGACCACGGCAACAGGGTGTCTCCAGATATGGTCGAATGAAGCAACAAGAGGACTGCATGTACATATGAGAACACTAGTCAGAACAGCACGAAGATTTTTTGAATAATAAAGGAAAAGTCAAATGCACAAGTAAAAGAAACATAGGAGGAGTATTTCATATGGTTGCTGAGTGACAGCATGAAAAGCCCAGAATTGGAAACGCAATGCTCCACTGAGGAAAATTACATAATCATAAAATACATAAATGCATAATAATCTAGGTAATCTCAGGAATAGTGGCAAGTCTTATGTAGGCACTATCTTTTGGAGATACGTGGAAAGACAAGTCAGATGAGGTGGTAAAAAATGACTGGTTTGGTGTATGTGGTTTAACATCCCAAAGCAACCCAGGCTATGAGAGATGCTGTAGGGGAGGACTTCAGAGCGTTCGACGAGCTGGGGCTCTTTAACGTGCACTGACATCGCACAGGACATGAATGCCTTTTTACTTCAATTTTGACCTTACTGCTGAACTGGTCGTACTCAAAATAGGTTGGCACTACTTTTATTTAAATTTAGACAAGGTCCTTTAGAGGATACAAGACTTGCATGTGTCCCAGACACATTCAGGGAGACACGTTGGCCTTGTACAAAAGCTTAAAACGTGGAGAGCTTGTCTCATTAAAACCCACCAGGCCCCGCATAATCACTTTTTGGTACCTAGTATTGCCTGCTTTTGCTCGTCAATAGTAGGCTACCGACAATAGGAGCTAAATTATTTCAACCTTAAAAAATCATGCAGCTTACTGCTGGAATATGCAGTCACACATAGTTTTTGCTACACATGCAGTTAACAAGTCGTAATAGTGTATTCCCGAGAGTAAGAAATCAAGAAAGTGCCATTCATGTCCATCCTTTCCTTCAAGAGCTTGTCACCAAGGTAAAATCTTGATCACATATGAAAGTCAAATATAGGAGAAATACCTGTCTTTTATAAGAAATCCACATGGATGCTGAAGAAACCATGCAGCTACGTCCCACTGCTACTTGTCCCGGAAAGTCAGGTTGCCTAGTTTTTACTTGTCGGCACAGACCACGGCAACAGGGAGTCTCCAGATATGGCTCAATGAAGCATCAAGAGGACTGCATATGCATACGAGAACACTAGTCAGAACAGCAGGAAGAAAGTTATTTTGAATAATAAAAAAAGGAAAAGTCAAATGCGCAAGTAACAAAAACAAACAAGGAATACTTTATATGTTGCTGAGTAACAGCATAAAAAGAGAAGCACAGAATTAGAAATACAATGCTCCACAGAGGCAAACTACAGTAAAATGCTTGTGCCCAAAATTCTCTTCTAGAGTGGAAGATTCAGTGACATATGCAAGGGGTTACATTTATCTACTGTGCATGCATATGGTACTATAGGAATACATTACTGTCTGGGAAGTCGACCTCCACACCACCAGGTATCAAACTATTTCAGAAGTTTCTGAAAGATTTCTATGCAATGACAGGAAGATCTTTCACTATCAAACACAGTTGCAAACAACACTAAAATCTAAAGAGCCCATGTATGTTTCTCTTAAAAATGTGCGGACGAAGGAAATGTAGTTGCTGCTCCTTTTATTTATTTACTTGTAACTAATACTGCATCATTTCCAGCTATAGCAAGCGTGAACACAATGCAAACAAACAATAGAGGTGAGCAAGCTTATCTAAAGATTTAGAATGATTTTTTGTAATAAAATGAACAGAAATCATTTAACTAGCCATGTACAGGAGACAATGCATGTACTAAATCAGAGCTGCACAGATTTAAGAGCCTTAAAAGCTCTAGCAAAACACCCTTCTTGTCACTGTTGCCTTTTCACAAACACTACAGGCTGGCCGAGAGCTAGTTTAGATACAATACCTCTAATTATCGCATTCAAACTGATCACTTTTTCAAATACATTGATAAACACAGGTACACATGGCTGAGCTTTCAAAACATCATCTGTTGGACCAAACCCTCGTTATACTCTTGGATAGGTCTGATAATAAAGATCAGCATGGCGAACAGCCATTCGGCGCTTCCATGCGCTATGCAAGCTTAATAGCCTTATCATATCTTACAGAACACTGCTGTAATTTTCAACACCTGAGAACCAAATTCCATGGGGGTTTAAAGGGACATCTATGAGCAAAGTTCACTGTAGGACATTGCCCCCAAAAAACCCAATCACAACAATCTATAAACACATGTTCGACAGCCTCTGGCTTTCTGGACAAAATACAGTTCACACCCCATGGCAGAAAGATCTCTCTCTGCCATCTATGCTTATCCAGGCAGAACCCAAACATGTAATTTAAAAGATTTTTAGCAGGCTGTAAAGGCATTCGTTTTACATGTTAGGATGCATTATTATTTGATAAACACAAAAGGGCCGCTACACTGATACTTCCCTTCGTCTTGCAGCCCACCCCTTCTGTAACAAGCCCCCTCATGTTTGCAGAACTCAAAAACACACAAAACAATTAAACAAAAAATGTTCTCCAACGGATAAATCTCAATGTATTACTTTTATTATTGCTAGTAACTATTTGGCTCTAGGGTTAATGATGCAATTAATTAGGTTGTGAATAAAATGAGTTCGGAAGTTAATTACTAATCTTGGTGACTAGCAAGAAAGTAAATATTTGTGTATATGTTGCTTTGAGCAAAGTAAATGTTCTCATTTAGTCACAG
This sequence comes from Amblyomma maculatum, assembly GCF_055883805.1. Taxonomy (NCBI): domain Eukaryota; kingdom Metazoa; phylum Arthropoda; class Arachnida; order Ixodida; family Ixodidae; genus Amblyomma; species Amblyomma maculatum. The sequence goes on along the minus strand of NC_139344.1, from coordinate 452,625,225 downwards.
AAAAACAGAATACCACTTGAACGAACGTCACTTCGACGATGTATTCAGTTGTACGAACTTTATTAAATCCCCCCACTGAAGCTCTATTGAACACTATGCAAACACACTTCATTTTAACAAACTTCAGTTATTGCTCATTTCAGTTCAACGAACATTTTCTGCAGTGCTATCCTGTGTCTTCAAAGTCATACTGAGCGCTTAAAAAAGCACAATCCGCACTCTTTGTAGCATATCTTTATGTTAAGAATCACTCTTCATTATCGCGTGAAGAAAAGTGGCCGTTATTTACTTTAAAGTGAATTGGCTGTCTAAACTAGCTTGTAACCAGATGAATCCATAGCTGTCTTTGCACGCTTAATTAGCTGTGCAGTCATCGCCAGTCAAAGCCAGATCTTCAGTCCTACTAGGCCCTTTAGCTCCAAGAATTGCGAATGTGTGCATTTTGGTTAGCCATGTTTTGCTTGGAGAAAATGCAAGCCTTTTCTCCTCAGCAGGCCGTTGTGATAGGCAAGATTCTCAGGAGCTTGCACAGTAATCAAGTTCAAAACCACTGTAGTCCTTTCAAAAGTGCTGCAAAAGGTTACGCATTCTTCACTTGCAAATCAGCGCAGTGACAAATAAATGGGCCCAGATAAGATTTGAACAACCTAAAAATCTGTGACAGATTTTCCCTTTTTGGGCTCCAAGATTACCTCGGAAGGAGACTGCAGCCATGAAATTAGGAGACGCCTGCTTCTGGGAAAGAGAGCAATGGTTAGCCTTGACCGCCTAGTAAAGAGCAGAGACATTAGTCTGCCAACCAAGATCCGTATAACTCGTGCTATGGTCTTTCCAGTTGTGATGTATGGATGCGAGAGTTGAACTGTGAAAAAGGATGACCGCCGAAGAATTGACCCGTTTGAATTGTGGTGCTGGCGAAGACTCTTGCGAGTTCCTTGGACTGCCAGAAGATCAAATCAGTCGATATTGTCGACCATAAACCCTGACTGCTCATTGGAGGGTCAAATTCTAAAGTTAAAGCTCAGCTACTTTGGTCATCTGATGAGAAGAGAGGAGTCGCTGGAGAAAGATTTGATGTTGGGAAAGGTTGAGGGTCGCCGGAGAAGGGGTAGGCAGCGAACGCGATTGTTAGATGGCATCCTCGAGGTACTGCAGATGAAGTTATGTGATGTTAGGAAGATAGTGAGAGACCGGAAAGCGTGGCGTGACATGGTCCATAGGGTCACGAAGAGTCGGACACGACTGAACGACTGAACTGAATATTTCTTGAAGCTAATGAAAACAATCTTCCCCGCATTTATTTCAGTCCAATGAACTTTCATTTCAACAAACTTTTTCCTAAGGTCCCTTGAACTTTGTTCAAGTGAAGCATCACTGTATGTGTACATATGCTGAGGCAGTCTAAATAAACAGTAACTGAATGTCAGCATGAACATGCACACATATGCACAGTGCAGTCAGCTATATTATGAAACCATGTTTGTCACTGAGCTGTTAAAACACAGGTTTACTCAATTTTGCCTCAACTAGAAATAGAAGGTACTACTGCAATAAAACAGCTAAGTATATCTCCAGTTTTAAAGCTCTGAAGAGGGCACGAAAAATTTTCTTTAGTGCAGACTATGAGCAAGATTCACCAACACGTCAGTCTTGCGCTAAATACACAGCAAGAATCATATAACAACACCGAGCTGGTTTCAAGCTTTGCTTTATTGAAGCCTGTTACACATCCGATCTTTATACTCTCAAAAGAAAACAATAAATGCAAGAAACATGAACCAGTAAAAATTTTACAGTTATAAAGCAAACACATGAATGCAATAAACATCAGCATGTGATACCTACCAATTCAATGTCTCCTTTACAGGAAGGATGCTTTAGGGCAGGGCACCCATGGCTGATAGAATAAACTGCCTCAACAGATTCATGACGCTGTCTGCTTCATATCCAGGCAGCACTCCCTCGATGGCAGATGAAAACTGCTGCAAAAGCAGTGTGATAATACAATTGCATCAGCTGGACTGCAAGCATTATTGCCAAACAAGCCGTAAACGCAGTAAACGACTTCATTAAATCCATGCTTCTCAAAATCCATAACATACCATTACTTTCCCTATACTCCTAAAGAAAAGCTGTCTCAGAAAATGAATTCCTAGCAGCTCTCGGTCACATGCCATAAGTTACGAAAAAACTCGATCCTATCATCTGTTTCAATTCTGACCCTTGTCAGCAATGTCAAACATTAATAAACGGAGAGCTTCCATAGTTGAAATTCACTTTTCAAAATATGCTGTTTCTCTGTGAAGCTTAAAGGTTCTTAGAAATTAAACAAAACAGAAGACTAAGTTTGAAAGCTCTAACCACTTACTTCACAGCCAATTGTTAGCTTGACCCACATAACTTGCCACGCCTCCGTAAAAAAAAAAGAAAACCGTTGGGACTTAAATAAACAATACGTACTGACCTACTGAGCATACAAATATAACTATTGCTGTGTTGGAGTCAGCGAATTGTTATGAATAAAATGATATATCACCCCCCCTCCCAATCTGTGCTTACTCGAAAGGAAAGCTTAAAATACAGTATAATTTTACGCGCAAAAGTCGTTGCTTATGGACTATTCCAATAAACCTCGAATTACCGACTCTATGTGCAAATAGCTCAGCAGAGAAACCCTATAAATAAAAAAGATAGGTAGCGAGCGATCGCACACATCTGATGGAAGATAAAAATAGCGTCTACATCGCTTTTACGCAGTACAAGGCCTCTCTCAATATTTGAAGCTGACAGTTATGGCTGAGAGGCAAAGCGGTTGTTTACGTTTGAATAATTGGTAATAACTCCGCAAAAACAAACGCCTTAACTATCTGAACTTTGTTGCAAAATGATCGGAAAGAGGCCGCGGACCATCGAGGATCACTTTTTAGAACTTAACTAGGTGCTAAAAAGGCTAAACGATGAAAAATCTTCCTAGCACATTGGTCGTGCTGTGTGCAGCAAATTAAAAAATGGGTAAACGCGTGTATGTTAAAAACTGCTCCGTTCAGAAACATAAAATTTTCCGTGAGTATGCGCAAAGGGTTTATAAAAAAGGAATGAAAACATTTGGCAACTTACATTGAAGATTTCTGGCAGAAAGAAGTATTTTTTTCCGTGCTCGACGTCGCCACACGCCGCCTCCCCGAGAAGTTTTTTTGCAGGTCTTCTGGGCACGACCACGTGACGCATGCCTCTATTTTTGCAGAGCGTTCGGTGAGCAATCACGTGACACATGGGTGCCGTAGCCAAGCCGTAGTTTCGGCGTCCGCTCACGCGTGTATCGTGGAGTCCAGCCGCGGCGGCAAGGGCGCCGGAGGCCCGAAAAGACCTTCCCCGGGCACGTGAACACCCTGAACCGAAGAAAATGATGGAGGGACCACACAGGGGCCTGGCAGAGGCGCAGGAAATGGACTACCACGAGGCGACCGAGACCGAAGGCGCAGGCCTAACGGCGTTAGGCCTAACCGACGGCGTGGTCGGCAGCGAAGCCCCGAGAAGCAGCCCCTCACTCAACCCAAGTCTATCGGAGGAGGAAGACAACCAAAACTGGCAGCTCCCAATATCGAGGAGGCAAGCGAGGCGCCAGCGAGAGAAGAAAAGACAGAATAGTGACGGCAACGATAGCGGCGGACCGGCCGGCACGGTGTTAGGCCTAGCGGGATCGAGGAGCCCGGCGAGCGGCGAGGCCGGCATGGAAACCACCAACGGCGAGAAACGCAGAGAAGAGGTGAGGAAACGACTTCTTCCTCTACCCAAATATGATTTGAAGATTATTTTGAGACCTAAAGGCCTCATCGTTAGAAACCTACAGACCCACCAAGTGGCTCGGGCGGTAGTCGCGACGACCGGTTCGAGGTGCAAGGGGGAAGACCTAATTATCAGACTACGCAACGGCTCCAATATAATCATCGTGAGCACCGACAACGAAGAGGCGGCCCAGCAAGTGAGGCGCATATCCAATCTCATTTTCGGCGGGAAATCCTACGAGGTTAACGCACACGTGGCGGCGCCGGAAGACACAATACGAGGGGTGATCCACGGCATCGAGCCCGGAACAACGCCCGAAGAGCTGAAAGCCAATTTAAGGGTACGTACCCAGGGAGTCAAGATTCACAGCGCTCGCATGCTAGGCAAGACAAGCACGGCGGTAATCACCTTCGACGGCCACATTAAACCCAGACAAGTCTTATACTACGGAGGGGAGATGTGGTGTCACCCATACTTTCCCACCCGCCAGTTCTGCCACATATGCGGCAAGCAAGGCCATAGATCCGACGTCTGCCCGACCCCGGACAGTAAGGCCTGCAAGCAATGCGGAGAGCAGAACCCAGCCCAAGAACACCGATGCACCCCGAAATGCCTGATTTGCGGCGGAGACCACCAAACAGGCACCAAGGAATGCAAGCAAAGACTGAAGCCAGCGGCGAGCTGAGAGGGCGACCCGCATTCAGAAGCCAGCAACAGCAGCAACAGCAGTCGCTATAGGACGGGGAAGAAGTAGGAGCGGCAGAAGAAACCGACGACCAAGATGGTTTGGGGAGGAAGAGGCCACCCAACCACGGAACAATTCGAGAAGCCCGAGCCGGGAGAGAAGCAAGAGCCGGGACGGACGGCGAGACGATGCCTACCCGCCACTGGAGAAGCTCGGGGGCCCCGGGCCGAAACAACAGCAGAAGAAGAGTAGCGGAGTCAAGGTAAGCTGGGGAGCGGGTCCTCCTAAATCGTTTAATTCGCACTCAAACACATACACGGATATAAATACACCCTTAAGCAGGGAGAAAAAGCTAGAAGAAGAAAATAAGGCTCTGAGGGAGGAGCTAAATAAAAGTCGAGAGGAAACTAAACAGATTAAACGGAAACTAGACGAACTCATCAAAGAACTACAATGGCAGCAACAGGGCAGAAACGAGGCAAGCAATATTAGACCAGCCTCTCCCCTCCTCCACAACCGGTCGAGGAGAAGCAGAAGCAAACGGAGGACCAAAAATGGGACGAAATGAAAAGCTTTATGATGACAGTACAGAAACAAATGCAGGAATTCCAGCAGAGACTAGCTATGCAAGACCAGAGCTTCCGCAGCTACGTCAAGAATCAAAACAACAGACCTATCCACGAGGCTAGAGACAGACTATTTAGCGAAAGACGCTTTGGCGCAACAGAAAACCAAGGGGCAAACAACAATGCAAACCCATCATGGCAAGACAACAGCAACTAAATATTTGGCAGTGGAACTGCAGGGGGTACAGGAAAAAAACAGGGCCGCCTGCAGCAGTACATAAACTCCAGGGGGAAACAGCCAGACATAATCCTGCTCCAAGAAACCAACAGCACACCCACATTAAAGGGATACACTTGCCAGGAAGGCGGGAAAAGAGCCGCAACCCTCATCAGCAGCAAAATAGCCACCTTAGCACACAAAGAGATGGAGGGAACGAATATAGAACACGTAATCACCGAAATAATTCCAAAGAAGAAATTTGGGGCAAAAAGCACCTTCATAGTAAACCTATACAGCCCCCCGAGACAAAAGGACGGCGATTTTGGAAGGTTGTTTACAATTAGCCAAAACAAACGCCCTTGTGATAGCGGGAGACTTTAATGCCAAAAGTCCAAACTGGGGATGCCCAACGTCTGACCGAAAAGGCCAAAGCATCTGGGACACTGCGGCAGGCCAGGGCTTCGAACTAGTAACGGACGAAGACCGACCCACAAGAACGGGCAACAGCGTAAGCGCAGACACAAGTCCAGACCTCACTTTCGTAAAGGGTACAAATCAAACAGAGTGGGAAAACACCCTAGAGAATCTAGGAAGCGACCACTACATAGTCCAGCTCACAATGACGGCAGAGTCCACCAGACGGAAGCTTGGGAAAGCCCGCCTCACAGACTGGGACGCATTCAGACAAGGGAGCAGGGACCTAACAGGACAGATTACGAGCATCCAAGAATGGTGCCAGCAGCTCAAACAAATACAGGAAACGTATACGAGGGAGGTAGACAGAACCGAGCGAGCACCAGAGGTGGACAAGCGCCTGCTTAGGCTATGGGAGGCAAGGCGCAGTCTCACCAAGCGATGGCGGAAACAAAAGCTAAACAGAAAGCTAAAGAAAAAGATTGCAGAAGTCACAGCCAAGGCAGAAGAATACGCCACACAACTAGCAAGGCAAAACTGGCAGGAATTCAGCAACTCGCTAAACGGCACACTGAGCACGGCTAAGACATGGCGTATCCTGAAAGCCATGATGGATCCGGGAAAAACGAGGACCGAAAGCAACAAGACAATACAAAGACTAATCCACCAGTACGAACGAACCGAGGACCAAATGATTGAGGACCTAAAGGCCAAATGTTACGGGAAAGAAAGCCCAGAAGAATACAAAGGAAGTTATCAGGGCAAAGAGAATCCTGAGATGGACAGGCCGATCAAGCTGGCAGAAGTGCACGAGGCGATGGGGGCCCTCACTAAAAACACGGCAGCCGGGGGAGATAAGATACGAAACTCCCTCATACGCAACCTCAGCGAGGGGGCAGTAAACCAGCTGACAAACTACCTCAACCAACTCTGGGCCGAGGGCACAATCCCGGCCGAATGGAAACATGCAGAGGTGGTAATGATTCCCAAACCGGGCAAAAAATTGCAAATCGAGAATCTGCGGCCAATCTCCCTTACCTCATGTTTGGGAAAGCTGTCTGAAAGAATAATTACAAAAAGAATTCAGCGGTGGATGGAACGAGAGCAAATCTATCCACACAGCATGTTTGGATTCAGGTCTAAGCTATCTACGCAGGACGTTCTCCTACAACTCAAGGAGGACATCCTAACCAACATCCCAAAAACAGGGGAAAACGTGGTCATGGCCCTAGACATCAAAGGGGCCTTTGACAACGTCAGCCACCCGGCCATAATGGTGGGACTCCAAAATATAAACTGCGGGGAAAGAACTCACAACTATGTAAGAGCCTTTCTAGCAGGCAGAACAGCCACCATAGGGCTGGGGGAGGTGAGAAGTCAGCCTTTCAGCACCCCCCACAAGGGAACCCCACAGGGGTCGGTGATCTCGCCCGTGCTCTTTAACCTAGCCATGATCGGCTTGGCCAAAAGACTGGAAGAAATCGAAGACATACAGCATGCCATGTATGCGGACGACATTACGGTATGGACCAACCGGGGCACGCTAGAAGAGAAGCAGGAAAGCCTACAGAGAGCCGCAACATGCGTAGAAGAATACGTTAGGGCAAGAGGCCTAGCGTGTTCAACAGACAAGTCGGAGCTACTCAGGGTGGCGAAGAAACCTACGAAGGCGAACCTGGAAATCAAGCTCGAAGGTCAAAACATACCGGAAAAAAACGTCATAAGGATATTAGGCACGTGGCTGCAGAGTAGCGGAAAGTGCAGCCACACGATCAGCCTACTGCAAAAATCAACCGAACAAGTCAGCAGAATGATTACAAGAGTCTCCAATAGAAGGCATGGCATGAAGGAAGACGACACCCTTAAACTAGTCAGAAGCCTGGTAGTCAGCAGGGTGACATACTCCCTTCCCTACCACCCGGCAATCAAGAAAGAAAAAGAACAGGCCGAAGCTCTGATAAGGAAAGCCTACAAAACGGCCCTAAACCTAACAAGAAACACCCCAAACAACAAGCTACTAGAACTGGGAGTTCACAACACCTTTGAGGAGCTGGCGACGGCCCAACTGGAAGCACAGCTAGAAAGGCTAGAACTCACGGAAACAGGCAGAAGACTACTGAGAAGACTAGGCTACCAGGCGGAAAACACGCCAGACCCAAACAAAAACATTCCAGACGAAATCCGGCGAACCCTCAGAATTCGCCCGATACCACGAATTATGGATCCCAACCTACACGCGACCAGAAGACAGGCAAGAGCAGAATACGTGGAGAACCACCTAGCTAAAAAGGCATATACAATATATACAGACGCAGGGCTATACCCGAGAGACAGATACAGCACCAACACGAGGATAGCAGCAGCGGTGGTTGACTGCTCAGGCAACACGATCAGCTGCGCATCCGCGAGAGGAAGATCGGTAGTAGACGGAGAGGAGATCGCTGTGGCACTCGCAGCGGCCGAGGGCTATCGAAGAAACGAATCACAGGTTATAATAACAGACTCCAAGACAGCCTGCAGAAGGTTCCAACAAGGAAGGATCTGCAGGGAGGCCCTACGCATTCTCCTCGGCGCAGGAGCCTCAGGCTATAAAAGCAACACAAGTAGTTTTCTGGGCACCGGCGCACACCAACATAGAGGGCAACATGAGGGCAGACAGCCTGGTCCGCGAAATCACGCACCGAGCCTTGCTGACAGAAGACCTCGTGGACCCCGTGATGGTGGACCCGACGTACGCAGATATTTTAAATCACTACAAAGGCAGAAGGTTAAAATACCCTCCGCCCCACAAGCGACTCACACAAGAAGAAGCGACCAGCTGGAGAAGACTGCAGACTGGCACCTTCCACAACTTATACATTCTAAACAAAATGTTTCCCACACAGTATAGAGATAGCTGCCCCTGGTGCGGATACAGTCCGACCCTATACCACGTCACATGGGAATGTAAACACAACTACACTTTCCACAAACAAACTAACCCGAGTGCGGAGCAATGGGAGGGCCTGCTAACCAGCTGCGAGCTCACCGCCCAAAGGGCATTGGTGCAGCACGCATGCGAGGTAGCCAGGACCAGTGGAGCCCTGGAATGAGGGAACCACCCGTGCTAAGGAGTCTCCAACGGTGGCGAAGAAGCGGCTGCAGGAAGACTCTCCGAGACTAACCAAAAGACCTCAATAAAGTTTTTTCACTCACTCACTCACTCGCTTTTTTTTTTTAGTCGCGCTGCCGCGCTGCTCAGACGAAAGGCGGGAAGCGTGGAATGCCGAGCGAGCCCCGGCTCTGTGCGTTCGCAATCTTTTGCTTGCGTTCTTTTTCTTCCGGTGGTTTTGTGGGGTGGCTGGTATTCGAGGCAACGCAGAGACTCGGAGTGGCGAGCCCGCTTCTTCACAGCGCGCTGCATGGATCGTGTGTTTGCTTTCCTCATTGTAATGAAAACTTGAGTTCTGACCATATGCGGGGCCACACATATTGAGTACCTGCGCATAAGTCATTTGCACACACGCCCGCTCACACACATGCAGATTTGCAGTGGCGGAAAAGATATAGCTCTCAAGACTGAGAGCATTATCCATTTATGCTAAATAAACACGAAAAACTGATTGCTGATTTGGTTACTTTTACTCGAAGACAGCTTCGTGAATATTTTGTGAAACTTTGAAGCCATCCTTTTCGCTGTATTAATGACATCACTGTGGTATTACCATGAAATTGCGCTGTTATTCGGTAAACACATATCCATTTTCCTTTTTTTTACTTTTGATGCTGTTCATCTCTGTAATGCCTGCAATGTTTATGCCTGTAATGTGTTCCATGTAAACTCAAGCAGTGTGCAACTGCTTTCTCGCTGAGGAGCCCCCCCCCCCTCCCCCGTCCTCGGATTTGAAAATAAGATTGATTGATTGATTGATAATTTGCTTGATTGATTGAAGGGCGCGTAAATGTTAACGTAGCAGTCAAATCGCCAGCGCTACCTAGCTGCCGATCAGGCTAAAGCAGTCCATACCAAACTTTAAAAAAAATAAACGAAAGGAAGAAAGCGTGCAACCTGCTCTGTGATTTGCCGAGGGCAGCTCCAAGCCGTCACAGGTTTGATACCATGCTGTCTACGTTGGCAAGCCTGCCCGCTTCTCCTTTCACACCTTCCGCACTTCAGGGGGGGGGGGGTGAAGAATGCGTGCGCGCGTGCGTGCTGCTGTGTGCTTTGCTCGCAGGACGGCTAGGCGCTCCCCTTCCTCCAGCTCGAAGGCGCGCGCTCCGATGGTCAAGCGCCTCCTTGCATCCTCCCCGCGCATTGGATTTGAAAGACACCTTGCAACCACCCTCTCGAGAGGTGGCTGCAGCTAGAACTAGCATAACGTTCTTAATGGATCACAACACACGGAAGGATGAATATGTTCAGCTACAGCTGGTTCATATTCCGTGGTTCTGAATGTTAATTGCTGTTAATTGTGCCGTAAGGGCGCTTAATTTATGCACAGAGCAAGGTCAGTGCTGCGGACCGCAGGTTGCGCTGTGATATAGTTCACCAGGCTGAATGAGCGCGATGCGAAGGCAGAGAGCGAATATGCGTGTTTCTGCGGGCGCATTCTATGGCGTTAAGTGTGCTAGTTCGCCCGCACCGCCCCCTTCTCTGCGTCTTCCCTTTTCCGCTCTCTTCTCTTACCATTAGCGCGCCTCCCTTCTCTACCCTTGCCCTTAGCACGCACCTCACCCAGACACCACCTCCAGCAAAAACATAACAAACAAAAGTAGAACCTGTAGAGCACTCGCTCGGTTGACGCACATGCCCAAAGGCTGCTGTGTGGTCTCGGATAACCTCCGCGAGCGAAACATACGATGCGCGCGGTCAGGAACAGATGGGCTAAGATATGGCCGCTGCCTTGCCGGGAGCTGTGGCGCAGAAGTGAATAAGACAATTGCTAACATATTGAGCGCGGCGATAGAAAATGTCGGCGACGCGGACGCCGATTTGTTTGCATAAGTGGTGGGCAGGAGCGTAGCGTGAACAGTGGGGTGGCTCGACGGGGTCTGGGCGCACAGTTCTAATCCCGATCGTGTCGATAAAAGAAAAAAAAAGAGAAGTTCATTTTTTTTCTGGTGAAAATTTTGTCCTCGTCAGGGAAAAACACTCTCCATTTTCCAGTAATTTCGACGCGTGAAAAGGGAAGGGGGCGGAGGGGGGGAGCTCGTTCGGTATTTTACTGAACATGTGCATATACTCAATAGTTGTGTGTATACCATCAAATAATGCTAAAGTCCCGCCCATACATCTTCCGGGCTATGTGGATCCAAGTGTCCAGGGCGTGCGCCTCTTGGAGAGCATCGCGCGATGTAACCCGACAACACCACACAGCGCACACTCGTCATCGTTAAAGTCGGCGGCGCGGTGGCTGACGCCGTGCTGTCCGCGTTTACCTTCCATTTGTGATGTTTTAGTCTTTAATGGTGCGAGCGAGCTCGATAACAGGACTCAGTGCGTCCTCAACAAGAGCGGACGCTTGACGAAGAAATGCGCGATGAAGAAAGATTGAAATTGTAACCAGTTAAAGTTTTCAAAATATAAACTTATACGTTTTTATCAATGATTCTTGCAAATTGGTCGTATCAATTGCCTTTTTCCATTTCTTTTTTTACAGATGTTACTCATAATAAAAATAAAAAAAAGTAATTCAAATGTGATTTGCAAAGAGCAGCATGCACTCGGTCAGTTAATTGGGACTATATACTTTCGATCCGAACATTTTTTCTGACATGCCAAATAGCTTCAATATATTGCAATAGCTGTGTATGAGTGGTATAACCAGACATAATTGTCGAGGGCGTTATACGGCATCGATAAAAAAATGCAAAAAAGGCCGAAAAAAGGAGTTCAAAAACTTTCGGAAGGTGTTTTGACCTCGAAACAGAGCCCTGGCTACGCCCCTGCTGTATATTGACAGGCGTATATACAGAGAAGTATATTCACCTAACAACTTGCTATGTACTAACTTTATATGAACTGATCTAAATACACAAAAGTAACCGTGTATGAACTTCGTATTTGCTCATGTCCATAGAGATTAAAAGTACGTACAATATTGATAGAGTCAATAAGGTGTTAATACAAATTCTAAAGACTGTTGACCATTTGTGTAAGGGAGGTGCCGTTTGTTTTTTAACAATCGTTGCCGGCGTGGCATTCTGGTTTTGCTATGATACGCAACGCCAACCAGTGACACTATTTAGCGCGACTGGTCGATGTCGCGTGTGGTTTTGCATACACCATGCAAAGGTAAAGTGTAGTGCGCGCAGCAAGGTCTTTGAAATTTGAATTGGAAAACTCAGGGCTGCAATACGTTCGATACAAAGGTACCGTGCACATACACGAGCCGTTCGCTTACTCAGATTTCGTCATCATTAAGTGAGTGAGGAGGACGGAAACCACCACAACAGCAATGTTGTGCAGTGTGTACAGTCCCGCTGATGATGGTCGCAGTAGCGATTGCAGTAAGACTTGGCCGTAGTGACGAAGTTTCTGAATATCCTACGTTAAGAATTTATGCTTTATAACAGTTATATCATCGGCTTCAGCTGACAATCTGATTAGCGTGGCCTATAAGAAAGCACAAGGAAGCCTCCGCCATTGGCTTCGTTGCAACCTGGCACCGCAGCTGCGCTTGTGTCAAAATGTTTCAAGCCCTGAACACTAGAAAGAATCCCGACAACCTCAGCCCATTTTAAGGTGGAGGGAGGCTCCTCCTGGTGATACGGGGCTGGCAATTTGCAGCTGGAGCTCGCTTGAAACCCGTGCTCGTACCTGTTGTATGCCGTCGTTTCACCCACCACAACTTTGATGGCGGACAATGGCTATAGAGACGCGTTTCTTTCTTTCTGTTCTTTCTTTTTCTTCCTTTCTTTCGTTCTTTAATTTCGCCTCAGTCCACGGGAGGAAGCGGAGGTGGCTCAGTTATGGAGCTAGTACCAGCCCGTGCATTTTCGTTTCCTTCTTCCCACAGTCGCAGCAACTACGGCCTCCGACGACCTCCGGCGTTGCATGGTTATACACAAAAACAATACACACACAAGAGAATTAAACCAAAACGTTAACACAGATAATGCGCTCGCTACGCAACTGCCTGTTTTTGTGGTACGAAGAAGAAGAAAGCTTCTTAAAAAAAGTGGGGTTACAATATAAAGAAGAAGTAAACAAAAGAATAAGAAAAAACGCGAAGAAATTCAGAATGAAAAAAAAAATAAATGAAAATAAAACGAAAATAATGACAAATTAGGTCTAGCTTCTTGTCACATTGTCCAAACGGAGAAGTATCATCTCCTAGCTGCTGAGCGCCACCGACGGAACACTCACGTATTACCCTTCTTCCACTGAAATCATCTTCAATGCTTCAATAATCTCTCTCTTAGCGAGGTTTTAGGTAGCGAGCACATCATCTGTGTTAACATCTTTAATTCTCCTGTGCGTGTATTGTTTTTGTGCATAACCATGCAGCGCTGGAGGTCGTCGGAGTAGTATAGCCAACTAGCCCGCTCGCAAGTCCTACTGAACTACGGCCTGTTTTACTTGGCAGTGGCGAAGAAGGTTCTGAACACCACCGCATAGGAATTTCTGCTTTTACTGCTGTTACTTAAGTGTTGCTTAAGCTCCCCAGAGCGGCCTACAAGAAAACACAAGGACGCTGTCGTAGTTGGCGATGTTTCAACTTGGCACCTGAGCTGCGTTTGCGTCGAACTGCGTCAGGGCCTGGACAAGGTCAATAAAACAGGTCGCGCTAGGTGGAAGAAAACGCGTGCAGCTGCCTATTAGCAGCGGCATCAACTCTACGATAATGCTGAATGATACAAAGGGCTCCTGCATATTGTGTGTCACACTATTAAAGCACGAAAAAATAAGATTATTGCAAAGAACTAGATGAATGAAGTTTTTGTTTTTTGGATAAGTAAAAACGTGACATATATATAATACTTTACTTGTTTTACCGACCTTTCTCGGCCATTTAGTATCCGCTGCGCTATTGCCCAAAGCTCAGATGTGGCTCAGACTAAAACTTTTTCACTCGCTGCGTGGCTGCGGCATCGGGCCCGATTCAACTTTCATCCTCGTGTTCTGCGTGGAAAGTGGGTTATCTGTGTTAAACAGTCAAATTTTCGTTCTGCTGGTCGTGGTAGAGCTTGACAGCAAGGTGAAGACTCTGTTTGCTCGATGAGAAACTGATTGCCGCTGCATGTGCGAATTTTCGGACGATGGGACAATTCTCGGCTACCCAGGCACGTCGCGAAAGTGGCGGCTTGTTTTACGAATACGCGTCGGCACGAGCGGGGTCTCGCTGCGTCTATTTTAACTGAACGGTGAAGGTGAGATTTTATTGCCCTCAAGACGCGTGTTGCATGGCGCAAAGCCTTTCGTTCCGCTCCCTTTGCTGCGTGTTTTGCTTACTGCGTCGCATTACTGAACCAACTTTCTGTGAATGTGCTTTAGCTGCCACCACAGGGATGCTCCTATTGTCAGTGGGGTCTTTCTTATGCACATAAATGTTGAAGCTGTAAATCTGTAGCCTCACATTGACTCCTATCGGCGACAGTTGAAGCGCGAGTAAAAGAATGGAATTGAGAACAGGGCGAAATTTTAGTTGTAGAGAGCGAAGCTGTATCACATTTATTTTAACTCCTGAGACGCATTAACTTCTAAATAATAACATTAATCGCCACTTGAAAATCTTACCTAATCTCTTACAGCACGGTGTTCTAACGCTGGCGTTACAATTATCCCTCTCGTTTTTCTTTGTTCTTCGACACTAATATATGCTTTGCTTGTTCGTAAAATCTCTTCCCCTTTTATAATCTCACCGCGTATCTTTTGGAGACCTACGCTTAGGTCATTTTGTTATCACGAGGATTTCATGAAGACAGCGACGAACGAATGAACGGTGGTCACTTTCCTACAGTTCAAGATTTGCATTATCGTGGCATGTCTGTGTAAGTAATCGTGAATTATATAGCTTGGTTTTCGATGCAGCACAGCATCACTCATTTATGCCCTTAGTGAAATCCTTTTAGCCATGTGATTCCTATCCATGTACGTGCCAAAATCATTTGAAGCATCAGAAACATGTCCGTAGAAATAAACCACAGAATGCGTTTACATGACGCGCGACGAAAGACTAGGTTAACTCGATGGAGCCAGAACGCTGCTTTGATGTGGTGGTTGAAGATGCCGTGGCATTTAAGTTAACGTACAACTTGACAGTAAAAAGTCGGGCCAAATAATGCTGGCTGAACAGTTACGGCGTCCATATTTCCGCCTTATCCGAGCATTGTCCTGCCTCCGTCGTAGCTGGCCTCGGTTTCGCCCTGAAGTAAAACAAATCGAATTCCCCGGCAATGGTACGTCACTGTGACGTCACAACCATTAGTAAAGTCAAAACGTCAGGTGTTTGCTTTGTCGCAAAGTTCGCAGGGGGCGCCAAGAAACAAAAACCTCGCTCAGAGTTGACACGCAGTCTTCTATGGGAGTTACACTACCATGGCTTGGAAACCATGAAAAGAGTCCCACAACCTCGGCCCGTTTCTTTTTGCAGCAGCAACAACGCTACTCAACACCACTGGTTAGGAATATTTGCTTTTACTACAGTTAAGCGTCGGTATCACCTGGCAAGCTCACGAGAGCGGTCTGCAAGAAAGCACAAAGACGCTGCCGCCAACGGCTGCGTTGCAACTTGGCACTAGAGCTGCGCCTGCGTCGAACTGCGTCAGAGCCTGGATACCATAAAAGAAGCCCCAAGAGTCGGTCCGTTTCTCTTGGCAGTAGCGACGAAGCTTTTGAACATCACCCCTTAGGAAGTTATGCTTTTAATGCAGGTTAGTTGTGGAGAGCTTTTTGCTCCCATAATAAAACTTTTCGTCACTCTGCTTCGCAGCGGCTTCTAGTTTTTAAAAGCTACGTGTTAAGTACTACTCTTTCCGCGTGTCGAGTTTTGTCTACTGGTTCCTGTTTGGAACGGAGACGTTGAAAAATGATTTCAAATAATGTGGGGCTGCGCAGAGAGCTATGGAAAGGAAAATGATGGGTATAACGTCAAGAGACATGAAGCTCGCCGAATGAACCAAGGAACGAACGCGTTATATTATTCCAGTAGAATTGACGACGAAATGTGCATGAGAAAGCAATTTATTGCGAAGAGAGGTTAACCGACGGTTCCTAAGGGTGACACAGTACCACCAAGAGAGAAAGAGAGAGAGTAATTTAATGAGTAGAAAGGTGGAGGGGTCGGCCGGCGGTAAAGAGACCCTTTCCGGCTACTACACACTGGAAAAGGGGGGAAAAGGAAGTTCAACGAGGGTTAGAGTGTGAATGAATGGTGATGATGTCGTAGCACAGGGAGGTTTCACTTGTGGTCCGAGTTATTGAGGAGGCCATGCACACACTTAACGAACTCGTGCAACGCAACATGACGCACATTGTTTGAACACACCACTTGTCATGGAACAAATGCCGCCGCAATTGCAAAGAACGCTGCACTTTCACGTGCCAGCACAAACGCAGGAACACGAACTAGAAACCCTCAAAGTACCACATACACGTGTGGCACTCGCGCACTTGATGAGACCATGCACACTCGTAGAATACAACGTGAAGTCTTGAACACGCACCACTTGTCACTGAACACACATTTCGACACAAACGCGAAGCACACAGACGAGATACTTAGCAGAAAAAGCTCAAAGGGCTCTGACACATGTTTCAGCACAAGGGCGTATGCACGTGTGATACTCACTCACTTCCCAGCACACGCAGATTTCACAGGCGGGAATATAGACCCGTTTCACTTAAAACTGGGGAAAACAATGATGCATAGGCTATCCGGTTTTTTCGCCCTTGTACCTAAAGTGTTTTCCTCAGAGAGAGGGCGGCTGTCCAACTGCTTGACACAGTAGATTCCAAGGGAAACAAAGGGAGTGCCAAGAGGAATCAGAACGTTAGGTGAGCAGATTATATTAGGACTTTTTAAGCGATAAGAAAGATTAACTTTTATTCTGAAGCCGTTAAAGCCACCAAAGATAGCCGTTTTAAGTTGGGCGTAAAAAGTGAGCGCAGAAACCACTTTTTAAAATGAACACCCAAACATTTCTTAGACAAGCAAGAGTTATAATAATATATTGATCTTACTATCTAGTTTATTATGCTGCATTCTTGATCATATACATGATCTGAAAGAAATACACACTCAAAGTGCATCCAACAGCCCTGGAACGCTCAAGTGTTATGACATGGCATTGCTATGACAGGATGGAAACACTACTATTATTCACAGAGGCGGCTTCGTACTTAAAGCACACCTAGATAATGGATTTTCCTGACGAAATTCTTACTCTGAAGATTTTTATTTTAAAAGCTCAAGATTTGTAACAGAAATAGAATGTTGAGGCAATACTGCAGACGTAACGTTGGTTTCGGAGCGCTAGTTATATATAACGGATCACAACAATACCCTGTACAACTACATTTCACGCTTGTTTAAAACGCTCGCCTTTTCCTGATAAGAAAAATTATAATTTTGTGTAAGAATTTCAAGCTAGAAGCAATGCGCTGGCTGGAACGTAAGGGCATGAACTGACAATTGGCACAAACATTTGTACCGTACCTATAACAGAGTCTTTGCGGCCACCTTTAAATTCCTTTTCCCGCAGGGTACGGCCCCAGAGGGCGTTTCTGCGTGGGCAACTATATTTCTATCATTTGCGTATACAACCAATATTTTACTTCTTTGGATGTTACAGTTATCTTTTGTGTGCAAGGGTGTTGAAAAAGTAATGAGACATTTTTTGTAACCGTGAATTTTACTGGTTTTACACATCAAGGTTATCCCTTCGAAGTAGTACCTTTCTGCATTTACACAGTGACGGAGACGTTGTTTTCTTTCGTAATTCTTCTGCATATTGCCACATGTATTGTGGAACCAATGTGGCCCTTCGTGGGAAGATGAAAAGAAAGAAGTACGCTTGGGATTGGAGGCTGCCAAACGAACTGTTGCTGTTCTTCTACTTTCATCTGTAAGATTTGTAATTATTATTATTCTCTAATAATAATAATAATTGGTTTAGAGGAAGGCAAATGCGCAGTATCTGTCACGCTCTGTGGACACCTGAACCTCGCCGTAAGGGAGGGGAGAAAGATGGCTTGATCTATGCCGACGGAAGCGATCAGCTTAGAAACGACATCACCGCGCCCACCGGACTTTGTACAAGCCGACGCCTACAAGGCCATCTACCCGAGTCGACTGCGCACCTTAGTTTCCCAGCTGACATAGTGCCCGTCACAACAGCCACTCAAACTGCCGGCCTACCGGATGTATAGGCTCCTTGTTCGTCATCCATTCGTCACGCATTCCATTATCGTTCTATGTTGACCCATTTGAAGATGTTGAAGACTGGTTCGACCGTTACGATCGCCTCGCCACCTACATCGACGGAAACGATAAACGCAAGTTGCGGAACTTGTAATTTCTTTTTAGTGCTCCACCAAGACATGTTTTCATAATCAAGAGTCGACCCTCACAAATTGGAAGGAGCTTCGTAGTAAGCTTTTGCGTGACTTTGGAAGCCCCGAATAAAAGAAAGGGCTGAAGAAGCTCTCAAGTGTCTAATCCAGAGGCCAAAAGAATGCGTCATGATGTTCGTTGAAGAGATGACCGGACTTTTTGGGTGTGCTGAACCAAAGACGGCCGAATCCAAAAAGGTGCGTTTTTTACTGTACCGTGTAAAAGAGGAGCAGTTTGCTTGTCTAGCACCTAGCTCTCCGACAACCGTGGATGAATTTTTCCACGGAGCTACCGCCATGGAACGGACACTGCAGCAATTACGCGCCGTCCAATATGACCGCACGCTCCAACTCTCAGCATCAGTTACCCTGGCTTGCCACGAGATAGCACTGATCATGCTCACCAGGAGCTTGTGCTCTAGATTGTTCCGGAGGAATTGCAACACCTCCACAATGAGCGTCTCCAGCCGCCACCTGCCGCCTCCATTTTCTACAATATTCACGATGAGGTACAGCAAGCAATGCAGCCACTCGTAGAACGAATACTACTAATACTCGAGTTCTCTACGCTCACCTCTGTCTACCCCGACCCGCCTTCTTCCAGAGCCCGAACCACCACACCAGCAATTCTGCTCTTCTGCATCCCGTGATCAGGCGGACGTTTGTTGGACCTCTGACAGACGCCGCTTCATTCGTTATCACTGCGGAGAGCCAGGCCATCCATATCGAAACTGGGCTTACCGCCAGATATGCCTAGCAGGGTATCACGTCTGATGCACCCTGTCCTCGTAATGGTGAACGACCGCAAGAAATTGAAGAGCACTTCACTGGCAGTCTCTCTTCCTCGAGTTCACGTAGCCAACAGTTCCGGTCGCCTTCTCCTTGCTCTTTTTTACCCAGCCGTCCTGTGTCCTCAGAGCCTGCCAGACGCAGGTCTCCCAGTCCGCGCCGGGGAGACTAGAAAAAGCGAACTCCGGGGGTGGGGCCGCTGTTCATCGCACGTCCAAACATCCTCCACTGACGCCTAGTACTACAGCTGCCACCCTGCCCACGTTCATCGACGGTACCAAAATCGTTTCCGCCGGCCTTTCAGTGTGTTGACGGCCATGCAGTGAGCGACCTAGTCGACACAGGCGCCATTTAAGTATGAGTCGAGCACTGGCCAGTTACCAAAAAAGTGATGACGCTGTGGCACGGGCCACAGATTCGTACGGCAGATGGAATTCAGTCACGCCGGTTGGAAGATGCACTGCTCAAACTGTAATTCACACGGCTACGTTTTCAGCGTGCTTCATTGTTTTCGGTGACTGCTCCAGGTAACTTATTCTAGGGATGGACGTTTTTCGAGAATAAGGAGCAGTTAGAAATCGCCGCGAGCTCTAGTTTTTTTTCTATGGCTTGAGCGCTCCCGACAGAAGATTACAAATGATCCGTTATGGCACTGGTCATCCACGGTGACGATGTTCGCGCTACCCGCTCGAGCCAGCAAGTCAGTCAAAGTTGGTTATGACGCCAAACATACTGCTCAGGGAATCGCGGAAGGAAACATGTCCTTGCTAATTGGGAGGCAAATCTCTGTCGCTCGTGCTGTTGTAACGCTGCGTGATGGAACTACCAGCCTCCTTGTTACAAACTTTAGTTCGGAGCCATACGCTTACCATACACCACAGCTTGCCGAAGAAGCGCACTGACTAGCTAGGCCTCTCTATCGCCTGATACAAAGTCGTGATGCCCAGCAATATAACCTCCATCACTGGGAAGACGAATATTATCCAGGTGACTAGGTCTGGGCATGGTTCCCCATCAGACAAAGAGGTTGATCTCAAAAACTACTGCGCCGATTTTTGGCCCCTGTAGGGTCCTTCGCTGTGTTAGTGACTTTAATTATGAAGTCCTTCTTGAAGGGACTGTCCTCTCTTCGCGTTGTGCTCCTGAGACTGACATTGTGCCTGTCAGGTGACTGGAACCCTACCACTCGCGTTAAATGCTGTGTTTGTGCGTTCCGTTTTTTCCTGCCTTGACATTACCTATTAATGATTCATTTTTTTTTTCGCTTCCATTCTTTTAGAATGGGGATGATTCTTCATTTGACAAGGGGGCTAATGCCACATATATTGTGGTACTCGTGTGGGCCCTTCGGAAAACGAAGATAAAGAAGTGCGCTGGTGATCGGACACTGCAGAATGGACTGTTCCCGTTCTGTTTTCAACCGTAAGAATTTTATCCTGAGTACCAAAGGAATACCCTTTTAAAGTTTGCTTTGAGCCTGGGAAATAAAAGAAAGCGACATAGAATGACATCAGGTGAATAGGGAGGCTGAGGAACCAGAAGAATACTATTTCTGACCAAAAACCATTGATGGACATTACCGTGTCACATGATGTATTGCCGTAGTTAAACATTCGTGCCCGTGCAACACCTTTCTTGAGTCTTTCAAAAACTTGCTCTATAAAAATTTGAGTGTTTGTCCTGGAGGCACAAATTCCTTGTCGATGCTGCGCTGGCTGTCAAAAACCAAATGATCACCGGTTTAATTTTCGATTTGCTTTCACGTTTTCCTTCCACGGGGAGAGTCTGCAGTGCACCACTCTCAGATCTGACGCTTTGTCTCGCGCACGTGTTCAATATCCACAATTACTCACCTGTCCAACTGCTATAACACGAGTGATTAATGCTGGCTTCCTTTCTAAGCACTCTAGAATATCAAGACACACATCGTTTAGGTTGTTCTTCAGCTCAGTCATAAGGTTTTTTGGAACCAGTTATGCGCACGCTTCTTGCATACCCAAATCCTGTTTTAAGATTTCATACACCGTAGAAGCGTTCAAATTTAACTCATGACTCAAGATTCTCACTGTGAGTCAATGATCTCTTTAAAAGGCTTTACTCATCCCACATTGTCATCTGTTTTTGAAGTTGAAACACATACCGCACGAACTTCAATTTTTTCCGGAATGCTGAAAAGCCCTTGTGTCATCTGAACAGTTATGCGTTGGACAGTGAATGTTCTCCATAAGCATTGTGCAATTTTTCATTGGTCACA
Source organism: Amblyomma maculatum (assembly GCF_055883805.1). Lineage (NCBI taxonomy): Eukaryota > Metazoa > Arthropoda > Arachnida > Ixodida > Ixodidae > Amblyomma > Amblyomma maculatum. The sequence continues at coordinate 452,603,976 of NC_139344.1, read as the reverse complement.
GTAGCGGTTTCGCCAAGTTTGACTGAAACTTTGATAGCTCAGCGTGGCTCACCAATTTGCTGGTCCATATTCATAATACACGTGACTAGCACAACTTCACTTCAGATGCTCTCAACAATTGTCTAGCAAATGCAGCAAGCTCAAAGTTGCGCTGAGTACTGGAAAGGGATAAGCCTAACGGCCATGTGAAAGGGAAGACGTCAACGTTGTCTGTTCGCGCGTAGTGTTTTGCACCAGTACAGGCCCTGCCCGAAGTATTTATGTATTTGCTTCGGGCTACAAATCGACTTTATTCGTTACTGCTAGCGGTGGTATTGATCCTAATTTCCTTTTATTGGAGAGAGTGATATATCCGGAATGCATAAAGGATAGCTTGTGCTGAAAGAGTGTTACATGCGAACACTCTTAAATGCAACACATATGCCCAAAACATATAAAACAAATATTTACCGTTTTTTTAAATTTCTGCTTCAAGTCAAAGCAGGCTCTTTACATAGCTCTAAGTCTACAAACTCCGTATTGCTGCATCATGATTATGTTGGGAGTAAGTAAAAACCGGTTAATCGCTTTGAAAGTTGTGTCGCGCCACATTTTAAGAATAATATTATAATAAAACTGGCCATATATAGTTACACAAATAATGAAGATATCCGTTGTAAACGGCCGCATGGCTTGCTAGCTTTATTTGCATCATGCACCCGCCTCCTGCTTCTTATCACTCTGAAGTTGAAGATGTACGCCACTGGAACTTCAACTACACAACACCACAGACCACGGTTAGCCATTCTGCTTTGATTTTGTCTGAACCACTGGATGACATAATTACTTTCTGCAGTTCTGTTTGCCTGATTGATGACTGCAGGATGTTTTAGAGACAAGTTTCGATTTTGCAGGTTAACTGTATCCACAAGGCTTAGCTTAAATATGACGTTGATCCCTTGATCACCGTCCTCGGTTACAAGATCATATTGTACATTTTTGTGACAATACAGAAGACACCAGATAAAAAGACAGTGTGCACTTCAATGAACTTTTCATTGGGTGGCCTTCAGCCCGCAAAAGTATTAAGCAACTCGGTGGCAGCAATAGACCGTTTTACCGAGAGCAAGCAGGAGAGAAGGAAAATACTCTATAACCAGATTCCTTGCGCTGGCCCATTGTTGCCAGTACCGAGTGGGCTGTGCATTCGCACGCTTCATGCATAGTAGAGCGGCCTTGCACCTCGGCATATTGTCGTTTGAGAGACGTAAATACATTTATTAGCGCCCATTTTAGTAGTAATGTCATCTGGACAGCAATGCGTGATCCTGGAATGCAAAAACAAGGAAAACAATCGCAAGAGTATTGCCGAGAGCGTATGCGGGAAGTATGCATCGATAGTCCCAGTTCGGCAGTGATGTTTCTGCTTCACCGCTTTCCAGTCTATCCTGATTAATTTCGCCTATGATCGTTTTATGTAAGCCTTAGTACGAATGACGGACTCACGAATATGATACTCATTTCACTTCCTACGCCGTAGTAACCACGCACACCGGGCAGGCCGTGCCTTCCCCAAGCCCTCCGCGCCAAAGATACAGTGGATCTCTTCCGCCAGAGCAAGAAGAGCGTGCTAAAATCTGTTCTTCACTTAAACAATAAGCCACCAGCACAAAAAAAAAAAAATCTTGCGGACTTCTGACTCGTGCCATGTTATTGATAATTGCAATACAAATAAATTACGCAACACATTGCCGCTGGTGCAGCGCGCGAGTCATCGTCTGCACACTGGCTCCGCTGCTAAGGCGTCACCGAAATTTACATCTTTCTTTTACTGATACTATGGGATCGGCGGTAAGGCGGTTCCATGAGAAACCATTTACTCTAGCGCTGAGCAATTACAAAGCGCCGTCGGATGTGTCTTCGATGCGAAACGTTTAGGCCTAGTGACGACTAGGGAGTATCACTTGAAAGTGCCGTAGTCCGCCGCGCCAGCTGGCGGCGCTGCTTTCGTAAGCGCTGCTGTATGTGGTGTGAATTTGTCGTCTTCGTTCATGGAGCAGCTGAAAGTGCAAGTTTTTCAACGTTTTGCTCAACAATAAGCCGTGCAAACGATGCTGCTACGACGTACGCCACGGGGGTATACAATATTGTTGCGTTGCAGGACAAACACTAAGGCTGCATAAAAACGTCGACGGATGGTACTTTAGACACTACTTCTTTTATGTGCTGGTCTTGAACTGTGGCTTAACTTGAACGTATACATTGTTGAAGCTTGACAGCTCGATCGTATATCGAAATGGGTCGCACTTCACGTTAAATCAATGCGGCGATAACTGGAAAGCGTCTCGTAATATCGCATTCCGCGTTCGGTAGCTGCCGGTACCGTTCATTCGCTGTGTTTTGGTAAGTACAGTTACCATTGCGATTATAAAATAAAATTGAAAATACATGTATCGTGAAAGATACAACGGATACACCCTCATCACTGCGGAAGTGAAGCGCAGTTCTTCGCAGTCACTCCGGCCGCTAGCTCTGTTTCCAACAGTTGCCGCCATGCCAAACGGATGGTATACGGTTTGCTCGCGAGCTCAAGCAAAGCACAAATAGCACCAAGGTGTCGGATAGCTTTCACGAACACCGCGAAACAGCACTTTTACCCTACCGCACCACAGCATCAAAACCAACAGCACAGCCCAAGATGGCGTCAGGAGGAGCCGGAGCGGAATTTCCCAGTTTGGCTCATACGGGGCGCCACCATCAAACTAAGATGGCTGCACCCGGGCATCGAAACTAAAAAGGTCTATAGTAGCAAGTGTGCTCCGCGGAAGTGAAACTACACATCAGACAGCTATATTCCGTAATGCCCACTAGAAACTCTTTGATGAAACAGATAGATAGATTGACTGCGAAAAAAATAGAACAGTTTGGAGGATTGTGGAATCCGTGGGGTTGGACGGAAATCATTCGAGATACATGCCGGCGCATGTTTGCGGAACGATGAAATTGATAAGGCCAAGTATCAGCGACGCTGGGCGCAAACAAAGATCACAAGATCTTTCTCCGTGCTGCCATCAAAGTGATACGTACGTACGTCAGCGACAGGTAAACGCAACAAATATATATTACAATATAGCGGGGGAAAATAGGTTTGTTTACTGAAATACTCAGTATCTACCCACGGAAAGGCTGCACGGCCAGCACGCGCTATTCCCTGCAGTGACGTAGGCGAGGCAAAGCGTAGACTAGTGAAGAAGGTTTTTTAGTATTACTCCAACTCGGTTTCCTCCAACGCGTGCCAGAAACACGCTTTTACGGTGTCGCAGCTCTACACCAATTGTTTAAAAGAGCGCGTAGAAAAAACAGAACCCAGGAATAGGGCAGATTATAGGAAAAGTAATGTGCCTAGAGTACCAGGTAAGATAATGCTCAGAATCATTGATGGCCTGCGGCTGGATGTACCTAGTCATAGAGGTGCAGCCAAGGTAACCAATGGTCATTAATGGAAACGAAATAATTCTACGAGAAGCCAAGCGTAGCAGAGGATGGGGGAAAATTTGGTTTAAGGACGAGGTACAACCTGTGCGCAGTAATCATGACCGCCCTGGCTACAAGAAGAGGTGACTCGCAGAGATATGGGAGACGAATTTGCCCTCCTCTGTACGCAGATAGGCCGATGATGATGAAGTATCATTGGCTTCTACTCACTGCTGCCATTCAGGTATGCTTCGAAAAAATATGGCAGCTCTCCCCAAAAGCAAGATGTGAGTACGCTAGACGGCACTTTACATAAAATAAAGAAAATAGTATTTTATGCGGCGGCATCTACAGCCTGAAATGCAGACACGTAACGCTTTAGCCATTTTGCTAAACATAGCAATGTCAGCATATTTTATTCCCTCCTAACTACTATTGAACCACTACTGCCACTCACGCCTGGCTTGCACCGCATTGTTCCTATTCTTTGTTTACCCTAGTTTTATTGACCCAAACAAGTACCGTATTTTTGTCCGTCTACTTGTTGAAAATGGCCTGGCCGTCACCTGCGACGAGAACTCCTCCCCCGAAAACAATGTCTGGACTACTTCATTTTCTCTGAATTTCGGAGGGTGGCAAACGCCAAAGAAGAAATGCAGACACGTCACGAAGTTAATACGGATAACTGCAATGTTCAATTTGTCAAGGTCAAGTCAAGGTCGAAATTTGGGTTCCTCAGATAGGCTTGAGTACGTACGATTGAGGCATGCCAAATCATAGACCAATTTTAATAGGACCATGTAATCTTGGCACCAGGAATGTTTGGCTTAATGAGAACACACAATTCTGCCTTCACGTCTTATAACTATCTCAATCAGTGAGTATCACTTTCTATCACTATCTTATCATCTGTCCTATCACTTTCTTTCATCTATCACGCAATAAAGTGCAGAAACTAAATTCGCATCTATTCCTTACTGGGACAATGAAATGAATACTCCCTCTTTCGGTGTCTACTATTTGATTTGGAAGCAAGCGCGCGTTCCCCTCGACGATGGCTTCGATGTCCTTTGTATTCTTTCACCAACGATGACCATAACTATTTTGCAAGATGGGATTGTCATGTCTGTGACCGCCTACCGCTCACTGATAGAATAGGGAAAGGTGCGCTTCAGTTATAGACCTTTTCAATAGTGAGAGATGCCGAAAGCATGTTGGCTGGCTGTCAATTCAATTGCCGGAACAGTTGCATTTGGTTCATTGTCGCATCGACATTCCGGATCTGAGTTTGTTAGCAGTTCAGTTTTGTCATTGAGAGAATGAGTATTCTGTCACGCGATGTAAACATTATTTCCAATTCTTCTTTAACACTGAATTGACGCTCTTTCTTTTCGTGTACAAGCCATATGCACAATAGTGTTTAGGAAGACGAAAAGTGTACTAGGCCATTCAGTGCATTCAAGGGATTGTGTCCTGACATATGGTCTCTGCATTTTGACTATATTACAGTGGCTTCCTGTAATAGACTGCTAGCACTTTACGAAATGAACGCACATACCACACTATATTATCGCTCCGATACAACTACATGCATCTCTCGTCTCAAGCAGTTAATGCTTTGCAACACTATCGCTTATAAGAAAACATACCTGCGTTTCATCAAAGAAATGGCTTCCCGACCAAGCGATAATATCGTGATGAAATTAAGAATGTCCATGCTGAAATTAGCATTCCGGAAACGTTGTACGGCCACAAATCTGGAGGGTAAGTTAGAATTCGCAGGGATGGATAGTTTCTCACTGACGGAGGAAAAGTATGGAAAAGACGCAAATTTGTGCCGAATCCAAGGTACTCGAAAGCTGTTTTGGCTAAGGGGTGTACGTTGCACTGATGATTGAGCAGTCACCGTCTGTGTCAATCAACGCTCTATCTTCGCGACTGTTGAGTGGGACTTCAAGGATAGTTGTTCGTCTACAGTTATTGCACGTTTCCATTGGAGATCGTTCCCTACTTACTGGTTTGTTTATGTAATGACTGTCAATTTTAAATCGGATCTTTCCGTCTTTACGACGTATAAGCTCAACACTGCGGTTGTCTTAGACATAGGGGTCTTACATTCGCCTCCTGTCTTATGTGACGCCCTCGAATTTGATGCAGCATCATTATCCTTCGTTGGCGGTGAAGATTATTCATTATTTCGCTGCGAAGCCTCCTGGGGTCCAAACGTTGCTGACTCTGGGTTCCCCTACGAAGGCATGTGAACCTTTTTCCAACAGCTACAGAGTAGCTGTGGCCAGGTGATGCAAAATGTGTAATGAACTGCGATGGTGAGAAATTGTGACTGCTTGACGATCCGTACGCTCCCACGTGCAGGCAGTCGTCAATCTTTCGTGATCAACGTCCGGGACATTTTAGGCAGATAGGAAAGGCATCAACGGCAACGCACCAAGGCCGTGCTTCTGTACGACAAGTAATGAAGAATGTGCCGTCCCTAAGCACCACTAAAACTGAGTGAGCGGCTTTTGAAAAACATATTGGTGTATAGGATTGTGACTGCGGCTTGTGAATGGCCGTAGGTTGAGCAAGCGAGAGTTGGAGGGTACCTTTCTATTTTACCTGGAAGAGGACTTTTGGAGGGGCGGTGTCTCATCAACGCCCATCCTTGCATTCCGCCAAAGCAAGCTTAACTCGAATACTTGACAGCGGTACCTCATTGTCTTTAAGGTTAGGTTGCTGGAGCCGAGATAATAACTAGGTTTGAGGCCGCTGATGATCTCAATTGCAGTTAGATATGACTTGTACTTCGCACTCGAGGCGAGCGCGCTTTTGACGTGCCCTTGTCGCAGCGTTTCCCTCCTGGCTGCGGTGAAACACACGGGCAGACAAAATAGGCAGTAAATTGTTTATATCGACAACCCGTAATGAAATACATGGAGATGATCGTGCTACGAAAATGTCATGCACGTTGGCGAAGACGAAGGGTAGACCACGTAAGACGCAGTCGACCACATGATGAGAGGTTTGTGCAGCATTGCAAATTCCGAATGTCATTCTGAAGAATTTGAACAGTCCGAATGGTCATGTTAATGCTGTTTGGGGTGTTGTTTCTACCGAGATTTGGTGATATGCTGGAACAAGATCTATTTTGGAGTGGATGGTTGCAACTTGGAGCATCGATGTGAAATGTTGTATGTTCGGCTGTGGGTACCGCTTTAGGGCCGCCTAGCTGTTTGAGAAGCTATAGCCTTTGCATGGTCAGCAGTGTCCGAAATTCTTGGGAACAATTTGAGGTGGAGATGTCCAAGTACTGCAGGCGGGTCTGATAATGCCAGGTTTCAGCATGTACTCGAATTTTGCACAGGCCACCTTGAGTTTGTCAGGAAACAGGGGTCGTGGCCGGGAGAAAACCGGTGGTCCTAATGTTATAATTTGGTGCTAAATGTCGCGGCAAACAGGTTGAGTCCAATCGGGTACAGCCGTTGGCATGGGAAACTCATTAATCCGAGCTACGAATGGCTCTTTGGTAAATACAGCACATGATGGTACTGCATTAGTAGTTGCGCGCGCTGCATGCCGTGATATAAGAGTTATTTGCGGAGTCAAGAAGGCTCTTTCGCTTGACCGATGCTTCATGCTTGGTCAGAAAGTTGGCACCGATGATGACCGAACCGACATCAGCGGCCAAGAACACTCACCAGAAGACTCTTTGAATCCCCAGGTTGATCGTCACTGAGCGCTGCCTGTACTGGGACGCATGTTCTGTTCGCTGTTTGTAGGTGAAACGTTGCAGCTGAAGTGCGCTTTGCTTTTGTGATTGGGAGAACGGTAACCTGATCCTCGATGTCAATAACGAATTTCTTTCTGGGAGTTCAGCCAGACATGGAAAAGGCGACATTTTCCTTGGCCCTGGCCGCTAGATTACGCAAGTAGTGGGCAGGCCGGCTTTTCCGTCTAGGTGGAAGGCAAGAGGCAGTGGAGGGCGTTGGAGCCGCAACGACGATGACCGTAGCATGCAGGTGGGCCTCCGGATTCGCTTCGCTTACGCTTTCCATGCCCCCGAGGCGTTGAGAACCGTTGGCACCAATGGCATGGGGGCAGCTGTGAAGCTGCAGTTGCCGGGATTAACTGCTCGAGCCGAGAACAAATCGGGCTGTCGGGCTGGTGCTGGAAGTCTGTGCTGGATTATGGTTTATTCCAGCTGTGTAGTTTGACGTCCAGGTTTCGTTACAGTCGAGTTGAGTTGGGTTCAGTTGTTGTATGCTACAGGTAGAATTACCCTTGCTGTTCTGCCGGCGATTGCTCCATCGTAGCGTCACTTATGTGCTAAAAAAAGACCTAATATCCGCGAAAGCTGCCCCACTATGCACCCAGTCACTTATAACAGTACATAATCCACTCCAGCAGTCGCCATTTATGCACGCATTCACTCACAGTGTAGTAAGTAAAGTCAAAAACGGCTAGAGTCTACTTAGGTGAGCTGAAAGCAGAGTCATACATTGTAGGGTTCAGTGTGATCCCCGAACCAGAACGAGGCGCTTCTGTTTACCTGCTCTCTGTTTACATCTGTTAATTGTTTATTCTTCAATTAGCTCGGCGAGAGCTGAGTAGCGGTCGGATGCCCGCGAGGGTGCGTCAGGCACAGTCCAAATCAGCTCTGAACTCGTGGGAAGGAAGCGTCCGCTGCAGATGATTTAATATAGTACCGAGGAATTTCATGGCGCCATATCATGGCCTAACAATATAAGCCTCGCGACTAAGGAGTTTATCTCCTCTTAGTTTACCTCTGTTAACTGTTTATTCTTCGATTAGCTTGGTGAGAGCTGAATAGCGGTCGGATGCCCGCGAGGGCGCGTCAGGCACAGTCCAAATCCGGCTCCAAACTCGTGAGAAGGAAGCGTCCGCTGCAGATGATTTACTACAGCACTGACGAATTTCATGGTGCCATATCATGGCTTAACTATATACGCCTAGCGACTAAGAAGGAGTTTATATCCTCTCTGTTTACCTCTGTTAACTGTTTATTATTCGATTAGCCCGGTGAGAGCTGAGTAGCGGTCTGTAGCGCAGGGCCAGAGCGCTGTCATCTGCCACGCGTGCAGGCGGCACCCCTTTGGTTAGGTCGCGCCATCCGGTGATGTAAGGGTTTCGATTTTGCCTACCTTGACGCTACAGCTCAAGCAGGACCTTTTCCGACGTTCGCCCAACAACACTTGCGTGCACACTCCTGAAAAGAAAGTTGCTCACTCGCCGCAGTGACCACCATCACTGCTCTGCCATTCGACCGCCAGCAAAGTGTTACATACCTGGGACCCTTGACTGTGGCAGACATACAAGGCTTTCGCCTGCTTATAGACTTGTTCCTCCACATTACTCCGCTGCAGCCCATTTGTGGACTGCTGTGTGGCTCCCGCGTCTCCCTCAGCCGCCTGGAGACTCCCGGCAAGGCCCCTGCCGCTTTTCACGATGTAACCCACGCTTTAGAAGTCGAAGACGCAGAATTAAAGAGCCGTCACCTTAGACATGGAGAAGGTGTTCGATTGCGTTTCTCATAAACCTTTGTTTTTCGTTTTAGGCCACAACAATGTAGATTCATGTATACTTGACGATGTGACCCCTGTTTAACGGACTTCCAAGGCTGAATTGATAATTACCCAGAGTGGGCGCTTCCTATTAACACGCAGAATTAGGTGCATTAGGGCTCCACCCTTAGCTCCCTCTCATTTCGCGTTTACATTGGCACCCTGCGCATCATATCTTATTGTTATTGAATTACTTCTCTGTTGCAATATGCAGATCTGCCCACATTAAACAAAACAACCAGATTTCATGAACTGCGCATCAGTTTTTTTACGCCTGTCACAACCTGTTAAAAGAGCACAATGTGTATACAGAAGGAAGCCGAAAAAAGGAAGAACTCTCAGGCCTCGACATATTTGATCGGCGAACCCATCTTTAATAAACTAATCTTATTTTCCAGCCTTATATATCTTACATATATTTTACATATGTAGGTAATCAATAATTCGTAACAAATTCGTAACAAACAAAAAATGAGGATCGATGGCCAAACAAGATGGAATTCAGAATCATGTGCGCACTATTTTTCTCCATGAGAATGTTTTGAAGTCGCAGCTGAGCTCAAGTATTGGATGCCACGTATGTCAAAACATGTTCAGGTTTTTACTGTCAGCTCGAGGTTACCCGCCGCTGCGAATTCATGGTCATTCATATGTCATACTGTCTGCCATTCCTGCTCAGTTTGACAGTTTTACTTTATTTTCGCTTTTCTCTTTGTGTATGGGGGTAGTGTTAAATAGCTTTCATTGCACAACAAGAGAGATGCAACCCGTCCCACTCCCTTAGAGACATAGACGTTAAGTAGTGTCCCTAGTGAGTGACTTTATTGCTCTAAACCGCCGTCCTGGCTCTCTGGAACAGAGCGCTTTGGGGCTTGAAGGTCTGCGCCGCCATGCAGGACCGCCACCGGTTCCTTTCGTTTAGAGTTGGCGTTAGTTTTTAAGGCTGAATTCCGCTAGAAGGCCTATACATGAGGTAGGTATCTGCTACCTCGCCACGGCGCTGTCGTCTGCCGGTGGCCTATGTGGGGTCAAATATTTACAGTTGGCGGACATAAAATCGTGTTTGCGGAGCGTACCGGGAACACACTTTAATTTACCTTACCGAGAATCTTAGATGGCATAGGTCTCATAATGCCGTAATCTAGAATTTTTCAAAATATGGTGCGGTATTGCCACTCATGCTGATCTGTTTAGTCTGTAGGAAGTGTACAGAAGATGAGTGTCTAGGCAGCCACATTTGCGACCTCATATCTCGTTTTACCCTGGGGACAAGAACTCTGGACAATTTGTTTTGCCGAAGCATTGATTTTCTCATACTTCAGCGGACATTCTTTGCCAGAAGCAAAAGGTGCGAGCAAACAGCTGTCGCATCTGTGGCACGCCCCTCGCCATTACTTAATGATAGGTTTGAAAGAAGGGCTGGAAGCAGCCAAGGTCATGTCCACTTCCTCCGCCTATTTAAGGCAAATCGTTCTAAGGGGACTGAACAAGTGTATTTTGCGGAGCTAGTTAGTGCATGGCACATTCAAATAAATTGGCAACAATTACGTCAATTCCTAATGCGAAATTTTAGCCCCGCATCAGTGCTTTCAGGATTTCAACAGGCTGAGGCGAAGAATTCGAGCAAGGCATGTATGTACAGCCGTGAGCAGAAGTAGTATACTCCACGCGCTGCGAGAAAACTGCCCACCAGATATTTCTGACAGAGAAGCAATTATTTCTCAGATGTGCATACGGTACCCTCCTTGATATACTTGCCATCTTGTCCAATCAAGTTTGTCTGGCACATTTTTTTATACAGAAAAAACGCAATCGTTGCGGCGCGCGTGCAGTATGCTATTTTTGCTCACAGGTGTACAATTAGAGCCTTTTTATTTTTCACGTATATTTCTTTACAAAACACTCCACTAAAGGTTCTTGACTGTCATGAAGAAAGCTTTGTGGTAGGAAAAGTAGGTGGATATATGCTCGACATGCTTCACAAATGCTTGGCTCTCAAAGACGAGAACTATGCAAGTATTTCGTGAGGTTTTCATAGCCGTGGAGGCGCTACGAGCGAGTGGAATGGGATGTTGTCTCTAATATATGGTAAGAAATTCCTGTTCGTCTGTAAATCTACATTAAGGTCCCCCACCAATAACAATAATATAAATTGATGGGCAGTTAATGCGAGTCGTAAGAAGTGCACGACGCAGTCTTCGATGACAGCTACTGCCAGTAACCCATTGGTCTGCTTTGCGGCTCACTGTTAACCAGTTTCATCTGACGCGGCAGACATTTCGATCGGTATTGCAGATAGAGCAGTACGCAAGTAGGAAATTGCCGACAATTACTTTACTCGACACGTGGCTCGATGCGTTACCTAGATGCGCTCGATGCGTTGCCTGGTTCGTGGCTCAGAAAGAACTGGAAGAGAAGGCCATTCAGAGTGGCGAACGGCGGCGACTCTGCGTTTCGGCTCAGGTGATGCTGGCTTTGCATCGAACACATTTGGCTGAACGCATCAAATTTTACCGGCGTTCTAGGCAGAATCCACTTTTATGTCCGGAGCACGCGATACCGGCAGATGCTTTCCTGCTCCACTCAGCCAACCCTTCGCTGCGGTTTGCGCATTATCAACTTAATGCACCGTCATAATTGTTAATATCGTTGTCATTATCACTAATATTAGCGTCATTGATATCGTGTCATCATCCTGACGGTAGACAAGTAGGAGGGAGAAGAAAAGTAGGGCGGAAGGCAGGTATGTTAGACAAGTAGAATTCTGACATGAGTTTGATGGTCCATGCGTAACGCATGTGGTAAAGGCACTCGGCTGGGGTCCAAAGAATGAAGTTTCGATCGCTAGTGGAGACAGGATTTGATTGTTTTATTTAGGTATGAAGCTCGTTATGAGGGAAAATTCCGATGGTGACACCATGAAACGCAGGAACGAGAATAAAAGAGCTGCGCTACAAAACCGGTGTTTCTTCGACGTTTTAAGGATAGCCCACCCAATTATCCGTGTTGATGTACTGCTGCAAACATATGCCACCCTATGCGGTTTAGACCAGCCGTTTTTACCTAGTGTACCGCGTCTTTTACGCCATAAGGCACGTGTCATACGCTGTTCCACCCTCAACCTCTCTATCTATTACCGTGAAAATAAGGTGCACTAATGCGGTGGGGTGCCATTCTTTAGGTACCAGTACTCCCTCCTTATATGTACGCTGTGTTGTATATGCAACTTGTCAAATAGCGCCTGTTGTCGGCGTGCAACGCAAACTGTACCCTTATCATATTCACCAGATGAGCAGGGATGTTGTAGTAGTAGTAATAGTAGTAGGCGTTACTTATTGAAATAATAACAAATGAAAATACAACTTTTTTTGCCCCCACGGTAGCTGCTATCCTAACTCCTGAAGCACGAAAACTTAGGCGGCCGAGACGAAGAGGGAGCGAAGAGAAAAGAAGGGGAAATAAAAATTGAGTAAGTGAATGACAGAAATGACAAGGGAGAACACATTGCAATATATACCTATAAAGCATTAAAGCATTATGCTGCAGTGAATGGTAGTAAGGATGTTCAAAGGCAGCCCATAACTGCGTTAAAATGCAGGGGCGGCTGTACTGAGCCATGGGCTCGGGCATACCTCTGGTGTTCATGTGATGGAGTTCACATTACCCGTTCGCCAATACAGTGTGGCTTTGTCCGTAAGAAACTCTTTGAGGGGACTAAAGGTATTGGAACTATGGTTTCTGGCACTAAGGTGAACTTATATGACTGCGTTTCACATTGGCAGAAGCACCTTTGAGATCGAGAGCTGGTACTACTCTGTCATTGTAAGTGATGAAGATGGGTTCTAGGAATTACCTGTGCAACTGCAACTGTGGGACATGTGCCAATATGAGGGATCTGAAGCCAAATGAAGGGAACGCTATACCGTGACCGAAACGCTAGCGGTAAAAGGAGATATAAATACTACCTTAGCGCTGGAAAATAAAACTGCTGCTACCACAGGCGGACCAATTGTTTCAATTCACTTACGCCGGCAGCAATTTCTCTCGCACGGCAGGCGAGCAGAAGCTCAGGCATGGTGCTAGGGACCAAGGAAGACACACACAGCGGCTAGGCGGACAGGACAAACCGCTACCCGCCCTGTGTGTCCTCCTTGTGCGGTAGCACCATGCCTGAATTCGTTCGCCAACTAGCCAAGTTAAGAGCATGGGCAGAAGCTGATGACCGAAGGGATAGCGACAGGTCATTTCATCTTGCGGGTGCCTACACATGCCTGAGTCATATTATCAGGCGGTACTGACGATGCCACATACAACAGAGAGACTTGTAACGCATTGAAATGAACTAGTTATTGAACTGACTTTCACCCGCAAAAGAATTGAACAAAATGTCAGCAGCGATAGCAGGAAATGCGATCGTCGGTCGTCAAAGTACTAATGCATGTTGCACTCTACCGCGCTCAATTTACGTCTGTGAAGAATCATCAACGTAAACACAAAATAGATGCCAAGAACACCCTGGAACATTGTAGAAAGAGACGCGATACATCTCGACAAATGTTTTGCGACAAATGAAAGAATACATCCACGTCCCTTCGTCACTGAGCATTAAAATGATGTTGCGTTACAATCATAGTGAAAAGGCCACACGCCGGCGGCTGTTGAAAACAACAAATAAAGCTTCTGTAGGGTGTGTTTATTCAGGTGGATATAGCCGCTCAGGAGGAACTCGCAGCGGAGCGTCCGGAGTGGCGAAACCGCAAGGCAGCGACCAACTTCTTCATCCTCGAGCGCGCCAGCACGCGATGCATGGCAGTGGCTATGAAGACGATGTTTACCACACTACATTTTCCCCCCGGGTAAAGAAGGAGCCATCCTGGCGACGTATGGAGCCGACAGATCAGACGGATCGTAGTATGGCTTGATTCGGTTCACATGAACTGTTTCGCGTCCACGGCGACGCAAGTCCTCAGAGGGCGTAACAGGCTCAACTACGTAGTTGACAGGAGATGTTTTTGAAGGACTCGGTATGGACCATGGTATCGAGCAAGAAGCTTCTTTGAATGGCCGGTAGTTGTGGCAGGGACCCAGAGCCATACCAGGCAGTTAGGTGCATATGTAGAAGGCTCGCCGGTGTCGCGATGGTGTTTTTGTTGCCACTGGTTTTCCGTTGTAAGCGAACGGGCGAGCTGGCGGCATTCTTCTGCGTACTGGGCGGCGTCCGAGAGTGGCGTAGATTCAGAGACATCATGGCGGTAGGGAAAGAGAGCTTCCATTGTACAGGTTGGCTCACGCCCGTAAAGAAGAAAGGAGGGAGAGAATCCAGTGGTGGTCTGCATCGCAGTATTGTACGGGTAGGTTACGAAGGGAAGAACTTGGTCCCAGTTGGAATGAGCGCCGTTGACGTACATGGCCAGCATGTCACTTAGAGTACGGTTGAAGCGCTCGGTCAGGCCATTCGTCTGAGGGTGGTAAGAAGTTGCGGTGCGGTGAATGATGCGGCATTCTTTCAGTAGGGCCTAAAGAGCTTCGGACAAGAAAACGCGTCCGCGGTCACTGAGCAGTTCCTTCGGAGTCCCGTGGCGAAGAATCAAGTTGTTGAGAAGGAACAAAGCAACGTCTCTTGCGGAGGCAGAGGGTAACGGTGATGTTTTAGTGTAGCGAGTAAGATGGTCTACTGCCACGATAATCCACCGGTTTCCAGCGGAAGTAGTAGGAAGAGGGCCATAGAGATCTATGCCAACGCGGTCAAACGGACGAGCAGGGCAGGGTAACGGCTGCAACGAAACAGGGGACTTCTGTGGAGTTTTTTGGCGTTGACAAGATTCCCAAGCGCGCACAAAATGTCGTACAAAGCGGTACATTCCACGCCAGTAAAACCGCAGACGTAGGCGCGTATAGGTTTTCAATACGCTACCGTGGGCACACTGTGAGTCACCATGGTACGCAACACAAATGTCGGCGCGGAGATGACGCGAGATGACTAAAAGCCACTTCCGTCCATCAAGCAAATAATGGCGGCGATAGAGAAGATCGTCACGAATGGAGAAGTGGTGGGCTTGCCGGACAAGCGCTTTGGATGAATGACCGGGAGTAGAACTTGATAGAAGATGCAAAAGTTCACTGATCCACGGATCATTCCGCTGCTCGGTAACCATGTCGACAGTGGAAAGAGTCAACAAATCGTAAGCACAGAGGTGCTCAGACGAGTATCACTAGGCAATGGCGAGCGGGAAAGAGCATTCGCGTCCGTATGCTTCAGGCCTGATCAATAAATGACATGGATGTCATACTCCTGGAGACGGAGAGCCCAGCGAGGAAGGCGACCGGATGGGTCTTTCAGAGAGGCCAGCCAGCGCAAAGCGTGGTGATCGGTCACAACGTAAAACGGTCGGTCATACACATAGGGACGAAATTTTCCGATGGCCCAAATAATGGCTAAACAGTCCCTTTCTGTGACTGAATAATTGGACTCTGCTTTTGTCAATGTTCGGCTGGCGTATGCCACAACATACTCGCTGTAACCAGGCTTACGTTGGGTAAGGACGGCACCAAGCCCAATACCGCTGGCGTCAGTGTGAATCTCCGTATGTGCATTCGGATCAAAGTGGAGTAGAATGGGAGGCGAAACGAAAAGGCGGCGTAAAGTGTCGAAGGCTTTATCGCAGGCCGGAGTCCAGGCTGAAAGGTCGGAGCTGCCGGCAAGAAGCTGGGTCAGAGGAGCGATGCTAGAGGCGAAGTTCAACACGAAACGCCGAAAGTAGGAGCAGAGGCCGATAAAGCTCCGGAGCTGCTTCAGAGAGGTTGGCTTCGGAAACTCTGCAACTGCGCGAAGTTTGGTGCGGTCGGGAAGAATGCCGTCCTTAGAAACTACGTGGCCTAAAATTTTCAGTTTTCGAGCGGCGAAGTGGCACTTCTTTAAATTCAACTGAAGCCCAGAGTCGGCGAGACACGTGAGAACATGCTTTAGGCGGAGAAGGTGAGAAGAAAAGTCGGCAGAAAAAACTACGATGTCATCCAGATAACAAAGACAGGTCTGCCACTTGAGTCCACGAAGAACAGTGTACATCAGGCGCTCGAAAGTAGCTGGGGCATTGCAAAGGCCAAAAGGCATAACGTTGAACTCGTATAAGCCATCAGGTGTTATAAAGGCAGTTTTCGAGCGGTCATCGTCAGCCAGCGGCACCTGCCAGTAGCCAGAGTGCAAATCCAAAGAGGAGAAATACTCGGCTCCCTGTAAACAGTCCAAGGCGTCGTCGATTCGTGGTAGAGGATAGACGTCTTTGCGCGTGATCTTGTTTAGCCTACGGTAATCGACGCAAAACTGGATGGAACTATCTTTCTTGGTGACCAAAACAACCGGAGAAGCCCATGGACTGTTTGATGGCTGTATGACGCCCCGGCGAAGCATATCGTCCACGTTATCAGCAATGACTTGGCGCTCAGAGGCCGACACGCGATAAGGACGCTGTCGTAGAGGTGCGTTTGTACCAGTGTCGATTGTGTGCGTAACGACAGACGTGCGACCAAGAGAAGTGTGAGGAAGGTCGAAGGCAGAAGTGAAGCTCCGTAGAAGGGCACAGAGCTGATCGCGTTGCGCGGCTGGAAGATCTGCATCAATAGCTTGTTGAAGAACATCGGGTAGTGTCGAAGCGGTCGCTATATCGCAAAAATTGAGAACATTAACGTCTAATGAAGTGGGCGTGGCAGGAAGAGTATTTACACGCGCGGGATCAAGTTCTTCAATACGGCCGAGACACCGCGTAGCAGGACGGATGGGCACGACAATGGATTCGATACATACATTGCACTAAGACCTTCTTCGAACTTGAGAACAGCAAATGGAAGCAGGAGGCACGGATGGCGTGAAGCGGCATCGGACGGCGTGAAGAAGACAGTCGAAGTAGTAACACTTTGACAGGAGAGTGGAACGAGGGCAGCAGAAAATGGAGGAATGTCTGTGTCATTGTCGACCATGAGTTTTGCAGACCGGGTAGGGACGTCACACAAAACAGTATCACACATAGGAAAAAAGACAACTTCCGCGCGGGCGCGGTCAATAACGGCACGATGAGTGGAAAGGAAATCGTAGCCCAGGATGATGTCGTGTGAGCAGTGAGCCAGTACAATAAACTCGATGGTGCATAAGACGTTTTCGATGAGAACACGGGCCGTGCACGCTGCTGAGGGATGAATGCGCTGGGATGCAGCGGTGCGAAGCGAAAAGTCGGGTAGTGCGGTGGTCACCTTGCGAAGACGACGGCAAAGAGTTTCAATGATGACGGATACGGCAGCACCCGTGTCAACAAGAGCGAGTATTGCGACACCGTCGACGAACACTTGTATTACGTTAGCGGGAGAAGACGGAGGACTTGAAGAGTTCGAACCAAGCGCAGTTCCTGCCCCGGGAACTGCGACTGTTAGTTTCCCTCAACTGCGCCGGTAGAACGTCGGGGAAGTGGAGAGGGGAACGGCGACGAGGGGAAGATGATCGGCGAGAGGTATACGTTTGACTGTCCCGAGAAACGAAGTCGGAACCGGGTTGAGTTCTGGGCGAGGGCTGGTCGGCGTCGTACGAGGCGTTCCAGGGGTCAGGGCGAGAAGGTGGAAGGCGTTGGCGGCAAAGACGGGCTACATGGCCCGGCAGCCCGCAAGAGTAGCAGATTGGCCGGTTGTCTGCGGTGCGCCAAGGGTTCGTAGGGCGTTGGCGTACCCTTGGAATAGGGACATGGAACGCCGACCCAGGCAAAGGCGAAGTATGGTTGGAAGCGGCGGTTTGATAGGAAACAGGTGCGGTTGGCATTAGCGGCCTGGCTCTGTAACTTGGGCGTACGTAAATGGTGCCATTACTTGCACCTGCACAGGGCTGGGCGGCAGCACGGGGCTGGGCGGAAGAACATCCACGATATGATCTTGCACGACACTCCGTATGGTAGGGACCAAGGATGGAGCTATGTCAGGAACAACACGACCAGTGTCTTGTAATTGAAGGACCAGAGATAGTTGACGGGCGACCTCTTCGCGAACGAAGGCTTTGATCTGTTGAATCAAAGGGCTGTGCTCCGATGGAGTAGAACCGCCCAGTGCTAGTGTAGAGATGGTGTCGTCTCTAACACCGGAGCGCCCGGTAGAAGCGCGCTGCTTTCGAAACTCGTCGTAGCTCTGGCAAAGTTTAATAAAATCACTGACGGAGGCAGGATTTTTCACCCACAGCATCTGACACGCGCCCTCGGAGGTACCTTTCAAGATGTGTGCGATCTTAGCCGCTTCGGACATTAGTGGGTCGACACGTTTGCACAGGTCAACGATGTCCTCTATATAACTTGTGAATGACTCTTCGGCATGCTGAGTGCGCTCACGCAAGCGTTGTTCTGCTCGGAGCTTGCGAGCAGCAGGACGGCCGAACACTTCCGCAAAATTCTTCCTAAATGCAAACCAAGACGGCAGGTCTGCCTCAAGGTTGTGAAACCAGAGGTTCGTCACGTCGGTCAGGTAAAAGATTACGTTACTTAGCTTGATAGTGTCGTCCCATCTATTGTAACCGCTGACACGTTCATACGCCGACAACCAGTCGTGGACGTCTTGGTCAGCCGCGCCACTGAAGAGGCATGGATCACGCTGCCGCAGAATGCCAGAACACAGTACCGTGGCTGGTAGGGGCGGCGATGTCGAGGTGGTCTCGTCCGGCATGTTGGAAGCAGTGGGCAATGTTCGGCTTCTGAGTTCCAGGGTGGATGGGAACGTACCCAGCAGCACCTGCACCAATTGTAGTGTTGTGTTTATTCAGGTGGATATAATCGCTCAGGAGGAGCTCGCAGCGGAGCGTCCGGCGTGGCGAAACAGCAAGGCAGCGACCACCTTCTTCGTCCTCGAGCGCGCCAGCACGCGATGCATGGCAGAGGCTATGAAGACGAAGTTTACCACACTACACTTTCAATGATTTGCGACAATGTGGAAGGGTGACAAAAAACCTGTATGAAAACTTCGTTTTATAATGGTGTCAGTGAAGACATTGGCATAACAAATTGGACGAGCTGAGACGGTGATAACGTATAATTGCCGACATATGACAGCTTACCCTCTAGAGGGTGTTTTCAGCAATGAGCAGGAAATGCAGTGCCTACTCGTGTTCATATTCGCATTTGACGAATAAGAATGTGTTCGACATCAGCGGCTTGAGTTCTCGTTCTTCTTCTGCATCCGCTTCTCTTTACAGTTGGTTCATTTTTATCCGCCATGAGCTCGTATGCGACCAGATCGAATTAATTAGATAAAATACTGACGACATGTTTCCCAAAGATGAAGTTTAGTGGCCATTGGCCGCTGTTTAAAATAAGATGTTCCCGAATCATCACAAGGTGTCTTTACAGAGGCCTCATGGTGAACGGGAAGCCAGAGCGCCCCTAAACATTATCTTTCCACCATAGCCAACGACCAGTAAACTTTATCAAGCTTCACTGCTCACCAAACGATATGCCTTCAAGCAAGTGACTATATGTTTCTTGTTATTGAAGCGTGATTTACATCTCAAGTTGCAATCAAGGTTTCATGTGTTATTCTTGCAATTTTGTTCATTTTGAGAGCCGTATACCTCCAATGGTTCTGATCCCCCGAAAAGGCTTTGCCTATCCACGTGCCTCTCCAATAGTTTTTCGCGAGGAATCATCTGGTAGGCTGAATGTGAAATGTTCGGGTATTGACTGATCGAGCGATTTTTTTTGACGTAACGCGACCACATTTCATCAATGAATTGACAGAAGCTAAAAACCTGGTTCGATTGTTTGATAATAATCAAATCTACAGTAGCAGTTTTAATCCACGTTCGTCAAGGTAATGCTAGGCCATAAGGTATGTTCATATGCCTTGGATAAAGCCAGGCTTTTTTAAATACATCCGGCGGTCATTCACATGATGTGGTAGACAACGAGTACTATATGCTAGCGTGCGTCGGGACCCGAAACTATAGAACCGATATACTTGCGCATCTAATTTGCATTTTGCATAACTAGCTTTATTCTTCTGATGAGAATAGAGGAGTCGCTGGAAAAAGATTTGATGTTGGGAAAGGTTGAGGGTCGCCGGAGAAGGGGTAGGCAGCGAACGCGATGGTTAGATGGGATTCTCGAGGCATTGCAGATGAAGCTATGTGATGTTAAGAAGATAGTAAGAGACCGGAAAGCGTGGCGTGACATGGTCCATAGAGTCACGAAGAGTCAGACACGACTGAACGCCTGAACTGAACTGAGCTTTATTATGCTGTCTTTATTTACCACGTCATCCAAGATTTAGAAATATCGCATGAATATGGCTCCCTGAAAGCTTTAACCAGTGTTTATGTTTTGGGCCGCTAAACTTCTCTTTCAGGACTTTGTGACTTCCCATACCTCGCAAATGATGTTTAACATACTACTAACCTATCTGCATGTGCTCAAGTGTTCAATGAAAATTCACTTTCCCCACTATAGTCTATATGTTTTGATAACGCGTTTTCGAGACACCATGAACGTAAGGCTTATATGTCATCCAGGCCATTTGCATCGCGACCGGCCATCGCTCCGTGGGAAGATAAACTTAAGCCTGGTATGCAAAGAAGGTTCTCACGCAGTCGAATATTAGGACAGTTGCTGCGACGCTTTCTTAAAAACACCTACAGTGCAATTGAGCATTATAGTAGGTACTTTTATTAAATCGCAAAGGTTTAGGAAGAAAAGCATCAAACGGCGAAGCAAATTAGTTATACTGAAGAGGGGTTTATGACTGGCGTCTCTCACCTAATTGTTGACAAATTAAAGATCCCGTGTCCTCAGATAGAACGTTGTCATAGAACAGGCAGACGTTGTGACGGGCAACCACGTCTAGTTATTATTAAACAGTTGACTTTCGGGAAAATAGTATAGTAATGATGAATGTCTCTAAGCTTAAAAACTGACAATTCTGTATCAAAGATAGAGTGCGCTCTATCCGTCAAAATCTTCAGAATGCATCGGCTGCTTTCCGCAACAATGGTTCATCTGTCCGTTTCTATTATGACCATGCTATCATTGAGAACGTTCGCTACACATGGGATGCTCAGTCCAACGTTTTAGTGCCGGCAAATTATAAAGCCGCAAACTATGCTCGTACAGCTCCGGCACCTTCAAAAAATTGTGCACCTCCGCCGGATAACCTTCACCCTCCAGCTGATACTCCTCATTGACTGACCTCCAATCCCGACAAAAACATCACCCTTTTAAATATCAATGCAAGAAACATCGTCAATTAACCTTCGGACCTCCTTGCTCTGGTTACTATACACTCTCCACATATGCTCCGCGTCACCGAAACGTGGTTACCTGAGGGTGTTCAAGACACAAAATTCACTCCTCCTGGCTATGTTGGATTTAGAGCTGATAGGCAAACTGGGCAAGGCGGAGGCGTGGTTCTACTCTTCCGAGCCGACTTTAAAGTCACTCTTTTACCTAATTCTCCTGATACCGAGTCTGTATGGTGCAAACTCAGATTGACTAAATGTTCCATAGTAATTTGTGCCTTTTACAGACCTCCTGGCTCCAGTATCGATAACATACTTAGCCTCAACCGATTCATGTCCGAAAATACCTTTAGTCCATATAATTTTATCTGTATGGGAGATTTCAGTGCACCAAATATTCATTGGCAGTATATGCAGCCTTCTGGGAAAGAATCAAGCGTGTGTAGGGAATTGCTGACGTTTTCGTTAAATTTCGGAATCAAGCGTGTGTAGGGAATTGCGGAACTTTTCGTTTAGTTTCGGACTTACCCAGGTTGTTACTGAAGCTACTCGTAATAATGCTCTCCTGGATTTAGTTTTTCTGTCTAGTGATGTAATTACTAAATGTTAAAAATATCAAATTATTGATGGCATCTCTGATCATAAAGCAGTTTTGTCTATTTCATGCGCCATTTATAAGCCAGTTTCATGTCACTTAGTTTCGTGATTTTAACAAAGCTGAGGATCTATCCATTACTGATTATCTGTCTAAATTGTTTTGATGATTTTTTGATGCTCAGCGCTGCAAATGATATCGATGCTCTTGTTAGTTGTTTTGAGGGCATTGTTAAGACATGTACTGATCACTTTGTTCTTCTTAAAACTAAAAAGAAAAATACCAAGCTGCCTTGGATGAATCGCGATGTTTTGCACTTATCCTTGGCGTCTGAAATCAATAAGCAATCCAGACAGTATCATTCGATTTAAGCAAGCAAAAGACGAACTCGGTGTTGCTACCAAATTAACGACGGACTTCTTTTTTCGTGTTGAATTAAAAACAATTTCTAACCAGTAGTCATAGAAAGTTCTGTTCTAGTATTTTTCCTAAGGCCACTTCATCCAATACATTGCTAGAGATAATCCAATGCCCTAAAAAAATTTCAAACGCTTTCAACGCCTTTTTTTCAGTCCCTTTTTACTCATGATAACCGATTGTTGCCATTATTCACTAGTACCTCTCCTCCAATTTCTAACATTGTAGTTTGTCAAGAGGGTATTCTGAACCTAATTCTTGCCCTAGCTACTAAGAAATGTGGTGGCCATGACGCAATTCCAAATACATTTCAGTGCGGTATTCATTATGAGCTGCTCGCTATCTTCATATCATATTCAAAAATATGGCTCACCTCGAGCACTGTTCCTGCTTCTTGGAAGCTGGCGAACGTTCTTCCTCTTTTCAAACCTGGTGATAAACAATTTCTATGCAATTATAGACCCATTTCACTCGCGTACTCATCATGCAAAACGTTAGAACATATTATTCATAAACATATTTCAGAGTATTTAGAAACCTATAACATCTTGTGTAATGTTCAAATGGATTAAGGCGGGCCTTTAGCACGATAACAGAACTGTCTGAATTTGTACATGATATTTCTTCTAACTTAGGTTGTGGTGATCAAATTGATGCAATATTTATTGGCTTCTCTAAGGCTTTTGACAGTGTTAGTCATTCTAAACTCCTGTTCAAGTTAAACATTATAATAAAGAATCCATGTTTTGTTAATTAGGTATCTAATTTTCTTTCAGACCGCTCCAAAGTACGTAACACACAATTCAGGTGAATCCTATGTGGCCCCAGTTTCTTCTGGTGGGCCGCAAGTCTCTTTATTAGGCCCCTTACACTTTTTACTTTATATTAACGACCTATCGAATAATATCACATCTATGATTCGCATTTATGGTGATGATTGTGCTATTTATGACATCATTATTTGCCCTGAGGATGAATATCAACTGAACAGTTCATTACCTACATTTTCTAAATGGTGCAATAACTGGCAAATGCGTACTAATTTTCGTAAATCTGTATAGTCATGACGTTTTCTAACAGCTTCTCCTCTCCTTTTTTTCGCCTACTCATTAATAGCATATCTCTAGAAAGGTTGTGTAATTATAAATATTTGGGAGTTATCTTCAGTACCAATTTATCTTGGTCCAAGCATATTGATTACATTTGTAGCAAAGCCCTCATGAAATTAGGATATTTAAGACGTACTCTAGCCCAAGTTACAAGTGATGTGAAGTTACTAATGCGTAAATAATTATTCCGTTCCGTACTAGACTATGCATGCGTTGTATGGAACCCTCACAAACTAACTGATGCTACCAAGATCGAAAGAGCTTAAAAGAAAGCCATTCGTTTCATTTGTCACCAGGATCACCGTGATTTTTCGCCTACTTCTGCCCTTCTTTCATTACAGCTTACTACACTATCTGGTATTGTATCATTCTTGTACTGTATCATTGGTGCTAATTATCGACTTTCATGTAACAGTTACATCACTCCAGCCTCCTACTACCTCGAGATACTACCATATGCTTAATATTGTCCCCTACTTTGCTCGACATAATTAACAACAGTTTCTTCCCTCGTACCATTGCTGCTTGGAATAAGCTTCCTGGCTCACTTTGCTCCCTTCCTTTACAAACGTTCACTGATGCCATCGCACACTGCTTATTTCACACAGTTAAGTAACCTCTAGTCGTTATTAGTGTTGTTGCTTTGCTAAAATTCTGTCTTCTTACTGCTCCACTGACTGTATGTATAATTATTTTATTGTATCATTCTCATCTCCCACTCCTGCTATGGGAGTGCAGCTCCGCATGGAGCTGCCGTATGTAAAAATAAATTGGGTTTTCCGGAGAACTGGAGGCGGCGACCGGTGGCGGAAGGCGATCGTGTAACGAAGAAAAATATCTGGTCCGACGAAGGAAGCTGGAGCCTTAGGTGCGCATGACAGCTGAACGGCGAAGAACCCTGAAGCTTTCAATCGTTTGCTTCGGCGCAGTGCCTTTTTTTTTACGATACCACTAGCATACAATAAATGCTATCTTAGTTAAGGGGGAGCACAACACATAAGTGCAGGGTGTGAAATACTTGAGAAAGTGTATTAGGCATGCCTTTAACAGTATACTGGAAGTATCGTGTAAACATTTATGTCGAACAGAGAGGCTGTCATTCGGAGTAAATAATATCACCAGGAAAGTCGTGCTCATAGAATTACAGAGAAAATGAGAGAAACAAAAAATACAAAAACAATAAAAATATCGTCAATAACTAATATCGTCAAGAGAGTAATCACGCTGAGGGGGCTATTAAAGGGAGCAAAAATTTGCCGACGATTGCATTACTTTCTAAAGCAAAATTTGAGCGCACCTCCTCCGCTGTTTCACCTTTGATTGAGGCAAAGATTTCGAGCAAGGCATGTATGCACAATTACAAACGACTATTTTATTTTCACACATATTCCTTCAAGAAACACTCCACTAAGAGTTCTTGACTGTCATGAAGGAAGCTTTGTGGTTGGAAGCTTTAGCTCACAGCAATGGAAACGAAGTATCTGTCAAACTTGCTTCTTGGACACCTGAATTATGCAGTAAGGGAAGGAAGGAAGGTGGGAGTGAAAGTGGAGCTGATTACGAGCGACAACGCTGACATCGCGAAACCCAGGAACGGGCGCCAAAGAGCTGCGCTCTAAAACGTCGCATTCTATTGGTTGCTATCGTGTCCTTGGATAATGGCACATGCTTACGAGAGTGATTGACCTGATATATAAGTGTCACAAATGGGTACCACACTGTGTAATGAAATGAGCAAAGATATAAAATATACCTATATGTAGATAACAGAATAGAAAAAAAAACCGAGAAAAAACATTAATTTTGACTCAATAAAAAGAAAGGTTACAGAGAGGGAATCCTTTCCACAGGAGTTAATAAATTTGTTGACCACAGAACGAACCTTCCTGCTGCCGATACGCAGCTGTGTAGCACCAAACTATATTAAAATTTAAATAGTGAAAGCTATATATAATCTGTTAAAAAAGTTTAAAGAAATGTTTTCAGAAGTAGGCGAACTGACGAAAACCAGTTTGAAGCGGTAGCTTCACTACTAAAGGTTTTAGGCTCTCTAGGGCATTGCTGCACATGGCTTTCTAAAATCGGCCGAGATCAAACATTGTTTATAAGTTTGGAGAACAACTGCTTGGCCAGTTGCAGAATAATTGTCAAATCATTGCATAGGTCAAGCTCCTCCCAATGTCAACCAAACATTGGCCACGTGATCGACTCTGGGCTTGCTGAGGAGCCGACATGATGCGTTTACCTATTAGAGTGCGAGTTAACTTCTTCCTACACTGAGTAAATGACGGAAGGAGAGCCGGCACTCCCAGCAACAAGTTGACATGCAGTTTTCAGGGGCTAGGCCGTAACCACGCAATAGCGCAGATTGATGGGCGAGGAAAAAACATTCTAGAAAAAAAGAGCGCACCAGCACTAACACGAGAGAGGAAAGGACAAGACCCAGCGCTGACTAACCACAGATTGTTTATTCGGAGCACCTCTGTTTAGGTACAAGTGACCACTTCTGCTGACCCAAAAATCAAGAAAATAAGTTGTACGATGATGCAAGAAACTCATGTTCTTTTTTGATGTGGCGACGAACGAAGTGTTAACGCATATAGGTTCTAGTTTCGCAATCTCTGAAGCCTCAATGATATCGTATCATTGTGATATGCTACTTCACATTTCCCACCAGCGGATGAAAATCATAATCATGGGAATGAATCCCGCTGTTGCGGTAAGCATTTCTTGTCTTGTCAAAGTTTATCTTGTCGCAGTTTGTGTCTTGTCCCTTCCTCACTCTTGTTTGTGCTGGTGCGCTACTCTTTCCTAGAACGTAACGTCATGGCCATCTAAATCGATTACATAAAGGAAGTCGCGCCGGTGCGCCTGCATGAAGTTCACATCAATGTACATGTACCCTGGTAGCGAAGGCTCCATAGACGCCTATACGTTCAAAACATGGCGCCTGATGGGAATTTCAGCACCGCTTGAAGAGTGGTGGGCCACAACGATGATTGATGTCACACATACGTTTACTTTGGCACGAGTTGTAAACAAGTGTTCTTATAAAACCGCTGCGTGGTATTGACGAGCCTGCATTTTTTAAGGTTGTTACCATTCTGCGCGCGCTACCCTTTGCGATCTCAAATACTTCTAGTTTCGGCTGTTTATGTCCTTGTTTATGAGCAGTTGCTCCACAACAACGAAAGTGGTTGGCAAAAGTGGCGCCATAGACAGACGGCAACACTTCCAGACATAGACCAAGCATGCAAATTCATTATGCAAGTACTGCTGCAAGTTATCCCAGTACTACTGCAACGGGACAGTCGTGCCCGGTTGCGTGCCCAGTTCTCAACAGAGTTTACCAAGCGTACAATTATGGTTTTCATATTCATGGTTCCTAACATTAACCGTGGTTCCTAACATTAACCAAGCAATACCCCGCCGGGGTGGCGCAGTGGTTACGGCGCTCGACTACTGTTCCCAAGGACGCGGGATCAAATCCCGGCCTCGGCGGCAGCTTTTCGATGAAACCGAAAAGCAATGTGCCCGTGTGCTGTGCGATGTCAGTGCACGTCAAGGAACCCCAGGTGGTCGAAATTTCCGGAGTCCTTCACTACGGCGTCTCTCATAGCCTGAGTTGCTTTGGGACTTTAACCCCACAAAACCAAACTATTAACCAAGCAAATACAGCAATAAAGCCCAACGATAAAAAATATCTTTTGCAGAGAGAATAAAGAGTAGCGTTTTTTAAGCGACTTAATTATTTTAGTGATCACAGCCTAGGCATGGAAAAAGCTTGAAGTGTCACAAAACATGACTGGATAAATAATATGAACTGAAAACAACGCTATAACGGCTGAAATGGATATACAAATGACATGAAAATAAGTGCATCAAGATACACATTGAGCATAGAGCGCTGGGATTGCTCTTGACATTTCAATTCTTTGGCTGAAAAAATGCCGCAGTTTTCAAGGCAACAGTCCAGGCAGCTTTAGCATCAACAAACGATCTTAAATCAAGAGCTTTAGAGCATACATTGAGTTTGTGTACAACCTGCAGACCTGCTTCCGATCAGCAACCAGAATTTTAAGCAATTGAAATCCACCTAACGTATACGTATAGTACAGCTTACAGTTAGACTGACGGGAAGTAAATCAGCAGTATGTGATGAAGACGATGGTCATCTTTGCTGGAAGCTGACTAAGAAGAATCAGTCAGTGGAATTGTTACCGCGCAGATCATCATGCTGGTCTTAATCGCCCTGCTTTCTCGCCGACCTCAATGCCACCCTCGACGTGTAAATTAAACCTTCTCCCACATTTGGTGGAGGTGCGGCATGATAGCCTTGCCTCTCGCTAGAGCTTCGCACCCGCGCGCGGCCGGCAATTCGCATGGCCAAAGAAGAACACCCACCAACCGCCCCGATGACCCCGCCGGTAGTCTGCTCTGGCACCTTATGACAGTGAGTCCTTAAGCTGCTCAGTGGGACTGACGACACCGACTGTGACGACTGGCTTACTTCATACGAGCGAGTGAGTTTGTACAATAACTGGGACGATGCGAGAAAGTTAACGAACATCATCTTTTATTTGAGTTGAGTTGCCAACTTGTGGTGCTGTAACCATGAAATCGACATCACGAATTGGGACTCGGTCAAGGCGAACTTTACCACCATGTTTGGTCATCCTGCTGTATGCAATCAACGCGTCGAACAACGCCTGCACGATCGATCACAGCGGCTCGGCGAGATATTAACCAGTTACATTGAAGATGTGCTCGACCTGTACAGTCGCGTAAGCGCCCAGAGGTTCGAGGCACAAAAGATCAAGCACATCGAATATGACGCCTTTCAAATGGTAACATCCCGCGATTCGACTACTGTTGCCCAAGTTGTCAGTCTTTGCCAGAACTACGATGAGTTGTGCAAGCAGCGCCTGCTACCTCGACAGCCTTCCGCGCCTATGGAATCACTTTCTGGCCTCTCCTGTACATATGAGACCTCTTCGATGCTGCAGCAGCTCAAAGGCTTCCTCTGGGCGGAAGTTTCTCGCCAAATATTACTACTGGCCACAAACTGCGAGCTGCCATACAATTTGGCGCCCCTTCGACAGGTCATCGCCGACAGCGTGGCAGAGGCATTTCCCTCTGTCCCTCCGCCAGCGCCGATACGTCACCCCGCGCCAGCCGTTTAGCCCCTCGCATTCAACGACGTCCCTGTCACTATACTAATGGCATGCGCAGCCGCTCCTGTCGTACCTCTGACGTACGCTGCCGTCGCTGCCGGCCAAGGCCACCTAGCTACCCTTTGATGTACGCTACGTCTCAAGGGCCTGCTCGGAAATTTCTTCATGCTCCCCAGCCATTGCTTCCACCTCTTCCGCAGCTCCGCAATCTTTGGCATACAAGTGATAACTGGCCCATCTGTTACTCCTGTGGATTTCCTGGCCATATTGCCAGGTATTGCCGAAATCGCGCTCCCGATGATTTTCTACCGCGCCGAATGTCAGCTTCCTGCAGCCGCCCCGAAATCAATACGCAGTCTCTGATCCATCTGCAAGTTCCGTCGTAAATGACCATGCCACCTATTCTCCTCGCCGCTAAACTTCGCCGCGGCGCCGCTCTCTATCTCTTCAGAGACGGCCATCCCAATCTGGCTCAAGAGAAAAACTGAATGTCGCAGTTCCTTAGGCTAGAACTGCGCAACAAGCGAACAGTCTTGCAAATCTGCTTGAAGTTTTTGTTGAGGGGATTGTAGTACTGGCTCTGGTCGACACCGGAGCTGCTGCTTCTGCATTGGGTCAAGTCTTTGCCGTTCATTGCGCAAAGTGACGACACCTATTTCAGGATTCTCGCTATGCACGGCAAGTGCCCAGCCTGTAGAGCCTATAGCAGTGTACGCAGCTCGAGTCATCATTCAAGAAGTTGTGTATACGCAATAGAATTGGTCGTTTTGCCTTCCTGCTCTCATAATCTCATCTTGGGCTGAAATTGTTTGTCGCGTCATAATACAGTGATCAATTCTGCGCGTGCCGAACCAGAGTTTCTGCGTTAGACGAACCGTCGCCGGACGTTCCCTTTCCTAAACTCTTCATTGCCGAACATACTCATCTCCATTTCACTCAACTGGCCAGGTCCGAAAAATAAATTTTTCCTCCCGTAAGGCGCATTTGCAACTGCCACAAAACCGAAAACCAACATTTCAGATTCACTAGGGCGGCAAGAAGGTTAGAAAAATCAAATTTTGTATAAAAACACAACTTTACACAAACTTCCAATTACCACCATGGTGAAGGAAGAGATTTGCAGTTTCGTTTCCATTCCGATGCTTGACTATCTAAGCACACTGTTTACATAGACGGCAAGCAGTAGTCGCTGGCAATCATGTAGTGGTTCTGCATGCTTAAGGCAAGCATGGGCTTAGACGAAAATTAGACTCAAAACCAACCTGCCACGGCGAGTTCACTGAAGGGTAGATGCTTGGCTGTGTTGGTTCATGATATAAAAAGAAAGCAGCATAGCACGAAAAGACAAGGCCAAATGGTCGAGACACACAGTGCTAACTTTCAACAAATGTTTATTTTAGTAAAGAAAGGTTTTTACACCTTCATATAACAGTGGACGATCAGGCATGCACTAGCAAAGCGTATTTGACAGATGCACAAGTTCCCTTGACAAAAGTGTGACTAAAGGGCTGCTTGAATAATTTTATTTTAAAAGGAACAAATCATTGTGCTTCAATTATTTTACATGTTAACCTGTTTTATGCACTTTTAAAACCACACGCTTTCTGACATGGAGAATGCACCTCACAAATGACAGTGGGTCGACAAAATTTTCCAGCACATGCTCTGAACGTCCAGCGTATGGTCTCGAAGCTTATCATTCAGGCATTTGTCAATGTCAATTTGTCCTCCATATTGCTTGCCACAGGAGAGATTCATTTGATAGGGAACATTTGCAGTGCAATAGACAAAATTTTCCCTAAGCTTCCTTGTAAAGCCTTATCGAGTTCTGAAAACATTTTTATGCACAGACGACAAACTTATTAGGAGCCGAAAAGCCTGCTCTACTGCTAGATCACTGCACTATTCTCTTTTAAGCCCAGCAAACCAGCGGCGGAGTGTTTTTTTTTCTTTTTGGCTTCTAATAAGTAGAGTAATCTGTGAACAAAAACTTTTTCAAAACTCAATAACGCAGTCAGCTGCGTAAATACGCTTGGAGAAAAATTGTTACTGGCACTGAAAATGTTGCCGATTAAATTTCTCTCCCTCCTGTGGTAAACATTACCTAAGACAAGTGGGCAGACGCTTGCGTGATAAGCTTTGGGACCTTAGGCTGGGTGTTAAGAGCATATGCGGGAAAGGTTTGTTGACTACTTCCATGTGTGCGAATCCATTCCCTATCTCAGAAAGCGCGTGGTTTTAAAAGTGCATATAAACAGGTAGCACATGAAATAATTGAAGCTCAGTGGATTGTCCCTTTTCAAAAAAAAAATTATGCAAGCAGTCCTTCGGTCGCACTGTTGCCAAGGGAACTTGTGTATCTGTGAGATACGCTTTGCTAATGCCGGCCTGATGGTCGACTGGGATATGAAGGCATAAAAGCCTTTCTTTACTAAAATAAATATTTGTAGCACTGTGCGCCTCCTTCATGTGTCCACGTCTTTTTGAGCGTCATAAGAAATGTAGATGGCCCTACCGAGTGGTGCGCAGGAATTGTCCCAGCTGTGAAACCATCAGGAAAAGTTATAGTGTGTGTGAATCTCATGAAATCGAACAACAGTGTTCTGCGCGAGCGTTTCACGCTACCAACTGTTGATCAGGCTCTGGGGTCACTTTAGGGGCAAAATGGTTCTCAAAGCTCGATGCTAACTCTGGATTTCAATAGATTCGACTAAGTAGGAACTCCGAAGAGTTGACGACATTCATAACGCCTTTTGGTAGATACTGTTTTACCAGGATTCCTATTGGAACCACTTCCGTTCCTGAATATTCCCAAAAAAGAATGTCGGAAATTCTTTGCGACCTTTCCGGTGTTGTCAACCTCATGGATTATACCTTAGTGTTCGGCAACAGAAAGAAAACCACGACAAAAGATGGTCAGCCGTAATGAAACGTCTACAGGACGCAAATGTAACTTTGAACAAACACAAATGCATGCTTGGAGTAAAAAAGGTACGGTTTCTGGACCATATTCTGAGCGAAAAGGGCATACAGCCGGACCCGGAGAATGCGGAAGCAGTAAAATATCTAAGGCCGCCTAATAATGTGGCTGAACTGAGAAGTCTGCTAGGCATGGTCAACCACTTGGGCTGCTTCTTGCCTAGTCTGGCTCACACTACCGCACCACTACGCACTCTTTTGTGTAAAGAAAATGAATAGCTTGGGGGGTGTTATCAAGAAAATGCTTTCCAAAAGCTAGAAGCGCTCATATGCTCTACGAACTTCATGGCAATGTATGATCCCAAAAAAGAAACGGTTCTTTCGGCGGATATATACGGCTTCGGAGCTGTCCTTTGCCAAACGCACAAGGATGGGCAACGAAGACCATATTGCCTATGCGTCTCGCTCGCTCAGCGAAGTCGAGCAGCACTACTCCCAGATCGAAAACGAAGCATCAGGATTAACGTGGGCTGCCGAGAGGTTTGATGAGCACATACGTGAAACTTTAGTCCCTTTTGAAACTAATATACTAACTAGCCTTTCGTTTTGTTGCTGGGAAAGGTTACAATCCATGTGATGCCACCGAGAATGCAGCGTTTTCGACTGAGTTTGATGCGCTATCTGTACAATGTGGTGTGTGTGCCAGGGAAAGCGCTAATCACCGCTGACATATCACGAGCTCCCGTGTTTCCAGAACATGACCGCAATTGCTTGACTGTATCTGAGGTTACGTCATATTCTAAATCATGCTTAATGGGCTAGGAGACAGTGGAAGACCTACTAGCAAGAGTGGCAGAATGTCAAGCACTGGTAGAAGTTTGTAAAGCTCTACGGAAACTGTGTAAAGATGGGTGGCCTAGAAACCAAAACGTTCCCTGCTTTTTTGCACCGTACTGGCTAGACAGAGCGCTCATTACAGTGGTTGATGGGTTGTTGATAAAACGAGCTTGTCTTGGCTCACTTACTAAGAAATAAACTGCTTCGAAAGCTACATGACGGTCACCAAGGCATTCCGCGATGCCATGAAATGGCTAAGTTTTCAGTGTGGACCTGGTCTAATTGCTCAGTTAGCACAGGTGGTTAAAAATTGCAAAATGTGTGCTCAGCATGCAGCGAACGCAAAAGAACCAATGATCGCTTCTGGAACGTCCTGCTTTCCGTGGGGCAAGGTTGGGTTTGGATTCGTGTGATTGAGAAACGCCCATACGCAGTGGTTGTCGATTGCCTGTCGCGATACCGTGAAGTAGCATTCCTGTCGTCAACAAAAGCCTCTGCTGTGATTGAAGGCTGAAAAGCATTTTTGCGCGTCATGTTATCCCCGGGCGTGTTGTCAAGGATAATGGCCCACAGTTTGCATGCACAGAGTTTGAGAATTTTGCAAACATGTATGGCTTCCGGCATGTCACTGAGTCCTAGGCATCCTGAAGGCAACGGGGAGGCCGAAAGGATGGTACAGACAGTTAAACACCTTTTGTGCGAAACTGTGAAGACAATATTTTGCCCTTTTAGCCTACAGAGCAATGTCAGGAATTCGTAGTTTAAGTTCAAATGAAATCCTTAAGGGCAGACGCCTCCGAAACAGAGTTCCCATGCTGCCAAAACTCCAAGTTCTGGACAAGAGATCCAGAAATGTAGAACGGCAAAAGACCGCTCTAAACGAGAACAGACGTGGTATTTAACCAACGCCACAGAGCTAAAGCTCTCCCGCTGTTGAAATCTGGCGATCTGGTTGTAGCAAATGACCTTAATGTAAAGACCAAAGTCGTAACGCCAGCACCAAATCAAGATCATACTTGGTCAGAATGAAGGACATGGGCAAAATATAAGAAATCTTAATCGCTTGCCAAGGGAGAACCTCGGCCTCGGCTCGTACAATTCTTCTCTCAGCGAAAATGAATCTGATCCTGCTGAGTCGGTTTCTTGTAGCGAGAGCTCTTCGCAGAGGGAGACAACGCGGAAACGCAGGTGCCTCGGGGTCAGGCCATGACAAGGTTAGGAAGAATAACGAGGAAATCAATAAGGTTCGGCATCAATGAGAAGTGAATGTATCTGTTATTTCGTGGTCGACAGTCTTGTGCCATAAAATGCTTGCATTGTTTTCTCGCCATAGATGCTTGAAAAATGAGATTGTGCTGGGAGCCTCTTCAAGCGTGCTGCGTACAGTAGCCGGCAGTCACATGTTTACTGTCCGTCTCTCATGTATCCCGAGAATGAATAAACGGAGAGACTTCTTTCGTCGCTCGCCGAGAGAAGACATGTTTTTATCCGCTCCTCGGAGCACCGGATGTACGAAGTCGAGTGGCCTCGCGGAACATGCGCTTGAGCGGCGCCGCGAACACTACACCCACACCGTTCTGACCCTACTCATTCATCCAGGGCTTCCGCGCTAACTCGTATCGTGGTGGACACTTCCATCGTGGCCATTCGTGGCCATTTCTTCAGCAGAAAATTGAGGTGAGTTGAGTTATTGTATGCTACAGGTGAAATTAGCCTTACTTATTTTGCAGGCAATTGCTCCACCGTAGCGTCCCTTATTCGTTAAAATGCTAATATCTGGACAATCTGCCCCACTATGCGCAGAGTCATATATAGCAGCACATATTCCACTCCAGCAGTCACTATCTGTGCGCACATTCACTCTCAGTACAACATAGTCCATTCCAGAAGTCACCATATATGCACACAATCACTCACAGTAAAACCCAGTCCTTACCAGCTGACACCATCTAAACACACATTCAGTCACAGTATAACATAGTCTACTCCAGAAGTCACCATCTACGCACACATTCACTTAGAGTAGAACATAGTCCATTCCAGCTGCCATCATCTGGAATAAAGATTATTGTTCGGCACAAAATGTAAAAGTGGGCGGGAAGCCTCCCTTCTGCATGCCTGGTTTCCAATCGGGTAGGCAATATCCTGAAGTGCACTGCGAAATACTCCTGTCTTCTTAAAGAAAGTGAGCAACACAAAGCTTTCCGCATTGTACTCTGAACCGCACATAATATAATGTTCTTTATCGCCGAACACACCACATATAGAACAAAGCGGAGACGATGCTATGGCCGGGCCGTCTTATGCATCCAGGCAGGAGTACGAGCAGAGCCCGCGAGAATTCGATGTAGTAGATGTTGTGCAGCGCGTAGCCTTACAAGGACAATGACGGAGAAACTGCAGGAAAGACGCACAGGCTCTGAGGTGCGTCTTACCTGCGCCTGTGCGTCTTACCTGTTCCTCCGTCTTTGTCCTTGTCCGGCTATGCCCTGCAAAAATCTATAGGAAATCAACTAGCCCGACAGCTTGTCCTCTTCCATGTAATAGAGTGGCCTAATGTCTCCTCAGTCCCTTGGTCACACATGGCTTGCGGGGCGCACTCCACAGGGTACTAAAATGGTTGAGTATCGTTTCTCTGAAGAGTCGTTATATATTGAGGGACATTTTTGGCGCAGTAACTGAGAGTGCTTTACGGGCGAGACTGTATGCCACCTCACTCCCGCTGACACCTATATGTGAGGGCACCCACTGAAATGTAAAGCTAAGCCTCTGCTGTGGAGCGTAGAGAGCTTTTAAACAAGGAATTAGTAGGAAAACCGCGCCTAAAACCTTTGTAGGCCAGATTTTGAACCTGTTAGGATGGGAACACGTTGAGCCGAAGAAGACTTTAGCTTCCGTAAAGCCACCTCAATAGCAACCCTTTAGGCCGTTGTGGAGGATACAACTTCACTAAAGCATGCAGACCACGTATTGTCAATAGAAAGAATGCAAAAAGCCGCTGAGCTAGATTTTCTGACCTTGTGTACAGAACCATCATTGAAAATGTGAAGATGGGGGCCTACATTCGTTCGAAATGTTCCAGTACGAATGAACGCGTTGCCGCTAAAGGAAACCTGCGCATTGCGCTGATATTGGGAGTCGTGACCTAACAGTGTAGGGTTGGAAATTACCAAGTTGGTTTCAACCGTTCCCTTTGCTTTCGAACATTAATGCCTAGAGATGTAAGGTTACTAAGTATCAAGTAGGCTCTCGACTCAGCCTAGTTCTTTTGCGGATCTGCTGAAGTAACGATCGCTCAGCTATCGTCTCTATGAGGCGGCCAAGTTGCATTAGTAGTCTCTGTGAAGCGACAATGCTAAGAGGCTTCGATAGTGACTTACGAAGCACTGCATTGTTCGCTGCCGCCTGAGCAACTTCACTGGCTCTTTCTATGCCCTTTCTATGGAAAACTTCGAGGCGTTCAAACTGTTATGGGAGAGGGCAATTAAAGGTATTTCGTACAGTATGCGACTAATTACCATCGCTTCAGGAAGGTTGACCATGGCAGAAGGCTGATTTTCTCATTGATCAATTGCAATTCTACGGATCACATCTGCGTGGCACCCACTGGATTTATTCTCTCGGAAGCTCCATCCTGCCGAGACTTGCTACAGCGTATTTGGCCGTGAGCTGCTCGCCCTCTCCACCATCCATCATTACTACCATTTCTCGGACGGCCAGGCATTTTACATTCTTAGGGATCATAAGCCTATGGTGTATGTGTTCTGTAGGAACTTTTTTATGTACGTCGCCTCCGAACTTCGTTAGCTGGCCTACATAATGGAGTTCACAACACATATCCGGCACACCCAAGGAACCGACAATGAGGCAGCTGTTGCACATTCAAGAATTACATCCATCGGCGTGTCTATATCTGCTGTGGACTGGGAATGCCTGGCACGGGAGCAGCTAGAAGACGCTGATCGTCAAGCACGGCGTCACCACCCGCCTGTCCTCCGTCTGCAGCTTGTGCCACATTCGTTTGTGACCGGATTGCTTTGGTGTGACAGGTCATCGGCTCTACTGCGTCTATTCATGTTGGAGGCCTTTCGTCGTGCCATTTTCCATTCACTTCACGTCATCTGCCATCCCAGCATACAAGCCACACACCGCCTCGTTACCAAGTGATACGTCTGGCCGAACACTAACGCTGATGTTCGTCAATGGGCCCGCTCGTGCCTTGCTTACCAGTCCGCCAAAGTGACTCGCCACAGAAAGACTTCACTCCAGTCTCTCTTGCTACCTGGTTGCCTCTGACTACGTTCATTTTGACTTAGTAGAACCTCTCCTGCCTCTAATGACTGCTGGTACATTCTGAAGATAACCAACCGCTTCACTCGTTGACCCGAAGCAATGCCCATTCCAGACATTAGCGCAGAAACAGTTGCCAAAGCATTCGTTTCAGCTTAGGTTTACTGCTTCGGCTGCCCCGGCATTGTTACTACGGATTGCGGCCTCCAGCTTGAATGCTCCCTCTGCACTGCCCTCACCCGTCTGTTCGGCACTGAACACTGCCGCACCACAGCATGCCATGAATGTGCCAACGGCATGGTCAAGTGTCTCCATCGCGTCCGCTCAAGACTACCCTCACCCCAATCCCTGCTCCGTAGGCGCGTACATTTCGTCGTTTCGTCTGGGCGGGCGCCCTGTAGCGTACAGCGACACTATAAAGCGCAAGCGCTAAGATCGGCATTCCGAGCCATCGAAAGAAAATAAAGTTGAGCGGCGCGTACACGGTGCGCACGTACGGCACAGGCTGTTCGGTTCGACAAGTCCGCCACGCTGGTCGTGATGTTCTGGTGCTCCGCTGGGACCCAGTAAATTCCTTAACCGTAAATTCCTTATTTTTTACCTTCTTTTTTCGAATGTACGTAGTGTCCGTAAGAAATGTGACGATCTGTCTTCAGTTATCAACACGTGTTCAGCCGACATTGTTATCTTAACCGAAACTTGGCTTTCGAGTGATATTCCTGGTGATGAAATCTTCGAATGTGAAAGTGTTTTCAAATTTTTTCGCTGTGACCGAAACTTGCGTACTGGTGGCGGGGTACTGATTGCTGTGCGTGATGGTCTGGGATCTTGTCTTTTAGATATCGCTTCACCGTTAGAAATTGTGTGTGTACGGGTCACCCTCGTATATCGCGATTTTATTTTTGGGGCGTGTTATTGCCCACCCACTTCGTCCATGGCATTTTGTTTTGATCTACATGACGTATTAGGCGTGTTACGTGTTTAGTTTCCTTCAAGTCCGCTCTTTCTTCTTGACGATTTTAATTATCCAGCAATTAATTGGCATGACTCTCTTCCTAGATCAGATGGTTCATCTGAGTGCTCTCTCTTCATAAACCTCTGCCTGGATTTTAATTTTAAATAGCTTGTTCTCCAGCCAACACGATCTACACAGCGGTCTTCTAATACCCTTGACCTCATCCCCACTACCACACCTGAGCTGGTTTCCTGTTTAAGATGCATGCCTGGTCTAAGTGATCATTGCCTATTTTAGTTAGAACTGCGAACTTCTGTTCCCAGTATGAAAAGGCGAAAAGTTATTTCTTACTACAAAAACGCAGACTTTGACTCTATATATCTTGAATTAATGAATTTCGTCGCTGGCTATACATTCCAAGTCTTTACACCTGCAGTGTTGAAGACAACTCGGATATGTACAAGGAAAAAGGGAAATTTTTAACTAATAAATTCGTCCCTCAGAAACGCATTACATCCACCTCCCATGCCCCGTGATTTAATGTATGCTTGCGACGCCTACAGAACAAGAAGAGGTTATTTCGGCGGGCCAAGGCAGCACAAACGGCTTAACGTTGGCACGTCTACGCTGACGCTAACAGTTCAAAAAAGCGATTTTTCCAGCACACCCTCCCATCTCTTCTGAAAGAAAATCCCAAGAAATTTTTCAATGTGGTCAGCGGAAATAAGTCGAATATAGTAGATATTTCCGATGATAGCAACATACCAATACCCGAGAGAGAATGCTGCGAAGTGTTGAACGAATATTTTGCTTGATGTTTCTTGTCTACATCTCTGAACTGTTTACCCGATCTTTGTATATCTGACCTTTTATCTAAGGATCCGATAACCATTGATTCAGTTGGTGTATCATGTTTATTTGAAAGACAGAAGATTTCAGCTTTCTTGGATGTGGATGCAATACCATCAAAGTTTTTGAAAAGTACGGCTACATGCTCATCTTTGATTCTTCTTGAAATATTTATTCAATCATTGCAGAGTTGTTCCATGCCCAATAATCGGAAGGTGGGGAAGGGGGTTCCTTTGCAATTATCAGGTTACACTGTTTCAGTACTAAACCATAGGCCCATTTCACCAACCAGCGTACCCTGCAAATTTTTTGAGCACATAATTTACTCTCACCTTGTTTCTTTCCTCGAATCTAACAACTTTTTTAGTTCATACCAACATAGCTTTCCAAGACATTTCTCGTGTGAAACGCAACTACTCTCTTTCACTAATGATCTTTTTCGAGCTCTGGATGCTAACTTTGTTGTGGACTGTATTTTTTATTTTATTTTACTAACGCTTTTGACTCTGCTTCTTTCGCATGAAGTGCTACTAAATAAGCTCAGTGCTCTGAATATTGACAATCATGTATTGGGCTGGATTAAAAGTTTTCTTTCTAAACGAAGCCAATATGTCACAATGGTTATAACTCGCCTCTAATTTCTGTAACGTCTGGAGTACGTCAAGGTTCTGTGTTAGGTCCTCTCTTGCTTCTCATTTATATTAACGATCTTCTTAACAATGTTTCTTCCCACATTAAACTTTTTGCAGATGACTGTGTTCTTAAGCGTATCATTACTAATCCCCTTGATGAAGCATGTTTGCAGTCAGACTTGGATACAATTTCTTCATGGTGCAGCGAGTAGCTTATGAAGCTTAAAACTACTAAATGTAAATACATGCATGTTTCTAACCGAACCCGTGCGAACACCACTCGCTATCTTCTTAATTCCACTCCGTTATCACCTGTTTTATCAAACAAATATCTCGGCATTCACATAACACATAATCTCTCTTGCAAAATCACGTCAACTATATATCTAACCAGGCTAACCGCACACTAGGTTTCCTACGTCGCCATTTCACAGCTGCAGAATTTTCCGTTAAGCTTCATTTGTATAGGACTTTAATAAGACCCAAACTAGAATATGCATGCTCTATTTGGGATCCTAATCAAGGAACTTTAATTAACAGTTTAAGAGTCCGTTCAGAACTGCGCCGCCCGCTTTATTGTTTCTACGTTTTCACGAACTGCAAGCGTATCTGCAATAAAATCAGCCCTTGGTCTTCCTGTGCTTTCTGTGCGTCGTAACTATTTTCGCTTATGTCTTTTTCACCGAATTTATTATATTAATCCTATTCTGAAAGATGAGTTAATTCTTCCTCCTTCTTATATATCCTCACGCATTGATCACAGCCTCAAGGTAGGAATCCCGCACTGCCGTACCACACTTTGTTTTAATTAATTTATTTCTTGATCTTCGAATGACTGGAACCACCTCCCTGCCTTCATCACTGCCATCACCGATGCCGAAAATTTAAGAAGACTACGGCGGATTTTGTATGTCCCTCCTCTCTGTAATACCTCTGGTCCTTGAGAATATTGAAAATAAATAATTGAGGTATTAAGGCGAAACTCTTTAATGCCCCTTCGTTGTCGACATAAGGCTGTCAGCAGAAGATTGTCAGTAGATGTGTCACGCTTTCGAGAGCAAGCGTTAAATACAAATGAATAAACCTGGTCTCCTCCGGGAATCGAGCCTCCAACCCTTGGATCCTCAGCAAAGAGCTTCACCAACTGCTCCATTCCCTTAATCAGGAAGCGCTCTTCATAATTCCTCTTCTCTATCGTGAGGATAATAGTGGGATTCCGGGAGTGACAGATACCGTGCCTTTCCTTTCCTTTGAACGAATTATAAAACGCCGATGCGTTCAATGAAATGGTGGTTGTGTTCAACAAGGAGCGCACGATGTACCGTCAGGACCGGTCATTATGTCAACAGGGGATTGATTCATGTATATATGAACTTTAGCCCATCCAACTCTGCAAGTTTGCCTGGGAGCTTTTTGATTGCCACGATAAAGAGGGAAGGGGATAGCACCGAGCCCTGCGGCGTGCCCTTGATTCCAACGTCTAAGATAGGCGATTTTAAATTTTGAAAGTTTATGCAAGCAGTCCTGCCTAACCGAAAGTCCTTGATGTACAGTCTTTGTCAAAAGTGTAGAGCCCAGGGGGTCTGCTTTTGAACCAAAACGTGCGGCTTCTAATGCATTTCCAGTCTTCTGAATGTTTTGATGACAACACGATTATGGTTCTACATTCTGCCATTGGAAATACCTTAACTAATGCTAAATCTGTGCCAATACGCAGCTCTGAAGTAGTTCGCCTGGGCTCTACACTTTTGGCAAAGGCTGTACGTGTGTTTTCTTCCCTACCCCGAGCTCGTTGATTCCATTGAGGATCGCGTCGTTTGACGTTATCGAACACCTTCATCAAGTCTAACCCTAAGATTACCTTCACATCTTCAGCGTGCGAGTGCACTATGCCATGATGCAGTTGAAGCGGATGACATTAATCATTGGGTAAACCAGGAGAGCGATGCGGAAGACGAGAACTTATTGCAGTCTGCTATGGACATCATTGTTGAGTATGCGACTGACAGGGGGCTCGCGTGCTCATCGCAAAACTCGGAACTCTGTGTATAATCCAAAACACCTCCGATACAAAACATTGATGACATAAGATTGAGCTGGCAGGTAAAGAAGTACCGAAGGTGGAACAGATTAGAATGTTAGGACTGATTATCCAGGCGAATGGGTTAATGGAGAGGTCATAAAGAAGATCGAGCATTACGCGATACAAACTCTGGGGTTTATTAAGCTCACAGCAGTCAACGGCAGATCACCTAAAGAGAGAAACCTCATTAAACTAGTACAAGCGTAAGTGATTAGCAGAATTAACTATGCGACGCCATACTTGGATACCAAAGCGACGGAGGGAAACAGGATAGAGGCCGTCATACGCAAATGCATAAAGAGAGCACTAGGACTACCTATATGTACCTCAAGGGAGCGACTGCTCGCTTTGGGAGTACATAATACGAGGAGGAAGTTAGCAGAGGCGGTTAAATTTCTTAGATAGGCGATTTCGCGCGACGAATACGGGCAAGGTAATTCTTGCGAAAGTAGGAATGAACCCAGAGAAAGGATGAAGAACGAAAGTGCACATACCGACAGAGATAAGGAACGCCTTTATAGTCCCCCACTTCCTAAAAATATGCATCCGGAATTTCATTAAGTACGAAGGGAGAAGCGAGCTGAGGCCTTAAAACTAAGGTTCGGAAGCATGGATGACAGTGAGGAAGCCTACGTTGATGCGGCCGGAGGCCAAATCGGGGCGGCGGTGACTTCGGTCGTAAACGGGCGAGGAGTGCCAGTTTCCGGTGCGGCCATCCGGGGACGCAATATAGAGGCTGCGGAGGAAGTGGCGATCGCTTCAGCTTGCGCAAAAACAAACGCAAAATAATTCATAAGCTACAGTAAAACTACCATATAAAATTTTGGAAAAGGCAGAATCTTGCCGGAAGCGGCAAATATCGTTAGCTAAAGGCTACAGGTATTGACACTTACGTAATAGACTGGATAGCTGCGTACCTTTCAAACCGCACACAGTATGTTAAAATAGGTGAATGTGAATCTGAAGAATTAGATGTCTACTCCGGGGTTCCACAGGGGTCAGTGCTGGGTCCCATTCTCTTCTTAATATTTGTTAATGAAATTCATTCTCATGTCGAACCTAATATAATGGTAAGGATGTTTGAAGATGACTGCGTCATCTACACTACAGTGCGCACTATTAACGACCAGATACGCCTTAATTCTTCCTAAACTAACATTTCCAGGTGGTGCCAAGAATGGGGAATGGAAATAAATATGAAAAAAACCGCTTCCATGAGTATAACCTGAAAACGGGTGCCCTTAAAGTTTACTTATGATCTAATGGGAGTTCAAGTAGCAGAAGTCGACAGAGTTAAATATTTAGGGATTACCATCACAAACACAATAAAATAGGATGCACACATCAACGAAACATGCATTAAGGCGTACAGACAGCTTGCATTCCTTCGGAGGAAACTTGCACCAGCGCCCGCTAAAGTAAAGCTAGCAAGTTATAAGTCCCTCATACGACCAATCCTTGAGTACGGCAGCATAATTTGGAATCCGCATCAAGTATACCTTAACAATCAGTTAGAAGCGATGCAAAACAAAGCCCTTCGGTTTATTTTTTCGCAGTACTCGCGGCATGTCTCGGCAACCGCGCTGCGCAACACAGCAGACGTCCAAACTTTGAACAGCCGGCGACGCATTGCTTCTTTAATTTTTTTTTACCTTCTCTGTCATGACTGTATTAATATCAACAAACAAGAATACTTAAAACCACCATACAAACATTCAGCCAGAACAAACCATGACAGGACGATTAGGCCATTTATCACCCGCTGTAACACATTTAAACACTCCTTCTTTCCGTCCATCATAGAAGTCTGGAGTAATCTGCCACTCGACATTGTCTCCTCCACATCTGCAAATGAATTCATCACCAAGGTGGAAATATTTTTTGCCCAGCAAACTGCAACAATGTGAGCAGAGGCATTTATGCGGATTGCCCTAGCAAATCACGGAGTGCTTTGAGTGTATTTCATGTGCATAGACTGTCGGTACGAAAATGTTCCTTGTCCAATGTTCCTTGTTATTCCTTTGTTGTTGTTTTTTTTTGTCTTCTAGGATGTATTGTACACTGTGAAATTGTGACTTTTTTTACCCACTCCTGTATGAGCCTGTCAAAAGGCTTACAGTATAAATAAATAAATAATTTGGACACCCGCGCACGCTGCCGTCCCTGGCAACGAGGCGGCCTATGATCTATCTCGAGCACCTCCGGGCAGACATCGGACCCCCCGACGACTGGGGTAACGAGGAGCCGTTGCTAAATTGCAGGGAAATGATTAACCATTATCGATTGCCACGTAGGCGGGTACCCCCACTAGACCCAAAACTGAATAACATAGAGCCGACTGCATGGAGGCGCTTGCAAACTTATACGTTCATGAATCCGGTCTTGGCGTACCATGTACACCCCGAGACGAGAGACCATGACAGATGTAGTTATTGTGGGGCGAGAGGGACCCTCGACCACATGATATGGGAATGCCCGCACTCTCCCGGGGTGGGTCAAAATATAGTTCGTAGAGAGAACTGGGAGACCCTGCTGCCAAACTGGGACCCTGAGCACTAGCGGAATATGGTCCACCTGGGGGAGAAGGTTGCCA
The DNA here is from genome assembly GCF_055883805.1 of Amblyomma maculatum. Taxonomy (NCBI): domain Eukaryota; kingdom Metazoa; phylum Arthropoda; class Arachnida; order Ixodida; family Ixodidae; genus Amblyomma; species Amblyomma maculatum. The sequence continues at coordinate 452,560,244 of NC_139344.1, read as the reverse complement.
TGGGAAGCCTTCCAGCAGCCTTTAACGCGGGGGCTCCCATCTCCCAGGACTACATGCCTGGGGCGGGGTGATCGGCTTCTTCAGATGGAAAATGAAGTTTCTCAATCAATGCATATATGATGCTTACCTCGCCTTTTATTTGCCGCTGACTCGAACGCCGCACCACACAGTAAACAGAAGCCGACCCAGATTTCTAGGAGGCGTTACTACAGAAGGCATCCGCGGCGTTTGAAATTAATTTACAAGATATAAAAGGCCTAGTATCTGTCACAATTATCCGCGGACACATGTACCACGCCGTAAAGAAAATGAAGAAGGTGGGACTGAAAGAAGAGAGGGAGATGAAGGTGCTCCAGTGGAGGGCTACGATCCACCACGCTATAATGGCTTTCGCCTCATCGCACTTTAGTGGTCCAAACCACCCTCCAGCATTTTTTTCATTGCTTGTACTGAATTAACCCGAATAGAAACACATCTTCGAAAACACCCCTCGATCTGTACTTTCATTGAAATACCGTGTAGCTCTTGACATGCAAGCACTGTAAGGCAGATAATTATAGTCACCAGAGTTGGGTTTTCATTTTACTGGTAGCTTGGCCCTATGCATCAAGACACACTTTTAATACGCACTTATACCGGTGAAAAGTTAGCAGACTGTGTCTGTACACGTATATGCAGCGGTATTGAATCGAGAAAAAGTAGCTCCTTTCGTTACTGTAGCTTTAACTAGTTATCACCCAACATTGTGTCTGTGTAGAAGCTTTTGTCTCACGATAGATTATTAAGTTCTGTTGAGTCGTTCAGTCGTGTCTGACTCTTCGTGACCCTATGGACCATATCAAGCCACACTTTCCGGTCTCTCACTATCTTTCTAAAATCACATAACTCCATCTGCAGCGCCTCGAGCATGCCATCTAACCATCGCGTTCGCTGCCTACCCCTTCTCCGCTGACCCTCAACCTTTCCCAACATCAAACCTTTCTGTAGCGACTCCTCTCTTCTCATCCGATGACCAAAGTAGCTGAGCTTTAATTTTAGAATTTGACCCTCCAGTGAGCAGTCAGGGTTTATGGTCGACAATATCGACTGATTTAATCTGGCCGTCCAAGGAACTCTCAAGTCTCCGCCAGCACCACAGTTCAAACGCGTATATTTTTCGGTGGTCAGCCTTCTTCACAGTCCAACTCTCGCATCCATACATCACAACTGGCAAGACCATAGCACGAGTTATACGGATCTTGGTTGTTACTAGAGTCAAATTCAACCATGATAAGTTGCGAATATATTTGTGCCTGAAGCTTTGATGCTGTGTGCGCGTTATAAGCGGGCGTCATTTGTGAAAATCTGTGCACTGCAGACGAGCAGTATCCTACATCATAGTCACTGAAGGAATTCTGTCAACTTAATATTATGAACACAAAGAGATGTCGGGCTCGTGGAGTACATTTTACCAGAGTGTCGCACTTTCAAACCAAGAGAATGTCAAGGGAAATCATTGCCACCACATGGAGGTAATTTTTCATATAAATGTTTTTACGCGTTTTAAGCAGTACTAGTCAAGAAATTAACAATAGAAGTGCTGCCAAGTTTCTTGATCACCGGTTCATTCTGCTCATTTCTTTTATCATTCTCTCCGTCCTGTCCACAATGATATAAACAAAAAGGAGGTAGTAGTCTTCCTTCAACCTGTGCCCAAGGTGTGGTTTTTGCGGGATATTGTTCTCGTCAAAGCCGAAAGCAGTCCTCCTCAAAGTCGAAATAAGCAATAAAAACAAAACGTCTTCAATCAGGAAAAAGAGACCGCTGAGAATTTCAATGTTCATTTCACAAGACCATAGCTGTATGCTGGCAAGCACGCTGTGAGCTACCCCATGAAAGAGAAAATTGCGGCACGGATGTGCAAACTTACAGAGGAAAGCAAATATATGCAAAGGAAGCATGCGGTTTTGTTTTTGGTGCGTATATAACAATGAACGTAGAGGCAGTATATCACTTCTGGTTGTCCACTGCACTTTAGTATTAGAAAGTAAAAACAAAGCGCCTTGTTGTTGAGATGGTTAAAACCTCAACTGTGTATTTTCGTAACCTCATTTCTGCCATATGACAACAGCGGCGGAAACTGTAAGAGGCTAGAAACCGAGGCATTCAAGATTTGGGCTTTTTTCAAACAACTCTTTTTTTAGCACACGGTCCTGCAAAACATTTAGAAAAGCTCAAGAACTGATACTTTTCATGAACAGAATGAGAATATTTATTTGGGTACAAGTAACCCTATATATAGGATCACAATTGATTAAAGCACTTCATACATTTGTTTACTGTGTAGGTGTGCGTATTGAAAACCTACACGTACCTCCACCTGTGGTTTTACTGGCGTGGAATGTACCGCTTTGCACGACATTTTGTGAGCTCTTGCAAATCTTGTCAACGCTGAAAACCTCCTCACAAATCCTCTTGTTCGATGCAGCCATTACCCTGCCCTGCCCGTCTGTTTGACTGCACTGACATAGATCTTTATGGCCTTCTTCCTGCTGCTCTCGCTAGCAACTGTTGGATTATCGTGACAGTAGATTATCTCACTCGCTACACTGACACATCACTGTTACCCTCTGCCTCCGCACTGTAGTTCGCTATTTTTTGTTCTCAAGAAACTGATTCTTCGCCACGGTGGCACCAAATAACTACTCAGTGACTGCGGGTGCGTTTTGTTGTCCGACACTCTTGAGGCCCCAATGAAAGAATGCCGCTTCTATAACCGCACCACTACATTACCACCCTCAGACCAATGACCTGACTTAACGTTTCAACCGCATTCTGAGCGACATGCTGGCCATATACGTGAACAACACTCATTCCAACTGGGACCAGGTTCTTCCCTTTTCATCTACGCGCACAACACTGCGACACAGACCACCACTGAATGATCTTCCTTATTTCTTCTTTACGGGCGCGAGCCGACCTGCACAATGGTCACGCTTCTTCCTCACAGCGGAAGCTCACCAGCTTCTTCCTCAGCAGTGGCGGCAGAAAAAACAGCGTGACGTCGGCGAGGCTTCTTCGTATCCCCCCTGGAGTGGCTCCCTACGCCAATCCCCGGCCTTTCAAAGAAGCTGCTCGCTCGGTATGACGGTGCCTACCGAGTCCTTCAACAAACATCTGCCGTCAGTTATAGTTGAGGCCGTAGCGCCCTCAGCGGACTTTCGTCTCCGTAGATGCGAAAGAGTCCATGTGAACCGACTCAAGTCCTACTGTTTTCCGTCTGTACTTCCCTCCCGATAAGTCGCCAGGATGGCTCCTTCTCTACCCGAGGAAGGGGGGGGGGGGGTGACTGTAGTGTGCTATTATTCGTCGTTATAGCCAATGGCATGCATCGCGTGCTGGCGCGCCCAAGCATGAGAAAGTTAACCGCTCGCTTGGTGCTTGATTGTTGCCTACGCTTGACGCTCCGCTGCAAGTTCATCCGGAGCACCTAAGTCCATCTGGGCTTCCAGAATAAGCCCACGCCGACAACTTCAGTGATTTAATTAATTAGGCTAGTGTGCCCATCTGCGCTTATAACGCCTTAAACACATACCCTTTTGTAAACAAGAAGTGTACGATAGATGCAAAGCAATTAAAGTCATCCAGTAGTTGTCCATAGCATGTTAAAAATATTTTCGTAACGTAACAAAATGTATTGTGAATACCGGTATTAACATCGGATGTCGGCTTTTCCTGCGGCATACGCAGCTTTTCCTACTGTCACCGCATAGGGGTTTCTCATTGCGGTGCTGGCGCCGTACGCAGCATGGTGTCAGTAGATAAATTATCTAGTATATCGGACGTGCAAGCTGGGTTTCGCAAGGGCAGAGGAACTAGAGACCAGATTGCCAACCTTCGCTGGATCATAGAAAAAGCAAGAGAGTTCCAGAAACCCATCTACTTCTGCTTTATTGATTATGCGAAAGTGTTTGACTGCGTAGATCACAGCAGATTGTGGCAAGCTTTCCAAGAGATGGGAGTTCCCATTCACCTCATCTGTCTCCTCAGGAACCTTTATGAAGGGCAAGAGGCCACAGTCCGATTTGGGCATGGTGTTACTGATTAGTTTCCGGTTGAGAAAGGAGTGAGACAAGGCTGCATACTGTCGCCCTGCCTATTTAACCTATATGCTGAGTGCATCATGAGGAAGGCCGGTCTGGACGAGTCTTCAGCTGGAGTGAAGATTGCTGGAAAACGTATCAACAACCTTAGACATGCAGATGATACCACTTTAATGGAAGAAAGTGAAGTGGACCTCAAGGGACCTCTGATGCGGGTAGAAGAAGAGAGTGCGAAGGTTTGGCTTAAACTGAACATTAAAAAGACAAAGATCATGGCGTCTTCCCCTATCAAGTCCTGGAGCACCAAGGGACAAGAAGTGGAAGCTGTGACAGATTTTCTCTTTTTGGGCTCCAAGATTACCCCGGAAGGAGACTGCAGCCATAAAATTAGGAGACGCCTGCTTCTGGGAAAGAGAGCCATGGCTAGCCTTAACCGCCTAGTAAAGAGCAGATACATTACACTGCCATCCAAGATCCGTATAGCTCGTGCTATGGTCTTTCCAGTTGTTATGTATGGATGCGAGAGTTGGACTGTGAAGAAGACTGACCGTCGAAGAAATGACACGTTTGAATTGTGGTGCTGGCGGAGACTCTTGAGAGCTCCTTGGACGGCCAGAAGATCAAATCAGTCGATATTTTCGACCATAAACCCTGACTGCTCATTGAAGGATCAAATTCTAAAGTTAAAGCTCAGCTTCTTTGGTCATCTGATGAGAAGAGAGGAGTCGCTGGAGAAAGATTTGATGTTGGGAAAGGTTGAGGGTCGCCGGAGGAGGGGTAGGCAGCGAACGCGATGGTTAAATGGCATCCTCGAGGCACTGCAGATGAAGTTATGTGATGTTAGGAAGATAGTGAGAGACCGGAAAGCGTGGCGTGACATGGTCCATAGGGTCACGAAGAGTCGGAAACGACTGAACGACTGAACTGAACTGAAATTCTTTTCCCAATGTTGCTTGCTGGACTGAACAATGTTCGTGTAAATCTGCAGATGAGTAATATCTTAGTGCCAGTAAACAGCGCGTCGAGTAACTGAACTAGAAAGAGTGTGGTGGAAGGGGTATACTGTTTACGTCGATCTTGACAAGACAGTAATAAAGAGATTAACTGACTAATGGGAACTAAATTGCTGGTGTTCACGTTGTGGCGGGTAAATGCTCCTTCTCTTCTGAAAAACGTTCTGAAATTTTTTATGCTCGAAAAAGCTCCCGAAAACAGCTGCAAATATTTCGCTAAGCAGTAGGGGCTAGTCTCACCACCACTGATCAAAAATTCCATGATGTCGGTGTTACTGAAATCAACAAAAATGTCCGCTAAGGTCTTACCACCGAGGAATTTAGCTTTCAACGCTGGGGATGAACTGCGATCGTTTTGTAAAAACGGAAGAAGCGAAGCGTTCCATAGAGGGATAAATTTTTTAGAGAGATCTTCAGAGGGCGATGGCCCACGCCCAGAGCAGAACTCTTAAATCTGAACACTAGAGTTTGCAGCAGTTATCAGGGAATACATAAAAACAAGCATTTTTTGACACTTCACGCCACAAACTCTGAACTATCGGCGCACTGCGCGTTCAGTTGTTGCTGAACGTATAAACAAAAATATTTATTAGTCTAAACTGGCTTATTCTAGAGGTAGCGCAAACATTTCGCTTAATTTGTGGGAGATTTTAAAAAGCTATCCATACACAAAACGCAAAATCAAGCTAGCATTTCTCGGCATTGATATACCATTTTTCTCGTAGACACGATCTTTCTCTGCCTTCATTATTATTGTCCAATTAAAAACCTTCTGGGAGTTACACTCTCACTGTACTACGTCACGCGGGTCGGTGCGCTCGCTTCCACACTGCACGCCTAATCAAGTCTATCTTTTTGTCTGCGTAGAATTTTGAAAAAAAAAATAACATTTTGATCATGTAACCCTAAAGAAAACACGTACCTTTAAAAGCTCAAGTCTAGCATAAAACTCTCCAAGCATTGCACTTTGCACATGGCGGTGGTAGTTGGCGACTACTAGTCCGAATACGCATTAAATAGCAGCAATGAACCGCCGCCCTACTTTGCAACTTACGACGACGCGAGGCTGAGTACAAGCTGGGAGATCAAGTCTGGGTTTGGAGGCCGATTCACTGCCACGGACTTAGCGACAAGCCTTTACGACGATACTTAGGCACGTCAGTCTCCTTCACCGACTAAGACGATTGAACTACGATGTCGTTCCCGACGGCGCGACAGCGTCTCAGGGCGCCAGGCGTAACCACAAATTGTGCATGCATGGTGCACGCCTTAAGCCTTATTACGCGCACTACGGCTATTCTTGTTTACTTCCTATGTTTATGTTAATTTATGTCTCTTTATTTTGAAACATCGTGGCGATGTTTATTTAAAGGGGAGTAATGCCGCAAATATACGAAGCGAATCGATTACATATAGTTTGTTTTGTTCACGTCATTTCTCGCGAGAATTTGCCTTACAATTGTTTTTTTGTCGCCCAAGAAGCGCCGAGATGTATCTTGAAGATTCAGCCATTCCCGTGTGATTCTGTGATTCTGCAATGTTTGAGGTTATGGCCAGTCACCTTTCGCATTTTTATCTCAATCTTCCTTCCTAGCCTTTAAATTCAGTGCTGACACATAAAACGGGACTTCGTAGATCGACGATCACCGAGCAAGCTTGTTGCTATCGCCGCTTGCTTACTGCTTTTAGGGTGCAAGTCAGCGCAATAAAGAATTCTAAAATTGGCGCTCAAGCCTGCTCATTTTTTCCGAACGGCATTGCCACCACTACTTGACAATATGAAACTGTTGTTGTTTGCTTGGAGGCAACTCACAATTAAGCACGCCCAAACCAATGTCTTCTTTTCGGGAAACACCCCTGGTTTGACGCAACTATGAGTATCCTTATCGTGTATTGAGTCCTGTATTTCTGATATTGATGTGTTCCTAAATTTACATAGTAATCTAGCCCCGCTGTAGTGGATCGTATTATAGCCACGCAAGAATAATGGAAGAATGCAAAATAACAAACTTACTCCGAAGTAGTATCTTGCTCTCTGAAAAGTGAACCTTCTTGCTTCCTCGGCTTGAACTTGATATGCTCACAAGCATGTCGCAAAGGCATTGGTGGTAATTTAGGTATTCCGAAATTAATGCTAAAACAATAAAAAATACTGTCGCAGCGGTGCTCACGCTCGTTACAACCAGATTTAATTATGTTTATACAGCAAGCCCTTTTTTTCAAAGTTGTTCTGAAAAACAATCTCCGAGGAACAAAAACGAAGAATTTGGCATATATCATCTAGCCTTCAAAGGGGAGCGTTTAATTACCTTTTTGTTTTAATTTGGGGCCGGATTGGGTGAGTACCCATGGAAGCCACGCACAGGTGCATGGGCCTTACAAGCTATCTGGCAGCTTTGTGGCACTGTCCGTCATACAAAATTCCTCTCCGGCTCCGTGCGCAGCTGTAGTGGAATGAAAGCGGTTCAACAAAAACGTGGGGCATGCGACCTCGGTTGTCTGAGGCACACACTTTATACCGGAAATGTCGCATATTTGTCAGGATTCCATCCATACAGCAAGCTAATAGTTCCGCTTCTCAAAGGACAATTGCCAGATTATTTTCCAACTCCTGTGCCAAAAGAGGTGTGCTAACCTACACATTTGTAACCTGGCAAATTGATGCTGTATTCCTCAACTGTCAGAAAAATGTGGAGCTATGAATACCTCCCTAATCGATTCCATTTTCCACTGTCACACTGTAATCTACAAATTATTGTGGGCTTCAGGACAAGGCTAAAACCGCGAAAAGGTCATGTTTTTGTGATAAACGATCACCGTTTGAGATCAACATTACTGCTCTTAAAGGGTAAGCTCAAACGATTGCGAATCGTAAACGAAATCATGAACATTACGGCAACTGAATCTAAGGGCGTATAAAAGGGTTTAGTGATCTGTGGTGCAGATTTAGAAACGAAATGAGAACACCCCACGAAAGAAACTTTTTCAGGTTGAAATTTGGCGCCACTTTCTTCAATCTTGAGGAGCGGCGGGAGGCTGCGACATGACATCTCTACAAGCTCCCATTACGACAGCTTATCAATATAAATACCTGATCATAAAAAATACTCTTTTCATGTATTCTGGAGACATGGCACAAATAAACTTCTCTTTTGTGTGTGTCTTTCAATCTACCCTGAGGTTTTGTGACTCCTGACATGCAATACATGTGTCAAAGCCGGTACGTATCGCATCGAAGGGCATATCAACATCGTCCTTGTGGAGGTCATAAAAGCGCAGTGAAGCAGTTGACAGGGAACTCATTTTGAGATGGCACGCACTGCATGTTGTATGCCAGCATTGGCTCTGGTATTAGTCCTCGCATTCGCGGGGGCAGGATCAGGTAACGAAACGGAGCGTTTTTGGCAGGTAAGCTTCTTCGATAAACATTTTTGCCTGCTCTCTGTGGATTACAGACACAGTTTAAAACGTCTTTTTGTCTCTGTTCCACTGTAGGCATTACATATTCTTTAGTCTGGTCCAAGCTCCTGGGCAATACTGCGAAAGTAATTTCTGAAAGCCAACTGAAAAGGGATTTATTATTTATTTATGAATGAGTAATTATTAAAAATTAATAAAATTTGTAATTAACACAGTTGTATAACCGGCGGAATTTACTCTTCATTGTAATCTCCGTCACATCGTGGGATGTCGTCGCACCGCTAAATAAAGGCATGCATGATTTATTGGGCAAGTGCGTTTTGTTCTTGAGCAGTCACCACCTCAAAGCTTGAATAATTAATACTCTCGTTCTTAAATGGTCATCAACAGAGCGGTATATTAAATCTTTTTGTTCCAAGAGAGAATTGCAAGGAGGATATAGCAGCAGAATACAGGCAAGATTACCAATGAGTAGTCGTGATTTGAGGCTAGTTCAGGGTGCCTTTGCCCGCTTCACACCATCCTCATGAAGAACACTCTGACTGGCAAGGTATGCATGTCCTCGTCCAATGAAAGCGCAGGGTTGTAAAGTAGAACAGTGATTAGAAAGGAAAGTATTATATATGCGACTCAAGTGCAGCTGAGGTATTTGCAACTTTGATACGTTTCGAATAGACGGGTTTTCTTAAAAAAACATTGAGGAGCATTACGTTCAATGCAGAAACATTATTAACCACTATCTTGCAATACGGAGAAGTGCGATTCTCCACTGACAATTGCATTATTCTAGATTTGCGTATCTTTTTGAGATTTTTCTTCAATTCAGCTATCTACTTTCTTAATTTCACCGGCCTGCCGTATTTCCTAAGAAGTCCGTTTTCTTCTTCAATAGGAATATCGAAGACGTTCTGATCATTGTCATGTAGTGGTGACAATGCCATTGTCAACAAATGAGGAGGCGTCAACTTCACTTGAATAAACTCTTTATTGGGTTCACTGGGGCCCGCAAAAGAAAAAAGCAATCGGCGGCGGCGAAAGCAACAATCGTGTTCGACGGTCTCGTCGAATACAGAATGCCCGTCGATCACGTCAGCGCTCAATTTAAATGCAGCTAAGGTAAAGCCGCAAACTGTTACCAGCACAACGTGGAACACTGCAGTAACATACGCGAGTGGTCGGAATCTTCGAGACATATCTCGGCGCATCTTGCGCGACAAATAAACTGATAAAGGTGCGCCTCAAGACAACGAGTACGAACAAAGAATAGAAAATTGATCAGCGTGCCAGAATAAGTAATAAGGCCGCTTTCCGGTGGCTGTCGAAGAGAAAGAAGAAATAAAGATTTGAATGGGGGGGGGGGGGGGGGGGAGGACTGTTCTATCTCGATGTCCTGCAGATGTCAAGGTTTTTGTCTTCTTCGCATCCTCTCCGCTAAAGAACTTAATTATGTCTTTTTCGTCCTAGAAAACGCGGGTAATAGTTAGCTATACAGGGCAGGACGTCAGAGACCACAGTTAAACAAAGAAAACCTTATCTAAACCAGCGTTACATGTTGCTCTTACATGCATGTCTGCAATTAGCGATGCTAAATTTCCTCTTACTGTTTTTAGATTTCTATAACACGATTTCAGTATCAAATAAATTTCATTGTTTATAACCCATATGAGAGGTTGGACAGGAGTTGCATTAGCAAAACCTCAGTTGCCTTTGGATGTCGAAACCTAATGAACTGTAAAACGTTTAGTTAGTACAGGTGGAGTCGCCTGTCACCCTTTCGCCCCGCACATTTACGTAATGTAACATATATATGTAGTCGAAAATAGCAGATAAATGTTTGTTAATCAACGGCAATATATTGCGGCAGGATAATATTTCTCTCTGCTTTCTTTAAAAGGTTGTGTATGTCGAATGTTGCTTGCAAATTACCCTTCCTAAACCAGGTAGAACGAGAGGAAGGAGAGGATTTACACAGTGTGAAGGAGCACTGAACAAGGGTAAATGGGGTACGCCTCAGTTCGCAGGTCGAGCCAACGTTTCGACAAGTGGACCTGTCTTCCTCTGGGCAAAGCGACAACCACTGGCAGGGGTTTCAATACGCTTTTGCTTCGGAAGAAGAAAAGCTTGGAAGGGAAAAGTGGTGAGAAGAAAGTAGGTGTGAAGGAGTGGGTAGGGGAGGATGATAAGAAGAAAGTCGGTCATGGAGTCAGCAAAAAAGAAAAAAAATCAGTATGCATTTCTCAAAACTACAATACCGGGTAGATGATTAGTCACCACTTAAGTGGGTTTGACGCAGATACACCTTACAAAGGGACCGGCTTTGCAAAGGGCCCTGATAAGGCATATATCTAATGGGGACAATTTCTAAAACTTTCTGCACAGGGGGGTTGGGGGTGGGGGAGAGAAGCGCAGTCACAGGATAATAACAGCACAGTGAATCACAAGTGACACGAACAAAAAAAAAAACAAAAACAGATTCGAGGACAAACTGAAGCAACAAGTGATAAGGAGGAAATGTGTTTAGAGGAACATGTACACGTTATACTATTGCGGAAGAAAATAGAGTGTACATGCGTTATAAATAAATTCAGTACAACTAACGCTACGTGGGATTGTTTTCCCGAATAGTTATGATGCAGAGGGAATATACCTAAGGGATTGTAACGCGCCCTTAGATATATTTATTCCTGCTAGTTCCAATGTTCTAAATTTATGAACTAGATATGCCTCTCTATATTTTCTGTCCCTTGCAGATTTAAAGCCTGACTGGAGAATATATAATTTAACTTCTCCGAACTTATATTCTTTCTTATTGAAATGCTGGGAAACCGCTTTCGGGAGGTTTTTGCCTGCGTCTGCCCGATGTCCATTAAGCCGTATGTTCATTGGTTGCCCTGTCTCTCCGATGTACTGTTTATGACAGAAGGAGCATTCTAGAAGGTAGATAACGTTTGAAGGTATGCAGTTAAAGCCTGACTTTTTGTGAAAAGTGATATCGCTTGCATTACTTTTAACCATGATGTCATTTTGTTTATGACTGCATGTCACCCATCTAGGTCGAAAGCAAGGGTGTGGTTGCGTTGAATGCTTGTTGTCGAGTTTAGAATGTACTAGAACATCTCTGAGGTTTGTGTTGCGCTTGTACGTTACCCTTGGTGCCTCGGGATTCTTCAGGCCTTCTATACATGTTAGCAGTGAATGGTATTTCCGTCATTAGCTTTGATAGCCATTTTAAAACAACACTGTCAGGAAAAAATGGACGAACCTAACGACCAAATGGCCAAACTAATACTAACCGCGGACGAGCATCAAGTACTAAAAGAATTCGTGAAAAGGAAAGAACAAAAACTTCAAGTTAAAAAACAGCGTAAATTCATAAGGAATATGCTGTCGGTAGATAATGACACACCTTGGCAGCGAAGAATACCTTCTGCAGTTTCACAGCAACGACGGATATCATCTACTAGACAGGACATAGATAATAGCAACGTCATTGATGTTTCTACATCTCTAAGCGATAGTGAAAAACATATTCTAAGGCGAGGTCTAACCTTCTGCCCAACGAATAACAGTTTTAATGAATATGAACTTCACCGAGATAAAACTGAATTCGGAAGAATGCGTATTAAGAAATTCTTCGATGAAAATCCAAATAATGTACCGGAAGCCTCTAACTTACTCAGAGCCCCCAGCACATGGTTTCCAGATGAAGAGCGCAGCCTCGAACGGCTCCTATATATTAAATCCGTCTCAAAAGTAATTACTGAAAAAAAAAATCTAGATCGAAAGCTCAAAACCCTCTCTATAACTGAAAGAGCAACTCTTGACAGCCTAGCTTCTAGAACTGACTTAGTTATCAAGCCTGCAGACAAAGGTGGTAGTAGAGTGATTATCCTTGTTGAAAATTACACAAAAAGGCATATAGACAGCTTAACAACTCTTACCACTATGAAAAGTTAAATACCAATCCGACGAAACAGTTCAGTGAAGTCATCCTTAATAAAATAGATCTATTCGCCAGAGAAGTAATTACCGAGATGTGCTATAAATTTCTTCAGGCGTCAAACAAACAAAAAGCAGGTCGATTTTATCTACTGCCCAAGATCCTAAAGGTGTTCGCCGAAGCATTGTTTACCACAGACATACCACGAAGACCAGTTGTTTCTAACAATAATACGCCCAACTAAAACCTCTCAATATTCCCAAATCACCACCTAACAGACCACCAGACCCAGCTTCCTTTGTTTGAGCAGGACACACCTCATTTTCTCCGAATTATTCAGCGTATTAAAACACCACCAATCTTGCATATGATTGTATACTTTTCACACTTGACGTCGCGGCACTCTACATTAATATTCCTATCGATGAAGGTATCGACGCCATCTTCCAAGTATTAATCAACAACCACTATCCGCATGCCTCTGAAGTTTATCTCTCGCTCCTTAAACTAGTCCTAACTTTAAATTATTTCGAGTTGGATTCATCCTAGTATTTGAAGATATTTGGAACCAGCATGGGTACTCCACTCGCACTAACTTACGCGAATATATTCATGGGAGTTGTAGAATCCAATATGCTAAATTCATTTCCGGAAAAGCCCCTTACATATCTTCGATATATTGAGGATATTTTCATGATATGGCAGCATGGATCAGAATCACTGAAGTCGTTCGTCTCGCATCTAAATAATCATCACACTAGTATTAAATTCCCTTGTCAGTCGTTGCAAATAAAAGCGACTTTCTCAACCCCACGGCGTCAGTGGAAAATGGAAAGCTTAAAACTTCTTTGCACAGAAAGCCAACGGATAAGCAACAATACATAGATTTTAAGAGTCATCATACGAGACATTGTAAGCAAGGAATATTTGTAGGACAGGGCTTAGAAGAATATGTAACGATGATAATGTCTACCTAAATGAACTACATTCATTGAAAGCAACGCTAATCCCGAGTAAGTATCCCGGTAACTGTTAATCTGGCCCTCTTACTTTACAATGCAGCGCTGTGCTCAGGAAACGAGCGAAGGCCGACACTGAACGCCAGCCTTCTTTTGTAACTAAATACTCCAATGCCCTTCCAAACATAAACAACATTCTGCGGAAATACCATTCCATGCTAATGTGTAGTGAACGCCTGAAGAAAATATTTCCCGAGGTACCAAGGGTAACATACAAGCGCAACGCAAACCTAAGAGATATTCTAGTACATTCTAAACTCGACAACAAGCATCCAACGCAACCACACCCTTGCTCTCGACCTAGATGTAATTAAGTCGTGCAGTCATATAAAAAAACACACCACGGTTAAAAGTAATGCAAGCGATTTCACTTTTCACATAAAATCAGGCTTTAACTGCACATCTTCAAACGTTATCTACCTTCTAGAATGCTCCTTATGTCATAAACAGTACATCGGAGAGACAGGGCAACCAACGAACATACGGCTTAATGGACATCGGGCAGACGTAGGCAAAAGCATTCCGAAAGCAGTTTCCCAGCATTTCATTCAGAAAGACCGTAAGTTCGGAGAAATTAGATTATATATTCTCTAGTCAGGTTTTAAACCTGCAAGAGAAAGAAAATATAGACAGGCATATCTAATTCATAAATTTGGAACATTGGAACCAGCAGGAATAAATATATCTAAGTGAACCTCAGAATCCCTTAGGTGTATTCCCTTTGCATCTTAACTATTCGGGAAAGCTATCCCACATAGCGTTAATTGTACAACATTTATTCACAACACATGTACACTCTATTTCCTTCCGCAATAGTATAACGTGTACATATTCCTCTAAACACAATTCCTCCTTATCACTTGTTGCTTCAGTTTGTCCTCGAATCTTTTTTTTTTTCATGTCAGTTGTGGTTCACTGTGCGGTTATTATCCTGTGACTTTCTACTTCGCTCTCCCCCCCCCCCTCCCCCCACCATTTCAGATACTTTAGGAATTGTCCCCCTTAGATATATTCCTGGTCAGGGCTGTTTGCAAAGCCCGTAACTTTGTAAGGTGTCTCTGCAGCAAAACCGCCTAAGTTCTGAGTAATAATCTACCCGGTATTGTAGTTAGAAATACATATTGAACTTTTTTTGTTCACTCCATACTTGCTTTCTTCTCACTCAACCTCCCCTCTACTTCACACCTACTTTCTTTCACCCGCTTTCACCTCCCCAACGTTTCACATACAGCGACCTTACACCACACTTCAAACTCTCTAGGAGAGTATACCCACCACCACACAAATGACTAAGACAACAATATATCATTTGGAGGAAACTTCAAACGAACTCCTTCCCCAACCCGGCGGTTTACTCAGACACATTTCCGGACACCTTAAGCTCATCATGCATTAAGTGCGGAGAGAAAGCAGACCTTAATCATATCATATGGGATTGCTCAAAAGACCCGCCTCAAAAAGCTCTCATAGAAGCTCCCTCACTTGAATCCTGGGAGGACGTGCTGCGTAACGCGAGCCCCGATATACAATTGGGCGCCGTAAACCGCGCTGAAGAAGTCGCCGCAAGTCACCTCAGCGCAGCCTAACCTTTTTGCTTTGGGGCGAATTCTAACGCATTCACCAGCAACGAGTCGGATATTAGAAGAAACATTGACAGGAACATGATTATTGCGTGTTAGAAAAGGAAGGGGACCTAGTAAAGGGCCTCAGAGAACTCTAGTCATGAAAGAGCAGGAGAGTTACAGTTAGCGTAAACGAACTGCTAACAGTCTCTTGAAAATTCACAAGCCGAATTGAATACATCTCAGTGAAGACTCAGGAAGATCAGCGTGAGTACAAAATGGCTAAAGGGAAGTTTGTGAAGTGTCTTTTAAAAGCTAAGAAACTGTTGATTATACGAAATTTTGAAGCTTCTGCACATGTCCTGTAAATGTAAAACTTTGTGTCATGCTCTTGTCATCCCCTACCGTAACGACTTCATTGTTTTGAAGAAGTACATTTGAAACAAATGATCATCACCATTTCGAATTTGTTATTTAAGTTCATGCGTAGGTCATATAATGTCGCGTAAGGTCGATGCGAATGTTGTTTCTGACTCTCGGTGAGACTCAGCAAGGGGACTATAAGAAACTTCTTTTAAGGCGAAAGCCTTTCTAGACTCATGTTGAACTATATCCCGGGCGCGAGAGTTGTGCACGAGATGCACCGTATTCCGCGAGATTCCATGTGATGTGTTCTTTTCTGGTGTTCCTGCCATCTGCAATCCCGCTCTTGAACGCGCGCCAAAGAACGCCACGCGACAGGGGCGATGGTGTACCGTCCAAACTCACTCTTGCCTAAGAAAGTGTGGCAGATACTGCACCTTACATTTCCTGTAAGCCAATATGTAGCACTGCAATGAACGCCGATAACAGGCAAACGCTGAGGAGCAAATGATAGGAGAGGAAGAGTAGGCTTTCGACGTTGTCGTCTAACAGAGGTCGAAGAGATCTAATATTTGCATCCTCTTTGGGGCTCACCAGCCTTCAATGGTTACAATTCCGCCGAAAGCATGCATCAATGTTCGCCACAATCATTCTCATCAGGTAATATAGCTGCTTTCCAGCTGTTCACAACCTTAGTCAGTCCCCCCAAAAAATGGCATAGTTTAACAGTAATATTGTATGGCCGCCAAAATGCCTTCATGAGGTCTATTTGAATGGCTTAATTGTTGCACGTTTGCTCATGGGCACATGTTTGAACATCGGCTGATGGAGAGCAACTCAAGATATGTTAATGCACCATAGGAAGATTCCTCGACAAACTTTCGTTTTTCGAGGTAGCAGTACAATTCAAAAATAAAATGTTGACATAATTGCATCTTTGGTTTAAATGTTTGTTTTTCATGGTGAGCTTTTCATCAACGAAATGTTTTTAAATTCCCGATGCTTCACAACCGATGCTTCACAATTTGATTTCCAACCGATTCTGAAATGAATGATGTTGAGAAGTAGGAAGAAAGCCTGAAGGGAAGAGCACATTAGTATGAAGAATACGTTCTGCAACTTGTTCCTCTTCGGCTATATTCTCTTCTGTGAGCATTCTGAAAAGTTTTATTATAAAAGAACGCAACAAAAAATGAATGGCCGCTCCCATAGGCTGACGTTCGCGTAACTAGCTACTTGGTGGCCAGGGTAGGTAGTATCGGAGCAAAACGCCACCTTTCACTGCTAGCGGGATGCAGAATTTCAAATTTCTTTCCTGAATTAACGGAGAGAGAAGAAGCAGGAGGACAAACGGCACAACAACTAGCCTAACAGTTTGGGCTATGTGGCGAAAGTGCAGAAAGGCTCCACCGGAAAGGGGCCACCACGGAGAAAACCATGCGGGCAGCAACTGAAGAATGATGAGTTGCGCCGTTGTCGCGGAGAAAAGGGGTAGAGCCGATTTTTTTTTCATCTGTTGCGTGATAAAATCTAGGGGTACCCTTAAGCTCCGCTTTAAGAGTGAGTAGGTTGAGGCAGCGTATAGCTACCAGTCCACATATGGAGCGCCGCTTTGACCAAGACGTGTACAGCCTATGTCGAAAGTTAAGAGTCCAGGGCGTCCGCTTCTGAGCCGTGAAGTGGCGCTGATTTAGATTTACTTGAAGTTCTTCCCACTGAATTGGGCAGGATAAAAAATCTTCCTACCGTCTAGAGATTCGGAACCCTGGAAATGCGTTACAAGCAGCTCTAAGTGGCTCCGGAGAAGACCCTCTGGGCTCTACATTTTTGACAAAGACTGTATGTGCCTGCGTGTCCTAAGGGTAACGTGAATGCAATAGTTCTGGCAGGGTGATTCTGATGTCACGCTCCCATATAAAAGGAAACGCCCGAGTCGGCGTCTCCTGCCAAACGTAATGTCAGGCAACCGTAGATGCAATCAGTGTGTGGCCGTATCAACTGCCAGCTGCCGCCTGCCAGCTATGCTAGCGGGTGTGATGCGAAAGATTTACTGTGCAATTTTTCAGCTAGGGTCATCCCGTCCGGCAGCTTAACCTTCAATGAGCCAGAGGACGCAGTATGACTATATAGCTTACCTATGGTACCAACTGTGGTGTACGACCATTTGATCTATGGGCGTGGCATTTGACAGCAGATACAGAAAAAATTCACCTTCTTGGCGTTAGCGGCGTCTTCTACTACATAATTTTGGCACTACAGAAACGTCTACTCGTGTTTACTCCTAAACTTAACTGCAGAAAAAAAGAAAAACAATGCTTTCGCTTCGCGTAAAATATACACAGAAGGGTTAAATCTAAGTCTTTTTTTCGCTCACAACGCTTACGCCGACACCGCCGACGCCGAATGTTTTAGTGAAGAGGGCCTTTAAAGTTATACCGTCAATAAATGGGCATTTTTATGCCCCCATTCAGCGAAACCTCCGAATCGTGCAGTAGTAGGCTTTCTGAGCGCAAAAAATCACCATGCCTGTACCATGTCAGAGTAAGCACTTCACAAGGATTGTAGGCGTGGAGGTGGTTTCACTTTCTACCTGGTGTAGCAGCAACGGAACTCGAACACAAGGCCTTTTGATGCCGAGCCAGACGAGCTACCTCCAAAGCGTGCTGGCATCTTTGCACGGCTTGTGTAGAGCAATACATTAATCTATGCTCAAGTTGATGTTTAATGCGGACACAAGATAATATGTGGTACATTATAAATAAACACAATAAGCGTTCCCATAGAAAGAACACAGTTCTGGGACCTCCCTAACAAATTTTACCAAGTTAGCAATGGCAGCGGTAAGAACAACTTCACAAAGTAAAATATAGAACCTTATATCAAATACAAAGAACAAAGCCCAGGGTAAGAAAAACAATGGTAAAATCACAAAATAACCCAAATAGAAGTAACCTTAAACAGAACATATAAGAAAACACATCAAGTGTTATCAATGCGAAAAATAGAACCAAAAGCAATATCAATGCTTAAAGTCATTGCAGGCATTGTAAAAATATTATTAAATAGAAGTGAAAACGTGCCCAAACCTACATTTTGGAGGTAATCTTTTTACAAAGTATTTTTACTATGCATTAATGATATCAGACCTTAAACAAATGTAGAGACACTCGTGGTTTCATGTTCCGAGCGATGTTGTTCAAACCTTTGAATGATCACACTGCAACTGTTGTGTTGCCTTTGCATAATTCGGAAGCGTACGATCTGTACAATGATACAATAATACCACTAATACGGTACAATAATAATACAATGCACAAATGTACAAAATAGCTGCACAAACAAAGAGAGTGGTGAATGAGCGGGCATCAAATTCTACAAAATCAAGGACTGGGGCAAGGAACAGTTGTTGGGAGCCTACACCCTGATAGCATCTTGTGTTTGAATGTCTACCTTTCGTGTTCCCAAACTCTTTTCAACGTGGGATATCCGTTGTCTACGAACCACTCAAGGGAAGTTCGACGAAACATGGTGACCATGCCACCAGGTGTCATGCCGGCACCTGCTTTGGGGCACTCGAGAATGGTAATAGTGTCACGCGGTAGTGACAAGGCTGCAGGCGCGAAAGGAGAGGACAGACGTGGCCGCACTGAAATCAGCTCTTTATTGGGCCTACTAGCGCCCCCGGAAGAAATAAACTCGGCAGCGGCGAAAGCATCAACCCGTTCTCTAGTCTTCGAAGTAAGAATGTCTGTCGCATACGTCAACGCTGAATTTAGAGGCGGCGAATAAACACCTAGATAAAGCCGCAAACGGTGACTAGCATAGCCTGGAATATTGTCGAAACACGCGAGTGGCTGGAACCTTCAAAATACATCTCGACTCATCTTACGCGGCAAAGAAAGTGATAAGTGTTACCTCGGGACAACGAGCGTGAACAATCGAAAAATACAGAAACGATCCGCGAGCTGGTATCCAGTTATAAGGCCACATGCAGGAGGCTGTCGAAGAAGAATAAATAATATTTGAATAGCTTGCAGCAATAGGAGGGAGTGTATGCTGAAGGCTGGGTTCATGAAAATGTCAGAGAAAGCCTTAACTGCACATGTGTAAAAAATGTCTTTATGAAGCAATGTACCCGCGCGTACCTACAGTGCTAAGTTCATATTTTGCGTTACCGGGTACCGCCATTGTCGGTCAATCTATCTTTTTCCGTCAACTATCCTTCCAGACCTTGCAAACCAAATCCGACAGTCACAGACGCAGAGCACACTCCTACACTCTCCCCTGCTCATTCCGTATTATCCACAACGCCTCACTCCATTCTAAAACTTAAATGCTGCTTCTCACATCTCACCTTCAGTTTAAAGCTGCAAAATCTACCACCTGTTGTGGCTCCTAAAGAATGAACCAAACATGTTGCCTAACGTTATTACTTTTTGAAACAGAGCAGTAGAATCAGAAAAATCCACCCGAGTTTTCTTAGACGACTACGTGAAAGCAAGGCTTTATTTACAAAGCAACTTTACCTATATATTACCTGCTCACGAGTAGGCCGCAAAAATATTGACATGTACGATTACAATACAAGATAGAGCGAAATTTGAGCGTGACTCTAAGCTATACAAGACCTGGCGTCGTTTTTATCAGCAGCAATAACAAGAGAAATGCATACTTTATGACAACAGTGCACAGGGGTTTCGGTTGAGAAGCGTCACAAATAGGCCATTCGGAGAAGTTTTGTGAAGACCAAATACAGCGCAGTTCCTGCACTTACAGTTGAGCAATGACAGCTATAAGCAAATTGGAGAAGTCGGAAAACTGGAGAAATCGGAAATGGTTCAGAGTGTGTTTAACAATATCTACGAGAATAATTATGGTGTAAATTCCTGTCTTCTATTTTTAGTTTTATGTATAACTATTATCCTTTAAGAAATCACTTTATATTGTCACGGACAATAGGGCTAGACGTGCCTAAAAAGACAGGGAGAAGTTGTTGTTGTTGTTGTTCCCCTCTAATTTGATGGCACCTACCCACACAGGGGGATCGGCCAAGAATTGGGGTGCAGAGATATTAGATTTTGAGATGTATAACTACATCGCAAAAAAAATAGAAATAAATGCTAGGGAATAGACAAAAAAATGTAAATATGAAAAACCAAAATAAAAAAGAGTAAGTACTAACGCACGCAGTAGGAGAATACTGAGATTTATATGTACAGATTAAAAATTCAAAGCATATTAGCAAGGTAAACGTTTTGTTTGTGTTAAGAAGTTTTGAATGGCGTTAAAAACAGGCCTGTGGCTGTACCCAAGCATGGTGGCACCAAACGATAATAAAATCCGGCTACTCAAATTAAGACCCAGCTGTTGTAACGGCTTCTCTAAATACCGTTTTCTCATCATGGTAAAATGGCGGCAAAAAATCAAGAAATATCAAGGGAGAAGTTGTACCAGCAGCCAGCGTTCCACACAGAGTGGCCGAGCAGACTTCAGCGTCTTTTTTTACCAGGCGCCAACTAAGAATTTCGGGAACACCAGATGGCAATTAATTTGGTATTTCCTTTGAGTGCTTTGAATGCATGCCATTACATCACCTCTGTTTGTCCGTTTGAGAGCGAAATAATGTTTTATTTCATTGCCTGTATGTTCTATGTACGCCACTCTCCCTAGGGCCCCCGCTTCATGCGGGGGCCCTAGGCTTCATGCGGACAACGTGCACCACTTCGGAGTGTGGTTGCCGAAGCGAGGGCTGCACAGTACCCGCTGGAAGACCTTCGTATGGGTCTTTCATGACACACACAGAACTTCTTAAGATCCAAAGTAATGCGACATTAGTTTTTCATATAAGCCGGGCCGGCGCATCGGAGTTTACACCCAAACTTGCTCTCCAGGTTGGTATGTCACGTGTCGATGACGAAAGTTTTAGCGACGCGTTTCCTTGCCCTGCTGTTGCTGAATGTGAATGCGAGCAAGTTAACGTGTTCCTCGGCGCGCTGAGCAAACTGTTCGGCGTCTGGCGTGAGAGAGAAATAAAGATGATCATCTGCAGTGCAGCACGGAAGCATGGCATCCAAAATCGTCTGAACGTCACGTCCGTAGAGCAGGTGAAGTGGCGTAAAACGCGTCGTCTCTTGGATGACAGTGTTGTAGGCATTTGTGACGTACGGGAGACTCTCGTCCCAGGTATTGTGCTGGGAGTCTATGTACATTGCAATCATGTTCGCGATCGTTTTATTGAACCTCTCCGTGAGGCCGTTCATCTGTGGATGATAGGCCATGGTTTGTCCGCTTGTCCGCCAGAGCTTGTCCGTTATTCTCCTCTCTGTTTGTCCCAAGTAGCCGCTCTGTTTTTTGATCTTGCCATTGTTTTGCGATGGCTCGTGTGATTGAGCTCAAATACGTCGTGCGTAAGTTGTGCCGTAAACGCCGTGCCTCGATCGGTCATGACTTGGGACGGTGCGCCATTCCGCAACACGATTTGCTGCATAAAAAACTGGGCGACCTCAGATGACGTGACACGCTTCACCCGCTTGGTTTCGGCATACCATGTGAGATAGTTGGTCGCGACTGTAATCTATTTGTTACCGACCGATGTCAGCTGAAATGGGCCGATAAGGTCGATGCCGATTTGATTAAACGGCGTCTGCTGAGGCGCAATAGGTTGGAGCAAACCCGCTGTCTTGAGAGGCGCGGTGCCTTTCGACGTTGGAATAACGACAGCCTCTGATGTAGCGACGAACGGCGTCAACAAGTTTAGGCCAATAATAGGCTTGACAAACACGGGCGGGTGTGTGTGCCAAGCCCAAGTCCCCAGAGATTGGCTCATCATCACAAGCAAAAAAGATATCGGCTCGGAGGTCGATCGGCACTACGAATAGGTACGCTCGGTTAACAGTGCTGGAGTTCAGTTTGAATAGAACGCCATTTTCGAGTCAGAAAGCAGGCATGTTCCGAGCAAATTGGAGAGGGATATCAGCAGCGGATGAGGTTAAGAAGTTCGCAAGGGTCAAGTGAATGCAGCTAGCACAGAACCGGGTTAATTGGAGAAATATGGGAGAGGCCTTCGCCCTGCAGTGGGCATAGTCAGGCTGATGATGATGCTGAGCAGCTCGACCTTCTAGGTAATCAATGACAGGTCGAAGATCCGGGTCGGCTCGCTGTCGGGTCATTACGTGTGAAGCACTCACCCGTCCAAGAAAACCCCTCTCGTCGTCCGTGCTCTCATCGACTAAACCGACGGGTGCGCGCGACTGGGCGTCAGGATCTTCGTGCTTCTGGCCAGATTTATACACAATGGTATACTCCAATTCTTGGAGGCGAAGGCTCCATCGAGCTAGGCGCCCCGATGGGTCGCGGAGGTTGGCCAGCTAGCACAACGAATGATAGTCGGTGACCACTTTAAAAGGGCATTAATAGAGGTAAGGCCTAAATTTCATGGTTGCCCACACAACCGCAAGGAATTCCTTTTCCGTAGGGGGATAGTTTGTCTCAGCGCGGGAGAGCGTGCGGCTGGCATACGCGATGACCTTTTCGACGCCTGCTTAGTGTTGAACGAGTACAGCGCTGAGGCCAATATTGCTGGCGTCGGTGTGGACTTCGGTGTCAGTGTCTTCAAGAAAGTGCGCAAGAACAGGGCTCGTTTTCAGTCGCCTGCGCAGCTCCGCAAAAGCCTCTTGTTGCTCGGCGCCCCACAAGAACTGTGTATCATCGTGCGTGAGGCGAGTCAGGGGGGCGGCAACCTTGAAAAAATCGGCGATGAAGTATCGTTAGTACGCGCAGAGACCCAGGAAGCATTTCAAACTGTTCTTGGTTGCAGGAACGGGGAATTAGGCGACAGCAGAAGTCTGGTCGGGGTCTTTCCTCACACCCGCAGTGCTCATGAGATGACCAAAAAACTTCAACTTTTTGTAGCCAAAGTGACAGTTCTGTGGCTTGAGTGTTAAATCATCTGACCGATGGGCGTTTAACACTGTGCGCAGTCATTGAAGGTGTTTGGCAAAGGTTTCAGAAAACACGACGATATCATCGAGGTCAACTAAACAAATTTGCCATTTGAGGCCAGCGAGGACCGTGTCCAACATGTGCTGAAAACTATTCTGCGAGGAACATAGGCGGAAGGGCAGCTGTTTAAACTGATACAGACCACCTGGGGTGACAAATGCCGTTTTTTCCCGGTACCGGTCATCGACCTCAATCTGCCGGTACCCGCTCTTTAGGTCGATTGAGGAGAAGTATTGGGCGAAACGTAGTCTGTCGAGTGAGTCATTGATACGAGGCAGCGGGTAAACGTATTTTTTAGTGATGTCGTTCAATTTTCTATAATCAATGCACAAGCGAAGGGTCCCATCATTTTTCTTTACCAGCACGACAGGGGACGCCCATGGGCTGTTGGAGGGTTGGATGATACCATCACAAAGCATCTCCTAAACCTGTGTCTGATTCGCTTCACGTTCCATCGCTGAGATGCGGTACGGCTGCTGGCGTATAAGGCGGGCATCTTCGGGCGTAATTATGTCACAAGAGGCGTTTGCCGAATTTTTATGAGGTCACGAAACAAGCTCTGTATTATAGGAGGAGAGAACGGAGTTCGCACTGCCGTGTTTCCGAGAGATCTGTACAAATATCAAGACGGTCAAGTGATTGGCGCACATTTTCAACTGCACCGAACGTAAAACATTCAGCGACGTCCGCTAAGCAGTCGACGAAGGCGATTGCTGTAGCGCTGAAAAGATGACGGGGTTAGTTCTAGAAGTTAGTCACCAGGAGCTCAGATTGGCCGTTACGGAGGTGGATGAGACTCCGCGCCGACATGATGCCGTGGGTGAGCAAAAGGGATGGATTGCCCTCAGCGACCGCCGTCCCTTCACCGTAGTTCGTCGCAGGTAACAGTCACAAAAACACTGAAACGTGGCGGAATAGAAATACTCTCGGCGGCAGTTAGAAGGGCGGCGCGACGATGCTGGCGATTCTCGGTGTCAGTATCAGCAGCTTTCTCGGTCGAAAATGTCACGGTACGCTTCTGGAGGTTGGTAATGGCTCCATACTCCCGGAGAAAATCTGCACCAAGGCTACAGTCGCGGGAGCCGTCAGGTATCACGAGCCAGCTGACAACAAACGTGAAGTTGCGACTTTGGACTCTCACTGTGCACTGACCGCTCGGAGTCACGACGTGTCCGCCAATGGGGCGAATCTGCGTGCCAGACCATGGCGTCATTACGTTTTAAGATGCGCCGCTAGCTTCTCACTTAAAATCGAAAAATGAGCGCCAGTGTCTACCAGGGTGCTAATCTTTTAGCCATAGAAGACCACAGGTATGTCCAGTGAGAATGTATCTTCACGAGTACGAACGGTCGTCAGGGCCGTCAAGTCGCGGTCGCTCACAGGTCTGGTTGTCGGGGGGTCTTCCTCGCGTCGTTTCAAGCGGCCTCGCCTCCGCAGGTCGCTGTCTTTAGTTTTCCCGACGCGGACTAGGTGCCCAATGCTGCGCCATCCAGGAGGAGCTGGGCTGAGACGATGGTTGACGTAGAGACGGAGAGCGTGACTGTCGGTGGGAAGCTGGCGCCATGTGCTGCTGGGATAAGTATTCCTCAATCTCATAAGGTCGTTGGCCGAGTCGAGGGGGACGCATGTTGATGGGAAATCCGTGCAGTCCTAGGTTTCGATACTGGCACTGGAGATACAGATGACATGGTGGTGATTTGGGGCGCGCCACAGGTCCGACTTCCGCTAGGGTGGTCGTCGGTTGTCGATGTACGACTCAGCTTGTGCATAATAGAGTGAGCCTTGCTCGGGCCGCTGTAATGGCATCGTAGTAGGCGCAGGGCGTCGCAACATATCTGCATGCGTTGGACGAGGGTACGCCGCGGGAAAAGGTTCTGGATCAGCAGATGGTACCGAAGGCCTTAATGCTTGAAGCTCTTCGCGAACAATGCCAGCTTTAGAGTCGAGCATCGGCTGGGGAGCACCAAAAGCGTTTGAAGCTCTTCGCGTAAAACAGAGCGGATGATGTCCGAAGATTCTGGGTTGCCCCGAAGGCTGAAAGCGGCTCCGCTACCGAAGCGGTGAGTACCGGTCTGTCGTAGGTTGTAGACCGCTGCTGGAGCATCTGCTCGATTGTGACAGCTTCCGCAAGAAACCCGGCAACCGTGCTCGGTGGATTACGTACGAGAGCAGCAAATAGTTCTTCTTTACCGCAGCGCATGAGGCGGCGCACCCTTTTGTCTTCGGGCATGGCCGGGTCTGATCGTCGGAAGAGCCGGGTCATGTCCTCCACATATGTGCTTAAAATCTCATTCAGCATCTGCATTCGAGACTGTTAGGCCCTTTTTGCATGTTCTCGCCGATCCGCGCTGATATCGGTCTCAAAGATGCGTTGGCAGAACTCGCGCCGTGATGTTGGGGCGGCTTCTCGGTTCTCGTACCACGTATGAGCCATCTTCCAGGCTGAAGCAGACGTTTCTAAGCTTGGCGGCGTCGTCCCACTGATTGAATGAGGCGATCCGTTCAAACTGGATGAGCTAGTCTTCAACGTCTTTGGTTTGACTGCCGTGGAAGGGCTGAGGCTATTGTGGGTTCTGCAATGTGTAGTAAACTGGAGCTTTCATGGCAAGTCGAGGGGCGACTTCGGTGCTAAACTCCAACGACCCGTGCTCAGGGGGCAGGCCTTGATTCCTCCGGCTAACACGGTGCACAAGGGTGTCGACTGGCACAGACGTTAAGTCCTCACGGCGCAGAGGTGTGCGGGACATATACTGGGATCGGGACCCAGCACCTCCACCAAAATATGTCATGGACAATAGGGCTAGACGTGCCTTAGAGACAGGGAGAAGCTGCACCAGCAGCCAGCGTTCCGTACAGAGCGCGCGAGCAGACTTCAGCGTCTTTTTTTACCAGGCGCCAACTAAGAATCTCGGGAACACCAGATGGCAATTAATTTGGTATTTCCTTTGAGTGCTTTGAATGCATGTCATTACATCACCTCTGTTTGTCCGTTTGGGAGCGAAATAATGTTTTATTCCACTGTCTGTATGTTCTATGTACGCCACTCTCCCTTGGGCCCCCCATAATGCTGCATCGCGATATTTTGAAGGAAAGAAAATAAAAATTACCAGAGGGTTAGCATAGTTAACGTTGGTATACAGGAAAAGATTCACAACATTGTTACGTTTGGTAGAACTCTTTATTCCAAAATGGAGAAGCCGCAATTGCTCCGCGCTCATATATTCTAGCCGCAGCTGATGTCGGCAGTTTCCATCAGCGATGATGTGACGTAACGTCTGTCACGTGACCAATCACATGGCTCCGCCCCATTGATGCTCAAGCAAATCATATTTGAAAAGTCATTGGAAGAGCAGAGCTCGAATATCAAAACAAGGGCAAACGTCGAGTTCGTGATATCGTGGTGTGACACCAAAGTGATTCACAAGCTTCGGCTGAAGGACTTAGCTGTGGTGAGGCATAGGCATGCATGACTTCGGCCTTGGTGAAGGTGAAACTACCAGACACGCGTAGCGTGTCTTTACTTCGCTTGTTAAAGTTTCGCTTCAATAATGAAGTTCTGATGCGGGGTCTGAATCGAGTTCACTTAAAGACGCTGCGGTTGTCAGCACGCTACCCCAGAACCAGCGAAAACTACAACAGCACCAGGAGTATAAGGTGGAGGCGCTCCGCCTATAGCAGAGAATTCATGGCTACGAGTCTGTGCATGGGCCTACGCGGCTAGGAATAAATTCTGAAACCGATAGCAGCATGCCGGTCATGGATAAAGTTGAAAGGGGTGATATCTCAAAGCTAGCTCAAGAATATTTTGCGAAGCTTGATGAACTATGTGAAAAGATGGGGCACCTGATAAGGCGCCTTGTACAAATTTTGAACATGGCTTCGATTCTCTAAATTTGAAATAGTTTAGTGGGGCGGACAGTGCACTAAGTGGCTCACAAACATTTTGCTTTTCAAGCGGCGGCATCGCGCATTGACTGCACTCAATAGATCATAAATCTGCACGTTTTGAATCAATTGTAAAACGGCCTTTGAGTGGCTTTTGTGGCTTTGTATACTTGCAGTATGTTCGGGAGTGCGTTTTTGGAAGGGTAGGGAATGCAGCACCTTGCATCTATATTCGTCATTATATCGTTCCTGTGTAGCACGTCCTTGTTTAAATAAAGACCACACGTAGCGTCGTGAAATCACCAAAGTGATACGCACTTTCCGTCTGACGAATACATTTTCGTAAACATAAAAATGTGCCGAACTCTACTGCTAAACAAAAATCAGTGTGGCTTTATATTATTTCCCAGATGATAGCAAGCCTCCCACATGCTGCCGGAATATACACTTCCATAGAGGATCCGACGCTGCCATGCGTGACTGCTCTCAGGACGGACATGGATCTGCAGAAAAAAACGGCAACCTACCTTGTACACTTAAAAGGACTTAACGGAACCGAAGAGTAAGATACAAAACATTCTACAATTGCCCTCTAACATCACAACGTTAGCTGCTGTAGGTGTACACTGTGCACAGAATTACAGAATCCAAGCAATAGTAACATTCTACTTGTTTTATTACTTTCGCACAGCGACGTAATGAAGGAGTCAGTC
This sequence comes from Amblyomma maculatum, assembly GCF_055883805.1. NCBI lineage: Eukaryota > Metazoa > Arthropoda > Arachnida > Ixodida > Ixodidae > Amblyomma > Amblyomma maculatum. The sequence goes on along the minus strand of NC_139344.1, from coordinate 452,532,246 downwards.
AATTGATGACCCCATAAAAATGTGATCCGTGCCCTTTTCATGACCAACCAGAATAACGGTCACTGAAGTGAACGGCCGTCAAGATAATTCCAACTCGAAATTGCGATTTTAATATAGGAATAAATACGGACTACCAAGTCAGGTTTATGTCCGGAGCGAGCGTAGGCGACATGAAGGTATTGTAAATGAGGCCTGCCTCCGTATGATCAGTGTCAACTAAAAGCAATATAGTTCGCTGAATCACCTCGACATTGAACATCATGGGCAAGAAGAATGCCCCACCCACCTCCCCGCAGTGTTAATTGCTCCTTTTTATTAATCTGATAAAGGAGCGAGAATAGAGCCAAAGTATTCTCTAAAAGCGTTCGCATGCCTCATTTACGTTCAAATGATTCTGGAAGCGAGGCCGGTTTTTGCTTATAAAAATCATTTAAATACATTGTTTCACTATCGTGTTCTCCGCATACATTTCGTTTATCATATTTACTTCCATTTTCAAAGATAAGCATAACTACGATAAGTACTCCGCTAGACCACAGCTACAATATTTACTGCAGTTTCGCTTTATTCACTCGAAGTGAAGGAAAGGAACTAACTTCTACATGACCATCTTCTTTGCAGGCAATTCCTCACATACGATTACTCAGTGGCTACACCTGATGTTCCTAATAAGGCTACCCTCGTGGTGGACAAAGGTAAAACAAAATGGCGTAAAGTCTTCGTTGAGCACTTTCAATGAGCAGCATTGGTGGGAGGTTCCTACTTTGGAAAACATGCACCGATATGACTCAACCCAATTCACTGAAATTCTTTCCTCTAATGGGTTTTCCAACCCATATTGAGCTTAATATATTTTTATTGTTGGTAGATATTGCAGGTCGTGTTATTCCACAAAACAACAATAATGATCAATGCATTCAGTAGAGAATATATAAAAATTTCCGAAATAAATAACAGACAAAACCGTAGTTAAAGCCCTCACCGTTCGTGACCCACAACGCTTTAGGCAAAGGCTGTACGCATTTAAATTTTAAGGTATAAATTGCGCTCGGTATCAACACGTGCACATTCGAAACTTTGATCGGGAGAAAATGATGTGTTAAGAGGGGATCCATGCACTGGTAGCTAGCAAGGCCGAAGCGGTGGTCACTTAAAGTGTAGAGATGTAGTCCGCAAAAGCCCTTCCTCTTTCTCTTCTGCTCCCTCGTTATAATGGCACATACTCACAGTAGGGAAATGGCCAGAATTCATTTTGTGACATAATGTAATTGCTAAGGTTGATTTGACTTCATGCTACATAACCTAATAATTAGAAGTTGGTGTTGCTGAAATAAAGTGAAATTTTGAGGCGATAGTAATAGAAAACAATGTGAAAAGGATTAAAATTGTAAAATAATAAAATAATAACAATAAAAACTACAATTAAGACAGATCAGCGCTAACACACAAATCTTCCAGTAGCAATAATATAATTATGAAGTAACACACACACACAACGGCGATCTATCCGCTTAATTGAAACTTCTTCTTTACAATCTGGCCCCCGCAGAAAAGAGGAGCCATCCTGACACCTCAAGGAGACGAAAGGATAGCGGGATCGTGATAAATTAAGGCTTCAAACTGTCGACGTGAACAATCTATCGTCCGCGGCGGCGAAGCTCGGTGAAAGCGGCTAGCGGTTCAACTAGGTAATTGACGGGAGAAGTCTGTTGGAGTCCTAGATAAGGTCGGTGGTACTTTGCAGTAAACTTGCTGGTCAGATCTCGTGATGTCGATGGGACCCAGAGCTATACTTGAGCACGGGGAGAGAATTGGTGGACAGAGGGGCTGCTGTCGCTATGCGCTTTCTTTTCGGCTTGCTCGTCCGAAGTAAGCAAGCTAGCTGGCTTGAGACATTCTTCAACAGGCCTGGCAGCTGCTTAAAGTGATTATACTCTGAGATATCAAGACGGTAGGGGAGAATGGTGTCGAGTGGAGACTAGGGTTCATGCCCGTAAAGCAGAAAAAATGGCCAGAATCCGGTAGTTACTTGAACGGCGGTGTTGTAGGCATAGGTTATAACTTGGAGAACTTTGTCCAAATCGGAGTGGTCAGAGGCGATGTATTTGAACATCACGTCACCTAGTGTGCGGTTAAAGCGCTCTGTGAGGCCGTTGGTTTGAGGGTGATACGCGCTGGCTGTCCGGTGGATAGTCTGATATTCACGTAGGAGCGCTTCGACAACCTCGGATAGGAAATATTTGCCTCGTTCACTTAGAAGTTCACGAGGGGCCCCGTGCCGCAGAATGAAATCATGGACACAAAAGGACGCGATATTGGGTCTGGTGGCATCCTGAAGTGCTGCTGTCTACGCATAGCGAGTAAGGGGATCGACAGCCGCTATGATCCAACGATTTCCTGCAGATGTATATGGCAGACGGCCATAAAAATTAATACCAACACTACCGAATGGCCCGTATGGGCACGAAAGATGCTGTAGTGGAGCATACTAAAAGAGAGGAGGAGGCTTGCGACGCTCGTAATTGATGCACTAACGCACATACATACTGACGAAGGTATACATACCGCGGCAGGAAAAGCGCTGTCGCAACCGTTCATAAGTCTTAATTAGACCCACATGGCCACGTGGCGGATCGTTATGGTAAGATGCGCAGACATCACTACGGAGGTGGCGAGGCGAACCCAGAAGCCACTTAAAGCCATATTGCATACAATTGCGTCGATAGAGGAGAGAGTTACGAAGGGCGAAATGCTGCGCTTGACGACGAAGGGCGCGAGGCGCCAGGGAAAGTGACGAGTTCGTACGAAAATTGATTAGTGATGCTAGCTATGGATCCTCGCGCTGTTCTGATGGCATGCCGTCGATGGACAGGGAAGACAAGGCGAAACTGGAGGCAGGGGACAACGGAGCGTCAGGCGGCACCGGCGAGTGAGATAAAGCATCTGCATCGGAGTGCTCGCGCCCTGTGTGATGGATAACTCGGATATCACACTCTTACAGTCTGAGCAACCAGCGGGCGATACGGCCACTGGGGTCTTTTAGAGAAGACAACCAACACAAAGCGTGGTGATATGTAACAACGTCGAATTTTCTGAAGCGCCTAAACAATAGCCAAGCATTCTGCTTCTGTCACTGAGTAGTTGGCCTCGGCCTTGGTCAACGTTCGACTTGCGTACGCCGCAAAGTATTCATAAACAGCAGGTTTTTGTTGAACAGCGCCGAGTTCAGCGTCGCTGGCAGCGGTGTCCACTTCGGTAGGAGCAGCCGGGTCAAGATGGCGCAATACGGAATATGAGTTAAGTATCGTGTGCAATTTAGTAAAGCAGTATCGCAAGCCGGCGACTAGGCAGAAAGATCGTTGTGAGCGCTGAGAAGTTGCGTCAGAGGGCCAGTGATGGTTGCAAAGTTTCGAACGAAACTCCTGGAATAGGAGCATAAGGCAATAAAGCTGCGTAATTGCTTGATGTTGGTTTCGGGAACTGAGCGACAGCGCGGAGTTTAGATGGATCAGGAAGGGTGCCATACTTGGACACTGATTGCCCTAAAATAGTGAGCTAGCGAGCTGAGAAATGGCCATTTTTCAGATTGAGCTGCAGACCGGCGTCGTCAAAAGAAATTGCAAGACAGTTTCAAGGCGAGTTAGGTGAGTCGCGAAGTTGGATGAAAATACGACGATATCATCCAAGTAGCAGAGACATGTGTACCACTTCAAATAGCTGATAATATTGTCCATCGCGCGTTGAAAGGTGGTGGGCGCGTTGCACAGGCCAAACGGCATGACGTTGAACTCGTAGGGCCCGTCGGCAGTAACAAATGCTGTCTTGGGGCGATTATCATTAGCCATTGGAACTTGCCAGTAGCCAGAACCTAAATCGATTGAAGGAAAAAATGTCGCTCCAAGCCAAGTATCCAGCGCGTCATCTCTGCGTGTCCTTATGGTGATTGCACACCGACTCGAATTGACCCGTCTTTCTTCTTGACTAAGCCGACCTAGGACGCCCAAGCGTTAAAGGAAGCCTGAATGACGCCCCTACTAAGCATCTCGTCGATTGCTCATCAATAATGCAGCACTCTGAGGCTGATACACGGCAAGGACATTGGCGTAATGGAGCGTGAGTAACAGTATAGATGTGGTGAGCAACAGTTGATGTACGACCCAAGGATGGCTGCTGGATGTGAAAGGAAGCTCGGAATAGGTTGAGAACGTCCAGGAGCTTGGCGCTGATCTGGAGCGAGAGCACTGTCGATGGCGTTGTCGAATGCAGCCAGAGGTTATGAAGGTACGAAGAACGAGGTGGGATAAGGGCACTGCCGCTGTCGGAGATTGTGTCGGCACAGGGGGAAAGAAGCGGCCGGACGGTCACAAAATTTTCTGATCGAACAGGCTCGGCATGCCCAACGCACTCACTCTTTGCAACGTGAGTGGATAGAACGAATCATTACTAATGGCTAGGTCGGTGCGGCCGCATTGTACACTAAGAACGGCGCAGGGCAGGCGACAGCGTCGCGAGACGAAAAGGGAAGATGGGGTGAAGAGCACCGTAGTCTTGAAGAGAGGCACAGTTTATAGGCACAATCGCAGTAGATGAAGGCTGATATCAGTAGCTTCCGCAACGTGGAATTTGGCTTCCCCAAGAACGTTAGCGGCGATCGGTGCGGTGACACAGCGGAGAAAGATCTACTTCGGCACCAGCGCAATGATTTACGGCGCGATTGCGACACAAGAAGTCCCACACTAAAATAATGTCACGGAAGTAGTCGCGGTGAACGATACAATCGATGACGTAGAGGACGTCCTGAGTGGTGACTCGAGCCGTGCAAGTACCGAGCGGTTTGATGTGCTGAGCAGTAGCAGTGCGCAACGAAACCTCATAATACGGCAGAACAACTTTTCGTAACAGGCGGCACAGTCTAACGTCAATAACGCACACGGCAGCAGTGGTATCTACAAGCGCAAGAGTACAAACATTATCAATGGTATGTTCGATTAAATTGTTCGGTGGCGAAGCAGGACTTTCACTGGTCGACGAAAACTCAGTTCTTGCCTGCGGAACTGCGTCTAGTTATTTTCCGGCATCGACTAGGTAGAGCGACGACGCATCGATGACGGCAAGCGGCGACGCGGAGAGGTTGCACGGGGGTTGTGCGAGAAGCGGTCAAAGTGGGACGAGGGCTGAGGCGGCGCACGGGATGGGGACTGTGGTAGCACGTAGGTGACCGAGCTCTTATCGAAAGCGCGCAGGGGCCGGGCGACGGAGGCACAAGGGTATGACATGGCCAGGGAGATCACATGCAAAAGAAAAGGGGCCGGTTATCAGATGTGCGCCAAGGGCGTAGAATAGCTGGCGCACGGCACTGAGTGAAAAATACCCACTAAGTCGAGCCATAAAATGGAAAAGGCGTAGGAGGGGGTGCTCTTGCGGCAACCTACGCATAAGTCCGTTCAGTGGGTCCCGGCGTCGGGACAGCGTCGGCATGAATGAGCGGGGCTATATCAATGGAGCAGTATGATGCTCCATTGATATAAGCTCCGCTCATTCATGGTTGTCGGGAGGGGGGGGGGGGCGGAAGTGCGTCGGCAACTTGTTTCTGAATAACGTGGCGTTGGTCGGAACCAGGTGTGAGCTGAAATGCGGAACGTTTGGAATTAGCAATAATTGCCGTGCAACTTCTTCCCGTACGAAGTCTAATTTCTTGAATAAGTGTGGAGCTGACAGTGGGATCAGACATAGCCGGGATTGTGGCTTCAGGTTGTCGACGGGCGATGTCTTGGCGACGAAGGTCGTCGTAACTCTGACACATCGTGACAACATCACTTACCGTGCGGGACTCTTTTGCCATGAGAATGTCGAATACGCCTTCGTTGATGCCCATCATGATGTAGCGAATCTTCTCGGCTTCAGTCATCGATGCATTTACACGGTGACACAAATCTAAGACGTCTTCGATGTAGTTAGAGAAAGTTTAATATTAATTTATGTTTTTCTTTTTGTAGCCTCAACATAATATATGTCTGCTACACCCGCTCGCGCAAAGAGTATTCGGTGCGAAGCTTGCGGACCGCAGGGCAACCGAAGACATCCACAAAGCGAAATTTTAACGAGGCCCAAGTTGGAATGTCAGCCTCGTGATATGCGAACCATAACTTTGCTTCTTGGGTCACGTAGAAGATAACATTGTTAAGTTCCAAGGCGTCATCCCACTTATTGTGGGTGGTTACACGTCCATAGGACGAAAGCCAGTCCTCCACGTCCTGCTCGTCGGTTCCACTGAAAACCGGCAGGTCCCGCTATCGGAGCTCCCCGGAGATGGAATAGAAGGGGCGGAGGGAGCGGGGCCGGTGGTGTTGTTGCTGGAGTCAGTCATTGAGGTCGGAATTCGGCGGCTGCGGCGCTCCAGGGTGAGGAAATGGAAGAAAAACCCTGCGACCTCCACTAATGTTAAGCGGAGATCCAGGCAATGGTAGCGGGCACTGGTAGCGAGCAAGACCGGAGCGGTGGTGGCTTAACTTGTAGACAGCTAGTCCGCAAAAGCACTTCCTCTTTCTCGGCGATCTTTCCGCTTGATCGGAACTTCTCCTTTAGACATGATTAAAAAATGTATGAAAGTCAACATTATCATCATATTACATTAAAAGCTGCATAGAATACTTTTTTCTCTAATGTGATCTCTGCTATACGCAAAGAAAGCCAATATCATACTAAAAGGTTCCCAAACACTGAAAAGGAAAGTAGGTAGCGAGAAACAGCTTATTGGCAAAATAAGCTCCCACCAACTTCGAGCGGTCTTTTTTCCTTGCCGTAATACGATAATCATCAAGAGCGGCAAGCTCTAGTTCTCTTTTTTGAGCGCCAGGGCTGTAGCGAAACATTGCTCGTTTTCAGGTGGCAGACGATTGCTTATCAAATCAGGTTTCTAGTTATTAGTGTTGCAGCTAGTGTTTACAGAAAGGACAAATGATTTTTTACCGTGTCTTGGAATGTTCTGAACGAGAACAGAACCGTGAGACAATTAATTGCCCTCAGCCGCTTTTCGTTCATGACGTCAATTTACGATCCTCGAAAAAGATATTTCCTTGAAGTGATCGGGTCTCTGTCGATGCTGCCCACTCCCTTTCAATGCTCTTTCGCCTGCGCGCAGCCAAAATAGGGCTGCCCGCATTCGGCCCAGATAGCCGAAAGTTGGCAGCATACCAAAATGACAAATGCGCCCTACCTTTGTACCGGCGGGTGCCAACCATTGATCAAGGTTTTAAATTATAGGTCGGTTAATCACTGCAATACTGAAATGTAGCAGTGGGGGCTTTACAAAGTCCAGCCCGATTTGGGCTGGCCCATGCTCTCATGGGTTGAATCTGGCATTTTTGTGGCTGCCCAAGTTCTATTAACGATCAAGTTCGAAACATTGAGCACTATTCAACTTTACTTCTACACCCAGCAAAATAAGAGAAATTTATTCCTGACGTTGTAATAATGTTGGCTGGTGCGCACTGCTCCATAAATGTAGGTCTGAAAGTTTATTTCGAAGCTGTCTGACGAATAAAGATGGAGCAGGAAAGATTTGAAGGTAGCCCAGTACATATGTCTGAAGAAAACAGTTACTGCAGCATATTTGTTACCAGAGTTGCATAATAACATGGTTTCCAGAGAAAAAAAAAATATAGTATTTAGTAATGGCATAATAATGCTTAGAACAATTATAAAAACCTCAAGAAGAGGCCATTAGTAGTGCGTAAATTATTATTACATAAATAAAATACCATCCTTAAATATAAGACGGAGACGTCTCGAATGGTAAGCGCGCCTGCGGTTAGTTTGGGGAAGACTGCATTCTTCCATGGGCAGCCCCAATTGGAAACATGCTATTTTTTACGCATAGAATACGAATATACATTGCGTTATCTCGCAAGTACCCTGAAAAAGGCCCATGTGGCAACTTTGGGGCATGCCCGCTTTTACGCCTGGCCGCGACCCATGAGGGACATATTCGACTTTTGAGCGGGAAGCCCAATTTGGGCAAGTCCATCTTTTATTTGCTCTGGGCCCCCATTTCAATTCCGCCTGCCCTAAAGAGCCCCTAAGGGACTGATATGGGCAGAAGCTTGTATGAACACTTTCCAGCCCCGCCAGAGGCTACGAGAAAACTATCGAGGTTTTTGGTAGGCAGCTTCATTTGGTGCCGTCCAGGAGTGTTCTGCATGAAGCCCACAGTTCCGTCTTACTTTCCCTCGAGCACCCCTCAAGGGTGACACATGGACAACGTGTGGGCTTGTCCGTTTTTAGCCACGCCATGGGCTATGCGGGACCTATTGGGATTTTGAGTGGGCAGTCCTATTTAGGTTAGCCCAGGCTTCTTGTACATGAATACGAAATTTAATTTGCATTGGTCCGATAATTCCCCAAGTGGGACACTTGAGGCCCATATGAGGGAATATGTACTTCGGTAGCCCTTGCAATACCTATATAATGCCCAAATAAGAAAAGCAACGTCATGAGCAAATTGGGCTTGCCCGCTTGATTTCTAAAGGGGGCGCTCATGGGTGTTATTGTGGTTGCACCAGCCCAACTTGCATTTACGGGCTCCAGGGATCACCGTATTGTGTGCTACTTGAGTTGATTTTCTTTGATTTGATCAGACTATTGTAGAAATATAACCGCAGTAAGTGGCCATCAATACTCGTGGCGTTGAGCTACTTCTAAGGATCTTGTCATGAGGAGGATTTGCACGGCCTAGTCAGAGCTAAACAATATGGGCCCCGTTCGTCTATATTCGAGAGCAGTAAACATGCAGGGGGGGGGGGGAGGACGGTGTTGCAAGAGCATACCTAGAATAGGTGTGATAAATTGCCATGTTTTCCACACGGAATAGTACCCTAGATATTGTCACGTAGCGGTGACAAGGCCGTTGACACCAAGAGAAGACACAGGCTTGATGGTACTGAAATTAACTCTTTATTGGGCTGACTTGCGCCCGCAAAAGAACTAAGCAACTCGGCGGCGGCGATAGCAACAAACCAGCTGGTCGATCGTCGAACAAAGTATGCTCGTCACTCTCGTCAACGCTCAATTTAAAGGCTGCACAGAACAATCTAGATAACATCGCAAACAGCTACCAGCATGGGCTGGAACATTATGGAAAGACACACGAGTGGCCGGAACCTTCGAGACAGATCTTGGTGCATCTTGCGCTACAATGAAACTGATAAAGGTGTGACTCGCGACATCGAGCATTAACAAACAAAGATTACGGAACTGATACGCGATGCAAAATCAGAGTGATAAGCCTGTATGCCGGCGGCTGTTGAAAAACAACAAATACAGTTTTGAAGGTTTCGCGGCAATATATCGAAGCATGTATCGCAAGGTCGGGGAAAGTGTTCGCTGAAGCGACATTTACGCAACCTCCTCGCTTTCTGTGAGGAAAATATGTGAGGGAAAATAGACAAGTCTACCTAATCGGCAGTGCATGGTGTTCTCACGCGATTTAACCGTACGATCACTTACCGTCCACACAACGGGTGACGCCACAGGGCGGCAGACGAATCCTATGCCACGATTGTGGGCTGCCTTTTTCCCTGGATAGGTTGAGTGCGCAGGACGTCAGATGAATTGCATCTGGTGGAGTTGGATATTGGTGGATTTGAGGGACTATAGCGTTGGCGCGGAGATCCGGCCTTTGGCGAAATTAGTAAACGCAGATTTAGAGTAGCTCACGATGGCGTCGACAGAGCTATGGCCACCTCCTCAGCCTTTTCCGCTGATTTCAGTGCGATGGAACCGCCACCGTACCTTTGGGAGGAAGGTTTCTAGGACGAATCGAAAATGGGACGAAAAAATAACCTTGTAATTTCGTATTTTTATTTTTTATTTATTTATTTACCAAATACTGCAGGCCCTAACTGGGCCCTAGCAGGAGGGCGAAAAGAATACAATGGAATGCAATAAAATATGAATTCATCAAAAGTAACATACTAAACACAAGTGACAAGCAAATTACGATAAGACATGTTCAACACTAACAAGAAAATATACACCAATATGAAACACGACTATGGTTAAAACGCCAGCAATTTATCAATAGATTCAATGGACATTGTTACATCAGAAGGCAGCTTGTTCCATTCTTCAACAGTAGGAGGGAAAAAAGAATACTTAAATGCATTGATTTTGGTTTGATACGGAGTTACAGATTGTGCATGATGATGTCTTGTTGGACGTGTTGTAAAGGGCGTAAGGTAAGGTTCAGGGCTCATAGCAAGTTTGTTGTTTTTTAGCAAAAATAGATACTTTAGTCTCTGAATTTTTCATCGTATTTGCAATTGTGGGATGGAGTTCTCATTCATTAAAATGGAGGGAGAGTCAGATGTGCGGTACTTTGAAAACATGAAGCGTACGGCTTTCCGCTGGATAGCCTCCAATGCCACAATATTCTTCTTGGTGTATGGATCCCAGACTGCACAAGCATACTCTAGTTTGGGTCTAATGAGGCTGTAGTATGCTAACTGCTTTACCTTGGAAGGGACATTTTTAAGTTTGTGGCGAAGAAGGCTAAGTTTTCTGTAGGAGGATGAGCATGTATTGGCAATATGACTGTTCCAACTTAGATTGTTAGTTATGGTAACACCAAGGTATTTATATTCTGTAACTTCTACAAGAGGATGCGATGGGAGGGTGTATGGAAAAGAATGTACTAGTTTTTTGTTGGTTATTTTCATAAAAACAGATTTTGCGGCATTAAGCTGCATATTCCAACTACTGCACCATGTGTGAATTTTCTGGAGGTTAGAGTTGAGGAGAATTTGATCAAAGTTCTTATAACCATTCTTTGTGCAGTGTTCAGGGCAGTGTGATAACATTTCGCTTATCATTTAGCGCCCATCTAGTAGTAAAGTTTGCGATATGAATTCGAACCGACAGCATCTGTATCTCGAATATAATGCCATAAATTGCAAGTGTAGGTGTCCTCTGCGATTTGAGGCATGGTGCGTCTTACTTTCCTGAAAAAAATTGTAGAATTAAAATTTATAAGGCACGTCTAGCCTTGGCGAAGCTTCAGAGTTCAACCACTTTTAGTAAGCAATGCTACTGCACGGATGAAAGCGTGATTAAGACAGCAAAACAGGGCTGCGTACCGTCGCAGTTTCTGTAAATAAACATTTTGCAATACCGATTGCCATGCGCACTACAGGTCTACGAGCGCAATAAATAGCAAGTGAGTGTGCACAGTAGTAATGAAAGAAAACATTTCAAAATAGTGCGGAAGTCTGCATCGAGGGATCAATAATACGAATGTCACTGCCAAGTGTTGCCATCTCCCCTATTGTAGTTTACATTTTGTGTGTTAAGCCGAAATATTTTTTGTCGAGAAAATAGGGGCGAGACGCCTTGCGTAGCCCGATTTCCACATCATTAGTGGTTAGTCATTGCGAATTAGCTCGCAATATAAAATGACATCTGGCTTCTACATATGGTCATCTGGGTAACGTATGATGTGAAAGCGTAAATTTTGTCTTACGTCAAAGAAATTTTCTACTCGGCGCACGTTCTTCAGAAGAGGCTTTTTTAACCTGTTTTATAGTGCCCACAAAGTGCTTTGGATTTCACAGCAAAGTGCCAGGGAATAAAATTTAAGAATGTGCGAGACAAATTAAAGCGAAGTTTACAGTAAACGTAGCGGCGAACGATTTTAGCTTGAAAGAGACACTCTGAGCGCAAGGAAACAGTACGAAGATTCTCTACTAGATTTTCCTCCTTTCGAAGCCTATTCGCCTCATTGCTGCTAGCGCTTGTAACGGACCGGAAATCACGCTAATATGTGGAGAAAGGCTGACAAGAACTCAGCAAGCTTCAAGCAATCTCCGAGGACTACATATATTCTTTCATATTTCAGAGGGTAATGTTATCTTTTTTGTACCCTCATTTGCTTAGACTCACTGCAGCCAAGAACACAACTGCTGCTAGCGTCATTCACACAATTGTGCAGCCCGTGACATATAATAAATATCACTTTCCTAATTTCGTGAGCAGTAGCTTGGGCATCTTACCGTGCTGCTTTTATTAAAGAAGCATGTGTTGTTCGAGTCCTCATTTAAAAACTAAACCATGTTTATTCCAATTCGCAAGTGCGGAATGGGTGGATATATTTAAACAATACAGCGAATTTTCAATCTTCTTCCTTCTGTTTCTTTCCAGATTACGATAATTCCCTAACCATCACGGTAGCGTACACGGACTACCAGACCTGCTTTGTGGGCGTATTACCCTTTGGCGATGAAGCAGATCGTAAGAAAAGCCGCAGAGGCATAAAAATCAGATTTTTCTAATTCGGTAGGCCTCGTAGTGATAGTAGCATGCCAGAAAAGATTGGCCTTAGACATACCCATTGGTGCGTTCTTGATCGAATGAAAACCTCAGCATTATACCAATCCTAATTTCGCGTTCACGGAGGGAAGTCCTTGGGCCGTTATTTTGTCTAAAGATATTTGAGTTAATGGAATAGCCAATTTGCATGCCACATATGAATATAGCTGTGATACAAGTAACGCGTAGGGTAGAGGTACCTACTTTTGAGGGATCGTTGCGCCCCAAATTATTCCGTGTTAAGTACTCGGTACGCACCAGGGTAGCAAGCTAGCCACGATTGAAGGGTGTCGGGAACTACCATATTCTGAGTGGCCTGCCCACCCGCAAAAGCCCTACATTCACATTTCCTTCACCCATTCGTATACCACCATTACTTCGTGTGTCCAAGAATGCACAAATCACATACCCATTATTGGGGGCGCTTTAGCAATCACTGGTTACATACGACCAGTATATCGCGAACACACTGTAATACTTGATGAATAGTTAATGCTGCCAGCTGGCACAAGAAATAATATTGGAGGTGCCTCTGAAGATTGACCTTCAAACCCTTTGTCAGTCCGAGGAATCGGACAACACGCGTGAGCTAAGGGTCGCTGTCAGGCGTCGCAGTTTGGACAATATATCTGACACAGTGCCCTGTTCTTGGTTTTGTTTCAGAGTGCATGCTGTGGGTGGAAATAGAATACGTTGAAAGTTATCATGAGAGCTGCAACGAAGCTTTCACAAACTTCTGTGGCACTGCGATTCCTATTTATAGCAAGGAAATGTGCCATTTTTAACCTGCAGAAAATATGCAGAAGGAAAACCGTAATCCAGCCGAGTATGGGCTTTCATGCAATTCCTGTTCTTTCAATGTAATTCCTGTAACACAGAATCAATAAAAAATGTTCGGACATCGGCTCCTGACGAAGTTAATAGAGGTAGTGTAGCTACGTCTACGTATTTTAAAACCTAAATCTCTCGGAAGATTGCTTTACGTCCGCGGAACGTGTGTAACATGACTTCCGCTGGATCTCTCGAAGCTGTTCACAGTTATATTAGAGTGTATTGTTTCAGACCAGCCTTTGTGCGCCGGTTATAAGGCAAAATTATTGTTGTCCTAAAGTTACTGTAATTGCCTTTCTTAAAACTTTGTTAAAGTTGTGATGACTACTTGATACTTATTCGCCGACAAAATCGGTCAAATTTTAGGTCCCCTAAAATGTAGAAGCAAAATAATGATATTGTTACGTGGTGGCATGACAAGCGATGGAACACGGCGACAAAACAGAAACAGAACAACGTGATGACTTGACGATGAAATATGCTTTAATGGCCAGCAGGCCTGGCGCGAGCGCTCCGCCCCGCGCCACTGCCCGCTTCATCTCCGTAGCAATATTGTTACGACGGGAGTAAGACGTCGGAGCGCTGAACAACAGGACGATAGGGCAGGGAGCTCAGCTGGTCAACGGCAGCGCGTCCGGCACGAAAGTCCTTTTTTTCAACGTCTTTCATCTTCACTTGTATTCTAAACTTCATCTTCTTCTGTACTGTTACGTTTTCCCCCTGGGCAGACGAAGCCACCCCCCCCCCCCCCGGGTGAGGTAGTTATTCGTTTTCACAAGAGTGACACGGCTTCATCCGGGCGACGTGGGCAACTTCGGTTCTGGCTGAACGACGACCACTTGCTGTCATACGTGCTATTTGGTAGTTGACTTCACTGACGCGTTCAAGCACAACGTAGGGACCAGCGTAATGCGCCAACATTTTCTGGGCTAAACCACGCTTTCGCAGAGGTCGCCAAAGCCACACTAAATCTCCAGAGGCGTAAGACACATGATTATGCCGGCTGTCGTACCGAGCTTTTGAACACTCTTGCGAAGCGAGAATTCGCAAACGGGCGAGACGGCGAGTTTCTTCGGCTCGACAAAGAGTTTCCGCGATGCGCGGTTCGTCATGGACGGAGAAAGGAAGAATGGTGTCTAGACAATACCGAGGAGGACGGGCATATAGCAGGAAGAACGGGGTATAGCCTGTAGTCTCATGTGTTGCAGTGTTGAATGCAAACGTTATAAACGGCAGTATATTATCCCAATTCTTTTGGTCAGATGCGATGTACATAGATAGCATGTTTGTGAGTGTGCGGTTTGTGCGCTCCGTCAAGCCGTTGGTTGGAGGGTGATATGGTGTGGAATGCCGGAAATGCGACGCACACAAACGAAGAAGCTCTTCCACAACGTCTGCCGTAAACTGGCGACCTCGGTCACTGATGATCACTCGCGGAGGTCCATGGCGGAGGATCACAGAACGGAGCAAGAACAGGGACACGTGGTGAGCGGTGGCTGAAGGAAGAGCTGCCGTTTCGCAGTAGCGGGTGAGGTAGTCGGCTCAAACCACGATCCAACGATTTCCGTCGGATGACTTCGGGAAGGGACCCATAAGGTCGATTCCGATTTTCTCAAATGCGCCACAGGGTGGAGTCACAGGATGTACCAGGCCCTGTGGCGTGGACGTAGGACGTATGTGTCGTTGGCACTCAGTGCAGCTCGCCACATATCACTCAGTCGTCTGGCGCATCTTTGGCCAATTAAACCGATCGCGGGCACGATGGAGCGTTCGTGCAGAGCCCAGGTGACCGGAAGTGGGGTCGTCGTGCATCGCACGTAAGATGCACGAGCGATAGCTCTCTGGAACCACAAGCAGAAAATTCGTGCCGGTGCTTGAGTAAGCCTTTTTGTACAAAAGGCCGTCACGGAGACAAAATGGGCTGGAAGAAGTGGAATCCCGCGCCCCCGCAAGCAGTGGCTCGAGGCTTATGTCGGTCTCTTGCGCAGTGCGCAGAGCCGAGGCGTCGGGAAGCTCGGGCACGACGGAGGCGATGCAATGCTCGAAATCACCAGAGTCACATTCGGTCGCAGGAAGAGGAAGACGTGAAAGACAGTCTGCATCGGCGTGTTTGCGGCCACTCTTGTACGAAACAGTGAAGTTGTACTCCTGCAGACGCGCACATCGTGCCAGACGACCAGATGGATCACAAAGGTTGGCGAGCCAACACAGGGCTTGATGGTCCGTCACAACCATAAAATGGCGTCCATATAGGTAGCACCGAAACCGCTGAACAGCGAAAACTACAGCGATGCACTCCTGCTCCGTAACAGTGTAGTTACGCTCAGGGAGGGAACGGCTTGCATACGCAATTACATGCTCGCCTGTTGCCGAACGTTGAACAAGCACAGCGCCAACACCAATCCCACTTGCATCGGTGTGGACTTCAGTCGGAGCGGAGGGGTTGAAGTGCCGTAGTATGGGATGTGACGTAAGCAGAAACTTTAGTTGGCGGAAAGACGCGTCACAATCTGAGATCCAGTCGAAAGGGACGTCTTTTTGTAGAAGGGATGTCAGAGGGTAGGCGACGTCGGCAAACTTTAGGATGAATCGTCGAAAGTAGGAACACAGCCCCAGAAAACTGCGGAGCTCCTTTTGAGTCTGTGGTCGTTGGAATGCTGCAACTGCTGCAGTCTTCTGTGGATCTGGCCGAACTCCATCGCGGTCGACGAGATACCCGAGTACCAGCGCTTGACGTTCACCAAAACGGCACTTTTTGAAATTCAGAACAAGGCCAGCCTTCTGTAGGCAATCTAAAACAACAGCGAGTCGCGTGTTATGTTCAGTAAAAGTCCGGCCAAAAATATCAACATCGTCTAAATAGCACATGCAGATTTCCCACTTGAGGCCACGAAGTATTGTGTCCATAAATCTTTCAAATGTGGCCGGCGCATTACATAGGCCGATGGGCATCACGTTAAATTCAAATAGGCCGTCCGGCGTAACAAATGCAGTTTTTTCCTTGTCAGCAGGGTCCATCGGAATCTGCCAATACCCTGATCGCAAATCAACTGAAGAGAAATAAGACGCGGAGAAAAGGCAATCTATGGCATCGTTGATGCGCGGGAGAGGATACACATCCTTTTTAGTGATGGAGTTGAGGCGACGATAGTCAATGCAGAACCTCCATGTTCCGTCTTTTTTCTTCACCGATATCACGGGAGCAGCCCAAGGACTCAAGGATTCCTGTATTACGCCCCTGTTCAACATGTCTTGGACTTGCTCGGTGATGATCTTACGCTCTGACGGCGGCACACGGTACGACTTTTGACGGATCGGACAGAGAGATCCCGTGGCAATCTTGTGGCGTGCGCGCGACAGCGGAAAACGTTGCGAGCCGTTGGACTGCGCGAAATCAAAGACGGATAGGTGCTGGGACAAGAGATTCTTCAATATCTGTCGTTGTGAGGTGTTCAACGATGCGCTGATCATCGGAAGAAGCGTTTCGTCAGCAGGTAAGTTAGTAGCGGGGTTGTCTAGGGAACGAGTAACGACAGCTACACAATTCGGGAGAGTGGCGCTACATGAAGCTAGTTTGGAGTTCTGCTGGAAAAATAACTGGTTCCGGTGAGCAATTTATAGTCCAAAGTCCGGTACGGCCCTCTTTCACGCGAACCAAACAATGCGGCACTAACGCATTTTTTTTTACGCACTGTAAATTAAGAGGCGCCACAGTAACCTCAAAAGAGTCGTTAATAGCACGGGAGCAGGACACCTGGACATACACTGCAGAATGTGGCGGTATGCCGACTTCGTCACACACACACAAAACGTCTTCATAATTTGACGTCTCTTCCAAAAGTTCACGAGGAAGAGAACCACTAACACTTAGCTCTCCCGTTCGACAATCAACTGTAGCGCCGCACATTCCGAATCAATTCCCAAGATTACGTCGTGTGTAGATCGAGGCAGTACTGCAAACTCCTCCGGAAATACTGTGCCCCCCAAAGAAACTTTAACGCTGCATACCCCAACCGGATACAATACCTCTCCACTTACTCCATAATAATTAGCAGTTTTGTCCCAAACAAACATAAACTTGTTCTTCAAAAGTTTCTTAAAATCTAAACTCATTACTGAGACAGTGGCACCAGTGTCTACCAACGCCATCGTAGGTAAACTATCAGCGAGCACATTAACCTTGTTCTTTAACATGAACACAGACGGAGGAATAATAGGTAGCAGCGCACATTGTCCAGCAACCTCACCTCCATTGGCCGCGCTGGCTAGTTTTCCTGCGTTGGTGGTGGAGATCGGCGCCGTGGTGACGGGGATTGGCGCACACGACATGACGGAGGCGGTGTCACACTACGGTCAGACGCTGCTAGAGAATGGCTGCGGAGCCCTTCGTTTTGAAAACGGCCCTTCCGGGATGGATGTTCTGGCCGATAGTTGTCGATATAGGGCTGGACGGTTCTTCGGTTCGATGCCATCGGAGGATTCCTGAACTGTGCGCGCTGATTGCAGTAGCGGGAAATATGGCCCGCGACACCACACCTGTAGCACACTGGAAGAGGTCGGCCAAAAGTGGCGTGTCAGCTGGTTCCTGCATGGTAGGCCGCGACGAATATCTAGATGGTGGTTCCAGGACGATGCAGTTGTCCGGCAGTCGGCGCGATGTACGACTGGAGTAAGGGCGAGGATCTCTACGCTGACGGCATGAGAATTGTTGGAAACTCTCTTCCGGTCTTAGTCGCGGAGTGGATAGGTCTTCGCGGCAGGTAAAGTCGGTGACATTCGCGGACATCGGAGGGCACGCACCCCCATAGGTTGGAATAGAATATACGCCCCCCCCCCCCCCCCCCGAAGCCATTGGGCCGGGCAAGCTGCTTACGTCGTGACATCTCATCTTGAACAATTTCACTGATGGCGCACAGGAGGCTTTCAGATGGCGATTCTTCAATACTAGCCAGTGTAGTCACATTTGCGAGCCGTTCGAAATTTCGGTGTAATGCGGCGACTCTTCAGGGCCTCGAATGTTCGGCAGTGCCGGATAATGTCAGAGACCGAACTCAAGTTTTCCTTGGCAATGAGGAAGTGGTAGACATCTTCCGCAATTCCCTTGAGCAGATGGCCTACTTTATCTTCTTCAGTCATCCTGCTGTCGACGGTCTTGCACAACTTGAGTATGGCCTCTATTTACGTGGCGCAAGTTTCTCCGGCAGCCTGGGCCCTCTGAACAAGTGCTCGGCCTGTTTCTTCTTTGCAGCTAGGTCGCCAAAACATTCCTTGATTGCTTGGACAAAACATTCCCAAGTTGTCAGGGAGTCCTCGTGGTTCTCATACCACATGAAGGCCGTTTGCGTAAAAAAAAAAAAAAGACTGCATTGGCTAGTTTAGCCACAGAATTCCAGCGGTTATAGCGGCGCGCACGTTCATAATGAGTGAGCTAGTCATCAACATCCTCCCCTGCTTGGCCGGCAAAGGAACGAGGCTCGCGAAGCGGTAGCGTCGTATTCGTGGCGGTCGGAGGCACATCGCGAGATGGGTGTAGAGGGTCCCGTGTAGATGTTCGGGGCTGCTCGGTAGTGTGCTGCAGTCTTGTTGAAAAGGGTGGCAGACCAGCGAGGCGACGGCTCCGACGAAGCTCCAGCGGTTGAGGATGCGTCTTGAGGATAGTCGTACCCAGCACCTGACCACCAATTTGTTACGACGGGGACAAGACGTCGGAGCGCTGAACAACAAGACGATGGGGCAGGGAGCTCAGCTGGTCAACGGCAGCGCGTCCGGCACGTGAGTCGTTGTTGTTGTTGTTGTTGTCCAAATAACTTATGGCACATACCCACAGAGGGGGATCGGCCAAGAATTGGGTTAGCAAAGAATTTTTTTTTAATATACTTGCATAAAAAAAAATATATATCTATATATATATATATATATATATATATATATATATATATATATATATATATATATATATATATATATATATATATATATTAATAATAATTTGAGGGGTAGAGGAAACGAAACAAAATGGGAAATAAGTGAAATATAATATGAAAAGTGGTAACACTCACGGGAGATTGACACTATATTTGTAGGACAAGTGATGTTTTAATATTTAGCAAGGAAAACGATTTGAGTGCAGTAAAAAATTTTGCATGGCGGTAAAAATAGACCTGTGACTGTGCCCAAGGATGGTGGCGCCAAATGATAACAATGTCGGGCTGCTTAAACTAAGGCCAAGCTGTTGCAATGGCCTTTCCATCAACTGTTTTCTCAGCGTAGTAAAGCGGCGGCAAAACAATAAAAAGTGATCTAATGTTTCTTGTTCACCGCAAAATGCGCAGACGGGAGACATTGCCAAACCAGACCTGTGAAGATAGAAATTTAAAGGTGGGATGCGGCATCGCAGCCTTGTTAGTGAAATCTCAAGTTGCCGTGAATGACATAATTTTCTATTCCAAGAATAATTTAGATGCAGGTAGTCCTCAGATCTTAAAAGATGTCCGTTTTTCATATTTAATAGAACGTTTCTTCGAAACCTCGCTGCGGTGATGTACGCGGTCGCCGGAAGGATAGATAATACGGGGCCATTAAGGGACTCTTTTGCTAAATTGTCAGCATATTCATTTAAATCCACATTGCTGTGGCCTGGTACCCATACCATATGTACAATTTTCAAATGTTTTGGGATCAGGGAGACAAAGGTTTTTACTATTGCAGAATCCACCGACGAAGAGAGAGATGAACACAATGATAGAGAGTCGGAAATTACTGCCACTTTAGAAAAAGAGGAGTCTAATTTACGTAGAGCGAGTACCACCGCCAGAAACTCCGCCTCAAAAATTGGGGTGAAGTCCGGAAGCCGGACAGAAAAAGACCAGTCTAAATGTGGACAATATATACCCACTCCCGCCTTTTCATTACTTTGAGATGCGTCAGTAGCTACAACTAAACTAGCAGAAAGACTTCTTAAATGATCTTCTAATAATCCGTTTAGAATAACGGATGATAAGTTTTTAGCATTATTCGGGAATATGTCGTCAAAGACAATTTTAATAGATGAACCGATGGTTTGTATGGGTAGAATACTAGGAAGGGAAACATTTAAGGGGTCCAGCAAATTTTTGACCATAACAACCTGCGGGGTGTGAAATTTAGACCAATGGACACCGAAAAAGGAGGTCGGTTGACAGCAAAAAATAGACATAGATCGGTGAAACTCTGATTCATATATCCTTAAGTACGTCTGAACGGTTAGAATTTGTAATCTATATATCAGGGGTGGAATCCGGGCTTCAAGGTAGAGCACATTGTTGGCAACAAATTTTGGAAGTCCCATACACAAACGAAGCGCTTCTCGCTCCAAAAGAACAAGCGGTCGAATTTTATAAGCTGCTGATCCAGAAAACAAGACTGAACCGAACTCTAAAATTGGACGCACATACATAACATAAATCATTAAAAGGACATCTCTCCGCATTCCAGACCTGGGACGACTAATTCGGCGCAACATGCCCATGGCCCGAGCCCCTTTCGTAGCAATATGGTTAATGTGGGGCTGCCATGAAAGATTATCATCATAAGTGACCCCTAAATACTTTAATGATTTAACCTGTGGTATTATTTGTTGCTGATACATTACAGACAGACTTACAGAATCTTTTATATTAAATACGAGGACTGCGCTTTTGTTGACATTTAATGTGAGATGCAAGCCACACAACCAATTCTCAATAGAGTTTAGGTACGTTTGCAAGTGGAGATAAAGGGATTGAATATCCGATGCAGTTGCAAAAAACGCAATATCATCAGCATATACGTAAGTGCGAACGTCATGATTAACAGGTATTGAGCTGAGTAGTATATTGAAAAGGACTGGTGAAAGGACTGCTCCTTGCGGCACTCCCCTGGCTTGCTTATATCTGCCAGAATGGACGCCATTTAATGCACAGTAAAACTCTCGGTTTTGTAGGAATTCGGATATCCAGGCTACTAAATAATGTGGAAACTGAAGAGATTTTAATTTTTGCAATAGAATGCTATGCTCAACGCTATCATAGGCCTTGGCTATATCTAGCGTTATCAAGGCAGCGTGCATTTTTTGGCGCCGCGCTAGAAGAACTCGACTCTCGAGATCAGCATGCGCATTCCAGATGGAACACTTTTGACGGAAACCAATTTGGCAAGGACTGAGGATATTTTCTTTATTCATGAATTCCGAAACACGTATAAGTATGACTCTTTCAATTAATTTTACAATGTTTGATGTTAATGCAATTGGTCTTATATTATCAATAGACAAGGCACCGCCTTTATTCTTAAGTAAAGGAATTATTTTGGCAAGTTTCCATTCTGGGTGTATCCAAGCATGTTTAATGGAATAATTTACTAGCTCTAATACGTCTGAGGTGACTCGTCAAAAAGAATTTTTAACATTTTTGAAGTTACTTTATCAGGACCGGGAGCAGCGGCTGGTAATCTCATAACTATTGGAGTAAGCTCAGAAACGGAAATTTGAGGATCATAATTAACAGGTTCCATTGGCATTACAGATATCGAGCCCGAAGGTAGTGCAGAGGAGAAACGTTTCTCCAGTCCTTTGGCAATTTTTTCAATTGTGTCTATTGCTTCATGGGGAGTCAAAATAAAGGAATGTAGATTTTGTGCTTGCGGAATCTTTTTCCGCGAGCGTAAAAAACCAAAAAGTGCAGTTCGATTGCCTGATTTAGAGAGGAAATCAAAATGCTTTGCATCATACTCGTCCTTCGCTTTTGCAACTGTACGTTTAAATGTAGCTGCAATGAACTTGTAATCCTGCCAGTTTTTCGGGCACTGGTTGTGGAGAAGCTTTTTCCATGCCGCCTTTCTACGTCTGTAATCTCGGGAACAATCAGCATTCCACCAAACAGCTGAAGTATTCACCTTTGAGCTCCGTACCAAGATCTCAGACTTCTTACGGCAATCCTCAATCACCGAGCATAAGCGTTTTGATTTTTGTTCTTTATCCGTGTTAGTCAATGATTCAAGATTAGAGCGTAACGTTGACTGAAAGTTATTATAGTTGATAAATGACCTCAACTGAGAAGTCGCTGGAGTTACAGGGTGATTAACCTCAAACGCAATCGGTATGTGGTCACTAGAGGTGCCACAATCAAGTGTTGACCAATTATTAACGAAGAGACTGGGAGAGGTAAAAGTTAAATCTAACACAGATTGACTGTGTTTTCTTATAAAAGTGGCCGAACCCGAATTTCTACAGGAAAAGTTATTATTTGTTACCCAATCCCAAAGACGCTTGCCACAACTATCTGTCTTGTAGCCCCATGACACATGATGCGAATTAAAATCACCAGCCAGAAGAACTGAGTTTCGACAATTAACTAATAGCAGATCTAGAGGTTTTGTATCTTGTACACCGCTAGGGAAATAAGCATTCACTAATGAAAACGGACAGTGCCCTGGAATTTCAAAGTCTAGGGCCAATAACTCACAATCTATAGAAGATAACTGGAAAGAAATCCTAGCCCTGTGACAGAATTTTGTACAGACAAATATAATTAAACATCCTCCTTTTGATTGGCGATCTTGTCTGAATGAATTATAATTTTGTAAATAGAAATGCTTTTCAGCTGTTAGCCAAGTTTCTTGCAAAATAATTATATGTGGATTATATTGAGAAGAAATGTAAACTAAATCTGTTGAAGCTGTTAGAATTGAACGACAGTTCCACTGGATAACTCTTAGTGCCCCTATGATTGTGGAATATTGGCAGCCGCAACTGCCTGCCCCAAAATATTATCCTTTGGCTTTAATGTATGCTGATGTTTCTTTGATTTTGGTTGGGACCGCGGAGAAGAATGATTGGACATGGGAGACCCACACCGTTTTAAAATTCTTACATCTGATTCTACCATCTCTGCGTCATTAATGTTTTCATCGTCATCTGGAGGAGCAGCCCTGTTAGGCGAAGCAACAGCAGTGCTTTCAAGCGGTTGAGAGCTTTCAGAGGGCATATTTGCTATGAAAGGGGCTGTTCCTGATTGCAGGGCTTGCGTTAGCTGAACTGCCAGAACATTAGAAAAACACTCTGTGACAGTAGAAACTATTCGGTCGACCATTTTAGTCATTGATGATTCCACTGCAGTCATTATCGCCTTTGAGATTGATGCATCCAGAGGCACACCTGATCGGGCTGATACACCTGCATAACCGTGTAATCGTTCCTTAACCTCTGTTAAAGCGTCACGACGCGAACAGCGTTTTCTATCTATTACCTCTAGAATTTGCAGCTCCTGTTTTCGAGATGGACACTCCAAGGAGTTTGCAGCGTGGGCTCCACCGCAAAGGCAGCATTTATCGTTTTGTTGTGAACAAGATGACGAATGATGACCATCGCCACATTTGGAACACCGCACGGAGGACTTACAACCACGAGCACTGTGACCATATCGCCAGCAATTAGTGCACTGCAGTGGCTTAGATTTAAGAGGATCCACACGGAAGATCAATGGCCATGCTTTTATCTCTGACGGGCATGAAGTTCCCGCAAATGTGGCAATCACCGACTCTGTTGGTACCCGCGTATTATTAACCTCCCGGCTGCAACGATACACCGCTACCACACCAGCCGCCGAAAGAAGGTCGAGGGTCTCAGCTGGAGTTAAAGAAGAGTCTACTCCTCGGACTAATCCCTTTGTGCATGCAAGATGAGTAGGGATAAAGCTGCTCACCTGAAGCGATCCAAATGAATTGCATTTAAGCAGATCCTTCACGCAATTGAGATCTGGAGATCGGCACAGTATCCCGCCGCGCCCAAACTGCCTCACTTCTGTGATTGAGTCATACAGGGTAGAGGCTGCCTGGAGAGCAGCTCGAACAGTCCCAGGGTTATTCATTTTAATAAATCCGCCATCCTTGGGCACTAGCGCCACAGGAATGTTTGGAACGCCAGATCGTTGGAACGCTTCCAGAGGTAGATCTTGAGGAGTAATGAAAGCCGACCAGGGGGAGCGCCCCTGGCCGGGAGACTGCGTAGACATCACTTTACAGTTACAATCTCTCTGCGAGCGTTATCAACACGGTGAAAAGCGCAAATGCGCAGGGGAAAACAGAAAAAGAGGACTAGCCGCCCAATACTTAGCCGAATCACGCCTTCTGCTCGTAGCGGTGCCCTAACGAGAGTCCTTTTTTCAACGTATTTCTCCTTCACTTGTATTCTAAACTTCATCTTCGTCTGTACTGTTACAATATAAAGGTTAATTAGAAGTACATGAGGTTAACGTAACGTCATGGCCAAATTCGTGATCTTTGCAGATTCAAAACGGGCCAATACAAAAGAGCATTCTTGTGAAAGCTGATGCCACGAGCAGGTTCTTTATTTACTCTCGTAGAATGAGCTTCTCAGAAGTTAAATTCTTTGTTGAGACACAGCCATAGGGCAAAAATTCACATTCGCAGTAGGACGGCATACAGAAAACGCCTGCACTTGCAATTGCTATATTGTAACAACGCACGGGAATTAGCAAGGCTGCTTTCGGCTTGCGCTATTAAAATACACCAAGAAATGCGCATGACGATAGAAGGAAAACTTAGAGCGCACATTGACCACAAAATTCCTTGATAGCACTAACGTAAAGGTATAAGACAAAAAGGAAAACTTAAGCTACGCCAACAGATTATAATGCGAAATTAATATTTCGTTACTCTCTAATTATACGCATGGTGTTTCGCACACAATGATTAGATACCACTTCGCATACGAGGCCCAAAGGGTACATAACATATGCATGTTTTCTCATTCCGTACAAGCTTACCTTTCAGAACGACCGTACTTAAAACGTTCCTTTCCGAAAACCTTTCCGTTACAGCGCAGGTGAACAGTGTGATATAGGACTTGTACAGCGAGTTTTCTCCTTTCACCAGAAGTGGTCCCGTGAAGTCAACTCCTGTTACCTCAAATGGTTGAGCCTCGTTCACTCGATCAGTTGGAAGCGGTGCTGTCACTTCAGTGGCTGGACGGGCATTGTAGCGCTGACAGGTTATGCACCCTTTGATGATTCTTTTCACTAGCTGACGGGCTCGCACAACATGATACCTCTCTCTCAGCTGCACCAGAGTATCTCTTGCTCCACCGTGAAGCACTTGCTGATGTGCTTGACGCACGAGAAGTTCTGCCAGTCGATGTCGACTGGACAGTACAACTGGATGACGTTCGTTGTACGGCTTGCCGCTTTGTGGAAGTCTGCCGCTTATGCGCATGATACCATCGTTGTCAATAAACAATGGAATGTCTGTTTGAGGCGAGTCTGCGGGAAAGCGTTCGCCTTTTTTCACGCACTCAATTTCTCTTTTCAGGTCATCTCGCTGAGTTTGCCGTATCCAATATTTTTCGGCTTCATTCAGTTCAACCGCCGTCAATGGACCCTTGTCACTGCTCAGACGTCGCAACTTCTTGATGTATCTAAATACCCATGCAGTCACTCGGAACAGTCGTGTGGCACTGCTGTATCGATCTGTGTCCAACAGCATGGGAACTTCTGTGGTATTCGTCGCTTGAAGGACCTCCACGCTTCGTCTTTCTTCCTCCATTGTCGGAATGTTCCTTGGAAGCGAAGAGATCTGTGGCCAAGCGTTTTCCGTTGCTTTCATCCAGTGCGTTCCTTCCCACCAGGTGGAGCTCTCAACAAGCTGATCAGCTGTAACTCCTCGAGTCATGATATCCGCCGGATTTTCTGACCCTGGGCAATGCCTCCACACTGAGGTATCGGCAAGAAGCTGGATTTCCATTACGCGATTCTTCACAAATTGCTTCCATTGCGACGGCTCTCCTACAATCCAGTGTAGTGCTATCATCGAGTCAGTCCAGAAATATGTCGTTTGCGGTGGCTCTTTCAGGCTCTTCAGAATGTATTGATTCAGTCTGGCAGCCAAGAGGCACGCCATCAGTTCCAGTCTTGGCAGAGTCAGTTGTTTAATTGGGGCGACCCTTGACTTGCTGATTAGGATGTTCGAAGTTGTAATCCCATCCGCATCTGTTACGCAAATGTAGGCCACTGCTCCGTATGCCACAGGACTGGCGTGAGCAAACACGTGTAGGACTGTTTTCGTGGTAGGCTCGACAGTGTCGGATTTGTAGCACCGCTGCACTTGAACTCTCCAATTCGTTTAGTTCCTCACATCACTGCACCCACTTCGTGTCCAGATCCGTAGGTAGGATATCATCCCATTCCACATTTCTCTGCCTCAACTTCTGGAATAAAGCCTTTGCCCTGACGGTGAATGGAGCTAGCCATCCAAGTGGGTCATAGAGTCTCGCCGTAGTCTTGAGCACAGACCTTTTTGTGCTTGCACCTGGCTCGGATTGATCGCTTACCACTGGGGTGAATGTCAGGTTATCTGTGCTTTGGTTCCATGCCAATCCCAGCACTTTGAGAACTCCTGGGAGGTACCCGAGGTGTCTTGCTTCGCAGTCATCCGCCACAAAGCGCTCGTTCAATGCCGGATTGTTGGATGCCCACTTGTGCAGTTTCATAGATGCGTTGCTGAATATTGTATTCGCTTCTTCATAGATCTTCAGCGCTTCGTCTTCGTTTTCTGCTCCCGTTAAAACGTCATCCACATACAAGCACTGCGCCAGTAGCGAAGCAGTCTCCGGATAGTCTCGTTCCATTATATTCAAATGATGCTGGAGAGTCGCTGTCAACAAGAAAGGACTTGCGCTGGTTCCGAAGGGAACTCGCTTCATTCGCCAAGTCTGTATCTCGCCTGTTGCTTTATTTGCATATGGTTTTGCATGGTGCCACAGAAAGCGCAATGCATCTCTGTCGTTCTCTCTGATCTCGATTTGCGAAAATGCCTTTTCAATGTCGGCTACCAAAGCTATTTTGTGGCTTCTGAAATTTAGTAACAGTGCTACAAGGTCGGCTGTCAAATTCGGACCACTTTCTAGGTTTTGATTCAGGGATTTTGCCTTCTGTCCATGCGATGAAGCGTCAAAAACTACTCTCAATCTCGTTGTATTACTCGTTTCCCGAAAAACCGGCTGATGGGGTATGTAGTAGATCAGCTTTCCCTCTTCCTCTTTTTCTACGATCGGTTCAGCTATGCCTTCCATGCAATACTGTCTAATGACAGCGTCGTACTCCTCTAAGAGATGAGTTTTTCGAAGGCGGTTTGTCAGTCGTGACAAGCGTTTTTCAGTAACTTCCTTGTTGTCACTTAAATCTATATTCTCCTTCCATGGAAGGGCTACCTCGTATCTAGAACCACTGCGCCTGATATTCTCTTCGAAAGAATCAAGCAGCTTGTGCTCCGCACAGCTGTCATCATCCGTGACTCCGATCGACTCGAGAGTCCAGAATCGTTCCAAGCAGTTTGCAGCTTCTCTCTCGGCAAGTGATACGCGAAGAGCAGTGATTTGCATGCATTGCGAGTCACATGTCTTGTACCCTACTGGGTCCTGAATACACCATCCAAAGGGTGTCTCCACTGCTCGCAGTTTCCCGTTGAGCTTCTTGTTTCTTCCCGTTACAAGTTCCCAGTAGTGCTCTGAGCCTATAAGCAGGTCTACGTCACCTCTTTCGTTATCGCATGTCATTTCAGCGGCAGTCAGGGATCCAAGTAATCCTTTAATCTTGAGGTCAGGGATCGGGATCCTTTGCTCACAGATTATGTTGGTCTCAAGAACTTCGATCTGATACATCTTCTTATTGTGCGCGGTTAGCGACACCAGCACTCTGTTAAAATCTCGTTGTGACTGGTGTCCGCCGAATACACCAAATTTCAGCGTTTCTTTTCCAACAATTTTACAACCGAGTTTTGCAGATGCTTTCTCCGTAATGAATGACCGTTGGCTTCCGCTGTCAAAGAGAGCACGTAAGTAGAGGGCTTTACGTTCGCCGGCACATATTATCGTTGCCGTTTGTAGCAGTACTCCTCGCTGTTTAGGTACTTCTGACGTAGACTGCAAGCTCACGGGGACAGTCGTCACATCGTTCACATTATTCTTGACTTTCGGATGGGTGAATTCCGGATTACACATGGTTGTCGCGTGTCGTCCTGCACAAACTGTGCATCTAATCTTGCTTCTGCATTCGTTAGCACGGTGACCCGGTTTCACGCATCGAAAGCAACGTCTTCCCGATCGTAGCATTTTCTTCTTTTCTTCTAATGGAATTCTAGCACAGCAAGCGGCAGTTTCGTGGTCACTCTCAATGCAAAAGAAACAACAATTTGGTTTTGCGGTTTGTTGAAGTAGAGCTGCTGACGATTTAAATTTCGTTCCAGCGCTGTTCTTTTTACTTTCTGCTGGGCTGAACATCTTCGGCTTTGACGCCTGCAGCTTCTTACTCATACTTTGCTGCGCAACCAGGTTTTCGCGGCTTTGCACTTCGATCCTCAGAAAGTCAACAAGCTTGTTAAGTAATGACAGCGTACCTTTTGTAGCTGTTTCTCTTTCTGTTGACTCTCCCGGTGCGTCGTCGTCCCGCAGCGGAATTCCTCCTCCGTCCGGACTCCGTGTTATGGCTTCCGACCCCTCCTCTCTCGCCACGGTCCGATGGAAGTCGAGCAATAATTCTTTCGGCAAAGCGCAGTGTACGAGGGGGAAGAGCAGTGTTCCGTACGTTCCCTGCTCCTTACCAAGCGCCTCCAGGCCGCGGATCCGAGAGACGAGGGTATCGTATAACCTCCGGAGGGAGCGTATGTCTTCGGCGCTCCGCACAGGCTCGAGGTCTAAGAGCGCACGCATGTGCGCTTGCACAATGGCGTCCGCTTTGCCGAAACGTCTCGTGAGCAGCAATATGGCGTCGCCATAGCACTGCGATGTGGGAGGGAGACCCTGTATCGTTCTTGCTGCTTCGCCTGTCACAATCGATTTTAGGTATCCGAATTTATCCAAGGTCGTCAGAGGTTCGTTTTTGTGAATCATTTGCTCGAACTGCTCCCAAAATTCTTGCCATGACACTTCTTTGCCGTCGAATTTTATGAGCTCTAACCTTGGAAGCTTCACCTGGCAGGCCCCGTTCGTCGTGGCTGCGTCGTTGGGGGGTGATGCTTCTTTCGGCTGCCTCTTTCCTTGAATTTCTTTAATTTCCTCTTGGAGCTTCGCGATGTATGTAACGACCCGGTCGTCATACTCGATAGATTCCTCGTAGTCCTGCTCAGCTTCTTTCTTTGGCACTAGCGTCTCAACAGAGGCTTTAACTTCGTTCAGCTGGGTCTGCAGAGCGCTAAGTCTCGCCAACAAAACACTGAGTTCTTTTACATTGTCCATGCGGCTCTTCATGCAGAAGTCAATATCGGAAAGGAGGCGGGTCACCTTAGACCGAAGAGCCGTTCTCTTCGCTTTGTGTCGTTCCATGTCGCTGCACTCTGGTAGCACTGGGCGGCGGCTTCGGGGTAGAAATTGGCTTTTTCTTCGTTATTACTCGCCTCCAGGACTGGCAGTTGTCTTCGTTAGGTCGCGGCGTACATCCCGGGTTTCGGCACAAACTTTATCTTTATGTCACGTTCGTTAAATGAGACAACTTCGTAACAGAGCACAAATGACATCCGTTTATGTTTGGTTACAGCAGACGACTGACGTCCCAAGCGTCTCTCCGTGGTTTTGTCTTTGAAGCCTTCCCGTCTTGGCCTGTCTGTCGACTCGGGGCTGTCCTGTTTCGGTTTCGGTTTTGCAACAAATGATGCCCCACGACGCGCCGTCCATCCCGCGTCACTTCGGAGCGACCAATGAGTCGGCGCACCCAGCCAACCCCAATGACGTGATCGGAGAAAACGCATGGGGGAACTGTCACCCTAATCATTTGCAAGCGGCTGACAGGAGCACGCTTTACAAAAGTTTTAGAAATGATGGTCTCCACACAAGTTTTACATTTTAGTCTAATAGTATCGGAACGCATCTACTCAATTCTTGCATTAAAAAGTTACTATATATTTTAAACACGGTAACCTTTGGTAACATTTTTAAAGGTGCACATTTTCGTATTGAAGTATAGCTATAATTTAATGGTTACATAATGTAACCTTTTCAATTTAATCTTTGTAAAAGTTACAAATGTTAAAGGCTACCTTTATTGTGCATAGCAAACGCAGCCTTTTAACACAGTAACCTTTACAAAGGCATACATCGTTGAGTTAGGCTTACATTGCATGCTGAAAAATGTCTAACCTTTGAAAGCACCAATGGATGGCCTAAAGAGGCAAAAATATTCTTGGAACTTTCTGAAGGTGATGAAGTACAGAGGTCTGCTATATTTCGATTTGAACGAAACAATAATTGTCCAAACAAGAGAATGGTTTGGAAAGGAGAAAAATCATAAATATAGGTGTTATAGCCAAATTGTAGTAATGTAGTTGAAGTTCAAAACATCACCACGTTGAATAAGCAACTCAATAAAGCTGGCTCAGATGAAGTCTTGCTTCGAACATGGCTTGTCTACAGCATATCAGTCTTATTGCTATGTAAATAAAAAATAAGCACTTTCATCGTAGTAAAATGGGACAAAATAAAAACCCAATTCTTCGAGACCAAGTGCAAAGTCAACTTGGCATTGTGTAAGGGATACAGCAGACACAAACTATAAATGGAAAAACTATGAGAGAAGGCAATATTGTGATCACATATTTTATCACACTTCTTAATGAAAGATGAAAATGGCTGCAATAAGAAATCAAGAAAGGGGATGAAAACAGTGTAGATAACATGACATTTTTTTTTGAACTTGCGACCCATACAAACATAAACAACAATCAATCGATTTAAACATCATGGCTAGGCAATACACAGACATTCATGTACCTAAGAGCTTTCAAAGGTGCGTAACATCAACGAATGCGGCACAACCTGCCTAGACTATGTAACCAAAGGCCCTTCTTGACTCCTCCGGTCACTTTATTAAAAAGACGCACAATAACGTGAGCAGTAACTTTTAACATTAACAGTGCTACAAGCTCGACAACACTTGCACAAGTACATGAACTTCTTACTGCAATTTAAAAAAAACTTGATTTATTAGCTGTAGAAAATATATTTCAACATTTTAGAAAAAGAACCGATAAACGTTTCTTTCCAGAAAATTAAAACACATTATTCTTTTTCAAGAGCATGAACAGGACTCTTAAGTCAGTTCGTCAGTAGTCCACGTGGCACCACTAATATCTGGCAGGGCAATCTTCTGCAGCATGAGGAGTGTGGCAAAAAATGTCGGTGGATAGTCAAAGTTTTTTATTTAATACGTTCCCTAGGAGAAGATGAGGACACGCTTCAGGTTGCTGTTGATGATCAAGATCACTTCTTTACTACCTCCAGAGTGAATGCAAATGTGTTGAGCACAGTCATACATACATGAGGTGCCATCAATTGCAACTCTTCAGGCAGTGGAATCTGTCGAATGGCAAATTACAGCCAGTCAGCAACAATCCATACTTAAAGTACGGTTTATATTCTCACCAGAGTGAAACATGGTACACAGATAACACAGGCATTTCAAGAAGATTTCATCATATTAAAAAATGAGATTTTCATCATCAAAAGCCAGGAAGCAACTGCCGGCACTTTACCTGCCGGCATGTGCTCGCTGATAATTGATACCACTTGGTTCGCCCAAACATGCCAGAGTGTAGACGCGACTCTGTTACGGACTGGGGCAGTCCCAGAGGCCTAAGCTTTCGTTTTTTCATTCCAGCATGAAAACTAGCAAGAATGCAAAAGTTAAGCGACGAAAGGTCGGACAGCAGCTAGTCGCACAACTTGAGGAAGCTCGCCGAGCTCGAGTATAAGGCTATTCGGTCAACTGAGGCGTCAGATGTGAAATGACAACCTGGTACAAAGAGTCTGTCTCGAAGCGATCAAATGCTAGCCACAACTCCCGTAGTTTTCACGAGGCTTCAAATTTACATTGCAGGCGGGTTACACAAATCCGAACACCTAAGTATAGCACAGAGAACCTGCCAAATGTGCTAGCTGATATTTTATGCCAGATGATGCGGTCTAATCTTCCGACCGCGTATGCGCATGTGTATCACCCAAAAAGACAACGACATGCAGTGATGGTTGTTTCTATGCTCTACTTTTAGTTTTCCTTTATTTGAACGGCTGCTTCAGAAATACAACGAAGCAGCGATGAATTAATATAAATACTTTTCGAGGGCCTACACAAGGCTTCAATGTTCCAGGGATGGCCGATATCGCGATATCAAACTGCAAAGACTCTTCGATAGAAATGAAAAAAAAAAACTACCAATAAACACTTCTAGGCATAAGTGACAGTGCGCGCTCGGCGATAACTGACATAACTTGGCTATGCCCATGTTTGCCACGGGTTAAATGCCCGCCTGGTTGCGTTAGTTATAACGTTTCAATATTTCGGTACACGAAATTTCTTATTAAGCACTGAAGTGGAGCGTTAACTGTTTTCTTTAAATAAAATCGTGCTCGCTGAAACAATTTCCTGCGTCTTCAAGTGCTTGTTTCGCGCTTTGTTTTAGACATTTCTGTATTCAGAACACTTAGTCATTCGAGCAGCCAAGCTGTTAACTATACTGTTGCTTTTCATAAATTCTACCATCTTACTATAAACCACTTAGGCAGGATACGAAGTAAAGAGCACGAAGGATCAATTCACAAGAAGCATGAAAATTTTTTCACAATATATGTGTCGCTGCATGCCGTCCGAGCTACACTGCAACATCTGTATGCACTCTGACATATCGCGTAATGCACGGACTATGGTCTGGTACAGCCACACATTCAAGCAATTTTTTTCCTCGTTCCTGGCGGTAACGCAGTACGCTTATGGTGAAAAGGTGAATCGACAAGGAGTGAAAAGACGTGATAACATGCGCAATTGTTTTTATCGACAACACAGGTATAGCTGCGCATTTCAAGCATGGCCGTTTCAAAGTACACGAAAACGAATATGTCATCAACCCACACAAACACACGCTAACGGGCAAAACCAGAGTGTATTGCCAATCTCTACGGCTCATGATTGTACCTAACCACCCGAGCCATCGACCCGAACCAATTTCACAGATAACTAGACTCATCAACATAAATTCTTGCGTGATACGTCAGTCATGTACTGACAGTAAATAATAACTACTAACAGTAGATAATTAGTTACATGCGATGTGAGTAACAAAAAGAACTTTACAAATGAGCAGAGAAAATACATGTTGCGCTAAGCAACAAATAAACGAAGACTACGTCAGTCGTTACTCTGTTTAGATTCAAAATGAGCCACTCACCTAATTCCATGATTCTGCCGTGAACGATTTAACTGTCGCTGTAACAGTCAAAAATTATTCGCGCTAGCTGAAAAACCATCCGACGAGCAATGACGTACAGCCGACAGCAATATAAAGGTTCGCTGCAGCTTCCGCGATGCACACCAGATGAGACTCCTCCTACCAAGTGGTAATGGGCGATTTTGTACTATGTACACGAAAAAAGGTTACTATATCACCACAAACAATGCACACAAGAAACGCCCCCACCAAACGGCGTGGTTCATGACTGCGCTAACTGTGCAGCCGCTACTGCGTTGTAACGTTCTGGCTTTCGCTCCGTCCATACCACCGCGCGCAGCACAGCCAACCGTTCGGCAAATACGCAACTATTAAAAATATAGGTCACACGCCGCAAGTGTGCATGCGCATGCGGGTCTCTATGGGCATATCTCGCGTCTTGTCTGAACATAGGCTATCATGCTGCTCATAGGTTACTATGCAAAGGTTACTTGGCAATAATCTGATGGTTACCTTTAAAACGCTTGAATTTTGGCCGTTCCAACCCTTAGTTTGTGCCAAAATATATAAACCATGGTCAAAACGTGAAAACTGCGACTAGCAACCTTTGTTACATAGGTTACAGACGTCCAAAAGTTACATTATAGGTTGCCGTGTTTAGAGAGTAGCGCCATTTTATGGACCCTTTAAGCGTCGCCCGTATACTGCACTCTCGACATTCTTCTCCAAACTAGTCTGGATGGTTACCTGCAAGTGCAGTTCTTCTAAGAAACATCTTGTTGAGAAAGCGGAGTAACTTCTCAAGGAGATTTATTGTCCGGTGCTATTCCAGGAAATGAAGAACGTTAAGTCCAAACTGATTTGAAGTCAATGTTCCACGAGCATTGAATTGCATTGCAGAAACCTTGAATCTTGTCTTCAATCTGTGGTGCATGACAAGTGGCCGATTAAGACCCTTCACATAAGCGCTCCTGTGAAGCATTCTGCAGATGAGCGAGTGCTTGTTGAGGGTTGGTGATAATCAAGTGCTCTGTGTATTTATTCCGCGGGGTTCCACACAATCTTCCGCTGTGGTAACCACACCACTCCTGCTAATGTTAAGTGGTGATTACAAATTATTTCATTTCTGAAGGGAGGGGTGCACTCGCGGTGTCCGAAAAACATCATGATATATCCAGGAAGTGGCACATGTGACGGCTCCAAACCGGTTCTCTAAACCCCGCCATAATCAGTCATTCACGGAAGGGCGACAGTTTTGCTTCCAGTATGCTGACGTCTACCACTTGGCGTGGAACTGCCAGCATAAAATATGTTGAAATAATAACAGAGCCAAACAAGGAGAGCTTAGAGGCTTAATTCCCTGTCCCGCTGGACTATCTTGGCCGCGTGGGCCATGGTACTGAGAGCTGGTGCAAAGGCGACGACCAATGGTTTCTTGTAATCGGGACTGCCACCAAGCGCCACAACCATCCCCGCCTGGTTCTTCCAAATCATTTCTCTGCCTAGCAGATGAACGTTTTCTTTTCCTCCTCACGTGATCATTTGGAAGACATCTGATATGGAGGCCGTGTAAAGGTTACTTCGAAAGTAGAGTGATGTAGGCACGAACGCGCCTATTTTTGCTGGCGGTTGTGAAAAATAGCTTCGAATACTTTGAAAAACATAGGCAACGAAAACGCCGAATGCCGCAACATTATAAGTAGCTGCTCCTCGTCAAGGATATACTTATTTATCGCACCCCTCTGAGTTATTGCACTTTTGGAATAAATATATTTCCTTTCATACCGACTCATTTAATAGCCAGACTGATATGGCTTTGAACACGGTTTCTTTTTTTTTTTTCAGAATGTGACGTTATTGTTAGCCACTGGTGTGGCTTCTTTGAGTAATAGAGGTGGGTTTTATACCAGGGAAAAACAGCGGACAATGCTGCCCGGTTGTATTGTCATTTTGCATAGAGGAAGAGTGGCGCATTATGTTCTCTGACCTCGGAATTTCAGGAGCGCTGAAAAAAAAAAGTAATTTGTTTTGTGCTGTAGAACAGAGCCAGATCTTTCTTGCTCCATTGTTTGAATATTCTAATCCAGCCTGAAAAATCGCACGACTAGAAGACTTCAATTTTTCGTATAAGGAAGAGAGAGGGCAATGTTATCAACTGATAAGTAGTTATTGATGCTTTGCTTACAGGTTTTGTTATTTTAATACAATTGTTGTTATGACAATCGTGTTAATGTCGCACCTAAAAAGGCCTGTCATACGTTATCACCTAACTCATTTTCATCATTCTTCCTGTCCTTGATTTGACAGAATTTATATTCCTGCTAGCAATTTAACCAATCTTAATTTGCTGGGTGCGGACCTTCTCTTTAGGCATTGAATGAATCGGATCTCTCTCTTCGAATAGGGAGTTAGAGCGTGCGCTCATACCGCATTAAGTTACATCTGCAAACATGTGAATATATGCCGACTCTCTGACCAAAGTTTTCAGCATACACATCTGCTTACTGAAATTACATATTGCCACGCGAGGTTCTCTCAGTTTTCTGAAAATGGGACTCGCTTAGGCAAGACAAGGAACTCATAGCTATTGATGAATAAAACAAAATGTTGTTCCTAAAAAAAAACTATTTTAGCGAGCGGCGGTGTTCATCAAACTCAGCTTCGCGAACTGGAGGGGATTCCCACAGGGACTTACGTGGAAGAAATCAATAGCATGGAAGCGTAGGTTCCGGAATTTGCAAGTGAAAAATATAATAGTGCGTATATCAGCTCCAGGTCTCTTTGGGGAAAACATTAGAAACTACGCTTTCGACCCCGAATAATGAAAGGCACAGTGCTGTAAAGAATGTAATTTAGAAAACGAAAATGAATGTTGCATGTGCAGTGATACAACTGATATTATTAATGATTTCCATTATAATATTGGACACACTTTTTGAAGCTGGGATGCAAAAAATGCGGGATCGAATTTCGGGCGCATTTCCGCCAACTTTGCCACCATGTTGACTTGGTTAAGGGGTTTGGCCAAAACTAATTTTTATATTTCTTATTCCAATATCAGATATCTCCTGCTCATCGTGACAATACTCTAGCAAATTCTATTCCAAGCATATTATTGTCTAAGGTTATTCCTCTCATTTTTGTTTCCATGCATACTAAAATATTATTATGAACAGATACTGAGAGGTTGAAATTTGTATCAAGACAATAGGAATCCATGCATAAAATGGACTACAAATGTCTTGTCAAGATGCTTTATTTTCGTCTGCAAATGAATTGCTTCCTCTCAATAAGCTCCATCATGTGTGTGTAACCAGTCTGGTAGTAAACAAGCACGATTGCGTATTTCAGGTTTAGCATTGAAGACATTACCAAAAACAGTATCGAATGAGTTTAAATACGTAGCTTTTACTCATATTGCCGCGAAACCTTCAAAACAGTATTTGTTGCTTTTTAACAGCCGCCGGCATACAGGCTTATCACTCTGATTCTTGACCGCGTATCAGTTCCGTAATCTTTGTTTGTTAATGCTCGATGTCGCGAGTCACACCTTTATCAGTTTTGTTGTAGCGCAAGATGCACCGAGATCTGTCTCGAAGGTTCCGGCCACTAGGGTGTCTTTCCACAATGTTCCAGACCCTGCTGGTAGCTGTTTGCGACGTTTTCTAGATTGTTCTCTGCAGCCTTTAAATTGAGCGTTGCCGAGTGTGACGGGCATTCTTTGTTCGACGATCGACGAGCACGTTTGTTTCTATCGCCGCCGCCGAGTTGCTTAGTTCTTTTGCGGGCGCAAGTCAGCCCAAATAAAGAGTTTCTTTAGTGAAATCATCGACCTTTCATTTGTGTCGTCGACCTCGTCACCACTACGTGACAATATCGAGTCGACTTGTAAAGTAATCAGATAAAGTTTGTCCACAATTTCTTTATTCCACTATTTGAACACGTAAATACCCATGATGGTTCCCTGAGAGGCATTACACTGGGCTACAGCAGGCTAACTGCTGTACTCGAGCTAAGCGAGCCAACACTATTGATATCATATGTTCGTCACTGTTATTCTTCGTCACCACTGTTTCCCTTTTCGCCTCTTTGCCTCAGTATATATGATACGAAACTATCCCTGTTTTCATAAAGATTTATTTTCCGATTATGAAATCTTTTGCTGAATACGTTGCTTGCTTTTCATGGAACGAAAATAGACTGCAGTCGGATATCCGCTAGCCAGCTGTAGACGCCAGTGCCCTTTCACTTGTAAAACTATTGTTTGCTTAATAGCAGAAGAAGAGGGATTTTAATTTGAACAGAAAATCATCTACTGTTTACTTTTCTCCTCACCTGTACGTGCTAAGGTTTCGCTTATATACTTTCCGCAAGTAATTAACTTCAATCCGGCACCAAAGCTGGTGGATATTCAGAAATGATGTCCAAAGATGCGTCAGAGTTGTGCGATTAGCCAGCTGGAAAGCAAAGTTTGTCTAATTTCCAAACTGTATTACATCATTTTTCTATTTATGAAGTGCAGTCGCCGCATGTGCATGTGATAATTGAGAACATGTAACAAGATTTTGGGTAAAATGCGCATGCGCAAAACACATTTTTGAACATACAATGTGATAAATACCCGCACAGTGAGCTTTTCATTTCGTTTTACCGGCGTCCTCTGTTTCGGACTCTACTGCCCATTAAGAATATTTACTTACTGGCCACACATTGGATGATCGAGGTCATTAGTTTTGCATACGTCCCAATAAAACCTAAAGTAACACATTTCTTGAATAATTTTAGTACGTTTCTGATTGTTTCTCAGACAAATGACATCATGGCCGGAAATATCCCACACTTGAGAAGCCATCATCAAAGGAACGCAAAACGTCCATGCCCGCCCCAGCAAGTGCTGCAGGCTCTTAGAGGCCTAATGCAGGCATGTCCAAGATATAGCGATTACCGCCGCCATAAAACGGTTATTGGGAATGTTCGCTACTAACTAAAAGTTTTATTGACAAAAGCTAAGCTATAATGCGTATTTATGCGTCGTTATTGTAATCAACACCTTTCCTGAGATAATGTAGGGTCTTTCCACGTAACATCAAAGGATGGTAGTGCCAGCTTTTATATATATTTCAGATAGTTTTAAACTCTTGTCTGATGACTGAAAACAGGAGATCTGCAATAAGTTTTGCTGCCAAAGTTTTTCGATGTACAGAGAAATAATAACGACGATAAGGTGGATGGCCGTGCTTATCTTCTCTGCTGAAGGTGGATGATTCGGGTTCGCTGGTTCATCATCACGGAAATACTGCTCTTTGAAACCAAGGGCAAAAATCATAGCACGGACAACACTTGCGCTAACTTTCAACTTACTTTTATTCAGTTATTTACAGGCTTTTTACACTGCAGGAGCATAGACAAAACATGATACTAGCATGCCATCGCGACCCACGTAGCCGTACATTGCACAACTTAAAATAAATTTCTATTTGTCTACTAACTCTATCTCCTCGTTGAGAGTGATAGCCAACGATGGCCTACACATTCTTCTTTCAGTTCTTTTATTTCTCGGACTTCTCCGATCTCACTTGTCAGCTGTTCTTTATTACTGCTAATGATTTTGCACTCTTTGAAAATTGAATCACATCCAGATGCTCACATATTAGACAGTGCTCGGCAATATTACCTTTGTTGTTCTCAACGTTTTTGTTGTGTTCACAAAGTCTGTCATTTAGAGGCACCTCCCGGTCCCATGACACCGGTAGGGAAAACATAACGCCCTCCGCACAGTGTGCATATTTTTTTCCAGTGCTTTTTGGTGCATCCGTGTTTCTTGAAAGCAAACGAATCAGTTATTTTACCAAGTTTCACTAGCCTAATTAAGGTGCTAAAAACACGACTTGTACTTCTGCTCGCTTGCCAATTTTTGTCCGATTGTGCGATATCCAGTGAAAATAGGGTAGTACTGCTAATTTGTTGTACATTCCTGCCTGGTGTTAGATGTGGCTCGAAAACCGCATGGCAGCGTTCGCCTTGCGGCTCGGGGACTAGCGGAAGGCATTGGCAGCGGAAGGCATTGCAAATACGAGGCATCGACTAACAAAAAAATTAGAGCACTGCAGAATTTACATTGGAGTAATGCGGAAGGATGCTGCGGTAGGTTGCTTCTGCTTGCTTCTAGTAGCTTAATGCACTTTTTGTTTGCCCATTTAAATGGGCCTTATACGCCTTATATGCATCAGCCGACATACCGTAAGGTTGAGCCCCGACTACTGCGAGGAACCGATCCACAGCCCCATTTATCCTCCTAGCGTGACGTCACAAACAGCGAACTCCCTCTCTCGGCTTCGGCACGGCGCCGTGTATGGACTCGCCGCCAACATCCGACGGCGCGACATGAGGCCCCGTCTCTCGGTCTGGCATGACGTCACACGGTCGCGTGAAAATGGCGTGGCGTCACCACTGCGGCTCCTGTAAGGACTCACCGCCACCATCCGATGGCGCGAGCTGGGGCCCCGTCTCTCGGTCTGGTGTGACGTCACACGGTCAAGTGAAAGGTCACGTATGGAGGCGCCACGACACGCCAAAGGCTCGAAGTGGTAGCAGTAACGCAATAAAACAACATTAATTAGAGCATCACGTAGGAGAGGCCAGAGAAGCAGGCCCGGAGAGTAAACTAACACGTTCACAGAGCAGGTGTCTCGGCGTCGTCTCTGCATTTTCTCTCTCTGCGCAACCAGCCGCTGCTTTTTATATGCTCGGCAGTTCAGCAGGAAAGGGAAAAGGATTCTTTTTAGAGCAAACCATCAAGCGCTGGGTTTGGCTAGCGTTTGCACACACACGCACACACACACACAAGACGACGCGGGTAGCTTGAACACGTCGGAGCATGTCCGTGGGAAGAAGCGTCGGGCGTCCGAATGCACGGCGCTAAATGGCTGAAAAGCCCGCTGTTTTCACTGATGCTATTACGTTCGCTGGATTCCGCTGCGGCCGCATCGGAGGTAGCACGGTGGCGGATCGTAACAGACTGCCCCGTCTGGGGAGGAAGATCCCGAAGGCAGGGGACCGCTCCGCTGCCCTGCGGGATAGTTGCGATGATGCTGCTACCCAGGCTACCCAGGGTCATCCGACTCTGCTTCTCTTGACCCCAGTCAGCCACAAGGCTTCCTTCGCACGTTCTGGTTCCCGAAGCACTCTGTAAAAATGGCTTCCAGAAAGTTTTTCGTCGCGCCCATAGGTCTCACAGCTACACTGAAAACTCAACCGGTCAGCCAGCAAGCACGACACAAACGTTACTAAGTTATTTCAGGCTCTTTCCTTTTTATACAGCCACCTATCTTAAGAGGGTAGCTCAGGAGCACAGAGAATGCGTCCACAAATTTGAAAATTGCACTGCAAACGTAAATTTTTTAAACACTAGGCAAAGATGATACAATATCTTCAAAATCCTGTGTCAGGAAGAAAACACCCAAGTTGCAACTTTTAGGCTTACGTTCTCGAATTAGCGACTCCGATTTAAGCCATCGGTGTTACTGTTCAAACTCCCTATTTTGTAACGCACCTCAAAGGAATAATGCTGCAAATCGACTCTCCAGCGCAAGAGTAGGCCATCTTTGGAAGCGGTTGTCTCCGGCTGTTGGAGAGGGCAGTGATCCGTCTCAGTGTGAAACCTCGAGCCGGCAAAGTAGCATGATAGTTTCTCAACGGCCTGAACAAGACACGCACACTCTTTCTCAATGGTGCTTCATGCCTGCTCACGACCTGTCAGCTAGCAGCTAGCATACGGGACAGGGTGTTCCTCTCCTCCTGTTTCTTTTTGATGCAGTACAACACCGATACCTCGCTCACTAGCATCGCACTGAGCCACGAAATATTTAGTGTAGTCTAGATATCGTAAAACAGGCTGGCACGTTAGATCGCTTTTTACAGCCCTTAAAGGCACTTTCCTTTTTTTCGTCCCTGACAAGTTTTTGGGGCTCTGTTTTTTTACAGCATCTGTCAAGAAACTCGCGATATCAGAATATCTGGGGATGTACCTTTAATTGCAGCCTACGACACCTAAGAATGACCGGATATTGGTCTTTGTGCACCTCTGGGGGAAGTTTTGTATCGCGGCCACCTTTAGTTCAGAAGACCGGCGACAACCCTGTCGAA
This sequence comes from Amblyomma maculatum, assembly GCF_055883805.1. Lineage (NCBI taxonomy): Eukaryota > Metazoa > Arthropoda > Arachnida > Ixodida > Ixodidae > Amblyomma > Amblyomma maculatum. The sequence continues at coordinate 452,490,672 of NC_139344.1, read as the reverse complement.
TCACGTGACCGAAGTAAACAACTTTGACACGTGCTGACACTTGGAAGCTTTGAACGTCAAGCCTGCTTCGCGCAATCTGATAGCACTACCCGCTAGTGTGTCATACGCTCAGATCATGGTGCGGTGAATAGCGCTACATTGTCGAAATAAGGCAGAGCAAATTCCTCAAGTCTCCGCAACACTTTGTCCATGAGGCGTAAAAAGCAGCATGGTGTGCTCTTTAAACCAAACTCAAAACTTTAGGGTGGAAGGTTCCAATTGGTGAAACGAACGCAGCATACATACTAGCGTGATCAGTGAGGGGAACCTGCAGTAACCCCTCACAAGGTCGAGTAGGGAAATTAACTAAGTACTACTAATTTCAATGCGCTCCTGCCTACAATAAAGCTTGGTTATAAGAAGACAGATAACTCGGTAGTTGGGAGAGGTGAACGAAAACATCGAGTTGTTAGGACCGAAAGTTAGTTCGAATTTCGAATGCTGTGACGGCTCGTCCCCGGATTTCGGCGCAGAGCCGATGTCATACCACTAGAATTCTTCAACACCAGAATGAGAACCATAAACGTCGACAGGCAAGGGGTGCTGATACGTGAAGTGATTCTCCCGTGAAATAAAAAAAGCTTGAACCATAGAGTAAACTACTATGTGCAAATGTCATGTCTTTCGAGCCCAATATAAGCGTAGCTATGTGGATTGCTCTCGCGTAAATCCAGGTTTAACCACAAGCAAACCACAGCTAATTTTACTTGACATGGATCAATGCACGAACGTCCTTTGCCCTTTCCATGATGTCAGTGGCAGTGGCTCTCTTTGTACCTCATAAGAACGTGTAGCGCAAGAAAAACATTAGATGGCTTCAACGCTGCTGAAGTGAAGTGACGCGCGGACTCCCGGCTGTATTTGCTTACATCGATGATATCATCGTTGCGAGTCCCACTCCACAAGATCACGAGCGTAACCTCCAGAGCTCTGTGAACGCCTACAAGAATTCGGCTTGGTCGTTAATGCCCAGAAATGTTTTCTGCTCTTCTGAGCTTGAGTTCCTTGGCCTCCACATTTTGGCACAGTTCATTCGTCCACTGCCTTTCCACGTCCAAGTTGTTCAATACTTCCCGGCTTCCACTACCCTAAGCAAGCTCCGCGAGTTCCGGGCTTTGAACATTTTCCAGAGGCTTTATACAACACTGCAGCGAGCGTTTTAACCGCCTAACGGATCTTCGTCGCACAACTAAATCCTCCTCCTCCACAATTTTCGGATCTTCCGATGCTCAGGCTGCTTTCATGGGTGCAAAACAAGCCCTCGCCGATTTGATCTTCTCTCATCCACCCAGCACTTCCACGCCCACTGTTATCATGGTGACTACTTCTATCACGGCCATTTTTGCTGTTTTTCAGCATGACATTGAGTGGAGGGGAGTTGCGTTATTGCATGCTACTAGTTGGCTTAGCCTTGCTCATTCTGCTGGAAATTGCTCAAACGCAGCCTCCTTTATGTGTTAAAAAAGTCCTAATATGTGTTAAATCTGCCCCACTACAGAAACTTGTAATAGTAAATATTCCACTCCAGCAGTCAGCATCTATGCTCTCATTCTCTCACAGGTAAGCACTGTCCATTCCAATTGCCTCCATCTATACACACGCACTCACATTACAACATAGTTCACTACAGGACTCACCATTTGCACACATTCACTTAGAGTAGAACATAATCCATTCCAGCTGTCACATCTATAATCAAGATCAGCGTCCTGAAGAAATTGTGAAAGAAAGCGTGAAGCTTCTCTTCTGCATGTCTGGTTTCCACTCGCGTAGACAATGTCCTGAAATGCATTTTTAAGGGCTCCTGCCTTCTTGAAGGAAGCGAGCATCACACACCTTTTCGAGTTGTAATCTGGACAGCGCATAATATAATTTTCTATATCCCCGCACATACCACATATAGACCATATCGGAGATGATGCCATGTCCGTATTATGCATTCAGGAACGAGCCGAGCCTGTGTGGATTCGATGTAGTAAAGTGGCCTGATGTTTTCTGAGTCCGTTTGCCGCACATGAAATGGGGAGCTCACTCTATCGGGTAATAAATGGATGAGTACCGTTTCTGTGAAGAGTCATTTTTTATTGAGTGATATTTTAGGAATTACCTGGCAGTTCTTTATGGGCGAGGCTATCTGCGAATGACAGATACTGCGCCTTTCCTTTCCTGTAAATGGATTATAGAACACCGATGCGTTCAATGAAATGCCAGTTGAGTTCAATAAGGGGCGCACGATGTACCGTCACGACAAGTCATAACGTCACCAGGCGATTCATGCATACATAAAGTTCGGTTCAGTTCAGTCGTTCAGTCGTGTCCGACTCTTCGTGACCCTATGGACCATGTCACGCCACGATTTCCGGTCTCTCAATATCTTCCTAACATCACATAACCCCATCTGCAGTGCCTCGAGGATGCCATGTAACCATCGCGTTCGCTGCCTACCCCTTCTCCGGCGACCCTCAACCTTTCTCAACTTCTAATCTTTCTTCAGCGACTCCTCTTTTCTCATCAGATGACCAAAGTAGCTGAGCTTTAAATTTAGAATTTGACCCTCCAATGAGCAGTCAGGGTTTATGGTCGACAATATCGACTGATTTGATCTTCTGGCAGTCCAAGGAACTCACAAGAGTCTTCGCCAGCACCACGATTCAAACGCGTCAATTCTTCGGCGGTCAGCCTTTTTCACAGTCCAACTCTCGCATCCATACATCACAACTGGAAAGACTGGGTGGTCAAGGCTAACCACTGCTCTCTTTCCCAGCAGCAGGCGTCTCCTAATTTCATGGCTGCAGTCTCCTTCCGAGGTAATCTTGGAGCTCAAGAAGAGAAAATCTGTCACAGCTTCCACTTCTTGTCCATTTATGCTCCAGGACTTGATAGGGCAAGGCGCTATGATCTTTGTCTTTTTAATGTTCAGTTTAAGCCCAACCTTCTCACTCTGTTCTTGTACGCACATCAGAAGTCTCTTGAGTTCCACTTCACTTTCTGCCATTAAAGTGGTATCATCCGCATATCTAAGATTGTTGATACGTTTTCCAGCAATCTTCACTCCAGCTGAAGACTCGTCCAGGCCGGCCTTCCTCATGATGCACTCTGCATATAGGTTAAATAGGCAGGGCGACAGTATGCAGCCTTGCCTCACTCCTTTCTCAATCGGAAACCAATCAGTAAGACCATGCCCAGTTCTGACTGTGGCCTCTTGCCCTTCATACAGGTTCCTGAGGAGACAGATGAGGTGAATTGGAACTCCCATCTCTTGTAGAGCTTGACACAATCTGCTGTGATCTGCGCAAAACGCTTTCGCATAATCAATAAAGCAGAAGTAGATGGGTTTCTGGAACTCTCTTGCTTTTTCCATGATCGAGCGAAGGTTGGCAATTTGGTCTCTAGTTCCTCTGCCCTAGCGAAACCCAGCTTGCACGTCCGGAAGCTCCCGATCCACATACTGCTGCAGCCTACCTTGGAGGATTTTCAACATCACCTTGCTAGCATGCGAAATAAGCGCGATCGTGCGGTAGTTGGAACAACCTTTGGCAGTGCCTTTCTTTGGAATGGGGATGTAAACTGACCTCCTCCAATCCTGTGGCCACTGCAGGGTTGTCCAAATCTTCTGACTTAATGCATGCAGAATGTTAATAGCGTCATGGTTGAGGTTTTGAAGCAACTCAGCTAGAATGGCATCAATTCCGCTAGCTTTGTTCTTAGCAAGGCTGGCTGAGGCCCATTCAACTTCACTCTTCAGGATGCCCGGCTCGAGATCAGTAATCACAACCGACTTATGTTGGGTTTGCACATTCGGGTCTTGTACAGTTCTTCTGTGTATTCGTGCGACCTCTTCTTTATATCTGATGCTTCAGTGAAGTCCTTGCCTCGTTTGTCCTTTATCACGCCCAGCTTAGCACAGAAGCTGCCTTTGATATCTCTGGTTGTCTTATACAGAGCTGTTGTGTTCCTTAATTGGCTGTTGTCCTCAACTGCTTGGCACTATATGTTCAGGAAGGCATTCTTATCTCTCCTTGCTATTTTCTGAAAATCCGCATTGATAACCTTGTATCTTTCTCTTTCCCCCATAACTTTTGCCGTCCTCCTTTCCTCAGCTATTTGCAAAGCCTCTTCAAATAACCAGTTTGCTTTCTTGCATTTCTTTTCCTTTGGAACTATCTTAGTAGCAACTTCTTGTATTATATCACGAACATCAGTCCACATCTCTTCCGGCTCTCTGTCTTCTAGATATAATTCTTGAAATCTATTCCTCACTTCCACAGCATATTCTAATGGAATTTGATCCAGATTCCTTAAAGACCTTCTAGTTTTCTGCGCTTTCCTCAATCGAAGCTTAATTTTGGCAACAAGAAGCTGATGATCGGTGCCACAATCGGCCCCAGGCCTTGTTTTTACTGCTTGTATAGCGCTTCTCCATCTCTGCCGGCAAAGAATATAATCGATCTGATTCCTGTACAGACCGTCCGGTGATCTCCATGTGTACAGGCGCCTCTTGTGCTGTTGAAAATGAGTATTCGTTATGGTCAGGTTGTTTTCTTGACAAAACTCTACTAGCCTCTTCCCAGCTTCATTTGGCTCGTCAAACCGAACTTGCCTATAATTCCGGATATTTCTTCACTCCCGACCTTAGCATTCCAGTCTCCTATGGGAAAAACGATGTCTGATGATGGGGTGCGGTCTAAAAGGAATTGTAGGTCCGCATAAAATCTCTCAACGTCAGCTTCGTCAGCTTCGATAACTGTTATATTGAAAGGGTAACCTTGGATCCGAAGTGAAATCATTCGGTCGTTTATGGGGTTGTACCCTAGCACTGCTTTGCCCATTCTTCTGTTTACTATGACAGCGACCCCATTCCTTCTCTTGGATTCGTGCCCACAATAAAATACATAATGGTCGCCGGAGTCAAATTCTCCCATTCCGGTCCACTTGAGCTCGCTGATACCCAAGATATCAATGTTCAATCTGTCCATTTCTCGCTTGACGACTTCCAGTTTACCTTGCGTCATAGATCTTATTTTCTATGTTGTTATGTGATATATCTCCTTGCAACATCGGACTTTACGGTCGCTTCCCGACACATCCGCTACTGAGCGTCCTTTTGGCTTCAGCCCAGCCGCTTCTTTCGTCCTGCAGCTGCTAGGAATCGCCCTTTGTTCATCCCCAGTAACATGTGGGACGCCTTCCAACCTGGAGGCTCATCTTCCGGCGCCATATCATTAATGGTATTGTGACTGGCCATAGGGCTTTCTTGGCAGGAATTCTGGAGTGGGTTGCCATTACCTTCTCCAGTGAATCACATTTTGTCAGAACTCTCTGCCGTGACCTGTCTATCTTGGGTGGCCCTACACAGCAGAGCTCACGACTTCATCGAGTTTCGCAAGCCCCTCCGTCACGACAAGGCAGTGATCCATGAAGGGGATACATAAAGTTAAGCCCCTACAATTCTGCGAATTTGCCTGGGAGCTTTCGCATTGCCACGTTAAAGAGGAAAAGGGATAGCACCGAGCCCTGCGGCGTGGCACTGCTTCCCAGGTCTATCATAGGCGAATTTAAATTTTGAATGTTTATGCGAGCAGTCCTGCCCGACAGAAAGCCTTTGAGGTACGTGTACGTTTTCTTCCCTACCCCAAGTTCGTTGAGCCCGTTGAGAATCGCGTCATGTTTGACGTTATCAAGCGCCTTCGTGAGGTCTTGCCCTAAGATTACCTTCGCGTCTTTAGGTGCGAGTATACTATTTCATGTTGCGTTTGGAGCGGTAGACATTGACCTTTGGGTTAACCACGGCAGCGATTTTGAAGATGAGAACTTATTACAGTCTGCTACTGACATCATTGCCGATTACGCAGCTTACAGGGTCTCGCGTGCTTGTCGCAAGAATCGGACCTCTTTGTATATAACCCAAAACACCTCCGATGCGAAACTTCGACGCACATAAATGTTGAGGAGGCAGGCAAACAAGCGCCGAATGTGGAACAGATTATAATATTAGGACTGATCCACCAGGTCAATGGGCACAATGGAGAAGTCATAATGAAGCTCGATCATCACGCGATACAGACTCTGTGGCATATTAAACGCATAGCAGTCAAGAGCAAAGGACTTAAAGAGAGAGACTTCATAAAACTAATACAAGCGTACGTGATTTGCAGAATTAGCTATGCAACACCATACTTCAATACCAAAGCGGCGGAGAAAAACAGGATAGACGCTTTAATGCGCAAATGCATAAAAAAAGTATTAGGGTTACATATGTGTACCTCAACGGAGCGGCTTCTCGCTGTGGTAAAGAGAGCTAGCAGAGGCAGTTCACGTTTCTTAGAGAGACTTAGCGCGACGAATACAGGTAGAGTAATTTTTGCGAAAGTAGGAATGAACCCGGAAAAACGATTGAGAATGAAAGTGGACGTACAGAGGGAGATAAGGAATGCCTTGGTAGTCCCCCTCCCCCCTTCCTAAAAATGTGCATCCCGAATCTAATAAAGAACGAAGAGAAAAGCGAACTCAGGCCTTAAAGCTAAGGTTCGGAAACATGGATTACAGTGAGGTAGCCTACGTTGAAGCGGCCGAGGCCAAAGCGGGCGGCAGTGACGTCGGTCGTAAATGGCCGAGGAGGGCCAGTTTCCGCTGTGGTCATCAGGAGGCGTAATATATGGGCTGCGGAGGAAGTATCAATCGCTTTAGCTTCTGCAGGAACAAAAGCAAAACTCATCATAAGCGACAGTAGGACTGCCATTTAAAACTTTGGAAAAGAAGGATTTCGCCAGAAGCGGCAAAGACCCTTAGCCGAAAACCACTTAACAGAAAAATTAAGACAATCTGAACACCCGCGTACGATGCCGTCCGTGTCAACGAGGCGGCCCATGAGCTAGCTCGAGCACCCTACTTCCGGGCAGACATTGGACACCCTGGGACTGATGTAACGAGGAGGGCTTGCAAAATTATGGGGAAATAATAAAACTATTATCGATTGGCAGGTATGCTGATACCCCAACGAGATCCAAAATAGAATAACAAAGGAACTGCAGCATGGAAGCACGTGAAAACTAATACGTTCAGGAAACCGGTCTTGGCGCACCATGTGTACCCCGAGAAAAAAGACCATAATAGATGTCGTGATTGTGGGGTGAGAGGTATCCTCGGGAACATGATATGGCAATGCCTGCACGCTCCCGGGGTGGGACAAATAATAGAAGTAGAGAGAACTGGGAGACCCTGCTGCAAAGCTCGGACCCTGAGCCGCAGCGGAACATGGTCCACCTGGCGGAGAAGGCTGCCATGGCCCAAGGCGTGCCAGCCAGCCTTTAACGCGGAGATTCCCGTCTTCCAGGCCTGCGTGCCTAGGGCGGGGGTTAGCGCTTCTTTTGGTGAAAAATAAAGTTTTTCAAGCAATGCATATATGAAGCTGACTAAGCGGGCGTGCGTCCGTAAAGGGCCTTTTATTTGCCGCTTACTCGAGCGCCACACCACACAGCAAAGAGAAGTAGACCCAGATGTCAAGGAGGCGTTACTACAGCAGACATCGGAGGCGAGTGAAATTGCTTTACAGGATATAAAAGGCGTATTACCTGTCACAATTCTCCGCGGACACATTTACCACTCCGTAAAAGAAGGAAGGGAGATGGGAGTGAAAGCAGAGAAGGAGATTAAGATGCCGTAGTGGATGGCTACGATACAGCGCGCTATAATGGCTTTCTCCGCATCCCACTTTCGTGGTACAATGTGCCCTCTAGACGTTTTTCATTGCTTGCCCTGAATTAGATCGAATGGAAAAACACCCCTCGATCTGTGCTCTCGTCGAAATACCATGTAACGTTTGACATGCGAGCACCCTTACGCAGATAATTATGCACAGTCACCAGAGTTGTTTTTTCATTTAACTGGTAGCTTGGCCCTATGCAACCAGACGCACTTCTAACTGCCAGACTTATGCCGGTGAAACGTTAGCAGACTGTGTCTGTGCACGTATACGCAGCGCTATTCAATAGAAAAATATAAGTTCTCTTCGTTTCTGTAGCTTTCCCTATATATCCCCGATCATCGTGTCTGTGTAGAAGCTTTTGTCTCGCGATGGGTTAATACCAATGTCAAATGCAATTACGATAAGCTGCGGATATTTCGGTGCCTGAAGCTTTGATGCCGTGTGTGTTCTACAAGCGGGTGTCATTTGTGAAACTCTGCGCACTACAGATGACTAGTATATCCTACATCATAGTCACTAAAAGAATTCTGCCAGAATAATCTTAAAAACACAAAGAGCCTGTCGCGCTCATAGAGTGCATTGTACCTGAGTGCTGCATTTTCAAGCCACGAGAGTGTCAAGGGAAATCATTGCAACCACATGGAGTTAATTTTTTCATAAAAATTTTATTATGCGTTTAATCAGTACTGATAAGAAATAAAACAATAAATGTGCTGCCTATTTTCGTGCTCCCTGGTTCATTCTGCTCATTTCTTTTATCATTCTCTCAGCCCTGTCCAGAAAGATATAAACAAAAAGGAGGTAGTCATCTTGCTTCAGCCTGTGTCCAAGCATTTGTTTTTGCGGAATATTGTCCTCGTCAAGCTTGGAAGCATTAAAAAAACGTTTTTAATCTTTAAAAACAGACAACTGGGAATCTCGATTATCTGTTGACAAGACCATAGCTGTCTGTTGGGACGCACCCTGTGAGCTACCCATTCAATAGAAAATTGTTGCACATGTGTGTAAACAGAGTGAAGCGCAAATGTACGTAAAGCAAGCTTGTGGTTTTGTTTTTGGTGCGAATATAACTATGAACATAGAGGAAATAGCACCTCTGGTTGTTCACTGAGCTTTAGTATTATAATGTATAAACAAATTGTTTTGCTGTTGAGATGGCTAACACCTCCACAGATTATTTCTGTAATTGTATTTTTGCCATATGACAAAGGCGGAGGAAATTGTGAAAGGGTAGAAACCGACGCATTCGATTTTTGGGTTTTTTTAAAAAAACTGTTTTCGGCAAACGATCCTGCAGGTTATTTGGAGAAGCTGAATAACTGATATATTCCACGACTAGAATGAGAATATTTATTTGGGCACAATAATCCTATATATAGGATCAAAATTAATTAAGGTACTTAATAAATTTGGTTACTGTGTAGGAGTGCGTATTGAAAACCTACACGTACCTCCGTCTGCAGTTTTACTGGCGTGGAATGTATGGCTTTGTACGGCATTTCATGCGCTCTTGCGAATCTTGCGAACGCTGAAAAACTCCTCACAAATTCTCTGCTTCGGTGACGTCGTTGCCTTGCCCTGCCCGTTCGTTTGATCGCGTTGACTAGATATCTATGGCCCTCTTCCTGCTAATCTCGCTGTCAATCGTTGTGTTACCGTGATAGTTGATTATCTCACTCGGTGCACTGATACATCACTGTTACCCTCTGCCTCCGCACGAGACTTCGATTTTTTTCTTTTCAAGAACCTGATTCTTCGCTACGGTCGACCCAAATAATTACTCAATGACCGCGGACGCGTTATCTCTTCCGACGGTCTTGAGGCCCCAAATGAAAGAATACCGCCTCATAAACCGCACCACTACTTCTTACCACTCTCAGATGAATGGCCTGACTTAACGTTTGAACCGTATTCTGAGCGACATACTGGCCATGTACGTGAACGACGCCCATTGCAACTGGGACTATGTTCTGCCCTTCTGACCTACACGTACAACTCTGCTACACAGACCACCACTGAATTATCTTCCTTATTTCTCGTTACGGGCACGAGCCAACCTGCACAATGGACACACTTCTTCCCCACAGTCCTGATGTTTCTGAATCGATTCCACTCTCGGACGCCGCCAAATACGCAGAAGAATGCTGTCACCTGTCTCGCTCGCTTACAAAGGGAAACCAGTGGCGACAGAAACACCACCATGACGTCGGCAAGGCTTTTTGATAACCCCCCCCCCCCCTTCGGAATGGCTCTTGGCACCTACAACAATCCCCGGCCCTTCAAAGAAGCTCCTTGCTCGGTATCACACGTTGCCTACCGAGTCCTTCAACCAACATCCCCCTTAAATTATATAGTTGAGCCCGTTGCGCCCTCAGCGGACTTTCGTCGCCGTGGACGCGAGAGTCCATGTGAACCGACTGAAGGCCTACTACACGTCGCCTGCCTTTTCCGCGGAATAAGTCGCCAAGATCGCTGGGAGGTTGTATAGTACCTGGGAGGTTGTACAGTATACTAATATTCATCGTTATAGCCAATGGCATGGACCGCGTGCTGGTGCGCCAGGGGCGAGAAAGTTGGTCGCTGGCTGGGTGCTTCATGGTTGTCTACGCTTGACGCTCCACTGAAAGTTGATCGGGAGAAGCTAGATCCATCGGGGCTTCCAGAATACGCGCACGCCTACAAATGCAGTGATTTAATTAGTTAGGCTAGTGCACCCATCTGCGCTGGAAAAGCCTTAAACACACACCGCTTTTGTAACCAAGAAGTGTGGAATAGATGCAAAGCTATTAAATTCATTCACTAGTTGTCCATAGCTTTTTAACAATATTTTCGTAATATAACAAAATGTATTTTCGATTCAGGTATTACCAGCGGATTTCTGCTTTGCCTGCGGCATACGCAGCTCTTCCTAGTGTCACTGCATAGGCGTTTCTCATTGCGGTACTGGCGCCGTACTCAGCATAGTGTCAGTGGGCAATTTATGTAGTGAATCTATGCCAGCAAGCTTTTTTCCCAGTGTTGCTTACTCGACTGTACAATGCTCGTGTAAATCAGCAGACGAGAGTACTAGCTTAGTGCCAGTAAACAGCGCATCGAATAACTTAACTAAATATAATGTGGTGCATGGGGTACTAACGTACTGTTTACGTCGATCTTGACTAGACAGTAATAAACGGTTTAAATGACTAACGGTGCAATTGAATTACTGGTGTTCACCTTATAACGGTTCCATGCTTCTCCTCTGCTGAAGAACACTCTGAAAATGTTCCAGTTGAAGGAAGCTCCCTAGAACAGATGCCAATTTTTCCTCTACGCAGTGGGAGTCTCATCATCACTACTAAGGGTTGCATGATGTCTGTGTTACTGAAATCAACGAAAATGTTTACAGAGCTCATATTACCAAAGGAATTTTGCTTTCAACAGCGGGCATGAACTGCGATCGTTTTGTAAAAACCGTCGAAGCGAAGCGTTTCGTTGAAGGAATAATTTTATTAAGAGGTCTTCAGGGGGTGATGGCCTTCGTCCACAGCAGAACTATAGTGACTGAGTATTACAGTTTGTAGCAACCATCAGAGAGTACATAAAAACAAGCATTATATTAAACCCCACGCCAGCAAACTCGGGACTTACGGCGCACTGCGCCTTCAATTGTTGCTGTACCTATAAACGAACATTTTTATTACTCAAAACTGGCTTATTCAAGAGGCTTAAGTTGTGGGAACTTTTAAAATGATATCCAGACATAAAGCGCTAATAAAGCAAGCTAGAATTTCTCAGCAGCGTCTATAAAGATGCGGTTTTCTCGTGCACGCGATCACTGCTCTCTCTGCCTTCATTATTATTGCAGAAATCAAACCTTCTAGGAGTTGAATTCTCATTATGCTACGTCCCGTGCGTCGGTGCGCTCACGTCCACACTGCTCGCTCAATTTAGTCCATCTCTTGGTATGCACGAAAATTTGAAAAAGAATGATAACGTTCCGCGTATGTAACCCTAAAGAAAACACGAGGCTTTAAAAGCTGAAGTTCGGCTTAAATCTGTCCATGCATTGCAATTTACACATGGCGGTGGAAGTTGGCGAAAAATTGTTTGAATAGGTTGGTTGGTTTGGTTTGTGGGGTTTAACGTCCCAAAGCGACTGAGGCTATGAGAGACGCCGTAGTGGAGGACTCCGGAAATTTCGACCACCTGGGGATCTTTAGCGTGCGCTGACATCGCACAGCACACGGACGCCTCTTCGTTTCGCCTCCATCGAAACGCAGCCGCCGAGGTCGGGTTCGAACCCGGGTATTCCGGACAGTAGTCGGGCGTCATACCACTGCACCACCCCGGCGGGGCAAATAGTTTGAATACGCACTAAACATCAGCAACGAACCGACGCCCGACGTTACAACTTACGACGACGCGGTGCTGAGTAAAGCCGGGAGATCAATCTGGGGTTTAAGGCTGATTCGCCACCGCGTACGGAACAAAAAGAGTTTACGCCGATACTTCGGCCCCAACAAGTTGCTTCGCCGACTAAGGCAACTGAGCTACGAGGTCATTCCCGACGGCGTGACAGCATTTCAGCGGCGACGAGCGCACCCAGAAATTCTGCATGTTGCACGTCTTAGGCCTTAGTACGCACGTTAAAGGCTATTTATGTTTACTACCCAATGTTTATGTTAATTCATGTCTCTTTATTTTGAAACATTGGGTCAAAGTTTATTTAAGGGGGAGTAATGCCGCGAATCATTCAAAACGAATCGATTATGTATCCTTTGTTTTGTTCACTTCATTTCTCGCGAGAGGTTGACTTAACATTTTCATTGTCGCGCAAGGAGCGCCGAAATATATATTGAAGATTCCAGCCATTCCCGTGTGATTCTGTGATTCTGCAAAGTTCCAGGTTATGAATAGTCAGCTTTGGATTTTTATCTCGGTCTTTCGTCGTAGCCTTTAAATTCAGTGCTGACACATAAAACGTGACTTCGTAGATCGACGATCACCGAGCAAGCTTGTTGCTATCGCCGCTTGCTTACTTCTTTTAGGGTGTAAGTCAGCGCAATGAAGAGTTCATTAAATTGACGTTCAAGCCTCCTCATTTGTTCTCAACGGCATTTTGCCACCACTACTTGACAATATGAAATTGTTGCTGTTTGCTTGGAGGCAACTCACAAGTGAGCACGCCCATACCAATGTCTCCTTTTCGGGAAAAACCCCTGCGTTGACACAACTAGGGGTGTTCTTATCGTGTATTGAGACCTGTATTTCTGATAGTGAATGTTTTCATAAAGTGGTAGATTAATCAATCTCCGCAGTATTGGGCCGTATTATAGCCAGGCAAGAATATTGTAAGAATGGAAAATTACAAACCTTCGTCTTGCTTCCTCGGCTTGAATTTGATAATATGCTCGGAAGCATGTCACGAAGGCATTGGTGGTAACTGAGGTATTCCGAAATTAATGCTAACACAATAACAAAAATACTATCGCAGCTGTTTCAGGCCGCCTGGTTTCGAACCCAGATTCTTGGGTTCAGTAGCCGAGCGTCCTATGAACTGTCTCTTTGCTGCGGGTGCTCACGCTCGTTACGACCAGATTTAATTATGTTTATACAGCAAGCCCTTTTTTCAAAGTTGGTTTCAAAAGCAATCTCCAATGAACAAAAACGAAGAATTTGGCATATATCATCTAGCCTTCAAAGGAGAGCGTTTTAATAACTGCTCATTTTAATTTGCGGCCGAATTGTGAGTACGTATGAAAGCCATGCACAGCTGCATGGGCATTACAAGCTCTCTGGCAGCTTTGTGGCACAGTGCGTCATACAAAATTCCTCTTCGGTTCTGCGCGCAGCTGTAGTGGAATGAAAGCGGTCCAACAAAAACGTGGGGCATGCGACCTCGGTTGTCTGAGGCACACACTTTATACCGGAAATGTCGCATATTTGACAGAATTCTCTCCATACAGCAAGATACTAGTTCCGCTTCTCAAAGGACAATTGCTAGATTTTTTTCCAACTCCTGTGCCAAACGAGGTGCGCTAATGTACACGTCTGTAACCTGGAAAATTGATGCTGTATTCTTCAACTGTCGGAAAAATGTGAAGCTATGAATACCTCCCTAATCGATTCCACTTTCTATTGCCATACTCTAATCTACAATGTATTGTGGGCTTCAGGCCTAGGTAAATGATCGTCAAAAGGCCATATTTTTGAGATAAGAGACCACAGTTTGAGATCAACGTTACTGCTCTTAAAGGGCCAAGCTCAAACTATTCCGAATCGTAAACGAAATCATGCACGATACACCAACTGAATCTAAGGGCGTACAAAAGAATGTAGTGATCTGTGGTGCAGATTTTGAAAATAAATTAGAACACCTCACGAAAAAAAGTTTCCAGATTGAAAATTGCCGCCACTTTCCTTAATCTTGAGGAGCGGCGGGAGGCTACGACATGACATCCCTACAAGCTCCCATTACGACAGCTTATGAACATAAATACCTGAGAATAAAAAAAATACTCTTTTCATGTACACTGGAGACAGGGCACAAATTAGGTTCTCTTTTGTGTGTCTCTTTCAACCTACCCTGAGGATTTGTGACTCCTGACATGCATTGCATGCGTCATGCCGGTACGTATCGCATTGAAGGGCATATCCACATCGTCCTTGTGGAGGCCATAAAAGCGCAGTGAAGCAGTTGACAGGAAACTCATTCTGAGATGGCACGCACTGCATGTTGTGGGCCAGCATTGGCATGGTATTAGTCCTCGCATTCGCGGGGGCAGGATCAGGAAACGAAACGGCGCGTTTTTGGCACGTAAGCTTCTTCGATACACATTTTTGTCTGCTCTCTGTGGATTACAGACAGTTTAAAATGTCTCCTTGTCTCTGTTCCACTGTAGGCATTACCATAGCCTCCTCTATTTTTTCTGTGCCCGCCGGATCCCGGAGCGAACAATGGGAGCGCGCCGTCGCTGCGGTTGCGCGACGCAACCACTCATCGTGGTGGGGGCGCCACTCACGTACGGGTGCTGCGCATGCAGTTTCAAGGGCGCATTGATGGTTGCGCGCCGCTCGTGAAGCAGGTTCCGCATTTTTCTGTGAATTTCCTGCCCAGTGTAATAGCGTCCGCGAATAATTTTTCCAAGCTGGCTGATTCTGAAACGTATGCTGAAGGGTACATGCATGAATATTCACGCGAATAGCAATAGCACCTGTCTCACCCGAGCTGCTCCCAAGGTAATTTAAAAGGGTAGCTCTGCTAGGTAGCTTGAGTACCATCTCCCTCCTTGCGTGCTCGTAAGCTTTTGTGGAGAGGTGGTGCAGCACGATGCAATGGCACGCTACGTCTTCAGTCCAAGTTGGTTTTTTGCGGAGAAAGTGAACAATTTGATCCCATAAAAAAAGAGCCGAAATATTATTCTCTTCTGCCTGCTGACGAATGTACTGCAGATTACCGAAATTGCAATCATTTTTCAATTTTTCGAGCTCTGTTTTGTAGTGGTCTACAGTGCGGCGAAGCTTTTCAACCTGTTTTTTGAGTTCCCTTTCTCTGCGTTTCGATCTTGCTCTTTCATTTGCAAGTAAGCAGGACACTCCAACATTCACTTGAATTGCTTGGTGTGAAAAATTTGCATGTGTACTATTTGGAGCCTCCTGCGGTTCCTTTTCATTTTCAGGTTTGGCCTGTTCATTTCTTTCTGGATAAGACGGGCTGGCCTCTTGAGAATTGTCCTCTGACATTTCTGCTTCTGTGCCGTCCTGGAACTTCTGCCGCTTTGTAGCCGGCTCAGGTTCCTTTTCGTTGGTTTTCGGAAACGCCCTTTTCCCGATGCTTTCTGTACTCCTTTGATGTAACTGCCTTGGCTTCATGTACGAAGGGTATTCTGGAAACAAGGAGGGCACTGCACCTTTCTTGAGGCGGCGCCGTTTGCCCTCCGCAAAGTCGGTTTCCTTGAAGTGCCGGCTACACACTCTTGAATAATTCGAGGTTGTGTTCGGCACCCAGGTGTCCCTCCGTATGGCTTTCAACCACTGCTCCCGTAGCGCCGTGTTCACCGGAATTTCGTGGAACGAGATGCCTGGAATCTTGCTTTTCCCACCTGATCGGCAACGTGGCACACAGTAGTATGCCATTAAGTACCTGCAAGGCAACTGTCAGCGGCTTAATAATGCGCTTTGATATTACAATCGTATACTTAAAAAGTTCCATTCAAGCACAAGTTCATCGTGCACAAGCACAACAACAAAACTATGGGCTGGCAGTCTGAGAAAATGCGACCACTAATATTGATCGAATTATAGACAGAGTACGCCACAGGCAGATTTAGGCAGGCTACAAATAACATTATTGCTGCACAGACAAAACAATTCTTGGCTCACCGTTGGAAGGGAGCAGATGGTACCGCATGCGTTGATCGTCACCGATTTTTGGGTCCCTGACGCATGAATTTAGCGTCTAAGCAGTGCTGTCACAATAACGAACGCCAGCAAGGTTAAGTTTTTGCACGTGTGATCCAAAGAGAGTGAATCATGAGTGTATAAGGATCAAAATACGCGCGCGCGCGACGGAGCGACTGCGTGGTGCAGCTGCGGCGAATGCAGACGAACCCCAATAGGGTGCCTCGATGTCAGCGCCCTGACATCGAGGCACCCTAAACCCCAACGTCACTAGCGCCACCACTCGGCGCTAAGTGGCGTAGCAGCAGAGTGGCGTCGACGGCCGCGGAGGGCGCATCCGGCAGGCACAAAAAAATAGAGGAGGCTATGGCATTACATATTGTTTAGTCTGGCCCAAGCTCCTGATCTGTAGTGCAAAAGGAATTTCTGAGAGCCAACTGAAAAGGGATTCATCATTTAATTTATTAATGAGTAATTATTCAAAATTCATTGAGAGATAGAAAGCCTGCAGAGTGGGTCAGAGAAATAACTCAAGTTACCGACATTCTAGTAGAAATTAAGAAGAAGAAATGGACATGGGCAGGACATGTAGTGCGAAGAGAAGATAACCGATGGTCGCTGCGGGTAACAAACTGGATTCCAAAGGAAGGAAAGCGTAGCAGGGGGCGGCAGAAAGTTATTTGGGTGGATGAGATTAAGAAGTTCGCAGGGGTCAAGTGGATGCAGCTAGCACAGAACCGGGTTAAGTGTAGAAATATGGGATAGGCCTTCGCCCTGCAGTGGGTACAATCAGGCTGATGATGATGATGATTCAAAATTAGTAAAATTGTAATGATTAGAGCTGCATGTTGAGCGAAATTTACTTTTCATTGTAATCTCCGTCACATCGTGGATGTGGCACCGCTAAATAAAGACATGCATAATATTGTTATGACACGGCAAGCCGATGAAGACAGGAGTCAGAACATGACCGATGGCGATGGTCGATGACGTTTAATGAATGTTCGCGGGCCTAGCGCGAGCACTCCTTCCCGCGCCACTGCCCGCTTCTTCTTCCTTGTCGTCCGTAACATGACCAGGGGCACCGAGCGATCGTCCCGATCGTGGGCGAGGAAGCTAAGCGATGTTAATGATTTTATGGCGTGATGATGGGCGTGTCTGGATGCTTGAAGAAGAAGGAAGAATGGAACGGCTTGCCGGTACGATGTCTGATGCGTGGGTGATCCGCCTCCCTTGGAGCTGTCAACCATCCGTCACCAGAGTCTATGGGACCGATGGCTCGAGGGTGACCTCGAGCCATCGGGCAGCTTGGGCGGGGGTTGCGTGTTCGTGTCCATCGGTTCCTTCGGGTCATTCGGGTCTTTCGGGTCCTTCGTCTCGGTTCTGATTCGTATGTCTGTTCTCCTTGTCTTCAGGTCCGGGCTGGGGGCTGGGCGGTGGTAGTTGTTCAGGTCTGGGTATTGAAGGGCTGGGGCGAAGCTGCTCGGCGAAGTCCCTGGGCCCTCGGTGATGGTCCCGGCTTGAAGATGGCCTCGATGCTCCAAGGCGAGGATGGGGATGTCGTACCCCGTACCTCCACCAAATTTTACGATACGGCAAGCCGATGAAGACAGGAGACAGAACATGACCGATGGCGATGGTAGATGACGTTTAATGAATGTTCGCGGGCCTAGCGCGACCGCTCCTTCCCGCGCCACTGCCCGCTTCTTCTTCCTTGTCGTCCGTAACAATATGTTGGGCAAGTGCGTTTTTTTCTGGAGCAGTCAACACCTCAAAGCTTGAATAATACACTCGTTCTAAAATGTGGATCAACAGAGCGAATTAATAAATCTTTTCGTTCCATGAGAGAATTGCAAGGAGGATACTGCAGCACAATACAGGCAAGATTACTAATCAGTAGTCGTGATTTGAGGCTAGTTCGGGGTGCCTTTGCGCGCCCACACCATCCTCATTAAGAAAGCTCTGACAGACAAGGTATGCATGTCCTCGTCAATGAGAGCGCAAGGTTGTACAGAACGGCGGTGATTAGAAAGGAAAGTATTATATATGCGGGGGTAGGGGTAACATTAAGAGATAGCAAGCGTGCAGAGTGGGTCAGAGAAATAGTTCAAGTTACCGACACTTTAGTGGAAATTAAGAAGAAATGGGCATGGGCAGGACATGTAGTGCGAAGAGAGGATAACCGAGGGTCGCTTAGGGTAACAAACTGGATTCCAAGGGAAGGATAGGATAGGATAGGAAATACGTTAGTTTCTCTAGGAGGGTCTTGTGCTAGTAGCAGAAGAGGTCCATCTTCCGTCTTCTCACAGGGTCGGGGCCCCTATTCCAGGGCTCCGCTGAGCTTCGCTGCTCGCTGGGCATGCTGGATTAGACCTAGTTGGCAATCCAAATCGCCGCTGGAGAGCCGGCTCTCCCACTGTTCCGCACTCGGGTCTTTACGAAAGCTATCGTTATTTCTACATTGCCACGTGATGTGGTATAACGAAGGTTTGCTACCACACCATGGTCAGGTGTCCCGATATTGTGACGGGTAAATTTTGCTTAGGATATGCAGGTTAGGGAACGTTCCTGTCTGCAGTCTTCGCCACTACACTGCCTCTTGTTGTTTTAGATCCCGATGAGGCGGCGGATAGCGGATCCGTACCCCATTAGAGTAGTTCAGAATGTCTCAGTACGTAGGGCCGACTCGCTCGGGTAGATTGTCCGATTGGGAGGAAGCTCTGCTCATGTACCCTCGAACTACCCGATCGGCGCGTTCGTTCCCCGCTATGTCGGTGTGTCCTGGCACCCAGTAGATGTTGTGTTTGACTTTTTTTAAGTCGATATTTATTGCCTCAGGGCATCAGTAGATTATGAGATGAAGGATGAATAAATGATTAAATGAATGGAAAAAGGTTGGCTGATTTTATGAAGTCCAGAAGTGAGCGATGATGAGGTCCCTACGTCCAAGTGACGTATGAGGTAGGATTGGTTGCTGAAAGGCCAGCTATGCTCAGGTGCCAGATTCGTGTTGGCTTGAGTGCTGGGCAGTCCCACAGCAAGTGGTGGATGTCGGCCTCTACATCTTCGTTGTTTCACTTTTGATGGGGTCGCGCTCTGGAGGAGCCTGAGCGCGGCGCGACCTATGCGGCCGTTCATGTACTTACGGTACACTTCTCTCGAATCCGTAAGAATGGTAAAGGACGTGTTGCTTCGATACCCGGCTACCACAGCAAGAGCAACGGCCAGATCCTCCCCTTCGGTTACCGAGCATTCCCTGACTGCGGCGCTAGCTAGTTCCTTTAGGTTAGAATCAATAGCTACCACCACTGCGCTATTATGCGAGATTCCTGTATACGGAGCCGCGTCCATGTATACCGTTGTGGATCTTGTAGCTAAATATAGTTGTACATACTTCGCCCGGGCTGATCTACGGGCCACATGCAAGTTGGGGTCCATGTTCCGGGGAAGGGAGCTAACCTTTAGCGTCTGGCGAATTGCATCCGGTATGCTCGCAGTACGATTCTTGATTTCCGTAGTTGCACCTAGCCCCAGTCGCCTAAGAAGCGAGCGCCCCGTAGTAGTCTGCTGGAGCCAAGGGAAGAAAAGCGTAGCAGGGGGCGGCAGAAAGTTAGGTGGGCGGATCAGGTTAAGAGGTTCGCAGGGGTCAAGTGGATGCAGTTAGCACAGAACCGGATTAATTGGAGAAATGCGGGAAAGGCCTTCGCCCTGCAGTGGGTATAGTCAGGTTGGTGATGATGATGACGATGATATATGCGACTCAAGTGCGGCTGAGATATTTGGAACTTTTATGCGTGTTCAATAAACACGTTTTCTTAAAAAAATATTGTGGAGCATTATGTTCAGTGCAGAAGCATTATTAACCGCAATCTTGCAACACGGAGAAGTGCGATTCAGCACTGACAACTGCATTATTCTACATTTGCGTACCTTTTTAAGATTTCTCTTCAATTCAGCTATCTGGTGTCTTATTTCACCGGCCTGCCGTATTTGCTAGGATATTCGTTTTCTTCTTCAATAAGAATATAGAAGACGTTCTGATCATTGCCACGTAGTGGTGACAATGCCGTTGTCAACAAATGAGGAGGCTTGAACTTCACTTCTATAAACTCTTTATTCGGTTGACTTGCACCCGCAAAACAATGAAGCAATCGGCGGGGCCATAGCAACAACCGTGCTCGGCGGTCGTCGATCACGTCAACGCTCAATTTAAAGGCGGCTAAGAATCATTTAGATAAAACCGCAAACTGTTAGTAGTACAACGTGGAAGATTGCAGTAACATACGCGATTGGTCGGAATCTTCGAGACATATCTCGGCGCATCTTGCGCGACCAATAAACTGATAAAGGCGCGCCTCGAGACAACGAGTACGAAAAAAGAATAGAAAAGGTCAGCGTGCCATAATCAGTGATAGGGCCGGTTTCCGGCGGCTGCCGAAGAGAAAGAGTAGATAAAGATTTTAATCGGGGGGGGGGGGGGGGGGTTTGCAGCAATATATTGTTTTTGCACCAGATTCGTCACGGCCCATTCTCCTAAGTTTTCTCTATTCAGCTTATCATTATATGTTTCCAATAACTTTACATTATATAGGTCGACAGCGCAATTTTATTCTGCATATTTGGCACTTTTTACAGTGCATTGCAAAAACCAGGCTTCCCTTTTATTTATTTGGCATGCGCTCATCGCCTGCCATTGACAACGTACTGTCTGTCGTATATGTACTTCAATATATGCACAATCAAAGTACCCTTGCTGACCTTTGTGTGCAAGTATTGACGTCAGAGATCGCAGAAGCTGGGGCCCTCAGAATATGTAGGGAGCAATCTGTCAGCACACTTCAGTACCAACTGGTGAAGGGAATGAACTTGCTACGCTTAATGGTCCGCAGATGGAGTGAAGAAATGAAGGTAGCTCAGGAAGATGAAGTGAAGTGAGAAGAAGGTGCGCGCAACTACATTTATTGAGTTCTCTGTGTTGTATCGAGCTTGTCTGTGTGTTTCTTTTCGGTCGTTGCCTTCTCCACTGCTTTTTTTTATGGGGCGTGATCAAATTGCTCAACGATTTATCCAGGTACTGTCCACATCCTTGGATTTCGCTGAAGGGGCTGTGGAACATTCTTCGAGAAGCCGCACCAACAATAAACCTCACCACCAGCGAACACAGCACGACGCAAAAAAAAAAACAAACAAACAAAACAGCACCGATGGCTGCTACCTGTCCACCGTGCCGTGCTGGCCGGCCGCCACGGGCTAAACGCCTGTTCTATCTCCATGTATTGCACATGTCAATGTCTTTGCCTTCTTCGACTCCTTTCCACTAAAGAACCTAATTATGTCTCTTTCATCCTAGAAAACTCCAGTGAGTAGTTAGCTAGACAGGGCAGGACGTCAGATACCACAGCTAAACAAAGAAAACCTTACCTAAAGGAGTGTTAAATATTACTTTTACATGCATGTCTGCATTTAGCGATGCTTAATTTCCTATTATTGTTTTTAGATTTCTCTAACACGATTCCAGTCTCACATAAATTACATTCTTTATATCCCATATGAAAGGTGGGACAGGCGTTGCATTAGCAGAGCCTGAGTTACCTTTGGATTTCGAAACCCAATGAACCGTAAAACGTTTAGTTAGTACCGCTGGAGCCGCCTATCACCTTTTCGCCCCACAGATTTACAGTAATGTAACATACATATGTAGTCCAAAATAGCAGAAAAAATATTGGTAATCAATGGCAATATATGGCGGTAGGATAATTGTATATGCTTTCTTTCAAAGCTTATGTATGTCAAACGTTGCTTACAAATTGCCCTTTCTAAACCAGGTAGAATGAGAGGAAGAAGATGGTTTACACAGTGTGAAGGAGCACTGAACAAGGGTAAATGGGGTACGCCTCAGTTCGCAGGTCGAGCCAACGTTTCGATAGGTGGACTTGTCTTCGTCTGGGTAAAGCGATCACTGACAGGGGTTTAAATACGCTTTTGCTTCCGAAGAAGAAAAGCTGGGGAGCGGAAAGGGGGTGAGAAGAAATTCGGTGTGAAGGAGTGGGGAGGGGAAGATGGGTGAGAAGAAAGTAGGTCATGGAGTGAACAAAAAAAAATCTTCAGTATGTA
Source organism: Amblyomma maculatum (assembly GCF_055883805.1). Lineage (NCBI taxonomy): Eukaryota > Metazoa > Arthropoda > Arachnida > Ixodida > Ixodidae > Amblyomma > Amblyomma maculatum. Next base: position 452,468,432 of record NC_139344.1, on the reverse strand, counting down.
TTTCTCAGCCTGGAACCAGGGATCCAGTTGCCTGCAAAAGAAGTAAAAGCGGCAGTACCAGGAAAAACTACAATACCGGGTAGATGATTAGTCACCACTTAAGTGCGTTTGGTGAAGATACACCTTACAAAGGGACATGCTTTGCAAAAGGCCCTGATAAAGCATATATCTAAGGAAGACAATTCCTAAAACTCTCTTTAAAGGGGGGGGGGGGGGGGGAGAAGTACATATTCACAGGATGATAACCCCGCAGTGAACCACAACTGACTTGAACAAAAAAAAAGGATTCGAGGTCAAACTCAAGCAAGAAGTGATAAGGAGGAAATGTGTTGAGGAGAACATGTACAGGTTATACTATTGCGGAAGGGAATAGAGTGTACATGCTTTGTGAAAACATTCTGTACAATTAATGCTATGAGGGATTGTTTTCCCGAATAGTTATGATGCAGAGGGTATATATCTAAGGGTTTGTAACGTTCCCTTAGATATATTTGTTCCTGCTGGTTCCAATGTTCTAAATTTATGAATTAGATATTCCTCTCTATATTTTCTGTCCCTTGCAGATTTAAAGCCTGACTCGAGAATATATAATTTAACTTCTTCGAACTTATGGTCTTTCTGATTCAAATGCTGGGAAACTGCTTTCGGGAGATTTTTGCCTACGTCTGCCTGATGTCCATTAAGCCGTATGTTCATTGGTTGCCCTGTCTCTCCGATGTACTGTTTATGACAGAAGGAGCATTCTAGAAGGTACATAACGTTTGGAGATGTGCAGTTAAAGCCTGATTTTATGTGAAAAGGGAAATCGCTTGCATTACTTTTAACCGTGGTGTCTTTTTGTATGTGACTGCAAGTCTTACATCTAGGTCGAGAGCAAGGGTGTGGTTGCGTTGGATGCTTGTTTTCGCGAGTTTAGAATGAACTAGAATATCTCTGAGGTGTGCATCCCGCTTGTATGTTACCCTTGGTGCCTCGGGAAATATGTTCCTCAGGCATTCATTACACGTTAGCATGGAATGGTATTTCCGTCATTACCTTTGATAGCCATTTTAAAACAGCACTGTCAGCAAAAAGTAGAAGAACTTAACGACCAAATGTCCAAAATAACACTAACCACGGACAAGCATCAAGTACTAAAAGAATTTGTGAAAAGGAAAGAACAAGAACCTCAGGTTAAAAACAGAGTAAATGCATAAGGGAGGAGCTGCAGGTAGATAATGATACACTTTGGCAGCGAACAATACATGATGCAGTTTCACAATCATCTACTAGACAGGACATAGATGATAGCAACGTCATTGACATTTCTAAATCTCTATGCGATAGTGAAAAACAGATTCTAATGCGAGGCCTGACCTTCTCCCAAACGAATAACAGCTTTAATGAACATGAACTTCACCGAGATATAACTGAATTCGAAAGAAGAATGCGTATTAAGGAATGCTTCGCTGAAAATATAAATAATGTGCCGGGTACCTCTAACCTGCTCAGAGCCCCCAGCACATGGTTTCCTGATGCATAGCGCAGCACCGAACTGGACCTATTTATTAAAGCCGTCTCAAAAGCAATTATTGAAAAAAGAAAGCTAACTCGAAAGCCCAAAAGCCTCCGTATAACTGAAAAAGCAACTCTTGACAACAAAGCTTCTAGAACGCACTTAGGTATCAAGCCTGCGGGCAAACGTGGTAGCTTAGTGATTCACCCTGTTGAAAATGACAAACAAACAGGCATTAAGACAGCTTAACAACTCTTGCCACAATGAAAAGTTAAATACCGATCCCCCAAAACAGTTCAGTGAAGTCATTCCTAATAACATAAGAGATTTATTCGCCAGGGAACTAATTACCGAAATGAACCCGAGGCATCAAGGGTAACATAAAGCGCAACGCAAACCTCAGATATTCTAGTACATTCTAAACTCGACAGCAAGCATCCAACACAACCACACCCTTGCTCTCGACCTAGATGTAAGACGTGCAGTCATATACAAAAAGACACCATCGTTAAACGTAATGCAAGTGATTTCACTTTTCACATAAAATCAGGCTTTAACTGCACATCTTCAAACGTTATCTACCTTCTAGAATGCTCCTTCTGTCGTAAACAGTACATCAAAGAGACAGGGCAACCAATGAGCATAAGGCTTAATGGACATCGGGCAGAGGCAGGCAAAAACCTCCGAAAAGCGGTTTCCCAGAATTTCAATCAGAAATACCATAAGTTCGAAGAAATGAAATTATATATCCTCCAATCAGGCTTTAAATCTGCAAGGGACAGAAAATATAGAGAGGCATATCATATTCATAAATTTCGAACATTGGAACCAGCAGGACTAAATACATCTAAGGGAATGTTATAATTATCTGCATCATAACTAATCGGGAAAACAATCCCACATAGCGTTAATTGTACAGAATTTATTCACAACCCATGTCCACTCTATTTTCTTCCGCAATAGTATAACTTGTACATGTTCGTCTAACCACATTTACTCCTTATCACTTGTTGCTTCCGTTTGTCCTCGAATTTTTTTTTTGTTCATGTCAGTTGTGGTTCACAGTGCGATTATTATCCTGTGACTTTTTCTTCCCCCCCCCCTCCCTCCCCTTTGCAGAAAGGTTTAGGAATTGTCCCCCTTAGATATAGGCTTTTCATAGCCCTTTGCAAAGTCTGTCCCTTTGTAAGGTGTATCTGCACCAAGCCCGCTGAAGAGGTGACTAATCATCTACCCGGTATTGTAGTTTTTCCTGGTACTGCCGCTTTTACTTCTTTTGCAGGCCACAGGATCCCTGGTTCCAGGCTGAAAAATACATACTGAAGTTTTTTTTTTCTTTTTTGTTCTGTCCATGACCTACTTTCTTCTCACTCACCCTCCCCTCCCCACTCCTTCGCACCTACTTTCTTCTCGCCCACTTTTTCCTCCCCAGCATTTCACATACAGCGACCTTACACAACACTTCAAACGCTCTAGGAGAGTATACCCACCTCTACACAAATCACTAACAAGCCAACAAAAAATTATTTGGAGGAAACTTCGAACGAACTTCTTACCCAACCCTGCGGTTTATTCACAGATATTTCCGGTCAGTATAAGGTCATCATGCACTAGGTGCGGAGAGAAAGCCGACCTTAATCATATCCTGTGGGATTGCTCAGAAGACCAGCCTTCCAAGGCTCTCATAGAAGCTCCCTCACTTGAATCCCGGGAGGAAGTGCTGCGTAACGCTAGCCTCGATATACAATTGGGAGCCGTAAACCGCGCTGATGAAGTTGCCGCAAGCCACCAGCTAACGGACACTTGGCTTTTCCACTAAGCCGCAGTAAGACTACTAATAAAAATAAAGTTTTCTCTCTCTCTCCTCTTCGGAATTAAAAGCATATTTAAACCCCTGCCAGTGATGATCGCTTTGTCCAGACGAAGACAAGTCCACGTGTCAAAACGTTGGCTCGACCTGCGAACTGAGGCGCACCCCATTTACCCTTGTTCAGTGATTCTTCATACCTTCCTAAACCAGTGATTATCAAAATGGATGCCACGACGTGGTTTAGATTCATCTAGTAGCGTCATTAAAAATGCTAGCTCTTGAATAGAAAACTGAAAACCATAAGTTTACGGTTTGTAAAAACTAAACGTACATATTGGCTTTATGCAGTCATTTTGCCTCATAATCACCATTAATTGCATAGCGGAGCGAAATCTGAGCTTGCTTACATTTGTCGTTAATCACTATTCATATGAGACATTGAAACATTGCTTCGCCCACAAAACAACGGTTGCATAATTTCTGAATTCTGCAGCTCATTTCAGGCGAAATATGAAGCATCATTTCGTGCAATATAAATGGGAGCGCAATGAAGACGTAAAAAAAATTCAAAACAGCCGGCTATGCAGCCTTATTTATTTATTATTTCTCAAGGGTTCCTGGCCTAAGAGGAACGTTACATGCTGGTTGGTGCACATGAGAAAGGGAATTCAACATTATTTATTTATTTACTTTTTTATGGTACCCCTGAGACATTTATTTACTTTTTATGGTACCCCAGAGACACTACAGAGGAAGAATTGATAAAAAGCTCAGAGATACATAAATTTAGAAATACAGAACAGAGCCAAATTAAAATAACACCTGAGTATACAATGCTAGCTATAGCTTCGCGGAACATCTCGTAATTATTAATTATGGCAATGTCTACTAGAATGTGATTTCTGTCGTGTAACTAGGTGATGGGTGAATGGTTTCAACAACCGAGCGGCCTCTGTCAGTTGCAGATATTTAGAGTTCAGTGTTGGTTATCGTCGGAAGGCCATTCCAATTCATGGTTGTCTTCAAAAACATCGTTCCGATATTACATAGAGATATGAAAGCAATCAGGGTTAACCGTAATCAGGTGATTATGGCAGGAAGTGTGATGTTCGCGTTAAAAAATTTGGTTCTATGCTTCAGCGATAAAAAAAAAAGATTTTATATATTTATATATATATATATATATATATATATAATTACATGCTTTCTACGAGGCTAAGTACTGTTGGTAGAGGTAATCAAACTTTAAGGCCATAAACGCTTGTACGAAATAAGTAGTCAGATAAACTATATCTGGCAAATTGGTTTTCAACTGATTGAGTGGCAATAACCAGGGTAGGATTCGATACAGAGTTTGCATATTCCAGCTTTGGTCAAATAAAGGCTATAGAGGGAAGAGATATATTACTACCTGTTGCCAAAAGTGAGGATGCTTTGACGGAAGCCAAGTACGTTCTTTCAGAAGCTGGTTAGTAACGTGTCATAATGAGTCAAGGTTAGATCCGGAGCAATAAGGGCTGCAAAAAACTTTTACCCATCGACGATGGAAACGGCATGAATAATATTACTGTAACAAGGGGAGGTAAATTCGGAGCCACGCGTTACCCCTTTGCGGCGCTTGTGGCTCAGCGCTGCCTAACGTTTTTGCTTTGGGGCGAATTCTAACGCATTCACCAGCAATGAGTCGGATATTAGAAGAAACAATGACAAGAACATCATTATTGCATGTTAGAAAAGGAAGGGAACCTAGTAAAGGGCCTCAGAGAACTCTAGACTTAGTCATGAAAGAGCAGGAGAGTTACAGTTAGCGTAGACGAACTGCTGACAGTCCCTTGAAACTTCACAAGCCGAATTGAATATATCTGAGTGAAGGCTTAAGAAGATCAGTGTGTGTACAAATTGGCTAAAGGAGAAGTTTATGAAGTGTCTTTTAAAAGCTAAGAAACTGTTGATTATACGAAATTTTGCAGCTTCTGCACATGTGCTTGTGAATGTAAAAATTTGCTTTCATGCTCTTGTCATCACCTACCGTAACGACTTCATTGTTTTGAAATAGTCCATTTGATACAAGTGATCATCGCCATCTCGAATTAGTTATTTAAGTTCATGCGTAGGTCATATAATGTCGCGTAAGGTCGATGCGAATGTTGTTTCTGACTCTCGGTGAGACTCAACAAGGGGGCTATAAGAAACTTCTTTTAAGGCGAAAGCCTTTCTAGACTCATGGAACTATACCCCGTGCGCGAGAGCTGTGCACGAGATGCATCGTATTCCGCGAGATTCCACGAGATGTGCTCTTGTCTAGCGTTCCTGCCATCTGCAGTCCCGCACTTGAACGTGCGCCAAAGAACGCCACGCGACAGGGACGATGGTGTTGTACAAGAGATGGCGTTGTACAATTTTTGTATATATTGATGTTACGTCCATTAAACTATCAGTTGAAGTTCAGCGTTTCTCCCTTGTCTTTCTCCTTTAGTCCTGCCTTTAATTTTACGCCGACAAAATATGCACTCTACTTATAAGAAACTTCCAGTAAGGCGAAAGCCTTTCTATACTTATATTGAACTATATCCCGTGCGCGAGAGTTGTGCACGAGATGCACCGTATTCCGCGAGATTCCACGAGATGTGCTCTTGTCTAGCGTTCCTGCCATCTGCAATCCCGCACTTGAACGCGTGCCAAAGAACGCCACGCGACAGGGGCGATGGTGTACCGTCTAAACTCACTCTTGCCGAAGAAAGTGTGGCAGATACTGCACCTTACATTTCCTGTAAGCCAATATGTAGCACTGCAATGAACGCCGATAACAGGCAAACGCTGAGAAGCAAATGATAGGAGAGGAAGAGTAGGCTTTCGCCATTGTCCTATAACATAGGTCTAAGAGATCTAATTTTTGTTGCTCAGTAGCCTTGAATAGTTACAATCCCGCCGAAAGCATGCATCAATTTTCGCCACAATCATTCTCATTATGCAATATTGCTGCTTTCCAGCTGCCCACAACCTTAGTCAGTCCCAAAAAAATGGCATAGTTTAACACTTATATTGTATAGCCACCAAAATGCCTTCCTGGGGCCTATTTAAACGGTTTATTTGTTGCAAGTTTGCTCATGGGCACATGTTTGAACCTCGGCTTATAGGGAGCAACTCTAGATATGTTAATGCGTGATAGGAGGATTCCTCGACAAACTTTAGTTTTTCGAGGTAGCAGTACATTTCGAAAAAGTAAAATGTTGACATAATTGCATCCTTGGTTTAAATGTTTGTTTTTCATGGTGAGCTTTCCATCAACGAAATGTTTTTAAATTCCCGATGCTTCACAACCGGAATTAGATTTCCAGCCTAATCTGAAAGGCATGATGTTGAGAAGTAGGAAGAAAGCGTGAATGAAAGAGCACATTAGCATGAAGAATACGTCTGGAACTTGTTCCTCTTCGGCTATATTCTCTTCAGTGAGCATTCTGCAAAGTTTTCCTATAAAAGAGCACAACAAAAACCGACTGACAGCTCCCATAGACTGGCTTTGGCATAACCAGCTACTTGGTGGCCGTGGTAGGTAGTATCGGAGCAAAATGCCACCAATTCTAGCGGGCTGCAGAGTTCCAAATTTATTTCCTGAATTAACGGAGAGGGAAGAAGCACGAGGGTAAAAGGCACAACAACTGGCTAACAGTTCGGGCTATGTGGCGAAAGTGTAGAAAGGCTCCAGCGGAATGGGGCTACCACAGAGAAAATCATGCGGGCGGCAACCGAAGAATGAGCAGTTGTGCGGTATTCGCGGAGAAAAGGGGTAGAGCCGATTTTTTTTTTCGGCTGTTGCGTGATAAAATCTAGGGGTACCTTAGGCTCCGCTTTAAGGGTGAGGAGGTTGAGATAGCGTATAGCTACCCGCCTACATATGGCGCCCCGCTTTGACCAAGCCGTATACAGCCTATGTCGAAAGTTAAGAGCCCAGGACGTCTGCTTCTGAGCCCTGTAGTGGAGCTGATTTAGATTTACTTGAGGTCCTTCCCATTGCATTCGGCAGGACAAAACATCTTCCAACCGTCAAGAGATTCGGAACCCTGGAAATGCATTACGAGCAGCTCGATGTGGCTCCGAAGCAGAATCCCTGGGCTCTACATTTTTGACAAAGACTGTATGTGCCTACCTGTTCTAGGGGTAACGTTTTGAGCGCGAATTAAATCGAAAAAGTGAGCGAGAATTTTATCACTCATTTTTTGTTCGGACAAAGCGCAGCGCAAGTAGCCCTAATGAAGCATGTAGGCATGAAATTGAGTAGGCGTCCTCGAGAGTGTACTTGTTCGGCACATAGTTTTAAAAAGACCTTGTTGTGACTTTTGTGACCTGGTATACTTGAAGAATGTACGTTAGTGCGCTTGTGGAAGTGTAGGGAATGCAGCACCTTTCATCTATATTTATCATTATATCGTTCCTGTGTAGTGCGTGCTTGTTTAAATAGCGACCACACGTAGCGTCGTGAAATCACCAAAGTGACGGGTACTTTCCGTCTGACGAATACATTTTCGTAAATATAAAAATGGGCCGGACTCTACTGCTAAACAAAAAACAGGGTGGCTTCATATTATTTCCCAGATGTTAACAAGCCTCCCCCATACAGCCGGAGTGTACACTTCTATAGAGGATCCGACGCTGCCATGCATGACTGCGCTCAGGACTGACATTGACCTTCAGAAGAAAACGGCAACCTACCTCGTACACTTGAAAGGACTTAACGGAACCGAAGAGTAAGATACGAAACAAACCTTCTACAATTACCCTCCAACATCACAACGTCAGCTGCTGTTAGGTGTACACTGTGCACAATATTACAGAATCCAAGCAATAGTAACAGTCTACTTGTTTTATTACTGTCGCACAGCGACGTAATGAAGGAATAAGTTACTTTATGACCCCATAACAATGTGGTCAGTACCCTTTTCATGACCAACCACAATAACGGTCATTAAGTGAACGGCCGCCAAAATAATTTCAACTTGAAAATGCAATTTTAATATAGGACTAATTAGGACTACCAAGTCAGGTTTGTGCCCTGCAGCGAGCGTAGGCGACATGAAGGTGTTCTAAATGAGGCCTGCCTCCGTATGATCAGCGTCGACGACAAGCAATATAATTCGCTGCATCACCTCGGCACTGAACATCATGGGCAAGAAGAACGGTCAGGAAGTCTTAATTGTTCTTCTTTATTAAGCTTATAAGGAGCAAGCATAGACCCAAAGTATTCTATAAATGCGCTCGCATGCCTCATTTACGTTCGAATGATTCTGGAAGTGAGGCCGGTTTTTGCTTATAACACTTAGTTAAATACTTCGTTTTATTATCGTGTTTTCCGCATACATTTTGTTTATCATATTTATTTCACATTTTCAATGATAAGCATCACTACGATAGGTACTCCGCTAGACCAAAGCTACAATATTTATTGCAGTTTCGCTGTATTCACTCGAAGTGAAGAAAAGGAACTAACTTTTACATGACCATCTTCTTTGCAGGCAATTCCTCACATACGATTACTCAATGGCTACACCTGATGTTCCTAATAAGGCTACCCTCGTGGTGGACAAAGGTAAACCAAACTGGCGTAATGTCTTCGTTGGGAACTTTCAATGAGCAGCATTGGCGGGAGGTTCCTACTTTGGAAAACATGCACCGATATGACTGAACCCAATTTACTGAAATTCTTTCTTCTAACTGGTTTTCCCACCCATATTGAGCTTTAAAATACTTTTATTGTTGGTAGATATTGCAGGTCGTGTCATTCCACAAAACAACAATAATAATCAATGCATCCAGTAGAGAATATATGGAAATGACCGAATTAAATAACAGACATACCTGTAGTTAAAGTCCTCGCCGTTCATGAACAACTCTTTAGGCAAAGGCTGTACGCGTTTAAATTTTAAGGTATAAATTGCGCTTTGTATCAACACGTGCACATTTGAAACTCTGATCAGGAGAAAATAATGTGTTAAGAGGGCATCCAGGAACTGGTAGCGAGCAAGACCGTAGCGGTGGTGGCTTAACGTGTAGAGATCTAGTCCGCAAAAGCCCTTTCTCTTTCTTCTTCTTCTTCTCCCTCGTTTTAATGGCACATACGCACAGGGGGGGATTGGCCGGACTTTGTTATAGGTGACATAAGATAATTGATAACGTCGATTTGACTTATTGACAGATAGCCTAATAATTAGGAGTTGGTGTTGCTGAAATAATTTGAAAGTTTGAGGAAATGGTAATAGAAAACAATGAAAAAAGGAATAAACTTGTAAAATAATAAAAATACTATTAAAAAGAAAAAAGAGTACAATTCAGGCAGATCAGGCTAACACAAATCTTCCAGGAGCTATATTATAATTATGAAGTAACACACACACCGGCAATCTGTCCGCTTCAACAGAACTTCTTTACAACCTGGCCCCCGCAGAAAAGAGGAACCATCCTAGCGTCTCACGGAGACGAAAGGATAGCGGGATTATAATAATTTAAGGTTTACAATGGTCAACGCGAACAATCTCACGCCCGCGGCGGCGAAGCTCGGTGAAAGCGGCTAGCGGTTCAACTAGGTAATTGACGGGAGAAGTCTGTTGGAGCACTAGATAGGGCCCGTGGCACTTTGCAGTAAACTTGCTGGTCAGATCTGGTGATGTCGATGGGACCCAGAGCCATATGTGAGCACGAGGAGAGAGTTGGTGGACTGAGTGGCTTCTGTCGCTATGCGCTTTCTTCTGGGCTTGCTCATCCGAAGTAAGCAAGCGAGCTAGCTTGCGACATTGTTCAGCATGCCTGGCAGCTGCTGAAAGTATGTATACTCTGAGATATCAGGACGGTAGGGGAGAATGGTGTAGAGCAGAGACGAAAGGTCATGCCCTTACAGCAGAAAAAATGGCGAGAATCCGGTAGTTACTTGAACGGCGGTGTAGTAGGCATAGGTTATAAATGGGAGAACCTTGTCCCAATCGGAGTGGTCAGAGGCGATGAACTTGGAAGTCATGTCACCCAGTGTGCGCTTGAAGCGCCATGTGAGGCCATTGGTTTGGGGGTGGTACGCGCTGGCTGTCCGGTGGATTGTCTGATATTCGCGTAGGAGCGCTTCGACAACCCCGGATAGGAAAGGCTTGCCTAGTTAACTTAGAAGTTCACGAAGGGCCCCCATGCCACAGAATGAAATGATAAAGACGAAAGGACGCGATATTTCGTCTGGTGACATCCTGAAGTGCTGTTGTCTCTGCATAGCGAGTAAGGAGATCAACGGCCGAGACAATCCACCAATTCCCTGCAGGTGTATATGGCAGACGGCCATAAAAATTGATGCCAACACCGTCGAATGGCCCGTATGGGCAAGGAAGATGCTGTAGTGTAGCCTACTAAGGTAGAGGAGGAGGCTTGCGACGCTGGAAAATGATGCACGAACGCACATACATACACGAAGGTATACGTACCGCTCAAGGAAGCGCGCTGTCACAACCGTTCATAACTCTCAAAAAGACCCACATGGCCACGCGGCAGATCGTTATGGTAAGATGCGCACATATCACTACGGAGCAGGCGAGGTAATACGAGCAGCCACTTAGAACCGTATGGCATATAATTGCGTCGATAGAGGAGACAGGCACGAAGGGCGAAATGCTGCGCTTGAAGACGAAGGGCGTGAGGAGCCGGTGAAAGTGACGAGTTCTTAAAAAGATCGATTAGTGATGCTAGCCATGGATCCTTGCGCCATCTGCCGGCATATGGTCGATGGACAGGGAAGGCAAAGCGGAGCTGGAGGCAGGGGACAACGGAGCGTCAGGCGGAACCGGCGAGCGAGATAAAGCATCTGCATCGGACTGCTTGCGCCCTGTGTGATGGATAACTCGGATATCAAACTCTTGCAGTCTACGCGCCCAGCGGCGAGATGGCCGGTGGAGTCTTTTAGAGAAGACAACCAACACAAAGCGTGGTGGTCTGTAACAACATCAAATGTTCTGAAGCGTCTAAAGAATGGCCAAGCATTCTTTTTCTGTCACTGAGTAGTTGGTCTCAGTCTTGGTCAACGTTCGAATTGCGTAAGCCACAACGTATTCATCAACACCGGGTTTTTGTTCTACAGCGCTGAGTCCAGCGTCGCTGGCATCGGTTTAGACTTCGGTAGGAGCAGCTGGGTCAAGCTGGTGCAATGCGGGACGTGAGGTAAACATCATGTGCAATTTCGTAAAAGCAGTATCGCAAACCGGCGACTAGGCAGAAAGATCTTCGTGAGTGCTGAGAAGCTGCGTCAGAGAGGCAATGATGGTTGAAAAGCTTCGAACGAAAAGCCTAAAATAGAAGCATAAGCCTATAAAGCTGCGTAATTGCTAGAAAGATGTTGGTTTCGGGAACTCAGCGACAGCGCGGAGTTTAGATGGATCAGAAAGAGTGCCATCCTTGGACTCTAATTGCCCTAAAAATGTGAGTTGGCGAGCTGCGAACTAGCGCTTTTTCAGATTGAGCTGCAGACCGGCGTCGCCAAGACATTGCAAGACAGTGTTAAGGCGAGTTAGGTGGGTCGCGAAGTCGGATGAAAGCACGACGATATCATCCAAGTAGCAGAGAAAAATGTGCCATTTCAAACCGCGGACAATTTTGTCAATCACGCGTTCAAAGGTGGCGGGTGCGTTACACAGGCCAAACGGCATGACCTTGAACTCATAGGGCTCGTCGGGAGTGACAGAAGCTGTCTTGAGGCGATTGTCCGCAGCGATTGGAACTTGCCAGTAGCCAGAATGTAAATATATTGAAGAGAAAAAAATTCACTCCAAGCAGAGTGCCCAGCAGAGCGCCGAGCTCTTGATCTTTGCGTTTTAGCGGATAGACGTCCTTACGTGTGATCGCATAAGGCGGCGGTAGTTTACACAGACTCGAATAGACCCGTCTTTCTTCTTGACTAAACCGACCGAGGACGCCCAAGTGCTAAAGGAAGGCTGAATGACACCCCTACTGAGCATCTAGTCGACTTTGTCATCAAGGATGCGGCGCTCTGAGGCTGATACAAGACAAGGATGTTGGCGCAATGCAGCTTGAGTACCAGTATAGATGTGGTGGGCAACCGTTGATGTACGACCCAAGGATGGCTGCTTGATGTCAAACGAAGCTCGGAATCGGTTCAGAAGGTCGAGGAGTTTGGCGCGTTTATCTGGAGCGAGAGCACTGTCGAATGCTTTGTCGAATGCAGCCAGAGACGATGAAGCAGACGAAGAACGAGGTGGGCTAAGGGCACTGACGCCGTCGGAGATTCTGTCGGCACATGTGGAGAGAACCGGCGGGATGGTCACAAAATTTTCTGATCGAACAGGCTCGGCATGCCCAACGCACTCACTCGTTGCAACGTGAGTGGATAAAACGAATAGTTACTAATGGCTAGTTTGGTTCGGTCGCTTCGCACACTAAGAACGGCACAGGGCAGGGGGAAGATAGCGTCGCGAGACGAAAAGGGAAGATGGGGTGAAGAGTACTGTACAGTCTTGAAGAGAGGCACAGTTTATAGGCACAATCGGAGCAGATGAAGTTCGGATATTTGTAGCATCCGCAACGTGGCATTTGGCTTCCCCGAGAACGTTAGCGGCGGTCGGTGCGGTACACAGCGGAGAAAGATCTACTTCAGCACTAGCGCTATGAATTACGGCGCGATTGCGACACAAGAAGTCCCACCCTAAAATATTGTCATGGAAGCAATCACGGTGAACAATAAAATTGATGACGTAGAGAACGTCCTGCGTGGTGACTCGAGCCGTGCAGGTACCGAGCGGTTCGATGTGCTGAGCAGTGGCAGTGCGCAACGAAACCTGAGAATACGGCAGAACAACTTTTCGTAACAAGCGGCCCAATCTAACGTCAATAACGGACACAGCAGCAGCGGTACCTACAAGCGCAAGAGTACAAATATTTCAATGGTATGTTCGATTAAATTGGTCGGTGGCGGAGCAGGACTTTCACTGGTCGACGAAAGCGCAGTTCCTGCCTGCGGAACTGCGTCTAGTGGTTTCCCGACATTGACGAGGTACAGCGACGACGCATCGATGACGGCAAGCGGCGACGCGGAGAGGTTGCGCGGGGGTTGTGCGAGAAGCGGTGAAAGTGGGACGAGGGCTGAGGCGGCGCACGGGATGGGGACTGTGGTAGCACGTAGGTGACCGCGCTCTGATCGAAAGCGTACGTGGCCGGGCGACGGAGGCACAGGCGTCCAACATGGCCAAGGAGACCGCATGTAAAAGCAAAGGGGCCGCTTATCAGATGTGCGCTAAGGGCGTAGAATAGCTGGCGCACGGCGCTGAATGAAAAATGCCCGCCGAGGCTAATCATAAAATAGAAAAGGCGTAGGAGGGAGTGGTCTTGCGGCAACCTACGCATAAGTCAGTGCAGTGGGTCCGGGCGTCGGGACAGCGTCGGCATGAATGAGCGAAGCTGTCAATGGAGCAGCATGAAGTGTTGGTTGTCGAGGGGGCGGAAGTGCGTCGGCAACATGTTCCTGAATAACGTAGCGTATGGTCGGATCCAGGTGTGAGCTGGAATGCGGAACGTTTGGAATGAGCAATAATTGCCCTGCAACGTCTTCCCGTACGAAGTCTAATTTCTTGAATAAGTGTGGAGCTGACAGTGGCAACAGACATAGCCGGGATTGTGGCTTCAGGTTGTCGACGGGCGATGTCTTGGCGACGAAAATCGTCGTAACTTTGACACATCGTGACAACATCATTTACAGTGCGGGACTCTTTTGCCATGAGAATGTTGAATACGCCTTCAGTGGTTCAAATCATGAAACGGAGAATCTTCTCGGCTTCAGTCATCGACGCATTTACATGGTGGCACAAATCTAAGACTTCTTCGATGTAGTTAGAGAAGGTTTCGCCTGTCTGCTGCACCCGCTCGCGCAAAGCGTGTTCGGCGCGAAGCTTGCGGACCGCAGGACAACCGAAGACATCCGCAAAGCGAGATTTGAACGAAGACCAAGTTGAAATGTCAGACCCGTGATTGGCGAACCACAACTTTGCTCCTTGTGTTAGGTAGAACATAACGTTGTTAAGTTTAAAGACTTCATCCCACTTATTGTGGGTTTTACACGTTCATACGACGAAAGCCAGTCCTCGACGTCCTGATTGTCGGCGCCGCTGAAGACCGGTGGGTCCCACAATCTGAGCGCCCCGGAGCATGGAATAGAAGGGGCGGAGGGAGCGGGGCCGGTGGTGTCGGTGCTGTAATCAGTCATTGAGGTCTGAATTCGGCGACTGCGGAGCTACAGGGCAAGGAAATGGAAGAGAAATCCCGCGACCTCCACCGAGTGTTAAGCGGAAATCTAGGCAATCGTAGCGGGCACTGGTAGCGAGCAAGACCGGAACGGTGGTGGCTTATCTCGTAGACAGCTAGTCCGCAAAAGCACTTCCTCTTTCTCGGCGATCTTTCCGCTTGATTGGAACTTCTTCTTTACAGATGATTAGAAAATGTATCGAAGTAAACATTATCATCACATTACAGTAAAAAACTGCATAGAATATTGTTTTCTCTAATGTGATCTCTGCTATACGTGAAGACAGTCAATATCATACTACAAGGTTCCAAAACACTGAAGAGGAAAGTAGGTTGCGAGAAGAAGCTAATTGGCACAATAAGCTCCCACCAACTTCGAGCGGTCTCTTTTTCTTGCAGTAATACGATAATCATCAGGGGCGGTGCGCTCTAGTTCTCTTTTTTGAGCTCCAGGGTTGTAGCGAAACATTGCTCGTTTTCAGGTGGCAGACGATTGCTTATTAAATCAAGCTTCTAGTTATTAGTGTTGCAGCTCGTGTTTCCAGAAAGAAAAAAAAATATTTTTTACCGTGTCTTGGAATGTTTTAGACGAGAACAGAACCGCCAGACAGCATATTGCTCTCTGCCGCTTTCCTTCATGACGTCAATTTACGATCCTCGAAAAAGATATTTCCTCGAAGTGATCGGGTCTCTGTCGATACTGCCCACTCCCTTTCAATGCTCTTTCGCCTGCAAAGGTTTCCTTGTCTTTATGCTTCTGGTTATTTTCTGTCTGGTGAGGTACTATACTTCCTTCTCAACCGCTTCGCCATATTTCTGAACGCATATATTTGTGCAGTTAACTGAACAGATAAGGACTTCCCTGTAGAATTTCAGTTTCATTCCTCAGTTATTCATAATTTTGTTATTACTTTATTAATAACATCTTCTAAACAATACGTAGGAACTGTGAAAAGTAAGCAGCCTGGTAGGCTAGCAAAACCAATAAAGACAATTGAGTTCAGCCGGCGCATAGGACAATTATCGGTGAGCTACGTTGTCAGCCCGGCACCGGTAATTGACTGGATTTCCGGATACCATCAAATCTTCTTCATTTTCTGCAATCTTGAAACCTTTTGGGACATGCGAGTGAGAAAAAGGCATGGTCGCTTTGGGGCCACAAGCAGATGTAGCCTATACAGAAGATGAACAGTCGTGTATACCTGATGTTTGAGGGCGAGTAAACTGCCCGTAGTGTTGTCGAATTAGACTTCTACATATGGAGATCTTTCAGTTATGCAAGCTTGCCGAATTGTCATTTGGACGAACTGTATACCACGTCACGCTGCTTACTCACTGAAACATATCTCGGCATTCTGCGCGGCAGTTCATGGTAATCATTCGGTTGAAGGAATGTAACCTTCGAAAGTAACACAAAGTGGGCTATGACGGGGGGGGGGGGGGGGAGGTTGCGCCGCGCTGGGCCGAAGCGCACAGCCCATACGTGCAACATGCGGTATTTTTAACTCATGCTAGAAGGCCCCGCGAGGGCTGCCCAATTTAGCCTCGATCGGTCCCCATTCGTACCCATGTGGGCTGCCCAAATAAGGCTGCCCGCATTCGGCCCAGATAGCTGAAAGTGGGCAGCATACCAAAATGACAAATGCGCCCTATCTTTGTACAGGCGGGTGCCACCCATTGATGAAGGTTTTAAATTATAGGTCGGTTAATCACTGCGATACCTGAAATGTAGCAGTGTGGGCTTTACAAAGGCCAGCCCGATTTGGGCTGGCCCATGTCTTGCTCTCATGGGTTGAATCTGGCAGTTTTGTGGCTGCCCAAGTTCTATTTACCATAAAGTTCAAACATTGACCACTATTTAACTTGACATCTATACAAAGCAATATTAGAGACATTTGTTTCTAACTTTATAATAATGTGAGCTGGTGCACACTGCCCCATAAATGTAGATCTGAAAATTTGTTTCGAAGCTGTCTGGCGAATAACGATGAAGCAGGAAAGCTTTGAAGGTAGCTCAGTACATATTTCTAAAGCAAACAGTTACTGCAGCATATTTGTTACCAAAGTTGCATAATAACAGGGTTTCCAGAGTAAACAAAAAGATAGTATTTAATAATGGCATAATAATGCTCAGAAGAGTTATAAAAACCTCCAGAAGAGGCTATTACCAGCGCGTAAAATATTATTACATAAATAAAATCGCATCCTTAAAATAATACGAAGACGTCTCGATTGGTAAGCGCGCCTGCGGCTAATTTGGGGAACACTGCGTTCTTCCGTGGACAGCCCCGATTGGAATCATTCAATTCTTTGCCGCACGCATCAAATACGAATATATTTTGCGTTGTCCCGCAAGTACCCCCGAAAAGGCCCATGTGCGCAACGTAGGAGCATGCCCACGTTTCCGCCCGGCCGCGACTTGAGGGACATATTCGACTTTTGAGCGGGCAGCCCAATTTGGGCAAGCCCATCTTTTATTTGCTCTGGGCCCCCATTTGAAATGAATCTGCCCTAAAGAGCCCCTAAGGGACTGATATGGGCAGAAGCTTGTATGAACACTTTCCAGCCCCGCCAGAGGCTACGAGAAAACTATCGAGGTTTTTGGTAGGCAGCTTCATTTGGTGCCGTCCAGGAGTGTTCTGCATGAAGCCCGCAGTTCCCTCTTACTTTCCCTCGAGCACCTCTCAAGGGTCACACGTGGACAACGTGTGGGCGTGTCAGTTTTTAACCTCGCCGTGGCTTATGCGGGACCTATTGGGATTTTGAGTGGGCAGCCCTATTTATGTTAGCCCAGGCTTTTCTACAGGAAGCCCAAATTTGGTTTGCATTGGTCCGATATTCCCCAAGTTGGACACTTGAGGGTCACATGAGGGAATATGTACTCAAGTAGCCCTTGACACGCCTATATAATGCCCAAAAATGAAAAGCAATGTCAAACACAAATTGGGCTTGCCCGCTTGATTCCTAAATGAGGCGCTTATGGGGGTTACTGTGGTTACCCCAGCCCAACTTGCATTTACGGGCCTCAGGAGGTAACCGTAGTGTGTGCTACTTGAGTTCATTTTCTTTGACCTATAGTATCAGACTATTGTGGAAATATAACCCCAGTAAGCGGTTATCTCCCCAGTACTATTCACAGCTTGCTTAGAGGAAGTATTCAGAGACTTGGAATTGGAGCAGTTAGGGGTAAGGATAGATGGAGAATACCTCAGTAATCTGCGATTTGCTGATGAGATTGCCTTGCTAAGCAACTCCGGGGATGACCTGCAAATAATGATTGATGACCTATACAGGAAACGTAGAAAGGTAGGCTTGAAAATCAATGTGCAGAAGACTAAGGTAATGTTCAACAGCCTCGGGAAGGACCAGCAGTTTAATTTAGGTAGCGAAGTACTGGAAGCAGTAGACGAATATGCCTACTTAGGACAGGTAGTAACCGCAGATCCGGACCATGAAAAGGAAATAACAAGAAGAATAAGATTGGGATGGAGCGCATTTGGCAAGCACTCGCAGATTGTGACTAGCAGCTTGCCGGTATCGCTCAAGAGGAAAGTATACGACCGTTGCATCTTGCCTATACTCACCTATGGAGCTGAAACGTGGAGGCTAACCAAGAGAGTACTACTTAAGTTGAGGACAACCCAGAGGGCTATGGAACGAAAAATGGTGGGGGTAACATTAAGAGATAGGAAGCTTGCACAGTGGTCAGATAAATTACTCAACTTAGCGACATTCTAGTGGAAATTAAGAATAAGAAATGGACATGGGCAGGACATATAGTGCGAAGAGAGGATAACCGATGGTCGCTGAGGGTAACAAACTGGATTCCAAGGGAAGGAAACCGTAGCAGGGGTGGCAGAAAGTTAGGTGTTCAGATGAGATTAAGAAGTTCGCAGGGGTCAAGTGGATGCAACTAGCACAGAACCGGGTTAAGTGGAGAAATATGGGAGATGCCTTCGCCCTGCAGTGGATATAGTCAGGCTGATGCTGATGATGAAACCCAAAGGCATTAAACCCAACACAACAACAACAACCAGTATGTGGCCATTGAGACTCGCGGTGTTCAGCGACTTTTAAGAGCTGGATCTGCATGCCCTAGTCAGAGATCAGGAATATGGGTCCCGTTCGTATATATTTGAGAGCTGCAAACATGCAGGGGGGGGGGGGGCGGTGTTGCAAGGGCATACCTAGAATATGTGTGATAAAGTGCCACGTTTGCCACATGGAATAGTACCCTAGATATATCGGAGCATGTATCGCAAGGTTGGAGAAAGTGTTCATTGAAATTACATTTACGCATCCTCCTCGGCTTCGGTGAGGAAAATATGTGCGGGAAGATAGAGCAGTCCCCCAAATCGGCAGTGCATGGTGATCTCATGCGATCCAACCGTACAATCTCTCGCCGTCCACACAACGGGTGACGCCATAGGGCGGCAGACGAATCACATGGCACGATTGCGGGCCGCCTTGTTCCCTGGATAGGTTGAGTGCGCAGGAAGTCAGAAGAATTGCATCTGGTGGAGTTGGATATTGGTGGATTGGAGGGAGTATAGGGTGGGCGCGGAAATCCGGCCTTTGGCAAAATTAGTAAACGCAGATTTAGAGTAGCTCAAGATGGCTACCCTAAATCTCCTCAAGAGATTTAGAGTAGCCATCCTCAGCCATAGCATGGATGAGTAGCCATGCTCAGCCATAGCATCCTCAGCCATAGCTCAAGAAGGCGTCGCTAGAGCTATGGCCGCCTCCTCAGCCTTTTCAGCTGATTTCAGTGCGATGGAGCCGCCACCGTACCTTTGCGAAGAAGTTGTCTAAGACGAATTGAAAATGTGACGAAAAAAATATCCTTGTAATTTCGTATCGAAGTTCTGACAACTGTTCTTTGTGCAGTGTTCAGGGCAGTGTGATAACATTTCGCTTACCATTTAGCGACCATCTAGTAGTCAAGTTCGCGATAGGAATTCGAACCGACAGCATCTGTATCTCGATTATAATGCAATAAATTGCAAGTAAAGGTGTCCTCTGCGATGTGAGACATGGTGTGTCTTACTTCCCTGAAAAAAAAATGTGGAATTAAAAATTATAAGGCGCCTCTAGCTTTGGCAAAGCTTCAGCATTCAATCATTTTTAGTAAGCAACGCTACTGCACGGATGAAAGCGCGATTAGTACAGCAAAACAGGGCTGCGTACCAGTTGCAGTTTCTGTAAATAAACATTTTGCAATACCGATCGCCATGCGCACTACATGTCTACGAGCGCAATAAAGAGCAAGTGTGCACAGTAGTATCTAATGAAAACATTTCACAATAATGCAGAAATCCACACTGAGGGATCAATAATACGAATGTCACTGCCAAGTGTTGCCATCTCCCCTATTGTAGTTTACATTTTGTGCATTAAGCCGAAATATTTTTTGTCGAGAAAACAGGGGCGAGACGTCTTGCGTAGCCCGATTTACATCATTAGTGGTTAGTCACTGCGAATTAGCTCACAATATAAAATGACATCTGACTTTTACATATGGTCATCTGGGTAACGTATGATGTAAAAGCGTAAATTTTGTCTTACGTCAATGAAATTTTCTACTTGGCGCACGTTCTTCAGAAGATGCTTTTTTAGCTTGTTTTATAGTGCCCACAAAGTGCTTTGGATAGCACAGCAAAGTGCCAGGAAATAAAATTTAAGAATGTGCGAGACACATTAAAGCGAAGTTTACAGTAAATGTTGCGGCGAACGTTTTTAGCTTGGAAGAGACACTCTGAGCTCAAGGAAACAGTACGAAGTTTCTCCTCCTAGATTTTCCTGCTTTCGAAGCCTATTCGCCTCATTGCTGCTAGCGCTTTTAACGGACCGGAAATCACGCCAATGTGTGGAGAAAGACTGACAAGAACTCAGCAAGCTTCAAGCAATCTCCGAGGACTACATATATTCTTTAATATCTCAAAGGCCGTAATGCTACCTTTTCTGGAACTTCATTTCTTTTTCTGTAACTCACTGCAGCCAAGAACACAACTCCTGCTAGCGTCATTCACACAATTGTGCAGCCCGTGACATATAATAAGTATCACTTTCCTTATTTCGTGAGCAGTATCTTGGGCATCTTACCGTGCTGCTTTTATCAAAGAGGCATGTGTTGTTCAAGTCCTCATGTAAAAACTAAATCATGTTTATTCAAATTCGCAAATGCGGAATGGGTAGAGATATTCAAACAATACAGCGAATTTTCAACCTTCATCCTTCTCTTTATTTCCAGATTACGATAATTCCCTAACCATCACGGTGGTGTACAAGGACTACCAGACCTGCTTTGTGGGCGTATTACCCTTTGGCGATGAAGCAGATCGTAAGGAACACCACAGAGGCATATAAATCTGATTTTTATGATTCGGCAGGCCTCGTAGTGATAGTAGCATGTTAGAAAACGTTGGCCTTAGGCATACGAAATGGTACGTTCTTGATAGAATGAAAACCTCACAAATATACCAATCCTAATTCCGTGTTCACGGAAGGCAGTCCGTGAGCCCTTATTTTGTCTAAAGATATTTGAGTTATTGGAATGGCCAATTTGCATGCCACATATGAATATAGCTGTAATACAAGTAACGCGTAGTGTAGAGGTACGTACTTTTGAGGGATCGTTGCGCCACAAATTATTGCTTGTTTTTTAAGTTCTCGATGTGCACCAGGATAGCAAGCTAGCCACGATTGAAGGGTGTCTGGATATACCTCATTTTGAGTGGCCTGCCCGCCCGCAAGAGCCCTATATTCACGTTTGCGTCACCCATCCGTATACCACCATCACTTCGTGTGTCCAAGAATGCACAAATCCCTTACCCACTATTGGGAATGCTTTAGCAATCTCTGGCCTTACATGCGACCAGTACATCGCGAATACACTCTAATACTCGGTCAATAGTTAATTCTGCCATCTGGCACGAGAAATAATATTGGAGGTGTCTCTGAAGACTGACCTTCAAAATCGTTGTCAGTCCGAGAAATCAGACATGGGCGAGTTAACGGTCGCTCTGAGGCGTCGCAGTTTGCACAATAGATCTGACACACTGCCCTGTTGTTGGTTTTGTTTCAGAGTGCATGCTGTGGGTCGAAATAGAATACGTTGACAGATATCCTGAGAGCTGCAACGAAGCTTTCACAAACTTCTGCGGCACTGCGATTCCTATTTGCAGCAAGGAGCTGTGCCATTTTTAACCTGCAGCAAATGTACAGAAGAAAAACCGTAATCCAGCCAAGAATAGGCTTTCATGCAATTCCTGTCGTTCTTTCAATGTAGTTCCCGTAACACAGAATCAATAAAAAATGCTGGCACGTGGGCTCCTGACGAAATTAATAAACGTAGGCTAGCTACGTCTACGTATTTTAAAACCCAAATCTCTCAGAAGATTGATTTTCGTCCGCGGAACGCGTGTAACATGACTTCCGCTGGTTCTCTCGAAAAATTTCACAGTAATATTTGAATGTATTGCTTCAGACCAGCCTTCGTGCGCCGGTTATTTAAGGTAAAATAATGTTTGCCTTAAATTACTATATTTGCCTTTATTAAACCTTTGTTAAGTTTGTGATGACTACCAAATACTAATTCGCCGACAAAATCGATCACATTTTAAGTCCCCTGAAATGCACAAGTAAAAGAACGATATAAAAGTAAATTAGAAACACATGAGGTTACCGCAACGTCACGGCCAAATTGATGGTCTTTGCTGCTTCAAAACGGGCCAATACAAAAGATCATTCTTGCGAAAACTGATGCCACGAGCAGGTTCTTTATTTCCTCTCTTAGAACGAGCTTCTCAGAAGTTAAATTCTTTCTTGAGACATAGCCATAGGGCAATAATTCACATTCGCAGTAGGACGGCATACAGGAAAACCCTGCACTTGCAATTGCTATATTGTAACAACGCACGGGAATTAGCAAGGCTGCATTCCGCTAGCGCTATTAGAATACACCAAGAAATGCACATGACGATAGAAGGAAAACTTAGAGCACACATTCACCACAAAATGCCTTGATAGCATCAAAGTCATTGCCAGCGTCATTGCCAGCGGCTGGTCAGGCTGCAGGTGATTCCTAGCGGGAGGCGGACGAAAGCGTTCGCGACGAGTTGGCAAGACTGTACCAGAAGCAGTGTCCCACCACTCATGGAGGGGTAGTTCTCTGGTAGTTGGGTAAACGCCTTGCAAGAGGGGTAGACGTGTCAAGAAGGTTCAACGCGTATGTGCAAGAACATCTGCACAGATCCACTAGGGCCAGAGGAGGACCCAGGGTAAGGTCATCGGCTCCAGGAATCAGCCGCCGTCGCCAGAGAAGGCAGGAGTTTGCAAAGACGCGAGATATGTTTAAGAAGAGACAGGCTGCGTGTGCAAGGGAGATTTTGGACGGAATGACTGCACACAAGAGGACTAACGCATCTCTACTGTTGGGCGCCTGAATGAGGTAATGGAGGTGCCGGTGCGTTCTTGTGTGGAGGTGCCTGAGCAAAGGGGGAAAGGGATTGACCCCTTCGGACCAGTCTCCATCCTTGAACTTAAAGCAGCCATGCCGCTATTGGGCACAGCCCCGGGGCCAGATGGTCTGACCGGGAAGGATGTGCGAGCCATGCCGGTGGCGCTTCTGCAAGTGTTATTGAACATCCTGATGCTCATGCGCCATCTACCAGTAAGCCTTCGCAACGCCAGAACCGTGTTTCTGCCCAAGACACCAGGGGCAGACTCACCAGCAAAGTTTCGTTCAATCACTATCTCTTCGGTGTTAGTGCGGATGTTTCACAAGATTCTGGCCAACCGACTCCTTGCTGAGGTGGAGTTGGACTGCAAGCAGAGGGCGTTCCTCCCGGTGGATGGCTGCGCAGAAAATGTGCTACTGCTATCGACGGCACTCTACGAGGCGAAAACGGCCCGAAAACCTCTGTACATGGCTAGTCTTGACTTGACCAAGGCATTTGATAGTGTCACTGTGGATGCCATCTTGAGAGGAGCGGCGGTACGAGGGTGCAGTCAACGAGTCCTGGACTACCTTTCCGAATTCTACAAGACTTCGTTAACTGTGCTGGAATTTGAAGGTCAGAAGAGGTTGGTTCATCCTTCTCGAGGAGCCCGCCAGAGGGACCCGCTCTCGTCGCTGCTGTTCAATCTTGTTATAGACGAATAGCTTCAGAGGTCATTTCAGTGAACGCACCATTTCAAAAAAACGAAACCCAACGGATTATGATGCGAAACAAGTATTTGGTACTCTCTAATTACACGCACGGTATTTAGCCCACAATCATAAGTTACCACTACGCATACGAGGCCCAAAGAATAAATAACACTTTTATGTTTTCTCATTCCGTGCAAGTTTATCTTTCGGAACGACCATACTTAAAACGTTCCTTTCCGAAAACAGCATATGGGCCTTGTAGGATGTCTTCCTACATCGCGAAATACTACAGAGTCTTACAAAGTTGTCTCTCCTAGATTCGTACCAACAATGCCGAGCTTAGTATCTTTTTCTACATGCTGATGTACAAGAGACCCCGAAATGCTAATTCCTAATGCTATAAAATGCACACGCGTAATGGGTATCATTTCAGTCTTCTCAGAAACGTAGATTTAAGCTTGCTTTATTAGCACCTAACGTATCGGCGATTGAAAATGACGCTCCTATTCTGTAGCCTCAACTTAGCGCACGCCGGTGAACAAGAACTAAGGATGAAAACAAGACTTGACGACGCCTCACCACGCGCCGTCCATCCCGCGTCACTTCGGAGCGACCAATGAGTTGCCGCACCGAGCCAGCCCCAATGACGTGATCGGAGAAAACGCATGGGGGGAACTGTCACCCTAATCATTTGCCAGCGGCTGACAGGAGCAGGCTTTGCAAACGTTTTGAAAATGTTCTTCATACAAGAGTTTCACATTTTAGCCTAATAGTAACGGAACGCATCTACTGAATTCTCGCATTAGAAAGTTACTATACACTCTAAGCACTGTAACCTTTTGTAACATTTTTAAAGGTGCACATTTTCTTACTGAAGTATAACTAATTTAAAGGTTACCTAGTGTAACGTTCCCATTTTTAACCTTTGTAAAAGTTACAAATGTTAAAGGCTACCTTTATTTTGCATAGCTTACGCAGCTTTTTCACACTGCAACCTTTACAAAGGCATTCATCATTGAGTTAGACGTACGCTACATGCTCCAGAATGTGTTACGTTTGAAAGCCGCAAAGCATGGCCTAAAAAGGCAAAAATATTCCTGTAACTTGCTGAAGGTGATGAAATAGAGAGATCTGCTGGATTTCGATTTGAATGAAACAATAATTGTCCAAACAAGAGAATGGTTTAAAAAAGAACAAAATCATAAATATAGGTGTGATAGCGAAATTCTTCATCGACACCAATACATTCAAGGCTAGAGGAAATACAAAACAACTAAACTTCTCAAATATTGTGTTGATTAAAAAAAAACTATGGAATGTAACAGATTCAGGTATGTTCAAGGCACAATTTTTGCGAACATTTTGCCAAAAAATGTATCACAATACATGGGCATGCAAGGCACTGAAATATGAGCTCATATTACAGTAAC
This sequence comes from Amblyomma maculatum, assembly GCF_055883805.1. Taxonomy (NCBI): domain Eukaryota; kingdom Metazoa; phylum Arthropoda; class Arachnida; order Ixodida; family Ixodidae; genus Amblyomma; species Amblyomma maculatum. The sequence goes on along the minus strand of NC_139344.1, from coordinate 452,443,272 downwards.
ATAGCTGACGTTCAAAACATAACCACGTTGAATAAGCAACTCAATAAAGCAAGCTCAGATGAAGTCTTGCTTCGAACATGGCTTATCTACAGCATATCAGTCTTATTGCTATGTAAATAAAAAATAAGCACTTTCATCGTAGTAGCGCCAATGGGAACAAAATCAAAACAATTATTCAAGACCAAGTGCCAAGTCAACTTGACAGTGTGTAAAGGATACAACAGACGTAAAATATAAATGGTAAAAATATTGTGATCACAGATTTTATCACAATTCTTAAAGAAAGATGAAAATGGCTGCAATAAGAGATCAAGAAAGGGGATAGAAACAGTGCATATAACATGACGTTTTTTAAAACTTGCGACCCATACAAACCAAAACAATAATCAATCAATTTTTAAACATTTTGGCTAGACAATGCACAGACATACATGTAATTAAGAGCTTTCAGAGGTGCGTAACATCAACGAATGCGGCACAACTGGCCCAGATTATGTAACCAAAGGCCCTTCGTGATTCCTCCCGTCACTTTATTAACAAAGACACACAATGGCGTGAGCAGTAACTCGTAACATTAACAGTGCTACAAGCTCGACAACAACTGCACAAGTACATGAACCTGTGTACTGCAGTTAAAAAATAAACTTGCTAGATTTTTTAGCTGCAGAAAATATATTTCAACATTTTAGAAGAGGAACAATCGAAAAACGTTTCTTTCCAGAAAATTAAAACACATTTTTCTTTTTCAAGAGCATGAGCAGGCTCTTAAGTCAGTTCGTCAGTAGTCCACATGGCATTACAGTATCTGGCAGGGCAATCTTCTGCAGCATGAGGAGTAGGGCGAAATATGTCGGTGGATAACCAAGGTTTTTATGTAATACGTTCCCAAGCAGAAGATGAGGGCACGCTTCCGGTTGCTGTTGCTGATCAAGGTCACTTCTTTACGACCTCCAGCGTTAATGCAAATGTGTTCCGCACAGGCATAAATACGTGAGGTTCCATCAATTATAACTCTTCAGGGAGTGGGATCTGTTGAATTGCAAATTAGAGCCAGTGAGCAACAATTCATACTTAAAGCATTGTTTATATTCTCACCAGAGTGAAACATGGTACACAGATGGCTCAAGGTTTTTCAGGAGGATTTGATCATATTAAAAAATGTGTTTTTCATCATGAAAAGCCAGGAAACAACTGCCGGCACTTTAAATGCCGGCATGTGCTCGCTGATAATTGATACCACTTGGTTCGGTCCAACCATGGCAGAGTGTAGGCGCGACTCTGTTACGGACTGGGGCACACCCAGAGGCCTGAGACCTCGTTTTTTCATTCCAACCTGAAAGCTAGCGAGAATGCAAAAATTAAGTAACCAAAGGTCGGACAGCAGTTAGTCGCACAACTTGAGGAAGCTCGCAGAGCTTGAGTATAAGGCTATTCGGGCAACTGAGGCGTCAGATGTGAAATGACAACCAGGTACAAAAAATCTGCCTCGAAGCGATCAAATACTAGCCTTCATCTCCCGTAGTTTTCACGAGGCTTCAAATTACCATCGGCGGCCGGTTGCACAAATTCGAACCTGCACAGAGAACCTGCAAAATGTTCTCGCTGATATTTTATGCCAGATGGGGGCACGACACCGACTCTTGCACGATGTTCACCCCGGTATCGGCCTTTCAGGTGCTGTTGTACTGGCTCTCTGCTGGTACGCACCGTGGCCTGGACCCCTGCCCATCACCTACACTGCACTTCCCGGATTCTTTGGCTCCGTGGATGCCTGAACAGTCATCTGCTGTATCAACCGGACCTGACCGCCCATATTTGGCGCCGCTCGACGCCTTCGCCCTGGAAATCACCGCCATCGACTACGTCATCAATAACATGGCCAGAGTCAACAGTATTTAATCTGCGGCACACCGTCAGCTAGGCGGGGCACGACACCGACTCTTGCACGATGTTCACCCCGGTATTGGCCTTCCAGGTGCTGTCGTACTGGCTCTCTGCTGGTACGCACCGTGGCCTGGACCCCTGCCCATCACCTACACTGCACTTCCCGGATTCTTTGGCTCAGTGGATGCCTGAACAGTCATCTTCTGTATCAACCGGACCTGACCGCCCATATTTGGCGCCGCTCGACGCCTTCGCCTGGCAACCGACTACGTCATCAATCACATGGCCAGAGGCAACAGTATTTAATCTGCGGCACACCGCCAGCACGGCGGGGCACGACACCGACCCTTGCACGATGTTCACCCCGGTATTGGCCTTCCAGGTTAGTTACCTAGACTACGCTAAGGAGACTCGTAGTAGCGATCGTTGTCTTTTCACGGTGTCGTGCCCCTACGACTTGAAATGGCGCACTGCGCTGCGTGTGTTATGTGACATACTTGCCTTTGATTTGCTATCTGAGCTAATGCTGCTGCTTTCGGGAGATGTTGAACTTAATCCTGGCCCCGGACCAACCAACCTTTCCTATGTTTTAGATGCTCTCAAGCGGCTAGAAGAACACCATGCAGCCATGCGTGCCGACCTTGATCAATTGAAAACAACCCAAATCAGCCATGAAACACAACTAGCTGCACTTTCAAACCGAGTAGCAGTGCTGGAATTAGACGAGCGTAAAACAGTACCACCATCAAAACAGGTAGAGACTAGCCAGATTAGGCAGGGCATCGCTGAACTAAAGGCCGCCAACACAGACTCGAAGAACAGAATGCACCGAAACAACCTGCTCTTTTTTGGCTTAGATGATAGCGACAAAGAATCGTGGACTGAATCGGAGGAAAAAAGTTATTGCGCTGTGCAAAGAAAAACTAGATTTGAATCTAGAACCAAGCGCAATAGAATGCGCCCACCGCATTGGTCAATTCTCAACGGAAAAAAAGCGACCAATAGTAGTTAAAATGAATCACTACAAGGCAAAAGAAAGCGTGCTTGCATGTGGCCGTAAATTGAAAGACTTAGTTATCCGAGAAGACTTCGAATTCGCCACTCGACTCGCTCGCTCCAAATTGGTTCAATTCATTAAGCCCCGAGGGTGTCGCTTTAAGCTTCGATACGATAAACTTATCGTCAGCGAGAAATATTACACCTACGATCATGCCTCTGATACCATAACAGAAACAGATACGAACATCAAGCCCGCGGCAAAGATAAATGGAGCACAGGACAATACACAGCAGGCCTCAGGGCAAGCCAAGTGACACTCTACTGAACTGCATGAACCGATTCCGCCAAGCAATCGTCATTCACCCGCACTCATCAACATCGCTTTTACTAATATACGGAGTATTCTACCTAAACGCCATCAGGCTCACAGTTTCATTGAAGTCACAGACGCCGACATGGTCATACTCACAGAAACTTGGCTGCACCCAGAGATAGAAGACCACGAATTGTTCCCTTCAGACTTCCATTTCACCACATACCGCAAAGATCGCACTAACCGAAAAGAGGGAGGAGTTCTAATAGCCGTTCGTAACACTCTGCAGTCCTCGATTATCCGGCATGATAATATCCTAGAAATGATCTGGGTATGCCTTCACAACGCCTCCGGAAAGCTAGTGTTCGGTGTCTGCTATAGACCCCCAGACAGTCACGTATCATTCCCCGATTCCCTACGCCATGAATTAACGATTATGAGGAATGAGTATCCCAAAGCACCCATATTTCTGTTTGGTGATTTCAATTACCCACAAACTAACTGGTCATTGCTCTCGACACTAAGTTCGACAGCTGCAAACGAACAGAAACTTTTTCTAGAACTAACCCTTGACTTTAACCTTCAGCAAGTGATAACAAGTCCAACGAGAGGAGACAACACCCTAGATCTCTTGCTCACAAGTCACCTGGACGACGTAAAATCCATTACTGTCCTTCCTGGATTAAGCGACCACAACCTTGTTCACATCTCTATGACGCTACCTTTAAAGAAGAAATCACCAACCAGCAAACTGATAAAAGACTACAAAAGGGCTGATTTTGATGCTATGAACAATGATCTTGAAAACGTTTTCGACAACTTTCGTTGCACTTATCTAAATCGCACACCTAACTCGAACTGGAATTTGTACAAAGACACCCTACTACATTTGGAAAGTAAGCACGTTCCAACACTACTTATTAAATCAGATACCAAGAATCAATGGTTTAACAAACGCCTCAAGTCTCTCCTTGACAAAAAGAAGCGCCTGTATCGAACAGCAAAACTTCAAAATAGTCACTTAGCATTGGAAAAATATCGCTTGTGCGCCCAACAGTATACCACAGAACTGACAAGTACTAAAGATAAGTTTTACTCTCAAGATTTACTATCAATCCTTCACTCTAACCCCAACAAATTCTGGCGCATGCTATCTAATAAACCACAAGATCGCCATGTACAACTCCTAGATGCTGATGGAGAACCAATCAAAAGCGATGACTGTGCGACCGCGCTCAACAATTATTTTACGTCAGTTTTTTCCGCTGCTAACGCTACTGCTAATGAACACATTCCAGAAATCTCACTCTCAGAAATGCCTAAAATCGAAATTAACCCGGATGATGTATCAAAGCTTATTGCCTCACTGAAAATATCTACATCTGCCGGCTGCGATCAAATTAACTGCAAGCTACTAAAAAATACCATTTCATTGTCTAGCCAGGTACTGCATCTAATTTTTACGCAATCCTTAGATACCGGGGTTGTCCCCGACGATTGGAAAAAAGCTCGAATTACACCCATATTTAAAGCGGATGACCGCACGTGCCCTAACAACTATCGTCCCATTTCCCTCACTAGTATACCGTCTAAACTACTTGAGCACATTATTTTTTCCAATCTTATGACCCACCTAGAATCAATGAACTTTTTCTATCCGAATCAACACGGCTTCCGGAAGCAGCTGTCATGTGAGACCCAGCTCGCCGAATTCACCCACGACATTCTACAATACTTAGATAACCTTGTCCAGATCGACGCTATCTTTCTCGACTTTTCAAAAGAATTTGATCGTGTTTCCCATAATCTTTTTAAGTTGTCATCGCTCGGCATTCCACAAACCTTGCTCTCCTGGCTAGAGCAGTTCCTTAAAGGACGTAAGCAGTTCACGTGTGTTAATAACTGTCGCTCAGCTTTTTCCGACGTAACATCCGGCGTACCTCAAGGTGCAGGCTTATCACCTCTTTTATTCCTCATCTACATCAATGACCTACCGATCAACATAAAATCAACGCTACGTTTATTCGCAGATGACTGCGTAATTTACAGCCCCATCCACGGCGCTAGCGCAATTGCCGCTCTTCAACAGGATCTAACCACTATCTCAGCGTGGTGTGACAAATGGCACATGCCTCTTAATCTAAATAAATGCCAATACATATCATCCTCCCGCAAAAACAGTTATTGATAGCACTTACAACATAAAATCGGTCACCGTCACGAGAACATCATCTTATAAATACCTAAGAGTACACAATACATCATCGCTGTCATGGACAACACACATTCAGACCATCTGTGCCAAAGCATCACCCACACTTGGTTTTCTCCGGCGCAATCTAAAACCTGCATCACCTGAAGTAAAAAAGTTGGCATACATAACATTCGTACGTCCTAAATTGGAGTACGCGTCATCTGTCTGGCACCCATCACAATCGTATCTCATCTCAGACCTTGAAGCCATTCAAAATCGCGCCGCCCGTTTTATTACATCGCAGTACTCAAGAAATACCAGCGTAACATTACTAAAACAATCCCTCGGCCTTCAAACACTAGCAACTCGCCGTGTTATTTCCCGGCTATGCCTCTTTCACTCTTTCTTTTATCGCTCACCAAGACATTTGTTGCTGCAGCCACCCCCACGTACGTCATCCCGCCTAAACCACAGTAACCCAATCGCACGCATTAAAACCCGCACCTCCGCAATGAGCAGTTCATTTTTTCCCTACACCATAGTGCTCTGGAATGGCCTTCCCGACAACGTAATTACATGCTCCGATCTCCGCCTTTTCGGCGAGAAACTGGCTAATCACTTCTCATAAACATATTCATACTGCGACACCGAAGTGCCAACTGTTCCTTGTTTTCTTTTTGTATGTTTATTTCTTGCTTTTAGTTTGTATATTATTTTACACTTTTTTGGTACCCCGTGTATTTTTCCCCCTTTCTTTTGTGTTCCTTGCTACTACCCTCCAACCTGTATGTACGCCCCCCCCCCCCCTTATGTAATGCCTTCGGGCCTTTAAGGGACAAATAAATAAATGAAAATGAAATGAAATGAAGATCATGCGGCTAATCTTCCGACCGCGTATACGCATGAGTATCACCCAAAACGACTATGACATGCAGTGATGGTTGTTTCAATGCTCTACTTTTAGTTTTGCTGTATTTGAACGGCTGCTTAAGAAATGCAACGAAGCAGCGTTGAATTATTATAAATGCTTTTCCGAGGGCCTCAACAAGGCTTCAATGTTCCAGGGATGGCCGATAACGCGAAATCGAACTGCAAAGACACTCGGTAGAAATGAAAAAACTATCAATAAACACTTCTAGGCATAAGTGACAGTGCACGCTCGGCGATAACTGACATAACTTGTATATGGGCATGTTTGCCATGAGGTAAATGCCCGCCTGGTTGCGTTACAGCTATAACGTTTCAACATTTCTATACACGAAATTTCGTAATATGCAATGAAGTGAGCGTTAACTGTTTTCTTTAAATAAAATCATTCTCGCTGAAACAATTTCCTGCGTCTTCAAGTGCTTGTTTCGCGCTTTGTTTTAGGCATTTATGTATTCAGAACACTTAGCCATTCGAGCAGCCATGCTGTTAACTATACTGTTGCATTTCATAAATTCTACCATCTTACTATAAACCACTTAGGCAGGATACGAAGTAAAGAGCACGAAGGATCAATTCACAAGAAGCATGAAAATTTTTTCACAATATATGTGTCGCTGCATGCCGTCCGTGCTACACTGAAACATCTGTATGCACTCTGACATATCGCGTAATGCACGGACTATGGTCTGGTACAGCCACACATTCAAGCAATTTTTTTCCACGTTCATGACTGTAACGCAGTGCGCTTACGGCGAAAAGGCGAATCGACAAGGAGTGAAAAGACGTGCAAACATGCGCAATTGTTTTTATCGACAACACAGGTAGAGCGCATTTCAAGCGTGCTCATTTCAAAGTACACGAAAACGAATATGTCATCAACCCACACAAACACAGGCTAACGGGCAAAACCTGAGTGAATTGCCAATCTGTACGGTTCATAGATTGTACCTAACGACCCGAGCCATCGGCCCGAACCAATTTCACAGGCTAACGGGCAAAACCTGAGTGAATTGCCAATCTGTACGGTTCATAGATTGTACCTAACGACCCGAGCCATCGGCCCGAACCAATTTCACAGATAACTAGACTCATCAACATAAATTCTCGCGTGATACTTCAGTCATGTACTGGTAGTAAATAATAGCTACTAACAGTAGATAATTAGTTATTAATAAATATATAATTATTTACATGCGATGTGAGTAACAAAAAGAACTTTACAAATGAGCAGAGAAAATACATGCTGCGATAAGCAACAAATAAACGAAGACTATGTCAGTCGTTACTCTGTTTAGATTCAAAACGAGCCACTCACCTAATTCCATAATTCTGCCGTGAACGATTTAACTGTTGCTGTAGCAGTCAAAAATTATTCGCGCTAGCTGAAAAACCATCCGACGAGTAGTGACGTACAGCCGACAGCAACATAAAGGATCGCTGCAGCTGCCGCGATGCACACCAGTTCAGACTCCTCCTACCAAGTGGCAATGGGCGATTGTGTACTATGTACACGCCAAAAGGCTACTAGATCACCACAAACAATGCACACAAGAAACGCCCCCATCAAACAGCGTGGTTCATGACTGCACTAACTGCGCAGTCGTCACAGCGTTCGGGCTTTCGCGCTGTCTATACCACCACGCGCAGCACAGCCAACCGTTCGACAAATACGCCGCTATTCAAAAAATAGGTCACACGCCGCACGTGTGCATGCGCATCCGTGCCTCTATGGGCATATCTATCGTCTTATCTGCACATAGGCTATCATGCTGCTCGTAGATTACTGTGCAAAGGTTACTTGGCAATAATCTGATTGTAACCTTAAAACGCTTGAAGTTTGGCCGTTGCAACCTTTAGTTTGTGCCAAAATATATAAATCATGACCAAAACATGAAAACTCCGACTTGTAATCTTTGCTACATAGGTTACTGACGTCCAAAAGTTACATTATAGGTTGCCGTGTTTAGAGTGTAGCGCCGGTTTATGGACCCTTTAAGCGTCGCCCATACAGCAGTCTCGATATTCTTCTCCAAACTAGTCTGGATGGTTACCTGCAAGTGCAGTTCTTCTAAGAAACATCTTGTTGAGAAAGCGGAGTAACTTCTCAAGGAGATTTATTGTCCAGTGCTATTCCAGGAAACGAAGAACGTTAAGTCCAAACTGATCTGAAGTCAATGTTTCACGAGCATTGAATTGCATTGCTGAAACCTTGAATCTTGTCTTCAAACTGTGGTGTATGACAAGTGGCCGATTAAGACCCGTGCATATAAGCACTCCTGTAAAGCTTTCTGCAGATGAGCGAGTGTTTGTTGGGGGTTGGTGATGAACAAGTGCTCAGTGTATTTCTTCCGCGGGGTTGCACACAATCCTCCGATGTGGTAACCACACCACTCCTGCTTATGTTAAGGGGTGATTACAAATTATTTTATTTCTGAATGAAGGGGTGCACTCGCGGTATCCGAAAAAAGTCTCGATATATCCAGGAAGTTGCACATGTGACGGCTCCAAACCGGTTCTTTCCTAAATCCCGCCATAATCAGTCATTCACGGAAGGGCGAAAGTTTTGCTTGCAGTATGCTGACGTCTACCACTTGGCGTGGAACTGCCAGCATAAAATATGTAGAAACTACAACCGAGCCAAACAAGGAGAGCTTAGAGGCTTCCCTGTCCCGCTGGACTATCTTGGCCACGTGGGCCATGGTACTGAGAGCTGGTGCAACGGCGACGACCAATGGTTTCTTTTAATCGGGACTGCCACCAAGCGCCACAACCATCCCCGCCTGGTTCTTCCAAATCATTTCTCTGCCTAGCAGATAAACGTTTTCTTTTCCTCCTCACGTGATCATTTGGAAGACATCTGATATGGAGGCCGTGTAAAGGTTACTTCGAAAGTAGCGTGATGTAGGCACGAACGCGCCTATTTTTGCTGGCGGTTCTGAAAAATAGCTTCGAATAGCGTTAAAAAACATCGACACCGAAAACGTCGAATGCCGCGACATTATAAGTAGCTGCTCTTCGTCAAGGATATACTTATTTATCGCACCCCCATGAGTTATTGCACTTTTGGAATAAATATATTTCCTTTCATACGGACTCATTTGATAGCCAGACTGATATGGCTTTGAACACAGTTTCTTTTTTTCAGAATGTAACGTTATTGTTAGCCACTGGTGAGGCTTCTTTGAGTAATAAAGGTGGGTTTTATACTAGGAAAAACACCTGCTGCCCGGTTGTATTGTCATTTTTCATAGAGGAAGAGTGGCGTATTATGCTCTCTGTCCTCGGAATTTCAGGAGCACAGAAAAAAAAACGTAATTTCTTTTGTACTGTAGAACAGAGCCAGATCTTTCTTGCTCATTGTTTGAATATTCTAATCCAGCCTGAAAAATCGCACGACTAGAAGACTTTAATTTTTTGGTATAAGAAAGACAGAGGGCAATGTTATCAACTGATATCAAGTTATTGATGCTTTGCTTACAGGTTTGTTCTGTTATTACAACCGTTGTTATGACAATCGTGTTAATGTTGCACTTAAAAAGGTACGTCCTACGTTATCACCTAACTCATTTTCATCATTTGTCCTGTCCTTGATTTGACAGAATTTATATTCCTGCTAGCAATTTAAACCATCTTAATTTGCTGGGTGCGGACGTACTCTTTAGGCATTAAATGAATCTGATCTCTCTCTTCCAATATGGAGTTAGAGCGTGCGCTCATACCGCATTAAGTTACACCTGTAAACATGTGAATAAATGCCGACTCTCTGACGAAATTTTTCAGCATACGCATCTGCTTACTGAAATTACATATTGCCACGCGAGGTTCTCTCAGTTTTCTGAAACTTGGACTCGCTTAGGCAAGACAAGAAACTCATAGCTATTGATGAATAAAAAAAATTGTTGTTCCTAAAAAAAAAACTGTTTTAGCGAGCGGCGATGTTCATCAAACTCAGCTTCGCGAACTGGAGGGGATTCCCACAGGGACTTACGTGGAAGAAATCAATAGCATGGAAGCGCAGGTTCTGGAATTTGCAAGTGAAAAATATGAGAGTGCGTATATCAGCTCCAGGTCTCTTTGGGCAAAACATTAGAAACTACGCTTTCGGCCAAGAATAATGAAAGGCACAGTGCTTTAAAGAATGAAATTTGGAAAACGCATATGAATGTTGCATGTGCAATGATACAACTGATATTATTAATGATTTCCTTTATAATATTGAACACACTTTTTGAAGCTTGGATGCAAAAAATGCGGGATCAAATTTCGGGCGCATTTCCGCCAACTTTGCCACCATCTTGACTTGGTTAAGGGGTTTGGCCAAAACTAATTATGATATTTCTTATTCCAATATCAGATATCTCCTGCTCATCGTGAAAATACTATAGCAACTTCGATTTCAAGCATATTATTGTCTAAGTTTATTTTTCTCATTTTTTTTTCCATGCATACTAAAATATAATTATGAACAGATACAGAGAGGTTCAAATTTGTAGCAAGATATCATGAAGAATCCATGCATAAAATGGATTACAAATGTCTTGTCAAGATGCTTTATTTGCGTCTGCAAATGAATTGCTTCCTCTCAATAAGCTCCATCATGTGTGTGTAACCAGTCTGGCAGTAAACAAGCACGTATGCGTATATAACGTTCAGCATTGAAGACATTACCAAAAACAGTATCGAATGAGTTTAAATACGTAGCTTTTACTCTTGTCGAGCCGATTTGCAAAGCAATCATATAAAGTTTGTCCACAATTTCTTTATTCCACTATTTGAACACTAAATACCTATGATGGTTCCCTGAGAGGCATTACACTGGGCTACAGCAGGCTAACTGCTGTACTCGAGCTAAGCGAACCAACACTATTGATATCTTATGTTCGTCACTGTTATTCTTCGTCACCACTGTTTCCCTTTCCGCCTCTTTGCCTGAGTATATATGATACGAAACTATCCCTGTTTTCATAAAGATTTATTTTCTGATTATGAAGTCGTTCTTTGCTGAATACGTTGCTTGCTTTTCATCGAACGAAAAGAGACTGCAGTCGGATATCTGCTAGCCAGTTGTAGACGCCAGTGCCACTTCACTTGTAAAACTATTGTTTTTGCTTAATAGCAGTGAAGAAGAGGGATTTTAATTTGAACAGAAAATCATATTCTGTTTACATATGTCCTCACCTGTACGTGCTAAGGTTTCGCTTATATACTTTCCGCAAGTAATTGACTTCAATCCAGCACCAAAGCTAGTCGGTATTCAGAAATGATGTCCAAAAATGCGTCAGAGTCGTACGATTAGCCAGCTGGAAAGCAAAGTTTGTCTAATTTCCAAACTGTATCACATCATTTTTCTATTTATCAAGTACAGTCGCCGCATGTGCAAGTGATAATTGAGAACATGTAACAGGATTTTGGGTAAAACGCGCATGCACAAAACTCATTTTTGAACATACAATATGATAAGTACCCGCACAGTGAGCTTTCGATTACGTTTTACCGGCGTCCTCTGTTTCGGACTCTACTGCCCATTAAGAATATTTACTTACGGGCCACACATTCGATGATGCAGGTCATTAGTTTTCCATACGTCCCAATAAAACCTAAAGTAACACATTTCTTGAGTAATTTTAGTTCTGATTGTTTCTCAGACAAATGACATAATGGCCGGAAATATCACACACTTGAGAAGCAATCATCAAAGGAACGCAAAACGTCCATGCCCGCCCCAGCAAATGTTGCCAGGCCCTTAGAGGCCTAATGCAGGCATGTCCAAGATCTAGCGATTAGCGCCGCCATAATAAACGTTATTGGGAATGTTCGCTATTAACTAAAAGTATTATTGACAAAAGCTAAGCTATAATGCGTATTTATGCGTCGTTATTGTAATCAACACCTTTCCTGAGATAATGTAGGGTCTTTCCATGTATTATCAAAAGATGGTAGTGCCACCTTTTACATATATTTCAGATAGTTTTAAACTCTTGTCTGATGACTGGAAACAGGAGATCTTCAATAAGTTTTGCTGCCAAAGTTTTTCGATGTACAGAGAAATAATAACGACGATGAGGTGGATGGCCGTGCTTATCTTCTCTGCTGAAGGTGGATAATTCGGGTTAGCTGGTTCATCATCACGGAAATACAGCTCTTTGAAGCGAAGGGCAAAAAACATAGCACGGACAACACTTGCGCTCACTTTCAACTCACTTTTATTCAGTTATTTACAGGCTTTTATACACTGCTGGAGCATAGACAAAACATAATACTAGAATGCCATCGCGACCCACGTAGCCGTACATTGCACAACTTAAAATCTATTTCTATTTGTCTACTAACTCTATCTCCTCGCTGAGAGTGATAGCCAACGATGGCCTACACATTCTTCTTTCAGTTCTTTTATTTCTCGGACTATTTCTCTCTATTATTTCTCTCACTTGTCAGCTGTTCTTTATTTCTGCTAATGATTTTGCACTCTTTGAAAATTGAATGACATTCAGATGCTCACATTTTAGACAGTGCTCGGCAATATTACCTTTGTTTTTCCTAACGTTTTTGTTGTGTTCCCAAAGTCTGTCATTTAGAGGCACCTCCAGCTCCCATGACACCGGCAGGGAAAACATAACGCCCTCCGCACACTGTGCATATTTTTTTTCCAGTGCTTTTTTGTGCATCCGTGTTTCTTGAAAGCAAACGGATCAGTCATTTTACTAAGTTTCGCTAGTCTAAAAAAGGTGCTAAAAACACGACTTGTACTTCTGCTCACTGACCAATTTTTGTCCGATTGTGCGATATCCTGTGAAGATAGGGTAGTACTGCTAATTTGTTGTACATTCCTGCCTGGTGTTAGATGTGGCTCGAAAACCGCATATGCAGCGTTCGCCTTGCGGCTCGGGGACTAGCGGAAGGCACTGGCAGTCCCTGCAAATAAGATGCATCGACTAACAAAAAAATTAGAGCACTGCAGAATTTACATTGGAGTAATGCGGAAGGATGCTGCTGTTGGTTGCTTCTGGTTGCTTCTAGTAGCTTAATGCACCTTTTGTTTGCCCATTTAAATGGGCCTTATACGCCTTATATGCATCAGCCGACATACCGTAAGGTTGAGCCCCGACTACTGCTAGGAGCCGACCCACAGCCCCATTTATCCTCCTAGCGTGACGTCACAAACAGCGAACTCCCTCTCTCGGCTTCGACACAGCGCCGTGTATGGACTCGCCGCTAGCATCCGATGGCCCGACCTGAGGCCCCGTCTCTCGGTCTGGCGTGACGTCACACGGTCACGTGTAAATGGCGTGGCGTCACCACTGTGGCTCCTGTAAGGACTCGCCGCCACCATCCGATGCGCGAGCTGGGGCCCCGTCTCTCGGTCGTGTGTGACGTCACACGGTCAAGTGAAAGGTCACGTACGGAGGCGCCACGACACTCCATATCTCGAAGTGATAGCAGTAACGCAATAAAACAACATTTAATAGAGCATCACGTAGGAGAGGCCAGAGAAGCAGGCCCGGAGAGTAAACTAACACGTTCACAGAGCAGGTGTCTCGGCGTCGTCTCGGCGTCGTCTCTTCTCTGCATTTTCTCTCTCTGCGGAACCAGCCTCTGCTTTTTATATGCTCGGCAGTTCAGCAGGAAAGGGAAAAGGCTTCTTTTTAGAGCAAACCATCAAGCGCTGGGTTTGGCTAGCGTTTGCACACACACGCACACACACACACAAGACGACGCGGGTAGCTTGAACACGTCGGAGCATGTCCGTGGGAAGAAGCGTCGGGCGTCCGAATGCACGGCGCTAAATGGCTGAAAAGCCCGCTGTTTTCACTGATGCTATTACGTTCGCTGGATTCCGCTGCGGCCGCATCGGAGGTAGCACGGTGGCGGATCGTAACAGACTGCCCCGTCTGGGGAGGAAGATCCCGAAGGCAGGGGACCGCTCCGCTGCCCTGCGGGATAGTTGCGATGATGCTGCTACCCAGGCTACCCAGGGTCATCCGACTCTGCTTCTCTTGACCCCAGTCAGCCACAAGGCTTCCTTCGCACGTTCTGGTTCCCGAAGCACTCTGTAAAAATGGCTTCCAGAAAGTTTTTCGTCGCGCCCATAGGTCTCACAGCTACACTGAAAACTCAACCGGTCAGCCAGCAAGCACGACACAAACGTTACTAAGTTATTTCAGGCTCTTTCCTTTTTATACAGCCACCTATCTTAAGAGGGTAGCTCAGGAGCACATAGAATGCGTCCACAAATTTGAAAATTGCACTGCAAACGTAAATTTTTTAAACACTAGGCAAAGATGATACAATATCTTCAAAATCCTGTGTCAGGAAGAAAACACCCAAGTTGCAACTTTTAGGCTTACGTTCTCGAATTAGCGACTCCGATTTAAGCCATCGGTGTTACTGTTCAAACTCCCTATTTTGTAACGCACCTCAAAGGAATAATGCTGCAAATCGACTCTCCAGCGCAAGAGTAGGCCATCTTTGGAAGCGGTTGTCTCCGGCTGTTGGAGAGGGCAGTGATCCGTCTCAGTGTGAAACCTCGAGCCGGCAAAGTAGCATGATAGTTTCTCAACGGCCTGAACAAGACACGCGCACTCTTTCTGGATGGCGCTTCATGCCTGCTCACGACCTGTCAGCTAGCAGCTAGCATACGGGACAGGGTGTTCCTCTCCTCCTGTTTCTTTTTTATGCAGTGCAACACCGATACCTCGCTCACTAGCATCGCACTGAGCCACGAAATATTTAGTGTAGTCTAGATATCGTAAAACAGGCTGGCACGTTAGATCGCTTTTTACAGCCCTAAGGGCACTTTCCTTTTTTTCGTCCCTGACAGGTTTTTGGGGCTCTCTTTTTTTTTTTACAGCATCTGTCAAGAAACTCGCGATATCAGAATATCTGGGGATGTATCTTTAATTGAAGCCTACGAAAGCTAAGAATGACCGGATATTGGTCTTTGTGCACGGCTGGGGGAAGTTTTGTATCGCAGCCACCTTTAGTTCAGAAGACCGGCGACAACCCTGTCGAATCACGTGACCGAAGTAAACAACTCTGACACGTGCTGGCACTTGGAAGCTTTGAACGTCAAGCCTGCTTCGCGCAATCTGATAGCACTACCCGCAAGTGTGTCATATGCTCAGATTATTGGGCGGTGAATAGCGCTACATTGTCGAAATAAGGCAGAGGAAATTCCTCAAGTTTCCGCAACACTTTGCCTATGAGGCTTAAAAAGCAGCGTAGTGTGTTCTTTAAACCAAACTCAAAACTTTAGGGTGGAAGGTTCCCATTGGTGAAATGAACGCAGCATACATACTAGCGTGATCAGTGAGGGGAACCTGCGAGTAACCCCTGATAAGGTCTAGTAGAGAAATTAACTAAGTACTACTAATTTCAATGCGCTCCTGCCTACAATAAAGCTCGTTATAAGAAGACAGATAACTCGGTAGTTGGGAGAGGTGAACGACAACATCGAGTTGTTAGGACCGAAGGTTAGTTCGAATTTCGAATGCCGTGACGGCTCGTCCCCGGATTTCGGCGCAGAGCCGATGTCATACCACTAGAATTCTTCAACACCAGAATGAGAACCATAAACGTCGACAGGCAAGGGGTGCTGATACGTGAAGTGATTCTCCCGTGCCATGAAAAAAGCTTGAACAATGAGTAAACTACTGTGCAAAAGCCATGTCTTTCGAGCCCAACCTAAGCGTAGCTATGTGGTTTGCTCTCGCGTAAATCCAGGTTTAACCACAAGCAAACCACAGCTAATTTTACTTGACATGGATCAGCGCACGAACGTCCTTTGCCCTTTCCATGATGTCAGTGGCAGTGGCTCTCTTTGTACCTCATAAAAAGGTGTAGCGCAAGAAAAAGATTAGATGGCTTCAACGCTGCTGAACCGAATATGGTGCCAAAGTATTAGCTGCAGGTGACCGAGCGTTCTTCTTCTGTTCGCGCAGCGCCCACGAACACGGGACACAACGACGAGCGGTTACACGTGGCGTAGTATTGCTTTCGCCATCAAAATAAAGTTGCGTGAGCGGTGCGCACGCACGGCATGCACAGTTCGGTTCGAAAAGCCTGCTACGGTTGTCATTTTGTTCTGGTGCTCCGCTGCGACACCGCAAATACTCTACAGTGATAACTGCGGCCTACGATGTGACCTACGCCGTCAGGAGACCCTCTGCCGGACGCTGCCTTGCTTCTACGGGACCTCTAAGCTATCCAGCTCCACCTGCCGACGTTCTGGCTCAAGCAGCCACAGATCTGGTTCGTCCAGCTCGAAGCCATCTTCAATCTGCTCCACGCCACCTCGAAGGCATCTCGGTTTTGTTTTGTAACTTGCGTTTTAAACTGCCTGTTCAGGTGGCTAAATGGGTGGCGTTTGTCATTCTTAGGCCCTTTTGCGATACTCCTTACCAGCAGCTTAAGCAGTGCATTTTAGGCCGCACCATGGCGTCTGCGAGGAACTTGACAATTGTTGGCTTCGCCAACTAGCTCATCAAGTTCATGGCGGTACATCGCCTTCCGTCGCTGCCCTCTCCTTTTCAGCATTAATCCGTCATTTCACGATTAGAGACCTGGATCGATCAGTTGGCCAATTCTCTCGATGCCTTTCGGACGTCCTTTCACGCCCAGCATCGGTTCTCCAACTCCGCGGCGCCTTCTTCGTCGCCGAGAGGTTCGCGCTCTTCTAGTCCTCTCAGTCAGCGTATTGGATGGTTTCACTGCGCACCAGCCAATGCACTCCATCAGGCAACTTGTCGGGAAGCACGGAACGAATCACTGACTGCGGCACGTGACTTCCCCCTTAACCCTGGTCGTCTTTTCGTAGTCATGCGACGCATTTCCGGCCTGCGCTTTCTCGTCGACACTGTTGCCGAAGTCAGCGTTCTACCATCCACCAATGCTGACCGTACTTCTAAGTCACCTGGACTTACTCTTCGTGCGGCCAGCTCAGACTGAATCACCACATATGGTCTCCGGTCCCTCACTCTGGACTTTGGCCTGCGGCGCGCGTTTTGATGGGTCTTCATCGTCTCCGACGTCTATCACCCCATCCTAAAATCCCACTTCCTGTCGGATTATAATCTGGATACCAGCATACCTCTCTATAATCTTATCGCCAGCACGACGCGTGTTTCATCACTGGCGTTATATCGGCGGTCGCTTCCACAGGCATGCGTACGCTGATCCCCTCGAGCACGGACGCCCAAGTCCTCGCAGGCTATCCCGAGGTCACGAAGCCTTGGAACCTGCACCATCCACTCATCTTAAGTATACTCACGACATTGTCACGTGTCGTCCACCCGTCACAGCTAATCCGCGCCGAGTCTTCGGTGAGCGTCTGGCGAACGCTAAACGGGAATTCCACATGCTTCAGGTGGGTATTATGCGCCATACGTCCAGGCCATTGCCCACACCGCTCCATCTGGTTCGCAAGTAACAAGGTGCTTGGCGTCCATGCGGCGACTACAGGACTATCAACGGTCACGCAGTCCACGAGAGCTATCCATTTCCACACATCCCAGAATGCACTAGTCATGTGGATTGATGGAGACTTTTAATAAATCGGACCTTGTAAAAGCATACCATCAAATCTCTGTTGAACGGGCTGATATCCCGAAGACGGACACCATGGCACCTTTCGGCCTGTTTTAGTACGTGAGCATGCTCTTTGGGCTACGCAGCGCAACTCAAACGTTCCACGTTCATTGCTGAAGTGACGCGCGGACTCCCGGCTGCATTTGCTTACATCGATGATATCATCGTTGAGAGTCGTACTCCACAAGATCACGAGCGTAACCTCCAGAGCTCTGTGAACGCCTACAAGAATTCGGCGTGGTCGTTAACGCCCAGAAATGTTTTCTGCTCTTCTGAGCTTGAGTTCCTTGGCCTCCACATTTAGGCACAGTTCATTCGTCCACTGCCTTTCCGCGTCCAAGTTGTTCAATACTTCCCGGCTTCCACTACCATAAGCAAGCTCCGCGAGTTCCGGGCTTTGATCATTTTTCCAGAGGCTTTATCCAACACTGCAGGAGAGCTTTTTAACCGCCTAACGGATCTTCGTCGCACAACCAAGTACTCCTCTCCTCCACACTTTTCTGATCTTCCGATGCTCAGGCTGCTTTCATGGGTGCAAAACAAGCCCTCGCCGATTTGATCTTTCTCATCCACCCAGTACTTCCGCGCCCACTGTTATCATGGTGGATACTTCTATCACGGCCATTGTTGCTGTTTTTCAGCAGGAAATTGAGTGGAGGGGAGTTGAGGTTTTTCATGTTACAGGTTGGCTTATCCTTGCTCATTCTGCTGGCAATTGCTCAAACGCAGCCTCCTTTATGTGTTAAAAAAGTCCTAATATGTGTGAAATCTGCCGCACTACAGAACCTTATAATAGTAAATATTCCACTCCAGCAGTCAGCATCTATGCTCTCATTCTCTCACAAGTAAACACTGTCCATTTCAGTTGCCTCCATCTATACACACTCACTCACATTACAACATAGTTCACTCCAGGACTCACCATTTGCGCACATTCACTTAGAGTAGAACATAATCCATTCCAGCTGTCACACATATATTCAAGATCAGCGTCCTGAAGAAATTGTGAAAGAAAGCGTGAAGCTTCTCTTCTGCATGTCTGGTTTCCACTCGCGTAGACAATGTCCTGAAATGCATTTTTAAGGGCTCCTGCCTTCTTGAAGGAAGCGAGCATCACACACCTTTTCGAGTTGCAATCTGGACAGCGCATAATATAATTTTCTATATCCCCGCGCATACCACATATAGACCATATCGGAGATGATGCCATGTCCATATTATGCATTCAGGAACGAGCCGAGCCTGTGCGAATTCGATGTAGTAAAGTGGCCTGATGTTTTCTGAGTCCGTTTGCCGCACATGATTTGGGGAGCTCACTCTATCGGGTAATAAATGGTTGAGTACCGTTTCTGTGAAGAGTCATTTTTGTATTGAGGGATATTTTAGGAAGTACCTGGCAGTTCTTTATGGGCGATGCTATCTGCGAGTGACAGATACTGCGCCTTTCCTTTCCTGTGAATGAATTATAGAACGCCGATGCGTTCAAAGAAATGCTAGTTGAGTTCGATAAGGGGCGCACGATGTACCGTCACGACAAGTCATAACGTCAACTGGCGATTCATGCATACATAAAGTTCAGTTTAGTTCAGTCGTTCAGTCGTGTCCGACTCTTCGTGACTCTATGGACCATGTCACGCCACGCTTTCCGGTCTCTCACTATCTTCCTAACATCACATAACCCCATCTGCAGTGCCTCGAGGATGCCATGAAACCATCGCGTTCGCTGGCTACCACTTCTCCGGCGACCCTCAACCTTTCCCAACATCAAATCTTTCTACAGCGACTCCTCTCTTCTCATTAGATGACCAAAGTAGCTGAGCTTTCACTTTAGAATTTGACCCTCCAATGTGCAGTCAGGGTTTATGGTCGACAGTATTGACTGATTTGATCTGCTGGCAGTCCAAGGAACTCTCAAGAGTCTTCGCCAGCACCACAATTCAAACGCGTCAATTCTTCGGGGGTCAGCCTTTTTCACAGTCCAACTCTCTCATCCATACATCACAACTGGAATGACCATAGCACGCGTTATACGGATCTTGGTTGGCAGACTAATGTATCTGCTCTTTACTAGGCGGCAAGGCTAACCATTGCTCTCTTTCCCAGAAGCAGGCGTCTCCTAATTCCATGGCTGCAGTCTCCTTCCCAAGAAGAGAAAATCTGTCACAGCTTCCACTTCTTGTCCATTGATGCTCCAGGACTTGATAAGGCAAGACGCCATGATCTTTGTCTTTTTAATGTTCAGTTGAAGCCCAAACTTCCCACTCTCTTCTTGTACGCACGTCAGAAGTCTCTTGAGTTCCACTTCACTTTCTGCCATTAAAGTGGTATCATCCGCATATCTAAGGTTGTTGACACGTTTTCCAGCAATCTTCACTCCAGCTGAAGACTCGTTCAGGCCGGCCTTCCTCATGATGCACTCTGAATATAGGTTAAATAGGCAGGGCGACAGTATGCAGCCTGGCCTCACTCCTTTCTCAATCGGAAACCAATCAGTAAGACCATGCCCAGTTCTGACTGTGGCCTCTTGCCCTTCATACAGGTTCCTGAGGAGACAGATGAGGTGAATTGGAGCTCCCATTTCTTGGAGAGCTTGCCACAATCTGCTGTGATCTACGCATTCGAACGCTTTCGCATTATCAATTAAGCAGAAGTAGATGGGCTTCTGGAACTCTCTTGCTTTTTCCATGATCTAGCGAAGGTTGGCAATGTGGTCTCTAGTTGCGCTGCCCTTGCGAAACCCAGCTTGCACGTCCGGAAACTCCCGATCCACATACTGCTGCAGTCTACCTTGGAGGATTTTCAACATCACCTTGCTAGCATGCGAAATAAGCGCGGACGTGCGGTAGTTGGAGCAATCTTTGGCACTGCCTTTCTTTGGAATGGTAATGTAAACTGACCTCCTCCAATCTTGTGGCCACTGCAGGGTTGTCCAAATCTTCTGACATAATGCATGCAGAATGTTAACAGCGTCATGGTTGAGGTTTTGAAGCAACTCAGCTAGAATGCCATCAATTCCGCTCGCTTTGTTCTTAGCAAGGCCGGCTAAGGCCCATTCAACTTCACTCTTCAGGATGCCCGGCTCGAGATCAGTAATCACAACCGACTTATGTTGGGTTTGCACATTCGGGTCCTTCTTGTACAGTTCTTCTGTGTATTCCTGCCACCTCGTCTTTATATCTGATGCTTCAGTGATGTCCTTGCCTCTTTTGTCCTTTATCACGCCGCCCAGCTTAGCACAGAAGCTTCCTTTGATATCTTTGATTGTCTTATACAGAGCTCTTGTGTTCCTTAATTGGCTGTTGTCCTCAACTGCCTGGCACTGCATGTTCAGGAAGGCATTCTTATCTCTCCTTGCTTTTTTCTGAAAATCCGCATTGAGAACCTTGTATCTTTCTCTTCCCGCCATAGCTTTTGCCATCCTCCTTTCCTCAGCTATTTGCAAAGCCTCTTCAGATAACCAGTTTGCTTTCTTGCATTTCTTTTGCTTTGGGACTACCTTAGTAGCAACTTCTTGTGTTATATCGCGAACATCAGTCCACATCTCTTCGGGCTCTCTGTCTTCTAGATCGAATTCTTGAAATCGATTCCTCACTTCCACAGCATATTCTAATGGAATTTGATCCAGATCATACCTGAAAGGCCTTCTAGTCTTTTTCGTTTTCCTCAATCGAAGCTTAATTTTGGCAACAAGAAGCTGATGATCGGTGCCACAATCGGCCCCAGGCCTTGTTTTTACTGCTTGTATAGCGCTTCTCCATCTCTGCCGGCAAAGAATATAATCGATCTGATTCCTGTACAGACCGTCCGGTGAAGTCCATGTGTACAGGCGCTTCTTGTGCTGTTGAAAATGAGTTTTCGTTATGGTCAGGTTGTTTTCTTGACAAAACTCTACTAGCCTCTGCCCAGCTTCATTTGGCTCGCCAAGACAGAACTTGCCTATAATTCCGGATATTTCTTCACTCCCGACCTTAGCATTCCAGTCCCCTATGAGAAAAACGACGTCTGATGATGGGGTGCGGTCTAAAAGGCATTGTAGGTCCGCATAAAATCTCTCAACGTCAGCTTCTTCAGCAGTAGTGGTCGGTGCATAGACTTGGATAACTGTTATGTGGAAAGGGTGACCTTGGATCCGAAGTGAAATCATTCGGTCGTTTTAGGGGTTGTACCCTAGCACTGCTTTGCCCATTCTTCTGTTTAATATGAGAGCGACCCCATTCCTTCTCTTGGATTCGTGTCTTACGGTCGCTTCCCGACACATCCACAACTGAGCGTCCTTTTGGCTTTAGCCCAGCCGCTTCATTCGTCCTGGAGCTACTAGGAATCGCCCTTTGTCTATCCCCAGTAACATGTGTGACGCCTCCTAACCTTGGAGGCTCATCTTCCGGCGCCATATCATTAATGGTATTGTGTCTGGCTATAGGGCTTTCTTGGCAGGAAATACTGGAGTGGGTTGCCATTACCTTCTCCAGTGAATCACATTTTGTCAGAACTCTCTGCTGTGACCTGTCTATCTTGGGTGGCCCTACACAGCAGAGCTCACTATTTCATCGAGTTTCGCAGGCCCCTCCGCCACGACAAGGCAGTCATCCACGAAGGGGATACATAAAGTTAAGCCCCTACAATTCTGCGAATTTGCCTGGGAGCATCGTATTCAGATATGTGGCGCAACAAACACAAACACAAGAGAAGATACACAACACACGCGCCACATATCTGAATACGATGCAGCACCAACTAGCCCATCAAGAACCTCCTGAGTAATGCAAAGAACGAGATTATTATCGGGCCTCAAGCTGTTATTCTTGGCCTAAAGTTGTTATTCTTGCACACAAGTTATGTGGTGTGGATGGACATGTCCTACTGTATATGTGTGGCGGTGGTGTTTAGTGTATGACTATGTGACTATGTGGTGATGTTTGCTTGTCCAGCGTGGTATGAGTTACTGGACAAAGCAGAGGTGTGGAGTAACAAGACAGTGAGAATTTGTGACTGTCATGTTTGGACGATGTTTATGGTCTGCGAGGAAGTAAGTGCCATTATCCCCTGATAAAGAAGAGGAAGAAGAAAAGAAGAGGAAGATGAGATTGGTCACTGCCATGTTTGGACGATGTTATGGTCTGCGAGGAAGAGAGTGCCATTATCCCCTTTATTCTTTATTCAATGATTACCCCGCTTAGCCCGAGGGCGCTACAGCAGGGGGGTTACAGAGTGGAAAAAAACACATCTTCATTTATGGAGCACACTTGATGACTTGAAAGCCGATTCCATTCACTGATGGATCGAACAAAAAAGGAACTGGCATACATGTTAGTTCTGGCACTGTATTCCAAAATTTTAAAACAATGATCTGTGCGAGCAGAAACATAATGTGGCCTATGTAAGTATATTTCCTTTCGAATGCCTGTTTTGTTGTGGTAAATTTGGTACAACAGTTTAAGTCTTAATTTCCTTCTTCGAGAGGAGAGGGTTTCCCATCCTAATTCATTTTTCATGACGGTGCAGCTATCAGTTCTCGAGTACCGACAAAGGACAAACCTTGCTGCTCTATTTTGAATGTTTTCAATTTTATTGCTGAGTGTTATTTGCCAAGGGTCCCATACGGCACAAGCGTATTCGAGCAGTGGTCGAACGTAGGTTAAGTAGGCTATTGATTTCAAACAAGGCGGCACGTGTTTCAGATTTCGCTGTATAAAGTTTAAGGTCCTGGCGGCTTTTGCAACTACGGTATCCACATGTGTATTCCATGAACAGTCGGCGGTAAGTGTCACACCTAAGTATTTATGCGCCACTTTTTCTGTCACTACAATACCGCTGATGCTATACTGTGAGGCTAACTTATGCTTTTTACGTGAAAACGTAACATGAACACATTTTTTAGTATTTAACTTCATTTTCCATTTAGAACACCATTCAAGAACACATGATAAGTCACTTTGTAACTGGGCAACGTCGTCTTGATTTCTAATTTGTCTATATAAAACACAATCATCGGCAAACAACCGTATACTGGAATTGATTCCGGAACAAATGTCATTTATATATATTAAGAACAAAAGTGGTCCTAAAACTGAGCCCTGTGGGACACCTGATGTTATATCTACAAAACTAGATTTCATTCCATTTAATACCACGCACTGTCGGCGGGAAGATAAATAACTTTCGATCCAGGCAAGTATTGTAGGATTAATATTTAATGCAGCAAGTTTTCTTAACAGCAATGGGTGCGAAACAGTATCAAATGCCTTATGAAAATCCAGGAAAACGCAATCGATTTGGCCACTCTTTTCAAGATTGAATATAAGGTCATGATAAAATTCAATAAGTTGTGTCGTGCAAGATAAGCCCTTACGGAACCCATGTTGTTCTGAAGCCAGTAAGTTGTTTGCCGATAAGTGTGTTATTATCTCTTTATATAAAATGTGTTCTATTACTTTGCACGGTATGGATGTAAGTGAGATAGGCCTATAGTTGGCGACTTCTTTTTTTGACCCCCCCTTATGAATGGGAACAATGTGTGCAATTTTTCAATCATCTGGAAGGGCACCGCAAGATAGAGACTTGTTGTAGATTACATAGAGATAAAGAGAAATAGGTTCAGCACAATGTTTTAGAATTCGAGGAGAAATGCCATCTGGTCCGCTTGCCTTATTATCGTTAATTTTATTATTAGTGCTCTGATTCCATTCACAGATAGCTCTACTGGTTTCATAGCCTGAACAGCACTTATTTGATGTAAAGGACTGCAGCTGTGCTTTGGTAAGTATACCGACCGGAAGTAGTTATTCAAGCAAGTAGCCTTTTCAGTATCATCTAATAACGCCTCATTATTAAAAACCATTTCGCTGATTCCCGTTGGATCTGCTCCGTATCCTTTCATGTACTTCCAGAAAGCCTTGGCATTCAATTTTATTTCTCTGCCAAGTTTTTCAAAATAGCGTCCCTTTGCATCCTTTATATTCCGTTTGCACTCAGAGGTTACAGCAAGCAAATTTTCAAAGTGACGAATGCTTTTAGTTTTCTGATAATTTTTAAATATCCACCTTCGTTTCCTAACTATTTTAAAGATACGCGTAGTCATCCATGGTTTCATATGCGGTTTAAGTCCGGTATGTTCGACACTGGGAATGTAGGCATCGCTAAGTTCTTTTAGTTTTTCTTTAAAATTAATCCATAATTCATGAACGTCACAATCGTCAGAGAGGCATTCAAAGACCGGTAAATAATCGAAAAGCTTCCTTGACAGGCTGGCATAATCCCCTTTATCATATAGGTACACTTTTCTGGTCACGTGTTGTGTTTGTTTGCTACTTTTAGTTTTTATACTTGCGACTACAGCATGGTGGTCACTTATTCCCGGAATGACATTCACTAGCTTTACCATAATTGGCGAGTTACATAAAAATAAGTCCAATATATTAGTTCCTCGAGTAGGTTCAGTCACATACTGCGTTAAACCGTATGAATCTACAATACTTTTCATTTTCAAGTTTAAGCTTCCACTAGCTGCATACTCACAAGCTCCGTCATGCCATTTCAAGTCAGGCAAATTAAAGTCACCTGCTAGCAGCAAAGTATGACAAGATGCTCCGGAAATCATTTCTTGTAAAATCTGCAGCGTGGTGATAGAAGAGTTTGGGGGCCGGTAGAACACTCCGGCGGCAAATGATGAATAGTCTGGCATTGTTACTTTACACCACACGGATTCTATATCGTTGTGGCCTATATCTAGTTCAGATGAGTTTAAAGAGCGGCTAACTAGGAGAAAGACGCCACCACCCATACGAGACCTATCTTTCCGATAAGCAACGAAGTCATGCGGAAACACTTCACCGTCTTTGATAGAAGAATCTAGCCACGATTCGGTTCCAAAGATTAAATCGGCTTGTACAGAACTGATAAGAGCAACAAGGTCGTCAACTTTGTTTACGACACTTCTACAATTGACTGTTATCGCAGTCAAATCAAATTTGTCACGCCCTCTTTTCCTGTGGCTTGGTCATTTATTTTTGATGAATGGAACAACTTCTTTCTTCTCTTTGTCCCACCTAAAAATCTTGCCATCTACAACTAATTTATCGGCGCTTAATTTGACGCGACTGCTTTCTCCCGCTTTTTTGGCCTTGGCATATTCCCAAAGCAGTTTCCGAATAGCTCTTGTTTCGAATGAGTAGTCTTGGTCAACGCTGTATGAAACTCCTTTGAACTTAATAGCACTGGAAAGAACATTGGATTTTTCTTTGTAGGAGGCGAAATTGACAATAATCGGCCTTTTCTTCTGCTCGTGATAGCGACCTATACGGTGCGCTCTTTCTACTGAGTGCAGTTCTAAACCTCAATTTTCTTTACAAACAGTTTTGAGCAAATCCTCGGACTGTTCCCACGTCTCAGATTCGTCATCGTCGATGCCATAAAAGACTAGGTTATTTCGACGGCTTCTGTTTTCTGAGTCGACGTGTTTTTCATGCAGTTTTCTAACTTCTTTTGTTATGTTTGTGATGGTGCTCTCTTGTTTGCTTACTGTATCGTGTAGCGTTGCAATCTGGCCTTCTGTCACTCGCAGTTTGTTGTTAATTTCTGCCATCATTGCTTCATGCTTTGCTAGCCTAGTGTCAATGCTCTCTAGTTTACTCAATATTGCAGTTTGACTTTCTTGCAAACTTTTAAGTAGTTCTAGCTCCCTGGCATCCAGTGGGCCGGGATTTAACTCAACATCGCCTGAAAACAGTAATAGCAGTGCTAGGTACAGAGCCCTATGCGCAAAAAGACGAAAACGTTTGCTGAAAAGCCTTATCGATGTTCGTTTACGACAAACAGACACAGCACAAGTGGGACGTGGAGCCGGCAGAGCAATCAATAATCTACGAAGCAGAGTTGGATAATTACGACTAACCTGCAGCAACAGAAGCGATGTAAGCTGCATATCGGCAAGTGTGCCGGCTCCAAATCCCACGTAGCCAGTGTGTCGCTCGTTTAAGTACGCTTGGTCCGTGTCACGTGGCTTCCGTTGGTTGAAGTTGATTTGATGACGGTCCCTGTAGATAGTCCCGTTCCGTAGCAGTACGTTGCTGATAATGGTCGAAGGAATCGTTCCACCGGCTGTCATTTCCACCCACGGCAACGCCGCAAACGAAGGAAGACCCAGAACAGCCGACGGTCCTCTTCGGTCGACACCGAACCCAACAAGCTCCGCTGCAAGGGCACCAGCAACCTGCAGAAACAGAAGCGATGTAAGCTGCATATCGGCAAGTGTGCCGGCTCCAAATCCCACGTAGCCAGTGTGTCGCTCGTTTAAGTACGCTTGGTCCGTGTCACGTGGCTTCCGTTGGTTGAAGTTGATTTGATGACGGTCCCTGTAGATAGTCCCGTTCCGTAGCAGTACGTTGCTGATAATGGTCGAAGGAATCGTTCCACCGGCTGTCATTTCCACCCACGGCAACGCCGCAAACGAAGGAAGACCCAGAGCAGCCGACGGTCCTCTTCGGTCGACACCGAACCCAACAAGCTCCGCTGCAAGGGCACCAGCAACCTGCAGCAACAGAAGCGATGTAAGCTGCATATCGGCAAGTGTGCCGGCTCCAAATCCCACGTAACAAGTGTGTCGCTCGTTTAAGTACGCTTGGTCCGTGTCACGTGGCTTCCGTTGGTTGAAGCTGATTTGATGACGGTCCCTGTAGATAGTCCCGTTCCCGATGAGATGAGATTTGCCTAGTGTAGAAGAGGAGGAGTGGTGAAGAGGAAGTGTTTTCAAATTCTTGTTACAGTTGGTAGTGTGAGTGTGTGTTGTGTATCTTTTCTTGCGTTTGTGTTTGTTGCGCCACATATCTGAATACGATGCAGCACCAACTAGCCCCTCAAGCCGTTATTTTGCCTGGGAACTTTCGCATTGCCACGTTAAAGAGGAAAAGGGATAGCACCGAGCCCTGCGGCGTGGCACTGCTTCCCTGGTCTATCATAGGCGAATTTAAATTTTGAAAGTTTATGCGAGCAGTCCTGCCCGACAGAAAGCCTTTGATGTACGTGTACGTTTTCTTCCCTACCCAAGTTCGTTGAGCCCGTTGAGAATCGCGTCATGTTTCATGTTATCAAGCGCCTTCGTGAGGCCTTGCTCTAAGATTACCTTCGCGTCTTTAGGTGCGAGTATACTATTTCATGTTGCGTTTGGAGCGGTAGACATTGACCTTTGGGTAAACCACGGCAGCGATTTGAAAGATTAGAACATACTGCAGTCTGCTACTGAGATCATTGCCGATTATGCAGCTTACAGGGTCTCGCGTGCTCGCCGCAAGAATCGGACCTCTTTGTATATAACCCAAAACACCTCCGATGCGAAACTTCGACGCACATAAAGGTTGAGGGGGCAGGCAAACAAGCGCCGAATGTGGAACAGATTAGAATTTTAGGACTGATCCTCCAGGTCAATGGGCACAATGGAGAAGTCATAATGAAGCTCGAGCATCACGCGATACAGACTCTGTGGCATATTAAACGCATAGTAGTCAAGAGCAAATGACTTAAAGAGAGAGACTTCATAAAACTAGTACAAGCGTACGTGATTTGCAGAATTAGCTATGCAACACACTACTTCAATACCAAAGCGGTGGAGAAAAACAGGATAGACGCCTTAATGCGCATATGCATAAAGAAAGTATTAGGGGTACATATGTGTACCTCAACGGAGCGGCTTCTCGCTATGGCAAAACATAATACGTAAAGGGAGTTAGCAGAGGCAGTTCACGTGTATTAGATAGAGAGACTTAGCGCGACGAATACGTGTAGAGTAATTTTTGCGAAAGTAGGAATGAACCCGGAAACACGATTGAGAATGAAAGTGGACATACAAAGGGAGATAAGGAACACCTTGGTAGTCCCCCTCCCCCTTCCTAAAAATGTGCATACCGAATCTAATAAAGAACGAAGAGAAAACCGAACTCAGGCCTTAAAGCTAAGGTTCGGAAACATGGATTACAGTGAGGTAGCCTACGTTGAAGCGGCCGAGGCCGAAGCGGGCGGCAGTGGCTTCGGTCGTAAATGGCCGAGGAGGGCCAGTTTCCGCTGCGGCCATCAGGAGGCGTAATATAGGGGCTGCGGAGGAAGTAGCGATCGCTTTAGCTTGCGCAGGAACAAAAGCAAAACTCATCATAAGCGACAGTAGGACTGCCATTTAAAACTTTGGAAAAGGCAGGATCTCGCCAGAAGCGGCAAAGACCCTTAGCCGAAAACCACTTAACAGAAAAATTAAGATAATCTGAACACCCGCGTACGATGCCGTCCGTGGCAACGAGGCGGCCCATGAGCTAGCTCGAGCACCCTACTTACGGGCAGACATTGGACCCCCTGGGACTGATTTAACGAGGAGGGGTTGCAAAATTATGGGGAAATAATACAACTATTATCGATTGGCAGGTAGGCTGATACCCCAACCAGACCCAAAATAGAATAACAATGGAGCTGCAGCATGGAAGCACTTGCAAACTAATACGTTCATGAAACCGTTCTTGGCGTACCATGTGTACCCCGAGAAAAAAGACCATAATAGATATAGTGATTGTGGGGTGAGAGGCACCCTCGGGCACATGATATGGCAATGCCTGCACGCTCCCGGGGTTACACAAATAATAGAAGTAGAGAGAACTGGGAGACCCTGCTGCAAAGCTCGGACACTGAGCTCCAGCGGATGAAAGTCCACCTGGCGGAGAAGGCTGCCATGACCCAAGGTGTGCCAGCCAGCCTTTAACGCGGAGATTCCCGTCTTCCAGGCCTGCGTGCCTGGGGCGGGGGTGAGCGGCTTCTTTTGGTGGAAAATAAAGTTTTTCAAGGAATGCATATATGAAGCTGACTCCGCCGGGCGTGCGTCCGTGAAGGGTCTTTTATTTGCCGCTTACTCGAGCGCCACATCACCCAGTAAACAGAAGTAGACCCAGATGTCAAGGAGGCGTTACTACAGCAGGCATCGGCGGCGAGTGAAATTGCTTTACAGGATATAAAAGGCGTATTACCTGTCACAATTCTCCGCGGACACATTTCAGTTCAGTTCAGGCGTTCAGTCGTGCCCGACTCTTCGTGACCCTATGGACCATGTCACGCCACGCTTTCCGGTCTCTCACTATCTTCTTAACATCACATAGCTTCATCTGCAATGCCTCGAGAATGCCATCTAACCATCGCGTTCGCTGCCTACCCCTTCTCCGGCGACCCTCAACCTTTCCCAACATCAAATCTTTCTCCAGCGACTCCTCTCTTCTCATCAGATGACCAAAGTAGCTGAGCTTTAACTTTAGAATTTGACACTCCAATGAGCAGTCAGGGTTTATGGTCGACAATATCGACTGATTTGATCTTCTGGCAGTCCAAGGAACTCTCAAGAGTCTTCGCCAGCACCACAATTCAAACGCGTCCATTCTTCGGCGGTCAGCCTTTTTCACAGTCCAACTCTCGCATCCATACATCACAACTGGAAAGACGATAGCACGGGTTATACGGATCTTGGTTGGCAGACTAATGTCTCTGCTCTTTACTAGGCGGTCAAGGCTAACCATTGCTCTCTTTCCCAGAAGCAGGCGTCTCCTAATTTCATGGCTGCAGTCTCCTTCCGAGGTAATCTTGGCGCCCAAGAACAGAAAATCTGTCACAGCTTCCACTTCTTGTCCATTGATGCTCCAGGACTTGATAGGGCAAGACGCCATGATCTTCGTCTTTTTAATGTTCAGTTTAAGCCCAAACTTCTCACTCTCTTCTTGTACGCGCATCAGAAGTCTCTTGAGTTCCACTTCACTTTCTGCAATTAAAGTGGTATCATCCGCATATCTAAGGTTGTTGATACGTTTTCCAGCAATCTTCACTCCAGCTGAAGACTCGTCCAGACCGGCCTTTCTCATGATGCACTCTGCATATAGGTTAAATAGGCAGGGCGACAGTATGCAGCCTTGCCTCACCCCTTTCTCAATCGGAAACCAATCAGTAAGACCATGCCCAGTTCTGACTGTGGCCTCTTGCCCTTCATAAAGGTTCCTGAGGAGACAGATGAGGTGAATTGGAACTCCCATCTCTCGGAGAGCTTGCCACAATCTGCTGTGATCTACGCAGTCAAACGCTTTCGCATAATCAATAAAGCAGAAGTAAATGGGTTTCTGGAACTCTCTTGCTTTTTCCATGATCCAGCGAAGGTTGGCAATTTGGTCTCTAGTTCCTCTGCCCTTGCGAAACCCAGCTTGCACGTCCGGAAGCTCCCGATCCACATACTGCTGCAGCCTACCTTGCAGGATTTTTAACATCACCTTGCTAGCATGCGAAATAAGCGCGATCGTGCGGTAGTTGGAACAATCTTTGGCACTGCCTTTCTTTGGAATGGGGATGTAAACTGACCTCCTCCAATCCTGTGGCCACTGCAGGGTTGTCCAAATCTTTTGACATAATGTATGCAGTGTGTTAACAGCGTCGTGGTCGAGGTTTTGAAGCAACTCAGCTGGAATACCATCAATTCCGCTAGCTTTGTTCTTAGCAAGGCTGGCTAAGGCCCATTCAACTTCACTCTTCAGGATGCCCGGCTCGAGATCAGTAATCACAACCAACTTATGTTGGGTTTGCACATCCGGGTCCTTCTTGTACAGTTCTTCTGTGTATTCCTGCCACCTCTTCTTTATCTCTGAGGCTTCAGTGAGGTCCTTGCCTCGTTTGTCCTTTATCACGCCCAGCTTAGCACAGAAGCTTCCTTTGATATCTTTGATTGTCTTATACAGAGCTCTTGCGTTCCTTAATTGGCTGTTGTCCTCAACTGCTTGACACTGTATGTTCAGGAAGGCATTCTTATCTCTCCTTGCTATTTTCTGAAAATCCGCATTGAGAACCTTGTATTTTTCTCTTTCCCCCATACCTTTTGCCATCCTCCTTTCCTCAGCTATTTGCAAAGCCTCTTCAGATAACCAGTTTGCTTTTTTGCATTTATTTTGCTTTGGAACTACCTTAGTAGCAACTTCTTGTATTATATCACGAACATCAGTCCACATCTCTTCGGGCTCTTTGTCTTCTAGATCTAGTTCTTGAAATCGATTCCTCACTTCCACAGCATATTCTAATGGAATCTGATCCAGATCATACCTGAAAGGCCTTCTAGTTTTCTGCGTTTTCCTCAATCGAAGCTTAATTTTGGCAACAAGAAGCTGATGATCGGTGCCACAATCGGCCCCAGGCCTTGTTTTTACTGCTTGTATAGCGCTTCTCCATCTCTGCCGGCAAATAATATAATCGATCTGATTCCTGTACAGACCGTCCGGTGAAATCCATGTGTGCAGGCGCCTCTTGTGCTGTTGAAAATGAGTATTCGCTATGGTCAGGTTGTTTTCTTGACAGAACTCTACTAGCCTCTGCCCAGCTTCATTTGGCTCACCAAGACCAAACTTGCCTGTAATTCCGGATATTTCTTCACTCCCGACCTTAGCATTCCAGTCTCCTATGAGAAAAACGACGTCTGATGATGGGGTGCGGTCTAAAAGGCATTGTAGGTCCGCATAAAATCTCTCAACGTCAGCTTCTTCAGCAGCAGTGGTCGGTGCATAGACTTGGATAACTGTTATGTTGAAAGGGTGACCTTGCATCCGAAGTGAAATCATTCGGTCGTTTTTGGGGTTGTACCCTAGCACTGCTTTGCCCATTCTTCTGTTTACTATGAGAGCGACCCCATTCCTTCTCTTGGATTCGTGCCCACAATAAAAGACATAATGGTCGCCGGAGTTAAATTCTCCCATTCCGGTCCACTTGAGTTCGCTGATACCCAAGATATCAATGTTCAATCTGTCCATTTCTCGCTTGACGATATCCAGTTTACCTTGCGTCATAGATCTTACATTCCATGCTTCTATGTGATATATCTCCTTGCAACATCGGACTTTCCGGTCGCTTCCCGACACATCCACAACTGAGCGTCCTTTTGGCTTTAGCCCAGCCGCTTCATTCGTCCTGGAGCTACTAGGAATCGCCCTTTGTTCATCCCCAGTAACATGTGGGACGCCTTCCAACCTGGGGGGCTCATCTTCCGGCGCCATATCGATAAATGTATTGTGACTGGCCATAGGGTTTTCTTGGCAGGAAATACTGGAGTGGGTTGCCATTACCTTCTCCAGTGAATCACATTTTGTCAGAACTCTCTGTCGTGACCTGTCTATCTTGGGTGGCCCTACACAGCAGAGCTCACGACTTCATCGAGTTTCGCAAGCCCCTCCGCCACGACAAGGCAGTGATCCATGAAGGGGGCGGACACATTTACCACTCTGTAAAAGAAGGAAGGGAGGTGGGAGTGAAAGCAGAGAAGGAGATAAAGATGCCGTAGTGGATGGCTACGATACAGCGCGCTATAATGGCTTTCTCCGCATCCCACTTTTGTGGTACAATGTGCCCTCTAGGCGTTTTCATTGCTTGTCCTGAATTAGATCGAATGGAGAGACATCTTCAAAAACAGCCCTCGATCTGTGCTCTCGTCAAAATACCATGTAACGTTTGACATGCAAGCACCCTTGCACAGATAATTATGCATAGTCACCAGAGTTGTTTTTTTATTTAACTGGTAGCTTCGCCCTATGCAACCAGACGCACTTCTAACTGCCAGACTTATGCCGGTGAAACATTAGCAGAGTGTGTCTGCACACGTATACGCAGCGCTGTTCAATAGAAAAATATAAGTTCTCTTCGTTACTGCATCTTTCCGTATACCTATATCCCCGATCATCGTGTCTGTGTAGAAGTTTTTGGCTTGCGATGGGTTAATACCAATGTCAAATGCAATTACGATAAGCTGCGGATATTTTG
Source organism: Amblyomma maculatum (assembly GCF_055883805.1). NCBI lineage: Eukaryota > Metazoa > Arthropoda > Arachnida > Ixodida > Ixodidae > Amblyomma > Amblyomma maculatum. The sequence continues at coordinate 452,409,571 of NC_139344.1, read as the reverse complement.
GTGCCTGGAGCTTTGATGCTGTGTGTGTGTTACAAGCGGTTGTCATTTGTGAAACTCTGCGTACTGCAGACGACTAGTATATCCTACATCATAGTCACTGAAAGAAATCTGCCGGCATAATGTTAAAAACACAAAGATCCTGTCGCGCTCATAGAGTGCATTGTACCTGAGTGCTGCATTTTCAAGCCACGAGAGTGTCAAGGGAAATCATTGCAACCACATGGAGCTAATTCTTCATAAAAATTTTATTATGCGTTTAATCAGTACTGATAAGAAATAAAACAATAAATGTGCTGCCTATTTTCGTGATCCCTGGTTCATTCTGCTCATTTCTTTTATCATTCTCTCAGCCCTGTCCAGAAAGATATAAACAAAAAGGAGGTAGTCATGTTGCTTCAGCCTGTGTCCAAGCATTTGTTTTTGCGGAACATTGTCCTCGTCAAGCATGGAAGCATTAAAAAAAACGTTTTTAATCTTGAAAAACAGACAACTGGGAATCTCAATTATCGGTTGACAAGACCATAGCTGTCTGTTGGGACGCACCCTGTGAGCTACCCATTGAATAGAAAATAGTTGCACATGTGTGTAAACAGAGTAAAGCAAATGTACGTAAAGGAAGCTTGTGGTTTTGTTTTTGGTGCGAATATGAGAATGAACATAGAGGAAATAGCACCTCTGGTTGTTCACTGAGCTTTAGTATTATAATGTATAAACAAATTGTTTCGCTGTTGAGATGGCTGACACCTCCACAGATTATTTCTGTAATTGTATTTCTGCCGTATGAGAAAGGCGGAGGAAATTGTGAAAGGGTAGAAACCGACGCATTCGATTTTTGGGTTTTTTTTTTAAAACTGTTTTCGGCAAACGATCCTGCAGGTTATTTGGAGAAGCTGAATAACTGATATATTCCACGACTAGAATGAGAATATTTATTTGGGCACAATAACCCTGAATATAGGATCAAAATTAATTAGAGCACTTAATAAATTTGGTCACTGTGTAGGAGTGCGTATTGAAAACTTACACGTACCTCCGTCTGCAGTTTTACTGGCGTGGAATGTACGGCTTTGTACGGCATTTCGTGCGCTCTTGCGAATCTTGCGAACGCTGAAAAACTCCTCACAATTTGTCTGCTTCGGTGACGTCGTTGCCTTGCCCTGCCCGTTCGTTTGATCGCGTTGACTAGATATCTATGGCCCTCTTCCTGCTAATCTCGCTGGGAATCGTTGTGTTACCGTGATAGTTGATTATCTCACTCGGGGCACTGATACATCACTGTTACCCTCTGCCTCCGCACGAGACTTCGATTTTTTTCTTTTCAAGAACCTGATTCTTCGCTACGGTGGACCCAAATAATTACTCAATGACCACGGACGCGTTATCTCTTGCGACGGTCTTTAGGCCCCAATGAAAGAATGCCGCCTCATTAACCGCACCACTACTTCTTACCACTCTCAGATGAATGGCCTGACTTAACGTTTGAACCGTATTCTGAACGACATACTGGCCATGTACGTGAACGACGCCCATTACATATCTTCCTTATTTCTCTTTACGGGCACGAGCCAACCTGCACAATGGACACACTTCTTCCCCACAGTACTGACGTTTCTGAATCGATTGCACTCTCGGACGCCGCCAAATACGCAGAAGAATGCTGTAACCTGTCTCGCTCGCTTACAACGGGAAACCAGTGGCGACAGAAACACCACCATGACGTCGACAAGGCTTTTTGATATCCTCCCCCCCCCCCCCCCCTCGGAGTGGCTCTTGGCCCCTACAACAATCCCCGGCCCTTCAAAGAAGCTCCTTTCTCGGTATCACACGTTGCCTACCGAGTCCTTCAACCAACATCCCCCTTAAATTATATAGTTGAGCCCGTTGCGCCCTCAGCGGACTTTCGTCGCCGTGGGCGCGAAAGAGTCCATGTGAACCGACTCAAGGCCTACTACACTTCGCCTGTCTTTTCCGCGGAATAAGTCGCCAAGATCGCTGGGAGGTTGTATAGTACCTGGGAGGTTGTATAGTATGCTAATATTCATCGTTATAGCCAATGGCATGGAGCGCGTGCTGGTGCGCCAGGGGCGGGAAAGTTGGTCGCTCGCTTGGTGCTTCATGGTTGTCTACGCTTGACGCTCCACTGAAAGTTAATCGGGAGAAGCTAGATCCATCGGGGCTTCCAGAATACGCGCACGCCTACACATGCAGTGATTTAATTATTTAGGCTAGTGCACCCATCTGCGCTGGAAAAGCCTTAAACACACACTGCTTTTGCAACCAAGTGTGGAATAGATGCAAAGCTATTAAATTCATTCACTATTGTCCATAGCTTTTTAACAATATTTTCGTAATATAACAAAATGTATTTTCGATTCAGGTATTACCAGCGGATTTCTTCTTTGCCTGCGGCATACGCAGCTGTTCCTAGTGTCACTGCATAGGCGTTTCTCATTGCGGTGCTGGCGCCGTACTCAGCATAGTGTCAGTGGGAAATTTATGTAGTGAATCTATGTCAGCACGCTTTTTTCCCAGTGTTGCTTGCTCGACTGTACAATGCTCGTGTAAATCAGCAGACTAGAGTACTAGCTTAGTGCCAGTAAACAGCGCATCGAATAACTGAACTAAATATAGTGTGGTGCAAGGGGTACTAACGTACTGTTTACGTCGATCTTGACTAGACAGTAATAAACGGTTTAAATGACTAACGGTGCAATTGAATTGCTGGTATTCAGCTTGTGACGGTTCAATGCTCCTCCTCTTCCGAAGAACGGTCTGAAAATGTTCCAGTTGAAAGAAGCTCCCTAGAACAGATGCCAATTTTTCCGCTACGCAGTGGGAGTCTCATCATCACTACTAAGAGTTCCATGATTACTGAAATCAACGAAAATGTTTACAGAGCTCATATTACCAAAGGAATTTTGCTTTCAACAGCGGGCATGAACTGCGATCGTTTTGTAAAAACCGTCGAAGCGTAGCGTTTTGTTGAAGAATTAATTTTATTAAGAGGTCTTCAGGGGGTGATGGCCTTTGTCCACAGCAGAACTATTATGAGTATTATGAGTACAAACTGTAATACTAGACTGATTATTACAGTTTATAGCAAGTATCAGAGAGTACATAAAAACAAGCAATATATTAAACCCCACGCTAGCAACCTCGGGGCTTACGGCGCACTACGCCTTCAATTGTTGCTGTACCTATAAACGAACATTTTTATTACTCAAAACTGGCTTATTCAAGAGGCTTAAGTTGTGGGAACTTTTAAAATGCTATCCAGACATAAAACGCTAATAAAGCAAGCTCGAATTTCCCAGCAGCGTCTATAAAGATGCGGTTTTCTCGTGCACACGACCACTGCTCTCTCTGCCTTCATTAATATTGCAGAAATAAAACCTTCTAGGAGTTGAATTCTCATTATGCAATGTCCCGTGCGTCGGTGCGCTCACGTCCACACTGCTCGCTCAATTTAGTCCATCTCTTGGTATGCACGAAAATTTGAAAAAGAATGATAACGTTCCGCGCATGTAACCGTAAAGAAAACACGAGTCTTTAAAAGCTCAAGTTCGGCTTAAAGCTGTCCATGCATTGCAATTTGCACATGGCGGTGGAAGTTGGCGAAAAATAGTTTGAATACGCACTAAACATCAGCAAAGAACCGACGCCCGACGTTACAACTTACGACGACGCGGTGCTGAGTAAAGCCGGGAGATCAATCTGGGGTTTAAGGCTTATTCGCCACCGCGTACGGAACAAAAAGAGTTTACGCCGATACTTCGGCCCCAACAAGTTGCTTCGCCGACTAAGGCAACTGAGCTACGAGGTCGTTCCCGACGGCGTGACAGCGTTTCAGCGACGACGAGCGCACCCAGAAATTCTGCATGTTGCACGCCTTAGGCCGTAGTACGCACGTTAAAGGCTATTTATGTTTACTTCCCAATGTTTATGTTTATTCATGTCTCTTTATTTTGAACCATTGGGGCAAAGTTTATTTAAGGGGAAGTAGGGCCGCGAACCATTCAAAACTTCATTATTTGTTTACAATTGTCGGTTTGCATCCTTATCACTGCGAATCCAGCTCACGAATCGATTATATATCCTTTGTTTTGTTGGCTTCTTTTTTCGCGAGAAGTTGCCGTATCATTTTCTTTGTCGCGCAAGAAGCCCAGAGATATATCTGCAAGATTCCAGCCATTCCCGTGTGATTCTACAGCGTTCCAGGTTAGGCTAGTCACCCTTTGCATTTTAACTCTTTCTTTGTAGCCTTTAAATTGAGCACTTGCGCGTGAAACCGGCATTCATAAATCGACGATCGCGGAGCGCGGTTGTTGCTATCGCCAATGTCGATTACTTAGTTTCTTACGGCGCAAGTCAGCGCAATAAAAAGTTTATTTAAGTGATGTTCAAGCCTCCTCATTTGTTGACAGCGGAATTGTCACCACAACGTGACAACATGAAACGGTTGCTGTTTTCACGGAGGCGACTAGCAACTCCCAAACCAATGTCTGGTCTTTTCTTGAAAAACTCCTCACACTTGCCGGTGTTTTTATCTTGCAGTTTGAGACCTGTATATCTGATTTTGATTTTGTTCATAAAGTTGATGGGATTTTAGCTCCGCAGTATTGGATCGTATATTACTATAGCCAAGCAGACATTGGTGACATGCCCCAATCTAAATGTTGGAAGAATAGAAAATTACAAACTTTGAAGTAGTATATTGCTCTCTGTGAAGTGAACCTTGGTCTTGCTTCCCCAGCTTTAATTTGATAATATGCTCACAAGGATCTCACAAAGGCATTGGTGGTGATTTAACTAGTCGAAAATTAATGTCCACACAATAAAAAAACTACTGTCGCAGCGGATTCGGACGGACTGGTTATGAGCATAACAAATCAAAAGGCCTATGAGCATAACAAATCAAATGGTACCTCACCTTCACTTTCTACGCATAAATACCGGATGTCATGTGGGTCTAGCGGAAACTCTTTAATTAGCGTTCTTTGCAGTGCATCCCAAATATATGCACCTTCCCAACAGTATACAAAAATATTGTCTATTATTTCTGGCTACCTTCATATTAGACAGGGGGATCCCCAGGGTATAAATATTTCCTTTTTCTCCGAAAATATTGTTACCGGCGAGGCTCCAGTGGGCGACTTAAGAAAGAAGGGTATTGCTCCTGGCGTCACCTGCATTCTTTTTTACCCTTTTTAACACATCTGCACTTGGGCCTTCACTGTACAAGGTCCTGCACAAAGGCACTGGGAATGTAATGTCACGCAATGCAGAGTACAATTTCGTTCGTTTTACTATTGATAAATAATCGCTTGAAAACCGCGCTGAAAGAAACCGCACACTCGCTACGACTTCTCTATGAAAGCTCTTGATCCCTGCGCAAAAATCTTCAGTTGAAACAACGTATTCCGGGAGGAGCCGCCTCAACTTTATTTGGCATACGGTGCGTAAGAAAGGGTCAGTCGTGTCTCTAAAAAACAAATGAAAAAAAAAACAACAACTGACCAGCTGTCGCAAAAACAGGTGGCCCTGTCCTAGCCCACCGTCTTTTAGTCGTCTGAACAAGTTGTTTCGGCTGCAGCGCTTCCCTTCAGTAGCTCAGACAAATACAGCAAAAGTCCTGTGCAGCTTCTCCAATGAACCTTCCAATGATCCTTCTCCAATGAATTCCTCCAATGAACCTGGTCCTGTGCAAGCTGCATCCACTTGATCCCTGCGAACTTCTTAACCTAATTTGCCCACCTAATTTTCTGCCGCCCCCCTGCTACGCTTTCCTTCCTTTACAATCCAGTTTGTGACCCTAAGTGACCATCGGCTATCCTTTCTTCGCGCTACATGTCCTGTCCATGCCCATTTATTCGTCTTGAATTCCACTCGAATGTCAGTGACGTGAGTTGTTTCTCTGACCCACTCTGCACGTTTCCTATATCTTAATGTTACCTCTTCCATTTTTCATTCCGTAGCCCTCTGCGTTGTCCTCAACTTAAGTAGAACCCTCTTTTAGCCTCCACGTTACAGCCCCATAGAAAAGTACAGCTAAGATGCAATTTTTGTGCACTTTCCTTCTTCTGAATATTTAACCGTGAACAGTGCAACACCTGCATAACATACCAGAACTTGCTAAAAAATAACAAGTTGCAAATTTTGGCACTGGCAAAAATACATAGGTTGGTCGCTCACCACATTTCAGCTTTGTCTTTTATCTCTTTATCCTGCCCTATCCAATGCTGTGAACTGTCACCGTAAGCCATAAGGTGAACAACTAAGTATCTATCTGGTCTCGTCGTTCACGGCACACTGACAAACTGTTGAGGAGTATATGACCACCTTCCAGTGCCTAAGGCCGAGGTATTTCGACTAGTTAACCCCACTACCGCCGGTGATGTGAGTGAATTCGCGCACACACTTCACAGCTTGGCATATTGCCCCCCCCCCCCCCCGTCATCGGTAAAAACAGTGATGTCGTCAGCATAGGCGAACCGCTTTACTTCGGCTGTTTGTACCTTGAATCCCTGATTGCTAAGATTTCTGAGTATTTTTAAACAAAAAGTCTTTATACAGATACAAAATACAAGAGGGCTGAGGGGACAGACCTGGCGTACGGAGCACTGCCCGCTGATGGCTGATGGAGGCCTCTAAGCGTTTGTTAACGATCAATCTCGTGCAGCTCCGGTACGACAAGGTCACATGGTCACGGACAACAGAACCGACATTCACATAGTCTAAAATGGCAAAATTTAGTTCATGAGCGACACATTCAAATGCCTTTGCTAGGTAAATATGGAGAAAGGCCACCCGACCATTACTGTTGTCAAAGTAGTTTAGTACACTGCGCGCTTTATGGATGGATATTGTTGATAATGGCGCGCCCTTTAATTCCACACGTCTGATGAGGCCCAACTGTGTGACTAGTCATGGTATGCAACCTTCGCCCCAAAATCTTCATAAAAATTTTGTACTCAACGTTTGTGAGTGCTAATAGGGGATATTCAAAAAGGCGCCCCATCTAGGAGGAAAAACGCGAACTACTGCGCGCCATTTTGTCAGGGGCGTCGTTGGCGGCTCTACTGGTTCCGTAAAGCTTCTATTAGCTCTATGATTGGCTCCATGCTGCAATAATTAAGATATAGGGGGAAAAAATGACCATGATAGCAACTGCTACCACCCTATTTCAAAGAGGACGCTCTTAGATTCCATCCATCTATCCATCCATCCATGCTTCAGTGGAACGGCAGGAACGGTCGCAGCTTCCTCCATGGGTCGCAGTCACCCTCCATTCCGCGAACGATACCCTCCCACTGCTGTGTCCTCTTGTGTACGCAGCGAGGCTACAAGGATAAGTCGGGGAACAAGGTAGGAATTCCTTTTTTTTCTTACCGGTGAGTTCACGCGCCACATTCAAAAAAAGAAACGCCGCCACCCGTCCGTTCAATGCTTTGCCAGTTGTTCGGCGTCGTGTCAACCTCGATTTCTTTTGTTGCCGTCGTGCGTCACCGTGTCAAATATACGCTGTGCATTCGTAGTTTACGTTGACTCGTTTTTGTTCAATACAAGCTGCTGCTTATGCGCGATATTGCATGCCCGCGTGCACACACTTGAATGGCACCATCAAGTGTGTGCACGCGGGCACGCGGGTGTGTGCCTGTGTAACTCTTCGCCTTGTTTCTAAAAAATATTCCTACGAGTTAAACTTGTGACAGGGAGAGAGAAGACAGCAGCATTTTTTTTTTAAGTGAACTGAGTTCGTGTATATCGCGTTTGTAGTGATGCTGTTCTCCCGCGAGAAAAACGCCATGCAAGCGAAAACGCTGGCGATTTCTATCGCAGCTTGTGCTCGTTCAGTTGTATTTTAGCTTTTTTCGTCCGTACTAAGTTTGCGCTCCAGTTTCAGGGCAATCTTTTCGCCGTCAGAGCAGCGCAATATTAGAATCCTTTCGCTGTGTGCCCGTTCATCGCTGCTAAACCCTCTAGTACTTATTGTTCAGGTTTCCTACCACGGATTTCCGCGAGATCCTGCTCTCCGCAGAAGATGAATTATTGCCATAAAACGGGATGAAGGCCCTTTATTTCAGGTCACCATGCATACACAGGTATGCTCAAATCACTTCAAAAGAGATGACTTTATACCAGGAGTGGCAAGTGGCAAAAGAATGCTCAGAGATGAAGTGGTTTCCAGCGTGTTCGTGTTCGCGCGCGCAAAAAAAGAAAGAAAAGCTCCAAAAGCACGCACACCTTTGCCGTCAAGAAAGACAAAGCCGCAAGAGCAACAGAGTCCAACACCGCAGGAAGAAATGGAAAGTGAAGTCTGCATTGCAGACGAGCAGCTGCCATCTCAAACACAGCAAAGTTGCCTTGCTGAAGGGCAAGCTTTGATGTCGACACAGGCCGAGGAAATTCATCGACTGAAGCTACAGTGTAGTACTTCAAGGAATGAACTGGCACAAGCTAAAACGGCAGTTTATAAGTTAGAAGGCGACAACAATGTTTTGCGACGTCAGCTTGAAGCAGAAAAGTCAAGAACTGCTGCCTTCTGCTTGGACCGTATTAAAGAATCGAATGAGGATTTTATGTTTTATACAGGGCTCCCCGATTACGAACACTTTGTCGCATTGCTAAAATATATCCACCCCGACGACTAACTTGCAGTGCAGAAAACCAAAGGACCTGTATAGTCAAGGACGAAAAAGAAAGTTGGCCAAGGACGACGAGCTCTTTCTGGTTCTGGTCAGACTAAGACTTGGCCTCTTTGAGCAGGACTTGGCTCACAGGTTCACCATCTCGCAAGCAACCGTATCCAGGATATGCACAACATGGATCAGTCTGCTCTATACCAAGCTGAAGAACTTACCCCTGTGGGCACCACGAGAAACTCTGGATGCAACTATGCCTGCTGTGTTCGTCGAAAAGTATCCAGCATCAAGAGTAATTCTGGATGCGACTGAAGTCAAGTGTGCAGTGCCCAGCTCGCTAGTACTGCAGTCAAGCACATATTTTTCGTACAAGTCTGCAAACACGTTCAAAGGACTTGTCGGCATAATGCCAAATGGCCTTCTGTCCTTTGTTTCGGAGCTGTTTACAGGCTCAATTTCTGACAGAGAACTAGTCATTCGGAGTGGCTTTTTAAACCTTCTATTTGACGCAGGAGATGCTGTTATGGCTGATAAAGGTTTCAAGATTGGAGATCTTCTAGAAAAGAAAGGTGTGGGCCTGAACATTCCTCCATTTTTGTGTAACAGGAAGTTTTCTGCAGAAGAAGTGAAAGCAACACAAGAAATTGCATCTCTCAGGATTCATGTTGAGAGAAGAATACAGCGAATTAAGTCCTTCCACATTTTTGACCGCCCTGTTCCTCTCACACTGGCACCATTAATTAATCAGATGTGGACTGTGGTTTCCATACTAACTAATTTTCAGTCAGACCTCATCTCTAAGCAAGAGTCTACTAGAGCAGCATGCTAAGCAGAGTATGAGTGCATGCTCTTGTCAAGCACATACGAAATAGTAGTACACAGTGCAATAAATGAAGAGTTAACAAGTGGAATCGCGCCTTGCAGTGTGCTTTAATATGCTATTTTATGTACCATACACCACTTCTTAACATAAACAAGTTCCATGACGTAAGCACTGAATAGTGCAAGAAGCTATCTATGCAACACAATCACCACTTAAGAGTGTAATTACAAGGCAGGACACACAAAAAATTGTTCTGTAACAGAAGCATTACATGCTGGGAAAGCTCATTCTAAGTGACGAACAGTAGCATGGACCAGAAACAGTAAAAAAATATCAAAAACAAGCACTTTATAACATGGCCACTGTAAATCTCTTAAACATTTGACGATTTGTGCCATACAGCAGTTGTTTCACGTAGATGATAGACTGCATGGATTCTGGCTCTGGCCACATCACCTAGCACCATCTTATTTTGTGACAGGTGTCACAATTCCTATCGCACTGCTATGTCGTGTGACTATCATTTTGGCTAACTGCACTGTCAGCATTTTGAACCAGTAATGTACAGATCCTGGCTCTTATGTACAGGTGCCAGGTGAAGTGGGTCCAAGCTCAAAGCCATGAGCATTGCAGCTCACATTTGAATGAACATTGTCAAAAATATACATCTCACAAGATTTTTTTTATAAGACATGTAGTGGGGCTCTTGTAATACTGGAGGAAGCCCTGAAATTTAAGGACGAGAGTTCCCTACATCTATGTGATATCTGGAACTTTGGAGATGCAGAGAAGCCACATTGCATGCCTCAAGAGCATAAGTCCACCAGTTTTTCCAAAAGGCCGTAAATATGACAGACTGATGCTCCTTGCAAACACTGTGAAGCATACTGCTTAGCGATGTAGCTACCCAAATTAAAGAAGCCCGGCAAGACTAGCACTGTACTCCTTCGTGTAGGGCGAAACATAACAATGATTGGGACCTGTTTAGGCTGTGACATTTATTGAAGGGACAGTCGACTGTCGGTAACAGTATGAAAACGTATATATTGTGAGCCTTCTGTGGACCTTCTTTCATTTGTACGTGCCATGATCTTCTTCTTTCATTTGTACATACCATCATCATCGTCCCGCGGCGCCGGCTCCGGCGCGCGCCTGGGTTCGTGATCGGATTAAAAAGCTAGACAAGGCTTCGCTGTCCTTGCCGTCACGACCTCGCCGTCTCGACCTAGCCTTCTTTTACAAGTGGCGGAGGTGAAATTTGATCCCCTTGCTGCCTTGGGCCCTGCCTCTCGCTGGAGCTACGTTCCAGTCGCCGTTTGGCAACTACCACCATCGCTATGTCTACCGACAGTACCCACGAACAAGCCGGACCCTCTACCTCGGCTGCACCACCCCCTCCGACTGTGCCCACACGACAGCGCGACCCGCCGCTGTTCGCTGGTCTTCGCGATGAAGACGTCGATGACTGGCTTGACACCTATGAACGCAGCAGTGCCTACAACCGGTGGGACGATGCTCTGAAATTTCTAAACATCTCTTTCTACCTTATTGAGGTCGCCAGGACTTGGTTCATCAACCGCGAACCCCACACAACTAACTGGACCACGTTCAAGCAGCAGTTCCGACAGTACTTCGCCGACCCGGCAGTTCGGACTGAGATCGCGAAGACCAAGCTCGCTTCACGCCTTCAAGGTCCTGATGAGTCATATGCATCTTACATAGAGGCCACACTTGCACTCTGCCGGCGTATTAGTCCCACCATGGCGGAACATGAACGAGTCCACCACGTCTTGAAAGGAATCAATTCTACGGCGTATAACATCCTAGTTGCTCAGAATCCTTCAACTATTGATTCCATTATTACGACCTGCCAACGCATCGACCAGCTGCAGTCCACCCGATTGCAGCCCGCCAACGCTACTGGCCCGACCTATGCTGATCTCGACCTGCGGGCACTTATTCGAGCCATTATCCGCGAGGAGCTCCAGTCTCTCAAGCCTGTCTTTCGACACGGTTGCGATCACTCTTCCGCAACATCTAACGACGCCGGTCTCCGCAGCATCATCAAAGAAGAGCTGGCAACAATTACCGAACCTATGACATCTGGCCCACCGGCACCCCGCTCAGTACCGACTTACGCGCACGTCGCAGCATTCTCCCCTCCTTTAGTTCCCCCGCCTCGACCGGCACCAACCTACAATCACGTCAATGCAATAGCGACGGCTCAACCTGCACCACCCTATTACGCACCTTGGCGCCCCTCCAGACCAATTTGCTATTACTGTGGCATTAGAGGACATATATCCCGCGTCTGTCGCCGCCGCCTCCAGGACGAGCGCCGTGGTTACGATACCTTTGAAAGTGACATCCCTCCAACATCATATTATCAACGCCGGTTTATTCTAAGCCCACCTCGAAGATCATCCCCACCTCCAGAATCCTCGTCCGAGCCTCGTGGAACCCATGCATCCCGACGTCCGTCCCTATCTCCATACCGCCGCTCAGTTTCCCCTCTCCGACCCGCAACAACTATCCCTGTCCGCCATCCAGAAAACTAAGCATTGCAGTTTCCGGAGGTCAAACTGCACTCTGCGAACTTACCAAAAGTCCTCCAGATCGCCCGTGTAATGTGATTTCTGTTTTCACTGAAGGATTACCGGTCGAAGCATTGATTGATACAGGAGCTGCAATTTCTGTCATTCACGCTGATTTGTGTTACCGTTTGCGAAAAGTGACGACACCATATGTTGGGCCTGAACTCCGTGGAGCCAATAACGTCCCTTTCCGCCCTTTAGCAAAGTGCACCGTACGAATTGTTATTGAAGGCGTCCGCCGTCATGTGCAGTTTGCTGTGCTCTCACCATGTGCGCATCTGATGATTTTAGGATGGGATTATTTGTCAACCGCTTCGGCGTTAATTTCTTGTGGCGACCGTGTTGTCCATATGACAGACAGCGATTTTTCATCTCAAGTTTCTGAACGACATCATCCCCTCGTTGCCGCCGCTGATACTGTTTTGCCTCCTCAGTGCGAAAAACTGCTTACCGTTGTTTCTGACCACATCACTGACGGGGACGTACTCATCGCACCATATTATCGTCATCTTGCACGCGGTATCGCCTTCCCGTCTAGTCTTGTGAGATTCTGCAACGGCTCAGCGACAGCAGCGGCCACTAACACTTCACGTGAATCCCTCGTGCTCCCAAAAGGAACTTCTCTCCCCTGCATGGTGGATGTTCAACCTTTGTCCTTGATGGTGCTCACTGCCCCTCTGCCTCAGCGCCGTGTTTCGCCAGACGTCTCTCTTTCTGTTCTCACAAAGACTATTAATCCTAACCTCACGCCGAATCAACGCCAACAACTGCTGACATTGCTTCCACACCACCAAGCCATTTTTGATGCCACTTCCCCACCACTGGGACGGACTAGTGTTGCGCACCATCGCATCAATACTGAAGGTAACTCTATCGTTCGCCGACGGCCTTATCGGGTTTCCCTCTCTGAACGAAAAGTAATTGAATAAAATGTAAATGACATGCTCCATCCCAATATTATTCGTCCCTCGACAAGCCCATTGTCCTCCCCAGTAGTGTTAGTTAAAATAAAGGACGGCTCGGTGCGCTTTTGTGTTGATTACCGGGCACCCAACAAAATTACCCGCAAAGATGTATACCCAATGCCAAGAATTGATGACGCCCTTGACTCTCTCCAAGGCGCCGAATACTTCTCGACTTTGGACCTCCGCACAGGTTATTGGCAAATACCTATGCACGAGGACGATAAAGAAAAAGCCGCTTTCTCAACTCCCGATGGCCTTTACGAATTTAATGTTATGCCTTTCGGACTTTGTAACGCACCAGCGACATTTGAAAGAATGATCGATACTGTGCTTCGTGGCCTAAAATGGAGAACCTGTTTATGTTACTTGGATGACATTGTCATCTTCTCGTCAACTTTTAACGACCATCTCACGCGCCTGAATGAGGTCCTCACGTGTCTCGCTTCATCGGGCCTTCAGCTCAACACCAAGAAGTGCCACTTTGCACAGAAGGAAATTAAAATATTGGACATCTAGTCAGCCACGACGGCATTCGTCCACACCCTGAAAAAATCATCGCGGTCTTGAACTTTGCTCGTCCACAACGGATTACAGAATTGCGCAGTTTTCTCAGCCTGGCGTCTTATTTCCGGCGTTTTATAAGGCATTTTGCAAGTATTGCTGCTCCACTTCATGAACTACTTAAAACACGCAGCCCTTTCGTGTGGACTGAACAGTGCGAAGCCGCTTTTAATAATCTGAAGCACGCCCTCACATCAGACCCTGTTCTTGGCCACTTCAGTGATAGCGCTCCAACCATCCTGCACACTGATGCCAGTGGTCTCGGTCTTGGAGCTGTACTCCTACAGCGCGATGCAACTTCGCGTGAGAAAGTGATTGCCTTCGCCAGTCGGACTATGACTCCAGCTGAAAAAAACTACACCACTACCGAGCAGGAGTGCCTTGCCGTCTTCTGGGCTGTCCAAAAATTTCGCCCTTACCTATATGGTCGGCATTACACAGTTGTGACCGGTCGCCATGCTCTTTGCTGGTTGTCTTCGCTCAAAAATTTGACAGGCCGACTTGGCCGTTGGATTCTACGCCTGCAAGAATGCAATTTCGACGTCACTTATAAATCGGGTCGCCAACACCAAGACGCCGACGCTCTTTCTCGCTGTCCACTTTCGGAATCGGCTTGCTGTTTTTCTTCTCAATGCATTTCCACCTATGACCACAGCCGACCATCTCTTTCCCCGACGTATATCCCAGCAGTTTCATTTGACGACTCTGAGAACAAACACGATCTCCGCTAACAGCAATTAGCCGATGCCTACTGCCGACCCATCATCGACCGCCTTATTGGCGCTTCGGACCCACCCAATGCTCGGCTTCGCCGACAACGTCGCAATTTTAAGCTCGAAGATGGCATCCTACTCCGCTTCGTATATTGCCCTGATGGAACTCGCTGGATCCCAGTCGTGCAGCGTGTCCTTCGCCCACGTATACTGGCGGCTCTCCACGATGACGCTACTGCAGGTCACCTTGGTGTTGACAAAACCTACGACCGCGTGAAAAAAACGATTCTTTTGGCCTGGCCTATCTTCCTGCGTTGCCAAATACGTCGCATCCTGCCCTCTGTGCCAACGTCGCAAACGGCCGACGTCTTCGCCCGCTGGCCTTCTACAACCTGTTCCCTGTCCCGCCACGCCATTCGACGTAGTCGGCATCGACTTATATGGTCCCCTACCTCTCTCCGATGGGGGTAACCATTGGGTTATAACAGCTGTCGACCACGTACACGCTACGCTGAGACAGCACCTGTACCGACCGGTTCCGCTCAAGAAGTAGCAAAGAAAAATTTCTTTTTGCGATCAATTGTATTGCGTCATGGCGCTCCTCGGGTGCTCCTAAGTGACCGCGGGACGGCCTTCTTATCGGCAGTCGTTGCCGAAGTTCTTCACGCGTCATCCACCCTTCATAAGACAACCTCAAGCTACCATGCCCAGACTAACGGGCTGACTGAGCGATTTCATCGCACCTTATCGGATATGATCTCCATGTACATCACACCGGATCATCGAAATTGGGACACTATTCTACCATTCGTCACTTTCGCCTATAACACAGCAGTACAGCGGACTACCGGTTATTCTCCATTTTTCCTCGTTTATGGCCGTCCTCCCACTACAATTCTCGACGCTTCCTTCTTCTCTACGCTCGACTACTCCACATCAGTACCTACCCAGTTTTTATCTCGTGTGGCCAGATTCCGTCATCTTGCCCGCCTAAACACAGCAGCGTGCCAGGAAGACCGCAAGACCGCAAAAGTCGCTACGATTCTACGCATCGCGTGGTCTCTTATCGTCCCGGTGACGAAGTACTGCTTTATACACCACTGCGCACCCCTGGCCTTAGTGACAAATTCCCCCACCGCTACCTTGGTCCCTACGAGATCATCAGCCAAACTTCTCCAGTTAACTACAAAGTCACGCCTGTTGATACCCCAGCCGATCGACGCCACCGTGGAACTGAAATTGTTCATGTTTCTCGCTTGAAACCGTTTGTGCGCCGCGGTACATCGGTTAATTAGGAGCGGCCAGGCTGGCCGCTTCCGACCCCCCGGGCAGATTGTGTGAGCCTTCTGTGGACCTTCTTTCATTTGTACATGCCATGATCTTCTTCTTTAATTTGTACATACCATCATCATCGTCCCGCGGCGCCGGCTCCGGCGCGCGCCTGGGTTCGTGATCGGATTAAAACGCTAGACAAGGCTTCGCTGTCCTTGCCGTCACGGACCTCGCCGTCTCGACCTAGCCTTCTTTTACAATATTCAGGTTCATACAGGAATGGTAAGAAGACTAGAAGGCCAAAGAATAAAATTATATACTGCAGTTAAATAAAACAAAGAAATGTTAACTCAAGTAGAAGAAACAGTGCAAAACAGTACAAAGTAGATAGCACTTAGATAAAAAGCCAAAGGCAAAAAAACTGCAGTGACAAGGAATGCAACAATGAACAATGCATACTGAATGATTCGATGGTGAACAATAGAAAATGTGCACAAAACAACATAGTAAGAGTGACGTACATGATTTCTATGAGATCTATACTTTACGGCAGAAGTACTGCGGCATATCATTGAAAAAAAAATAATCTAGGCGAGGTTTCATTGCTTTCCACTGGGCATAATCAAAGCGCACCCTCTCAATGATTATCCAGTCCTGAGAAAAAAACGACAAAGTCCCCCCACTCACAGGAGGTCAAAGCCATCTGTCCGGTTAACTGGCAGTAGTACTCATGACCACGTGATAATGTAGGTTCACCATTCTCAAGAAACTGAACATAAAACTCAGAAGCCTTCATTGATTCCACATCTGAATCCTTCAACGAGTATGGACATTTAACTTCAAGGACTCCAAAAGTTCTCTCTTCTGGGTCAAACACCAACCTGTCGGATGATGCCCCCAACCACGGACACGAAGGAGGAACAACAATGCCGCAGTGTTCTACTGTCACATCATGCCCCAGTTTTCTTAGCACTTCCACATAGCACTCGACAGCAATGGCCTCATTTTTTTGCCGTATTGAATAGCTCGCACTCTGGAAAGGTCTTTGGGGTCGAGCAAGTTGCGCAGGCCTTTCTGCGTCCACTCCTTTCTTATCATCACCTTGCCAAAGGCTGAAGCAGTCAGCCTGTGTCGGCGAGCGTCAATCCAAGATTGGCTCCGTGCTTGTTGCCGCGTATTCTTCTCTAGCTCACGGGCGTCTTCAGCCGATATGGATATTTCCTGCAAATAAGTAAAATTTAAAGCTACACTATAAGGCACGAAACTAAAGCGCTGATTGGATTCAATCACGACATGTTGTTATCTATAGAGAGCCAGATACTTCCAGGTTACAACAATTCGGACAAGGAGAGCTATGCTCATTGATTAGTATATGTGAAGAAAAAGAATTCCATAAGCAAATGGGTCACTTGTTTGAATGCCCGTTATTTGAGATGATAGCTGTACAGCCAATGGCATGGTATATAAACCAAGACAAATATTATACAGGTACACTTATTGGCTACGGCTGTAAAACTTAGAGTAACCCTTTGCTTAGCAAGCCCCTAGTTCCCGTCAGCTACCATAATTAATGTATGGGAAGCTGTAGCACTAAATGTAAGGAGATAAGTGCTAAGAAAATAATGCTGTTTAAGCTATAGGATCATGGATACAAAGACCTTGTTAGGCACTAGTGATTTATGCAGCATCTTAGATGGTTTATAGAGTATTAATGTCCTAAAACTGCTCTAGAATGAGGTACGCACAGTGAGGAGCTCCAGATACTTCGACCAACATGGGTTCTTTAATGCGCATTGACAGCACACAGTACACAGGCGCCTTACTTTTTGCATCCATACACAAGTGGCTACCACAACTGAGATGTTGTGTAGCGTGCGCTCACATTAAACAACTATTCTGCACAACTGCTCTGCACCTTGTAGCGTGCAGAGCTCCTTAACATTTTGTAACAGTAATTCAAGATGTAGCAAATAAATGAAGAACTGGTATCACAATTCATTCTGTGCGCCAGCCTCATACCTACTGACACCTTCAAGATGCAATCCTACACTATGTACCACTGCATACAAACCTATCACAGCTGTAAACGGTGTTTTAGGCATTTATGTGTCACATCCTTCAGCAGTGCCATTGTTTTCTTCTTGATATCATCTACAGTCTCGTATTCCGACATACAATCCTGCTTTTTTTCACATATCTGACGACACATTGTCTTAAAAAAGTGCAATGTCTTCTTCAATGACTTAAGTCACGAGTCACGATGCAGTCAAAATGCTCGAGACAACACCCCTTCATTTCGCAAAATAGCAGAACTTCTTAGTTATGGTACTGAGATACTTACATCAAATATAGCCTTTTCTGCACTTGAGCATCGTTCTTCAAAGACATGCTCTTCAACATCGACAAAAAGCTCAATGGTCGGAAAAGTGCATGTCTGATCTGTTCCAGGCAGCAGGTTGCCCAGCAATGTTGCATACCCAGACGGCTGGAGAGACTGGTGGTATGTCGCAGGAGAGCCGGGTGGTGCGAAGCCAGATTTTGTCGGCACTAAAGGTCGCATATTGCTCAGAACGGAAGCAAATGAGGTTTTTCCCAGGGCTCCCAGGGTTTGTCCAAGCTCTTTCACTGAGTTGACAACTTGGCAACTGTCCTCACTTTGGCATTCAGACGTCGAAACTTTCAGTCGCTTGGGCACACTGCATCCACCATCATGCACCCGTCGCCAGTCAATGGTCTGTACACTGGCTGGTATGAGTCCTGTTTGCCGAGGGCGTCTCCACTGCAGGGGTAGCTCAGTGCAGGATAGCGCAGGAGGCGCCTCTTTGTAGCCGCCTTTTTGAAGGAAGGTGAGGAGCTGCAGAAGAGCTAGCACATGGCTGCAGACTCCATTTCCAGCCGGACACTCACAAATGCTGGCAGTTAGTTCATCCGTATCTCTCTTTAGTGTGATTGTCATAGGGTAGGGTGCTCCAGTCTTCTTCTGGCTTCTGTAGCAGATGCCACGGGCAAGAACAACATCGGGGCTGCAGTAGAAAGTGGACGACGCAAGCAATTTACAGATCAAGCATTACATAAACCATTGTGCTGTTATCAAATGCAGTACAGTTCTCTTGGAATATTATCACAAGTGCTCAGCTGGACATCAACCAACCACCAAAAGAGAGCAAGGGTTCTCTAAAACATTACATGCCATCTTTGCAACTAGGTAAAAAAAATAATAACTTGTAGAATGGAATTTAAAAAAAAAAACAGAGAACTGTTGTTTTACCTTCACGGGTGGATTTAACGAACGCGCAGAGTATGTGATGCCGTCAGCAACGCAATACAGGTTGTGGGGCATGGGATATTAAAAGCATAGTGTTTGCCTGTCTAGTTATCGGCCGGCACTCCACCACTCCGCGGCAGGCGAGTAAGCAAAAAACGAAGGACGCGGCATCATTCGAAAAATGTGAGAGCGTTTACGTCGTATCAGCGTACCCAGGTTATCCAAGATAATGAGTTGGCGCCCCCTGAAGAGCCAAGTATCATCCCCGAAGTTTCAATCTTCATTACGGAACAGTTCAAAGGTATCTGAAGCTAACCAGGTCTTCAAGTTTCACACAGCCTTGCTCTATGGGATGTTTTTGCTTTACAGAAACTATGAAAGAACGATGGGACGGCTCGGAAAGCTCGTCCTGCAACTTTTCGCAAAGGACACTATAGCAAAGGCCCAGTTGTACAATCGAGGATCAAGCACTGTTCGTGAGAGCGAAGCCTTGCGTGCTTATTAAGTTCTAAAGTTGACTTCCATACCGCTGTCAGCGGGGAGCTAAACAGCAGCACAACTCTGAAACTGAAGACGAGCAGCAAGCACTACGCATTTGCTCTGGATGGCAAACAATCTATTAGTGAAGGTAATGATTTTGAAGTGCTTACCTCCGCTCTGGCGTGCACGTTGACAAAGAAGAAGGCTCGGCGTACGCCTCAACGGCGAAATTGTATGCCTTCTGCTGCTGCTTGCCGGACGCATCACTGTGCGTGCAAAATGCTGCCAGGGATGCATCGGTTAGCTTCGGAAGCACACTGAGGTCTGGTGACCATTTCAGAACTGACGCTGAAGGCGTATGCTGCATGATGGAAAGCTAAAAGATCTCCCAAGGCGGCACCTGCTGAGCCTTCCACGCACAGCATCCAACGGCAAAAATCCGATCGCGCCCCATATAACATAGCGGTCGCTACCAGTGTTACCAGAACACTTAGCATTTTGAACATCCCCTATTGGCCGGTATACAGCAGCCAGTCTTAATTTACTTATGTCAATTGTTTTCGGAATCAGCACAGTGGGTGACGACCCATATGACGGAGGCCGACCCTCTTTTTTGAAGGCTTCACTAAGATTACAGTCAGGAGAGGGGCTATTTCGTGCTTACATACGTTGTAAAAAATCGCACTGCACCCGTCCGGTCCAGGGGTTTACCGGGTCTTAATGTTTATATTATGTGATCCCCTTTCGATTCATTATGTTAAGCTCTAATCTGTCTTTTGTTTCGTCGTCGAGATGTCGTAGCTCAGCCAGAAACTCATCCTTAAATACAACATGTACCGGGTGCGATGCGATGAGCGCCTGGTAACGCTCAAACCATATCAAGACGGCTCACGCTTGTTACGACCAAGTTTGTTTTGTTTAAACAGCATAGCCTCTTTTTTCGAAGGTTTTTTGAAAACAATCGCCAAGGAACGAAAACAAATAATTGTGCCTATATCATTTAGCCTCTAAGGAGGGTGTTTTAATAACATTTATTATATTTCCGGTCGGCTGGTGAGTACGTATGGAAGCCACGCACGTGTACATGAACCTTGCAAGCTATCTGACAGCTTTGTGGCACTGTGCGTCATACCAAATTCCTCTCCGGCTGCGTACGCAGCTGTAGTGAAATGAAAGCGGTTCAAAAAAAGCGTGGGCAATCGACCTCGGTTGTCTGAGGCACACATTTTATACTGGAAATATCGCATTATTTTTCAGGACTCTCTCTATACAGCCAGCTATCCGTTCCGCTGAGTAGAGGACAATTGCTAGGATATTTTGAAACTCCTGTGAAAAAAGGGGTGCGCTGATTTACTCGCCCGCAACCTGGCAAATTAATGCTGTATTCCTCAACTCTCAGAGAAATGTCAAGCTTTGGATACTTCCCTGCTTGATTCCACTTTCCACTACCATACTCTAAACTAAAAATTATTGTGGGTTTCAGGCCTTAGTAAAAAATTGCTAAGAGCGATGTTTTGAGATAATAGAGCACAATCTGGTATCAACATTACTGCTCCTAAATGGCAAGATCAAAGTATTCCGAATCGTAAATGAAATCAAGCACGTTACGCCAACTGAAACTAAAGGCGTACAAAAGGATTTAGCGTTATGTGGGGGAGATTTTGATAACATATGAGAACATCGCACTAAAAACCTCTTTCAAATTGGAAATTCCGTCGCTTGCCTTACTCTTGAGGAGCGGCGCGAACCTACGACATGGCATTCCAACAAGCTCCCATTACGACACCTTATCAACATAAATACCTGAGCATGAAAAAAAATGTTTCAAGTACTCTGGAGACAGGGCAAAAATTAAGTTCTCTTTTGTGTGCGTCATTCTGCCTGCGCTGCGGTTTTGTGACTCCTGACATGCACTACATGTGTCAGAGCCAGTATGTATCGCTTTGAAGGGCGTATCCACATTGTCCTTGTGAAGTCCATCAAAGCACAGTGAAGCAGTTGGCAGGGAACTCCTTTTGAGATGGCACGCACTGCGTGTTGTCCGCCAGCGTTGGCTGTAGTAATAGTCCTCTCATTGGCGACAGCAGGATTAGGTAACGAAACTGCCCGTCTTTGGCAGGTAAGCTTTTTCGATAAACTTTTCTTCGACTCACACAGTCTAAAATGTCTTCTTGTCTCTGTTCCACTGCAGGCATTACACATTCTTTAGTGTGGTCCACTATCCTGAGCAGCGGTGCGAAAAGAATTCTGAGAACAAGCTGAAAATGTTTCCACCTTTAATTTCTGAATGAGTAATTATTCAAAATCAGCAAACTTTGTAAAAGAATAGAGCAGCACATCGGGCGGACTATTTACTTTTCATTGTAATCTCCGTCATATCGTGGGATGTCATAGCACCGCTAAATAAAAGCATGCATTCCTTTGTTGGACAAGTATATCTCGTTCTGGAGGAGATCAATTAAGGGGAAATGAGGGTGCTCGTTATAATACATGAAGGAAAGAAGCCAACAGTCGGAGAGGCCAAGGAAAGCGTTGGGGATGGTACTTTGTCTTTTTTTTTAATGTTTACTTGGATAATCACAGAAATTAGTCATGTAATCTGTTTAGGGGAATATAATTAAACACAAAGTAGGTGAAAAAACAACGTGCCGATGGTGGGAACCGAACCCACGACCTCCGAATATCGCGTCCGGTGCTCTTCCAACTGAGCTACATCGGCCGCTGTCCCTTCTGCTACTTGCTTGGGTATTTATGTTGTCTGTATACGAACCTTGAGAGTGTTCACCAGCGCCACCGTCAACCATAGCGGTGGACGTGGAACGTCCTTTGTTACCGTCCTTTGATGTAGCTCAGTTGGAAGAGCACCGGACGCGATATTCGGAGGTCGTGGGTTCGGTTCCCACCATCGGCACGTTGTTTTTCATCTACTTTGTGTTTATTTATCTTTCCCCCAAACAGATTACATTACTAATTTCTGTGATTATCCAGGTAAACATTAAAAAAAACGACATGAAGTACCATTCCCAACGCTTTCCTTGGCCTCGCCGACTGTTGGCTTCTTTCCTTCGTTCTTTAGGAGTCACCTCATCGAAGCAGGACTAACACTTTCGTTCTAAAAAGGGGATCAATAAAGCGGATTCATAAATATTTCTGTTACAAAAGACAATTGCAAGGAGGATATTGCACCAAAGTACAGGCAAGCGTTCAGTAGTCCTGATTTGAGGCTAGTTCGGGGTGCCTTTTCCCGCTTCACACCATCCGCATTGCGAAAGCTCTAACTGACAAGGTATGCATTTCCTCGTCCAATCAGAGCCCAGGGTTGTAGAATAAGATGGAGATTACAGAGAAAAGTATTACATATGCGATTGAATTGCGGCTGTGGTATTAGTAATTTTACACGTTTTCAATAAAGAGGTTTTTTTTTAAGTGTGGACCATTACCTTCAATGCAGAAGCATTATTGACCGCAATCTCGCAACATGAGAGAAGTACGATGCTGCACTGACAACTGCATTATTCTAGATTCTTATTATTCGCCGTCCTGGAGCTATGTGCTTTCTTTTTTTTCCCCTGCCTGCCGTTTTTCGTAGGATGTCTATTTTCTTCTTCAATAGGAATACAGAAGGCGCGCTGATCATTCTCCCTTAGTGGTGATGATGCTGTTGTCAACAAATGAGGAAACTTGAACTTCAACTGAATAAATGCTTTATTGGGTTGACGTGCGCCCGCAAAAGAATGAAGCAATCGGCGGCGGTGATAGCACTAATCGTGCTCGGCGGACATCGAACAAAGAATGCCCGTCGCGCACGCCAACGCGCAATTTAAAGGCTGCTAAGAAGCATCTAGATAAAGCCGTAAGTTGTTATTAGCACAACGTAGAACAGTGCAGTAACATACGCGAGTGGTCGGAATCTTCGAAACACATCCCGGCGCATCTTGCGCGACAAATAAACTGATAAAGCTGCACCTCGCGACACTGAGTACGAACAGAGAATATAAAAATAATAAGTGTGCCAGAATCAGTGACAAGGCCACTTTCCAGCGGCTGTCGAAAATAAAGAACAAAAATTTGAATGGTTTGCGGCAATGTACTGTTTATTCATCAGATTCGTCCTGGTCCATTCTCCTACCATTTCTCGCCTCACCTTATTATTATATGTTTCTACTAACAAGCCATTATGATGATCGGCAGAGCTATTTTATTCTGCATATTTGGCACTTTTTACATTGCATTGCAAGGACCAGGCTTCCCTTTTATTTCTTTGGCGTGCGCTCATCGCCTGCCACTACTAACGTCCTGCCTACATGTACGGCCATATATGTAAAAAGCGAAACTCCCTAGCTGACCTTCATGATGTGCAGGTATTGAAAAAACAAAAATGATACGCTGAAGTCACAGATTATAGAAGCCGGGCCCATCAGGATGTATAGGGAGCAATCTGTTGGGCCACCTCTATACCAATTGTGGAAGGGAAGGGACTTGCTATGATGAACGGTCCGCAGATGAAGTGAAGGAAGGAAGGTAATTGCAGGAAGATGAAGTGAAGAGAGAAGGTGCACGCTACTAGAATAATTCAATTTTTTGTGTGGTATAGTGTTGTTGGTATTTCTTCTCTGTCTTTGTCTTGTCCAGTGCTATATTTATGAACTAGCTAAACGAGCCATCTAATTACTATCCACATCCTTGGATTTCGCCGAACGGGCAGTGGAACATTATTCGAGAAGCCGCACGAACAATAAACCTCACCGCCAACAAACCCAGGCTGAGGCAAGAAAGCAGCACCGATGGCCGCTGCCTTTTCCCCTGTCCCGTACCGGCTGGAGCCATGGGCTAAGCGCCTGTTCTAACTCAATGTCCTGAAGAGGTCAACGTTTCTGCCTTTTCCGCCTCCTCTCCACTAAAGAACTTAATTATGTCTCTTTCGCCCTAGAAATCAAAATTGAATAGTGAGCTAGACAGGGCAGGACGTAACAGACTACAGCTAAACCAAGAAATCCTTACCTAAACAAGTTCTAAATACTGCTTTTACATGCATGTCTGTATTTTCCTCTTGTTGTTTTGAGGTTTCTCTAACAGGATTCCACCCTCAAATAAAATACATTGTTTATATCCCATATGGTAGTTTGGACAGGCGCTGCATTAGCAGAGCATCAGTCGTGTTTGGGTGTCGAAGCCCACTGAAACATAAAATCTTTAGTTAATAAATTTGGGTCGTCTGTCACCCTTTCGCCCCGCACATTTCCAGTAATGTAATATAGGTATGTAGTCAAAATAGCAGAAAAAATATGTTTCATCAACGGCAATTTATTGCGGCAGCATAATAATTGTCTATGCTTTCTTTAAAAGCGTATGCATGTCAGATGTTGTTTACAAATTAGCCTTCCTAAATCAGTGAGTATCAAAATGAAAGCCAAGCCCTGATTTTTATCTAGGAGCGTCGTTAAAAATGCTGGCTTCAAGGCATAGAAAACTGAAAACCGCAAAATTGAGGTTCGTATATACTAAATGTACATATTGGCTGAATGCAATCACTTTGCCTCAAAATCACCACTGATTCTATAGCGGAGCGGAACCGGACTTTATTTACATGTGTCGTTAATCACCATTCATTTCAGCCATTGCAACACTGACTCATCCACAGAATACCGGTTACATAATTTGCCGAATTATGCAGCTCATTCGCGGCGATATACGGTACATCGTTTCATGCGATATAAATGGGGCGCAGTTTGTAGACGTGCAAAAAAAATTTCATACAGCCGGCTATGCAGGCTTACTTATTTATTTTTTCTCATGGGTTCCTGGCCTAAGCCGGACGTTACACGATGGTCAAGGCACGTGAAAAAAAGGCAACCAACATTATACATGACTAGGTGATGGGTGAATTTTTTAAACAGGTCAGCGGCCTTTGTCAGTTGCACATATTTAGAGTATAGTGTTGGTAACCGTCGGAATTTGCCATTTCAATTTACGGCCGTCTTCATAAACATCGTTGCTGTATTATAGTGGTATGAATGCACTCAGGGTTAACCGTATTCAGATGATTATGGCAGCTCTGCTTCAGCGGTATAAAAAAGGTTATAAATACACAATTACCTGCTTTCTACAAAGCGAAGTACTGTCGGTAGAGCTAATCAAATTTGAAGGCCTTAAATGCTTGTACGAACGGAGTAGTCAGATAAAATATACCTGGCGGCTTGGTTTTCATCTGACTGAGTGGCGTTAATCAGGATAGGATCTGATACAGAATTTGATTATTCTAGCTTTGGCCAAACGAAGCCTATAAAAGGAAGGGGTATAATACTACTGGGTGCCAAAAGTGAGGACCCTTGACGAAAGAGACGTCTTTCAGGACCTAGGTAGTAAGGTGTCAAGATGAATCCTGGTTAGATCCGGAACAATATGGACTGGAAAAAACTTTTGCGAATCGATGGCGGAAACTGTATGGGTAATATCACTGTAATAAGGGGAGTTAAATTCGGAGCAAAGCGTTACCCCTTTGCGGCGCTTGTGGCTCAGCGCAGCCTAACGTTTTTGATATGGGGCGAATTCTAAAGCATTCACCAGAAATGAGTCAGATTTTAGAAGAAACTTTGACTGGAATATCATTATTGTATGCTAGAAAAGGAATGGGACCTAGTGAAGGGCCTCAGAAAGCTTAGTAGGGTAGGCTCGCACCATTGTCCTCTAACAGAGACCTAAGAGCCTTTTTTTTTGTAACCTTTTTGGGACTCACCAGCTTTAAATGGTTATCATCCCGCAGAAAGCATGCATCATTTTTCGCCACACTCATTCTCGTCTGGCAATATTGCTGCTTATCAGCTGCCCAGAATCTTAGTTAGTCTCAGAAAATGTCATAGTTTAACACTAGGATTGTATAGCCGCCACAATTGTTTAGCCGCTTATTTGCTACAAGTTTGCTCTTGGGTGCATGTTTGAACGTCGGCATTTAGAGAGCGACTCGACATTTGTTAACACGGGATGGGAATATTCCTGCAGAAACATGAGTTTTCCGATGTAGCAGTAAATTTCGAAAAAGTAAAAAAGTTGACATAATTGCGTGTTTTGTTTAAATGTTTGTTTTTGGTGGTGAGCTCTGCATCAAGCAAATGCTACAATTTATTCAAGGATGCAGAAGCATGGGAGACCGTGCTTTGTAGCGAAGACTTGGCAACACAGAACAACAATATATAGGTACATCTGGCAGCCGAAGCGGCAAACCGCTTCGTCTGCTAGCCCCTGCCCCTTAGGGTGACATCGGGCTGCCTGGACGCCTGCGACCGGTGCGGGAACTCCGGTGTTACCCATTCCGGATAATACAAGTTTTCACCATCACCTAAGCTGCAGAGGCGCACGATTTTCAGCCTAATCTGAAAGGTAAGGTGCTGAGAAGTAGATAAAAAGCGCGAAAGAAATAACACGTTAGCACAAAGACAGCATCTGCAACTTGTCCCACTTCGGCACTATTTTCTTCAGTGTGCCGTCTGCCTTGCGCAAAGTTTTCCTATAAGAGAATACAATGGAAAAGGACCTTAAAACGCAGCCCCCGTAGGCTGCCGTCCACGTAACCAGCTACTTGTTGGCCGCAGTATCGGAGCAAAACACCACCTTTGACGGCTAGCGTGTTGCAGAGTTCCGAATTCCATTCCTGAATTAAAGGGGAGGGAATGAAGTTCGAGGGTAAAAGGCACAACAACTGGCCTAATAGCTTGCGCTATATGGCGAAAGCCAAGAAAGGCTCCGCCGGAATGGGGATACAACTTCGAAAACCATGCGGGCGGCAACCGTAGAATGAGCAATTGTGCAGAGGTCGCGGGGAAAAGGGGTCAAGGCAATTTTTTGTCGCCTGTTGTGTGAGAAAATTTTGGGGTACCCTTAGCTCCGCTTTAACGGTACGTCGAGATAGCGGATAGCTATCAGCCCACATATGGAGCCCCGCTTTAACCGAGCCATATGTACAGCCTATGTCAAAAGCATAGAGCCCAAGGGGTTCGCTTCTGAGCCGCGTAGTGGCGCTGATTTAGCATTACTTGATATTCATCCCATTGAATTGCGAAGGACAAATAATCTTTTCACCATCAAGAGATTCCGAACACTGCAAATGTATTGCAATCCGCACGAAGTGGCTCCGAAGCAGACCGCCTGGGCTCTACAATTTTTGACAAAGACTAAGTGCCTGCGTGTCCTAGGCCCACTGTCCACCCTCCGGTCGAAAATATTTTCTTCCCCGGTGACTGTGAGACTTCGCCCCCAGAACGCAAGGCCGCAAAATGTTTTTGAAAAGAGTAACTAATAACGCAGTTACAGCCACCCCAATCACCCGATTCTGTCGTGTTTCCTCCCGTTCCCTCGCAAAGGTTTTTCACTTTCCTGCCCGAGTTCATCTAGCCTCCGCAAGAAAAATTCTCCTTCCTCCTCCGCATTTGACGAGAGGTGGGTCGTGGCACTCCGCGTGCGCAAAAAAAAAAAGAAAAAAAAAGGAGGCGAGGGAGCGCGCGCCGCTGGATTCAGTCCGGCCGTGGCGAGGGAAAAGCGCGCAGCGAGCGATAGACACCCATCCTTCACCCTCAGACAGCGAGACCGACCAATGGACGTCGTTTTCGACTAATACGTCATTGCTGCGGCTCGACGGGCCAGCGCATGGAACGGGGAAGCTGGCTTCCCGAAGGAGAGCATGAGAGAGCTTTGAATTGTATTTTCGTTGCTTTGCGGCGCGCGTGTCACTGTAGAATTGTGCACAATCTCCGGTGCCTGATCGAAACACTGGGCTCCTTTGCTTAAAAGGTCCTTCCCTGGACAGTGGCCCTTTAACGTAAATGCAATAGTTCTGGCAGGCTGATTCTGATGTCACTCTCCGATATGAAAAGAAAGACCCGAGTCGGCACCTCCCGACAAACATTATGCCAAGTAACCGTAGGTGCAATCACTGCGCGGCCGTGTCCACTGCCAGCTACCACCGGCCAGCGGCATAGTCGCGGGTTTGAAGCGAAAGAATCCTTACGCCATGTGTCAGTCAAGGTCACCCCGTCCGGTGGTTTAACCTTCAACGAGTCACAGGACCGAGTAGGAATATAGCTTACCCATGCTACTAACAGTGGTGCACGACCAGTTGACCTATGGCCCTGCCATTTTATCTTGACATTTCACGGCAGATGCAGCAACAAGTTCTCTCTCTTGCAGTTAGCGACGCCCTTGAGTCTCTGCAGTTTAATCGCAACAAAAACGTCTACACGTGTGTTATTCCTAAACCTAACCAAAAAAACACCAAGAGAAACAATGCTATCGCTTCACATAAATGTACTTAGGAGGTTAAATCTAAGCATTTTTTCGATCTCAACGCTGACGCCGACACCACCGACGAAGGATGGTTTAGTGAAGAGGTCATTTAACACTATCCCGTTAATAAATGAGCGAAACTGAGGCCCCCATTCAGCCAAACACCCGACATGGTGCAGTAGTAAGCGATGTGATCACGAAATAGCACGATGCCTGTGCCATGTCAGAGTAGGCAGTACACAAATATTCTAGGCGTGGAGGTGGTATGGTTTTCTACCTGGGTTAACAGCAATGAAAGTCGAACACTAGGCCTTTTGATACCCAGCCAGAAACGCACCCCCAAAGCGTGCCAGCAGCTTCGCACGGCTTCTGCAGAGCAAGGCATCTATCTACGCTCAAGTAATGTTTGGTGCGGACATAACATAATATGCGGTACATTATAAATAAACACAAAAAGCGTTCCTATAGTCAGAACACCGTACCAGGGACCTCCTGAAATAATTTTAATAAGTTTGCAAAGGCAGCAGTGGTAACAACTCCACAAAGTAAAATATAGAATCTTACATCAAATGTAACGCCAAAGCCTAGGATAAACGAACTATGGCGAAATCACAGAATAACCGACATAGAAGTAACAGAACAAGTAGTATCAAGGCGAAAAACAAAGAAGCAATAGCAATAGCAATGTCTAAAGTAATTGTAGGCAGTACACAGATATTAAACCTAAATTTTAAAAATAACCTTTTTACAACGTATTTCTTATATGTAATATACAAATAATAATGAAGACAGGTGAACACGTGCCAAAAACTAAATTTTGAAAGTAACCTTTTTAGAAAGTATGTTTTCTAAGTATTTAGGATATGAGCCCTTAAACAAATGTAGAGAAGGTCTTGATTTGATAACCCGAGCTATATGTTGTTCAATGCCTTGAAGAATCAGAATCCAACTGTTCTGTTGTCATTCACGTAATTTAGCAACGCACAACTTCACACACAACAAACAAAAAAAACAGAAACAATCCGAGGGCTGGAATCACAGTGATAAGGCCGCATGCCGGAGGCTGTCTAAGAATAAATAAAATTAGAATAGTTCGCAGCAATACGGATAAAGTGTATGCTTAAGGCTGGGTCTGTGAGAATATTAGAGTAGGCTTTAACAGCACATTTATAAAAACATGTGTTTATCAAACAATGTACGCGCGTGTACCTCGAGAGATAAGCTCATATTTTGCATTACCGAGTATCGCGATCGTCAGCCATTTTGTTTCACCAACTATGCTTGCACATCTTGGAAACAAAATCCAGCACTAACATACGCAGAGCACAAACTACACTCTCCCTTGCATCTTCCGTATCATTCACTACGCCCCACTCCATTCTAAAAACTAAACACTCCTTTCCACATGTCACCTTCAGCTTAAAACTACATAATCAAATCCATGTTTTAACCCCTACAGAATAACCGAAC
Organism: Amblyomma maculatum; assembly: GCF_055883805.1. Lineage (NCBI taxonomy): Eukaryota > Metazoa > Arthropoda > Arachnida > Ixodida > Ixodidae > Amblyomma > Amblyomma maculatum. The sequence continues at coordinate 452,379,510 of NC_139344.1, read as the reverse complement.
AGGTTCCCGAACGTTATACGTTTTAAAATCAGAAAAACCCATCCGAGTTTTCTACGACGTCTGCGTGAAAGCAGGCCTATATTTACAAAACAACTTTGCCTATATTTCACTCTTCCTCGAGTTGACCTCAAAAATATTCACATCTAGGGTTACAATACTAGATAGAGAGAAATTTAGGCGTGACTCTACACTATACAAGACCTGTCATTTGCTCTATCAGGAGCAATAGCAAGATCTATGCATACTTTCTGACAACAGTCCAGAGTGGTTCCGGTTGAGCAGCATCACAAAGAGGCCAGTCGGAGAAGTTTTGTGAAGACAAAATACAGCGCAGTTCTCGCGCTTAAAATTGAGCAGTGACAGCTATAAGCAAACTAGACAAGTAAATCGGAAAATTGGAGAAATTGGAAACGGTTCAGATTACGTTTAACAACCTCTACGTGAAAAAACAATGGCGAAAATTTTTTTTCTTATGTATTTAGTTTGATGTATCAATAACATCATTGAATAAATCACTTTAAATGTTTGGTGTTTCCTTCTTTGCCTACTTCAAATGCATGTCATTATGTCCCCTCTGTTTGTTAGTATTGAGAGCGAAGTATTGTTTTATTCCATTGTCTGTATGCTCTATGTATGCATCCATTGCTTGGGCCTGAGCGCTGCCACGCGATATTTTAGAGTAAATAAAATAAAACGTAGCAGAGGTTTATCATAATTAAAGTCTGGTATTCGGGAAAGGTTCACAACATTGTTACGCTTGGTAGAACCCTTTATTCCGAAATGGACAAGGTGGGTTTGCACTACGTGCTCAATATCCGAACCGCAGCTGATGTTATGGCTGCTTCCATCACGCGATGGTGCGATGTGACATCAGACACGTGGCCAGTCACATGTCTCTGCCCCATTGATCGCTCTCGCACACCCTATTCGAAAACTTACTAAAGAGCAGAGGTCAAAGGTCAAAATATGGTCAAATTGAGGTTGTGACCTCGTGGTGTGACCCCAAAGTGGTTCACAAAGTTCGGCTGAAACACTTCGCTGTAGTGAGGCATAACCATGCATGACCTCTGCCTCGGTAAAGGTGAAACTGTAAGTCACAAGGAGCATGTCTCCTTGCGTAGTAAAGGTTCGATTCAATAATGTAGATATGCGGCGGGACTTTACAAGAGTTCGCTTGAAGAAGCTGCGGTTGTCAGCACACTACCATTGAGCCAGCGAAAAGTACGACAGCACCAGGAGGGAGAGATTCCAAAAACAAAAAAGGCATGGATTGTGCGGGAACACCTTGAGGCAATTGGCCCTCTGCTTGAATTCGACCCTTGGCACAGAGAGCGCCTCTGACCCCGCCTTTTGTGCCTCGTACGTTTCTACGCAGGAAGCTGCAAGAGGGTCGCGCAATCCACCGGCAGCCATAACTGACCACCAGGAGTATAAGCTGGAGGCGCTCGGGCTATAGCAGAGAATGTGAGGCTAGAAGCCTGTGGATGTGCACATACTCGACAGGAAATGAATTCTCAAACTGATAAGAACGCGATGATCATGGATAAGGTTGAAAGGGATGATATCTTAAACCTAGCGCGTAAATACTTTGCGAAGCATGATGAACTATATGAAAAGATGTGGCACCTGAATATGCGCCTTGTACAATTGTAATCATGGCTTCCCTTATTTAAATAACTCGAAATAGGTCAATGGTGCCTACAGTGTCCTACGTTACTCATCAACATTTTGCTCTTGAAGAATGGCCATCGGGCATCGACTGCGCTCAATAAATAGCAAACCTGCACGTTTTGAAACAAACTCTTCAGCTACTTGGCTCATAAGTATGTTTACATTTATTTCTCAAATGTTAATGGGTGACATACGAGAAAACATGGCGCTGAACAACCCATTCGCTTTGTTTATTCCTCAGAATTTACAGATATTGTATTTTCGCTACACGTTCTGCAGACAAATGCAAGTCTTGCAGATTAAAGGGCGTCATAGTAAGCGAGAATTTTTGCGCTTACTTTTTGTTCGGACAAAGTGCAGCGCAAGTAGCCCTAATTGGACATGTAGCATGAAGTTGAGTAGGCGTCTTCGAGGGTGTACTTGTTCGGTACATGGTTGTAAAAAGGCCTTGTTGTGACTTTTGCGACCTGGTATACTTGTACAATGTTCGTTAGTGCGCTTGTGGAAGTTTAGGGAATGCAGAGCCTTGCATCAAATTTGTCATTACATCGTTCCTGTGTAGTGCGTGCTTTTTTAATAGAGCCCACGCATAGCGTCGTGACAATCATCAAAGTGAGAGGTCTTTTCTGTCTAACGAATACATTTTTGTAAACAAATACATATGCCGGACCATACTGGTAAACAAAAAAAAACAGGGTGTCGTGGTATTATTTCCCAGATGTTAGCAAGCCTCCCACATACAGCCGGAGTGTACACTTCCATAGAGGACCCGACGCTGCCATGCGTGACTGCGCTCAGGACGAACATGGATCTGCAGAAAAAAACGGCAACCTACCTCGTACACTTGAAAGGATTTAACGGAACCGAAGAGTAAGATACGAAAAGAACATTCTGCAATTGCCCTCCAACATCACAACGTTAGCTGCTGTTAAGTGTACACTGTGCTCTGAATTAGAGAATCTAAGCATGAGTAACAGTCTACTTGTTTTATCACTGTCGCACAGCAACGTAGTGAAGGCATCAGTCACTTGATGACCCCATAACAACATGGTCAGTACCGTTTTCATGACCAACCAGAATAACAGTCATTGAAGTGAATGGCCGCCGGGATAATTCCAACTCGAAAATGCGATTTTAATATAGGACTAATTGAGGACTACCAAGGTACAAATTAGGTAAATACTTCATTTCATTATCGTGTCCTCCGAATAATATTTGTTTATCCTATTTACTTCACTTACAGTTTCAAAGATAAGCATCACTACTATGCGTACTCCGCTAGATCACAGCTACAATATTTAGTGCAGTTTCGCTGTATTCACTCGAAGGGAATAAAAGGAACGAACTTCTACATGGCCATCTTCTGTGCAGGCAATTCCTCCCATACGATTACACAATGGCTACACCTGATGTTCCTAATAAGGCTACCCTTGTGGTGGACAAAGGTAAGCCAAACTGGCGCAATGTCTTCGTTGGGCGCTTTCAATGCGTGGCATTGGGGGAAGTTTCCTACTTTGGAAAACGTGCACCTTTTTGATTCCGTCAATTTACTGAAATTCTTTATTCTTAATTGTTTTCACACCCATATTGAGGTTAATAGTTTCGTTGTTGTAGATATTGTAGGTCTTGTTATTCCACGAAGCAATAATAATAATCAATGAATCCAGTAGAGAATATTTGGAAATGACCGAAATAAATAACTGACATAAGTGTAGTTAAAGCACTCGCCGTTCATGACCTACAAGCATCAAGCAATGGCCGTACGCGTTTCAATTTCTCGGTATAAATTGCACTGTGTGTTCACACGCGCACATTTAACACTATGAAACTATGATGGGGAGAAAGTGATGATTCAAAATTGTATCAAAGTCAACATTGTTATCCTATTACATTAAGAAACTACGTAGATTTTTTTTCTGATGTGATCTTTGTTATACGTGAAAAAAGTCCATACTATATTAAAAGGTTCCCAAAAACTCAAAGGAAAGTATGTTGCGAGAAGCAGCTTACTGGCACAATAAGCTCCCACGACGTTATTGTGGTTTCTTTTTCTTGCCGTCATACAATCATCATCAGGAACGGTAAGTTCGAGTTCTCTTTTTTGAGCTCCGGAGCTGTAGCGAAACATTGCTTGTTTCAGGTGGCAGCCGATTGCTTATCAAAGCAGGTTTTCCTTTTATTATTCATTCATTCATTTGTTAATACTGTCGGCCTATGCAGGCTATTACAGGAGTGGAAATAAACAAAATTATTAGTGTTGCAGCTCGTTTTTTTAAAAAGGAAAAATTATTTTTCGCCATGTTTTCGAATGTTCGGAATGACAACAGAACTGAGACACTATATTGCCCTTAGCCGCTTTTTCCTTCAAAACGTCAATTTACGAACCTCGAAAAACATTTTCCTCGAGGTGATCGGGTCTCTGTGGATGCTGCCCACTTTCAATGCTCGTCCTCGTGAAAAGGTTTCCCTGTCTTTATGCTTTTGGTTATTTGCTATCTTGTGAGGTGCTAAACTGTCTTTTCCACCACTTCGCCATATTGCCTGACATATATATTTGAGCAGTTAATTGAACAGATGACTTCCCTGTAGATTTTCAGTTTCATTCCACAGTTTTTTATAATTTTGTTATTTATTTACAATAAAAATAACCCATTGGTATGACGTTGATGTTTTTTCTGCCTCTAATAAGCTCAATAAAATTTGTTCAGTGGTAGAAAATAAGTCCCGCAATCCTAATCAATCTGTAGTGTCTTGTGCTGTTAAACACGATAGACGATTTGTGCCGTGCTCCAAAGGGGTAGTTTATATAATTCCCTTGTCCTGCGGTCAGATATACATTCGGCAAACGGGACGATGTATTAACACACGTCTCAGAGAACATATCAACTCATTAGAATCTAATCGCTCCACTAATCTAGTTGATCATTGCCGTGAGTGTCAATCCTGTTTTCTGTCTTTGCATTTTACTGACATTTTGTACAAACACCCCGACCAGTTGACCAGGGAAATCATCGAGGCGTATAATATGGCTAAGAAAGATTGTGTATCAGCAAACCTTCCTTGCTCCTGCGTGCCTGCGGCGTTGCATATCTGGACATCACATGGACACGTGCGATCTGGGTTTGGTGTTTTATTGTTTCTGTACCTTTATAAATGTGTTTTCTGAGATTAAACTTTAGTTGAGAGTCAGCGCTTGTTCCTGTTGTTTCTTCCGGTCGTCTCCGTTTGTTCACGCTGTTTTTTGTTTTAAATAGGTCTTTGCGTTGCTCGGTTCAGAAATTTCGGAGATCGGGGAAGGTTTGTTAAATTGGAGCTAAATATTTATCGAAGTATCTACGTCGTCATGAGTCGTTTGAAGTGGCAAACACGAAATACAATCAGTTTTATGGCGGCTTTTATGCACCAGAGTAAAATTAAACTCTTGTAGGCGTAAAGCCCATAGAGCAAGCCGCCCACACCGGTCACGAAGGCTCACCAGCAAGCAAAGGGAATAGTGGTCACCCACGATGGCGAAAACATTCCCGTACAGGTAGGAACGAAAGCGCTGTACAGCGAAAACAACGGCGAGACATTCTTGCTCCGTAACCGTGTAATTTCTTTCGCATTTACTCAACAAGCGGCTGGCATATGCAATCACGTGCTGATCGCGTCCATGGCGTTGTATAAGTACAGCGCCGATAGCGATATCGCTTGCGTCAGCGTGTACCTAAATCGGAGCTGATGGGAAAAAGCGGCGGAGGATGGGGCCGAGGTGAAAAGAAATATCATATGACGAAAAGCTGACCCACATTCCCTGGTCCAATTGAATGGTGCATTTTTATGCAGTACACTCGTAAGTGGGTAAGCGATGTCTGCAAACCTCGGCATAAAGCATCAAATGTTCGAGCACAGCCCCAAAAAGCTATGCAACTCTTTTAATGATTTGGGCACGGTAAAACTTTTGACAGCTTGGGATCTGGTCGAACACCTTCTTTATGTGACTTAAGTGATCGAGGACAATTGTTTCACAATCACTAAAACGACATTTCTTTGCATTCAGTACAAGACCAGCTCGTTCCATGCAATGAAGTACGATATCCAGACGGCTGTTGTGCTCACTAAATGTTTTGCCAAAAATTACAACGTTGTCCAAATACCATAAACAAATATGCCACTTTAGTCCACAGAGGATTGTATCCATGAAGCACTCGAATGTGGCAGGCGCATTACCTAATCCAAAAGGCATAACGTTAAATTTATAAGGTCCTTCTGGCGTTACGAATGCCGTTTTTTCTTTTTCTGCAATTTGAATGGGAATTTGCCAGTAGCCGGGTCTCACGTCGTTGGAAGAAAAGTATGAAGCTGAGTGTAGGGAGTCAGTTGCGTTATGTATACGTGGAAGCGGGTAGACATCTTCCTTCGTGATTGTATTTAAGCGGCAGTAGTCAACACAATACCTAAACGTACCATCTTTCATTCTAACAAGGATAACTAGAGCTGCCCAAAGACTACAGGACTCTCGAATACCGCGCTTTAGCATGTCAGTTGTTGACTCGATAGGGCTTCGGATGTATTGGACGTGCAGACCAGTTGTTCTTGTCATAAATACGACTGGTAAGCAGTGGCGTTGAGTCGTCCTTGGCAAAGTCGAGCACTTTCACGTGTTTCAAAGCAGTTCCACTAGAATGCAGCTCTGGGTTATAGAAAGAGACGTATTAATCATAGCCGTAACTTAGGTCTCCATACCTGGTTGCACATGCTGCTCAGTGACAGAGCTGTTTAACGCCGCGACAGAACCTGATACGCCTTCTTCGAAACGGCCGAGTTTTAGACCCCGAGGCAACACAATTGGCTCTTCAAAGGGGTTCACTGTCCACAGCTCAGTGCGACCTCTAGTCACGGGAACGACGCAACGAGGCACAAGGATATATTTGATAGAGCAGGTGAGTCTCGTAGGCTCTATTATAGCTTCACAAGATTCGCACTGATTGCGAATAGAGAAAACCCGCACGAATGCTGCATATAACGCCGGCACAATTGTGACGTCTTCCACAGCAAATGCTCCAAAATCGGGTATCGAGTCATCCACAAGAGCCGAAAGTAGTCAAGGATTCAAAGCAATCTCTCCCGTACCACTGTCTAAAGTTGCACCACGCTCTTGCAGAAAATCAATCCCAAGAATCCCATCATGCGTTGATCTACGCAGCACTGCAAATTCTACTCTAAAGTTGAGGCCAACAATGACAACATCCGAAGCCCACCCACTAAGAGGAACTAAAGGTTCACCACCGACACCACGTAATAACACTACACGGTCACCACTGAGCATTACTTTCCTACCTAAACGATTGTTAAAACTCAAACTCATAAATGATTCTGTAGTACCAGTGTCCACAAGAGCTTGTGTTATCACACCATCAACAAACCTTTTCAATTTGATTTTTAACATCAACACGGGAAGAGGTAGACTCGCTGGCGACATCACCTCCATCGGCCGCGCATCCTAGTTTCCCTGAGGCGGAGAGGTAGAACGACGTCGAGGGGAAGGTGACCTGCGCTGTTGCTGGGGTGGCGGCGTCACACTACGACCAGATGCAGCAGATGAAATATGTCGAATGGTATGAGTCCCAAGTGGACATAGTCAGGGATCGCTGCTTTTCAGTGTGCAGCCGTCCATGAATGTTCGCGGGCAATCGGTAGTTTTGGACAGTTGAAAAACAGCGGTGCAGTATCTAGCGATATGCCTCGCAATGCCACACCTATAGCACACAGGTTGAGGGCACCAGCAACCAGCATAAGAATCCTTACTACCATGTCGCGATGTTGGTTGTAGTCAGGCTCTCGCTGCTGACGAACTATGTTTCCAGAGTAGGCGGGCCTCCGTACCGTCGGCTGGTGGTCATAACGTTCAGTAGAGTAGCACCGATCGCCCATATCGAAGCGCCGCTAGGTTGAACCCCCGGAGTGGACAGGGTGGCAACACTTGTCTGCGGTGCACAACTCTGCCGCACAGATTCTTCACCACAGATGGTGTCAATGGATCTTGACAATTTCTCGCGTACAATTACTCGTATCATATTAGCCATTGAAACTGAAGGACCGGCTTCAACACTTGCTACGCAGGTGATATTGGCCAGCCTTCCGAGTTAATGTGTAATTCGTCGCAACTTGAGAGCCTCATATGTTCTGCAATGCTTTATAACTTCAGCGGAGGTGCTCAGGCTATTCTTGCTAATAAGAAACCTATTGTTGTAGAAGACCTTGCACAGGGCGATACGTCGTCAACAGTCAATAGAACGTTCTGCGATCAGTCGTGAGACGTGTCAGCACACGTACGAGCGTCGAAGCGAGCTTCTTTGTCGTTTTCCCGCCTGCCCGTCACGCGCGTTGAACATGCTTGTCGTCGTTCTCTTCAGCAATAGGCGCTAAACATATCAGAGCCCAAAACCTGTTTTACAACTTCCCCCGGGCGAAAAGACGCCATCCTGGCGGCTCATGGCGATGTGACGATGGCCGGATCATAGTAAGGTTTCAGGCGGTTACTGTGTACTATTTCACGATTTCGGCGACGTTGGTCAGTGGATGGTGTAAGGGGTTCGATGAGGTAGTTGACGGGGGATGTTTGCTTGACAATACGGTAGGGGCCCTGATACTTGCTCAGAAGTTTGGATGAAAGGCCGGGACTGGAGGAAGGCACCCATAGCCAGACCAAAGAGTCTGTACGGTAAGTAGGAAGAAGTGCAGATTGATCTCAGGTGGTTTTCTGCTGTTGCTGGGCGTGAGAAGTGAAGGACCGGGCAAGCTGGCGGCATTCTTCGGCATAAGTTGCAGCTTGTGAAACAGTCGTGAATTCGGAAGAATCCGGTCGGTAAGGGAGAATGGTGTCCATAGTACAAGAGGGCTCACGACCGTACAGGAGGAAGTATGGTGAGAAACCGGTGGTTGCTTGTGTGGCAGAGTTATAAGCGAATGTGACGAATGGAAGAACGCGGTCCCAGTTGGAGTGGTCGGAAGCGACATACATTGCTAGCATGTCGCCCATGGTGCGGTTAAAACGCTCAACCATTCCATTTGTTTGCGGATGGTACGCGGAGGTGGCGCGGTGAACGATTTTGCATTCTCTTAGAACAGCTTCGACAACTTCAGAAAGGAAAGCGGGACCTCTGTCACTCAGCAATTCTTTGGGAGCCCCGTGGAGAAGAATTATGTGATGGAGGATGAAGGAGGCAATGTCTTGGGCTGTAGCAGATGTCAAAGGCGCCGTTTCGGCATAGCGTGTGAGATGATCGATTGCAACGATGATCCAGCGATTGCCTGTTGATGTGCTAGGAAGCGGGCCGTATAGGTCTATTCCAACACGCTCAAAGGGCGGAGCTGGGCAGGTCAGCGGCTTCATAGGAGCGGTGGGTTGCCGAGGTGGGTGTTTTCGGCGCTGACACTCTTGGCAGGACTGGACGAACCGACGAACATAACGGTACATCCCACGCCAGTAGTACCGCTGTCGCAGGCGAGTGAAGGTTTTCAATAAGCCGGCGTGGGCACATTGGGGATCGTCGTGGTAATGGGAGCAAATCTAGGAGCATAGATGGGTCGGAATTACAAGCAGCCACATTCTACCGTCTGGAAGGTAATTCCTACGGTAGAGGAGCTCGTCTCTGATGGCGAAATGGTGAGACTGGCGACGGAGAGTGCGGCAAGGAGGTCGTGAAGCGCGGCCAGATACAAAATCAAGGAGTGAGGCGATCCATGCGTCTTTGCGTTGCTCGAAGTCATATCGGTGGGCATGTCGGTGGGATGTAGAACGGATATAGCAGGAGTGGCTTCAGACGGCAAGGGAGAACGTGAGAGAGCATCAGCATCAGCATGTTTACGGCCACAGCGATAGATGACGTTAATGTCGTATTCTTAGAGCCTCAGAGCCCAACGGGTCAGTCGACCAGAAGGATCTTTCAAAGAAGACAGCCAGCAAAGGGAGTGATGATAGGTGACGACATCAAAAGAACGGCCATACAAGTAGGGGCGAGATTTTGCTATTGCCCAAAGAATAGCGAGACACTCTTTCTCGGTGACGGAATAGTTTCCTTCAGCTTTTGTTAGGGTCCGACTTGCGTAAGCGACAACGTACTCATCAAAGCCAGACTTCCGCTGAGCGAGTACTGCGCCGAGGCCACGCCGCTGGCATCAGTGTGGATTTCTGTGGGAGAAGAAGGGTCGAAATGACGCAGGATTGGCGGAGTCGTCAGAAGGTGGCGGAGTGTCGCGAAGGCATCATCACAGTGCGGAGACCAGGCTGAGAGATCGTGGCTGGACAGAAGCTTGGTGAGAGGGTTGATGATTGTGGCGAAGTTGCGAACGAAGCAGCGGAAGTACGAGCAGAGGCCGACGAAGCTGCGGAGTTCTTTTACATTAGTTGGCTTGGAAAATCCTGCCACAGCGCGTAATTTTGCCGGATCGAGAAGAACGCCATCCTTGGAGATGACATGTCCGAGTATGGTTAGCTGCCGTGCTCCGAAACGGCACTTCATTAAATTTAATTGGAGGCCAGCGTCGGTCAGGCATCGCAGAACTGTCTCAAGGCGCTGGAGGTGAGATGGAAAATCTGGGAAAAAGATGACAACGTCGTCAAGGTAACAAAGGCAAGTGTGCCATTTGAGCCCTCTGAGTAGGTTGTCCATCATGCGTTCGAATGTGGCAGGGGCATTGCACTGTCCGAATGGCATAACATTAAACTCATAGAGCCCATCGGGTGTGACGAAAGCGGTTTTTGGGCGATCGGCCTCTGCCATCGGCACCTGCCAGTAGCCGGAACGCAGGTCTATTGAAGAAAAGAACTCAGCTCCCTGCAGGCAGTCAAGGGCGTCGTCGATACGAGGTAGAGGATAAACGTCCTTGCGCGTGATCTTGTTCAGTCGGCGGTAATCTATACAGAATCGGATGGAACCGTCTTTTGTCTTGACCAGGACGACCGGAGACGCCCAAGGGCTGTGCGACGGTTGGATTACGTTGCGCTGGAGCATGTCGGTCACCTGTTCGTCAATAATGCGGCGCTCGGTGGCTGAAATACGGTACGGACGCTGGCGCAAAGGGGAATTGGTGCCGGTATCAATACGGTGAGTAACGGTTTTTGTGCGCCCCAACGAATGTTGCTGGGAGTCGAACGAAGCCGCGAAACGTTGTAGGATGGCGACAAGCTGGGCTCGTTGTAAGGGCGTCAGGCCAGCGTCGATGGACTGGTGGAAAACTTCGAGAGATGGAGTGGCGACAGGAATAGGTGTTATGGCGCTGATGTGAAGGCTGGCGATGGTATCGCCAAAGGGACAGGTGAGCGTGGAATCGAGCAAAGCAACACTACCCAGTGACTGGCCACGAAGTAAAGTGGTAGGGCAGGGGCACGGGTTACAAACAAAAATAGCACTTGAGTTGCGAAACATTGTCAGCACAGCATGGGGCAGCAATACGGATTTTTGGTCAGCGCATCGTAACGAAGGTGTGTAGATAACAGTGGCGTCGGAAAGAGCAGCACAATAAAGAGGCACAAGCAATGAGGAGAAAGGCGGAAAGAAGAAGAAGACGTGTCGCTGAGCACCGTGGCTACATCGTGTCCAGTAAGATTTCGAACTACGTCTGCAGTCCGCGCCCACACAGCGGCCATCAAACTCTTGAGGAAGAGCATAAAGGCCAAACAACCCGTGCGTGGCAAGAAGATCGTCAAGGACACAGCCCTCCAGGTAGGAGCTGCAGAATGCCGACGCGGCCTTGCTGCTAGGCCTACTGGGGCTCCGCGGAGCCGCAGCTCTGATAATATGGCAAGAATGGGGACGCCAATGGACCCTCCGGTAGTCGCTGTGACTTCTGCAAGCACAACGGCAGGCTGCGGTAACGAGCCTTTACCTGGAGCTAGCACTTGGCCACAGGGCAATGTAGACATTACTTCGAATACGAGGACAACGCTCGGGCCGCTACCCGAGCTAAACGATACACATCAGGCTATGGATGTGCAACAGGAAGTCGTCACTAACGCTTCTCAATGGACACTCCGGCTGGTCAAACTACCTGGGCCACCAGTCAACACACCACCGGCAAAGAAGGTAAGGGCCGCCCCTTATAAGCTAGCATCTGCTTATCCAACACCAGCCTTGCAGAAATCCTTCAGAGTGCATATCAGACCTGCAGTGCAGTTTGATATCACTAAGATACCCACCAGAACAATGCAGAGAGTAATAGACGCAGCGCTTGGTACCTCAGGTTACCAGGGGTTTGTAAGCCACAGGGCATCTAATACTGTCACAGTACATTTAGCCACCATTGAGGATGCACGCAAAATGACCACAGTAACACAGATTCCAATCACGACAGAGGAGTATCTTCCTGTCCAGACGTATTTTGCGTCAGGTCCAAATACTCAGCGATGTGTCCCCTATGACCTAGACCTACAAGATTCCCCGGAGACGGTGGCCAGAGACCTAATATCAGGAACACATACTGTGTTAGCCGCACGTCGTATAGGGAACAGAGGCACTTTTCTCATCACATTACAGGGACCAGATACTCTTCCGGACAGATTTTACTACAACGGCCGCATAGTGCGACCCAAAACGTACAAACCTAGACCGGTTCACTGTTACAGGTGCTACAGAGAAGGCCATATGCAGAAATTTTGTCCATATCGAGTTAGCCCCGAATACATAACTGAATCTGGAGAAGCGAAATTCAAATGCGGCCTATGCAAATCTGATGATCACGATATCACTTCACCTTAGTGTCCGACAAAAAAGCGAAAGCTCGAGTTAGCAAGGGCTGGACGACATAAACACTATGCACCGTTAATGGTTAAAAACAGATTTGCAACTCTGGCCGAAGAGCTGTTTGATGACCCGTTAGAAGAAGAAGAGTCTGTTGAGGTGGTTGCACAGAACAGTGCATCTTTTGCTTCTACGCTAAAACATGGACGACGCACAAAACGGAGCACAGTGGCATTCACTGCTGATGATTTTCCGGACCTTAAAGACTGCACAAGCCAGCAGGATGCAATAGAAAAAGAAATTGCGATGCTTTCAGCACAAATTGCACAGCTGCGACAAAAGAAAGCACATATAGCCCAACGACGAAAGGAGAGCTCAGAAAAACAAAGAAACGCTTGCAGGCAGTACGACAGCAAGGTTAGTGGATGCTCCGAATTGTAAACCTACCGATAACATACCTATTTGGAAGGCGGTACTGGACACACTTACGCAACTGACACACCTCATTCAGAGCAGCTTACATCATGGATAGAAGTAGCCGAAACAAGTGGCAACAGATTACACAATGGAACTGCAGAGGGCTCTGTAATAAAGTTGGGGAAATAAATACAAAATTATTGTACGGCAAGCTACATTCATGGGCGTTCTTGATACAGGTGAACAATAGGTTATATTCAATAACAGTATAAATAGGGTACCAGTGTCCTTCTATCCCTGATAAACGAGCAAGAGCAGAGGCCGAAACACCAGGAAAAGCTGCCGTTTATATTAGGGCCAACATTCCCCAAACGCCACTTGACTTGAGCAAGTGGTGCAACACTCAGCAGGAAGTAGTTGCTGTACTCACGCGCCCGAACAAAACGCCCCTTATATTAGTGTCCGTGTACGCTCGGCCAAGAAACACAGTACTTAATCTTGGATGGGTTAAGCATATTCGCTATTCATACCCTGGAATTGCGATACTAATCGGTGGAGATTTTAACGCACCGCACACCGTATGGGGATATGATTATGATTCTAAAAGGGGCGATCAAGTTCATACTGCCTTCACAGAAATAGAATTTACACTGCTAAATCATCCAGGAGTCGCAACACTACTTGCAACACAAACACGCTCACCAGACTTGACGTGGTGGAAGGGCCCTGGTGCACCACAATGGCAGGCGGAATTAGATGCGTGGGGTAGTGACCATGTCCCCATTAGTATTGGTCTTAATTTGGGACATATGAAGAAAATTCGAAAGAAAGCGTCTGTTACACATTGGGATGGTGTACGGCAGGATACTCGAACGCATTCAGTTAGCCCGAATACTCTCGTTACCACCCTTCAAACGGTACTCAAGGATCACACCATTACAACTACAGTGATCGAAGATCAGCCAACTCCCGACCTGCACCTACTAAAACTTTGGGCACGCCGAAAGCGGGCCGAGATACAGGCTGGTCGCCATCCTGAAGACGTGCAAAGAAGAATTGAGGTAAACAGAGTGACGGCACAGGCACACCGATATGAAAAACAGCTGGCTCATAGGAGATGGGATGAGTGGTGCAGTCGGTTGGGCTCAGGAACGACTAACAAGGCCCTCTGGAGGACTTTCCATGGCATGGAAAAGAGGCGGCAAGTTAAAGATCATGCAGAAAGTATTAGACTCGCATTACAGCTTACACCAGAGGAGTTTGCAGATCAGGCTGCTGCCCTTTTCTTCCCGAACCGCGCACATTACCCGACGTATTCACCGACAGTGGATGAGGTTGATAAAACAGGAATAACATTACCATTTACCAAATTGGAGTTATTGGCTGCTATAGAAGAAGCGAATGGTAAAACTGCGCCTGGACATGACGATATTCCTTATGAAGTATTCAAGAATTTAGAAGGAGCCGCAGTTGACGGCTTGTTGGATGTGGTAAATGAGATATGGCAAGGAGGAGACATTCCACTCGGCTGGAAACACTCGGTGGTGGTAACAATACCAAAGGCTGGGAAACCTCCCACAAGTCTAGAATCTTTGCGGCCTATCTCGCTAACACCCACAATTTGCAAAATCTATGAAAAGATGATAGCCACCCGCCTGTCATGGTGGCTGGAAAGTAATACAAAATACCATGCTCGACAAATTGGGTTCCGAACAAACCTTGGGACAGAAAATGGACAAGATGTGCTCGCTGAAGAGGTCATACACGTGTCGCCTTATAGCCACCTAGTGCGCACTGTAGTGGTTACCGACATGGCGAAGCCATACGACAACGTGTTACATGCCAAGATTCTTAGCAACATGGAATGTATGGGCATTCCCTTGCAGGTCATAAAAGCAGTACAAATCTGCTTAAGGACAGGACGTTTTCTATCCGGATAAACGGAAAACAAATTGGCAATTACACCTCGAACACAGGCGTGCTACAAGGGTCAGTGTTAGCACCTTTATTATTTAATATCGCACTGATCCCATTGGCGTGTAAATTAGCTAAAATACCAGAAGTGGGGTTCATGATATACGCAGATGATGTCACGATTTGGTCTCTTCATAAACAAATTGAGAGACAGAATCGGCATCTGCAAGAGGCTTTAAATACCATAGTTGAGTACGTGCAAAGTGCAGGCCTGGAATTATCACCTCAAAAGTCCAGTTACATTCATGTTGCCAACAACAATGGAAGGAAACAATTGGCAACGCAAAGAGTCTCCCTAAAGGTTGGAAATCAGGCATTGGAAGAGGTGGACGAGTTGAGAGTTCTTGGCCTAGAAATTCACAAATCCGGCAAAGGAACACAATGGCTTCATAAGGTGAAAAAAGTAGCTGCGACTTCCTTAAACTTGATAAAACGCATTTCGTCTAGGGGAGGAGGAGCTCGAGCGGACAATGCAAGACGTCGTGTACAATCAGTGTTACAGCCGAGGATACTATACCAGGCCCAATTCCAAAGACTCACGAGGCGGCAATGGGCGAAATTGAAAACAATAAATAGAAACGCAATGCGCACTATGACGGCCTTACCGAAACTTACCCCTATCCCTATTCTCCAAGAGTTTGCACAGATAAATACGTTGACAGAATTAATTGAACAACGAGAGGCAACAAGGGATATGAAGCGAAAGTACGTTACGCCCATAGCATCCTTGTACAACGAAGTGGCAGTTCGAACACCACCAATGGCTGACCCCCCTCCGTGGGAATTCACTACTATCACGACAAACAAGACCACTCGGCTTCGTCGCAAAGAAAAGCTCGCATCTCGACCTCTGGTTGATGCACTTCCAGGTAAATTAATTGCATAACGGACGCATCAATTATAGAAAATGGCGGTAGAACAGCAGCTACTAGTCCAACACACAGCGAACTAAAGGTACATAAAGAATATCTTTTAGAATACCCGGACCCGCTTGTGATGGAACTCTATGCAATCCGCGATGCTATGGAGGCCATAAATAAACTAGATTCGATAACAGAAGCCCACATCTATACAGACTCCTCAGCCGCCATAAAACAACTGAAGAAAGTGACGAAGACGCTATGTGTTACCCAGGAAATCCACGCACTCAATAAAAAAACAAAGATAAGCATCCAGATACATTGAACACAAGACAATGCTGAGAACGCTGAGCAGAGAAAAGTTGACCACCTCACACACGAAGTTTCACACACTAATGCGCCCCCCACCAGGCTCCCTTTCGATGCCCGCTCCGCTGTTTCCATTTTAGCATCCTCTTTAAGGAAAAGTACACGTGCCCTCATTCCCCCGTGTAAATTCCCACTCCCTCGTAACTTAACGAGATTGGAGGAGGTTTCCCTTAGAAAGATAAGAGCTGGGGCGGCCCTTACCCCGTCGGTAAAATGCCGATGGGAATCGCAAGCTGATATCGGACCAACCACATGCCCAAAGTGTTCCACACCAGCTGCAGAAGTGGATGTTCGCCACCTGCTATGGACTTGTGCAGGGACAAGGGAATCAAGGACACAGATTCTGCGCGAAGTGGGTCTAACCACAACAAGGGAAGACGACTTTTCAAAATGTCTCACCGACAACGCTAAGAGCGGGAGCCTGCTCCGGTTCCTCACGGAAAACCATTTACATGAGTTTATATAATATGCCTTATGGCGAGTTTGCGTACAAAAAAAAAGAAAAAAAAAGAAAGGCGGAACGTCGGTGTCCTCTGCGACGTGCACGGTAGCTGCAGCAGCGGCGGGTGTGTCGAAAAAAGTGTCATGGAGGGGTGATGACTCAAGTTGAGCACGGGCGCAGTCTATTATGGCGTTATGATTGGAGAGGAAGTCCCAACCAAGGATAACGTCGTGTGATGAGCGGGCGAGGACGAGGAATTCTATTGTGTATTGAACGTCGTCGATAACAAGGCGGGTGGTGCAGGCGGCTAATGGTCGAATATCCTGAGCGCTGGCTGTGCGAAGAGAAATTGCAGGAAGCGGCGTCATCACCTTTTTGAGTTTGCGACAGATGGCGTAATTAAGAACAGAAACGGCTGCGCCAGTGTCTACAAGTGCTTCGACAGGAACTCCTTCGATGAATATGGTAATAATGTTGGTTGGTACGTGAACAGGTCTTGAGTTGGTCCCTGATGGCGCAGTTCTTGCCTCCGCAACTGCGGCCGTTAGTTTTCCGTGTTAACGGCTGGTTGGCGGCGGAGCATCGGAGCACGGGAACGACGGCCAGGAGAAGGCGAGCGATGGGAGCGGCGATCGTAACTTGAAGAGGACTGCGGAGGAGGCTCAGGGAACACAGGCGAGGGGGACGGAGGAAGGTTGTACATCGGCTCACGTGTATAGTCGTAGGGACGAGGGCCGGTGACTCGACAGGCATAGCAGATGGGTCGGTTGTCTTGTGTGAGCCAGGGGTTGGAACAGCGTGGCTGTGGTCGACGGCGGAGAACTGGACGATAAGGTAGGACTGTAGGTTGCTCATTTTGCTGGCGTCCCTGAGGCTCGTATAGGAGGGGAGGCCGGCTGTACACAGGAGCGACAGGGGGTGGTGGCAGCACCAAAACATCAGCGTACGTGAGAGGAGCCGCCACCAACGGCTGCTGAGGAGGTGAAGGCAGAACCTCAGCGACCTGCTCTTGTATGACATGCTGAAGAGTGGGAGTGAGCGGCGGCGCAGGCGCAGGTGCTGGCGGGCAAGTGAAGGTGGACAAGGAAAGCTGGCGTGCGACCTCCTCGCGAACAAATTGTTGAATGTGCTGAATTAGCGACTGCTGGTCCTGGGCACCGTCCCCGGAGAGAGCCAAGCTGGAAAGAGTGGCCTGCTGAAGGCCAGCACGTCGTGTGGAAAGCCGCCTCTTGCGCAGCTCATCGAATCTTTGGCAGAAGTTTATAACGTCGGACACAGTTTGGAGGTTTTTGGCGACGAGCATCTGGAAGGCGTCATCGTCAATGCCTTCCATATTGTCTCCGATCTTCTTGGCGTCGCTTATGGTAGGGTTTACGCGCTTACAGAGGTCTACGACATCTTCGATGAAAGTGGTGAAGTTTTCGCCGGTTTGTTGTGCCCGACTTGCAAGCGTTGCTCGGCGCGAAGCTTACGTATAGCGGGACGGCCAAAAACTTCGGTCAGGCTGGTCTTGAGAGCCGTCCAGGTAGAAATGTCACTCTCATGGTTGCGAAACCATAGATTGGCAACGTCGCTCAAATATAAAATGACGTTTGTGAGCTTCACGGTGTCGTCCCACTTGTTGTACGCACTTACGCGTTCATACGACGCCAACCAGTCTTCTACATCCGTGTCATCGGTGCCGCTGAAGATGGCTGGGTCGCGCTGACGCGCTGCACCGGGACAGATGACAGGCGATGGGGTTGGCGGTTGGCTGGCGGTCTCAGGCATCGCGGAAGTGGTAGGCAAAGCTCGGCTGCGAAGCTCCAGGTTGAGGGGATTGCTGGCACCTCCACCACTTGTTGTAAAAGACCTTGCACAGGGCGATACGTCGTGAAAAGTCAATAGAACGTTCTGAGATCAGTCGTGAGACGTGTCAGCACACGTACGAGCGCCGAAGCGAGCTTCGTTGTCGTTTTCCTTCCTGCCCGTCACGCGCGTTGAACATGCTTGTCGCTTAACATATCAGACCCCAATACCTGTTTTACACTATACACATCTTCCGCTACTCCTTTCAGGAGGTGGCCGTCGTTGTCTTCTTCAAGCATAGTTGGACTGACCAGCTTGCATAGCTTTAGGATGGCTTCGGTATATGCAGCACAAGTTTCTCCTTACACTTGCGCCCAGTGAAGCAGTATGTTCAGTGCGCTTCTTCTTTGCAGATTCATCCCAAAATATTTCTTGATCCCGCCCTTAAAAATAACCCATGTGCTTAATGAGTCCTCCTGATTATCGAACCAGTCGAAGGCACTGGCGGCAAGGAAGAACAATATACGTTAGACAGCTTAGTAGCGGCGTTCCAGCGATTGTGTTTACTCACTATTTCTAGTGTATCAGCCATTGATCAACGTTCTCGTCAGGTTTTCCAGATAATGTCCGCGGTTCTCGATAATGGAGCCAGTGTTCGCCGTGGATGATTCTGGCTGCTCAGTACTACCGTCTTCAGTCATATCCGATGGCATTAGTGATAAGCCAGCGAGTCTACGGCTTCTTCGGTGGATGGAACGCTCTCTGGTCGCTACCTAAGCACCTCTCAACAATAAGTTATGTGCTTTATATGCACTGGGGTGGGGGGGGGGGGGGTATTTAGAAGGATCGGTCTAAACGGGATTGCGGCGAAGCGTACAAATGTCCCTCTGCTCTTGCTCTTCTTTTTTCTTCACGGATCTACCCAACCGTTCTTCATCTGCAATCGGCGTTCTGAGAAGGCGCGTGGCAATATAATTTCTGAGAGTTCAGACGCCATAAAGTCTTCTTTTTTGGACCCTCATTTGCTTAGAAGCACTGCAGCCTAGAACAAAACTGCTGCAAGCGCCATTCACTCAACTGTGCAGCACGGGACATATCATATATATCCCTTTCCTAATTTTCTTAGCAATAACTTGGGCATCCTACCGTGCTGCTTTTATCAAAGAGGCATGCGTTGTTGAAGCCTTCATTCAAAAACTAAATCATGCTTATTCATATTTGCAAATGCGGAAAGCGAAAAGATACTTTAAAGAATACGACCAACTTTCAGTCTTCGTCCTTCTCTTTCCAGATTACGACAATTCCCTAACCATCACAGTAGCATACACGGACTACCAGACCTGCTTTGTGGGTGTAATACCCTTTGGAAATGAAGCAAATCGTAAGAACCACCACAGAGACATACTGATCTGATTTTTATAATTCGGCAGGCATTTTAATAATAGTAGCATGCCAAAAAACGCTGGCCTTAGACACACCAATTGATGCGTTCTTGATAGAATGAAAACCGCACTATTATAACACTCCTAATTCCGCGTTCACGGAAGGCAGTCCTTGAGCCCATATTTTGTCTAAAGATATTTGAGTTTTTGGAATGGCCAATTTGCATACCACATATGAATATAGCTGTGATACGAGTAACGCCTAGGGTAGAGGTACCTATTTTTGAGAGATTGTTGCGCCACAAATTATTGCGTGTTGGTTAGGTTCTCGATGCGCACCAGGATAGCAAGATAGCCACAATTGAAGGGTGCCTGGAACTGCCTTATTTTAAGTGACCTACTGGGCCCTACATTCACGTTTGCTTCACTTATCCGTATACAACCATTACTTCGTGTGTCCGAGACTGCACAAATCACATACCCACTATTGGGAGTGCTTCTCTGGTTTTACATACGACCAGTATAACGTGAACACATTGTAGTACTAGGTCAATATCTAATGCTGCCAGCTGGAACGAGAAATAATATTGGAGGTGTCTCTGAGGATTGTCCTTCGAACCCGTTGTCAGTCCGAGGAATCAGACAACACGCGCGAGCTAAGGGTCGCTCTGAGGCGTCGCAGTTTGCAGAATAGATCTGAAAAACTGCCCTGTTCTTGGTTTTGTTTCAGAGTGCATGCTGTGGGTGGAAATAGAATACGTTGAATGATATCCTGAGAGCTGCAACGAAGCTTTCACAAACTTCTGTGGCACTGCGATTCCTATTTATAGCAAGGAAATGTGCCATTTTTAACCTGCAGAAAATGTACAGGGGAAAACCGTAATCCCGCAAGAATGGGCTGTCATGCAATTTCTGTTGTTCTTTCAATGTAATATCCGTAACACAAGATCAATAAAAAATGTCGACACTTCAGCTCTTGCGGAAATTAATAAGCGTAGTCTAGCTTCGTGTGCGTATTGTAAAACCTAGAACTCTAGAAAAATTGATTTTTGTCCGCGGCACTTGTGTCTCGTTAGCTCCGCTGGTTCTCTCGAAGCTGTTCACACTTATATTAGAGTGTATTGTTCCAGACAATCATTCATGCGCCGGTAATTACAGGCATAATTATGTTTTGTCTTAAATTTACTGTAATGCTTTAATTGCATTTATTAAGATTTTGTTAAGTTTGGGAAGACTACTTGATACTTAATGGCTGACAAAATCAATCACATTTTACGTCCTCTATCACGCAGAGGCGAAAGAACGAAGTAAAAGCAAATTCGAGGCATATGAGGTTTACTAGCAGCCTAACGTCATGGACAAATTCGGGGTCTTTGCAGCTTCAAAGCGGGCCAATACAGAACAGCATTCTTGCGAAAGCTAATGCCATGAGCAGGTTCTGTATTTCATCTCGTAGAATGAGCTTCTCAGAAGTTTAATTCTTCCTTGAGAATTAGTCATAGGGCATAAATTCATATTCGCAGTAGGACGACATACAGCAAAATGCAGCACTTGCAGTTGCTATATTGTAACAACGCACGACAATAAGCAAGGCTGCTTTCCCCTTGCGCTATTATAATGCACCAAGGAATGCACATGACGATAGAAGGAAACCTTTGAGCAGACATTCACCACAAAATGCCTTGATAGCGTCAAAGTAAAGGTTATATTCTGACCTGTACAACAAAAAACGGAAAACTTAAGCTGTGAAACTCGTATTCGGTTACTTTCTAAATACGCACACGGTATTTAGCCCACAATCACAAGATACCACTTCGCATAAGAGGCCCAAAGAGTATATAACACTTGTAGGTTTTCTTATTCCGTACAAGCTTATCTTTCTGAACGACCGTACATAAAAACGTTCCTTTCCGTAAACAGCATATCGGCCGTTTGGGATGCTTTCCTACATCGCGAAATACTACTGATTCTTAAAAGACATCTCACCTAGATTTGTGCCAACAATGGCGTGCTTAGTATAGTTTTCTACAGATTGACGTACAAGAGGCCCCAAAAGGCATTTTCCTAATGGTATTTTATTTATTTATTTACAATATACTGCAGGCCCTTTGGTGGGCCCAAGCAGGAGTGGCAACAATAATATTATTACATTATATATAAAGAAAACATTATACACAGCTAGAACACAATAATCATGGCAGCCAGGGGTAGAAAACTTGAACATTTTGTACAATAACCAAATGAAAAATGTCTGTGAAATCGGGAGTAGAAGGGAAAAAAATTTCTTTTTGTTATTTAAAACACACACAAATATTTAAAGCAGCAACACAATACCAGGTTAGTCAAGGTAGTCAAGACTCAATTAGGTCAATCGAGTCGATGCTATTTAGTAGGTGAGGTGGCAGTCGCACCAGTAATGGGTATCATTTCAGTCTTCTCAGAAACGTGGTTTTAGCTAGCTTTATTAGCACCTAACGTATCGGCGATTGAAAATGACGCTCCTCCTCTCCCGCCTCGACTTAGAGCACGCCGGTGAACAAGACGTAAGGACGAAAACAAGACTGGATGACGCCTCACCACGCGCCGTCCATCCCGCGTCACTTTGGAGAGACCAATGAGTCAGCGCACCCAGCCAGCCCCAATGACGTGATCGGGGAAACGCATGCAGAGAACTGTCACCCTAATCATTTTCAAGCGGCTGACAGGAGCACGTTTTACAAAAGTTTTGAAAATGATGGTCTGGACCCAAGAGCTTTACATTTTACTGTAATAGTAACAGACCGCATCTACTCAATTCTTGCATTAAAAAGTTACTATACATATAATGCCGTTTTATGGACCCTTTAGGCGTCGCCCTATTACACTCGCGACATTATTCTCAAAACTAGTCTCGAGGGTTACCTGCAAGTGCAGTAATTCTAAGAAAACTCTTATTGAGAAAGAAACGAGGCAAGTTAAATCCAAACTGATTTGAAGTCAATGTTCCATGAGCATTGAATCGCATTGCAGAAACCTTGAATCTCGTCTTCAAACTGTGGTGTATGACAAGTAGCAGATTAAGACTCTGCACAAAAGCACTCCTCTGAAGCATTTTGCGGAAGAGCGAATGTTTCTTGGTGGTTGGTGATGATCAAGTGATGTGTATTCCTTCCCCGTGGTTCCACTCAGTCCATCCGCTGTCGCAACCTCACCCCTCCTGCTAATGATACGAGCTGATTACAAATTATTTCGTTTCTGCTGATAGTCGAGTGTGACTCAGCGATGGCTGGCATTACTTTATTACTAACACCGATATGGCTTTGAACACAGTATATTTTAGGAATGTAACGTTATTGTTAGCCACTGAAGAGGCTTCAAGGAGTAGTAGAGGCGGGTTCTATGCCTGGAAGAAACACCGGTAAATTCTGCCCTGTTGTATTGTCACTTTGCAAAGAGGATGAGTGGCGTATTATGTGCTCTGACCTCGGAATTTCAAGAGTACAGAAAAAAAAGGGGTTTGTTTTGTACTCTAGAGCAGAGCCAGATTTTTCTTGCTCATTGGTTGAGCATTCTTATCCAGCTTGAAAACTCCTACGACTAGAAAGAAGACTTCAATTTGTCGTGTGATAATAAGGGAGTGCAATGTTAATAACTGACATCAAGAAGGAAAGAAGCCAACAGTCGTTGAGACCAAGAAAAGCATTGGGGACAGTACTTTATGTCTTTTTTTTAATTTTTACTTCGGTAATGACATAAATTAGTAACGTAATCTGTTTAGGGAAAAGATAAACACAAACTAGATGGAAAAACAACGTGCCGATGGTGGGAACAGAACCCACGATCTCCGAATATCGCGTTCGGTGCTCTTTCAACTGAGTTACATCGGCTGCTGTCGCCCTGCTACTTTCTTGGGTATTGATGTTGACTGTATGCGAACCGTGAGAGTGTTCACCAGCGCCACCCTCAACCATAGCGCGGACGTGGAACGTCCTGTGTTACCACCAGCATCACGTAGAACGTGATCAAGAGCGAAGACGAAAGCTGTGCTAGAACCCTCTTACGCTACCTACGGCTTCAAGACTGCCAGAACCGAGACCCCGTAAGCTACAAGCAGATAAATGAAGAGGAAATGAGGGGGCTTGTTATAATAAATAAAGGAACAAAGCGAACAGTCGTCGAGGCCAAGGAAAGCATTGGGAACTGTACTTTATGTCGTTTTTTTTATTTTTACTTCGGTAATGACATAAATTAGTAACGTAATCTGTTTACGGGAAAGTTGAACACAAAGTAGAAGGAAAAACAAAGTGCCGATGGTGGGAGCCGAACCCACGACCTGCGAATATCGCGTTCGGATATTCGGAGGTCGTGGGTTCGGTTCCCACCATTGGCACCATCGGTTTCGCTTCGCTGCATGTCGCTGCGGCCGCGTCTGCGGTAGCACATGACGGTGTCAAATCGTAACACCGGCCTGGAAATGCCGACTGTTTGTTTTACTAGTAGTGTTTCTGCCACTGAGACCAAAGGTTCATTCGGATATTCGGCTTCGTGCAATCGCTTGACTGGTCTGTGGAAACTGCAGTTCGCTTTGTGCTCACAAGACTTGAATGCAGGTTTACGCTGCTTTTTACAATGTTTCCGTTTGCCAGTTTCAAATGCGATGCAATACGCAGAAGCAGAGGTGTGTATTATCGAAGGGCATAGCCCAGCATGTGCGTTCTCCTTCTAATGTTAGAAGGATATCAGGGAAGCAAATTTCCTTGTTTTTGGCATTGTCACCTTGAGTGAGTGGAGATCAATATTTAAAATAGCTATCGCATATGAGCATGCTCCCTGAAAGCCGTTCTCGGTAGTTTTAACAATTGTCAAAAAGTCATGCATGTATCTGAAAATTATTTTTACCTTTGAGAACATTAGCCGCATCTAGAACTTCCTGTCAACTTGCGAAAGGTGCAGACGTCTTAGTACAGGTGCCAAACACTATCCAATTTAGGGTTTTCTTCTAGGGTTTTCTGAAGGTAGGGTTTTCTTTGCGTTTGATGAACGTAAAGCTTTTCCCGTCGAAACAAGTGAATCACGACAGGAGCTACCGTGCCTGGTCCCGGTTTACTCCCCCAGAACAAGCGGACCGCGGCGTTGCGAAGGAATTGAAGTCCTGGCCACTTGTAACCAGTCAGTACCACAGGTTTCTGAACCTGAAATTGCTAGCTACGTAGTGGTGCATTTCTTAGGCGTGTTGGAAGCTGACAAGGAGGGCCGCTTTGCCATTCTTCCAAAGGATAGATGCTAAGCAAAATGCGTATCAAGCCAGTTCAAAGCTATAACACGTGATTGTCTAGACTAAAAACACTATTCAAAAAGCTGTTCAAGCAGTGCCATCTCGCTGGTGTTTTTATGTGTATAAAATGTAGGCAAAACCAGTTAGAGGCATGTTTTAGCGCAAAAATGCACAAGCCTGACGTTCCGGCTACGATAATGACCTGAACTCTTGACTCTCAAGGATCCGTTCCTTGTAAATAAATAGGAACATGCATTAAAGTTCTTACGATCACACCTTGACAGGCTTTCTCAATTGACATAACGACCTTGAGTGCTCAATACCCCATTCAAGCTTGATAAAGTCGGTGGAAGATAAAATTGACGATTTGGAGCAATTAGGTTCCAGAACGTTATAGGTGTGACGGTGCAAAGTTTTTTAGTTATTTTGTTTTTTACCTACGCTGCACATTCATTAACTGGCCAAGAAAGTCTCCTTCACAAGGAGGGTGTATGAATTGGCTCATATTTGGCTCCTCTACAAAGTAATCTGTATACCTTTCACAAGTTGACAGGAAGCTCAAAGAGCGGCTAAGTGCTAAAATGTAAAATTATCTTGAGATGCATGGACGAATATTTGATCATTGTTAACACAACCGATAGCGGCGGTCGGGGAGAGTGCTCAGATCCAATAGCCGTTTTCAAGGAATGTCACCATCCACTGTAGGTGACAAAACAAAACGTCAAAAGCAAAGAAATTCGCGTCCTTGAAATCACCATAATAATACAAGAACGCACATGATAATGCCCCTCAGGAAGTAAACCTCTTCTTCTGTATTGCAATCGAAACTCAAATCGAACAATCGTAAAGAGGTATGCCTCTTCATGGATCACTGCCTTGTCGTGGCGGAGGGGCTTGCGAAACTCTATGAAGTCGTGAGCTCTGCTGTGTAGGGCCACCCAAGATAGACAGGTCACGGCAGAGAGTTCTGACAAAATGTGATTCACTGGAGAAGGTAATGGCAACCCACTCCAGTATTTCTTGCCAAGAAAACCCTATGTCCAGTCACAATACCATTAATGATATGGCGCCGGAAGATGAGCCCCCCAGGTTGGAAGGCGTCCCACATGTTACTGGGGATGAACAAAGGGCGATTCCTAGTAGCTCCAGGACGAATGAAGCGGCTGGGCTAAAGCCAAAAGGACGCTAAGTTGTGGATGTGTCGGGAAGCGACCGGAATGTCCGATGTTGCAAGGAGATATATCACATAGCAACATGGAATGTAAGATCTATGACTCAAGGTAAACTGGATGTCGTCAAGCGAGAAATGGACAGATTGAGCATTGATCTCTTGGGTATCAGCGAGCTCAAGTGGACCGGAATGGGAGAATTTAACTCCGGCGACCATTATGTCTTTTTTTGTGGGCACGAATCCAAGAGAAGGAATGGGGTCGCACTCATAGCAAACAGAAGAATGGGCAAAGCAGTGCTAGGGTACAACCCCCAAAACGACCGAATGATTTCACTTCGGATCCAAGGTCAGCCTTTCAACATAACAGCTATCCAAGTCTATGCACCGACCACTGCTGCTGAAGAAGCTGACGTTGAGAGATTTTATGCGGACCTACAATGCCTTTTAGACCGCACCCCATCATCAGACGTCGTTTTTCTCATAGTAGACTGGAATGCTAAGATCGGGAGTGAAGAAATATCCGGAATTATAGGCAAGTTCGGTCTTGGCGAGCCAAATGAAGCTGGGCGGAGGCTAGTAGAGTTTTGTCAAGAAAACAACCTGACCATAGCGAATACTCATTTTCAACAGCCCAAGAGGCGCCTGTACACATGGACTTCACCGGACGGTCTGTACAGGAATCAGATCGATTATATTCTTTGCCGGCAGAGATGGAGAAGCGCTATACAAGCAGTAAAAACAAGGCCTGGGGCCGATTGTGGCACTGATCATCAGCTTCTTGTTGCCAAAATTAAGCTTCGATTGAGGAAAACGCAGAAAACTAGAAGGACTTTCAGGTATGATCTGGATCAAATTCCATTAGAATATGCTGTGGAAGTGAGGAATCGATTTCAAGAATTAGATCTGGACGACAGAGAACCCGAAGAGATGTGGACTGATGTTCGTGATATAATACAAGAAGTTTCTACTAAGGTAGTTCCAAAGCAAAAGAAATGCAAGAAAGCAAACTGGTTATCTGAAGAGGCTTTGCAAATAGCTGAGGAAAGGAGGATGGCAAAAGTTATGGGGGAAAGAGAAAGATACAAGGTTCTCAATGCGGATTTTCATAAAATAGCAAGGAGAGATAAGAATGCCTTCCTGAACATACAGTGCCAAGCAGTTGAGGACAACAGCCAATTAGAGACACTGGAGCTCTGTATAAGACAATCAAAGATATCAAAGGAAGCTTCTGTGCTAAGCTGGGCGTGATAAAGGACAAACAAGGCAAGGACCTCACTGAAGCCTCAGAGATAAAGAAGAGGTGGCAGGAATACACAGAAGAACTGTACAAGAAGGACCCGAATGTGCAAACCCAACATAAGACGGTTGTGATTACTGATCTTGAGCCGGGCATCCTGAAGAGTGAAGTTGAATGGGCCTTAGCCAGCCTTGCTAAGAACCAAGCTAGCGGAATTGATGGCATTCCAGCTGAGTTGCTTCAAAACCTCAACCATGACGCTGTTAACATTCTGCATACATTATGTCAGAAGATTTGGACAACCCTGCAGTGGCCACAGGATTGGAGGAGGCCAGTTTATATCCCCATTCCAAAGAAAGGCAGTGCCAAAGATTGTTCTAACTACCGCACGATCGCGCTTATTTCGCATGCTAGCAAGGTGATGTTGAAAATCCTCCAAGGTAGGCTGCAGCAGTATGTGGATCGGGAGCTTCCGGACGTGCAAGCTGGGTTTCGCAAGGGCAGAGGAACTAGAGACCAAATTGCTAACCTTCGCTGGATCATGGAAAAAGCAAGAGAGTTCCAGAAACCCATCTACTTCTGCTTTATTGATTATGCGAAAGCGTTTGACTGCGTAGGTCACAGCAGATTGTGGCAAGCTCTCCAAGAGATGGGAGTTCCAATTCACCTCATCTGTCTCCTCAGGAACCTGTATGAAGGGCAAGAGGCCACAGTCAGAACTGGGCATGGTCTTACTGATTGGTTTCCGATCGAGAAAGGAGTGAGGCAAGGCTGCATACTGTCGCCCTGCCTATTTAACCTATATGCAGAGTGCATCATGAGGAAGGCCGGTCTGGACGAGTCTTCAGCTGGAGTGAAGATTGCTGGAAAACGTATCAACAACCTTAGATATCCGGATGATACCACTTTAATGGCAGAAAGTGAAGTGGAACTCAAGAGACTTCTGATCCGCGTACAAGAAGAGAGTGAGAAGTTTGGGCTTAAACTGAACATTAAAAAGACAAAGATCATGGCGTCTTGCCCTATCAAGTCCTGGAGCATCAATGGACAAGAAGTGGAAGCTGTGACAGATTTTCTGTTCTTGGGCTCCAAGATTACCTCGGAAGGAGACTGCAGCCATGAAATTAGGAGACGCCTGCTTCTGGGAAAGAGAGCAATGGTTAGCCTTGACCGCCTAGTAAAGAGCAGAGACATTAGTCTGCCAACCAAGATTCGTATAACTCGTGCTATGGTCTTTCTAGTTGTGATGTATGGATGCGAGAGTTGGACTGTGAAAAAGGCTGACCGCCGAAGAATTGACGCGTTTGAATTGTGGTGCTGGCGAAGACTCTTGAGAGTTCCTTGGACGGCCAGAAGATCAAATCAGTCGATATTGTCGACCATAAACCCTGACTGCTCATTGGAGGGTCAAATTTTAAAGTTAAAGCTCAGCTACTTTGGTCATCTGATGAGAAGAGAGGAGTCGCTGGAGAAAGATTTGATGTTGGGAAAGGTTGAGGGTCGTCAGAGAAGGGGTAGGCAGCGAACGCGTTGGTTAGATGGCATCCTCGAGGCACTGCAGATGAAGTTATGTGATGTTAGGAAGATAGTGAGAGACCGGAAAGCGTGGCGTGACATGGTCCATAGGGTCACGAAGAGTCGGACACGACTGGACGACTAAACTGAAACTGAAAGAGGTATGTGTTACAAGCATTGCCCATGTCAAGGGTTGGCGTTTAAAAGTTTCACAGATTGCTAGCGATTTTCGTCTGGGGTTCAGTTTGGAAGAGAACAAGCCGTACACATTTGTTTCGCTCGGTAAAAATTGAAGGACTTGGTTTGGCCCATTTGTTTTTACGACAAATAGTATCCAGGTTTATGTTCTCGTGTAACCAAACCAACCTTTTACTGCATACGGTTTTTCAGATTAGACTGAGCCCTACCCGAATTTTTGGGGTCCATAGCAAACTCAAACGCAGAAGACAGTGCTTTTTTTTTGGGGGGGGGGACGTTGTGGTTTCCTTTAATATTTTAGAAGTGAGATTCTCATTGGAATACCTAGGCGCTGTAACCCAAACTCAACTGTATAAAGACCTGCTTGACGTAATGATGTCAGTGCCGTTGTATCGATCATTACACTTTGGAGGGGAAGGTAAGGATGTCTTAAAAGGGTTAATAAGATGCCAGTACGGTCGTAAGCAAAAAACTTTTTTTTTCCTCTTACACAGCGGTACTTTACCTGCTAAACCGTAGGTGAGGGAAATATGTGTCTTTGTCCCGTGGTCGGTGAACTGCTTGATTTATCATAAGCCGGAAACCATAGACCATATTTTTCTTGATTGCTGGGATGCAGTCTTTCCGTGGGATATCCTGCATAAGACTTTAAAAAAGCACTTGCCAATTGCGCCATATGGTATACGGTTCCTGCCGATTCGTAATCAAGGGGGTGTGCCATACGACGTATTCATGTTGCTTAGCCTCCACAGTGTACGAAAATTTAGAATGGCTGCGAGACATGCGGACGTGGATTCTCGCTCTGCGAGGGAGTTTTTCATTGAAATTGTCAACCACCTGACCGCCATCTATAATACCCAAAGTGAGAAACCTGAATGAATGTCATTTTTGAGCGAGCTGGCTAACCTAAAGCGTTTTTGAAACTTTGTGAAGTCCTACTTTTGCTGGAACTCTTCGGGGTATTGTACTTTGAATATCATTGTTAACAGGAAATAGGAAAAAAAAGGGGGCGGTGCAAAGCGGTAAAGTGCTCGGCTGGGGATCCAATGGATGGAGGTTCGATTTCCGGATGGAGAGTAATTTTTTTTTCTACTGAGGAGGACTCGCATACCTCTTAAGCGTTGCTAGGCAACGCCGGCAGAGCTTGGCGAGGCGGCTGCGCAGCTGGCCTCGGTTTCGCGCATGCGCAGAATATGGCTTTTGCAGCATACGGCCCACGCGAAGCTTGGCTCCGACCCTCCTAGTGAAGCTTTTCGCTTCAAAACCTGTATAGTGTGCGGAGGACGTTAGGTATGTCCTATCATTGACTTGTAGCAGCCTCTACGTAGGGCAGACCGGGAAGGTCCTAAACGACAGACGCCTGAGAAAACGAGAACTGAGAACAACAAAGGTTATATTGCCGAGCACGGTTTAAAATGCGAGCCATATGAATGTCATCCCTTTTTCAAGGACTGCCAACTTATTAGAAAAAATAAAAACAGCTGAAACGCGAGATTGGAGAAGTCTGAAAAATAAAAGAACAGAAAGAAGAACGTGTAAGCGATCCTTATCCCTCTCGTCGAAGGTGATAGAGGTCTTATGAATCTGGAAACAGATGCTAAGTTTTACGATATGTAGTACGTGCACCACGAAAGCCTGCTGGTTTCATGTTTTGTCTATGCCCCTAAAGAGTATTGTCACGGTGTTGGCGACTGGAGCTAGATTAACAGAGCCGGTACAGGTAGAATCACACGGTCCAAGGCTTAGATACGTCCTGCGAGTCCGGAGCCGATTCACTTCAACGTCGTCTTTCACTCTGAGCGCCCCCAGGCATTCCTCCCTCCTTAAGCGTAACGCACACAGTTACACGTGCACACAAGCGTACAAAAGCAACCTCCCCCCCTCAACAAAAAAAAGTTTGTAGATGTAGTTTGTCAGTCACCGTGCAAAGTACGGCTTCAGTCGCAAGACATGAACTGTCTCTGGACGAGGTAGCCGACGGCCTGTGTGCTCTGATCCATCCGGAAGCACCTCGTAATTGACGTTACTGATGCGTCGCACGATTTTATACGGTCCGAAGTAGCGGCAAATTAGCTTGTCTGAAAGGCCGCGGCGTCGAACAGGAGTCCACACCCATACCTGGTCCCCGGTGTTGTAGGAAGCTTGTCTGTGGCGGAGGTTGTACCGGCGTGAATCCCTGTCCTGTTGCTGGGTGATGTGGACGCGTGCTAGTTGGCGTGCTTGCTCAGCATCTTGGGCAAACTGCTCGGCGTCAGAATAAAGTTCGGTATCTGTTTGGTAAGGGAGCATTGCGTCCAGCATCGTCCGAACCTCCCTGCCGTAAACGAGGCGAAACGGCGTGAAACGTGTAGTCTCTTGGACTGCCGTATTGTATGCGAACGTCACATATGGTACGATCGCATCCCAAGTCTTGTGCTGGGCGTCGACGTACATCGCCAGCATATCCGCGATGGTCTTATTAAGCCTTTCCGTCAGCCCATTGGTCTGCGGATGGTAAGCAGTAGCTTTTCGATGCGCCGTACCACTGAGATGAAAGACTTCGGCCATCATTTTTGAAGTAAAGGCAGCCCCTCTATCAGTAATAATACAGGTAGGAGCACCGTGCCGTAGTATGATCTGGTGTACAAAGAAATGGGCCACTTCAGACGCTGTACCACTAGGTAACGCTTTGGTCTCGGCATAGCGAGTCAGATAGTCTGTGGCGATGATTATCCAACGGTTGCCACCAGAAGAACGAGGGAAAGGACCGAGAAGGTCCATGCCGACTTGATCAAATGGTGCTCGTGGTGGTATTATGGGCATGAGGAGGCCCGCAGGCTTTGATTGCGGAACCTTCCGACGCTGACATTGCCGACAGCTCTTGACATAGCGCTTAACAACAGTGGCAAGGTTGGGCCAGTAGAATGTCTGTCGTATCCTAGCAAGTGTGCGAGAATAGCCCAAGTGGCCAGATGTTGGTTCATCGTGGCACGCGGAAAGGATTTCCTCTCTCAGAGCTGTGGGTACCACGAGGAGGTAGGTTCTTGACTCGGATCTAGAGTTCTGCTTATAAAGCACACCACCTCTCAGGCAGAAAGTTGAGAGGCTCCGAGAAAAGCACTTAGGTATGCTGGCTGGCTGACCTTCTAAATAATCAATCAGTGCTCGTAAATCTGGATCTGCACGCTGCTGATGTGACATACCCCTGTGAAAACCCTGTTGTGCATTGAATAAAAATGAATTGAAAGTTGGCATGTGATATTTTGCTTTTGTCTTCAAAGCGCTTTATTTCCATTATCGTCTCTGCTGTTTTGGCTCACTTTGGTTGTGAATTACACAAAATATAATAAATGTAAGGAGTGAAAAATTATCTTACTAAATATATACATGTTTTGTGAGGGTATTCAGTTGCTTATGTCTTTTCTGTGTAGTCGATGGTCTTTAATAAAATTTACAGAATTTGACCTAATAAACGTAATTTTTTCCTGATTATCGGGCCTTTGTCTCATGTTTGTGGCAGAGTGGCAATAATTCCACGTAATATCTCAGCATACTGGTCTACAAAATTTTTAAAGCTTATGATTATTTAACGTTTCAATACAGACATACGCTCGTGTTGATTTAAAAAAAACGACTGAAAAAATTTCTGAAGTTAAAGAAAAAGTCATTTTCGATACTTCATAAAATTTGTAGAACTATTCTCCTCTTCTTAAGTTTTCAAAATCATTAAAGAGATATTTCAGAATATTGATACAGTACCAGTTACGGCCCCTGGAATAAGAGCCTTATGCAAGGATTGGCAGCTGCCGAGATCCGACTTTGCACCAGCTAAGTTTATGAAACGCAAGCAAGATTGGACTTGAAGTTAAAAAAAAAAGCCCAGCAGTACCGTAAACACCTCGGTGGCAATAAGGACATTCATATAGAAACGATTTCGTCCCCTGAGCGGCTCTGAGCGCGTAGGAGCTCGCCAACCCCAAATTCCCGTTTTAAATGAGGGCGCAGTGAGAGCTCTTTTTCGCGTGCATGGCAGATAAAGTTCGAAACAGGGGCACCTCTCGGGTAGCTGTTGAACACACGTGCACTAGGTCTTCGCTATTCTATCCCCCTTTCGTTCGCACCACAATCCGATGCCGATAACATGGCGGTGAAGGAGGCGAGATCAAAGCGTTATCAGTAAGCTATGAGCGCCCGCTTCACCTGCGCGGGCGACAGCCGCTGATGCGTGAGAAGCTGTGCTGCGCCAGATGCCATCGGTTGAAAGCATAAACGTGGCTCTGCAGTGGTAAAGCGTGGTATCGAGCAAAAACAACAAAAAAAGCTCAACTATCGGTAACCGGACGCGCTAGCCCTCCTCAGTTATTACGGCCCCCAGACGGCTTTCATGAACTGGATCTTATGCCGCGCGCTCGACCCGCTGTTCACACTTCATGCCGGCACGCATAGCCGCGACTTTATCGGCAGACCTACTGGTGTGTGCAGGAATGAATGCGATGGGCGCTGTCGAATCATTCGGATAAACGATTGCAGCCCAGAAATATTGTTTTAATGATCAGTTCTCCATGGCTTTCACAGTCTTTCCATTTCACAAAATACTATTTGAGATGCGGTGCTTGATCATTGCAATTTATGTTATTTTTGTGTAATCCGCGTTTTGGTGAAGGTAGAATGCGAAAAACGTCTCTGTGCTGGCGAATCCAGTGCATCGAGAACACCAAGCATACAAAACTGATTTGAGCGACATCGTAGTTAACTACGGTGTCGCTCAAACAATTTCAACGTCGAGGAAGTAGGTACCTATAGATGCAATAATATGCCAAAATCTAAAAATCCCAAGAGATTCATAAACCTTGTAGAATCGTCAGACGTGCTTGGTGTATTATCTGGCTGTTGTTACTACTGCACAGAAATTATGCAATATGTTATATGTTTTTAATGTTTTTGAAAGCTGAAGTAGAGGACAATAGATGGACAAAGCTCAAGATATATAATTTTTTTTTTTAATTCTGTTCAAAAGGTTTTATCATTAGCTATTTCCTTGAAATTAGCACGATCGAATCTCTATATTGCAATGATGTAAATATAAGCTTTAGCAGTTTCATAATCAGGTATGCTGGGAACATAGTGCGGAATTATTGCCCCTCTGACTATACCGTTTTATTGAGATAAAGGCCTGCAAATTAGGTAAAACTGTTTTTCTTTGCCCGAATTTGCGAAATTTTATGATAATATCTACAATATCCAGAAAAGACAAAATCGACCTAATACAAATAAAAACATACATGTATTTAGTCAGACAATTTTCAGCTACCTCTATATTATCGCTTGCGCATTCATAACAAAATTTGGCCAAACCAGAAGAGAAGATATGCGCGGCCTTCCACCTCTGCAATATTAGTTGGCTATGTGCCGAAAACAATCTTCTCAGGAAACCGAAAAGCAGATCTCTTCTTTCCGGCTATCAAGCCGTCGTATATAGTATTTTGAAGTGAATATAAGCGGTCGACCGACCACCCTTTGTTTGATCTGCCATGGCATCACCCTCTAGTCAAGTAAACGTTTTTTTACAGTATTTACTACGTCAGGCACATCAGCATTCTTGTGTTACGCTGGAATTTTCATTTAGTATAGTACGCCAGAGCCGCCATGACAACACAGCCACTATTCAAAGTTGCACCCGGGCCATGGATGAGCAAACTCACTCTGCTTGTCAGCGTGGCTGTGTTAGGAAAACAATTTACTTCTAAATCAACCCTGCGAGGGATGTACAAATTGTACGATATACTCGTTCCGCTTCTCAAGCCGCAAGGGGCCTATTCGTAACAATCATCTCCAAGTCGAGCGCAGCTTGATTACAGAACTCCAAACTGCGAACAAAGAGTTGCGCTTCTATCACATTAGCAAGAACGCGAGGACACGTAGACTGCCCGCACCTTGTGCAATAGCGCGCAGCCACTTTCACCACCATAGATATTTTGTGCTCTCCGCTTTCGACAAATAGATTTCGTATTTATTGTTTATTCACACTGAGCACGGCTGGAGCCAATATATTTAGGTTTCACATACGGGAACTTCGCCGTTTCATTTAGCGGATGGTTTTTCAAAAGAAAACGCATTACAATAATGAAAGGGGATAGCTTTTCAGAAAAACACGTCCTATATTTTAGTAAGGTATGAATACCGTAAGAAGCCAACATTTGAAAGGCGCCTGGCAAAGTCAGCAGTTATACGCTCCCTCTGCCACTTGTACGGAACGCTCAGTTATCGTAGCAACAGTGGACGAAAGGCGCGTTCAAATCTGGCGAGCACCGAGGGATAAACATGTGGCATGACCCTGGAACGAAAACGAGTTGTTGAACTGCAGTCGTTCGCTGCTACTTTCATGTGGCTATTTTTACTCTAACGAATGTTTGCGCGTGAGATAGTCAGTGCGCCTTTCGCTGACGTGCGTGCTTGCGAGCGAGCAAAAACGGACTGGCTTTGTTGGAGTGCAGCCTCTGCCTGCAATGACACGGACAGATGCATGTGGACCAGCCTTGGCTTCGCTGCTAGTCGCCTTCCTAGTGGGAGGTGTCGCAGGAAGCCAACCATATTCATTCTGGCAGGTGAGGGCCTTTTTAGACAGTATGCACAAGTTTAGGCGCCAAAGGAATCGTTTTGTTTTTTTGGTAATTGTTGAAAGTCGTCTCGTGGTTCTTAAAAGCACAAGAACTAGTATAAAAGGCACAGATAGGCTGCCCTCATTATTCTGACTATCACTATAAAGTAAATGAAAACGTTTTTTTTTTTTACGGTGTTTGCTTCTGTGAGAGATAAGAATACTATAATTACGCCAGACTGAATCAATATATTTTATTTATGATCAATGCTGCGATCTTAAATTGTAGCAGATATGAACACAGGTCTCTTAAAATGAAGGACAATTGTTCAGAAGCATTCATAGACACAGGCTCACCAATTAGTATAATATAATAAGGTGATAGCAAAAAACTTATGTGCTCTTGAAATAACTTCTATGAACTCTTCATCACAAACTGTACGAAACATTTAGGCAATGGGGACTGTATGGCAGCGGTGCTCCTTTTAAAAAATGTCCGGCGCACCTGTAATTGAAAACTGTGCAGATGGAAAAATCGAGAGGACACAGCGGGTCCCGTCTAAGACTATGCGGACGGCCGATAAGGCCTCGCTTCTTCTCTCCACTGATTGAAAAACGGCCCAACTGATGCGCTCTAGCATTGGAAATCACAGTGAAACCAAAGGGTGGCTTTGATTGAGCGAACGTATGAAGAAAGAAAATCATTTGGCGGAGTTGACAGAAGTACAGCATAGGCACATGGTACAAGATAGGTTAATGAACGCCCATCATTTGTAGGCATTTATATTCGGTAGCTTGTTATTGCTACGTAACAACAACAAAAATAACGGTTCTTTTATTGTGTCTTTATGTACTGCTGAACCTCGCTGTAATTAAAACTGAATTTCTTTCGTGAAAATCAGTCACAAACCATGGTCAGATTGGACTACAAATTTGAAAATCCTCATTTGTTTCAAAATAAGCAAGTCAGCTAGCTTCTTTTCCTAACAGAAGCTCGTCCTGTCAGCATCTTTTCTGTGTACTGTCTTCTATGCAGTTTTATGTCTTCAGTATAATATCTTGCCAACTAGCCCTGCATCACGCACTCCTCGTAGTCAGCTGATTCAGTTTTTGTTTTTGGAAGTGAGCTCCAGCGTGCTACTCTCACTCTAGTTGGAGATAGAAAAGCAAGTCATTTGCTGGGGGCACCAATTAATCTGCCGACCGCATTAAATGCGATCATCCGTTTTAGTGCTGCTGATGTGGTTACAAGATAAGGGTGGCGTGCCGCTCTAGCTCAGACGAGAATGGAGCCTAAACATATGGCTTGTCCAAAAGAAGCCACCAAACAGTGATCCCCACCAAGCATTGGCTGTCTTCACGCTTTTGTCAATGGTAAAGTGCACTACAAATATAATCAGAATCTATTTCCGGTTCACTGAAGTGCAGTGGTGGCTCAGAGGAGATAGTATCGATTACCGCGAAAGATATTAGTGAAACAAAATAGCTAGCCCATATGAGAGTGCATAGATGAGTGCCGATGTGCTCACTGCACCGTCAAATAAAATTTTAGAGCCAGCTCCGCTTTTCTAAAATTTAGTTTCAGCGGGAACTCACTCCAAAATTGATTTGTTCTGGCGAAAACTTCGTTGTATTGCTTCCAATGGAGAGTTGAGCTTATGCAGTCTTCAAATACATCCTATGAATTCAACACAAACTTTGTACGCACCTTTTAGCCGACGGTGACGGTAAGGCCGCGGTGTGCCTTTACGAAAATTTCCGGCGCCCCTTTAATTGAAGAAGGCGTAGATGGAGAAACCGAGAGGATATAGTTGGCCCCGTCTACGCCTCTGATAATGCTTTGTTTCTTCTTTCCGCTGGTTGACAACGGTCCACGCGATTTGCTCTAGTAATGGACGTTGCAGTGACATCAAGGCATGGTAACATAATTGATCAAGAATAGGTCCGTAGTGAACTCCAAAATCGAACGAAACATGATCAGAGTAGTTTGTATATCGTGTGGCAAATGAGCGCTTAATATAGAGGCATTATCAGTTCCACAGCCGTTAGGACTTATATCGGAAAGCTAACCTGTATAGTTTTCCGAGCATTTTCGAGTATAAATTCGAACTTGCATTTCATGCCGTCATAGGAAACCGGCATTTGTTAAGTGAGCCTTCCGAAACCGTTTATTTAGCTTTTATATCGACCAATCGACGTGACTTCCGAAACGCATATTCTGCTCTATTCTGCGTTTGGAGGCATCAGAGTCATCTGGTGTTCACAGACAAGGACTCTGCTGGTATCCATCACCAGCAAAATGCGCTGCCAAATAGCGCAGCCAAGGATTGCTGAAAAGCGGTTTTGTAGAATTGCAGAAATTTATTTTACTTTCCTGCCTATAGCGGAGGCGGTGCAGTGGTAAGACGCCCGCCTACACGGCCGGAGTTACTGGGTTCAATCCCGACCACTGGCGGCTGCGTTTCTGTGGAGGCAAAACGAAGAGGCGTCCGTGTGGTGTGTGGTGTTGTTGCGACTAGCGGAAGAGGGAAAAAAAGTCCACGGGCCTGCTACTGGCTCTGCAGCTACGAGGGACAGGGAGAAAGGGTGGCTGCTCCTGGCCCTATGGGGCTGGGACTGGTAGGTCATCGCCGCTTATTTGCGGCGGGGGCTTGCCTGCCACCGAAATTGTATCTGTTGTAGGCCGTCATTGCCCTCGCCACCGCTTCTATTTTGGACGACGGCTGTTGCTACGTGCGTCTTTCTCTCCTTTTTCTGTCTTCTATAGTTTTCTTTCTGTCTGCATGAGGCAGCAGAGGAGATAAAAGATTCCATTATAAATTTCCTGAATGGTATATGCCGATATGTAAATACTGCAGTATCCCAGAAGACCTCCTTTCATATGGTCTGGACGTCTCGACGACAACACACACCAACACCCCCACAACATACTTAATAGGCTCGTCTACGCAGCTCTACCCTGGACGACCAACGAGTGCTCATCGGTCTCGCTCTAGAGGCTACTAGATTCCAAGGACTCCTGGCCGACTCCTAGATCTGGACCTTCGGCCCCTTGACTGCTTTTTTTTTTTAAATAAATGTTTGCCAAAATGGCTCAGCAGCAGAGCCAGTAATAGGCCCGTACATTTTCTTTTTCTTCTTCCTCTAGTCGCAGCAACAACAGAGCTGAAATTAGAAAGAAAAAAAGAAAGAGGGAGAGACAGGGAAAGACGCGCGTCGCAACGGACGTCATCCGCCACCGAAGCGATGGTGAGTTCAATAACGGCGTACGATAGATACAATCACTGGTAATAGGCTATCCCCACCGCAAGTGGCTGTGATCTACCGGTATGAATCCCGTAGGGCCAAGCGCAACCAGCCTACTTCAACCCCCGATGTCAGCGCACGTTAAATTAGCTATTCAGACCTACTAAACCTATATAAGGGGCTGAGGTTCCACTACCCCCCGCCACACAAACAACTAACCAAGGAAGAAGCCACGGGATGGAGGAGACTACAAACGGGCTCCTTCCCAAACCTACACATACTAAACAAGATTTTTCCAACACAATATAGCGCCAGCTGCCCATGGTGCGGATCAAAGCCAACACTATATCACATCACGTGGGAATGCGAGAGAAATCATGCATTTCACAAACAGAAAACACCATGTGCGGAGCAATGGGAGAGCCGGCTCACCAGCTGCGAGCTAGAGGCCCAGAGAGCACTCATAGCACACGCAAGCGAGGTGGCCCGACTCAGTGGAGCCTTGGACTAGGGGCCCAACCACGGCCAGGGAGGTGACGGACTTCCAGAAGAAGCCTCGACCTCCACCGCTAACAAACTTCCAAAAGACAAGTGAAGTTTTCAATCAATCAATCCCCAGGTGGTCTAAATTACTCTGCAGGCCTCCATCCCGGCTCCTCTTTCTCTCTATCTACTTTCACTCCCTCCTTCCTTCATTCTCTTACTGCGCGGCTCAGGTGTCCGCGGAACGAGTGTGACAGATACCCCGCCTTTCCTTTCTGGTGAGCCAATCATTATTATTATTATTCCTACTTTATTTCACATAACTCATCTGGCCTATTGTCGTCAAAGCGGTCGTCAGCATGAGGCAATAGATGCACGAGAGGAAAGATTTTGATGCTGAATAAAACCGCAAAACAGAAAAAGCACATAAAATTGGCTGTGATTTGACCAGTGGCCATCCCCAGTAGCCTTGCGGAAGCGAACGCGGTGGGGGCGGCACTTCTTAGTAACCGAGCCGCGGAGGAGTCGGCGGTAGCCCCAACACGATTCATCATCATCATCATCATCATCAAAACGTTTTATTTCTGCCGAAATGAGACTGCTTTTTGGCCCCGGCACGCAGGCCTAAGGGGGCCCTACTCAGGAGCCTCGCAAACTAAGGTCTGGTGAAGACACAATGTTGGTTCACGTCGTCAGCCGCGAGGCGGATGGCTTGTTGCTGTTGAGCGCGGTTCTTGCTCCGCAGCAAGGTCTCCCAGGCTTCTCTATCTATATTTTGCTCGGCGACCGGGCTGCCAGCAGATTCCCAAATTATGTGGTCTGGGGCGCCCCTCTCCCTGCATGTTATGCAACACTGATCTTTCTCCTCTTTAGAAATTGTCACGTATACCGAGAAGGGGCTTTATATGATTTCCCCCTTGCAATCTTCTCCACGCAATTGCCTCCTCGTTTCGGAGGGAACAGTCGGGCAGCGGATATACCGTCCTGCTCAGCTTATAACGTTCCGTAATCTCTTTGTATGAAATCAAGCTATCTTTCATGTCTATGCGAGAGGGCTGCTCTACGGGCGCCCGGTGATAGAGAGCTCGGGCAAGCTCCCAAGCCTCATTCTAAGGCACCCTGATCTAGCTTCAAACAGAAGGGCACTGTCTCCTGAGTTATCAAAGAAAGCTTCCTTCCTGATCTGCCTTTTCCACTTTCAGTATAAATCCACCCTCTGTTTCTTTTCCGTCGAAGTTATCCAATTTTTACCTTCTGTGTTTTTCACCGGTTGCTTAATGCTCTTCATTTCTTCGTTCTTGTGAACAGCATACTTACTGGTGAGTTTCCTAGTTCTTTTCCTCCATTGTGAGTCAACGCTTTTTAGGTATAGGTATTTAAATACTTTGGCTGCCAATCTGTTACTGTCCAATTTCCTCAGGCGTTCCTCATATAATATTTTACTTTGAGCTACCCGTACTTCGAAAGATGCCCAGCCCATATCTACCTGTACAGCCTCATTTGTGGTTTTGCTATGGGAACCTAGTGCTAATCGTCCGACAGCTCTCAGATTTATTTCTAATGCCGACTGTACCTCTGATTTTAGGCAGAAAACCGCATTTCTGAAAGTAAGCCCGGGCATCATAATTCCTTTCTAAATACACCTCAAAACCTCTTACCTGTTGTATCCTCCCAATTCACTATGCTTTATCATTACGGCATTTCTTCGCCCTTTGGCCTTAAGTGATTGTTCATGATTTCCAATGTAGGCCAATCCTTCGTTAGCCTATACCCCGAGATATTTATATTCTACTACACTGGGTATTTCATGCCCTTGTATTTTAAGACCCTGTTCGGTTGAGCCGTTGAAAATCATCAGACCCGACTTAACTGAGCTAAAACTGAAGCCTAGATCGTCCCCTTTGTCTCCGCACACTTAACTATACTCCGCGACAACATTTTTTGCCACCGCTAGCGAAGCTACGGGGGAGGAGCATCTGTAAATGTGTCCCTCCGCCATGTAGTTCGGAGGGTCGGCCTCCACGGAGCCTCTCACTGCAGTTTCAGTTTCGTTTCCGCGGCCAGAGAGAAGCGCTTTCCGCAGCTTACTTGTTGGAGTCCGATATCTTTTTTTAATAGGTTCACGCGCGCTTTTTAGCCACCATTAATGACGAGGAGCCAGACGAGAACGCACAGACATTGCTGTTTTCTTTTATACGTGCAATCAACAGTGCGCAGCAACTTTCAGTAAGGCATTATAACTCTTGGCTCGCACATTTTTCACTGACGAAGTAAAATAGATAGCTTACCTATTTTTTGGCACTAGAAGCCAACACTAACGTGCGGTAATGCGCGATATATTGTTACGTTTCCGTGAGAAATAAAAAGTAAATTGCGAAGAAGGGACAGCGCCTAAAATTATCTTTGCTAATGCTCGTAGAAACTGTATATCTGTTGTATGTTTGTCTAAGTAAGCATTCAATAAATGCTTGCACCAGCAGATCCCACCACATATTTTTATATAGCACAGAAAGCTACAGCAGGTAGGTTTTCTGCGTAAACACAGAACTGTAGTCGAATAAATTAACAAAAATATATGGATGCTCCACAGCACTGTCATCACACAACGTGACAATAGTTTTCAGCGGAAATAATAAGAAATTCCTCTGAATCAGCAATCTTGATGCACCATTCCAATTCTTCCACGCCACTCATTTCGCTGCTTTCGCTGGATGAGCTAGATTCCGAGTCCAGAGAAATTATAATGGCATCGAGCTGCGTGTCAATTACTCCATCACGTTCCCATGCTTGTTCTTTAAGGCGTACAACATGGGCACAGTCCCGTGACCAATTATCTCTAGTAACGCGGGAGACCCCTTCGATCACGAGTTTTTCTACTGCGGACAGACTGAACGTAGTGTTGTTGGCAGCGACGTAGCCTTTCACTTGACTCCACACCAGCTCTACTGGATTAAATTCACAACGATAAGGAGGCAGCCGGACTACGTCGTGGCCAGCACTCTTTGCCAGAGCATCAATGCGGTACCCAGAATATCGATGT
Source organism: Amblyomma maculatum (assembly GCF_055883805.1). NCBI lineage: Eukaryota > Metazoa > Arthropoda > Arachnida > Ixodida > Ixodidae > Amblyomma > Amblyomma maculatum. The sequence continues at coordinate 452,337,165 of NC_139344.1, read as the reverse complement.
TTGTGTTGGTTTACAACCTGCAACAGTTCCGCCTTTAGCTGGTCGCCCGAAAACGGAATGTTTTTTTTGTCAACAAGATTCAATGTCGCTTTTTGGAGTACGCGAAGTTGGTACTTTTTCCAGTTGCACACTATGGTACGGAGCGTTATCCATCACTATTACACTGTTTTGATCAATGTTCGGCGCTAATTGTTCCATGAACCACTTTTCGAATCTAACACCGCCCATTTCGGTGTGGTAATCGGCATTTCCTTTTGTAGCGCGAAAGATCAGGCACGCGTTTTCGACGAATCCATTCTCACTGCCGGCGTGAACCACGATCAATCTGCCGCCTTTGCCGCTTGGCGCACGAAGTCCAGTTGTTAGGCCTTGGCGAAAGGCATCTTCCCTTGACGCCACTGTGGTGTCTGTCCAAACTTTAACGTGGCCTGCATTAACCCAGGACTGATCAAGGTAGTAAACAGTCCTGCAAAAGGAAGTGAATTTATGTGGCACGCGGTTTTCTGCTTCCATTGCTAGTTGAAAGCTAAATACTACTACTACTACTACTACTACTACTACTACTACTACTACTACTACTACTACTACTACTACTACTACTACTACTACTAATAATAATAATAATAATAATAATAATAATAATAATAATAATAATAATAATAATAATAGACAACGAGCCCAAAGTGAGTTTGACGCAATCTTCGATTTAGGACGGACAGAGGTTTAAAAAAAAAGCATACATACTCATACATGCAGCCCCGAAGCGGCCCCGTCGCTATAAGTGATCGCACGGTACGTGAGACGATGCACCTGGACGGTTTTCATCGCGATCACATGACACGAGGAAGCCGGCAGCGCAAGGCACTCAACTTACGTATGACCGTATCACATCGTCTATTACGCGCCTGCCTCTCCAGGTTCATCCGAACCGCTTCCGACACTGCACTGCGCTTTTCCATTGTAATTGTCTTATAGCTCTGCAATTACAAAACAATACATGTTTCATCCTTGCCTTCTCACATAATGCATGCAGTTACATGTCCAAAAATACCTAACAAAAAGCGTACTTGCCTCTGCTTCTTTCTCTTTTGCGGATCGTCCGGAGGTACTTTCGTCGCCACACGACGATGTCGTCTCTTTCCAGATGGGAAGAGTTCCGCTTGCGCTTCCGGAACGCAAACCCGATATCGTTTAGTATCCTCTGCAACGTACGGACACTTATATTCGGCATATCCATATCCTTATCATTTACTACGTCCTCCCGTAGCTTTGCGGCAGTCGGCACTTCGTTGCGCATATAATACTGATGCACTTTACGCCTCAGAGCAGCGAGAGTGAAAGTTTCGTACCTTTCAAGCCGCGTCTTCCCGGTTTTTTTTTTTATTTTTAAACAAGCCCAGGTGACGACTTCAGCCTTCTTCGCTTTGGAGATTTAAGAGTGCCAGAGAGGGCCTCCGCTTTAATATCGGAGACGGCACGCTCACTCACACCGGTGAGCTCGCTGACTTTGCGGCGCACGGATGATGTAGAAAGCTAAGGCTGACTGCTCCTTACACCAGCGTACACGTTGCACACCATCTCTTTTGCCTGCTTGGACAACCATCGGTTTTTCAGTCTCACTTGCATCTTCTTTGGCGAAAGAAGAGGTATAGTTTCGGAAGAACCCGACGCGGCGCAAAGAGCAGACGCCATCCTCTTTCAGCGCGCTAGGTGTTTTGAAGACCCGCGACGGAACTCAAGCGAACCCAGAAAACCCGGAAAAGAAAACAAAACGCTTCGCAGTCACCTTCCAACGCTAGCGAATCGTAGTTATGTTAGAAGTGTGCCTAAAATGCATGTTTTATGATTTCTATTTTCTTCAAGGCAAAACACTAATTTTAACTTGCGAACTATATTCACCCGCGCAGGGAGACAATGCGTTTCGGCCCCGCAGCGTTCCCAGCGGTGCCATGAAAAGTGGACGCGGAGTTTAGAGTTTGCAATTCTTCCAGACTCTCAGCTAGCACCACAATATCGTCTGCATACATCAAACCGGGGAGGCGCTGCTCTACCGCCTTTCCACCTAATCTATATGACAGGTTAAAACCTAGGTTACTGTCTTGTATCCTCCGTTCAAGGTTTATCGTATAAAGCATGAACAGCGGCTGTGATCGAGGACAACCTTGTCTTAATCCTTTGCATACCTTGACAGCTTCCGTACTTCTTGTCCCTTCCCATGTAATTTCTACTTTGTCATAGCGGTATATTTCCTGTAGGAACTCTGTTATCTCATGACCGATACCTTCTTCTTTTAATATCTTCCGCAGGAGTTCCCTGCTTACGTTGTCGTACGCCCCGTTTATGTCCAGGAAGGCCAAATACAAAGGTCTATTTTCCACTCTAGATATTTCGATGCATTGGGTAAGAACGAACAGGCTATCATCTAGGCGCCTATCATTTCTAAAGCCGTTCTGAAGTTCTCCGAGTATCTTGTTACTTTCTACCCATGCTTGCACCTTTAATTTCACCTCCTGAATGGCCAACCTGTACATAACAGATGTTATGGTAATCGATCTGCAGGATGTTATGTTCATCCTTTCTCCTTTCCCTTTATAAATCAAATTCATTTTACTCTGCCGCCAGTTGTCTGGAATTTGCTTATTCGATGTGACTGTTTCCAAAGCTTTTAACAACGTTTCCTTACTTCTTGGACCGAGTTCATTATTCAGCTTGATCGGAACTTCATCTATTCCTGTAGGTGTGTCTTTAGGAATATTTTTTCTGCCTTTTTCTAGTTTAGATTGGTCAGTTCTAAGCTGCTTCTTATTCTGCTGTGTTGCGTTGTTTCCTGATTTGCGGAGATTACCCTATCGTCGCTCTTAAATGACTCGGCTATTACTGATGTAATGTAAATCACCGCGTTGTCTCCCTTTAAACAATTTCCCTCGTTATCTTGAATCCGGTCCTGCTTTCTTTGATTCTTTTTACCTAGCCAGCTTATATGGTTCCAGAACTTTCTTGGCTCCCCTCTAGAGGCATCGTGTAAGTCAGCCATCCAGCGATCGGTGGACTGCTTTATTTTACTTTGGACGAGGGCACACTACGCCGTCTAAAGTGTAGCTGAGTAACTGAAGCTTAGATTTTATTGCTGTGTAATTTTTTCCCCCTAGGTAGCTATTTTTGCACGCGCTCCGAGCACGCGGCAGCGTCGGAGTCGCATGCGAGAATGGCTGCATCCGCATCGACGAGGCGCGCTTCAATACATCGCAAATCTGATGGTTCCGCACTGTCTGCGACCGCTTTTATCAACGACACAAGCAGCAGTGGCTCAGAAGATGCTGCCTTAGCTTCACAATTCAGTTCCGACCCCAATAGAAGAAGTGGAGGTTTCTGAACGCTTGAAGCTAGAGCTCTTCCATTTTTCTGGATTTTTTATCGCTGTGAGCTATTTGTGATCTCGTCATCCTTCGGGATGGCGGGCGCACGACCCCTACGCCCACCCGCCACCATCGAATATGCTGCGGCGTACTCAACGGGTCATCTCAACGTCGCGGACGTGGAGCTTCCAGACTCGGCAGATGACTCCACAGTGACTGAGATGGATTCTGACAGCATCTACACGCCTGTACAGTCGCGCCGCCTGAAAAGGAAGCTGCGCCGAATATCAATAATGAGTGAGACACCAAAGAAGAATGCTGAAAAGCAAGCGATATTTTCCATGGCCTTCGTACTAACAACGACAACGGCGAATCTGAATGTTATAAACAGACAGCACCTGACCCAGTTTTTCGACCAGCTGGTTCCCGGTGAAGTTGACGAAGTCAGAATTAATCACTGGAAGAATGTCCTGACCGTGGATATGAAATCCCAGGCTACAGTGGACAAGCTGAAAGGAATTGGTGCGCTTGGCAACATGCCGGTCCGTTCCTTTCTTGCACATGGGAAAAAGACTACTGCCGGTGTAATCACCGACGTTGACCCCGAAATAAGTGAAAGCAATCTCTGAACGCTAATCAAATCTACGGCGCGCATTGTGAATGTTCATCGTTTCGGTCACTCAAAGTGCGTTAAATGAGTCTTTGAAACTGAATCCCTCCCATCCCACGTTAAAGTGGGCTATGTGAGACACCCAGTTCAGATGTATGTTTCAAGACCTGCTCAGTGCCACAAATGCCACAAGATTTGACATGTGAGTGTCGTTTGTCGAAACGAGGTATCCTGCTGTTGATGTCGCGGTACGCATCCTCATGACGCATGCCAGACAGAGACTATCAAGTGTGCGAACTGCTCGGGTTCCCATGAAGCGACGGCTAAGGACTGTTCTAAAATTAGGAACGAAAGATGTATACTAAAGAAAATGGTGCGAGACAAATCGACTCATCAGGAAGCGGCTGCGTCTATTCGTCGTAGCAAACACCGTTCCCGACGCCGACGCAAGGAATCGGAAGGTAAGCCTAGCCTGCATAATTCAACTTCAGAGTTAACGTCATCTCAGGTACCACAATAGATTGAGTCTAATCCCGTTAAGAATACTCTTGCTGTAATGTCACAGGCAATGTCATAGGCCAAGAATCAGACAGAAACTGTTGTATTACCTGCCGCCTCTGATGTTGAGTGGCCGGCTCTACCATCAAAGGCCATCGCCAGGCCTCATCCCAGTTTGGTTGCCACACATGCTGAAAATTCCGACAACCTCGACAGCCAGCAGGTGAAAGAAATGCTGAAACAGCTGGTTCGTTCAATGCGGGTGCTGCTCGCCAGCATCAGCACGCGAACAGCAAAGTTTGCTGTTCAGTTTTTGAACGCATTTGAGCCGCTCTTGGTGGCATTGCAATAATTCATAAAGGCGCACCAAACTAACGCCACCTCTGTGACAATGCACTTGCGCCGCAGTGTAGTGATGCAATGGATGGCCCGAGGCCTACGTGGTCGGCTGAGAGACTTCCGACAGCGGGTACAGAAGTACCGCTTTCCCGTGATTGTGATCTGTGAGCCCAACATGTCGGCTGCTTTCCGCCTTTCTGGATGTGTTCTGCTGTGGTCTCGAGAAGCAGACGAAGCAAGCAAAGTGCTGGTGTGTGTACGCCAAGACACTGCGCACGTCCGCCATGCTCTGCAGCCCCACAGCACGAACCACTACATTTGTTTGACATTAACCCTGAAAGGACGAGTATGTTCTGTAATTGGCGCCTATATTCCACCGAGAGATTGCTTGGACAAGTCATATCTATTTTCAACAATCCAGTGTTGTACAGCTGTGGGGGACATTAATGCTCACTACCCTCAGTGGTGTAGTGCCATAATGAGCAATCGAGGAAGAGACCTGGCAGACTTAATGCATGCGCAAGATCTCGTCAATATAAACAACGGCTCACCGACGTTTCTACGCGGAACAACCTACAGCAGCTGGTTGGATGTGGCGTTTGTTTCCAGAAGCCTCCATCCCTCTGTTTCTTGGTGTAGTGATGTGGAAACACATAGGAGTGATCGCATACCAAGGTACATATGCATCAAGTGGTTTGCACCTGCCACTTCGCCTCGTGTGCAATACACAGACCCGCCTTTAGGGCATCGGTGGAGATTTCCAGCGTGGACCTCCAGTCAACATCTGAAATAGAGGGCCTCATTACTTCCTCTCTAAGTGAGAACACTTGCTATGTTTGTGTGCCGATGTCAGTATCCAGCATCGACGTGGAATTCGAGCGGCTTCGCGCGATCCGTCGGCGAGCTGAAAGGAAGTACAGAAGAACGAAATCCGCGCAAGATCTCGCACTTTCTCGCAAAGCTAAACGACACGTTCTACGCCACCTGGAGAGGTTAGAACGACAACGTTGGAGGCAGTTCTGCTCATCACTGGATCCCCGTAACCCCTGTCGCGTATCTGGCATGTTGCAAGAAGCTTGCGCACACCTCCGCGAGAAAGGTACCCTTTTCGTGCCCTGGCCTTTTATCAACGCCGCAATGAAGTTCACGTAGCTGAAGATTTTTGTAAAATGGTAGTGGGCACAAACCAGGCACAGTTACCAATTCCAGAGGTTTTTGCGCCACCTTCGCCGAATGATCAATACGACGTTCCCTTTACAATAGCTGAATTAGACGCCGCTCTTGCTTCTGGTCGGCATTCATCTGCACCTGGTCCTGACGGGATTACTTATACAACCGTATCAAACCTAGGCAAGGATGGCAGAACTGCACTACTTAATTATTTCAATGATAAATGAGCTTCTAGTAATGTTCCTGAACACTGGAATATCGGCCGCCTGGTTGCTCTTTTGAAGCCTGGAAAGCCTCCTCTCGAACTTACCCTCATAACGGCCAGTTGCCCTAGCAAGCTGTGTTGGAAAAGTTATGGAGCGAATGGTGCTGACAAGATTTGAGTGATATCTAGAGAGTGATGATCCTTATCCGAATATGATGCCTGGATTTCGCCGCGGACGCTGTTCCATTGACAGCGTCATCGACCTTGTGGCAACAGTAGAACACGAAAAGCGTCACCGTCGACTAGTAGATGCCGTCTTTTTAGATATAAAGGGAGCTTACAACAACATCCTACATGACGCTATTCTTGATGCACTTGACGATGTGCGAGTTGGTGGCCGGCTGTATTTGTGGATTCTAAGCTATCTCAGTGGCCGCTCGGTTTACATGACCACGCCTGAAGGAGATACTACCCGCTTTCAGGTCGGTCATGGAGTTCCACAGGGAGGAGTCCTCAGCATAACTTTATTTAACGTTGCGCTAATTGGCCTGGTGAGTGAATGCCAACTAACATCCACATAAGTACATATGCTGACGACATCTGCATCTGGGCCTCTGGTTGGACGTGCCCACAACTACGTGCGAGATTGCAACGAGCTGTGTCATCGACATCGATGTACTTACGGCGTCAAGGTTTATACTTAGCGGCGGAAAAGTGTGCAGTGATTGCGTTTACGTGGAAATGTGTCAGCCGCTACCCGATTACCCTTCATGGAGTCATAATACCATACGTCTCCAGGCACAGATTCTTGGGAGTAATTATTGACCACCGACTATCTTGGTCGAAACATGTTACTATGGTGAAGAAAAGGTTAATTAATTTTTGCCATGTACCTCGTTAAATAGCTGGCGTCAAATGGGGTCCAACTGAGCGCTCCTTAATGCGGCTTTACGAGACTCTGTTTGTTGCCTGCATCCGGTACAGTCTTCCTGTACTCTCTAGTATGAGCGTTTCATGCTTTAGGACTTTAGAGAGCGTACAATCGCAGGCACTGAAAATATGCCTTGGACTGCCTGGATGCACCTCTAACAAAGGTACAATTGAAGAGGCACATGCTCGTCCAATATCCATATACTTGTCACAGGAACCACTTCGTGTATATTTACGAGCACTTACAAGACACATTTTCCCCCTTTGCAAGATTCTGGATGAGAGGCCGGACTGCAGTTTTACAAGTGCACTCCGCTGCCATCAGTCGCAAGTACTGACAGGATATGCCCTCCCATATCGTCCCGCCCAACCACCATGGACGATGGATAAGCCTTTGGTGCACCTTCGTGTTTCCGGAATACTAAAGAAATCAGTGGTGCCAATTAGTGGACTCAAACAACTTACTCTGGCGCACATCTGGTCAGAATATCCTAATTATATTCACGTATACACCGATGGATCTGTGTCAGCACAGGCATCCGCTGCAGCTGTGGTCATACCAACTCAGAAAACGACTCTGCATTTCCTTTTGGGACATACCTCTACATCAACCACTGCTGAACTTGTAGCCATTCGGGAATCTATTCCCTACATATGTGGGGAACCACCTAAAAAATGGTGTATATTCACGGACTCAAAAACTGCATTACAAATTTTTGAAAACTTCTTACGCCACACTGCCTATCAGTCCCTGGCACTAAACATTATGGAGCTCCTCACATCTGCCGAGCTGCACGGACACAGGATAATGTTTCAGTGGATCCCTGCCCACGGCGGGCTCCATGGGAATGAACAGGCCGATGTTGAAGCGAAAAGCGCACTCATCAATGGCCTCCAAACAGCTGTGCGTTTTTCAAGAGCTGACACGACGTGCCTTGTTACGAGTTGTATGAATAATGCTACAGCAGCTTACTGGGCCCAGCCAGACGCCCGACACATTCGCCTAAAAAGGCTCGATCAAACATTAAATTTTTTTGTTCCGCGTGATATTCTGCGTCATCAGGCATGCTTACTACATAGACTTCGTTTAAACGTGGCTTTCACGCTCAAGTACTGACATTTAATTGGACAGATGGACTCGCCGGAATGTTCAACTTGTGGCATCCCAGAGACTGTGGACCATATATTATTGGTGTGCCCAGCGTATGCGCGCGAAAGAAGTGTGCTAGCCGCTTCCTTGAGGCGTTTAGACAAGAGGTCTCTCTCGGAGGAACTGCTGCTGGGCGCTTGGCAGGACAAGGGGAAGGGCGGCCACGCTCTGTTGGTCTATTTGCATGCATCTAGGACCACTCAGGATGGTTTGCTTTTTTTGTGTGTGTTTTTCGTGTCACTCATCTCATTCCCAGGGTGTCATTATCTATTGAATACTATATCTTTCGCCCGCAAAACAGGGAGGGGCGTTCTGCCCAAGAAGGGAACCAGGCACCGTTTCGGCATGGCGCTCTGCAGCGGCCCTCGTTGATTGCCCATCATGCATCAAGAACACTATTCAATACTAAACTTTTATTTTTTCACAGGGAGTGGCAAATATAATGCTCTGCATTTTGTAGGTCTCGCAAAATTATTTACAGTTTTCTTGCTTCATTTACAAGTACATTTCGTCAAGTTCTGTCAATTTTTGTTCCTAAAATATTATATTTGGGAACTTGTACTGTGTTTTTAAACCCGAAACTTTGTATTCAAAACTATATGCGTAAAAAGCAAATCTATTTAGCTTTATTTGCGTGTGTTGTATAAAACTTTCGACATGATAGCTTTTACAGAAAAAAAAATCGACTGAAACCTACAGAAAACAGCCATTTTCCCGTGGTAGGGAAAGAGTTTTAATAATTAATTAATTAATCTCCAATGCAACCGCGCTGGCATGACAATAGACAAGAACTGCCCGGCGTGGCTGTCAGGATAATTGATAGCTATAGTAGGACAGGACAGGACACCGGTCGCCAGTTGCCGCATAAGCCATTAAAGGCTTCCGCCTTAATGCAACGTTTTTGTTCCTAATGCAGGATGTCTAAGAGTGCCTGTTAGTGCAGGCGCTCTCGGAATCTCATCTGTTAGTAATTATAGGTTAACGCAGCGCCACTACCGGTGCGCACACTCCTAGACACCCTTAGATTGTGTGGGAGCATTCCGGTCTGAAAGGAGATCGCCTCGTCTTGCTTGGCAATCTCAGTCAGAACTCAGCTACCTGTAGTGATAGAAGGGGCTGCCCGATTTGCCCCCAGCATTGGCCGGTTCAAGGCAGAGTAAAGCTCGTAGTCAGAATAACAAAAAAAAAAAACAAGTTTATACTGCAAGAGACGATACACAAGAATTCACACTAACACAAAATACGCAGGCAAGAGGTTCGAGGAAAGTCAATGCAAAGCGCGCTACAGAAGAGGCTTTCAATAAATGCGGAGGCTTTGCAACACTAAACAATATACGAGAGAGTCAGAACAAATACACACCAAATTGTTTACCCTGCACTGTCGCAGACCGACGTCTGGAGAGTCACGGTGTGGCTGTTGTGTAGACGAGCGTAGCTCCCTCGCAGATCAATGGGCTTGCAGAACAGTGGGTTGACCCCGGAAGCCAGGAAATAGCTCTTGGTAACTGGCAGCAAAACTGGCGTTAACACAGAATTGCTGGTTGAAGCGGCGCGACCTCATTTAATAGCGTCCGCCGCGTCTGTCTGTCATAACGTGCCAAAGCAGACGCGTAACAACTTCGTAAGGGACCTCGTCTCCTCCTTCCGAGACGCGCGTCTTCATTGGTTAAGCGCGGCAGAACTTTCTAACAAACAAAAAGGAGAATCCAAGCTTCGCTGTCATAGTGGATAGTCAAAACGTGGTCCAGAGTGATCAGATTAGGTTCCTCGGACTAATCATCCAGGCAGATGGCAGAAACGGGTCCCTAATAACGGCATTGTAGCTGCACAAGTAACGGCTCTCATCACAACGGTATTCCTCAAAAACAGGGGACTCAAAGAAAACAGTCTGCTAAGACTATTCCAGGCTTGTACCATCGTTAAGCTTAACCTCAGCGTTTGTCCAGCTCCTTTGTCCGTGTAAAACTAAGCAGCGCAGCATTTGTGAGAAGTTGTATAATCAGTAGGGTAGGATATGCAATACCGTATATAAGCCTGACCGCAAGGGAAATAGAACTAATAGACGTCGTAATAAGGAAGAGTGCTAAAAGCGCATTCAGCCTTTCCAGCGGTACCTCCACGACCAGAATTCGGCAGTGTTGGTACACACCACGCGGCAGGAATAAATGGAAACCACAAGAAAAGCAAGAATTGAGGGACTCGGAAAGGCAAATTATAGAATGGGTCAGGCACCAGCCTTACAGAGGAACGGACGCCAAGACTAACCTGTGCCAAAACTGTAGAACCAACCTGTACATCTTACCCATGCTAAGAAACATGAGCCCCATTGGAGATGAGCAAGCTTGACCAAAACTCAGTGGAGTACGCTGGCGCAGCCACCAGGATTAAATCGGGAGCTGCAGTCGCGGCAGTGGTGTATGGTACCGGAGCCCCTCTAATCACAGCATCGATAATAATAAATCATGCGGTTATCACCGAAGAGGTAACAATTGCGCTAGCTTGTGCCTGCACACAAGATAAAATGGTAATAAGAAACCGCAAAAAATAAATTTGGAACTTGACAAAAGGAAGAGTATCAGCCGCCACTACGAAAATTCTCTAATCCAGAGAGATCTCACGGAGGATCGCAATAAAGCGGACCCAGGCCACGAATCGGTATCTGGAAACGAAGCCGCTCATGCGCTCGCCCGAAGTACTACCACCGGACGAACGTTGAGCAGGTAGACAATCCAAAACCCGGGGAGAAATTAAACAACTACCACGAGATCTGTGAATACTACAAACTCATCCGAAAAACATTCTCCACTCCACATAAACAGCTAAACAACGAAGAGGCCAAACGCATTCGCAGACTATAAGCTGGCAATTACCGCAACCCAGTATGGCTGCACTATTGAAAAGTAGAGGACAGAAAACATGAAAACTTTAAACACTGCGTATAGAGAGGCACACTAGACGACATAATATGGTACCGTTTCGCCTGGCGCATTTGCCAGAATTCAAGACATGGAACTTGGGAGTCGCTTCTACAAAGAGAAAACCTTGAGACCCAAAAAGAAGTCATCCGCTTGGCGGCTGAGGCCGCGAAGAATCAGTGTAATTTTGCGAACTCTAGTTGCGGATTCCCAGCGGATTCGCGTCTGCATACCTGAGTATAGGAACAGGGCGCCTCCAATATTGGTAGCAATAAAGGTTTCATTGAAACAATAAATCTAGATGACCATACCTTCTCGGGCGCTGGTGTCACCTTCGCCGCTATGTGATGAGGAGAGAGTGACACCGAAGCGCGTAAAGCTAAGCCCTCTCCACGCAAGGAAAAGGATACGTTTCTCCAATGTTCTGGAATGTACTGTCACGTCACGCGCGCGCCTCCTTCGCCCGGCGCTTACTAGACGAAACTTTGCGCCGATTTCATGATAGAATATGAATGGCTTTGTGCCGGTTAAGAATTGTCACAGCAAAAAAGATCTGATAAGGATACCTATACACTTTTATGTGAAATTTGAGCGCCCCTTTTTAAGCATTTTCGCGACATGTTGAAGTTAAGAATTTGAGATGCTTAGCATGCATGTGAGTTTACAAATCATGCCCTCTTTCTTTTTGTCTCGCGCTGAATGAAATTACCCTCTCTAAATATTGGTTTTGGCTCTTGACTCTCGCTTGGTTGTTTCGGCAACAGCACCAACGGTGACGCGGTTTAACCGACCAACGAATGCATAAGAGCTGGGCTGTAAAAACAAAAGCGCGGTATATTTAGTAGCGGTTTTCGACCAGTTGATGCAGGAACTTGCAAGTCAGTGAGAAAAAAGTGAGTGGATTGTGTCAGGTTATGGGCTCTAACAAGGGATTAAAATAACAAGGAAATGTAGTTCCGTTTTAAGATATTAAAAGTGAATACAAAAAAGAAATCCTTTATGCAAATATTTTCACTGCATTAATAAAGACGAGTGTGCCCCTGATAACAGGACAACTGCGCTTTTCTTGACATATTCACAGTTTTTCCTGAGTTACGTTAATGGCCATCAGAAATGACCTTTGTAAGTAACGCAGTATTGTCGATTCGAAATTTCCAAGTGGGGCTATATAGGCAGTAACATCCTTTTAGTAATGAATTAAGAGATCAGGCATATAGGTAGGTTTAGATTAATAGGCACTACATTATTCAGAAGGTAGCGAATCATTATTTCCCCAGGAATGCACATATAAAGAAAGGTTGCCCGCCAGGGCCTCTGCTGTGCAAAAAGATGTCTGTAAACAGATACTGCTGCTTGCACTGCATAAAACGCAAGCTGAGTTCTCCCTATGCCAAATAATCGTATATATCCCGCTACGGTAGTAACTTTGTTTTGCGCAATGCGATATATCTGCAAGTGGCGCCAATGGATGTGAACACACGTATTAAACGTCTATTGTAGAATACAAGCCAACTCGCCCATAACACCATGCTTCTTTTACATCTGGCACCGTGCGGTATACGAACGAAACTACCAAACAAAGAAAAAAGCGCCTTTTTTGCCTTCGTAGATGTAGTTTACTGTAGGAAAAACTCGCCACAGAGGGTAATTAATTCCTTCATAATTCTGGGAATCCTAGAACTAAAGTTTATAAAACAGCATTTAGCCAATGTACGACTCAGCACCGTATATTTCAGGGTATTGCTCCATGATATGATATTTTTACGATGTAAGCATGATATATAGATGATAGAGAATGATATTTTTTACGATGTAAGCATAACTTTATATCCTGCATATGCAATGAAGAATGAATACCAAAAAAAATGAAAATGATTTTTCAAGAGCAATCCGCGTTACATTTTACGCCGATTACACATTCGTTGTGCAATGATGAAATCTGAATAGTTTTCTATTTTGTTGTGCGGGTTAACAATTTTGCGACACATGCGTTTCCACAAGTGACGACCTTGATTTAGGACACTCTGTAAATGAGGATCGTGGGAGGCTAATGCGAACGCAATTCTTGTTTCTTGAGTGGAGTGCAGAGGACGTGTGGGCAGAGCAACATTGCCACGACTGGGTTTCGAATCCGCGTCACCGCGAACAGATCAGGTTCTCGGGCTAATGTAACAGCCCCTTTACATAGCATTCGTTGACTGCATGAAAGCATTTGGCTCAGTCGCAATCACAGCAGCTATGCAGGTATTAGGAAATCAGGCTATAGAAGAGCCATACATGTGGAAGTACGGGAGGATGTCTATAGTGGTGGCACAGAAACCTAGCGCTGCATAAATAAAGCAATGAAATTCCAGTTAAGAAATGTATTAGACAAGGAGGCATGATCTACCCTATGGTATTTAGAGCTTTTTTTTAGAGAACGCTGTTAGGTGTCCCTAACTGTCATCAGCAAACTTATATCATCACCAAATGTTAAATAGGCTGATGACAATCCATTGTTAATAACTCACTGGAACGGTTGCAACGAATGATTTTTGAGTTAGACTGGAGAAGCAGAAAGGTAGGCGTAAATATCAAAACGCAGCAGAATAATATGCGGTTGAGCAGACTGGAAAAGGAACAGCGGTTTAAAATATGTAGCAAAGTGCTAGAAGTGGTAGTGGTAGCGGAGATCTGTACTTAGGACAGGTAGTAACCACAGAGCCGGACTACAAAAAAAGAAAGAATTAGAAAATAACATGGGATGGAGCACATCTGGAGGGAGGAGTCAACATTTATTAGGCCTGAAATCAATCGGTGGTGCATGCAGGCACCAGACGGGGTGGTTCCGTAGTTGCGGGACCTATATGTTACCAGCAGCTCCTGGCCCCTGTCCGTCAGTGCGAGTTGAACCGACAATGTGTGGCTGGATAACAAGGTCGCCCATAGCTCAAAGGGTTGGGGATGGGGTATATTGGCGGGAAAGGAAGGAGGGCGAGGTGTCTTGAGTTTTGTGCATTCTGCCAAAACATACGGTAGGGCGCCATTTTCTTTTTTTGCAAAAAGGACAGAGCAAGTGCAGGTCTCCGGGAAGAGCCATAGAGCTCGTTTGGGTCCCTGCTCACTGGCAGGTAGCAGGCAACACCATTGCAAGCTGCCATGACCGAGAAATGTTAATCCGGGGCGAGCACTAGCCGGAAGAGCTACCGCATCCGATTACCAGCTTTCGGGAGATTACCCTGATGTACCGAGAGGAAAAGTGCGGACTGCGGGAATTACACCAAAAACTCACCAGGCAACAACCGATGATCCTGCATCGAGCGCAGGCGGGATCGCTTGCGCATCCAGTGCTGATGACCCGCATGTACCCTGCGGAACACATTTGGAACGCCCTCGCACATTCTGGCTACCACCTTACTGGTGTCGCTCAAGAAACAAGTATATAGCGCTTGCCTCTTACCGGCGCTCACCTATACGGCTGGAACGTGGAGGCTACAGCAAAGGAGTCTTCTTAAGATGAGGACAACGCGGAGAGCCGTGGAACGAAAAATGGTTGGTGTAACGTTAAGGAATAGGAAGCGTGAAGAGTGGGTTAGAAGAATTACTCAAGTGAATAATATTCTAGTCGAAATCAATAAGAAATAGGCATGAACAGGACAAGTAGTACGAATAGAGGATATCCCATGGCCGCTAAGAGTAACCAACTGGATTCCAAGGGAAGGAAAGCATAGCCCGGGAGAGTAGAAAATTAGGAGGGTGGATGAGGTTACGAAGTCTGCAAGGTTTAAGTGAACGCAGTTCGTACAGAATCAGGTTAATTTGAGGAAATGGGAGAGGAATTCGCCCTGCAGTTGGTATGGTCTGGCTGATTTGACGATGATACTATCGCCGCAACATTTTTAGTGCGAATGAACGATTTCACGAGGTCATATCAGGGCTGAAGAATGTGCGTGGCTTGACCTTGAGTGAGACCTCCCCAAAGCGAGCAGCAACAGCTTATGATGTCAAGCACCAACAAAGGGGTGCATCGCCGGCCAAAAACAGGTTGCCGAAACGAAAGTGGAGAGGGGCGCGCAGCTGTCGTCTTTAATAGGCGTATTGACCGACGCTGAAAAAACTCCCCTTCGTTGCGCCTCGAAACAGTGGTCACTATCGAATCGCTCGTGTGGCACCGACAATGTCTCAGCCCCGACGTGATGGGACTGGCATCTTGCTGCGCGCCATGGTTGCCGGTATAGGCGCACTGAGCCATTGCTACGGCACGTCAGACCACACAAGGATGGCGAGTAAGCCGTGTCCTTCTACTGTCTCGGCCGAAGAAGCGCGCCATGCTCGGCGGGCGGAGTTCGAACGGCAGAGAAGACGCTGTGAACGTAAACACGTTGCCTAATGAGTGTATGTCCTAGAGCGTAACCAAATCGAAACTTAAAGCAAAAATTCACAAATACCGACCAACAGCTAAACGAAATTAAACGGCGCTTTCGCCTACCTAACTCGGTTTAATATTAGGTTAAATTCCGCTAGTTTTGTTTCTTTATAGCATGAAAAAACGTCCGAAGATTATACACTAAAACAGCTCATGCTTTAAATTATCAGACGTTATAATGCAAGGTAATATAACTCAGTAATGCATCCCCAGAACAAATGTATTGTGAAGAAGATGAGCCCTTTTTGCTGGACGCTGATGAAGAGGAAGCAGTCTGTGGAATTGTGATCGCGCAGATCATCGTGCTGGTTTGATCATCGTGCGCTTCCTTGCCGACCTCGACGCCCTCCTCGACGTATAGATTAAACCTTCTCTTACGCTTGGTGGAGGTGCTGAGTACAGTACGAAGGCACAGTAAGAATTCCGTGAGGCACACACAAGCGTAAAGATGCGGTAGCGAACGCGGCGGCTCTTTCTGGGCAGAACAGTGCATACTATCGTCTCAAACTGACCACGCGTAATGTAAAACTACAACACACTTTCGCGCCGTGCAGCTAACGTCGTCGTCATCACGAAATTCCACCTTCTCCTCTCGTGCATGTAACCTAGGTGAATGCGCCATACGCATTCGCCATCTGGACGTGCAGCCGAGCTCCGCTAGCATTCGCTTGGGCGAATTTACCAGGCGGTGTGGCAGAACTTGCAATGCTTTTGCGTTGTAGCACCTATATATATATATACATATTAACGGCAGCAGGAGATGTCTGCCTGGTGGCGAGCCTCATGCTACTCCTGATGATGGCTGAGGAATGATGGTGACAAAGTGTGGGAGGGGAGGGGGAAATGAATGAGAAAAAAAAACAAAATCGGTGTCACACACTTTCACACGCACATAATCACATACAGATGATGTTTGAAGGGTCTCGATTAACCCTGTATCCTTGAGAAAAGTTAATAAGGACTTTTGTAGCTCGCACAGCCGTCGCACGTAGGATGTTCAAGACGCAAGGTTGTGTCATTAGCTAAGCTTAAATTATTACGCAGTGTCCTGCGATGGGCTGTAAACCGTTGACAGAAGGTTACTAAATGTTCGAAAGTTTCACAAACATTACATGTAGAGCCCAGAGGGCTGCTCGCTATGTCTATTTTATCTAAGAAGTAGTTTGTGTAGAACACATTCAAGCGAACTCGGTTTAGACAGTTACGATGGCACATGCTTAAACTTTAAGGAATTCGAAAGACGCAAGTGGGATCTATTCAGTGTGGAGGTCGGTATTGATGGTGCGGGTCACACTACAGAGGGCGTTGTGATCGCCATTATTCAGTGGCTAAAGGTCTTGCTGCATCTCTTAGTGAGAATGGAATTGAAATTGTCCTTGAGGACTCTTCAGGTAGTACCTTTGTATCGGCGTCGGGGTAGTCATTGCCCGCGATGCCGCAGTGAGCAGGTAACCACTCTAGCACAATCATGTGACTCAGGTTATGGCCTCAGTGTGCAGCGTATTTATGTCAATGACGAGCTCTTCCTGAATTCTTGATGATTTAAGTAATTGTAGTGCAGCGCGACAATCGGTAAAGATAACCCATCCTGCGAGGGTTTGTTGTAGAATATACATAATAGCTTCTCTCAGAGCTGTTAACTTAGTAGCCACAGCTGAAGTGCAATGACTGAGTGTCGTCGAGATTGTGGTGGGCATTGATGGTAGCCACACGGCGATGGGTGTAGAAATAGCTTTAACAGAGGCATTAGTATAGATGTGGCAATGTTGACTATAGCGTGCACAGATGTGCTCAAGGTCAAAGTATTTAAGTGCGGGTCATGGGTTCCGGGCTTTTCTTTTGATGCCAGGTATAGCTGTCCACATTTGGCATGAAGAAAACCTCCATGTTGGGAAAGATGACGGCACTGCGCGTTGATATTGAGCAGGCAGTAGATGGGAGAGTGCTGTCGTACTTTCCTCTGAAAATGGGTGGGTAGGTTCGTGTGTGAAGCGCAGGTGGGCACGAAAAAGGTCCTACGGTATCAGCACGGTTACAGATAGACGTCTGATCTCCGCCAGGGTAACCACTGTGGAGGTGCACCAAGGCACACTCTCAAAGCTTTGGCCTGCATAGCTTCAAGTAGTTTTATACTTACCTTCGAGAGGCGTTGAAGAACAGGGAGGCTATAACGCAGATGGCATTCATAAATTGCTGCATAATGTCGTATTAAGGAATCTGTAGAGCAGCCTTTTCTGGTTGTTCAGAACATACAGAATATAGATACGTATGAGGAGAATTTGATCTTAGGTTGTTTTATGTACGGTGACCATGAAAGAGACTTATTAAAGCTCACACCAAGACATTTTTGGTGCTTGCATGCGGTAAAGGAATGCTGGCAACTTTCAGTATGTAACGGGATAGATCACGTCGTGAAAATTAAATTGCTGCTCACGTTTCTGGAGATATAACAAGACCTGGTTTGTTTAAGAATAATGCAATGCCGCCTGTTGCTTTTTGTAATCGAGCATGCACAATACGCCTGTTTTTTTCCGGAGCACCATATGCAGATGTCATCTACGTAGAGGGGGATTTCAAGAGTAGGTGGCAAGGAACTGTCCAAACCAAGAAGAGAGATATTGAAGAGGGTTGGACTTAAAATCTCTCCCTGAAAAACGCCACTAGGCACACGATGTAGGGATGTGCCACATTGATCCGTTGATAGGTAAATTGTTCTATCACGAATATAATCAAAGAGCCAGTCATACATTCGTCCAGTTATACCAATCGAGCGCTAGGCTGAATGAATCGCCACATGTGTGACATTATCAAATGCTCCTTTAACGTCAAGGAAAAGAGCAATGTCTAGAGACTGCTAAGCTTTGCTGCCCCTGACACAGTTGGCAAGAGCCATTACGAGGCGTTGCTACTCGTTTTGATGCCGTGTCCTTTACCCGAGCTATGCACGACTTTGGTGCTTTATACGACGGACAATAGGCGCACAGGGTTCTGCATCAGGGGGAGGAAAGTTTCACAGCTACGCATCCGCCCCTTTCCTCCAACCTAGGCCCCTAAGGGCAAATTACAGCGCGTAGTTGAGCATTGGGTATGAAATATTTATATGGACGTGGAGGAATGGAAACGTGCACTAAATATTGTGCGCTACAAAAAAAAAAAAAAGAACAATCTAGTTTGTCACTGATGCACAATTGAAAAGGACGCGACGGCTCTTTTCTCACTATAAGGGTCCTTGAATTGGCGGCTTTCCGGAGTTAAAGGCGGCAATTGGGCAGTTATTGGAAAGCAACATCTGGGGTCCTCGACCTCCAGTACTGTATAAAAAACCTGCCTCGCCATGACCGTGCACGTTTGAAATTGACGGCACAAGTCCGACAGAGTAGAGGTATAGGGCAGATTTGGCAACCTTTTGAGATGATTACGGAGTGCGGTCGCCGCCCGCACGCGCGCCCATGTGACGAACACAAGTTTCACACGCCCCTGGAGACGCTGGAACTTCGTAGATTGTGTAAGCAACCTCTTTGCTCGACCTCGCGTTATTACTGGCACTCCATCCGGCGTACGGGTTAGCGGTTGGTGTTGACGTCAGCAAGCACTACGCGCAGGTCGTAAACCCTCGCTCCAAAATGTTGCGCTGAAACAAATGAATAATAACGCCTTTAGGTCAAACTACTAATGTAGAAATGCAGTGCGGCCACTTTTTAGGCTGAAATGGATAAAATTTTCGTCTTCTGATTCTTGATTAATGTTGCTTGTTCAGCTTTGTGCGTAGGCACAGTTTTCACTTGACACCACTGATCATCTAAATATTTAAGAGGGTTAGCTGTCACTGCTTACATCTACCGGTTTTTTGTCAGTTTCGCCGTCGCTATCCAATTCAAGATAGCGGTACGTGATCATAGCTACAGCATTGCAAATAATTTCCTCGCTACCATGTAACCACTCATAAAATTAGGTTCACCAACTGGTCAACCAAGTGTGGCGTCATAATTCGCAATGTTACGTGTACCCTCTGCACATATGGCGTAGATAATTGCTTTTCAAATTGAATGCTAACATGTGTGAGGGATTCCCACAGAGAACCTTTATTCCTCAAAATCGTGATGGCGTGCGACCCTCGGAGGGCTATGGCGGGCGAACCAGTGGACGTAAACAGGTGCTGATGGTAACAAACGAAGTGATGTTTCTTGATGTATACTTTGCTACCAGAACTGAAGATAGGGGCTTAAGTTGTGTGAAACGTAAGCTAACGCTCTTAATCGTAAGCCTGCAGCGGTCGAGGTCTCTTTTTTTGGCTCATTCAACATATCGCTTACTTGGGTGTAACTGCAACGCATGTTTTTTTTTTCCTTTTGTACAGCATCGTGGAGCCACCTCTATTCCTTTCCAAGAGCAGTGGTGGTTTTGCGTCTAGCGAAGTATCTTCGCAAGGATTAGGTCTCTCTTTCTGGATGAAAACTTTCATTATGTCGTTAATAACCTATTTTCGGCAAAGTACGGGCTCTGAGGAGGGGTGTAAATCTCGTTGAAAGCAAGCTTATGTCCGCGAAACAAGAGTGATCCAGTTTCTTGATTGAGGTGCAGCTGTACATGCGGAATAGCAAGTGGGTATACCTGACTGACGCCGCCATCTGACGCTCAAGCCTGTAAGAAATATCAACTGCAGGGGAGCTGGAAGAGGAGAGGTGCGCATGTGCAGAGTGCACCCACGTAAAAAACATTGCAATTGGACTCCCCATGTATCTTCAGCGTCCGTATAAGTGAAAAACATGCGTATTGAAAAACAGGAAAACCTTGGCACAGGCCGACAGGAGCACATTAGTCACTGAACGAGACAACCGCACCATTTCTCACGCTCTTTGAAATCACGAGCTCTAGCCCCCCCACCCCCCAGCAGATGAAGTTATGTGATGTTAGGAAGTTAGTGAGAGACCGAAAAGCGTGGCATGACATGGTCTATACGGTCACGAAGAGTCGGACACGACGAAACTGAACTGACCCCCCCCCCCCCCCGCACACACACAGCCTAGATTCGTAAAATAAATATTTCAGTCTTGCTGTCTTTAAAATTGTACAAAAAGAATATCCATGAAGGCCTGTATTTGCGGAATTAAGCAAGATTAAATTCACTCACTAAACATCGAGCCTTATTTACTCCATTTCACACATTCTTGATTCAGGTTAAAAATAAAGAAGAAAAAGATGCTGTAAGGGGGATTTTTCTTGCTGGACATCCGTGCTGCGAAGATTGTTTAAGCGGAAATCAGGAATAGTAGAGTAGCTCACGTCTTGTCGGCGAATCTGGTTATGCAAAGTAAAACTTCCCCTTCATGGATATCCTCTACATTCGGCGATCAAGTCAACAAACGCTGCTTCCCTGCATTTCAAGTGGTAACACAGCGTCCTCTTCCCCCCGTTCTGTCCATTCAAAACACATAAAAACCCAGCAAAACAAACCTCATGAAACAGGCTTTTGGGGAACACCAAAACTTACTTCTCAATACGTCTTTATCGTCAAACTATCCATATACCTATGGAACAATCATAATATAATTGAATAGAATACATTTCTTTCATGTATTATGTGTACATGTATGGGGATATTGTAGAAAAAGCTGCAATCCCGAGGCTTGACTAGGCTCCCACCCTTTATACAAGAGCACAGCATCGCCTCCAAATTCACGAGATATCAATGAAGCAAATATTAATTAAATGACTGAACCAAAATCAATAAAAAAAATAAAATGAATAATAAACAGACAATAGCAAACTGCTCACGAAGAATTAAGAAAGTAAAAACAAATAAATGACTTAAAAGGGAATTATTCATGTTAGAGCATGTCAATAACTTGATAAAAACAATCGGTTATGGGACCGTAAGGTCAGGTTCTCTATGTTTATTCCCTCTTTCTTGAAACAATTCAACATATTCGGAAGCGCTACACGCAACGTTTCATTGCCGTAAATGGTCCATAAACGAAGCAGAGACCAAAGTATGCGATACCGCGTTGCATAATATTCGCTATAACAATCGCTTGCTTTTATTCTACATTTCATATCTTTGAGAAATAACCTATGAAGCGAAACACCGTTGTGAGGTTGCCCCAGTGCTAAGCACCCATGTCGGCAGCCTGTTATTTCGTAACCGATAACTGCCGCGTCTTTATATAGGATTAGTCTTTGAGACGTTTATGGATGCTACCCTACAGGAGTATATCAGCTTCGAAATCGTCCAGCTGGGTATGGCATGGATAAATCCCAATGAGGACCGTCATTATAGTTCATTTGATGCCATTTCGTTACTCAGGAGATTAAGTAGTGAATGAGTGAGATATCCCTCATGTTTTGTAGTGGCACTATTTCACAAAGCTGTATTCGTGCTCCTGAGTGCATTTCTATCAATGACCTGGAGGTGTGTCAACCTTTACGCGCAAACAATAAAAACAAACAACCTTTTCAACATTTTTCAGGTAGTAGAAGCCCTGAACTATACTGCTGGAATCAACGCCTCCATGGAAGATCCATCTCTGGTTTGTATGACTGGCAACCGAACGGACTACAACCTGACGGCAAAAACGGCGACGTACTTGGCCCACTTAAAAGCACTGAACGGAACTGAAGAGTAAGATTGGGAAATAATTATATGCTAATTTCTACCCTGCACTAAATCAGGACTAGTGGCTGCATCAATTTGCAGCAGTAATCATACCAGGAACATTTTTCGGTAGCCATGGCGCTATTTATACCGTCCCATTGAGTAACGAATATGTTAGTGCGTACAATGTCCAGTAAAGATGTGAACATTACAGTCAATTGTCCTTCGTGAAAAATGGGCACCGATAAGTTGAAGTAATTTGGGGTTGTCCTATAACTTTCTCATGTGACAGCGCGGAAAATATGTGAATATTCTCATGTGATAATCTCCTTTCAATCCGCCTTTTGCGGGAGGATGTGGCGCCATCATGCGGGAGCGGGCGAGAAACACATTGGACGGCAGTGTAGCAGACGACGCGAAAGCTCACCATACGAAAAGGCCACGCCAACGCAGGTAGAAAGCGAAAGCTTCCCCCCCTTTTTTGGCTTCGGGGCCGAAAATAATGACAGTGATTGAAGTATAACATGTTCACGCAGTATGGTGGAATGTACAGCGTTTTCACAATCCACTCATACCGCACGTACGCATATACTATCTTCGTATTGTAAGAGCATGTAGCGCGGACCGTGTTCGACGTGACAGAATGAGACGCTCTCAGCGTGCAGGTTTTCGGCAGGCAGGAGAGCGCGGGGGCAGAGAGAGAGAGGGGGATCTCAAAGGGCAAAGCAGCCAAGGGCTTTTTGATGCTGCAGAGCTAGGTGGAATCGTCTCCTGTGACTTCGAGCGGCGCATATGCGCGGGGTGTCTTAAGTTACCGAGCACAATGCGGTCACCGCGGAACCGGCATGGTGCGATGGGCGTCGCTTCCTCCTCGCGTCATCTACAATCGTGCAGCTATAGGATTTCATCTACGAAGCTCGGCAGAGAGGCACTTATACACACCCCCTGAAAAGGGCATTGTCCCGGTCGGAATGCACACCTGCAGGAAACGCGCGGGATTTTTCTGACAACGGATGATTCAGCGCTGTAGCCGGATTCTGCCCTCAGGAGTCAGATTCAGAACGGATGGGGTCGCAGTGGTGAAAAGGTTCTCAGTGCCCTGCGAATGATCATTCTGTTGTGAAAGGATCCACAACCTTTCTGCCTCCGCCGCGATTTCTGCGGAATCAACGACTTGGTGACACATGTGCATCTCCTATATATCGGATGCGCATCTCCGTCAGGAACCAACATTGCTCTACGTCCAGAGCGATCCACTCTGCAAGTGAGCGAGCATGAACCCTCCAGGAGACTCATTTGTGCCGGGCGGTTTCCTTGCCATTGCAAACGGTTGGACGAAGTTGACGATAGCTTCCTAACGAAGTGCATCTGATTGCGTACGCACAAGGAGCAAAATCCGAATGCTTCGGCTTGCACGAAGGCGACCCTTTAAGGTAAAAAAAATTCTGTGCGTCGTGCAAGAGTGTCAAGTGCATTATATGCTCCGAGCGGCAAAAACACAGATACTACAGGTATATGTATGCATCTAAAGGAAATATGCATGATGAAAAGTACCTACTGGAGTTTGCGCCCAGCCTGTAACGCACCAGTGATAGCTGCAATGCGGATTTCTTCGGTGCGTTATTGCTTTAGTTGCGCCGGGGCCTGAACGCGATGTATTTTGTCGTTTCTTTATGTGCGAAAGGGCTAGGTAGCTTAGATATAACAGGTGGCTGTGTGCGCTAGGCCGTAATATTTAGCATGTTTTATCGTGACTGCCACCTAACAAGAAAAAAAATACGGCGGTTTAATGCACTGCCGTTCGCGAGCCTCATGACCAGCTCAACCAATCAGCTCGTGAACGGCGGTGCATCAATACAAACGGCCAATTTTTTTTTCTTTTTAGTCAGGCGGCAATCTTGATAAAACATGCTAAATATTACGTTGTGGCGCACACTGCCACCTGTGATATCTGCGCTACCCGGCCCCTTCGCACATGAAGAAAAGAAACGACAACATACATCGCCATCAGACGCGCCGAACAAATGCTCATTGCGGCTATCACTGGTGGGTTACAGGCTTGGTGCAAGCTCCGGTAGATACTTTTCATCATGCACATTTCCTTTAGATGCATACATACCTGTAACGAAGTGTTTTTCCGCACAGTCGAGCGTACGCAGTCGATTGCTAAGGTCAGCCGTTCACATCTTGAAGCTTTGTGGCCCTAATTCAAGCTTCACGTCGTTGTTGGTCGCGGCTTGCCGAAAGAAACCTGAAAAACCGCGTCTTGCATCTCGGCAGATGTGGTTGGCGAGTACGCGGCAGATCTGGTTGGCATCGCTTTGCAAGCCTGTGACGGTCACCGTGCCGCCCGGCGCCACCAGCCCTCGTGCACTGACGGCGCCGAGAAACGCCGCCGACACCGCCCAATGTGTTTCCATCGGTCGCCGCTACGACTTCGCGCATGCGCAGAAAACTCGCGCAAAAGGCGGATTACGTAGATATTTCACTCCTAGCTGAACTGGGGTTCTCGTTCTTTGTACAGACAACACATAGAAACAAAAAAGAAGGGCCTGCAGGCCAAAATCAAAACGTCGCTACAATCTACATATGATGCCGTGACTGAGCAACAAATAGGATTTCACGAAACTGCAATGATAATACATAAATACAAAGCAGTTAATAAACTTCATTATTTTTAGCTACTATATTACATCACAGAGAAAAGTTGACAAAATTTCTCGAAATACCCAAGGAAACTTAATATGCGGGTCTTGCAGAAACTGTCTTGACGTTTTATTTCTTTCTTTTCCGTCCGAATTCTGTCATCCACCAAGCTGCAGAACTAAAATCAGCAATCATATAACGCATCGTCATGCACGCCACCTTGCTAAAGCGTTCGCCCGACTGAGGGCTCGAAGTAACATGCTTTAGCGTTAGCGTTTGTTTTTTAATATCGCGCCACCTGGCTAAACGATATGTCTTAAAAGAAACCGAGGCAAAAAACACGCAGGGAAATTCTTTTAATAAAATACCTGAATGTCAACACTATATTTACACACCATTTGTTAAACGTCCGATGGCGATACCATCATGAAATCTGTTGCTCTGTGCTAAATATATCCTGCGTCATCGAGAATCAGGTTACCTTTGCGGGGCGGTGCGTTCCACGATGAGCCAACGACAGGGCATCTCGGCACCGCACGCTCGTTGTATTATTGGTCACGGTTCGTTGCCGACGTCACCCATTACGTCAACACGTGCCATGAGTGCCAGTGACGCAAGACACACCCGATGAAATCTGCTGAACTAGTAAACCCGATGCCATTCTTACTAAGCCTTTTCAACAAATAAGAATTGACCTCCTAGGGCCCCAACTTCACTCACTACATGACTCGCTACGCCGAAGCAAAAGCCCTGCCCAACGGTTCTGCAGGCAAAGTCGCCACGTGTTTTGACCAACCAATCATCCGACACTGCGCCAGAGAAGTGCTTATCACGGACATATGTTATGGTGAGGCTACAAAACAATATATAAAATTATATGCCGCTGCCCATGCCACAAGGTATATCGGGCTTACTTATCACGGACATATATTATGGTGAGGCTACCCCCTTCCAAAAAAAAACATAAAATAATGCGTCTCTGCCCGTGCCACTAGGTATAACGGGCTTACTTATCACGGACAAGGGAACAGTTTTTACGGTGGAGCTCACGCAGGCCATCTTGATCTATAGTCAAACGTGCCACCGAAGGACAACTTCCTACTATCCGCAGAAGAATAGACTTATAGAGCGCCTCAACAAAACGATGGCCGATCTGATCGCCATTTACGTCGACGCCGCACTCAAGACCTGAGACGCGTTCCTGCCACACATGTTCATCGCCTGTAATACGGCCATCCAGGAGACAGCCAGAGCAACCCCGTTCATGTACGGCAGGGAGCTCACGACGACGCTCGACGCGGTTCTGTTGCGCGCTCCAGAAGACTGCCCCGATGTCGCCGCCTGTCTGCAGCGCGCAAAGGAAGCCCAATAACTCTCCCAGGGACGCATCATAGACCAGCAACGCACTGACGCCCGGCTATACAACTTGCGACGATGCGGCACAGAGTACAGGCCGCGAGAGGAAGTGTGGGTTTGGACGCTGATACGCCTCCGCGGACTGAGTGAAAAGGTCTTTCGGCGGTATTTCGGCCCATACAAATCCTTCGACGCACTTGACAGCTTAATTATGGAGTCATCGCGGCGGAACCATGACATCCAAGCGGCGCAGGCCACGCCTATAAATTCTCCATGTTCTGAGCTAAAGCCTGAAGCATTACTACGCGCCCTAGAGGCCCTAGATAATTTAATTTATCGTATTGTTTTCCCTTTATATGCCTATTTTGTAAGCATTGAGGCATTTTATTTTTAGGGGGACTAATGCTGCCAAATATTCAAATATTTATTCGTTATTTTTCTGCAGCCGTTGGTGCGCCGCCTTATGACTGATTCTAGCGCATAGATTGTTTCTGTATTATTTATCTGTTGATGATCTTCTCGAGACGACGCTTTATCATTTTCTTTGTCGCGCAAGTTGCGTTGAAATATATCTCCAAGATTGTAGCCACTCACGTGTGTTTCCGCGATATTGCAGGATACGGTAATCCCCGTTTGCGGCTTTATCTAGATGTTTCTTCGCATTTATATTGAGCGGTGACGTATGCGAAATGTATCCTTAGTTGCTTAGTTCTTTTGCCGGTGGAAGTCAGCGCAATAAATAGTTGTATTCAAGTGCAACGCCAGTGTCTGGATTTGCAACTACTGGTCTTGTCACCTCCACGTGGCAATACACTCAGCCACAATACACACTCTAGCGTAGAGGCGGATCAATACAGCATGGTGTGGTGCAGCCAGGAAAAATTAATATAGAACAGATAAAATGGCCCACGATAGAAGGGTTGTAGGAAATGCTCCCCAGCTCAGATTCGGACGCTCAACTCGAGTTGAACTCCAGTTGAGCTCCAGTTGAGCTCTCGCGGTGGCGAGATGTGACGTTCCCTTCAAATAGTGAAATTTCCTCAAATATAAAAAGAAAGAATTGTATTCGTCATCACCACCTTTGTTTTGTTTTCACCCTTTTGCCTCGCAGTATGAGAAAATAACATAAGTTTTTCGCAACGCTGTTGTTGCT
This sequence comes from Amblyomma maculatum, assembly GCF_055883805.1. Taxonomy (NCBI): domain Eukaryota; kingdom Metazoa; phylum Arthropoda; class Arachnida; order Ixodida; family Ixodidae; genus Amblyomma; species Amblyomma maculatum. The sequence continues at coordinate 452,309,840 of NC_139344.1, read as the reverse complement.
GCCGCAATAACTGCAACCTATTGCATGAGAACATTGTTAATACTTTTATGCCAGGTGGTATGGAACACCACTTTTGTTTCCTCAGCAGCCAAATTCATTCCTTCACCGTATGTTGTCTCAGTGGTGTGCCCTAATTGCTGTGAACTTCTGCTCTCTCGAGCCTTTGTTGTGTATGCATGAATTTTAGTGTGATGAAGCCCGTTCCATGCTGCCTGGTCAGATGTTAATTGCGTATGTAAAGTTTTGTGTGATTTTTGTTTAGTTTGTTTTCGTCAAATTTAATGTTTCTATGCCCGGCAAAAAAAAAAAATACATTGCCCACGATTACGTCACTTCCTAATGCTGAAATTTGAGCGCAGCACATCAGCTGTTTCCCCTTTTCGATAGACTGAGGCAAAGATTTCGAAAAAGACACGTATGTACAATTACAGACAACTTTTTTAATTTTTCACAAGCTTTCCGTCAAGAAACACTCCACTAATAATTCTTGGCTGTCATGAAATATTCTTTGGGGTCGGAGAAATAAAGTGCAATTGAGTTATCGTGAGGTTTCGGAAAGCAACGCGTGGGCCCCTAAGAACGTTGCGCGCCGAACAGATAGCAGCGACTGACTGATGGCGCTGACGCCGCTAGCAAGTGAAGCGAGTGAGAACGGAATGCATGCAACGTTATCCGCGGATAGCGAGCTGGCGTTTCGGCAACTGAAGGGCACCCTCACCGCCACGCAAGAAGAGGGGGGACCCTCTCATCCGCTTTCTGCATAGCAACGACGGTGTTCTATGCAATCACGTTGTCTTGACCCGCTAGGGTGACAGCGGCATCAGTCAGTCGCTGCTAGTGCTGCCTCCGGCAAACCCCCTTCCTTTCCTCGTGTTCTCCGGTTGCTACACGCGCTCCTGCCCCAATAGTTCGCCGCCGAGTGTACCCCCCCCCCCCCCTCACCTCTTCCTGCGAAGCTCCGGTTGCCGTAGCGCCGGCTCGAACTTAGGAGATGAAACGGGGGCGGATCTGGTTGCGAGGCCGACGACGCCGATGCCGACGCGAACCCCGGGAACGGGCGCCACCGAGCTGAGCTCTAAAAAACGACAATTCTTGTGAGCCTTTTTTCGGCGTATACGCCTATTAGCTAACTTGTGTCCATGCGGCAGAGAGGTCGGATCAGTTGGAGCCAGTTGACCGTCTTTTGTACTTTGCGTTTTTTTTTTTTTGTTTCAAAACCTCAGCACGCAAGTGACAGGCACAGCAGCGCGCTGGCGTCTGTCGGAGAGAATGGCCTCCCAAACTCACATTGCTTCAACCGATTTGACTGGCACTTCAAGGACAAGAATTCGAATGGCAATTAAACCAGTCCTTTCCTGAGGCTGTTTCTTTTATTCGCTTTTGTCGTGGAGTGCACGCTCGGGGCGCACGGCAAGCATGCACGGAAAACGAAAAGTGAAACTGTAAGGACTACTGCTTTCAAGCAATTAAATGTGCATATACGGGCCTACCCCTAAATATAGTTTGCTTACACTATCGAAAGGGAAACTCTTATACTCGTCCTATGAGATAATTGGCAAGAATGTCTCTGCCTTAAAGCAATAAACGATTTGGGGAGCACGGCCACGGGGCCTAACTTCTACTTCATCTTTTTTACAGGCAATACGTTACGTACGATTACTCAAGAGCTGATCCCGATGTTCCCAACAAGGCTACCCTCGTGGTAGGAAAAGGTAGGCGGAAGTTCGCAATTATTTTTTTCCGCGTGCTGCCTTCGCTCAAATCCCTTCAAAGCATGCGCCTTTCTAACATGTGCTGAAACATCAGGTGATGAGCCTGAAAACACTTATTTCTTATCGGACCCTCAATTCAAAGAAAAATATATTTTTGATCTTATTTTCAAAGCTGCTTTTTTCGCGCAGTCAAACAAATGTTTCACAATGAAGAAAATTATTGCGGCTAGTGCTGGCAACTATTCAAGCATATAGTGTAAACTAAATTAAGCTGTATGATGATATACAAACATTTCTGGAACTATGGATGTCATTGCTCTTAGCGTTCATGGAAAGATTCATTAGAAATACCACTCAAAGTAAACGTGCAAAAAATACATATATATATATATATATATATATATATATATATATATATATATATATATATATATATATATATATATATATATATATGGAGTTATTTGTGGGTTTCGCAATTATAAGTTGTATAGACAGCTAGCTTCGTTATCATATATGTTCTATGCACCTATATCACAGTAGCCGCTATACTGTGGTGCATGTAGGATGGTCAAACACTACGGGCCTAACTTGTCTCCTTATCTGTACTTGTACTGTTGAAGCTGTGAACTGCACCACAAAATTGCGTCCATGACGTCACCTGAATACCTCGTATACATACAGTACGCCAGGTTGACGTTAAGGTCTTTGTAGACTCAAATTTGTCTTAACTAGCGTCGAAAATATTATGCGCGCAAAGTAGGTAGCGGAAATCCTGCGCGGCATTGTGCCAAATGTGATTGGTCGCTTCTTTATGTAAAAGTGAGCAACATGTATTTCTTGTTTTTTTTTATTTATTTATACTACCCTAGAGGCCCTTGCGGGCATTACGTAAGGAGGGATTCATCAAATAAACACATATAATTTACAATACAAGCAAGCAAAAAGCTTTAAGCAGCAATAGGCGCACAAGAAACCATGAAAAAGTGATGCAGGCGGAAGCAGCAGGTGTTCGGAGATTAAGAAAAAGAAATGCAGATCTAACAAAACAGGCAAATACAATACTTCCAAAAGGATTAAAACAGCGTAGTCGGAAGTCGTGAAACACGGAACAGGACAACGTTTCAGAGCATGTAATGCTGGACACAAGCACATGGACAATGAATTGAAGAGCTTAAAAGATAAAATACATATCAGATTAGATTCATGAATTAAAGTGTCAGAGTGCCATGAAAAGATTATGCGTCAGGAATAACGGGGATATTAGAAGGGAGTTCCATTCTTTAATAGACAGGACCAAAGGTGAGTACTTGAATGTTTCTGTTCGCGTTAAAATAGGTTTAATCTTGTTGATATGATCTATACGAGCTGAGATGTGTGGCGCCGAATGATGTGTGAGCATGTAAATGGTGTGCTGCTGTGGTCGACAGCATGGAAAACAGAAACAATTGAATTTTTATTGTTATTCGAGTAAAGTGTTTTTGTTAGCTGTCAAGTAAAAAAAAATTAAGCATATATGCCTCAGCTTTGGGACAATTCGTATCCGCAGCTCTACCGTCGCTTTACTTTCCTCTGCACTGCAACTGCTAAAGATCTAGGTTCCCACAAGCAAGGCGGCGTAGCACTTATGCGGTCCTTCGCAAAATGTTTGCCTACAGTCGCTATACTTAGCAACCGGTGACGTATTTTTAAGCATGCATATGTGTGTCCTATGAAAGTTTAGCTGAATGATAGAGTTTGGATTGTCTTGGCTTAATTTTCTCTGTATTGCGAGATAGACAACTCAAGTGTGACCACATATTCCATATCACTATGATAGAGAACAGATGCAAGTGGAGCTGTACACACCATCGCTGCTCATCTAGCACGTGTAAAATAATCCAGTTTTTTCAGTGTTGTATAGACTGAAGGCTTCGACTTCAAAAAACGGATCCGTGAGCCGTGCTCTCCCACGGCAAGTGACCAATGCAGTCTCTTAAAAACACCAGCTTAATTACTCCGGAGAAACGAAAAAGGAAAAAAACAACAACATCAGGCGCTACTGCGCTTAGAACATATTGTTCACGCGCGCGACAATAAGACACCAAAAAAAAGCGGGAATGATGACAGAGCTTTACCCTGGCAAAGGAAAAACACACTGCAGAGCGAATAAAACGAGCAATTGGGCCTAAGCGCTAACGGCAGCAGAAGAATCTTGCTCTTCGCGTGACAACAACTCACGCCAATACGCCTAAGCCGTTTCTGCAGGCACTGCTCTATCTTCGTGTCGCCGGTCTTCTTTCCGTCGTCCGTGCACAGGCCACTGGCCCATGACGCTCGCTGGCTGTCCCGCGCTGGCCTCCCCGCCCGGGCAAAAAGGCCCCGCGCGTTGCTTCCGACGCGCTTATCTATACTCGTCTTTCGCCGCTAATATTCCTGTATATTACTGGAAATAAGTTTTTTTTTTTTTTCAATTTTAAACATCACGCCCCCATGATTATCTGCTCGCTCACGCGCACTCGCGCTGCCCGCGCAAATAGAATACAAATATGAAAAGACGCGCGCTGTTTAAGACACTTAAAGGGGCTGCGGGAGACACAAGAAGAATATAGCGCTACGACATGTATGCAGCCCATTCCTAAAGAAAAGTGGGCGCGCTGGTCCTTATTTGCCAAGAAACTAGAATGTGGCTGTGATGTATCAGTAATCAACCATCAATGTACAAAGTTTTTTTCTGAAGAAAACAGTTAAATCATCGTTCCCGCTTTCGTTTCAGACTACAACAACTCAGTCACTATCACAGTTGGATACACGGACTACGAGACCTGCTTTGTCACCACATTGCCCTTTGGCGACAAAGAACGTGAGAACCGGAGTGGGATATTTCTCATGCACTTAGTTTTCCGAGGTTCTTTTACGAAAAGCAAAGTGCGAAATCTGGCACGATTAAACCTAAATGCTTGCACCATTCCAGGCTTTGCTAAGTTGAAATGTCGAGCTTGGAGTCTTTCTAATCCTCACTGTCGAAACGGCATTTTTATGACCTGCCTTTTCCTAATTTGAGTTATTCCTTCCTTCCTTCCTTCCTTCCTTCCTTCCTTCCTTCCTTCCTTCCTTCCTTCCTTCCTTCCTTCCTTCCTTCCTTCCTTCCTTCCTTCCTTCCTTCCTTCCTTCCTTCCTTCCTTCCTTCCTTCCTTCCTTCCTTCCTTCCTTCCTTCCTTCCTTCCTTCCTTCCTTCCTTCCTTCCTTCCTTCCTTCCTTCCTTCCTTCCTTCCTTCCTTCCTTCCTTCCTTCCTTCCTTCCTTCCTTCCTTCCTTCCTTCCTTCCTTCCTTCCTTCCTTCCTTCTTGAGTCATTCATCCGTTCACTGATACAATAAATAACTTGCGATTTATCAGTAGCGTTTAAGTTGAAACCATGTATTGCAAAACATATATTCAGTACCTTTGTATTCGCGGATGATACACATTGACTTCAGGGGTCTTACCGCACTCGTAGCATTAGCTGACGTTGTTTCGAGAAGTATCTCAAAGCACCAAAGTGAAGCCGAACTTTGAGGAGTGAAGAATACTTGGAACGTGTGTAGCGAGCAAGAGTGTTTCCTCCTCATTCAAATGGATTTGTTTCCTAATTGCCTCGGCGCACAACGCTCTTTTCTCGATTAAAAATTATTTAGCATGGGAATATGAGGTGATATCCATTTCCAATAAGGGTACGTTTCCATACGATCCGGACTAGACCAAAGGTCTGGGTTTAGTCCTTTAATGCCACTGCCGTTGAGGGATCATAAAATTAGCGGCGTTGTAGATGAGCACAGTGTTGTGAAAACCCCAGTGAGCTTTCTACGTTACCCCCGTCATCTGCGTGTCCCGTATTAGTCATGCTAGCTGATGCCTTGACGTGAAACTTGTTTATAAAACAGCTTTACTAAAGCAATGGCATCTTCACAAATTCTAAAGTTAGAAATAAAAAACTAACATATTCCAAAATATTAAAAAGCCGATGCATCACTCTAAGTAGCATGCGATTGCAGCGCGGGATAGCAGCATTAATGAGAAACATAGAAAGATATTTTATGCCTAAAAGTATTGCGAAGTGTTCGGAAGTATTCTTGTTGTATGGCCACTAAAAGACATAGTTTCCGTTTTACTAATAATTGTCCTGGAAATAAATACAGTGTATTGATAAATTGTAGTTTTCGAACCCGACCACGGCGGCTGCGTTTCGATGGAGGCAAAACGAAGTGGCGTCCATGTGCTGTGCGATGTCAGCGCACGTTAAAGATCCCCAGGTGGTAGAAATTACTTCGTAGCCCTCCACTACGGCTCCTCCTTCTCTCTATCCTCTTTCCCTCCCACCTTCATCCCTTCCCTTACGGCGCGGTTCAGGTGTCCACATAGCAAGTGTGACCGATACTGCGCCTTTCCCTTCCTGTGAACCAATTATCAATATTATTAAATTGTAGTCAGTAATTTACATCCTTAGTTGAGAGAATTGTCCTGTTTTTCACTTTTTTCAAAACTCATTGCATGAGCTCTATATTAACTTGCTATGATGCGCGTTATATATTTTATTATGCGCGAGTGAGATAGCAGCTGCGTTGGAAATGTGTCAGCAATACCGTCACAATCTCTCTGGGAAATACAACTGCATGAAGTGGGGTGAATTGTTTCTCTTTAGTTGCCTTGGGAAATTAGTCGAGGTCAATAAGAATAGAATTAGCTACCTTAGGATACAAAGTGCACTGTGGCAATATACATTATCCAGTTCAGTATGCGTCTATGCCTTGGTGTTCAATGGTGCCCGCAATAGTAATGAAATGTTCCTCATTGTGACAAACGTCTGTAATAATCGAAAAATTATTTGATGCGCAGCCCTAATCAATACTATTTAATGGTTTCCTTAAGTAGAGGTAAAAGTTTCAATCGCAGGCACGGGGGTGTAGGACTACCCCAAATATTGTTTATCAGCAAACTCTCGCCCTCTCCTAATATCCTAAATGCGACGCAGCGTTATCATAGCAATGTTGTCCCAGCTAAATTTACGCGTATCAATTCCTACTTTTTTTCTTATTTTAATTGAGCACATTTTTGGCCATTTCGTTTCAGAGTGCATCTTGTTGGTTCAAATAGAATTCGTCGGCCAAATACCTCAGCGGTGCAACGATGCCTTCACGAACGTCTGCGGCTCTGGATTTCCTCTTTATAGCAAGGATTTGTGCGGTTTTTAAGGTACAACTCTGTTACTTCACGATACCCGTGCAATGTGTTCGTGGCGGGGGTGGAAACCTTTAATCAGCAATCTGCAACAAGAAGCCAGCGATGGTGGGGATGTGGATAATGGGGTTGCAAGACGTGGCTGACAAAAAAAAAGATGTGATATTGACTGTCTTTATCAGTCATGCAAGGAAACATTCGAATCGAACAGTATTTAATGGAGGGTTTAAGTTCGTTTACACGTGGACTGAGATCCTGACACGTGGACATGAATAATTTCCTGTGCATAGTCCAGAGAGTGCTTTCTAAACTAGAAAACGTTCTGCATCGGACACATTACATTGTCGTCTGTTGCGCTCTGCTCGTCTTTCGACTAATGTCTGCCTTCATGACGCACCGGTGCTTCTTTAAAACGAGGTGCGATATTGCGCAGTAACTATTCCTGGTTACATTCTATTTTACAAAAAAAATTGAAAATCCAAATGAAAGACAGTGAAAGGCTTTGCTGGCCAGCTCTGACCCGGAGTCTCAGCTCTACCTGGGCCGGCTTGCACGATTAAGTCTGAGCTAAGTCCAGACTTAAAAGGTGTCTTTAGTAAGACCAGCCTTCTTTAAGACGGCTCGTGTTCCGAACGCCGAGCGCTTCGGTTCGGCTCGTGTTCACCAGAGGGGCTTCCGTGAACGCCCTCAGCAACCACTTGGGGCATTTCTCCCCGTAACACAATCTTCAGCCGCAAAAAGCAATGACACGAATTTTACACAGGGCAAGATTTACGGAATGTTTACATCTTACAGCGGGGACAGGACCTGGAGCCCGTGTGTCTTAACTAAGACGGCTCTAGAGTCGTAATTGTACAAGCAACTTATTCAAGTCAGTACGGAAGCCCAGTCTTGATTTCAGTCTTAAGCGGCCAATCCTTTAGATTGCAGTTAAGTCTGGTCTTAGCTAAGACAGTCTTAAGATCGTTTCGTGGAAGTGGGCCCTGGTCACAAGAGCTCGCAAACTGGCGAAAGCCAGTGGTGCCCTGGACCGGGGGCGCCAACCGCTCGTCAGCCTCGGCTGAAGAGGCGAAGAAAAAGATCCCCGAGCAGTTAATAAAGTTCACTCACTAACTCACTCACTCACTTACCAACTTGGAAGGAAATTTTGCACAGTTGAGAAAAGCATGGCACAAAAAAACGCGCCATTATCAGTCTTAATGCACATGCGCATTAGGTTTTTGCTTGCCTGTTTGTTGTTTCTTCATTCTGCTGCAAATCCGATGTTTCGTCTCATATGCCACAGTAGCGGGGCACAATGGCATCCGAGTCTCTTCGCAGAACATTATCTCATACGTGGTAGATTTGAGTGCATGATGTTTTTTGTCTTTATTCCTTGGTTTTCAGAAACAATCGCTTCTTTCTCGATGAGTGTCTCACAATGCGAAACGATGCACCACGTCCAGGTTGGCCAAGTATAAAAAAATAGATTGCCCCTTGAGTCGTTGAAACCTCGACCCGGCAATTCGCAATTCCAGCAATCTATGCTGCCCCTGGAGGCAAAACTGTGCAACGAGCTAAAGAATTCCAGTAGCGAAAGCCATTTGCTAGAGCTATGGAAACTCGCTAGCGAAGCACTCGTAGCACAACAAAAAAAGAAAAAAAAACAATGGCAAACCGATTTTGCAGCAGTTCCGCAGCGTGTGTCAGCACAGTGGCATAGATCATTTCACGTATTTTCTTGACTATAGCAATCGACGCCAGAGAATCGATGCATTTCCAATCTCGGTGGAACACATTTAAAGTGCCGTCGACAATTTATATATAGCCTCGTCAGTTTTTTGTTGTACGATTTCTCTCCTGGTATCAACTGCCTTCTACTAACCTTCCTAAGGCACGGAACCCCTACGGATGAATACGAATGAACAACAATACGTACTACGCAGCTGGACTTCTGACGTCGCGTGCAAAGGCCCGGCGCTCGTATAAACAACTCCTGATTATTACAGCTTGATCATAGCGCTTCTGAAGCTCGTTCTGCTAAATGTGGCATCATCAAATGCGCGTAAGGGAGTAGCCTATGACGATCGGCTGAATTTTTCGCCGCGCCAAGCAGGCGTCTCGAGATCTGCAGGCCACACAGCGCGTGACACGGCACTCGATCTTGGACCGAGCACGTTACGAGCAACGCTCGCCTATGCGGCCACACACTTTTCGCGTTGAAGCTTATCACAGTTGAATAACATCCCAGGATCGGTATAGCTTTGCCGGAGACGGGTCTGTGAGGAATACCACGTTTTAGTGCGTAGCACTACTAGCCGCAATCACGGATTCCCTGATGTCTGTCCGAAGCAGCTCACTCTCTCTCTCTCTCTTCGTGAACTTGAAGTAGAAAAGAGAACGTGGCGACGCACGGCTACTATCACTACTGCTACTACTAAGTACTTTGTGGTATTCTTGGGGGAGGGGATACTGGACGCGGATTATGCCGGTATAGGTCGTGTCACGCGTCTAGGGGAAGGGGAGATGGGATGTGGAGAGGGGGGGGGGGGACGCTCATCATGGTGCCTCTCTTGCCGTCGTCTGCTTCTTCGTGAGCGCCATGGTTCACAGGCCCGGTGGAAGGTAGAGATGAACAACCAGGCCGGTCTCCTTCAGAAAGGCCAGCAGGATCCGGTGGTCTGTTAGGGGGTTCCTGGACGGGAAGAGCACCTTGTTCTCAGCAGCAGCAGGGAGACCAATAGCCCGGTAGCCTGCCTTTCTCCGTCGACGGTGGTGGTCGTGTGTTGGGCACACACACAGGAGGTGCCCTAGCGCTACAACGCGGGATCATTATTGAGGAGGCGGAGCGGCAGCACAGCTCGAGTTGAAGCCGCTCTCTCTCTTTTTCTCTCTGTCGCTCTCCATCTGCCTGTCTCTCCGTGAACTTGAATATGAGGGAGTGGAATTGGCGACATACGCATCACGCGACTTGACACTGAGGGGGCTTAGCCGCTGCATAGATGCACCCAGTGAGATGTTAAGACAGTGAAGGAGAGGTGTATCTGTTGCGGGCGTGGCGGCCGTAACTTGGCAACGTTGCATAAGCATGTGTTTCTCCAGAGTGAGCAGTCATGTGTCGCCCACGGGTCCTCAACGTAGGCAGCTCTCCTCTCGAATCAGTCACTCCTGAGCCTTCACGGACAGCAGACGCTCACGCGCGGTGCTCGCTGGGTCTCGGCTCCGAGCTGCTCGCCGCGTCGTAAAGCAGCTTGTACTCATTTCCGCGCCTTAACTGGCGCTCGCCTTCAAACGTGTTTTCCTCTCTCTTCTTTCTTTCTTTCCCCCTATCATCCCACCGCAGACCTTTCGGAGGCAGATCAGTGCACTGTAAAGAGGTTTATTGTGTGTGTTTTTGCTCATTTCTGAATATGGTGTAACGAAAGGTGAGGACGCGGCTGCGCCACGCGTTTTCTTCGCGTCGCAATGGAAAACCGGGGTGTTTGGCACAACGGCACAGGTTTGCCGTGCTCGACGTGTTGCAGTACAACGGTTACGAAGGAAGCGGGATTTTGAGCATGCTGACTCTGATATTGCAGCTAAACGATGCAAGTATCTAGAGGCACAAAGCACTAAAAACGTGCCGAGCGTGCTTAAGAAACTGCTCCAGACACTGAGCTTCGTCGTGAAACGGATGCCGAAGCAACGAGGAACAAACATGCGGTAGAAACTCGAGGACAATAGGCTGCGCACTGCAAGCGATGGAATGTATTGCAGGGATAAGCAGTGCAACGCACATACTTCGCATTTGATTAACTATGCAAATTGGCCGAATTCGTTTATTATATTCTCCAATAAACTGTTATTCGTCGGGCTACGCGACGGGCTGCGTGGCTGAAAGCAATGGAATGGCATAGAAGGGATAAGCAGTGCTAAGCCCCTACTTCGCATTTGATTAAATGGTCAAATCGACCGATTTTTTTTTAAATATTGCCGCAATGTTATCTTACTGGCACCGCCATGTGGCGAGCTCGTGAGACTGGCGAGCGCGCGTCTTCTTCGCTCTCGGTGCTCGCCCACCAGTTGGGTCCGTGCCTTCTTTTGCCGGTGCCTTTGCATAGGTGAACGTAAATCAGCCTACTCAGTTTTACTGGCTTCTGTGGAATTTTTGGTGTCGTTTCCGGGTACATCTCATGTGCGAAAATCCTCTGGGCGCCTCCTACGCCCGTTTACACGCCGTGGACACGACACCTGTGCACAAGGCGAGCCCCCGCTTAAGAGGCTTAGTTCCCGAGTGTGGTTGCTTTGTTTCCCCCCCGCGAAACATGATGACTACAGCGGCAATCCAGATTATTCAGCTTTCCCTAAGTGCCCAGCCGCTGATCTACCATACTCCACGTATGCCCACGCCGTTCCATGGCCACAAGTTTGAAGGCGTTGAGGACTGGTTATCCAGCTACGACCGGGTCGCTGTGTTTAATGCGTGGGACAAGGAGCGGAAGTTGCGGAATGTTTATTTCGCACTAGAGGATGCCGCCAAGATGTAGTTCGAAAACCATGAGGCTACCTTTACCACCTGGCAGGATTTCCGGCAGCAGCTGCTCGGAACATTTGGCAACGTAATGCAAGAAAAGAGATGGCTGAACTCGCTCTAGAGTCCCGATCACAACCGCCTAATGAGAGCCTCGCCATGTTTGTCGAAGAAATGAGTCGGCTTTTAAACCGGGCGGATCCGGCCATGTCGGAGGCAAAGAAAGTTCGCCACCTTATGCCAGGTGTCAAGGATCAGCTGTTTGCTGCCCGTACGTGACCCTCCATGTACTGTGGCTGATTTCACGAAGGAAGCTACAAGCATCGAGCGTGCCCTGAATCAGCGATTTGTACATTCTGATCACTCTGGGAACATCGCTGCTGTGGACTTCCGCTTGCAGATGGCCAGAAACGACAGTGAAGCCCTTCGTGAACTCATCCGAAGCATTGTGCGTGAAGAGCTGCAAAAGCTGCCCTCTCTCGAGCAACACCCGCGTGTTGGGGGCATCTCAGATTCTGTGCGCGAAGAGCTCCGCCAAGCAGCGCCATCAGTACTATCACCCCAGCCGCCTCCGCCGTACATCATGATGTTCCGCGACGTGTTGCGTACCCTGCGCCAGAACCATCGGCACCCTGCAACCCTGCTCCTCCCGCTCGTCCTGCGCTCCGATATCTAGTTTCGACTGGTGGGCCTGACGCTCGACCACCCGTTCGCAAAGCATACGCGTGGCGCACACGGACAATCAACCTTTGCGTTTTCACTGCGACGAAGCCGGTCACGTACTGCGCTACTGCCCGTACCATCGGATGGGTTTGCGCGGATTTTCACCGGATGCTCCTCGGCGGCGCTATGGCGAACGACCTCGAAACATCGTCCAATACCTCAGCCATAACGTCCCACCTGCGTAACTCCAGCGATGCCAGTCTCCCGAGCTCGCCAGATGGTGGCGCCAGCAAGATAACCATTGCGGCAATATATTCTCAAATAAAGCGTAATTCGCCGGCGATAAAGCTCGCTTGTAGTGCGCTTATTAGGTCAAGTGCTTGCATGCGTATCACACCCCGCCAATTATCAGAGCAGCAGTGAATGTAGGCATACATATAGTACATGCAAACGTCAGATCCAAAAAACCTTAATTGCTGTAATATTCAAAGAATTAGGGGTCGTTCAAATAACTAAGAAATACACCGAAATGAACAGCTTATCTATTCAGGTAGCTCGAGGGTACACGAGCCGAGCTTCCTCCCAATCGGACGATCTACCCGAGCGAGTCGGCCCTACGTACTCGGAGATTCTGAACTACTATAAGGGGGCACGGATCCGCTATCCGCCGCCTCATCGGGATTTAAAACAACAAGAGGCAGTGTACTGGCGAAGAATGCAGACAGGAACATTCCCTAACCTGCATATCCTGAGCAAAATTTACCCGTCACATTATCGGGACACCTGCCCATGGTGTGGTAGCAAGCCTTCGCTATATCACATCACGTGGCAATGTAGAAATAACGATAGCTTTAGCAAAGACCCGAATGCGGAACAGTGGGAGAGCCGGTTCTCCAGCGGCGATTTGGATTGCCAACTAGGTCTAATCCAGCACGCCCAGCGAGCAGCGAAGCTCAGCGGAGCCCTGGAATAGGGGCACCGACCCTGTGAGAAGGCGGAATATGGACTTCTTCTGCTACTAGCACAAGACCTTCGTAGAGAAACTAACGCATTTCCTATCCTATCCTATCCTATCCTTATATGTGCTCATTTTTAAATCAAGTTCTATGGCCATTCAAAACGGGCTTTCCAACTATCTTGCCCCAATCAAGTTTAGTTCTAGGATATTTCATACCTGTAATATATGCTGAAGTAAAAATGAAGTAAAAGTTGCACAGTAAGAAAAGGATATCTGTAAAATAAATGAATGATTTTATAGCTATATATATACATCACCTAGTCAACTGAAGCATAAAGTACGCCTTTAAATAAGTGAAAGTGAATGCAGACATGCCGTACAGTACTGATGCACACAACCTTCCTTGCAGATACGTATAATGTGCTTTCGTGGACACCTGGCAAATGGTTTGCGGCTGCTCTAAAAACAGCTGCCAAGTGGAGCTTGATAGGACGAGCCCCATCCGCTGTACGATAAAGCCAACACACTCATCAGTTTTTCGTGTTCGATGACGCACTTATTAGTGCGTCATCGAAATCGGATGGGATGATCGACTTTCTGCACAAAGTCTAATATTTATTTCCACAGCTTCTTGAGAATATTTTTCTGCATGTGCTTTGCACGACAGTATCGCCAATGTACATAAGCACTTACTACATAACCGGCGTAGAATGAGGGGAGGATGTATACAAAGAAGCAAAGAAAACCAAATAAGGTTTGCAATGAGAATTCAATTCAATGTTTACAGAACAATGGAGATTGTGTGGTGAAGAAGCTGCTCAGCGGCAGGCTTCACTCAGTTCGCAGTTGAATCAGTCTTTGTTCTCAAACATATTGATACGTGGCAAGGTTAGTGCACAGAGGTTAGTCACACAGCACACAAAGCACAGAAGCACAGCAGCGTCAACCTTCTTCTAGCACTAAACGTTGCTACCACTTTGTCGTCTTCTGTGTCACTGCTGCTGAACGTTGTCTTCTTTAACGTCCAGCGATGCAGGGCATATATTTTTAATATATTTATTTATTTATTAGAACCTCAAGGGCCCCCAGATGGGACATTACATGAGGGGTGGGCACTTGAACGGCGGTTAACAATGGTTTTTGTGAAGTGATTACAAAGATGATGAGGCTTCTTCGATGGCAGTCTTGAAATGAGCAGGGTCGGAGATTAGGGCAAGGCTGCTGGGAAGGTCATTCCAGTCGCGAGCTGTGTACACAAAAAAAGACTTCTGGAATGTAGTAGTGTGGGCACAATGCGGGATGACGCTGTTAGAATGGCCTGTGCGGGATGTTCGACGTACAGGTTGGGTGAGCTGGCTGTCACGTGGCGAACTATGAAAGAACTTATGATAAAGGCAGAGGCGTGAAATTTGGCGACGGGAAGCGAGAGAAGGAAGTTGAAGTTGAAGCTTTAATGCAGATATGCTAGAATATCTTGAGTAGTTTGATAGGATAAAGCGAGTACCACGGTTCTGTACAGATTCCAGAGCTGTGATAAGGTTAGTTTGGTGAGGATTAAAGATAGCACTAGCGTATTCAAGTTTAGGTCGCACAAGTGTTTTGTAAGTTAACAGTTTTAAGGAAGAAGGAGCCATGCGTAGATTACGACGAGGTAGCCAATTGTTCGGTTAGATGAATTTATTATGTGGTTGACGTGTTACGTCCATGATAAATCGCTAGTGAGGTTAATACCAAGGTGTTTAAAAGAGTTAGTGGAAGTAACGGCAGAATCATTAACTTTATAAGCATGCGGAGTATAATTTCGGCGGCGATGGAAAGAAAGTAGTGCTGTCTTTGTAGTGTTTAGAGACACTAGCCACGTTGAGCACCATTGGTGTATGCTAATAAGATCATTTTGAAGGACAGCAGTGTCGTCGGTGTTATTTATAGGGCGGTATATTACACAATCGTCCGCGAAAAGGCGTATGGTAGACACTACTGTGAAAGGCAAGTCGCTAATGTATATTAAGAAAAGTAATGCGCCCAGGACTGTGCCTTGAGGTAGTCCTGAAAGAACATGCGAGTAAGTAGATGAGAAGCCGTTAGCGAAAACGAATTGCATGCGGTCTGTTAAAAAGCTTCGGATCCAGTTGAAGACAAGCGGGTGAAGATTTAAAACGGACAGTTTGAGTAAGAGGCGGGAATGGGGTACTTTATCAAATGCTTTCTCAAAGTCCAAAAATAAGGCATCAGTTGGGATATTGCCGTCTAGATTGGAATGAATATCATGCAGAAACAAAGCTAGTTGGGTTTCACATGACTGGCCTTTCCGGAATCCATGCTGGTTTGGATGAAAGAAGTTAACTGAAGTTAGAAATGTAGCGACATTAAAGTATATGATGTGCTCCATGATTTTGGAGCATACACTGGTTAGTGAAATGGGTCGATAATTGCCTGGCGATGATCGGTCACCTTTTTTGAAGATTGGAATGACCTTCCCTATTCGCCAGTCAAGTGGAACGGAGCCAGTATCAAAAGATTGCTGAAAAATGAGTGAAAGAATAAGACTGGAAACATGTTCAGTGTTTTTCAATACATTGGAAGTAATTCCATCAATACCACAGGAAGGTGAACATTTTAGCGAATCAATAATAATAACAATACCATTCGGGTTGAATGCGATGCTGTCTATTGGTGGATGTGGCAATGGTGGGAGGCTGGGAACATCATGAGACTCTTCGTTAGTAAAGACTGAACAGAATGTGTAGTTCAATACATGGGACACGTCAGACACGCCCACTGACGAGCCGCTACTGTCACATAGTGAAATATTAGTATTTTTATCAGGGTTAATTGTTTTCCAGAAGCGCTTTGGGTTGGCTCGTAACATTTCAGGGAGGGTATTGGAAAAGAACTGGCGTTTAGTTTAGGCAGTAAGATCGGAGTATTGCTTAGCAATGGAATTGCTTAGTATTTGTCCCATGCACATTTAGTATTAGATAACTTGGCAGAACGGAAAAGGCGTTTTTTCTTGTTATTTAAACGTTTTAATGTTGTATTAAACCAAGGCGAGCGTGTTCGTTCTGTTATACTGATGGTAGGGATGTAAAGTCTTATCAAGCGCAACCTTTCCGATTTGAAGAGAGACCAGTTCGACTCAATAGAGCGTGAGAGATACGTAGAAGTGAAGTTGTGATAGAATGCAAGGAGGTCACGATTCATGCTAATGTAGTCACCTTTGTCGTACAGTGTTAGTATTTTTTTTTATTTGGGGATTTTGGGAAAACTGGCAGAGAAAGTAGTATGAACTACAACGTGGTCACTAAGGCCCGTAATATACGAAGGAGTGCAGATTGCCTCAGGGTGAGTAGTCAACGCAAGGTCGAGAATGCTAGCTGAATGATTAGTAGTGCGGGTCGACTCAGAAACGATTTGAGTCAGGCCGAAAGTTAGGCATGTGTTCAGGAATTCGCTAGATGTGTGACTTTTCATTAGGGTTTGGGCCATATCGTTCCAATCTATGAACGGAAAATTGAAATCGCCGAAGAGTAAAATAGGGGTATTGGGGTAAGAAGAGATAAGCGACTCAAGCGCTTCCTGAAACAGTGGTATAAAGGAACTGTCCATATCAGGTGGTCGATAACATACACCTATGAGTACGCGGGGAGACGAGGCATGGCAGCACACCCAAATCATTTTCAACGAGGTGACTATGTTAATAATAGAACAATTTAGGGAGCGTTTGGCAGCGATCAGAACACCACCGCCACGGCAGCCGTCAGGTCGGTCCTTCCTGAATATATGAAACTCGGGTAAATCATGCATGATTTCAGAATCCGATATAGAGGAATTTAACCATGTTCCAGTTAGTAAAACGATGTTACTAGACGAAGAACTGATAAGACTACACAAGGATTCACGTTTGGGTACAATACTGCGAATGTTAGTGTAAAGAAGTGATAGGTGATCATTTTTGGGTTCCTGAGAACTCGTAGCTGCTATGACTTACGTTCAAGAGCATTCCCGGCTGCGTGGTCAAAGATGTAGGTTTTACCATTAGAAATTAGTTTATTGTGACGCAGCTCGTAAGACATGTGGTTAGCTTTCGCAAATTTAATAAGGCGTTTACGGGCGAGACGGGTGTTAGCAGAGAAATTTTCGCTAATTGCGTAATCGGTGGATTTTAGCTTATAGGCTGAAGATAGAATGCGTTCTTTGTCTTTGAAATGCAAGGATTTTACTATGATCGGGCGCTGTTTTCCGTCTCTGAATGTGCCTATACGATGCGCTCGCTCAATATCCTCACTTTCAAGGGTTATGCTGAGCAAATGTGTTACCAGATTTTTGGATTCACTCCAAGTTTTGTTTTTTGCATCTTTGAGCCCATAGAACACTAAATTGCTTCGACGGGATATGTTTTCAAGGTCGTCAATGCGAGCAGTCAGAGCAGATACCAGAGCTGAGCAATTAGAGGGTAGCACTTTGAATGTTGTCAATCTGAGACTTTGCATCTGAAATAGACTGGACGTCACACTCAATCTTCTAAAGCCCAGTGGTTAGGTCCGCGAAAGCTTTCTCGTGGACTGCAATGGTTGACTTGAAGTATAGTTGACTGCCCGCATTGTAAAGCTGTAAGCGCGGCAAGTATTTCAGTTGAGCTGTCAGTAGGGTCAGGACCAGGGTTCGTTTCTAAATCACCGGCCAGCAGAAGTAGTTTCAACAGCATGTATGAACACTCATAAAATATTGTTAAAGATCGCCGTGGTCCCGGCAGCAGAAAGAGACAGCAGTCACTGGAGCGCTTAGCGTAAAGGCTATGGCAATTCATTACCTGCGTAACGAAGTGAAGACAGTTAGAACGCTCCATTTCCGTGGTGCCGCCGAGCCCACTAAGCGCCGCGATGGTTTGGTCGGGCTTTATATGGCCGAATCCAGAGGAGGGCGCGGCGAACGATGGTCTCAGATAGCAGTGATGATGGCCATGAACTTTGTAGATACTAAGGCGGAAACCAGGTATCCGCGCTTGCAGGCAATGGCTCGCACTTGGCTCTCGGAACATGATCTGGCAGCTGCTGTTCCGTACCCGCAAAGGCATGCGCAGACGGAAGCACAGGCAAAGCGTTGACAGTGGATGGTGTGCAGGTGGACAGCACTCCGAGGACAGAAAGCAGCCAGGACCAGGAAACTGGGGTGAACTGCGTAACGAAGTGAAGACAGTTAGGGCGCTCCATTTCCGTGGTACCGCCGAGCCCACTAAGCGCCGCGATGGTTTGGTCGGGCTTTATATGGCCGAATCCAGGGGAGGGTGCGGCATTGTCTCAGATAGCAGTGATGATGGCCAGGGACTTTGTAGATACTGAGGCGGAAACCAGGTATCAGCGCTTGCAGGCAATGGCTCGCACTTGGCTCTCGGAAAATGATCTGGCAGCTGCTGTTCCGTACCCGCAAAGGCATGCGCAGACGGAAGCACAGGCAAAGCGTTGAAAGTGGATGGTGTGCAGGTGGACAGCACTCCGAGGACAGAAAGCAGCCAGGACCAGGAAAGTGGAGTGAACACTCTGGATGCCAAATGCTCAGGACCTCCAGCGTATTGCATACTTGTAGGACCACATTACCATATGTCACATTACCCCCTCCCCCCCCCGAAAAGCGCGGTCCCGATGCGCACTAGGACGAACTATACTGCAGGGGCAGTACGGATTAATTCTTGCGACATGAACAATCTCGGTAAACGGCATAGAGGACTGTCGTGGCGGATGTACAGGGGCGACCTCGTATGTCACAGGAGTGACTGACCATAAAATACGGTAGTGTCCTACGTAGCGTGACAGGAGCTTCTCACACAGCCCAACTTTACGAGCGGGAGTCCAGAACAAGACGAGAGAGCCCGGAGAGTAGTGGACATCCCGGTGGCGAGAATCATGGCGCCGTTTTTGAGAATTTTGGGAGGAGGCCAGTCGGCGGCGAGCATTAACACGGGCGGCGTCAGCTCTGGAGATGGCGTCACGAACGTAGCAACTGGCGTTAGCGGTGGGAGGCAATACGCTGTCAAAAAGAAGGTACGCCGCGATACATTAGTGGTGCGGGCGGATTCTGACTTTGGACTCCATCTTACCTAATGTCAAAAAGAAGGGGAGGGTCGCGGCCGCATAGAAGATAAACCGGCGAGTAGCCCGTTGTGTCGTGACGAGGGGAATTGTACGCGAACGTTACAAACGGCAAATTAATATCCCAGTCACGGTGATCATCCGAGACATATATTGACAGCATGTTCGTGAGCGTGCGGTTGAGGCGTTCGGTGAGGCCGTTCGTTTGTGGATGGTAAGCGGCGGTAAAATAGTGCTTAATGGAGCAGTACCGAAGAATTTCGTCGACTACACGAGCAAGAAAGCAACGGCCACAGTCAATGAGCAGCTGGCGTAGAGCACCATGGAGCAAGATGACGTCGTGGAGAAAAACCGCAGCCACGTCAGTTGCACAGCTGGTGGGTATCGCTCGGGTGACAGCGTAACGCGTAGTATAATCCGTGGCCACCGCAATTCATTTATTCCCTGAGGTAGAAAGTGGGAAAGGCCCGAGGAGGTTAAGGCCAACTCGGGAAAACGGGTCTATGGGATGTCGATCGGCTACAGGGATCCAGCAGGCATAACCGAGGGCTTCTTCCGTCGCTGACACCGGTCACAAGAAGCAACGTAACGACGAACAGAGCGATAGAGGCCTGGCCAAAAGAAGCGGCGGCGGACGCTATCGTACGTACGAGATACGCCAAGATGACCCGCTGTGGGTGCGTCGTGCAGCTGTTGAAGAACGGTGGTACGCAGGTGTTCGGGGACTACGAGCAGAAGCTCGGCACCATCTGGTCGCATATTCCGTCGGTATAAGGTGTCGTTGTGGAGCAGAAACAGAGCAAGGGTAGCATCAAGGTGATCAGTGTTCAGGCGATTGATAATGCTTCAAAGCTTGGGATCTAAGCGCTGCTTATGGCGAATGTTTGAAAGGTCAGAGATAGGCAAACACATATGTGTCATCGTCGCACTCGCTCGCAGGTGGGGGATCTACCGGGTTGTGGAACAGGCAATCGGCATCAGCTGGCAAGACTTGTGGACGACAGAAAAACTGTATTCCTGAAGGCGGAGGGCCCAACGACCAGGCGACCAATAGGGTCATTCAGCATAGAAAGCCAGCATAAGGCATGGTGGTCGGTGATAACGGAGAACGGGCGGCCAAACAAGTAACGGCGAAACTTTGTAATGGCTCACACGAGGGCTAAGCACTCACGTTCTGTGATCGAGTAATTTCGTTCAGCTGCAGAAAGGAGGCGACTGGCATAAACAATAACGCGAGTGCTACCCATCTGCTGCTGGGCGAGTATGGCACCAATACTGTGACCACTGGCGTCGGTGCGTACCTCCGCTGGTGCCGAAGGATTGAAGTGTGCCAGGATGGGCGGATTGCTGAGGGCTGCAATAAGCGCAGAAAAGGCTTGGGATTATTCTTGGTCCTAGAAAAATGGAGCGTCGTTTTTCAAAAGATTGGTGAGTGGACGAGCCGTCTCTGCAAAGTTGGGTACAAACCGCCGAAAATAGGAGCAAAGCCCAAGAAAAGTACGCACGTCACTGGTACAACGGGGTGTAGGAAACGCACTTACAGCACGTATTTTGTCTGGATCGGGTTCAACGCCACGGGCGTCGACCACGTGACCGAGCACCTTGAGTTCATGTCGGCCGAAGCTGCATTTCTTCGAGTTAAGCTGAAGGCCAGCTCTTCGGAAAACGCCAAGAATGGCATCAAGGCGATGGTGATGGCTCTACAATGTAGAAGAAAATAAAATGACGTCATCGAGATAGCGCAAGCACGTCGTTCATTTCAAGCCGCGCAGGAGAGAGTCCATCATGCGCTCGAATGTTGTGGGCGCATTACACAAGCCGAAAGGCATCACCTTGAATTGATACAGGGGCCGTATTACAGACGGCTCACACTCACAATCACACTCACACTCACAATCTTCCTATTGGCCAGCGGCAACACGGCGGGAGTGGCCGTCCTTTACATCATCGACGTCTGCTGTTTACGTCATGAACACACCTGAAGTGATGACGTTGGCTACGGGCCAATTGTGAGCGGGTGTTGTGAGCGACGCGAGCCGCTCACAACTTGTTTGTGAGCGCTCACAAAGGGAAAATGGCGGCGATCTATGCGGCGGCCGGCGTTCTCGTGAGGCGGTAGCGGCCGCGCCCCGACGCGATCATCGGCGAAGGACGGTGTACGAAGACTGTTTGACGTGCTCGGTGAGATGTTTCGACGCTTGTTGCTACTCGAGAAGGATATAGTACAGTGACTGTGTGACGCGATGAACAGAGATAGGTGTGTGCGGCCGAGTGCGCTGTGTGCGGAGGCAGATAATGTGTGCACTGCGCTTTTTCCGAACTGCTAGTGGCTTCCAAGCTGCTACTGGCAACGAGGCGAACATCGGCATCGCGCAGCCGACAGTTCGAAAGCGTTTGCGGCGGCGTGCAGCTAGGGCGGCGGAGAAGAAAGGCTTCCTTCGTCACGGCAGCATACCCGGCGTCGTCGGGTTTGTCGACGGCACATCGGTCGTCTACGAGTAGTCTTGTGATGTCCCTGTTCCAGATATGAGATGCCAATATGATTTTGGCCATGAACCTCCCTACGTGGGATCTTGGCATGATGCTTTGTCCTCTCGACACTCTCGGCTGCACACAGGCATGACACAGGCCGAGGCCGGCCTGCTGCGAGTCGTCGAATTCACGACACTGAGCCGCGCTGCTGTTTGCAAGATAAGTTAACGGTAGGCTCCACATGCCTCACATGTATTACCGTTCTTTGGCTTTTATAAAAGCTGGAACATAAGACACTAGTACATTGTTGAAATGCCTACGTAAGAAACGAAGATGGGGATGTGTTTGTTTGATGCCTGTATTGAGTAGGAATGGGACATCATTTATACCGATATGAAGTGCAAGGCTGTCCATACAGCATTGTTGCTGAAATGTTCAATCACTCATTGTCTGCACGCCCAGGAATGTCATCGTCAGCAAAACCTGGCAATGAGCTACTTGATGAGACTCTTCCATTGTGTCAGTAAGGCTGTTAGTTTATGAGGCTGTTGAGGTCGACAACGACGTGACGAAGAATGTGCTTAACATCGCGCCATTTTCGGTTATGCTGGTGAGAGAGGCACCTGTTGGAGACATGGCTGCCAGTGCCATGGAATCCCGGTCCGGACTCTCCATAACAGTTATAGAACAAGGTATACACCTCCACAAGGTTAATGGTGGATAACTGCATCGACGTGCTGAAGACCCGCTTCCAGTGCTTGCAAAAATACTAGACGTTCCTCTACCAGCCAGAGCGTGTAGCATGTGCCTTGTTGCATAACTTCGTTGGATGTCTTCCTGCCTGCCTGCAGACAAGGAGGGTGCTGCTGGCTTGGACAAAAAAGGGTCACATCTGTGCACTGGCTACTTGGAAGTGGGATCACTATTGCCATGCATACCTCTAGTGAAAAGCCATACAGAATCATGTTGTGAGCCTGTTCCACAGAACCTACCACCAGAGGCTGGCACAGCTGCCCATGGTGCGACAACCGCTTTGGCGTCAATCACAGCACAGCAATCAGCCGTGATATACCACACGAAGCTGACCAACTCATCACAGGCAGCCAAGTGCAGCGTCTTCTCGTTTCATGTCTGTGCCAGAAACCTGTTGTGATAAAGATGCATCTTCTCGAACCATTCGTTAAAACACCTCATCTGTCAAATCAAATTTGTCTTCGTACACCCCCCTTCACTGTTGCTTACAACCGTCTATGTTGGTGTTTGTGTGTGTGTGCATGCGTTTGAGCACATAATTAAAGTGTTTCACAACGAGGCAGCAAGTGTGATGCCTATCGGAATGGGAAGTCCTCACAGAAGTTTTTTTAGAAGCACCTGTATCCACTGTGCAGCTTTATTTTCCTGCAGCATTTCACACGCTTGAATATGCAGCAGCGAAACCAACTTCCTGCCATAGCATCGGCAGTTATTTGACGTGCTGCACAATTGTGCTACACAGAGAGGACACACAAGAATAATTTTTAGAGCCTGTAAGCTGGCACAGTACTTATCGCAGGTCTGATATACTTCAGAAGCAAGAAATGAAAGTATTGTGCATAAAACTGCGACCTAGAGGCAAAACACAAAAGATTAGTTGCTTAATGATTACAGGCTTGCATAGTAGTTGTCATAGGTTTGGCACATTTCAGAAGCAGTAAACAAAGTATGGCAGTTAACAGTGCAGAAATATGACACAAGTAGTGCTATGTACAATGTTTGCATAAGGTAGTCTCCATTAGTGAACCTTCCAGGACTACAGGCCTGCATATACTGTTAGGACGCATAGAAAGCATTTGCTTAATGCTAAACAGTGTAAAGTTGACAAATTGAATGCATAATATTGCAAGTTTTAGTGCTCACAGTGATTGTAGCGTACGCAGAAAATCCCATAGGTATATAAACTGGTGCAAAAACATCACATATGCATCAAGCAAATGGTGTGTGGGCAGAAGGTATCGCTCAAAAACAAAGCAACTCAGTCATGAGAACGAAGAAAAAAATACAGAGCACACTACAATGAAAGCTACATCGAAAGCCCTGTCACGGTGGCACTGCAGTGAATGAAGGCTTCGGGTTCAGTCACGGCAGGGGTGGAAGCATTCCCATGATCATGTTCTTTCCTAAACTATCCAGCTACATACAAACAGATGATCATGCAAGGACAGAGCTTCATTTTAGCCTACACTACATGCTTCACAGTCGTTTTGTATTTCCTAAAGAGAAACAAAAAGAACCACGGAGCCTGCACGTTGCACTTTCAGCACTTTAATCATCGATACTAGTAGGTGCCGACCGAAAACACCTTCGCAAGTTGTCTTTGTCCATTTCCGTGTCAAGCGCTCCATGAAATTTCATCGCTGCAGGCCCTGAACTTCGACAGCATTCTATTAGATTTTCAGCGTGCTTACGGAACCCGCACAGTACTTCGATTACCGACGACGCTAAAAAAAGCAGCACCCTCTCGGGGAATCAGCTGTTTGCTTGCAGGCCGCCATGTGCACGCCATGACGCCGCCCGCGCACCCTCGCGGCAACAAAAGTTGCCTAATAGCAAGTATAACTACAAAACTAAGAACGCTTCATTTTGAGCTCAATGTTAATCAATACTAAAATTGTATCTTGCCAAAATAAACCTTTGTTTGATTTATTTATTGCGTATTAGTTGCGTCGTGCTAGAAAAAGTTAGGAGACGGTCCCTGCTCAGTTTTGTGCCACACTGTGGCATCAACGTTTGCCGAGGATTCGGGACTACTAGGGCAGAGCCACGCTAAAAGTCGCTGGTAATTGGACGATTTCGCATACTCGTCACGATTGACGTCTCAAGGCTGCGTCACAGCTTCGTAATTTTGACGTCACGCTCACAAACTTGTGAGCGGAGTCCGTAATTCTGCCCCATGCCATCGGGAGTGACGAAGGCGGTCTTCTCTCGGTCCTGTTCGTCGACTGTGATCTGCCAATAACCGGAACGAAGATCAATGGAAGAGAAATAGCTGGCACCATGAAATCAGTCGAGGGCATCATCTATCCTGGGGAGCGGGTAAACGTCCTTGTAATTTTGTTGAGGTGTCGGTAATCAACGCAGAATCTCCAGGTATTGTCCTTCTTATTAACAAGTATGACAGGCGACGCCCAGGGACTGCTCGATGGCTCTATAATGTTTTTTGCTAACATCTTGTCTACTTCATCTTGTATGACGCGTCGTTCAGAAATGGCGACACGATGAGGTCTTCTGTGAATTGGGCGGGCGTCTCCGGTGTCGATACGATGTGTAACGAGGGACGTTTGTCCTAAGGGGCGGTCACCAAAATCGAAAATATCGCTGTACGAATTCAGAAGACTCGTAAGTGCTGTAGCACGGTCAGGGCGCAAATTAGGTGCAACCATTCCTGATATGCGGGCCTCCGAAGATGGGGACTGGTGCAGGTTGTGTCGTCACTTTAGCAGTAGAGTCAGGTAAAAGAGCGGCAACTGTGACGTCAGACAGTGGGGTCAGTTCGGCGAGAGTAATGCCCTAAGGAAGAAAGTGCACAAAAAGGCCGAAGTGCAAGACTGGAATATAAGCTTTGTTATTTTCTACGTGCATGATGTTAAGAGGGAGAGAGATTTTATGCTGCAGTGTCACGTCGGTTATGGGGCAAACAACGTAGTCGCCATCAGGAACGGAGGGGAAAGGCGACATGAGCGCATACACTGCAGCTTATGGTGGCTGACGAGTAAATGTAGAGGAGCGGAGACGGAGTGTTGAAGTATCAGAGGCCTGTTTGTCAAGACAGAGTGGCAGGTTCAGATGAAGCAATCCAGAAGAACAGTCAATGAGCGCGGAATGTGCAGTTAAAAAGTCGAGTTCTAATATAACGTCGTGAGGGCAACTGGTGAGGACTGTAGATAGCTCAGTGATATGGCGGTCGGCAATGGTAATTCTCGCAGTACACATAACAATCACAGTAGCTGTGCTGTCATCAGCAACTCGAACGGTAGAGGAGGAAGCGGGTGGGAGGACTTTGTTGAGGCGTAGACGGAGCGAGGAACTGAGGACGGAGATGTGGGCGCTAGAGTCAATAAGGGCAGAAACTGAGACTCTGTCCACAAAAATGTCAATGAGGTCACGTCTGGGTGCGAGGATCAGTTCCTAGTTGACAGTCCGGCTCGGAATGCAGCGTCACTCCCGGGCGCTGCACTCGCTAGTTTCTCGAATAGGCGCCGGCGTATGATGGGCAGGAGTTGCGACGAGGCAGCGGTGAACGAGATCGACGAGACCGTGGATATGGAGATCGGCTGGAGTGACGGACACTTGAGACGGCTTCGGTGTGAGGTTCATCTGGGTGAGGAGTTAAATGTCCAGGTCCATCATATGCGGGGCGGAGCTGTTCAGGTTTGGCAGGGAAACGTCGAGGTCCGTAGTAGTACTGATGGTCAGCGTTGTAATAAGAACGAGGGGTGAGGATGGTTCGACTGCGGCAATAACGGGAAGTGTGTTCGGCTTGACAGCAAATAAAACAAATTGACCTGTCATCTGAGGTGCGCCACTCTGCAGGATTGCGACTTAACGTAGCGACATGGAGGAGCTTGGCTAGTGGTTGCAGCAGCCACTACAGGAACAGGATGCGATGGTGATGAGGGCGGTACGGGGTTAGAGGTAAGACCGACGTTGGCAAGTTCCTGTCGGACTACAGCCTGTATCATGGCCACGATGTCAGGCACTGGAGATGGGAATGGTGCAGGAGCTAAGGTCTCGAGTTCTCGCCTGACGATCCGAATCATTGTTGTTAACTGAGAAGGCTGTTGCAGGGGAGCCAGATCATCGCAGTATGATGTAGCTGCCGTGTTCGGAAGGCGCTCAAAGTGATGTACCAGGCGTCGTTGTTTAGCCTGCTCGAATCTTCGGCAAACTTGAAGCACTGACTCGACGGTAGAGCAATCCATGCAGAAGAGGATGTTGAACGTGTCATCTGCGATGCCCTTGAGGATGTGGCCTACCTTTTCACTTTCCAGCATGGAGCTGTTCGCCTTGCGACACAACGCGAGCACGTCTTGAATGTAGGCCAGGCAGGATTCCGTGGTGGATTGGGTGCGAGACGAAAGTTCGGTTTTGGCTGTGAGAGCCCGTCCAATGGGCTTCCCGAACAAGTCGTGAAGCTTCCGCTTGCAAATTTCTCAGGTCACCAGTTCGTGCTCGTGATTTTGAAACCACGTGTGAGTGGTTCCCGCCAAGTAGAATATCAGATTGTCCAGCATGATGGTCGCGTCCCAATGATTGTTCCTGCTGCATCGCTCGTATTCATCCAGCCAGTCGCCAACATCTGCCTTGTCTTCGGCATTGAAGATGGGAGGGTGCGGATTTTTGTGAGGACGTGTGGTGGCGCCGGTGTTGTTGCGGTAGTACGAGCTGCCTCAGAGGTCATAGTGGCCGTTGTTGACGTTGTGATCCCAAGTAGGTGGCGGCCACTGCGCAAATCCAGCTTTCGGCTGCTTAAAAGGATTTATATGTGCACACAGGGATTTTTAATCACCTCCACCAAGATGATACGTGGCAAGGTTAGTGCACGAAGGTTAGTCCGGGATGACACAGCACACAAAGCACAGAAGCACAGCAGCGTCAACCTTCTTCAGGCACTAAACGTTGCTACCACTTTGTCGTCTTCTGTGTCACTGCTGCTGATCGCTGTCTTCTTTAACGTCCAGCGATGCAGGGCATATATGTCATAATATAAACAAGATGGTATGTCTTCACCTGGGCCGAAGAGAAGTCATGTTGAAATGTTTCGTTCTGAACTGAGGTTTACCCTCAACCTTTGTTTCTTTTTCTTTGGTACTAGATGACTAGCACTTCCCTTTGTCGCTTGTCTAAGTTCTATTTGCATACTGCTAATAAAAGGTTAAAGGCACATTATCTTACACAAGCATTACCTCCCAAGTGAAAAATCTCGTATCGTGCCAAACGGGTTTGAACCAGTCCTGTATTATCCCGTATCAATTTCGTACCGGTGTGACCAGCCTTATATGTAGCTTATATGGGTTTATACCGGACAGGGCATGTCCGGTATAAAACTCAATCCGGACGTCCAGTCCGGTATAGAGTTCATACAAGGCAGACCATTTCCAGTTTTTATCCCATACAGGACATCCCAAACGTGTATGGATATGAAACAGGGCGAACCAGTATTGTATTCAGCTCATATACAGGACAGGCCATATCCGATTTTACTGAAACCGACAAAGCCGTCATGAATGAAGCGGATACGGGACAGAGTATTTCCGCTTCTCAACACAATTCGGGCGGATAGTGAAGCTCAACCAGGATGACCACATTAGAACATGCCTTGGCGCTAAATAAGCATGAAACCATACGTATTATACATTATAACGTTTCTGTATATGTGGAGTACGCGTTGTTTCGCAAATACCTAGAAGATATGAAGCCGAGGATGTATGCGCCAGCAAGTACATACACACATCACGTTTTGCCTTTGCGTCTGCAACAGTCGCTGCAGCTTGTACGATTTTGCGGTGATTCTTCGTACCTGCGACTGAAGATCTGCCACCTTCAACGCAAAGGTTAAAAGCAAGATCGTAGCTTTTCGTTAGCGATGTTAAAATACGCTCGAGAATAAATGAAACACATCGCTGACCATCGAATTATGTGCAGGTCAGCCGGAGATTTGGAGTCGCTTCCTCGAGTGTTTACGTTTGCAAAACACTTGGCCGGAAGTAAATTCATTCACGTCGCTGCTCCACTGGAGCAGGTGAAGCTAAAACAAGCAGTATTACAAATGTTGGTGCACCGCATATTGCAAAAATTACATGCGTTCGATGAGGATGACAAAACACATCAGCATAGGAATTGTGACATACTGAGGTTTATCTGCAAGAAATCGACACATTGTAAAGATACGGGACACGGATAAACCATCGTGATAGCCAGGAAAACGATTCAGCGTGTTTAAAGGTTCGATCATTCATTTACGACCACAAATTATACACCCTACAAAAATACACAAAGTGCGAAAAAGCAATGTTCAATAGAAATATAACCACCGCCACCGTATTCCGCTGCGGTATAGTGGAATGGCGCCGAAGACGCTGCTCCAAGCGGTTGCGTTTCTCGATGTTCTCCACTGAAAGGCTTCAATCGGCCTCTGGCCGAGGTACTGCTCAGGCTAATGCCAGCAGTAATGAACACCGGATTGTTTTGCCATGTCTCCCAACTGGTAAGCTGGTCGCTGATTCCGTTTTCTTGCATGCAGACCTTGCCGGACGCCCGTACCGGGAACAAGACTTCAGAGACTCCCTTGGGAATGTTGTGGACCTCAAGAAAATTAGTTCAGTTGGCCAATTTCTAATGTCCCATGTATGAATGGTGACCTGCAAATCGGCACAATCGAAAAAGAAATTGGTGCCTTGCAGTGATCTCAGTGTTACAGGCTGCCGTTGTGTCGTCGTGGACCCAGAACCAAAAGTGGTGAAATTGAAGCTTCTGTGGCTTCCCGAACGCTTGGAAGACGCCTTCATACGTGAGGCACTACAGGCCTACGGGAAGGTGACTTCGACTTCGACAGAAAATTGGAAAGTGGCGGAAATGGAAGATTTCAGAACGCTGAACCGGGATGTTGTTGTGTCTCTCGCTGAAGAAGTCGGCGTTGGTGACGTCCCACATGTACAGACTATTTGTGGTATACA
Organism: Amblyomma maculatum; assembly: GCF_055883805.1. Classification (NCBI taxonomy): domain Eukaryota; kingdom Metazoa; phylum Arthropoda; class Arachnida; order Ixodida; family Ixodidae; genus Amblyomma; species Amblyomma maculatum. The sequence continues at coordinate 452,280,554 of NC_139344.1, read as the reverse complement.
GAGCCCTGTTTTATTACCAGGCAGGCCACCGCTCTGCCTCCGACGCAACCGTGTTGGCCACATTCTTAGGCACTGCCGCACGCTGCATTGTGACGACTGCCGACGCTTCGGTCACACCGCAGAAGAGTGCGTCGTTACCTATGCGGACAAGCTGCGGCATCGTGTGCGACCACCGGACGACGCTCTACAAGAGCATATTATGGTCGCCACAGAAGTGCTTGCCGCAGCTGGCGTCCTTTCAGCTGCTACTGTGACACAGCTACCACAGCTAATACAACGGTTGTTCCTCAAGGTGATCACTCCAAGGAAAGTGAGACGCTGCTTCGATATGAGACGCCGAATCCGGCACATGATTGCGAGCCTGCCACCTGTTCTAGTCCTGCCAAAGATACCGCCCCGGCTACTCCAGCCACTGAGGTCAATGCCGAGGAAGAGCTTGCAGGTCAGGCCACTCTACCTGCAGCTGAGGCCGTCCCTCCTGTTTAAGAGCATCTTCATAAGCGCCGGGGAAAATGCGCATCTGACTCGAGTGAAGATGATCTGGTAAGCGTGAAGCATCGCCGCCGCCGGCGCACGTCGTAACACAAGGGGAAGTGCCAACGTTCGCGTTCCCGCAGTCGTGGTGGAGGTCCGGAGGCGACGTCGCCATCTCGGGAGAGACAAATGCAAGCCGAGTTAGCACATGTGTGGTCACCATGGTGACCCCTGAAGAGCTAGTGTTTGCAACGCTGAATGTGAGAGGCCTTAAGCCTCATCAGAAGCAGGTGCAATTTCGTCTATGTTTCAGCAGCACGCGGCTTGATTTTGTCGCCGTCCAGGAAACGAAGATTGAGAGTGAGCAGGATACAGAGAGGGCACTAGGACCCTTTTTGTCTGATTAGAATGTTATTGTGACGCATGCTATTGGTTTTTCGGCGGGTTGCTTCTTGTTTCTGCGAAAGGCTCTCCCTTATTCTGCGTTATCTTACTATACTGACTCTGAAGGGCTGCTAATAAGCTGTGATTTTTTGCTCCACGGGAATCCATGGAGACTTATCAATATTTATTCGTTTAATAGTGCAGCTGAGCGTGTTGATATGTTTGAAGCCATGGCTAACCTCCTAGATTGTGATAAGAATGTTGTGCTAATCGGAGACTTTAATTGTGTATGTTGCCTGAATGGTCGTGCTTGGCCTAGTGTACACAGAGACAGAAGTGGTGAAGTGTTGTCGCGTATTATAGATGACTCAGGACTCATTGATACAGGGGCCTCATGTCATGCAGCTACACTATTCACGCATATCCAGCGGAGGCCCCACGCGCGCCTAGACAGGATTTATGTTTCTTAAACGCTGATTTCCGTGATTTGTTGTGTGCAACTGTACCGGTTTCCTTTTCAGATCATTGTATGGTGGTTGCGCTGCACGGGAGAACTTACTGTTAAAAATTTAGGCCGCAATGGGAGCTTCGGAAGCTAATTTCTTCACTTGTAAATGATCAGGAGTTTGCCTTTGAGATACGCTCCCAGCTACAAGTGTGTTTGACAGGTGCTATGCCAATATTTGCTGCATGGGAGCTGTTTAAACAGGAGGTGCGAGCGATAGGTATTGAAATTGGGTCTTTTAAGTCATTTTACAGGAACTTTCAAAAGAGGACATTGCATAAGAGTTTGTATAACCTCTACGAACTAGAACGTGAGGCACCTGGAGTATATTTAGACGAAATTACTAGGGTAAAGTGTGATCTACAAAAACAGGACGCTGAAAGATACAGGGGTTGCCCGAGTTCGATCTCGTACAAATCCTGCTTTGCACTCTGAAACCCCCATGCGACAAGCTCTACTTAATGAGCACCGTAATGCTACTGCCAAATTGATACCGGGAATGATGTCCAATGGCACTCTATTAACGAAAACGTGTCACATAATCTCTGTGTTTGTGAGCTTTTACACGACACTTTTCAGTGACGCTTCTTCTACTTCTAATTCGGATCTAGTAGCTAACTTTAAAGCTCTTATAGCGCCTTTATCAGATGAAGACTGTGCTCTTATCAATAGTCCTTTCAACGTTGGAAGAAATAGATTACGTAATTGACCAATTACCCCTCTCTAAAACACCTGGCCCTGATGGCATATCGTGTGAGTTTTACAAAACTTTTAAACCTTTGCTGAGTCCTGTCTTGCTGCAGATCTTTGCTTTAAGTTTTGATGTGGGGGCCTTCCTCATTCCTTTGCTAGGAATCACACAGTCCTAATTCCAAAGAGTAAGGATAAAGAAAAATTGCTCTAAGTAGATGGCTACAGGTCAATCACGTTGGCAAATGTGGACTACAAACTTTTTGCGAAAGTACTATCAAATCGTTTACAATATGCCATGACTGTTCTCATTGGCCCTCATCAGACGTGTGGCTTGAGGGGACGCTCCATACAAAATAACATACATATTGCACGTACAATTCTCGAATCTTGCACTGGCTCTTATGAGCAGCTTTCTCTACTCTACATTCACCTTGCGAAGGCATTTGATCGTGTCCGGCATTCGTTTCTATTTTCTCTTCTCGAGCGTGCAAATGTTGGATCAACTGTACTGAAAGGGGTGCAACTTTGTTACAACTGTTCCACTCGCTTGATTGTTAATGGTCACCTCTCAGAGCCTGTGCCAATTCGGTCATCCGTGAAGCAGGGCTGTCCTATGTCACCGCTACTCTTTGCCCTCTACCTAAAGCCACTTCGTTTGAGTGTACTGCAAAACCACAGTATCCGTGGTTATGTTGCCTTCAGTAATGAAGTCAAAGTGCTTGCGTTCGCCGTCGATTTGGCGTTTTTCTGCACAGACAAACCCATCATCGACAAAATTATAACCACCATTGAGCAGTTTGGCACTGTATCTGGCGCTGAAATGAATAAGTCTAAAAGTTCGGGTCTGTGGTTCGGTTCATGGGGAGCAATGCCGACTCATTATGCTGGAATTGAATGGTCTTGTGTTCCCCCTAAATACTTTGGAGTTCCCTTCATGCGTTCAAGTTTAGTGGGCATTACTGGAAAGAGCGGGTCACGGCACTCAAAAGCTATGCTCGGACTTTTGTTCCGCACCGCCTATCAATTTTGGGCCGAGCACAGGCGTGTAACATGTTTTGGGCTACAAAACTTTGTTATGTTTTACAGGTACTCCATTGCACGAGGAAGTACATCCACTGTTTTCCCCGAACGTTTGCGACGTTCATATGGTCGTCCAGTTTTGAGGCTATGCGGCGCGATAGCTTATTCAGGCCTGTTTCTGCTGGCGGACTAGGTTTGGCACATCTCTATGTCAGACAGTTAGTTGCTCGTTTCTTCTTTTTTCCGTAATAGCTCCCATCCAATTACCAGAGCATTCCTGCAAACTAACCTAGTAAACCTTCTTCCAAACATAGTGGTCTCTTCCAATTTTACCGATCGGCCCTTATTATTTGGTTTTTTTGAAAGAAGTTTGCGATTCAGTGCGTTTTCTGGCAGTTCGCTTCTCTTATGAGTACTTATTCTCTGTTTCACGAAAAAAGTTATACCAAGATTTGATATCTATGTTGTTCCCGCCTCCCTTATATCATTCACTCTATTCTAATCATATGGGGCATGATGTGGTAAAAAGGGTGCGCAAAATGCCGATCTCGCCTTCTATTAAAACGTTTTTCTTTAAACATCATGCCGAGGTTTTGTCTGTTAAAGTTTGGCTTCAGAAAAAAAAGATATTTTCGTTTCTTCTGTTAATTACCGGTTATGTGACACACCTGAAACCATCGAACACTCTTTTATTGCCTGCAAAGATGCAATATTATTTTGGGACGTTCTGCAAAGAACATTGAAGAAAGACTTTATTTTGAATTCCCACAGTGTGCGTTACTTGATAGCCACCGAACATGACCACGAACCCTTTGACATGATTTCCCTCCTTTGACTGCACAGCCTGTGGAAAACGCGTATGTTGGATCGGAATACTGAACCTCTAGTCTCCCCTGCTACTCATTTCGGCCAGATAGTACACCAGCTTAAAGACACTTACGAAGATAGTGACTATCAACCGGACTGGCTGCCATTGTTGATGTGTTGTCTTTCCTTGCCACTGTTTTAGTGAAGTTGTGCTAAGTCGTATACTAGTTGTGTGGTGTTGTGTTGTATGTTCCAATTGGACTTTTCGCCTGCAGGCTGATTACTCTGGAAATAATGTATATAACTGTATGCTGAATTTAAAAGCATGTAATAAATACCATGCTGAAAAAAAATTCCGCTGTGGTATAGTGCTTAAAATGGTGCTTGCTGCATAAGAAGCCCGAGGTTCGGATCACTACACGCAATGTTTATTTTTTAAAATATAGTAGAGCTATTTTCTAGCTCTGCGCGCTTTTTCCAGCCTGGCGTCCAGTTCCTTTTCTGAAACAAGGGCCACGGACCATACAGGAATTTCCGGAATGAGAGCCCCGCGCGATTTAATTTGGGTTCAGCCTGTATCAATTAACCAGAAACCGCACGAACGCGTCATTTCTGGAACTGATACTGGGAGAGTATTTCTGCTTCAACAGAAGCCGGGCCGATCGATGAAGCTCAATCAAAATGACGATGCCGGACACGCCAGCGCACTAAATAAGCATGAGACCAAATATATAATACAACTATTCTGTATATAAAGAGCGCGCTTCGTTTCACAAATACCTCGAAATTACGAAGCCATCGAAGTCTGCGCTAGCAAGCCTATAAGCGCGTCGCGTCGCTTTTGCGCGCACAACAGTCGCTGCAGCTCGTGCGATCTTGCGGTGCGTCTTCATATTTGCGACTGAAGATCTGCCGCCATCAACGCGAAAGTGGAAGCACGTACGTATCGTTTCGCTACGAATGACAAAAAACTGCTCGAGAAAAAATAAACAAACATCGTTGATCATCGAAAGATGTGCAGATAGCCGCACACCGAGCGACGCGTTCTCGAATGTTTACATGTTGAGACCGCTCAATCGGAAGTGTATTCATTGACATCGCTGCTCCGCTGGTAGCACATGAAGCTAAGACGCCCAGTATTACAAGTATTAGTGCACCGGATATCTTTATATGTAGGAAAACTTACAAGCTTTCGTAGATGATAAAAAACACATCAGCACTAGTAAATTATGATATCTGGAAGTTTGCTTGCAATAAAGGGACGCATTATGAAGATACGGGACTTTTGTTATCCCTCGTGATAGCCTGGAAAAAGATTCAGCGTGTTTAAAGGGTGATCGGTTAATTACGGCCACAAATACTACAGCCAAGAAAAATATTCAAAGTACGAAAGAGCAAAAGTAGCTACATATACTGAATAATAACCAATTTAAACGTAACCCGGCGGGGAGTAGCGAGTCTCCCCGCCGCACTCTGAGGGAGAGGTCATGGAAAAAACGAGCTCCACACGAGCGGCCGGCGCATACGCGCCAAACCAGTTTTCCCCGCCGCGCCATGGTTCTGCCTTCATCCCGAAACACAGGATTTTGCTGTCTACACTACCAACAGGCAAGTTGAGTGAAACCTCTATATTCTTATATTGTGACCCACCTGTCCGTCCCTACCAAATCGATAATGTCGCGGCGGCGCTCTCGGAGTTCATTGACATGATGACGGAGTTTTCTCTAGCAGTTTTCCAATTTAATCGTGTTTGGATGCTCACTTTGAAGACTCCACATGACATGGAAGTTTTAGGTGCAAAGGCCGAAATATTTGTCAAGAACAAGATATGTCTGGTCATTATTCCGAATCAGCAGGAGAAGGATGTGAAAGTCCCCTGGATGCCGCCCCAAATCCCTGACGAGGTGCTAATACCCCATTTTTAGCTCTTCGGTCAGGTGAAAGTGGTGCGACGCGAAAAGTGGCGCCGCCCTGGCCTGGAGCATACCGGTTCAAGCACGCGAATAGTTCAGATCGCGCCATGAGAAAGAACCGACATCACTTGATGAAATACCCCACCAGGTGACAGTCTATGGCGGCCCGGTCCTGATCGCCGTGCCCAGCAGAGCACCGCTTTGTTGGAGATGTCGAGAGACCGGACACCTAGGCAGGCAGTGCAAAGCTCCCTGTTGTCAGGCCTGTCGCTCCATCGGACACCGCGAGGAAGACTACACGCAGTCTTATGCAACCAGAACGAGGCTGGATAATTTCATGGACGCAGAGAACGTGGAAAAAATGGCGACAAACATGGAATCGCCACTAGACAGCGAAAGTCCGGCGGGTGCATTGACCGAAGCCTCCATTTTTTCCCCACAAGAAGTAGCGATCCCAACTCTCGGGGAAGCTGGGTCTCCTTCTCTTCTGATGGTAGGGCCTGCAGCATCGCGAACTCGGAAGCGGCCGCCGCGCAGAATGAGATGCGAACCGAGACGCTGGACGAACCCAGCACCATAAATGTCACTGCGATCAGGGAGGTCGACGAACCTTCAGCTCTCTTGAACGACGTCGAGGGGCCTCAGGGATCGGTATCAGATAAGCCGGTCTCTAAACAACAGGACTGCAGACAACTTGTGAGAGAGGAAGGAAAAAACCCGGAGGAACGACAGCGAAGGAAGGCGGACTGCGGAAAGAAACAGAGACGGCAAGTTGGAAAAAACCAGCACCAACCCCAGCGATGCCATTGAATGCCATTGACGAACCCAATGTCAAGGAAGGGAAGCGAGAAAGCCGCCGCGTGATGATGAAAGCCATTGCAGCCGCCAGCCACCACTGCGAGGTGGAGAGGGGAACTTCGGTAGGTGGAAGCGAGGGTCGCATGCCACCAGCCCGGTAAGCTTTCCCAACACAGTTGATCCCTCCCAGCTGTCACTTAAAGTAGGCAACATTAACCGTGGTGAGCCTTATAAAAACAAAAAGGAAAATATGGCTCCTCGACTTAATTAATGAAAACAGCGTCGACGTTGCTCTTTTGCAGGAGACCAAAATTTCAAGTGCTGATGATGCTAAATTCTTCGTTACTTTGGAGCTCAATTCTGGTGTTTCAATACAATCACGACTTCAAGAGCAGGAGTCACCGCCATTCTCATTATGTAAAAAGATAACGTCACCATTGTTGACTGCGAGCTGAGAGCGGACGAGCGCTTTTGTCTCGTTGATGCCCTTGTGGAGAGGGAGCTGACTCGCTTTGTGTGTGTGTACGCCCCAAATGAGATAACGGCACGGTCCGAGCTCTTTCGATCTCTCCGTCCTTTTCTTCTTGTCCCCGGAATCGTATACATCAGAGGTGATTTTAACTGCGTACTCAGCACGAGTGACAGAGCGGGCGGGGCAGGCGGTGTGGATGCGTCGGCGTGGGTGTTAAGAGAGGTCCTGCGCGATTCTGACCTGGTGGGGCGCTCGGACAAACGGGGTCGACTGTGCGCTGCACCCACTGGCGCGGTACAGCGCAGGCTCGCCTCGATCGCATCTATGTCTGCGGCGAGGCGCTCCATCGCGTCCGCAGCTACGCCTTCTCTCCTGTGTGTTTCTCTGATCATGGCCTGGTCTCGTGCGTGCTGAGCCCCGGAACATGTCGGACAGGAAAAACAGTGGAAAGACGGTGGATAATGAACTCGACTATCCTTTGCAATGACGAGTTCTTAGATAAAGTAAATAAGGAGATTGCTAGGCTTAAGTCTGTATCAGTTAATGCAATAGAGTGGGAGTTATTTAAAACAAACGTCAAAACCCTTGCCACAGAGATTGGAACAAAAATTGCCGCGTCCGCTAAAGCTAAACTCCAGCACCTCACAGGCACCCTTCAGGACCTTGTCGAGGCCAACGAAGAGACGGCGGGAACATTTTGTGATGACATTCGGAAGGTTAAAGCGGAACTTCGATCGGAAATGGAATGGCATTATTGGGGCGCACTCGTCCGCAGTCTGGAGCAAAGAGTGCAGTACGAGGCGCAGCCATCAAAACTCTATTATTCCATCGAACGGGAGCAGGCTGCTGAGGTTAGTATACGGGAGATTATTCACAGCGCCACCGTTGCGCGAGGGCACGGCGAAGTGGCGCAGGCCTTCGATGAATACTATTGCAAGCTTTTCCAGGCCGGAAAACTGCTGGATCCCGTGTCATCCGAAGTCCTGAACGAACTACCCAAAGTTCCTCAGGAGATTAGGGAGGCAACAAACCCCTCATTGACTGCTAACAAAATAGAGCGCGCAATTGCAAAACACCCTAAGACAAAAGCACCCGTACCGTACGGCAGAATAGCCGAAGTGTACCAATGCTTAGGAATGAAGTCAGTCCAATACTAGCTGAGGTTTTCGAGGATATAAGGAAACGAAAATTCTCCCTCCTTCTATGCGGCGCAGCAATTTAGACCTAATTCCTAAGAAACCTTCCTCCGAATCGACCCCCGACGTAGCCGATTTCATGCCAATCACTCTTCTTTCCATAGACTATAAGAGCTAGAGCTCTCACTCGTCGACTCGTGACCGCCCTCAACACCGTGGTGGAAGAGCATCAAACATGCGGCTCCAAAGGGCGCTCCATAAACACCAACTTACACCGCATGAGGAAGGTCCGCGAGGCGGCGGATGTAGGGCTCCCTCCTTTGGCCGTTCTCCAGATCAATTTGAGGAAGGCATTTGATCAGGTTGATCGGGCTTTCCTCTTTTCTCTCCTTCAGCAGTGCGAAGTAGGTGACGGCATAATAGATTGGCTCAAAAGTTGTTACACTGAAATTAGTACTGCAATCGTCCTTCACGATATACCAGGCGCGCCGATACACGTGAATAGATCAGTACGACAAGGGTGTCCGATATCGCCGGTTCTCTTCACCTTATATCTGGAACCTCTATGTCGCATGGTACTTGCGTGTAAAACCATCAAGGGTCTAGATCTCGGCGGCCAAGAACTGCGTGTCCTCGTATACGCGGACGACGCAGCCTTCATTTGCACATCCCAGCAACAAGTGGGAGAGGTGATTTCATTGGCAAACTTCTTCTGTCAATTGTTTTGCAGCCGAACTAAATTTAGGAAAATCGGAAGGCGCCTGGTTGGGAGACTGGAGAGGGAAGCCCTGCCAACTCTTTGGAGTAGAATGGACCGAAAGAATCTAATCTAAGGCGCTAATCTAGATATTAGCAAAGCGATTATAAACAGGTCACAACACAAACTAGCTGCCGCTGAAAGGAAGCTAGACCCATGGCGGCCGAGGCACATAGCCATGTTCACGAGAGCCTATGTATGAAACGCGGTGGTTTACCCGGTGGTAATATACTCAGCCAGAGTGACCACAATCGACAGGGACTCCGTGGGCAGGCTACACAGATCATAGGCAGTCTTCATTTGGTGCTCTACGGCAGAGCCCATGCGCTGAAGTAACCTCTTCTGGAGCATGGAGCGAGGCGGACTGGTCTTAGTGAACATAGAACTTAAAGTTGTAGTCCAAAGGCTCACTTTCTTTTAAAACCAAAAGGATAATTTCCTTCGCACGGCCACTCAGTATCTGGGCTCGGCGCACTTGGCCCCTTGGTTGGCCACAACTAAGCCAATATGGCACGGCATGAGAGCCACAGCTTTCTACAAGGAGGTAGCGCTGTTCCCGGCGCTGCTGCAAGGGCTTTTTTCCTGGGAGTACCTGCTCGCAGTAAAACCGAGAAAGCTTTGCTGGGACTTGCTGGCACATTTTCTACAACCTCCAGTATATCGGCTACCACCCATAGGGGTGGGCAAGACTGATGTCCTCAAGCGAGTCAGGAGGCTGCCCGTTCCAACAGGCTCCAATGATTTCTTCTTCCGTTTCCACACAGGAGTTTTGTTCGTGAAAGCCCGTCAGGAAGAGCGGGGTTTCTTCCTACCATGGGGCGCAAACTGTCTCCCGTGTGGCCGGCGGGAGACCGCTCAACATGTCATGGAATGCAACACGGCGCACATCTTCTGGGACGAAGTACGGGGATTTTTTGCCGCAGGTTTGGAAGTCACATGGCCAGGGCTCTTGTGTCTCGACGCGCCTTGTGAGTGTCCAGAGCGTCGAGACATTGTAATAGTGCTTGCGTTGCATGCCCTCTGGCGGGCGCGTGTGGATGTGGTGGAGTTTGTGCGTTGGCCGAAACCAGCGTGGATGCACCTTGTGAACAAAACAGTGGACAGGGAGCGCACTAGAGTCCTCTGGCTCCGACGAAAGCCTGCAGGAGGAACTAGAGCGGGGGCTGCCGTGCTGTCATGGTCTTCAAGACACGCCAGCACGAACGGTTTGGGTGCCGCTGATGCTGCACGCAGCGTTGCCCAAGTGGGCTTTTTTTTCCTGTCCACTTGTTTTCCCCTTTGACTTTTAGTGGCACATTTCAGGCTTATACGTTAAAATGTTCTGACCCTTTCTTTCCAGACCCCTCGGTATAATTATCTATTGTGCACTAATCTCCCCTCATGATTCCTATGGCCGACGTTAACGCGAGAAGCAATCAATGCACTCGGCTATTGGTTGAGTTCCAGCCTTGCAAGTTCGACTCCAGACTTGGAAAACACTGTTTATATTTTAATTATTTACTTTTTAAATGTAGTCGTGTTATTTTATATTGTTGCATGCTTTTCCAACCTGGCGACGCGTTTCTTTTGTAAACGAGGGCCATCAACCATACAGGCCATTCCGGTATTAGAGCGCCGAGCGGTTTCATTCCGGACTTTCCAGGGCAGTGCAGTAATTTCCTGAAATAGCCCACAATCATGTATCCCAGATCCTGTACAGTAAACCTGTATACAATTTCCTGTACGAATTTTATACAGGATTTGTCAGTAGGGTTGCCGTGTGCTTTCTGCACCTCATATCAGATTTCGTGTTCTCTTTGCAGCGGAGCTTTTTAACGTTTACCCCTAGCCGCACATGCTGTTGCATCTTCTTAAGTGCTAAATAAGGCACTCTGTCTCGGCAACAAGAGTAACTCATAAAGGTGTTATAAACTTCTTTCAGTAAACTTGCACGGTTGTGATATCAAAGCGCTATTGTATCAATCTCTAAATAGTAGAGACATACTATACATCATTACGTGCCTTCGCCGGATATGTAGATCTCTTAAAAAGTAGTGCTTCCTGCACATTTCTTTTTTGTCCAGTTTGCGCCATTTGAAGCCAAGTAGGCGACCGCTGCAAGTATGGAATTGTTTGTGTTGTGTGAAACCATAATAGGGTGTCAGGTAAAGAAGGAACATAAGGTATAGCCGCCATGTATCAAAAAATAAGTACGAATTATTGACTGCTCTGCAGTGCAGCTTACATGAAAGGAAAAACTAATTACTACATACAGACAAGGTAATAAGCACAGCCTTTGGCTGGAACATAGTGTTTACAAGTCACTCAAGGCACACTTTATGATTTCTCTTGCGGTTGACAGATGAGTATTGTCTATCAATGTTTGATTTTTAGAGAAGTGTTTTTCTGTACAACACCATCACTGCTGCGACCTGCTTGCAGTGAGCAGGAACTGTGTTCTTTGCTCATGAGAATGCACACTCAGACCTTATACATGAATTATTTTTATTACAAACTAAGAAATGATACACCAGGTTTCTCCTTGACAGCTTTGTACTGTTCTTTTTCGTTCTAATCCTTAAACATCTATGACAAACTCATAAAGTGTTCCTGTCTTCACTTTCAGCAAGGAGAATAATGCCATTAAGTGTCAAATATCGTCAACAAACACCAGACTACATTTCAGTCATGTAGTTTGACGTGGAAGAGCAGGAGGCATGCTTGAAGATAATAATAAAATCAAGTTTATTTTCACCACTTAGTACAAATGAGCGAAATCAGGTGACTGGGGTGAAAGCTGCTTTTTCTGCAGCTTGACGACGCCCCAGCCACCTTTAAATCAGCAGCAATGACAAGGATAAAACTACATGCGCAAAAATGCTTTTCCTATTCAACAGGACTTTCTAAACATCAAACGAACAAAACAGATTGCATCGAAGTGGAGACAAAGAGCACAGGGAGCACAATCTTAAAAAAGGGCTGCAGAGCATATATTTAGGCCATATAATATTCACAGTAAAACTGGAAGGACCAAAAATGAATTAAGAAAAACAAATACTTTGCGCTACTTAACTGGTGAGGGCCTAAGCACCTAGAGGGTTACAACATATTCATATTACATTACTAAGTTTGAGCAAAGCTCAGAATGGACTGGACTACCATTTCTTCAATCACTTGGTTAACAAAGAAACAAGTGCAATAATTTTCAGTGGCCGGGTCTACAAGTGAACTCGTATTGCTATTCTAGTCCTACCCAGGGCCCCTCTATATGAACTAGATCAAAACCAAATACACTGTCTCCGGTAAAAGCATAGAACCCTCTCCCTTCGGTAGGCTGTGTTCCCACTTCGCTCCGGCCAACCGTCGCCCGATCCACTCACGCGTTGATAGTCATATTCTTTCCACTTATGCACTGACACGTGTATTCCATGCTTGTCTTGTGCCAAAAAGCTATGCCGAAGGCGCTTGGGGGCTCTGTGCAGGAAGGGAGGGGAGATTCTGGTTCCCACGCTTTGTACTATGCCAGAGGGATGTTTCAATTGCTTGCTCGGGCACTCGGTTAATATATACATGAAGGCTCATAAGAATGCTGTATTTTTTTATTTTCTTTAAATTTTTGCTATGAGCGCAAATGCAACGTTCTCCACGATGTCCACCGCAGCAGATAAAGTCTGGATGGGCAAAAAAGAGCAGATAAGGCAAGAGCCCTTCCACCGGCGGCTTTGGTGGAAATCCCAACCTAAAACAATCTGGCACTATTAGCCAAACGACACACAGGCGCGAGTAATGGGCAGCCTCTTTGAGAGTTGTCAGCGCTGAAAGAAGGGCAGCTAAGACATGCACGGTGCAGCAAAATCACTCGCTTATGCAGTGATCCTACAAGAACAAACGGAGCACAGTCGTGAGTTATGGACAGCCTGGTTGAGAGCGGTCAGCATTTGAAGAACTGCAGCTAAGACACGCACAGCTCAGCACAATCACGGACCTACACTGTTCAAACAGCCTGGAACAGGCAGCCGGAGCGCATTACTTAACAATACTAACGGCCAAACAACATCTGCAAGCGCAGCGAAAGTCTGAGCTCGCGAGTGAGCGGCGCTATTTTGTTTAACCCAGCTGTTAGCTGTTATCGCCGTAACACGCTCTACTCTTTCTTGGCACAACTTTTTATATCTCTTCAGGCTGTTTATTAACTTTAAATTTCACACATGAAATGTTTCTTGACCCCTAAGGGTGCCTTTAAAAGGGAAAATATAATTCCACCGGAAGCGTATCATAGCACTGCGCAGTCAAAGCGCGCTGTCTTGCTGTGCCGGCTGCATTTGGCGAGGGCGCCCCCTTAGCATACTCACCGCATCCTCTAGGCCTTCGTTCCAGTGAGCTCTTCATGGCCGAGCTTCCCATTTTAAGATACTGTGCAGTCTGCTGTATAGGAGAACCTATCGTCTGCATGGCCGAAAATGGCTTTTGGCCGTTTCTCGCCACCAGATATTTGTGCACATCAAAATGTTGACCCGCAATGCGGACATAGTGGCTTGTTGAAGACATACGAGTGTCTCCGCCAGCGCTACTGGCATTAGGCGTACAACTTTGTCCGCCGCTATATTCGCTCCTGCACTGCTTGTGAGAAGCGGAAGGTGTCTCCGCACCTCTCCCCTGGGTACTTATAGCCAATGCCTTATCCAGCTCTACCCTTAAATTGCATTGGCATGGGACCGTATGTCCCCTTTTCCTCAACTCAGGCAACGACTGGATAATCTTCGCCGTGGGTCACCTCACTTGCTACGAGGAGACTCCAGCAGTACCTACGGCTAGTGTTCACGATGTCACCTCCTTCATCTTACATCACTTCTTTCTTCGTCACGATGCTCCTCGCGGACTTCTAAGCAACCGTGGCCGCGTATTCTTGTCAAGTTGTCCACGACCTGTTGACTACCACAGCATACCACTCTCAAACCAACGGCTTCAGATGAATATTTAAGCGGACTGTTGGGTACATGATTGTCATGTAGATTTCTTCTGACACCTCTGATTGAGATCAGGTGTTTTCATACCTCACCCATGCCTACAATACTGTGTCTCGAGGCATCGACTGGCTTTTCCCCATTTTGTTCTGTTCTGTTATACAGCTCTGATCTTTCCTATCTGCTAGACAGCATACTTCCTTACCATCCACACTGCTCAGTGTAGACATCTGCTTCTGCTGTAGCCCGTAATCCTGAGCAGTGTCGCCAGCTGGCTGGCTCATTCACGGCCGACAATCAAGACCTCCGCCGATCTGACAGCGATCACGGCAAGCCCGCTTTTGATTTTCCTGCCAACACCTTCATTTGGTTGTCTAATCAGGCTAATTTTAAATTCTAAGCAAAGTATCGTGGTCCCTACCGTGTGTTGGAGCGTACATCTCCAGTTAACTATATCGTGGAGCCAGCAACGTCTTCTTCGTACCATAGTCGCCGTGGGCCAGACGTTGTTTACATTAGTCGCCAAAAACCCTTCTATGATCCCCTTGTAATCCCCTCGCCTTAAGTGGGCAGGATGGCTCCCTATTTCCACCAGGGCAATTGTAAAGAAGAAGACATTGCGTTGATACTATGACGACGAAGCTCTTGGATTCTTCGCAACCAGCTGTCACTCGTATTTGAAGCTCAAGGTGCCTTGCTCAAATAAGATTGTCTGCTTCGCAACAACATTGTCTTGCGGCACCGGTGGCCGTCATAGGTCCTCTCTTTACTGACAGGCATTACTTCCTTTTCTAGCATATCGCCAGGAAAATGAAATTCTCATCTATTCACGAGAAGAAAACTTCTTTCTCAGTAATTACCACTATGCTTACGTTGCGAAATTAAGCCTAATTGCGTGTGATTATAACAGGATAGTTCCTGATGGTTAAACCCTGCTACGATAAACGGGGTGCCGGATGTACTGTGAAAAGTAATAAAAAGGCGACTAACCTAAACAAGCAGAAAACATTTAACCTGGTGAGCCAAGGACGGAACGACAAACGACCGAAATGTTCTTTCCAGTGTATCCCCGTCGAGCAGTACTTGATGACTATCGATAGAGGCACCTTTAGATGCCAGAAATGACAGCCGGGGAGCCCAAAGTCCATGCAGTAATCAACAAAGAGAGATTGCGCACTGACAAAAGTGCAGCGGTTGGGCGTAACAAAATTCTGGAAGGCACTTTGGACAGCTAAAGTGCGATGAGGCGAAAGCCGTTATAGCACGATAAATTTTAGCCCTACACTACGGCACCTCTATCTCACTTTCTTATTTCACTCCCACCTTCCTCCCTTCATTTACGGCGTGGTACATGTGTCCGCGAAGAATTGTGGGAGATACTGCGCATTTTCTATAATGAAGCCCCCCCTGATGCCTGCTGTACTAACGCCTCCTGGTGCGGCACTCGAGGAACATGCAAATGAAAGGAGCCGCATGGATACCTGCATCGGACGCCCAGCGGGGTCAGCTTCCTATATGCATGAATGGCCTGGTGACGTCATCACCTGCTGTAACGGTAAATCGCGCGCCCCTTGTCGAATACAACCAGTAAAATAAAACTGATTTATTTATAGGAAGGGTTTGGGTTTGGGTTTGGGTTTGTGGGGGTTTAACGTCCCAAAGCAACTCAGGCTATGAGAGACGCCGTAGTGGAGGACTCTGGAAATTTCGACCACCTGGGGTTCTTTAACGGGAAAGGCGCGGTAACTGTCTCATTGTTTTCTGTGGACACCGCAACCGCGCCGTAAGGGAAGGGAGCAAGGTGGGAGTGAAAGTGGAAAGAGAGAAAGAGAAGCCGTAGTGGAGGGCTACGGAGTAATTTCGACCACCTGGGGATCTTTAACGTGCGCTGACATCGCAAAGCACACGGACGCCTCTTCGTTTCGCCTCCATCGAAAGGGGGGTTAATAAGGGGTTCATAGGAAGGGAAAGGCGCAGTATCTGTCACACTTGCAACTGTGGACACCTGAACCGCGCCGTAATTGAAGGAGGAAGATGGGAGTGAAAGTGGATAGAGAGAAAGAGGAGCCATAGTGGAGGGCTACGGAGTAATTTCGACCACCTGGGGATCTTTAACGTGCGCTGACATCGCACAGCACACGGACGCCACTTCGTTTCGCCTCCATCGAAACGCAGCCGCCGAGGTCGGGATCGAACCCGGGAACTCCGGCACAGTAGTCGGGCGTCTTACCACTGCACCACCCCGGCGGGGCCTCCATCGAAACGCAGCCGCCGAGGTCGGGTTCGAACCCGGGTACTCCGGCACAGTAGTCGGGCGTCTCACCACTGCACCACCCCGGCGGGGCGAATACAACCAGTATTTCGAACGCCCATGAACTTTGATGCCTTCAATGGAATACAACCAGTATTTCATTGAAGGCATCAAAGTTCATGGGCGTTCTATAATTCGTTTGCAGCAAAGGAAAGGCGCAGTATCTGTCACTCGCGGAATCCCGCTATCATCCTCTTGGTAGACAAGCTGAATTCTGAAGAGTGTTTCATGATCATGTGCGTGGCGCAGTAGTAGAGCGCAGTGTTGGGGATAGTTTATTTTCTCGAAATCGTGGCAGCTCTGCCGACAACCTTCTGTACACAAGGATAAGGCATTAAAAGGTTTCGGCTTAAGCGCAGCGTGCTGAAGCTTTGCAAAGAAACCTCGCAGTGTAGGACAGCCAGTGCTCAGTCAAAGGGCTTCAGCGGGCGCCGGCCTCCAGGTCAATGTAGCAAATTACAGTCACTTTGCAACCTGTAAATTTGGAAGCACTGAATGCCGACATCTCCGTATAATTAATGCTGGTCTGGCTAGGTACGGAGTGGACCTAATTGTGTTTCATTTCTTCATAAATTACAATCGTCAGTGTTCGAAAAGTACATAAAACCATGACACAAATTTTCCGATTTCGAGTAAATGAGAAATTTTAAGCTTTTAGCATATTTTTAATGATGAACAGAAAATAGGTAATATTTGCTAGTAGTTTCCCTTAAGTGCTTTCGTTCTTATCTTCTGAAAAATCCCAGTTTAAATTGGTCGGTTTGGTTGTTTTATGGTTAACATCCTAAATCAACTGAGACAATGTCAGGAATGAGAGAAGCCGTACTGGAGAGCACCGGAAATTTTGACCACCTGAGTTTCTTTAATGTGCAGTGATATCGCACAGCACACGGGCGCCTTGCTTTTCGCCTCCATTGAAAATCGGGTGCCGAGACCGGGATTCAATTCCGATTCCTTGGGCAGAGTAGCCAAGCGCCCTAACCACGACCAGATGGTATCGTCGTCCGCATAGATGGCGTGGCGTACGCCATCCACAGCGTTGAGCCTCTCTGGGGGGCCTACGAGGGCAACGCTAAATAGCAGCGGAGAGAGAACAGCTCCTTGAGTTGTTCCTCAGGTTCTCATATCGATGGTTCCAAATTTTTCATTACCCAATATGATAAAAGATTTCCGATTTTTTAAGAAGTTTATTTATGTAGCTAGGCGTTTTCTCGCCGCAATTGGTGGCGTTTAAATTTTTCAGGATTCTACTATGTTTAACGTTGTCAAAGACCCCTTTCAGATCCAGGGCCAAAATAGGTCTGTCTCCGGAACTCCCGAAAGGGGATCAATGATTTCCCCATTCATTTGGAGCAGTACTTCCTGCGCTGATAATTGTGGTCGGAAGTCGAACATAGAGGGCGGCAAGAGCTCGTGCTGTTCCAAATTAACAGACAGCCTTTGCTTCCCTACCGCCCTATGAGCTTACCGGCGCAGAAAGTGAGAGAGATTGGGTTTAAAGTGTCTGTGTTTATCGTTTTGCCAGGCTTGGGGATGAACGTCACTATGGATGTTTTCAAGTCATTCGGTACCGCTCCAAAGTCCCAGCAATCATTTCTGTAGGTCGTAAAATCTTGTCGAGTTTGATCATTGAGGTTGGCCAGACAGCCGACCGTTATCTGGTCATCTCCCGGTGTCTTTTCTTGCCTCATACTCATTATTGTGGTTTAAATGTCCCCAAAGGTGAATTATGCATCGATTTGTAGGTTTTTGTCACCAGGTTATATTCTAAATTACTCATCTTCGTCTACGATCGTACATAAGTATCTCTCTTTTAGTTTGTCGGTGAGCCGTTCGTCCGTACCTTTGAATTGCTCAAGTTCCTGCTCTGTTTGCCTTTCGATGTATTATGTTCAATGAGTCACCTGAGAAGTGTCCATGTACTTTTCGTGCTGAGGATACCTCGGAGGGAATAGCATCTGGATATCCAGTTGGTTTTTGCTAGAGACCACGCGTATATTTCCGCCTGCTTGGTTATATGGACCATTCTGATTTAAAGCTTACCGTTGTGTTTCTGTTTTTTCCATTCCCATATGGCTGACCTTCAACGCAAGGACCCGGAGCTGGCGCCGCTCATCGATTATCTGGAAGGACGCGGTAGTAGAGTACCACTTGCTTTTCGTCGTGGCTTGCAGTCATACGCTTTACGAAGTGGAGTTCTCTACAAGCGCAATTTTGAAAGACCAAAAGAGACATTTCTACTCGTAGTACCTACGCACCTACGGCCTGACATCTTAAGCGCTTGTCACGACGAACCGTCCGCCGGCCACTTGGGAGTTAGTCGTACGCTTGTAAGAATTCGGGAGAAATACTATTGGCCGAAATTTTACCTTCAGTACGATCTTAAGTTAGAACCTGCCGTGATTGTCAACGCCGAAAGACTCCACCCGTGAAACCAGCTGGATTTCTTCAGCCGATTGCTCCACCGAAAACTCCTTTCGAACAAGTTGTGATGGATCTTCTTGGTCCTTTCCCGAAGTCAACTACTTGACCCGATATACTGAGACTGCGTCGCTCACAAATGGAACTGCCTCCAAAGTAGCAGAGTTTTTGTCCACGACATTGTATTGCGTTATGGCGCTCCGGCTGTTATCATTACTGATCGCGGGGCAGCTTTTACGGCCCGCCTGACTAAGGTTGTACTGAATCTTACACACACTAGCCATAGACGGGCCACGGCATACCACCTGCAAACTAATGGCTTGGTGAAACGGCTAAACAGAACTCTGGCCGACATGCTGTCTATGTACGTGGATATAGAGCATAAGACCTGGGATCAAATCCTCCCATATGCCACGTTCGCATATAATACGGCACTTCAGGAGACGACGCGGCTTCGAGCGGCACACCCTTCGAGCTTGTCTTCGGCCGTCGAGTGACCACTCCACTGGATACAATGCTGCCCGCATACACCGACGAACATGAGCTTGACCTGGACATCGCTAGTTTTACCCAGCGTGCGGAAGAAGCGCTGGGCAAGGCAGCGCATATTCCTACGACAGTAACTAAACCCTGACCGTTACAACAAGGGACGGCGCTTCGCTGCCTACGAGCCTGGAGACTATGTCTGGATTTGGACGCCCGTTCGTCATCGTGGGCTCTCTGAAAAATATCTGCGCCGGTACTTCGGCCCTTACCGGGTCCTCTGCCGCCTCAGCGACGTTACTTACGAAGTTGAATCCGCTACCAAAGAAAGACGACGCACGTTCACTGATGTACACGTCGTCCGCATGAAACCCTACCACGATCACCCCGCTGACTATTTCTGAGACTGATGGTGCCCCGTTTTGTGTTGTGGTATCCCGTACCAACCTAGCATACTATCTGTCAGCTCATCGCATGAAGCAGCATTTGCAGCATCGAGGCGATGCTGCCAAAAAGGGGGGCAATGGCACATGCCATTCATAGACGACGAAGATTTGAACGGGCGATTCGGAGAAGACGAGGAAGCAAAAACGGTGCTCCGCTTTCGTGCTGACCTGACTGGTTGTTGGGGTTCTTCGGTGCCAGAGCTCCTTCTGTGTAATGTTACGTTACAATATATTCCCTCTGCACCATAACTATTCGAGAAAACAATCCCATATAACTTGTGTACAGTTTATTCACAGCACGTGTACTTTATCCCCCCTCCACGATAGCATAAGCTGCTGTTTCTCCAAACACGTTTCCTTCGTATCACTGCCTGCTTGACCTGGCCCTTGAAGATTTTTTGGTTGAGCCAGGTGTGATTCACTTTGTTCTTCTCCGCCCCCCCCCCCTTTTTTTGCAGAAAGTTTTTGAGAATTGTTTCCCAGCGGATATATTTTTATTAGGACCCCTTTGATTGCCTGTCCCGTTTTAAAAATGGTGCGCCTGCATCGAACTTGCTTCAGTTGACTAATCATCCACCCCGCATTGTAATTTTTCCTGGTACGGCCGCTTTTATTTCTTCTTCAGGCCACAGGATTACAGGTTCCATGCTGAGGAAAATATACTGAAGAAACATTTTTTTTTATATTTTTTCGCTCCTTGACTAAGTTTCTTCTCTACCATCCTTTCCCTCCACACTCCTTGACCTAGTTTCGTCTCACCAACTCTCCCCCCCCCCCCCCACAGCTTCTCTTTTTCGGAAGAAAAAGTGTATTTAAACCTCTTCCAGTGATCTCTCTGCCCAGACTAAGACAAGTCCAGTTGTCGAAACGTTGGCTTGACCTGCGAAATGAGGCTGCGCTCTCCTGTACCCTTGTTCAGTGCTCTTTCATGCCGTTTAATAAACCTTCCTCTCGTTCTACCTGGGCCTTTTGGCTGAGTTACATTGAACTCAGTTTGGTGCTCTATTTTTATGCAGTAACGTTGAGCGTAATAAGCCCTTGAATGTGTTAGCTAGCATCAATATCCTATACAGCTGCTAACATGGAACGTTCAGGTTTGCCGCCAGTGTCACCTGGAACGTGATGTAAGTTGAGTCCTTGTGATAGAGAATTGACCTCTATTTCGAGAGGTACCAACGTCGATCCCTGCTGTTGTCGGGTACCCACCCGCCTTGGTGCTAGAATTTTAAAGGCTGAAATGTTTCGCAAAAGGACTGCATATATTCTTCCATTGCTCAGCGCAGATTCGACACGGAAACTAATCACTGTACAGTCAGTGCAATGTCCAATGGTGGCTCACCGTTCCCCGTAGTCAAATAAATTTTGGTGAAAAGTTTGGTCATAAATGAACCAGGTTAAATTTCTGTAGTCCAGGTGGGTCAATTTGAGTGGTTTCCCACCCCACAAGAATGGAAAATTGGGCTAGTCGGTAACGGTGATCCATGACACAATGTAGAGCCAAGGATGAAAGACACAGAAAGGGTACACAACATAGACGCTAACGCCTGTGTCGTGTATTGCTTCTGTGTCTTTCCTCCTGAGTTTTGCGCTACATTATCATATCATGGGCTTCACACACCACTTTCGAGATCCCAATAGGAACGACCAGACTCGTATTTGGGGATTTAGCTAATCTGCATTTTGAGGGTAGCTTATTCAAATTTGGAGGTCATCAATCGGCTTGACTTATGCGAAATATGTTTCAGATCAAATTTATGGAAATTCCGTTAGGGTGTTCGAGCACATTTTCTGTACACTCTTTCTTCGTACGCTTTTTTACACTATGTGATGCTTGTGTATTTTCAAAAGCTTCCTTCAATGGCTAAATTATAACTTGATGCATTTAGACAAAGTAGGGGTAGATATGCCTCCACAATACGAGATGTGACTTTTCGCGACAGCTCTGGAGAAGCGCTGGTAGACAGGCAGCTTAAGAGGGTTTGTGAGTTAAAGCCATGAGCTACGTCGTGCGCTTGACCGTCTCGATCCTCACTCTTTAACAGCGGATAACATCCTTGCTCTGTGGCCATGACAACGGACTACCCTCAAGGCATACCGGGCATTGCTAGTCATCTATAGCCACTGGCTGGAGTGACAAGCTCTGATTGTGCTTCATGGCCATTTTCTATTTCCTTCTTTAATCCCTGCATGCCTTTTCATCCATTTAGGGCAGTCAACCGGGAGCCTTTCTGGTTAATAACTTATACTTTGCCAGCCTGCCTGCCTTTGAGCCTGCCTACCTGCCTTACCCTGCGCTACCTTGCCTTCCTTGCCCTGCCTGCCTGCCTGCCTGCCTGCTTATCCCTGCCTGCCTGCCTTGCCAGCCCGTCCCCCCGCGTGTAATAAGTGTCCTACGTCTTCCGATAACTTAGCCCCTTTTGATAAGATCACACACAGGTACTGACGAAATCAAAGAACAAAACATTTAGCCTCAGATGCTATACAGTTCTGTTATATATAGATGTTATATATATGTTATATAGTCTGTTATATAGTTCTAGCATGACAAGAAACCAAAAGTGAACTAGAAAAAAGTCGCGCTTGAGCTGTTGGTGGCCTTGACACTTTGGTCATAACCATTCGACAAATCCGTTTCCCTCGTACAGAAAGAAGAGCGTAGCCAGATGCAAGGACTAAAAATTTTGTGTAGCAATTAATCCAAACGGAATAGAATGTGACTTGTGTAGCTTTGTTACAGAAACGAATCAGACTCGAATATTTCCAATATTTATATATTTGGGACTATGCGCTTAAGAACCATCCCTAAGCAGCAAGTGTTCGTTGTCAGTGGAAAATTGACGTTTAGGTGCTCTCATGCTTGTACGGACTTTATGTAGGGGTTGTTCACTTTTCAAATTCACTTTCCTTAGCTCGACAAAAGTTCCGGATCACTCGTAACGCTCGGCATATCAGCTGTAAGCCGTTATACATACGTTGCTTTTCCTTTGGTTATTTAGTTCTCCTTATCACCTGCTAAAGCAATCGTCCCTTACATTCCTCCCACTGCATCTACTCGTGTATAATAATAGAAACTTCCGACAAAAACGGCTCTATTGGAATACGGCTATAGAGCCATTCCATGTGAAGCATTCCAGGTCTGAAAAGTGACCACCGCGAATTCGTCAGAAAAAAAGAGAAAAAAAATGGCCATATTGGCGATGGTTCCAAAATTGTTTCGATGAAGTACACTTTCGAGAAAAGTTTGTTGCAGATGTAAGAGCTATTTGAGTTGTCCTTGAACTACAAGGTGATGTAAGAAACAATTTTTTAATACCTTCACAAAACAAACGGCAATTGCATACAGTGTTTTATTTCACTTAAATTGTTCTTTTATGCAAGTTTATGAATTCGACAATATCAGAATATTTGTATTATTCAGTTTAAGAGACTTTTTATGTACTATTAATGTCCTTTCTATTGTCAAGTAAACACGTGGGACGACTCCTTATGCACATTAGCGTCCTAGAGTTTAGTCTAAACATTTTATGCGACTAAATTATGATCTGAAAGGAAAACCTGTTTTTTGCAAGTCTATGACCAGTGAGCTGCATGCACTGCCAAACTATGACTGCACTGCGGAGCACGTATACATGCCACCGCCTAATATTCCAGTTCTGATTTGCACTTGTGTGGTTTTCACATCCAGCGTGCAGCTGCCTCTCTAGATATCCGCGCAAATACATCAGAAGCGACACAGAATACTATAGCGTAACATCAAAAATATTTTATGTGAATTATGGTGCATGAGCAGAGTAATACACTGCCGAGGTGCGCAAATTTATGTGTAGGACACTGCACATAGATATCTACGAATACATGTCACCCGTAGGGCATGCAATGCACTGAATACTGCTTTGAGAAATGGCTTCCACGAGAACACCTGCGTCATCATTACCTGTATGACAAATAGTGCTTGTTGAAAAAAGCACTTTATTTTTGCTTTTTCTCGCTTTGCATTGTTGACAGCTAGCGCTTGTGGAAGTGCATTATTTACTATCGAGGCTCATTCATAAAGGATTACTTTATGTTTGGTGCTTTATAGTTGTCGCTGAGGAATTCGAGCCGAGCGGAAGTGTTAACATTTCTTTTGACGCTCACAGTACACCAGCTGTCCATGAAAACGCGCAAACATCGCCTGGTACATATATGAACTGCAACTCGCAGCCCTTTGTCCCTGTGCAGAACAGCCGCCGCCCATCAAAATGGACCCGCTGACAACAAGCCAAACATCCGCGTACTTAGCCCGTCTGGGATTTCACGAGAAGCCACTCGCTAACCTCGCCACTTTGCACGCTCTCATGGAAGCTCACGTGCAGCACATTCCCTTCGAGAACATCGACGTTCTGCTGAACCGGACGATCCATATCGACGCCGACTCGCTCTTTGCCAAGGTAGTAGAGCGCGGCCGAGGAGGCCATTGTGTCGAGCTGAATTCTCTGTTCGGTCGCTTATTGGAGGCGCTGGGTTACCGGCTTCGACTGCGCGTTGCCCGCCTCCGCTGGGGTCTCGATTTAGACGCCCCACTTACACTCAAGCAGCACCTTGTGCTCATTGTCATGCTGACCGAAGGTGAGTTCATCGTCGACGTAGGGTTCAGCGCAGCGAACCCTTTCCTACCTTTGCCCCTGAAAGAGCAAGGGTCGAGATCTGCCGACCACCCATATATGCTGCGGCCGCTTGGCGCCGAATCCGACTGCGAGGAAGGGACGCTCGAGCTGTGCGTCCGCGACCGCCAGAATTGGATTCCAATGTTCCGCATCGAGCCTCGCGATCACCGGTGGCCGGACGTCACTCCACTCAACTGGTATTTGTCGACCCATCCGGAGAGCACACTGCGTGGCAGGCTCATCGTTGGGCGCACAGACGGTGAAAGCTGGCTCAACTTGAAGAACGGGAGGTTCACACATCGTATGCGCCGCCATGGTTGCTACGCCATCGAGAAACGAGACGTGCGGGACGCCGATGAGCTTTTGTCCCTGCTCGAAAAAGTGTTCCGATTACCGCTTTGCCCGGAAAAAGATGTGGAGCCCTTAAAGACATGCCTGGCCAAACTCCTGCTTGTAAATACGCAATTTTGAAAGCCTAAAAGCATGTCAACAGCGATGCAGATGATGGCGTGTGCAGAGGATTATCTAAGGAGTAATCGACACGATAAGTTGTCTCACCGTCGATGTTGTGTGTTGAGCACTGTGATACGTTCTGCTTGGGCAGGTGACAAAAAGGGCCTCTTCGATTTATTGTGTCTTTGCTTCATATGTTTCGTGTAGCTTCAGCTCACTTAATACGGAATATCTGTGGTGTTCTGATAAAAACGTCTCTACGAAGCTGGTGTCTACCTGTGCTCATTTCTTTCAAGCAAAATAGTAAAGCAAAAAATTAAGTAAACACTGAGTTAATTTCTTTCGTGAGAGTTACCAAATCTTTTTCGTAAAAAGAAAGTGAACTGATTTCTAATCAGTTTAAGTTCAGTTATATCATGGCAAATAGTGTCATCTAGCCTAATTTTCGTACATCACGAGGACGACTACCGCTTTTCGGTAGAGGTGAAAAGCAAGGCGCCCGTAGGCTATGCGATGTCAGTGCATCCTAAAGAGCCCCAGGTGTTCGAAATTTCCGGAGTCCTGCAGTAGGGTATCTATGATAGCTTGAGTTACATTGGGACATTAAATAGCATAAACCAAAGAAAACCTTAATTTTCGTAAGATGAGCAGTCAGTCTCCTTTTCAGTGGTGATTTCTCAATAAGAAAGTAATGTATGAGGTCTCCGAAACGTTCTAGCGAGTAGGCTGCCGTGATAGCAAATAGCGATTGAGTGGAAAAGACAAGACAAGAAGTGTGCAGCGCGTGAGCTAATATTTTTATTTTTTCTGAATTATCGCGGTGTGGTCCACTCTGTGTCGGCCCTTATCTTTTAAGCGCTGCATTTTCCATTAATATAACAGGCCTTCCCTATGCTCTGTTCAAACTTGAAACATGTCATCATCTGGCCTCTACCAGAGCGCAAGTAAGCAACGACTGAATATATTGGCGAGGACGAATGCCCAGCCTTTGTCCTTTTTCGGTAGTATTGTCGCGAAACCTTCAAAACTGTATTTGTTGTTTTTTAACAGCCGCCGGCATGCAGCCTTATCACTGTGATTCTGGCACGCGTATCAATTCTGTATCCCGTTTTTGTTCATGCTCGTTGTAGCGATACGACGCGTTATCATTTCCTTTGTCGCGAACGATGCACCGAGATCTGTCTCGAAGATTCCGATCACTTGCGTATGTTTCTACAATGTTCCAGGTTGTACTAGTAGCAGTTTGCGACGTTATCTAGATTGTTCTGAGCAGCCTTTAAATTAAGCGTTGACGAGTGTATCGAGCATTCTTTGTTCGTTGCTATCGCCGCCGCCGAGTTGCTTAGTTCTTTTTCGGGCGCAAGTCAGCCCAATGAAGAGTTAATTTCAGTACCATGAAGCCTATCTCTTCTTTTGGTGTCTATGGCCTTGTCACCACTACGTGACAATATATAAAACTGAAAGACAGAAATGCCACGTTTTGTATTCTCTGACCTTAGGAACAGCGTTTCACTGAAAGGATATGAGGACGCTCAAACTCTAGAGACTCAGTAGGCGTCTTCCATTGGTAATCGTGTTTCCGGATTCCCATTCACCGATATGCACTGAGCGCGTTTCCAAGCATACGCACTGCAGAAGTAGTCAACGCAGCTGAGGAGATTGCCATTGCGCTAGCGCAAGCCGACCCTAATAGCAAAATCGTCATCAGTGATTCTCAACAGGCCATCCGCAAATACGATGCTGGTCGTATCTCTTGCCAGGCGTTACAGATTCTACTGCACCCTCTTCCACATCTCGCACACTTATTTGGGCTCCAGCCCACGAGTTCCTTAGCGGAAACAGCCAGGCGCACGCTCTCGCTCGAGATCTCAGCTGCTGAGCCGAGAGTATGATTAGCCACCCTGCTTTCCCTGACACGAATATCTCACTCGTTTCTCTACTCACCACTTACACGGACATACTCCAGCACTACCGACTCGAAAGATTCTCATAACCTCCCGCACATCGCGATCTAAGAAGACGCGAGGCCGTCCAATGGCGCAAATTACAAAGTGGCAGCTTGCTACACCCCCTTTTATACAACAGAATCTTTCCGCAACAGATATCCCCCATGTGCAAACACTGCTCAACTCCGGCCACTCTCATACACATGGCTTGGACTTGTAGCCACTAGAACACTGACAACTCAAACACCCCAGAGACGTAGGAGTCTCTCCTGCGTACTTCCGAGCCAGCAGACCAACGTTGGCTTATCCAGCGTACGGAGCAGGCCGCTACATACCAAGGGATACCCACCGACCTTCTCTAAGCCAGTGCAACCGGCGCATTGACTGGTTCTCTGCTTTTGGGAATAATAAAAGTTCACCCCCACCACCACCACCAGTGATACTTCCGTCTTCAGAGCATATTTTCATGTGAAAAGAATTGAGCAGAAAAACAATTAGCAGGGGTTTAGCTTTAGTTAAACATGGTAGGCTGTGTAAGTAAAGCCGACGTAGCTTCTCTTTCTGCTCTTTCTTCTTTTTCTTTTATTGCGAAAGCAATACTACTTGCCCTTTCAAGCCTTTGCCGTAACGTGGCGGTGCCACCACTGACCTTTCGCATGACCTCTTTGTGACGTCACGCCGAAGAGCTGGGCGACCATCTCGCGCCGTCTGCAAGTAGTGGCGATGCCTCAACCGGTGGTTTAACATCTGCTTCGACGATGCCACCTACCGCTAGGGAAGCTCGTCGCAATGAGCGTAAGAGGCTGCAGCGAGCTACAGAGACGGAGGAACAGCGTATCCATTTCGTATCCAGAGTGAATCATTGTATAACCACCACAGTCTAACCATAACAAGCATATCCATAAGCACCGCCACCAGCCGAACATTAGCTGAACCTGGGTGTAGCCATGGGTATTGCTGTCGCAATCTACCGAGTTTAAGCAAGCAAAGCTTCTGCCAATTTGATTTAGTTGCATTCCTACTTTATTGACTGCTGAGTGAACACGTGCACACAGATTCTTCGCTTTTTAAAGCATCCATGGCATTCCATTCCAAATCGTCACCGGCTGTCGACGATTCGGTTTCGAGAGATGGCCGGCGCGAATGCCTGGCAGCGTCTTGAGCGCGTAGTTTCGCACGCCGCTACTCCAGTTATTCATCTGTCTATTGGGCCTGCTCTCATTTTCTGGCTGCTGCAAGCATGGCGGAAGTAGCTGCAAGTCGGCGAAGGTTCTCTTTGTTTATCAGACGGCATAGCGACTGCTCTGGCAAAGCGGGCGCGCGCTAGCGTGAGCTAGCTATCTGCGGCGCACCGTAGCTACCGGCTGCGGTCACGAGACGACTTGAACTTGAAGCCATAAAGAAACATACGTAAAGAGCGGACACTTCCATAGGGCCCTGTGGCTGAGCTACTGTACTGTCGCCAGCGCCTCGCGCGGCTGGTCACAGCGCTAATTACGTCCTCCGAGATTTTAGGCGCGTGCTTTTCCTCTGTTTCTCTGTTTCGGTTTTGGTTTTGATAGCAATGCTTTCGATTAGCATTTACCTTTGGCTGTTAAAACGTACAACTACAACGTCTATAATTGAGCGTAAGGTCTCTAATGATGCCATGCATACAGAGGTAACAAAGTCGCGGATCGCAGCTTTTTACTTGAAATACCACCACGGTTCTCGAAGAACATAAGCGCAGCTTACTTTGCTCATTAAGGTTGGAAAAATACGATAGAAGCGGTTCTTACTTCTTTTTTTTAATGTCGGTTAGCCGGCTTTCTAAGTTGAACAAATAGGAGTCATGGGTTCTGCGCAAAAAGTTTATTTCCCTTGTTTTTATTTTGAATTTACAAAAAGAATACTAGATTACAGACTTTAAAAAATGCAAAACAATTACAAACACTAATAAGAAGGAAGGCTTGGTAAAGCACGCTGCACAGCTCACGACGTAAAGAAATAATGTGCATACCCGCTGCGTGTTTTTCTTCCAAAACATCCCCCCTTAAGCACAAAAGAAGTTGTGAACGGCTAGACACAAGTAAGGAGGAAAATATGCAGGTAGAGCCCGCGCTGAATTTTCAGCCTTGAGAAATATATGCTGTTAAATCATTTGAACACAGCACACTGAATACATAATAGTATCACAATATTATACTTATACTCCTGATCGCAATCAAAACTACCCTCTGCGCGTATGTGAAAGGCATTACAGGGAGCCCACTGTACGCGGTTAATAGCAGTAGATGTCCTCAAAAATGCAGGTCACGAACAGGCAGCAGCGCTTTTCAGACCGCTATGAGAATGCTTTAGCCATGGCATGTAAAAATGGTGTTTACGAACCGGTAAAAGTGCATGCATTGTGCAAATACGGCGAAGTAAACATTATTCACAAGACGATTTCAAATGCACAATACAGTGTTCTTGTAGTGCCAAATAAATGTTTGTGCTATGATACATGTCAGCCACCGATAAACACTGTGTTTTAAACCTAGGTGTTATGCGTTACTTTAGAAAATTACGCAATGGAAAGCAGCAGATGTTCTTCAGAAAAACACGATCCAGTAACTACACACTAAAAGGGCGTCACGGCTCGTATTGTATCTTACGTGAGGAACATAAGCTCACACAGCGCAATACACGACTTACTCAAAGCATTCCTTCCTTACTTAGCAACAAAATAATTGTGCAGGAAAAAGGAAACAAGTTACCAGCAAAACGAGGCGACGCATTGAAAAGGGCGGTGAGGTGGGCGTTCCCGACGGCACATCACCAGCGCAGCATCAACGTTTATATGGAAAGGGCAAGGAAAGGGGAAGCTTAGTTGCAATCCGGTGTATGTTTGATAAGCTGTCTGCCTTTGAGGTAAAGTGGAAGTCAACATCGCTTCGACGCCTTGCGGTTGGTGAGACCCGTACTCGTTCGGCCGCGAAACGGCTCCAGTGTCCGCTCTTTACGTAGGTATGTTTCTCTATGTGGGAGCTCTGCGGCAGCCGCTCATAGGGACGGCCGCGCCTCCACTCGGCAGCGGCGCCGCTCCATCTGCGGGGCACCGTGGCTACCGGCCGCCGCCACCCGACGGCTTGAACTGGGAACCTGTCTGCAGGCGCTCAAAAGGACAGCGTGGCTACCGGCTGCCGCTACGCGAAAGGGCTGATACTTGGAGTAGTATTGCTCACACAATAAAACAAAATAAGAACAGATGAAACAACTTGGGTAAACAGGTATCAGGTATATATATATATATATATATATATATATATATATAGGGGGAAATGAGGGTGCTCGTTATAATACATGAAGGAAAGAAGCCAACAGTCGGCGAGGCCAAGGAACGCGTTGGGGATGGTACTTTTATGTCTTTTTTTAATGTTTGCTTAGATAATCACAGAAATTAGTAATGTAATCTGTTTAGGGGAAAGATAATTAAACACAAAGTAGAAGAAAAATCAACGTGCCAATGCTGGGATCCGAACCCACGACCTCTGAATATCGCGTCCGGTGCTCTTCCAACTGAGCTACATCGGCCGCTGTCCCCCCTGCCACTTGCTTGGGTATTTATGTTGTCTGTATACGAATCTTGAGAGTGTTCACCAGCGCCACCCTCAGCCATAGCGGCGGACGTAGAACGTCCTTTGTTACCGCCAGCGTCACGTAGAACGTCATCAAGAGCGAGGGCGAAAGCTGTGCTAGAACCCTCTTACGCTACCTATGGCTTCAAGCCTGCCAGAACCGAGACCCCCGTAAGCTACAAGCAGATCAATCAAGGGGAAATGAGGGTGCTCGTTATAATACATGAAGGAAAGAAGCCAACAGTCGGCGAGGCCAAGGAAAGCGTTGGGGATGGTACTTTTATGTCTTTTTTTTAATGTTTGCTTAGATAATCACAGAAATTAGTAATGTAATCTGTTTAGGGGAAAGATAATTAAACACAAAGTAGAAGAAAAAACAACGTGCCGATGGTGGGATCCGAACCCACGACCTCCGAATATCGCGTCCGGTGCTCTTCCAACTGAGCTACATCGGCCGCTGTCCGCCCTGCCACTTGCTTGGGTATTTATGTTGTCTGTATACGAATCTTGAGAGTGTTCACCAGCGCCACCCTCAGCCATAGCGGCGGACGTAGAACGTCCTTTGTTACCGCCAGCGTCACGTAGAACGTGATCAAGAGCGAGGGCGAAAGCTGTGCTAGAACCCTCTTACGCTACCTATGGCTTCAAGACTGCCAGAACCGAGACCCCCGTAAGCTACAAGCAGATCAATTAAGGGGAAATGAGGGTGCTCGTTATAATACATGAAGGAAAGAAGCCAACAGTCGGCGAGGCCAAGGAAAGCGTTGGGCATGGTACTTTATGTCTTTTTTTTAATGTTTGCTTAGATAATCACAGAAATTAGTAATGTAATCTGTTTAGGGGAAAGATAATTAAACACAAAGTAGAAGAAAAAACAACGTGCCGATGGAGGGATCCGAACCCACGACCTCCGAATATCGCGTCCGGTGCTCTTCCAACTGAGCTACATCGGCCGCTGTCCCCCCTGCCACTTGCTTGGGTATTTATGTTGTCTGTATACGAATCATGAGAGTGTTCACCAGCGCCACCCTCAGCCATAGCGGCGGACGTAGAACGTCCTTTGTTACCGCCAGCGTCACGTAGAACGTGATCAAGAGCGAGGGCGAAAGCTGTGCTAGAACCCTCTTACGCTACCTATGGCTTCAAGACTGCCAGAACCGAGACCACCGTAAGCTACAAGCAGATCAATTAAGGGGAAATGAGGGTGCTCGTTATAATACATGAAGGAAAGAAGCCAACAGTCGGCGAGGCCAAGGAAAGCGTTGGGGATGGTACTTTTATGTCTTTTTTTTAAATGTTTGCTTAGATAATCACAGAAATTAGTAATGTAATCTGTTTAGGGGAAAGATAATTAAACACAAAGTAGAAGAAAAAACAACGTGCCGATGGTGGGATCCGAACCCACGACCTCCGAATATCGCGTTCGGTGCTCTTCCAACTGAGCTACATCGGCCGCTGTCCCCCCTGCCACTTGCTTGGGTATTTATGTTGTCTGTATACGAATCTTGAGAGTGTTCACCAACGCCACCCTCAGCCATAGCGGCGGACGTAGAACGTCCTTTGTTACCGCCAGCGTCACGTAGAACGTGATCAAGAGCGAGGGCGAAAGCTGTGCTAGAACCCTCTTACGCTACCTATGGCTTCAAGACTGCCAGAACTGAGACCCCCGTAAGCTACAAGCAGATCAATTAAGGGGAAATGAGGGTGCTCGTTATAATACGTGAAGGAAAGAAGCCAACAGTCGGAGAGGCCAAGGAAAGCGTTGGGGATGGTACTTTTATGTCTTTTTTTTTAATGTTTGCTTAGATAATCACACCTTCCGCCCTCGCTCTTGATCACGTTCTACGTGACGCTGGCGGTAACAAAGGACGTTCTACATCCGACGCTATGGCTGAGGGTGGCGCTGGTGAACACTCTCAAGATTCGTATACAGACAACATAAATACCCAAGCAAGTGGCAGGGGGGACAGCGGCCGATGTAGCTCAGTTGGAAGAGCACCGGACGCGATATTCGGAGGTCGTGGGTTCGGATCCCACCATCGGCACGTTGTTTTTTCTTCTACTTTGTGTTTAATTATCTTTCCCCTAAACAGATTACATTACTAATTTCTGTGATTATCTAAGCAAACATTAAAAAAAGACATAAAAGTACCATCCCCAACGCTTTCCTTGGCCTCGCCGACTGTTGGCTTCTTTCCTTCATGTATTATAACGAGCACCCTCATTTCCCCTTAATTGATCTGCTTGTAGCTTACGGGTGTCTCGGTTCTGGCAGTCTTGAAGCCATAGGTAGCGTAAGAGGGTTCTAGCACAGCTTTCGCCCTCGCTCTTGATCTCGTTCTACGTGACGCTGGCGGTAACAAAGGACGTTCTACGTCCGCCGCTATGGCTGAGGGTGGCGCTGGTGAACACTCTCAAGATTCGTATACAGACAACATAAATACCCAAGCAAGTGGCAGGGGGGACAGCGGCCGATGTAGCTCAGTTGGAAGAGCACCGGACGCGATATTCGGAGGTCGTGGGTTCGGATCCCACCATCGGCACATTGTTTTTTCTTCTACTTTGTGTTTAATTATCTTTCCCCTAAACAGATTACATTACTAATTTCTGTGATTATCTAAGCAAACATTAAAAAAAAGACATAAAAGTACCATCCCCAACGCTTTCCTTGGCCTCGCCGACTGTTGGCTTCTTTCCTTCATATATATATATATATATATATATGTGTGTGTGTGTGTGTGTGTGTGTGTGTGTGTGTGTGTGTGTGTGTGTGTGTGTGTGTGTGTGTGTGTATGCCCGCTGAGCTTTCTACACGACTTGTAAAAAGTGTTCATTGTTTCCCATCACAACGTTTTCGGGCTGGTCATTCCAATGTATACAATGGGATGGAAAAAAAACGAGTATATAAATATAATTTGCTTTTCTTGCAAATGCGGCAACACTTTTGGAACAGTACAAACGCGCAGGGCCCTGACAGGTTGATGCAGTGGCTACTCCACTACTTTCTAGCGTTATCGAATCCTGGCAGCGGCGGCAGCTTTTCTATGGAGGCGAAAAGCAAGGCACCTGTGTAGTGTGCGATGGCAGCGCACGTTAAACAACACCAGGTGGCCGTAGATTCCAGAGCCCTAACTACGGCGTCTCTCAGTCTGTGTTGCTTTGGGACGCTAAGCCCCATAAACCAAACCAGAAACGCACAGGGTTGTGAATGACAAGAGCTATCAAATAGGAAGTCCTATATGGACAAAATAATCAAAGTAGCCGAGGAGTTCTACACTGACTTATACAGTAGCGAACTAGTAAGGAATTAATGAGGCTGGCAGCGTGCGGGAAGCGTCAGACGCACCTACTACGCGACGCAGACGCACAGCTGGGCACGCGCCAGTGCCGCTGCGTCGGCCGCGGCTAAGACGTCTGCTACGACTAATGCGCAGACCGGAGAAGCGCGCGTGTGGCGATGGCGGAGCGCGCGGCTCCGGCCACGGCAGCTGGACGCAAGCGCACTAGGTGCGGCCTGGGGCCTAATTACGGACTCCGCTCACAAGTTTGTGAGCGTGACGTCAAACTTACGGAGCTGTGACGCAGCCGAAGTACGAAATCGTCCAATTACCAGTGACTTTTAGCGTGGCTCCGTCCGGGTATAGTTCCGAATCCTCGGCGCACGATGATGTCACAGTGTGGCACAAAACTGAGCAGGGACCGTCTCCCAACTTTTTGTAACACGATGCAATTAATACGCTATAAATAAAACAAACAAAGGTTTATTTTGGCAAGATACTGTTTTTATTATTCAATAAGGTTGACCTCAATGAGAAGCGTTCTTAGATTTGCAATTATACTTGCTATTAGGTAACTTTGGTTGCTTCGAGGGTGCGCCGGCGGCGTCAAGGCGTGCACATGGTTGCCTGAAGCAAACAGCTGATTCCCAAGCAAGATGCTGTGTTTTTTTACCGTCGTCTGAAATCAAAGCACTGTGCGAGTGACATAAGAATGCCAAATATCTAATAGAAAGTAGCCGAAGCTCAGGGCCTACAGCTATACAATTTCACGGAGCGCTTGGCACAGAAATGGACGAAGACAACTTGTGGAGGTGAGTATATTTATCGCCGCTTACCATCGAAACAAAATAACTCATATTAGAGCGTGACTGTGGTTTTGCTAGCTTACCTTAAGGAAATAAACGACGACCGTAAAGAATGTAGTGTGCGCAAAAAGTGTGACCGCACGCACTCTCATCTTGTTTGTACGAATTCCAATTCAGCTGGGTACTTAAGAACGAACACGACCTGTGAAGTAACAAGGACGAGCATAAGAGAAGTACACATTGGCAGCAGTCTTTATCGTTCTTATTTGGTCCTAACTGTAATCTTTAATTCAACGAGTGCCTATGCACCTTCTTATGGTGTATCAACCAACCGGAATCCAACCTGGTGAAAACAACCGCTATAAATCCCCATTATTAGACCTAATTCCCCTTAGTTACCTGATGCAGTTTCATATCTGCTATAATTGTAAGAAAAATAACGGACAGATCCGTTATTGGGTCAAACAAATGTCTGGCAAGGCACCCCGCATGTCCCGCACCCAAGAGGAGATGCTGGCCAGTTCATGGAACAGCATCCCATCTTGGCGCGGGCCTCTTCGGAGCTCACGCCGCAGGAGACGGCGGCCAAGAAGCGAGAGCAGTGGCAGCAGCTTGCCGCAGCTTTAATTAGAGAGGGCCCAGTGGTAAGACCAAGAAAAAGTCGCGCCACTCTTGGAACATGATGTGCAGTAGAAAAAGAGCTGAGGTGGTGCGCTTAAGAGCCGAGGCGAGGTGAGTCTTTAAATATTTGGCCATATAGTGCAAATTATTCATGCTACATTTTATTCTGTCGCAGGGGAACCGGTGGTGGCGAGCTGTCCGGGTGTCTGGCCGGGTCGTCGCTCTAGTTGGGGCGGCCAGCGCGACTGGCGTTGGACCCAGAGAATTTTTCCCGAGGACCCGCCAGGAGGTGGGTACACATTTCCATTTATAAACTGTGGTCACGTTGAAGGCAGTTGAAAATATTCCTTCATACAAATAATTAGGAGATCTATAATGAGCGCCCTGTGATGTGTCACTGTGTAGCAGCCTGGCCCGCTAGAGCAAGCTGCCCCGTCACAGCAGCCCGGACCAGCAGGAGCAGCAGATCCCGGGCCAAGCGATATTCAAACGTAGGCGAACTCGGCAGTGGGTAGGTAGCCATTTAACCAGACGATTGTGTGTCTTAAAACTTGTACACTTGATTATGTTCTTTTATCATTTTATTTGGAAGGTGAAGGAATGCTCCCAGAAAATTCAGCCTGTACTTGTGTACGTCCTCTTTTCTTGCCAAGTAATAGCCATGAGGGTTCTCTTTACATTGTCTCTCGTGTATAATCCTGCTGTAATGCATACTTATTGCAGTTGTTAACTAAGTAGTTATGTCCTATGAAATATTTTCACCCAGAGGACGAGCCTCTTCGTACGAAGCCCCTTTAGCGAGGAGCTGTAGGAGCAAGAGGAGGAGCTGCAGGCGAGTGCCAGCGGCGCGACCCGTGAGTGTGCATTCGATTATCTATGCTCCGCCTCCCCCTTTTTGCCAGGTGCAAAAAGAATAGAAAACAAAACATTTCAAAGAGGGACATTATAGGGGCAAGCAGATTACACTGGTGATGAATTTATTTACCCCTGGCATTTGCACCGTGTTCCAGATTTTTCCTTGGCAGTGGATTAGTGTTGTGTCCAAATGGTTCAATGAATTGCCACAATGCCACAACTTTCCTCTAAATTAGCTGAGGAGCAGCCTACCATTGCGGCCCCTGCGCACCCGAGACCTGCTGATAATGCCGAAATACTGGACCACCTGCTGGGTGAAGCCGAGCGATCAGCTTCTCTCACCGAGGCTAGGACCCAGCAGGAGACACACTTCCAGCACCAGGTGCTGGCCGCGCTTCAGACGGTCATCACTGAAAACAAGCAGGCACGTACAGACAGTGCAAACCAATAATTCATATAGTAGGGCATTACGTATGCAATGTGCATGCACTTCTATTGATTGTCTTGCGTACTTCCCCTCTGTACAACAGTCTCTTGTGAGAAGTGGTCCCAGTACACCTCACTGTCCCAAAGCGAGCGTTGTCCTCCATAAAGGCGGTTGTAAACATCCGCGTAAGAAAGTATGTTTGCAAGCAGGCATTACTTGTGAAGTACCATTTACTGCTTGTCCTGTTATGAGGCTTTGAACTGTTAGGAATATGAGTAAATAGAGAAGAGCTCTGTAGTCTGTTACTCTGAGATGACAATGCCTTGCTAAGCATATCGGGGGATTCATTGCAATACATGAATATTCACCTAGGCAGGGAAAGTAAAAAGTTTGTAATTTGTATTATGCAGAAGGCTAAGGAATGCTTAATAACATCATTAAGGAACTGAAATTATTGATGAGTTGCGAGGTTGTGGAAATGATAAAAAAATATATGTTTTTGAAACAGGTAGTGACCATAAATCTATTACGAAAGGGAATCGCATACAATTGTATATTGTAATGGCCCCGCATTTGGCCTGCACTATATTGTCATGAATGGCTGGGTGCTAGCATAGCTCAAAGATGATATCGGCGTAAACCTAAGGGAGAGAAGCATGGATACTAACAAACAAGGATATACTTAAATTAAGGACAGCATGGCAATCAATGAAAAGGAACAACACAGCTATATTGTTACAAGACCTTAACCAGGGTCAGGGTTATTTAGAGGGATATGTAAGGAGCCTTTGTAATGTGGTGGGTAGATTCAGGCGAACGATGATGACACAGCATCTGTCTTTATGAACAAAAGCAAAGAAATTCTTGTGCAAGACTTTTCAGGTCTGGTTTTCACTTCAGTATCTTTTTCTAGGCAGGAACATCAAGCTGCGGGTGAAGCCATGGCCGAAAGGTGTGAAGCCGTGCGCGGATTTGAGGTTGCCATGCGGGAGGTGGCGGCAGCTATTCGCGAAAACAGGGCTGACTCTTCCCGTTTCCATGAACTGCTTGTGCAGCTCTTGGGGGCAGTCACTATGCTTCTTCGCAATCAGCTGCAGCCACCTTCCACATCGTCCTAATTTTTTTTCATGTAATTTTTTTAAGCATTTTATATATACTTCTTTAGGTACATTACCTGCCAGTCGCAGAATTATTTTTGTTCAGTATCTTTTACATTTTGTACACTCTGCCAGATGCAGAAACATATAAACTTTTTTGAATGTTTTCATCTTTTTGCCAGGTGCTCAAACTTTTCATTACTTTTATGATTTGGTTTGTGCTGTTTAACGGCTCAAAGCAACTCAGACTGCGCAGGTCACTGTAGTGTAGGGCTCCGCAAATTTGCACTGGCTAAATTCTTGATGTGTGTACTGACATCGCACACTGAATGAGCGTATTGCTTTCACCTACATCGAAAAGCCACCACAAAAGCCTGGAATTATTGCGTCTTTGGGTTTAGTAGTCGAGCGCACCATTTCAGAATCACTGCGGCGCGGCTTTATGCATAATGCTCCTTTCGTGCTCATTTCATGTTCGCAACCAATCTTCTTGGGTGTTTGCTTTTCTATTGATTGACACGACCGGTGCACATGTAACCTCGCTGCGTCTCTGATATTTACGATGGTTTGTACAACAGTGACATTGTTAAAGTTATGTTAGTCGCTGAGTTGTAAACCTCCACTGCATACTATGTATACACTTGTGCAGTCTTATCCTCGATTTGTTACAATGTTTGGTATCAAGCAAGGCTTGCATTCTGTGCATGATACAGGTTTTACAGGTGTGCACATTTGTGGCCACTGGTTAGAACAGCAATTGTACAGAGTGCCTGGTCATCTTATTGCATTATCCACCTCTGCTTACCTGGTACTGGAATGTGCTCAAGCTGTGATAACTGTCCTTGTGACCTCTAGTCATTTTTTACCCTTTAATATGTGTCGCTTCTTCTCAAGTATTTAAAATCGGTGATGTATATCATCCGAGCATACAATGCACATATTCCAGTGACCACTGAAGTGTTGCAAAGTGCAATAATGTGAAAGCATGTTTTTTTTTTGTTTTTTCGCTTTCCATATGTTTTCCGGTAGGAGTGCGGAGCAAAACTGTTTTGTTGCAGCTAAAGCATATGAGTGATATTAGCAAGGCCAACAGCCAGTCATGTGATAGAGCCAAGAGAGCTCAATGTCCCCGTGTAGCTTCTTACATGGCGACGTTGAGCAGCGCGAATGTAGAGTGAAATGTGATGTTCAAACCAGACATAAATACAGGAGGTGACCGTAGTGTGATACACAGTTGCAACGCCGGTACCACAATACACAACTAATACCTGCCGCGCTCGGCTTGGGCAAGAGATCATGTGGGTTTGTTTGGTGTGAAATGTTTTCTTGCACAATTTTGTTTTGCAAAGTGTCACTTATGTGGGCGTGCTCTGATAACTTTGTCCACACATTATAGTAATGCAACGCGCGGGGAATGCTTTTGCGATAATCATTTAATTTGCAAACCCTATGCTCTCCGTAGCACGTTTCCATGTGCAATGCTTGTTGTCCTGCTTTTGAAGTGTAACGAACATGTAAGTAGTGTGGCGCCTTCTAGTAATTTTCAGGTATCCTTGTATCATTTGTTTCTCTCTATCTAAAATATGCGGAAAAGGTTGACTTACGTTAAGGGTTGTAATAATAAGAGCTATCTTTAATATCTTATCGTGTCTGTGCAGTACATTTTGTGTACAAATTATTAAGGTATATAGGATCTGCTGCTACTACTACTGCAAACAATTTGTTTTACTGCCTCATGTTCAGATGTGCGAAATGCTGCTAAATAAAGCCGCACGCTGATCGCATGTCAACCATGCATTACAAGCAGTTGCTGCCTCCTCGGCATTTTTTCATTTATTCATTCTCTTATTCCACCACACACACATATGGTTCACAGATATACGGTTTGCACCATCACGGCAACGCCGAAGCAGGATGTACGAAGACCCCTTTAACTTGCCCGACAAGGCGTTTCGACGGATGTTACGTCTCGAGAAGGAGGAAGTCCATCGACTGTACAACTAACTCGCCGGTGAAATGGGGGGTGTCCAGGGGCGTGCATTGCCAGTGAAGTAGCAGCTGCTGTGGGCGTCTGCTTCTTCGCCACGGCAGGCTTTCTTGCATACACACGAGGTTGACGCAGAGTTGACGACGAGTTGGCCAGCTACAGAAGGTGATCATGGCCGGCTGCTACGCTGCGCTTGGCGCCGCAGTTGTTGATGTACAGTGCGCAGGCGTGCAAACCTTTGACGAGGTGTTCTCTCGAACAGGCTCACAACACGGCTGCGCACAGCTTTAGCTTGTAGGTATGTATGGCGCCACCGTGACCCCACCAAGTAGCCGGCACGTAGAGGCGGCCCGTTGTCGTCGGAGCCAGCTGCCTCCTCGTCGTCGAAGGGCACGGGGCAATCCAAGCAGAGGTTATGCAGCGCGGCACATGCTGCAATGATGTACAGGTGCGGACATAAGTAAACGGAGCACGCTTTTCTGTTGAAATTAAAATCCCGCCTCCTGCACTGGAGATATGAAAACAACATTTGTCCAAATAAAAAGCCACTAGCCGTCTACTACCGGTTCACACGTACCACGACTGCCAGTTTCAATTATGCAACGCGTGAGAATTTTTAGAAGCGAATAGCGTGCTCCGTTTACTTTTGTCCGAAGGTGTACGTTGCACGGTCTGGCTGGTAGTGGAGCGCCAGGTACCTTTGCGAGCACCTGAAGCGGCTTTTAAGCACGCCCAAGCAACGCTCCATCACCGACCACATGGAGCCGTGTTCCGCGTTGTATAGCGCCTCGGGAGAGCTCGGACTGGGAAGCCCTGAAACTGGACTGAGCAACCATGGCTCCAACGGGTAGACGCTGGCTCCTGCGTAATGAAATATGGCATGCAGTTAAGTACACCCTTCGCCCACAACAATCTCGTATCATATGCTCCACTATACAACGCAAGATTCACACGAAGTACTCCACTGTGAGGAATTGTGAAACGGACATCCACGGATATGTAGACAATGCACGAATGTCATATTTAAGAAAACACCGCATCAAGGCCTACCTTGCAACTTTAATTTGCTGTAAGCAATGCGGCACTTTCCTGCTCAAAACAAGTACCACACAAACGCTTTCTACTATTTTTTCCTAAACTAGACATACCATGCATTTCTACAATGTAGTATGTCCTATGTTTCAACTGCAATAGAAGCGAGACATGCTGCTCGTAATTTACCACGTAGTTGCTCATTATAGGTTCACAGGAAGTGAGTTACCAATGCATCGCCCGAAGACCGAAAGGTTCGTTTACTGCTTACCCAAAAGAAACTAACCGTCACACAGCAGGCCTGCCTTTACCCCTTCATACAGCGAAGGGTAGCACCATGAGAAGGCGTCGTGCCACGATCCGGGGCAGCGGGGGTCTACTGCTGTGATGTTCATGTTGGCGTCAAAGATCTAAATAGGTCCAACACAAGCGTACTCCTCGTTAACTTCTACTAACGGGGTGCACTCTTCTACCCGAGCAGTGCGGTCAAGAGAGGTGTACTCACTATCATGGTCTTAAGGGCGTAGTACCCCTTGCGGCTCCAGAAAGCGGCTTTGTCTGCAGCATTGCCCCGGGGTGCTCGGATGGAAATCAGCGTGCCGTCGACACAGCCGACGACGCTGGGGATGCTGCCGTGGCGAAGGAAGGTTTCCTTCGATGCCACCTTCTCCTCGTTGTATAGAGGGAACCGCACCCAATTCCCCTGTGCGCCAACCTTGCAAATCGCCTCCACCACCCGTCGCACACACTTGCTCACCGTCGGCTGTGCGAGGCTGATGTACGCCTCATTGCCAACTGCGGCTTGGTAGCCGCCCATGGTGAAAAAACGCAGCGCCACAGTACCTGCCGCCGCACTGACAGCGCACCCGGCCGTACACTTCCCAGTTCATCGGTTAGTTCGTCGCACAGCCACTGCACTCTCTCCATCTCGAGGCAGAACATCCGTCGAAAATCCTGGTCGGGCAAGTCTAAGGGGTCTACGTACAGACTCATTCGTCGTTCGTGTCGACGCTGCCGAGACCGCCTCGACCTTCGCACAACCACACCGGCCGCTTCATAGAAGATGGCGTATATTTTAATTTGTGACCGCTCACAAACGAGTTGTGAGCGTCTCACGTCACTCACAACCCCCTATCACAATTGGCCCATAATCAACGTCATCACTTCAAGTGCGTTCATGACGTAAACAGCAGACGTGTAGAGAGGCCACTCCCGCCGTTTTGCCGCTAGCCAATAGGAAGA
This sequence comes from Amblyomma maculatum, assembly GCF_055883805.1. NCBI lineage: Eukaryota > Metazoa > Arthropoda > Arachnida > Ixodida > Ixodidae > Amblyomma > Amblyomma maculatum. The sequence continues at coordinate 452,239,002 of NC_139344.1, read as the reverse complement.
TTGTGAGTGTGAGCCGTCTTTAATTCGGGAACTGCTGCGTCGCGCCGCCGTCGACAGGCACGCACCAGAGAGAAAGAAATTGGTAAAGAGGGGACATTTCCATAGGACCCAGCGGCCTATTTGACTTTAGCGCACCAAGCCACCGGCGGCAACTACTTCCGGCTTTGGTGAAAGGCACGCAATTTGAATGCCAGCATGCGCTGCACCCTTCCCTGCCCTTTTGGCGCATTATTTTGGTTTTACATGGTGTGGTGGTGTTTGTATTTATTTTCAGCCTGAATAACAACATGGAAGATAGAATCAAGTGCTCTAAACTGGCCATCAGCGAAGCTGAGCCACAGCCTTTGCAAAACAGTATTGCAGAAAAGATGCCAAGTGCTTTGCGAAATGGACATTTATTTTGCTGCATATAAAACACATAAAAGGTGCAATAGATGCAGACGGAGGCATTGACAAAACTTGGCACACATTAGCCGATGTGCAACGTACAGAAAAACAAGAATACACAAGGCGAGAAACAACACTTAGGTAGAGACAAAATTAGCATGACGTTGTTGTCAAAATTATAGCAAATGATATGTAACAAAACAGGCATTATACATAAACTACACAGTCACAGTCGCGGCAAGGGTAACTTGAATTGTTCAGGGCAGAGAAGAGTACTGACGCTTGGGGGACGGCCACACCGTTCACTCGTTGCATCTGCCATGCTTCAGCTGCAGTCCGTGGGTTCATGCAGCGCTGTTGGAAAAGGAATGAACAAGATGGCAGAAGGTTACAATGAACTGTAAGGCCACTGCACCATGCACACGTCTGTGCATGCGGGTGCATACTGAATCTTGGTAAGCAGCAGTTATGGTTCAGAACAGGAAAGCTGTCATTCGTAAAATTGTTACAAAAGCTACTCCTGCAACGTAAAGGTCAGGAAATGTAGGCTAACCAAACCTATCTGAAAATGCATTTCTACAGTGAGTGAAATAACAGCCACTAAACTAGCAATGTTCTTCAACAGCACTGAACAGCTGAAGTAATGAGCTTGCAGCTCAATAAAACATTTCTGACTTTAACGTTATCCCGTTAAATGCAACGCGACACCGCGCAAAACTAGCCATTTGCAAAACCGCGTCAGGCGTGGCCAACGCGGCCTGGCCTCAAAGCGCCCGGCGAGCACGCCATTTTGGCTTGCCCTTCATATGCGACTTTGTGAAGCGCAGACCACCGTGCTGTACTAAACTGCCTCAAATGTCGCGCAGTTTGACAAGAATGAAACATTTCTCACCTTGCGGTTACCTTGTTAAACGCGACACTAAGCAAAACTAGGCGTTCGGCAAACCGCGTCACTCCTGGCCAACCGCGTCAGGCCTGGCTGCACGGGCCGGCAAAAACGTCATGTTGGCGCAACGGCGTCCCTTCTTGCCTTCACAAACCACTTTGTCCAGCGTGCTGAGCTAAACTGTACCAAATGCTGCGCGGTTTCGCAGGAACACAACATATCTAGCCGTGGCTGGAAAATGCCGGAGCGTCACGAACTGCGCCTGAACTTCTCTATGCAAGAACAGCCGGTGCGCCTGTTCACGAGCTGCTAAACTTAATTGGCGACGGCCGGCGTGGTCTGCGTAAACTGCTTGAAATGCAGCGTAGTTCAGCAAAAAACGTTGCTCTCCTTGCCGTTGTTCCGAACCACAGTTGTTCCGCGTAGCAGCCCACGAGAAACAAAAATATGCGGTCTGTTCCACACAGGTGAGACACACGCTGATAACCAGCCCCTTCGACAACTGTCTGTCGTTTGCTCCGGCGGGCTACCACTGCAGCGAGTGCCGCCGCGCGCGCGTCCGCGCTGGTGCCGCCATCCATCAATCGGCGGCAGCGCAATAAGTCGCGCGTCATTTCCTGGGGCCCGTTTTCGCCTAGTGTCCGCTTTTTACCAGTCGCTTTCTTTATGCAAGCGCGTCCTTGGGGAGTTTACAGTTGAGCCCGCTATTTTTGCCGAGGCCGCCACTGTTCGGAGAGACGTCGCCACCGCAGTCGCTGGCTTTGAGGGCACGGTTTGCTTCCTTTCTGGGCGAGTTCGCGTCGTGTCTGCGTGGTCAACGCAAACGCTATTGTGTGCATGTGTGCAAGCACGTTAATGTCGAGACGGGACGCGTTTTCTTTTTAAGGTGAAAGCCTTTCTAAGCTCATGAAGAGGAAATCTGTGCGAGGAAGCTGTGCGTCGATCTGTCAATCTCAAAACGCGGACGTGTGAGGAGGAAGATGAAGAATGAAAATGATGGGGATAGGCAAATAATAAAACTTAAAAATGGGCATCCATAGAAGTACTGGCTAATGCTAATGACTGAAAACGATGATTAATAATGAATAAAGATCACTTGTAAAGACCAATATGTCAAACTATGACTGATAATGACCGCAATTGATTTCGCATTAGTAAAAATGCTTAGCGATGTATGGTAATGACAGCAATGGCTACACATTCCTGATCATTACTTCTAATGACTACGAAACGATCAATATGCCAAACGACAACTTTTAATGATCGCAACTGACTGGAAATGAATCAACCCGCTTAGGTATGAGTGGCACGACTACAATGAGTAGGCAGGACTAGCTCATCATGACTATAAAACGTTCAGCAGAACAAACGACGACTTGAAATGACTACAACTGAGGCAAGTGATAGGAGAAGACGATTAGGCTTTCGACGTTCTCCTTTTAAGACTCCAGAGAAACATATAAGAGATCCTCTAATTTTTTTTTGCTTGGCTTGCTTCAGGCAGCGGTAGCATACAAGAGTGGAAATGCACCCACTTACTCTGAAATGAAAGATGCGTTGAGGTTAAGAAGTTCAGATGCTGAAACATCCCTGGTAGCACGGTACGTTACTGCAACATTGTTAAAATGTGATCCCGTAACGTTGCCAGAATGTGGCTAATGTCCTCCCTAAACTACACTCCGGAAACGTTTACATAAGCATGGCTGTCACTGTGATGCAATATTACAGTAACATTCTTCAACATGCATACAACATTGCATGACATATTACAGGAATGTAAATTTCAAGGGCATGCACTGCAGTAATAAAACGGAATGCATTCTAAATAGCGCAAAGGTAATGACTCGTGCAGTGTGGCTGGCACATGCAAAAAGATGAGCTGGTGTTGCGTATAGGAGTATTTCTTATTGAATTAAGCAAAAACGAAATCATGTCCCGCTACACTATTGGTATCTGATTCAGTCGTCTGCTTCTGCAGTCATAGAGCCGTTGATAACACTGAAAGGCAAATGAGAACCATTATACACTGTATGAGTGTACTTAAAAGCATAGCACCGTCTCCTAACGATTACGATATACATAAAGGCTGACACAGATAAAGGTTGTGGAGATTAAAAGCAAACAATGTGCAGTTTCAAATTTAAACCAACTGAATAATTTTTGAAAATAAGGTCACATTAAAGCCTACAATGAAAGGTTTAATGAAATGCACAGGTGTGAATAAGAAAGCAACATGAAACCCTTCATGCAAAACCCCGCACTCCTGGGGTCATTGAGGTGTTGGAAATAAATAACAATGTCTGACCAACGTGTTCCGAGAGTAGCCTCCTTTGGCAAAAATGAAATCCCGCAAAATTTTAAAACATGTGCATGGTTCCGTGTCCATGCATACAGGGGCACTACGACTACAGCGATTATATCCACGACTTGGTAAAGCATTCCCAGATTCGCACCTTATGTGCTACCGATGACAAAGCTCCACACTGCTGCTAGGTCCAAGATGAGCATTAGTGGCTGCTGACTGGTCCTTTTTTCAGCATGTCATACTTATCTTGCAAAAGCATTGGTTATATGCTGTAAGTGGTGCCGCTGTTTCATTTTTGCTGATGTATGTCAAAACGACACTCCTACTATACAGTATAAGCTTTCTTTGCATTAGCAAACGATAGACCGCGTAGCTCGCGGCAACACAGCACAGCTACTCGCTTTGTAGATGCCATACGCGCGATTTCAGGTAGCACGATTCTGCATCGGATGCTGCCAGGGAGCCGAATATACCGGGTGTCCCAGCTAACTTGAACCCAGGGTTAAAAAATAAAATATTTGAGGTACGTCAGTGAAACCAGTTGCATACAACCGCCATCCACCTTGCGCACTACAGGCAATTTATTTTTGATTTGCAATTGCCTAACTGGGTAATTATGTTATTTTTCTCATTTATAAAATCACGACTTTAGACCGAAAATGCGAGTGAGAAAGTTTGAGACCGCCTTGAGAAATCCCACTTCCAGTAATTGCGATAACTAAAGCATCACGCATATCTTTTTCAGGATTCAGAAGAAACGCCTCTAAATGCAAATCAAACCACGTGACCAGCCCATTCGCGTGCCACGATTGTGGTGCTCTCAGCAATTGCTTGACTGAACAAAATAAGCGGAGGCAGTGTCTCTTCGGCCCCGTTAAAGTGGCAGGCCGATATGTCTGCCATATGGCTTCTTCACCCGCGTCAGACCGCCGGCTCACGTGACGGTGCAAGTAGCAGTGAGCGCGGCGAGCCCACACCACCGAGATTCTAACGAGCACTTTGCATCACCTTCTCTCCCATCAGCGAACGTGGTCAGGACAAGCGGATGAGCGATAAGGTATCAGCCACTGAATCTGCGTGTGCAGATTTAGGTAAAGGAAGGAGATGACGTTGTGACTCGACTCAGGTTCGGGCTCGCAACTTCATTTGCTGGTACTTTATCGCCATCCACCTGTCGTGACGTAGGCTGCTGGGGTGCGCAGGCCTTGCCAAGATCTTAGTGGTGACGGGCGAGCTCGCTCCAACCATCGCCAACATTTCAGCCTGCCGCTGCAACGGGACCATCGGGTCACGGCCGCAGCTGATTCCGTTCGCTCAAACCACTACTGAGAGCACCATAATCGCGGCGCTCAAATGCGCTAGTCACGCGGTATTATTTGTATTTCGCGGGCCTTCTTTTGAGCCTGGAAAATAAGATACACCTGATACTTTCTTTATCGCAATTAATCGAATGGGGGTTTCTGAAGGTGCTCTACAACTTTCCAATTCACATTTTTGGTCTAAGGTGAATATTTAGCAGGTTAGAAAAATTTACGTAATTAACTAATTAAGTTATTGCAAAACAAAAAATGTCGATGGTGCAAGGAGGCTGGCAGTTGTATGCAGCTGGTTTCACTGACCTACCCCAAGTATATTATTTTGTAACCCTTGGTTCAAGTTAACTGGGACACCCGGTATATGAGCAGTGGCGACGGTACTTGCCGTGTTCTTGCTTGCAGTTCGACGCCATAGAAATCGAATCTCCTTATTTTGTCAGGTGACATTGGCTGATGTCCACGACGATCGTTTCCATTTTGCAGATTTGATTACAGTTTTGACTTTGAACAGTTTCGTTTTCAGTTGCATTTAAGCCGAAAGCAGTAATTTTGTGTGTTTATAGACAATCTATACTGTGAAAATAATACAAATTACAAGGCAGGTTTCATCAGTTTCAACTTCGGAAGGCTACTTGAGTGTTGTATTTGTTTTAGTGCATAGCCACTATTGAGCTGTCTGCCTTGCATTTACTCTGTTTTTCTCAAAATCCTTAGCAAAAAATTATTTCGATTATTGATGTGCAACCGCAATGTTGACTTTGCCTCTTTTGAAACGTCCCAATGTTGAAAACTGCATATATCAACTTTCTCATGTTTTGTCTATATTGCTTCAACGTTGCTGAATACAAAAAAAAATAACGTTGCTGAATACTTGAAATATAACGTTGCCACTATATATATAAAAATAACGTTGCTGAATACGTTGAAAAAATAACGTTGCTGAATAACGTTGCTGAATAGAAAAAAAAATAAACGTTGTCAACGTCGCGGAAACGTTACGCGATATTCGCAACATTTCTGCAACACTATGGCAACAATTTGTGCTATCAGGGATAACCTACCGTTGAAACTGATACCAGGTACACAAGATTGGGCTTGGTGGTGTAATATAGGTTAACAGCGCAAACAAAGTGACAGGAACGCAGGAAAAGAAGACGACATAACAGCGGTAGTGGTGTCCTCTTTTCCATGTTCACGTCACGTTGTTCGAGCTGTTAACCTATAGTTACCCGGGAGCTGGCCAATGAACTAGGATTTTTAACTATGTGTTGTGAAGCAGCTGATGAACACATCGAAGTGGCACCAGAAGCTTTTCTTGCACGTTGTGTTACAAGGACATGGCAGGAAAAGGTACGAAAGAAATGTTTTTAAATATAAGCAGACAATTTGATCTAAATTTTGCCGCTGGCTCTGGTTGCCTTGCAAGTAAAAAAGCCTGCCCATACAGTATTTGTTCATATTGTTGAGAATGCTTGAGCCGACATGATAAAGTGAAAAGTCCCGTTCGACAGAAAATCCGGCGCCCGCTTTGCCAATACAAAGTCGGGAAAACACCTCCCTGCCACGAAGCACTTTGCATGTGCATATGTGCCCTATGGCAAGAGGGCACATATGCACGTTCGTACGGCTTTGTTAAAGAGGTGCTTTGCATATTTGTTGGGTGCTATTTCATATAATGTGTAGGCTTACGACTGTATTCTTATTCAGCGACAGAGGCGGTAATTAGGGGCTGTGGTGAATAAGGGAGTAGCAAAGTGCGGGTCTGAAACGTGGAGGCTAACCAAGAGAGTTCTACTTAAGTTGAGGACAACCCAGAGGGCTATGGAACGAAAAATGGTAGGGGTAACATTAAGAGATAGAAAGCGTGCAGAGTGGGTCAGAGAAATAACTCAAGTTACCGACATTCTAGTGGAAATTAAGAAGAAGAAATGGACATGGGCAGGCCATGTAGTGCGAAGAGAGGGTAACCGATGGTCGCTTAGGGTAACAAACTGGATTCCAAGGGAAGGAAAGCGTAGCAGGGGGAGGCAGAAAGTTAGGTGGGCGGATGAGATTAAGAAGTTCGCAGGGGTCAAGTGGATGCAGCTAGCACAGAACCGGGTTAAGTGGAGAAATATGGGAGAGGCCTTCGCCCTGCAGTGGGTATAATCAGGCTGATGATGATGATGAAAGTGCGGGTACACTAACGAGGATCCGCTAGAGGAGTTAAAAACCCACAGTTATTTTTATGGCGTTCAAGTTGTTGCTTTATGCTATATTTGGTAATAGTTTTTTTTTTATTTGACATGCCAGTAGTCCATGACCCTTTTACAGGAACCAGAGCCCGTAGGGATACTCAAAATGACACAGGCCTACATCATCACACGCATATGTTAGGCGACACCTTTTCTTAACCCTTTAACCAGCAGATCAACAATATTGTTGACCCACTCTAGGCGGCCACAAAATGCCTCTCCCTAAAATTTAGAACGTGTTCCTCCAAATTTAGCATTTTTATAAAGTAGCCTCTGAAATAAAGATGTATGAGTCGTCAATAGATGGCCGTAATGACCGTGTTCAACCTCAAAGTGCCGTCGTCGTCGTCTTCTTCGCGCGCGCCACGTTGGCAGAGTTCTGGCCTCAGCAGATGCCGATATCCGAAGTTAAGGGTGGCGACAATTTTATTTCTTTGTAGAGGCGTCTCTAAACGTGGCCCGTGCAGAATAGTATCACCTATTTCGCAGCAGAAGCGGCAGTGCCGGACGAAATAAATAGTCTACAAAATTGTCGAGCTGCCAGAATAAGGTAAAAATTTACCGCCAATGATGTGCAGTCGGCTGTTTGTTTTTTTTTCCACAATTGGTTTGAATGTGATACTTGACATGTAAATGAACACAGAAAACTTTGTTTAGAACTACCTTTGCGTTGCCGCTTGTGTGTGAGCTGCTCAAGGTCACTTTTGTTTTTTTTTTTTTTTTTTTTGGGGGGGGGGGGACAGTTTATGGCGGGAATCTGAGTACTCATGTTCATATAAAGGTGAAATAAGCTTCGCGGAACGTTAGCTTTTCATCACTTCATTTTTTTTTTGTTCTTGCCAGCAAGTAACGTACTTATCTTCCTGGAGCCATGGAAACAACGGTGTTTTATGGAAATCGTAGTCAACACAGCAGGTCAGAGGGCGCTGTGCTCTCTGCCATAAAAGTGTGTCATGCTTCAAGTCCACCAAATGTGCACGTCTTTTTGCTCCTGAAAAGCGGCAACAACTGTTTTCTTCAATTACACCTTCACGTAGGACATGACTGACGCATGTCAGTGTGCCAGCTTTGTGCTCCTTATCTTGGCAGATCAACAAAATTGTTGACGTACTGTATTTTTTGAAATCCTTTTTCAAACGCATTCCCATTTTTTTGGATGTACATTTAGACTAACAAAAACTAATACAAACGAAGGAAAAAATTGCAGCATCGCTTTATCTGGTCTTGCCAGGTAAAGAGTTAATAACAAAGCGAAAACGATAATATATCGACGTCATAACTCGAAAATGCGTCAAACGCGCACTAGGCCTCCCTATCTCCACGTCAGCAGAGAAGCTGGACAAAATGAGAATTCATAATATATGGCAAGAGCACACTGAAGCAGTAAGAATCTCTCAACTGGAAAGACTAAATCAGACGGGGACCGGCAAAACCATTCTAGACTGGGTCGGACTCCAATCAGACAGAGGCCCACAGACGAAAACAACTATCCCAACCAACGTACAGGAAAACATACTGGTTCCACCCTTACCTCGAAAAACGCAACCAAACTACAACAAAGCGCGAAGAGAACTAGGGATAGGTCGCTCTAGAGCGAGCCCGATCTTCGGAGCCGCTTCATTCACAGAACGGGTGAGCCATTTGGCTCCGCAAAGTCGCAACCGGATCCGCCGGAGCAGTCGAGATCCGGAGCGGCTGGAGCGGTCGGAGCCATCGGAGCGCTCGGGGCCGTCGGATCTTTCGGAGAGCTGGTTGCTGGTTCTCTAGTTCAGTGAACCTTTCCGTCACAGGCGGGTGCGACTTCTCGCGATTCGACTTAGCGATGCGAGAAAGCAACTCCTCGCCCTCCACTGTCTTTTTAGCGGAGTGCGCCGTTCTTTTGGAGCGCGAGTGAGGTGGTTCTTTTGATTTTAATCTAAGGATGGATATTTGCTCGATGGCTGGAACGGCGGTAATTTTTAAAAGCCTGTTCTCTTTGTGTCTGCCGTGTCTGTCGGAACCGGGCGAGATTTTTCAAAACGCAAAGCGAAAAAGTAACTATACCGCCCTTTCTTGTTAGTGTCACAACTAACTCCAGTTTCTTCGGATCTTCCCGCGGGCGCAATTCTGCTGGTGCCCGCACTTTTTTTTTTTTGTCTTGCAGTTCTGGAGTTTCGTTCCATGCCGACGAGTGGGGATCGGTACTCGTACTCGTCCGCAGTGTAAAGTGATACGCGGCAATCCCTTTGGCTCTGTATGCGTAATATAGTGTGGCACCCGATGCCATTGAATGGGACGCCGTTCATTGTCATGCTGCTGTTCAAACAATAATTCACGACACTCGTCGGTCGTGCATTGTTCGCTGGTGCAAAAACAACATTTGAAGACGAAGTCTTTCGTGCCTCAAAAGGCAGTCAAACGTGCAGCTCACTCTTTTGACGAAATAGCGCGTAGGACGAGGACGAACATAGAAGGAGACACAGAAAGCACAGAATACAACTATTATATATCTGAATGGAAGAGAAGTGAAAGAAGTTAGTGGGAGGTAAAAAGAGGGAAATAATGACCATATGCCCGTCGTGCTTGTCGCACAACTCCCGTTCGCGCCAAACAAAAAGCAACATCGCACCGGTAGAAACACGACAGTTGCCGTTCTGCCATCTAATGCCTCCTTACTGACGGCACACGAAAAAAGCGAGGCACCGAGAAGCCAGCGTGCCGAAGCACACTGAAAAATAAAAAGAGAGAAAATATGAGCTGGCGTTTGTCCTGTAGGGAGTTTTGTCGGGCCGAATGTAAAAGACTGTTATTCATTATTTATGGAGAAAGCATCATGCTATAAGAACGCATGAAAAGAAAATGGGGCCCACGTGTCCGTCACAGCATTAAAAGCGAAAGGTACACCTAGATCGCTCTTACAGCCTCTTTATTTATCACTCAGGCACCGTCCTCTTTATCTCATTTACACTTCTCCCAGCAACAAAAGAATCTCATTTACTATTGCCTTAGTGCATTCAACTAATCGGGTTTTATGCATCGTGTTGCACCTTTGATTTATGAGTTGGCTCCGTCACGGGGTTAGTGACGGGGCTACGTATTGACAGTGTGCAAAAATCGGAAAAGGAAATTCGCATCCCAAAATGCAGCGCTATCTTTTTAGATTCTGTGACAACGTCTGTAGGTAGTGAATAACAATTTTCACTGCTTGTTGTAGTTATATATATATATATATATATATATATATATATATATATATATATATATATATATATATATATATATATATACGTAGCTCCGGCAAGAGGCTGGAGCTACGTTACGGTCGCCGTTTGGCAACCGAGAGCAGTCCCGACCTGGCCGGAGCCTCGGCTGCACCACACCCTCCCACTGTGCCCACACGACAACGCGACCCGCCGCTGTTTGCTGGTCGTTGCGACGAAAACGCAATGACTGACTCGACACATATCAACGATGCAGTGCCTACAACCGGTGGGACGATGCTTTAAAATTCCTCAACGTTTATTTTACCTCATTGAAGTCGCCAGAAACTGGTTAATTAATCGCGAACCCCAAAATACTAACTGGACCACTTTCAAACAGCAGTTCCGACAATACTTCGGCGACCCGGCAGTTGGGACTGAGATCGCGAATAACAAGCTCGCTTCCCGCCTTCAAGGTTCCGATGAGTCGTATGCGTCTTACATAGTGGCCGTACTTGCACTATGCCGGCGTATTAGGCCCACCATGTGGAACCTGAACGCACACACAACGTGTTAAAAGGGATCAATTCTATGCCTTATCACACCTTAGTTGCCCAGAATCCTTCAGGTATTGATTCAATTATTACGGCCTGGTAACGCCTCTACGAGCTGCAGTCCTCCCGATTACAGCCCGGCTTCGCAACTGGCTCGACCTCTGCTGACCTCGATCTGGGGGCAATGATTCCAGCAATGATTCGAGAGGAGCTCTAAGCCCTCAATCCTTTCTGTCGCCACGGGTGTGATCATTCTTCGGTACATGACGCCGCTCTCCGCAACATCATTAAAGAAGAGTTAGCAACCACAGCCTAGCCTATGCATCCCAACCTCCAGCGCCGACCTACGCGCACGTCTCTGCATCCCCCCCCCCCTTGGGTTCCCCCGTCCCGACTGGTAACAACCTACAGTCACGTCAATGCAATGGCGACGGCTCCTCCTGCCTTACCCTACTACGCACCTTGGCGCACCTCCCGACCAGTCTGCTATTACTGTGGCATTAGAGGACATATATCCCGCTTCTGTTGTCGCCGCCACCTTCAGAACGAGCGCCGTGGTTAGGACACCATCGGAAGTGACATGCTTTAAACTTCACATTATCAACACCGGTTCATTCCAAGCCCACCTCGACGATCCTCCCCACCTCCAGTATCCTCGTCTGAGCCTCGTGAGAGCCATGTATCCCGACGCCGGTCCCCGACCCGCCACAACTCTCCCTGTCCGCCATCCGGAAAACTAAGTGTTGCAGTTTCCGGAGTTCAAACTGCACTCGGCGAACTTACTAAAAGTCCTCCTGATCGCCCGTATAATGTGATTGCTGTTTTCGCTGAAGGATTACCGGTCGAAGCTTCGATTGACACAGGGACTGAAATTTCTGTGATTCACGCTAATTTGTGCTACCATTTGCGAAAAGTGACGACACCATATGATGTGCCTTAACTCCGGGGAGCCAAAGATGTGCTTTTCCACCCTTCAGCCATATGCACCATACGAGTTGTTATCGACGGCGTCCGCCATCATGTGCAGTTTGCTGCGCTCTCACCTTGTGCGCATCTGGTGATTTTTGGATGGGATTTTTTGTCCACCACTCCAGCTTTAATTTCTTGTGGCGACCGTGTTATCTATATGACAGACAGCGATTTTTCATCAGACGTTTCTGAACAACTTCATCCCCTCGTTGCCGCCGCTGATACTGTTTTGCATCCTCAGTGCGAAAAGCTACTGTTGTTTCTGACCACATCGCTGATGGGGACGTACTAATCGCACCATCTTATCGTCATCTAGCTTGCACGCGGCATCGCCCTCCAGGCTAGTCTTGTCAGGTTCCAAAACGGCTCCTCGACAGTATCGGCCACTAACACTTCATGTGAATCCCTCGTCCTCCCAAAAAGAACCTCTCTCCCTTACATGGTGGATGTTCAACCTTTGTCCCTGATGATGCCCGCCACGCCTCTACCTCAGCAACGTGTTTCGTCACACGTCTCTCTTTCTGTTCTAACAAATACTATTAATTCTAACCTCACGCCGAACCAACGCCAAGAACTGCTGACATCGCCTCGACACCACCAAGACATTTTTGATGCCACTTCCCCAACACTGGAACGGACTTGTGTTGCGGACCATCGCATCAATACTGAAAGTAACTCTATAGTTCACCGACGGCCCTATCGTTCCCTTCCTGAACGAAAAATAATTGAAGAAAATGTAAATGACATGCTCCGTCGAAATATTATTCGTCTCTCAACAAGACCGTGGTCCTCCCCAGTGGTGCCAGGTAAAAACAAAACAACTGCTCGGTACGCTTTTGTGTTGATTATCACGCACTCAACAAAATTACCCGCAAAGATGTATACCCGATGCCGCGAATTGATGACCCGCCCTTGACTCTCTCCAAGGCGCTGAATATTACTCGACCTTGGACCTCCGCTCAGATCATTGGCAAATACCTATGCACGAGGAGGACAATAAAAATTCGCTTTCCACCAGTCACCGGCGGGTCACGTACTCTATAGGCGATTTAGTCTGGCTGTGGCGTCTAATTCGGCGCCGTGGCCTACATCAAAAACGCTTGGCCCACTATGACTGCCCATATGTGGTTGCCAAACGCATCACTGATTTAACTTAGGCAATAGCCCGTCTGACAGCATCTGGTAGTCGGTCTGCCAAAACCGAACTGTCATGTTACCGGCTTAACGCCCTGTCAACCTCGCACGACTCACAAACACGCCCAGAGGGCTTAGGCTGAGTAGGGGGGAATGTCACGCTACTGACGACGGAAAAGGATTGTGCTGGTGGGCCAGAAGAAGAGGAAAAAGCGTTTGTGTCTGGAGGCCAGTGGGCTTCACCTTGTCTGCAGCACTGTAAATAAACACCCCCTTTCTTATTTCAGCGTAACTATATATATATATAATAAGATCCGGTGCCACCTGAACGACCCACACACTTCTACAGCTGTAAGTGAGCCAGTGAGCCGTTCAAGAGAGCCGCCTTGACCATCTCTAGAGCGAACACAGACTCAAAGCCATCGTTTAAAAAATGAAACACAAAGCAGTCGAGGAAGTTGCTTATGTAGACGCATCATGCGGATGACACGGAGCAGCCGTCTCGGCAGTAGTCAATGGAGAAGGTGCCCCTAAAATTGCGGCCTCAACACGCATCCGTGACATTAGCACATCTGAAGAGGTCGCAATAGCGCTCGCATGAACTGTCCCGCAAGCCAAAACTATAATCAACGACGCGAAAACGGCTGTCTGGAATTTTGCAAAAGGACAGATCTCAGAGGAGGCGGAAAAGATTCTTCTCACAAATCCCATTACTAGAACCATATACATCATATGAATACCAGCACACGAGTCTGTCCCTGGCAATGAAGCTGTGCACTGCTGGCGCGAGATCTCTAACAGCGGGCATCGGCTTAAGAGCCCGAATTCAAGGGAATAAATATTGCGCTATCACATACAGTGAGATCACTGAATCTTACAAACCAGATCGAAAAGCTCCCCCCCCCCTCCCCGCCCCCCGCATCGGTCTCTCATTAACAATGAAGCACGCATCTGGAGGCGATTACAAGCTGGTAACTACATCTGCCCGGTCTTGGTTTTCTTAACGCAGACAGTGGAGAAAGAAGATTCTAATTGTACAAAGTGCGGTCAAAAATGCACGCTAGATCATTATATACCGGAATGCGCCAACTCCCCAGGCGCCGGCATTAACATTGACAGTAGATAACCCCGAGATTGATTGAAAACACGTTTATTTCACTTTTGTTGCGCCAAAGGCGCTATGGTTGAAAAAAAAGGGGGGGGGGGGTGGATTGTAGAGGAGAAGGGGTGAGGCTGCCTCCGTTTTATTCAAATTTCCTGGAGGCAGCTGTGGAGGTTGCGTGCCTCTCCTGAGCACTACGGAGTCGGTCGCCGACCAGTGGTGCCTCGGAATCCTGGACAAACACGAGGAGTGCTCTCCAGAGCTCTATGGCACGATCTCGAGACTAGGTATCGGGGCTGGCCCAGGTCCAGGCAGACGAAAGTCATGGTCCCCGCTTAACGGTACTCTGGCCACCGTTAAGAAGCCTGGAGATCTGGCTTCGGAGTGGAGATCCCACCGTTCAGCGGCACGCCACTCGTCTGGTGGCTGGGGCCGTGATGAGTTCTTGTAAGTCGGGGAGCGGGTCCTCCTGACCCGCTCCCCGACTTGCGTGCCGGGGGCGGGAGATGAAGGGCTAATTTTCGTGAAGGGCTAAATAGTTTCATTCATGATGACACCATATCCGATCATGGCTTCAAGACGGATCTTGACGTCAGCAGGAATTGACGTTGCAGTCTTGTGGTATCCCACTTATTATTATGTGGAACACTTAAAGCGGACGCACGCACGGACGGACATGCTGGCGAGTCATGAACCATTACATGTTTTCACCTTAACTGCCAAACTTATTTTGGGTGGTGTAGAAGTTCAGGGATGTGAACGATCGCTAATGCTTTCAACGCTTTTTTCACTTCTGTTGCCCAAACACCATCATCTTGCCAAGACGGCCTCATGAGATACTGAGTAACTCACCTGTTCTTCTAAATCCTTATTCATTAGGTAAAGTAGTAGTGGCCTAGGAGTCGTTTATTTATTTATTTATTTATTTACATTCCCCTCAGGCTTAAACGGTGATGTAGACGGGAGAGGCATGCATACATATGTTACAGTTGAATTAGAATAAAGTAAAAATATTGGGATAAGATTAACAAAAACATTGTAGTTATTTAAAACGCAGGTGTATGTTGTAAATTCAAGGTAAAGTGACTAAAATGGTCATGCATGTGAAGTCAGTGTCTTTTGTACCAACGCATCTGAGGACGAAAACACTTCATACATAGACATAAACCACGGAGCGAGCGATAAAACCTCTCAAAGTATGTTAGTAAGTGAAATGAGAAGGCAGTGCCTGTCGGTGATAGCGACCAAGTGAGCAGGTTAGTGGTTCCAATAATCAGTCATGCATGGTCTTGGCAGCAATGAATGTCAATACGTCATCTTGTTTTGACAAGGTATGGCAACTTTGTATGTAGAAGCAAAGGGTAGTGTGTGAAAGGCTTGAGCAGGAACTGAATTGGTCGTTTTCATGATAACTCATAAGGAAGAGGCAAATACGGGAAATCTTACTACCGACATTGATGGACCGGCAAGTTTAGACTCACTTCCATCTTAGTGACCTTTGAAGTACGGTGGCAATTATTGACGATAAACGAAGCTGGACGATTTCATGCGCTCTCCAAGGTGCTATTTAGCTATGCAAGGCCGGGGACCCGTACGGAAGAAGCGTACTCAAGTTTGGGTGGGACATATATTGATAACAAATCTGAGTGTAGCAATGGCGGGAATATAACGCCAGTAAAATATATTATCCACGAGATACTGAGCTGCCTAATATATATTTTATATATACGTTTAACCTAGGTTTATAAAACAAATGCGTGTTTCGAAGCACGATGCAGTCATCGAGTGTCACAATATAATGGCAATAGAATGCACTTTTGAACTATCGCCAATATCTATCCAATTTACCTTCTCGAAAGCGTTTGAAAAGTAATTCTCTCACTCGTCAAACGTCCTTCATTATTCAAAACAACTTTTGAAGTAACGCTCAAATAGGCTTTAGGAAAAACAGCTTCACTGAGGTTGCCGCTATTGCTTAGAAAAAGTATATTTTCGATATTATACATGGCATATCGAGCTTTCTGGCAAAATATTATATATATTTTGAACTTTGGTTTATATATAAAATGCATATTACGTTGTATTATACAGTCAGCGATGATCACAGTATTATATTTAATGGCAATAAAATAACATTTCGGACTATCGGCCAATATCTATCATAACTGCCTACTCAAAAGAATTTGAAAAAATTATTCTCACTCGTCAAACGCCCTTCATTAATAAGAACAAAATTTCAAGTCCCGTTAATATGGGCTTTAGGAAAAGCAGGTTCACTGAGCATATTGGTATCGTTTAGAAAGAGCATATATTAGACAACATTAAGCAAAATAATGTCGTCTTAGGCATATTCCTATACTTCTCAGAAGCCTTCAATAGTATCAATTACAAAATGCTAGTCCAGAAACTATATGAAGAGGAACTGAACAAGGGTCAACGGGGTACGCCTCAGTTCACAGGTCGGGCCAACGTTTCGACAAGTGGACGTGTCTTCGTCTGGTCGAAGACGAAGACAAGTTCACTTGTCGAAACGTTGGCTTGACCTGCGACCCATTTACCCTTGTTCAATGTTCCTTCATACCGTGTAAACCATCTTCTTCCTCTCGTTCTACCTGAGTCCGGAAACTAGACAGATATAGTATTGGCGGTACAGACTCTTTAATATCCTCCTACGTAGACAAACGAACGCAGTATGTTGAAATAAATGGTCTGTACTCCGCAGTATGGTGAAGAATATGGTTTAGGAAGTGTAGTCTTACACTGTGCTTCGCAGTGAAACACGTGTATTACGGGAGAATCACAGGTAAATCTATTATGCATCCTCTTCTTTATTGTCTACATCACCTATATTGTAACCTTAGATTCATTGGCAAAATATATCACTTGCGCTGATGGTACCAGTTTGATTTTGAAGTGAAAGCTTTACTATAGGCCTTGTAAAGGCAAGTTCGCCGTGGGGGCAGGAGCCGCTAGTGCATATATGCACCGTAACCATAGCAACCAGCTGTGTCGTTCCACCGATAATCTGCCATTGCATTAACATTCTGTCAATACAAAGCAGAATGATGTTGACTTACTACAGGGAAGAAGAGGGGGTAGCCGCATTGCAGGAGATGGAGAGGAGAACCGTAATTTCCGTCCTGGGAAATCGCGTGTCAACGCGGAGAGCTGATCAATTGGAGCTGGAAAGCGTCTGTCGGCGTTCGCACTCGCCGGGCATAAATGTGGATCCTGACTAGAACGCCGGTGAACTTTGATGCGTTCAAAGGAATGCTCGTCGTGTTCGATACACCGCTCTGTCACTTGCAGCCAAAGCTTTCGCTCCCCATTCGGTCCCAGCAGCGCTGAATTTTTTTCTGTTGTCAAGGATAGAGCTCTCTAGCCGCGCTAATATGACCTTGCCCAAAATGGAACTTTGCATGAGTAAAAACAGTTTCGAACTCCACGTCACTGCTGTTCTCTTTCGCCCCCCAAACAAAGCATTCGATTTGCCTCCTCTGGCACTAGTTGGCACTAAAATAGAAATTGCCGATTTTATTAAACGTTTCGCTTGTATTTGTCAGAGCATATGACGTGGTATATTGGCATACAATGTTTTGTAAACACACTATCACACACAAATCGTTACCAGCAAAAACATAGCGCAGTATCTCGAATTTCCAAAACTATTCTGCTTATAATTCACTGTTTTTGTCTATTCTGAAGTACAGCTCGTTAGTATGGACAACAGCTATCATTGGAATGGAATACATCTACTTCGACCGTAAGGGCAATATGCAGATGATCTGAGCTTGGTGGTTATCAGTCCACGACTGAAAGAGGCCTACGTGGTCCCTTCAATGACGCGGGTTAGTGTCCTGTGGTCGTGCGGTTGGTGTCTCGGATCGGTGGAATCCCTTGGTCTCTCGTTCGTGTCTTGTGGTCGGGGCAGAGGAACGGCAACGTCTCATTTGGTCCGACAGGCTGCGGACTTGCCATGCGGTGCCGCCTAACCTTCTTACGGCGCAAGAAGATGCAGGGCATCGACGTTCAGGGCGACGATGACGGGTGATGAAGACGTACCCACACCTCCAGCCAAAATATTACTGTGCGGCAAGCCGATTAACGCAATGAACTGAGAACAGGGAGATGATATCCGATGATCATTGTGATGAATTTAATGAATCCCAGCGGGCCTAACGCGAGCGCTTCTGTCCCAGCAACTGCCGATTCTTCGTCGTCCGTAACAGTAAGAATACATTTCTAAGTTGATGACGTACTCTCGTGTAGCGTGTCTCTGGATTATTGGAATGTATGTTCTCTGAATTACCTTGACCTTTTTTACTCCGTCTATTGTTCCTTCCATAATTTGTATATTTATTTAGGCGTGACGTTTCTGCTGTCGAATGCTGTGATATATGGGGGCAGCCGCCCCGTCAAGCTGCTGTGAAGCAGCGTTTTAGCGGTTGTTCACGTCTTTCTCTGCAAAAAAAAATTATATTGTTATCAGAGAGGTTCAACTACCCTTGAAACATTCACGAGTGAAACATTCACGATACAAGCGAGCCAGCGGTCGCTTGTATCTTGGATCTCTAACGCCCAAGGCATAATTCTCGCCAATTGACTAGTCTCGCCAACTGGCTAGTCTCGCTTCTCGTTGTTCGATGGTCTCAACAGCCGATCTGGCAACGCAGTACTGTCAGTCTTTAGAGAAATATCGTCAGTGTCGCACATTGAAATTAACGCTGATGGTGCTTATGATACAGCACGAGAGGGAATTGCTGTTGAAATTCGATGAAGACGAGGTTTATTTTGCAGCGCGAGCGTTTGCTGCATTTTAGCCGAGGCTGGGTCGGCTGGGCGACCGCATAGTGTTCTCATGCCTGGACACGATTATGAAAGCGACGATGTTGCAGAACAGCGATAATCGACACATATACCGCACCAGTAGGCGGAGCCATTCGTGTAAGGCAGATATAAATGTCCAGAAACAATGCGTGGAAATTCGAAATTCACAATTATTTCATACCTGCAAGCCATACCAAACGCTTATGCAGTATTTGACTTTTGCTCCAACGAAATCATCGTCTGCAAGCGCAAATTCTGCTTCGAACTTCACTGTTCTAAGATATGAAATATGCTTGAAGGCAAGAAAAGTTTGTCCACACTACCAAAAATATGTAGTGGAGTATGCCAAAAGCAGCCGTTACTGCTACCGATATTCATCGATTTCGCGATGAACACCAATATGAAACAATTTACTTAGCTTTTTGTAACGATAACTGCCGAAATAGGTTGCGAAAGCAATGTAGGTTGCGAAAGCAATGCGGTAACTTGGTGCAATCTTTTTTTCTCCTTGTCCATAACGTCTGTCTAAGCTGATTTATTTATAGGAAGGGAAAGGCGCGGACTGTCTCACTTGATTTCTGTAGGCACGCAACCACGCCGTAAGGGAAGGGAGGAAGATGAGAGTGAAAGTGGATAGAGAGAAAGAGGAACCGTAGTGGAGGGCTACGGAGTAATTTCGACCACCTGGGGATCTTTAACGTGCGCTGACATCGCACAACACACGACGCCTCTACGTTTCGCCTCCATCGAAACGCAGCCGCCGAGGTCGGGTGCGAACCCGGGTATTCCGGCACCGTAGTCGGGCGTCTTACCACTGCACCACCCCGGCGGGGAAACGTCGGTCTAAAGTTGTTGTTGTGGCTGTAGGAAGAAGGAAAAGAAAATACACGGGCCTGCTACTGGCTCTCTAGCTGAGCCACCTCCGCTGCCTCGTGCAGACAGAAGAGAAACTAGAGAAGAAAGAAAAGGAAGAGGGAAAGAAAGACGCGCGCCGCAACAGCAGCCGCCGTCCACCACCGAAGCAGTGGCGGGTGCAATGACAGCCTACAACAGATAAAAATTCGGTGGCAGGCTAGCCCCCGCCGCAAGCGGTGGTTACCTACTTCCCCCAGCCCCATCAGGGGAGTGACTGACGGATAGCGCGCCTCTTTTATACTGTCACTCATAGTGGAAACGCAGCGCCTCTAGCGGGAGAAACGCCGGCTGGCATGGCATGATCCGGGATTGGCCGACGACGCGAATTGGTAGCTCATCTCTCGCAGCTGGTATGACGTCATTGCGAGCGCGGGGCCTCCAGCGGGAGAACCGCCGGCCGGCGTGGCACGATCCGGGATCACCCGATGACTAGACTTGGTAGCCCATATCTCGCAGCTGGTATGGCATCGTAGGTCATCCACGGTTGACTCTTCGAAGTCAAACGTTGCAAAGTCCGGGATTACTTGAAAGGCTATTCATGTGAATATTCATGGGAAGGCTATTCATGGGCACCGAAGAACACCAACAGCTAGTCAAGGCAGCACAAAAGCGCAGCACCGTATTGCTTCGTCGTCTTTTCCGAATCGCCAGTTCAAATCTTCGTCGTCTATGAATGGCATATGTCATTATTGCTTTCGCAATAAAACAAGGAATCTGATAACCTCAAAGTCTGCGCTTTCTTCGAGCAAACTCCAATTTTGATTCTCGTTGCCTACGGCAATTCAAGACGTGTGTTTTCAGTTCAAGCTGACAATAATGAAGAATATTGGCTGTCGTCATACGAGTGCGTGAGCAGCTCCAAGCGGGGCTCTCTTTTAACTAAGCAGTATCCCATTTTATCACAGAAAAATAACACAAGTTTTGTTTTAGACACTTCATGCTGAACTGTCCATTTAATGTGTATATAAAAAAAATTGTGCAGCAAACAACAATTGTGTTATACAGTAATCCATCGAGCCAACTGCACCAATGTCGTTTTTCACCTGTGAAAACGCGTTTACTCAGCCATGAGCGAAGCGGACAACTGATCACATCCTCAAGGACATTGATTACCACGCATCAATGATGTTCACACCAAAAAAACCTCTAGCAGTAAGAAAAGCGCTCATGATTTGTCAGAGCTTCTACGAACTCTAAATGCAAAACATATCTACGCGGCGCTCTATGTCTGCGTCCAGGTAATTTTCCTTTGGCGATAATAGTATGACAAACAAAGATGATTACTTCGATCCGAGAAACGGCCTGAGCCATGAACAGTCGGAGATGAAACTGGCTCACACAGACTTTTCAGCGCCAGCTGATCGGTCAGGCTTGGAAGGCCGTATTAGCAAGTGGTTTCGCGGACCTGGTTGAACCACCTGCGTAATTACTTTATATAAATAAACTTTATTCTGTCTATCTTTCTTCCCTTTGGACAATGAAGGAATTATTCGAAAGTAGTCTCCGATTATTCACCTTTGTTCGGAAAGAGGAGTTCCCGACCTCCGCCATGCTTTCGTTTTTTGCATAGGAGCAAGGAGTCGGCCAGAGTACAGACACAAAGAATCAGCAATTCGCTATTTTGTATAGTGCATCGCGTGTAAATTCTGAATTAGGAATCCTCAACGAATGAAAATGTTTTAAAAGAACATACTGTGATCAAAGAATTGAATCAAAAACTATTTTTTTTTAAATCTCGCATTGGGGCCTTGCGTTATAACGTCAAAGCCACGTTCCATGGAAATGTTACATTACTATAAAAGTATCACGAGGCATGGTCACCTGACAGTCAGGTTTCCTTATATAGCCACGTGGCTATAGGAAGGTTACGCGACAGGAGCGACGTGTACCGCAAAAGAAACTTCCGGTGGTGGTGGTGACAAACATTTATTTACTCTTGGTACAAGGATATATTTGGACCGATACCTTATGGGCCCAAACCCTCACAAATCTAGGTGGAGCTTCTATTCCGGAGCTCCAATGGCGTCTAACGCCGCTCGCACTCTGGCAGTCAAGGTCCGCTGGAACTGTAGGTCATGGCTAGGGTGCCTCGATACCTTTCGCCTCTGCTGCCAGGGTGAAGACACCAGCGGCATATTGGGTCCCACTCGCCCGTTCGAAAGCATTTGATTTCGACCCCTCGTGGGTCTGAACGTGCACTGACATCACGGAGGTGGAATGTGCTTCTGGTTCTATGGGGCTGGAAATGGTAGGCCCCCGCCATTAGCGGAGCAGTTTTGTGTGTGCTGCTGGTGTAATGTCGACCGAGCGAGGGCACCCTACAGCGAAGTCTACGCTTTGAAAGCGTCCGATTAGGGCTTGGAGGGCACGACGTGGCGGCAACTCTGAGCCTGGACAACGAGCCGGAACGCCGCGCTGGAAGGCCGCACTAAAGCGGCACGTTGCAAAGCCACGCAGCGCAGAAACGCCGCCATCGCCATGTAATAACGCCGCACCGCACGCACGAGTGGGCCCCAAACGGTGGCGCGGAGTGGTACAAAGGGTGTCTCCACCCTGGAAGCGGAGGCGAAAGGCATCGAGGCACCCTAGTCATGACAACTGAAGTGGTGAAGGGTAGCTGTTCCGGGCTCTAAGGGACTGGGACGGCAGGTAAACGCCGCTTGCGGCGGGGGCTAGACAGCCACATCATTTTTTCTGTCTTAGGCCGTCATTGCACCCACCCCCGCTTCGGTGGTGGACGACGGCTGTTGTTGAGGCGCGCTTCTTTCTCTCCCTCTTCTTTTTCTTCTCTATTTTCTCTTCTGTCTGGTTCGAACCCGACCTCGGCGGCTGCGTTTCGATGGAGGCGAAACGAAGAGGCGTCGTGTGCTGTGCGATGTCAGCGCACGTTAAGATCCCCAGGTGGTCGAAATTACTCCGTAGCTCTCCACTACGGCACCTCTTTCTCTCTTTCCACTTTCACTGCCACCTTTTTTGCTTCCCTTACGGTGCGGTTGAGGTTTCCACAGAAAACAAGTGAGGCAGATAACGCGCCTTTCCCTTCCTATATATCAGTCAATCAAAGCTGCGATCATCCCCGGCCCCGATGCTAAGAACGCTAAATGAAGCCTCCATAACGGCACCCTACAAGTAAAAGCAAGTATGGAGTAGCGGTGATCTCCCGCAGCAGTGGAAACCTGCAAAACATCGTGCTAATTGCCAAACGTGGGAAACCACCGAAATAAGAAATCCTCAGACCGATTCTCCTAATCTCATGCATAGAAAAGCTTATGGAACGCGTGATCCAAAACACCGATAACGAGCTTCATGGATGGATGGATGGATTAAACTTTAATGTCCAACAGATAAGGTTGTCTACCTACCCCCGACACGCAGGTCAAGGTGCGGGTGCCGCCGCCTCAGAGGCAGGCCGGGAGGTCTTGGGTCCCAGCAGCCTCTTCAGCCAGTTGGACGAGTAGGAGCTGGAGCTCAGGGTCCGAGCTGCGCAGCAGGATCTCCCAGGTGTCTCTACAGCAATATACATTATAGTTCGTCCTCCTGGTAGGATACTGGCATTCCCATATTATGTGGTCGAGGGTCCCTTTCGCCCCACAAAGATTGCACTTGTCACTCCTAGCCTCAGGGAACATGTGGTTCGCCATAACCGGTAGCGGATATGTATAAGTTTGCAGTTGCCTCCACGCCACTGCTTGTCTGCTGCTTAATTTCGGGTCTGGGGGGGGGGGGGGGGGGTACCAGTCTGCGATCCAATCTGTAGTGCTGCGTGATCTCCCCATATTTTAGCAAGCGCTCTCCGCTTCCTCGGTCACCAAGTGGCCCTGTAGCGGCTCGGCGGTAGAGATCTCGAGCCAGCTTGTGGGCCGCCTCGTTGCCGGGGACGGCTTCGTGCGCAGGAGTCCAAATTATTTGAATTTTCCTATCCAACTTTTTCTGGCCTAGGATTCTGGCTGCTAAGGGCGAGATCCTGCCCTTGCTAAAATTTTGTATGGCAGTTTTGCTGTCACTGATGACAAACTTCGCTTCTGTTCCGATGCAATCTAATACGATCGCAGTTTCCTCGGCTATTTCTATGCTCCGCCCGCGCAAAGTGGCAGCTGTCACGGGATTGCCCCGGCCACTGACGACCGTTGCTACCGTGAAACTGCCACCACCTCCCGCCGCGTCTACATAGGCCACTTCATGTTCCGAAATTTCGCCGAATCTAATTTCTAATGCTTCGGCTCGTTTTTTCCTCTTATCTTTGTTATATTCCGGGTGCATGTTTTTTGGCAGCGGGGGAATCGCCAAATTTTGTCTGACTTCTCTAGCTACCTCCACCTTGACCGTGGTACCCCTATCGGGATTTATTCCAACTTTCGTCAAAATGACTCTTCCTGTCTTCGTGGTGCTAAGTCTCTCAATTTGAGAGGTTCGCACCGCTTCCGCCAGTTCTGCCCATGTGTTGTGTACCCCTACAGCCATCACTCTCTCTGTGGATGTGCATATGGGCAGTCCCAGCGCTCGTTTTACGCATTTTCTCATTAGAGACTCAATACTTTCTTTTTCCACCGCTTTCAAATCTAGATACGGCGTTGCGTAGCTCACTCGGCTGAAGATGTAGGCCTGTATCAGTTTCATCACTTTTTTTTTTTCATGGAGAAAAATGACTTGTGTCCGCACGAGATGGTCGAGTTCGGACCGGGATTGTGCACGTAACAGATGATGCTTCACCTTCAACACGAAATAGTGGACTCAAAATAATAGTAATAAAAATAATTGGTTCAGTGGAAAGGAAAGACGCAGTATCTGTCACACTTGTTTTTGTGGACACCTGAACTGCGCCGTAAGGAAAGGGAGGAAGGTGGGAGTTAAAGTAGAAAGAGAGAAAGATAGAGGAGCCGTAATGGAGGGCTACGGGGTAATTTCGACCACCTGGGGATCTTAAACGTGCGCTGACATCGCAGAGCACACGGACTCCTTTTCGTTTCGCTTCCATCGAAACGCAGCCACCGGGGTCGGGTTAGAACCCGGGTACTCCGGCACAGTAGTCGGGCGTCTTACCACTGCACCACCCCGGCGGGGCAAGACTCAAAATACAGAGGCGAAAAGGAGATTTTACAACAAAACCAAAAAAATGCTTTGATCACGTAAAAAACGAGGCATTTCTCACGGGGCTGCAGGACTTAGGAGAAGCGTTGAGGGGGAAGATATTTACATAATGAATTTCCTGACAAACAGGACGTTGTAACTAAAATTTTATGGCAAAGAATCGTCCACGGCCTACCTGGAAAATAAGGGCACGCCACAAGGTTCCGTGCTTTCCTCCTTCCTCTTTAATGTTTAGATGAGTGGCATTTCCGCCCTTATTAGAGTCATAAAAGATGTAAAATTCTTCAAGCATGTGGACAACCTCTGGATGAGCGAGCAGTGGTAGTGATGGTAGCATAGAAGAACGCCTAAAGGCGGCGGCAGACTTCGTAGTGTTCTATGCGGCCGCAAAGGGCCTCGCGTGCTCCCGAGAAAAAAAATCTATATTTTTATATATAGCCCAAGATTGATGCGAACCAAGCGCGACTCCAACTTCGTAAGAGGGAAACATTACAACAATACATAGGCTCTTAATCTCATGCGCCGCAAATAGTCTCGCAAGAATTGAATATTGCCGCGAAACCTTCAAAACTGTATTTGTTTTTTTTTTAACAGCCGCCGGCATACAGGCTTATCACCCTGATTCTGGACCACGTATCACTTCCGTAAAATTTGTGTGTTAATGCTCGATGTCGCGAGTCACACCTTTATCAGTTTTGTTGTAGCGCAAGGTGCACCGAGATCTATCTCGAAGGTTCCGGCCACTCTGGTGTCTTTCCACAATGTTCCAACCCGTGCTGGTAGCTGTTTGCGACGTTATCTAGATTGTTCTGTGCAGCCTTTAAATTGAGCGTTGCCAAGTGTGACGGGCATTCTTTGTTCGACGATCGATGAGCACGTTTGTTTCTATCGCCGCCGCCGAGTTGCTTAGTTCATTTGCGGGCGCAAGGCAGCCCAAATAAAGAGTTTCTTTAGTGCAATCATCGACCCTTCATTTGTGTCGTCGACGTCGTCACCACTACGTGACATCTGGTGGAGGTGCTGTCCTTGATCCTTCAAGCGAAGACCTCAACCTTATTCCTGTCGCCCTGGAAAACCAGCCTACAGTCACCGAGCCAGCCGCCGACTTCAAAGGCCTACAACCCGAACACGGTCTGCTGCCTGACCCCATTCGATCTTGGAAGGCATCGACGCTGACAATGGCCCAGCCTACAGCACCGGTTGTTTTCGTCCCACCCCGTGAACCTCCCTACTTCCATGGACGACCGGATGAAGATGCGGGAGATTGAATGGACCTTTCCGACCGTGTGGCAGAATTCAACGGCTGGAATGACGCTGCGAAACTCAGGCTGGTCTACTTTGTTCTTCAAGGACATGCCCGAATTTGGCTTGAAAATCACGAGTCTTCTTTCAAGGGTTGGGTGATATTCAAAGCACAGTTCTTGATGGCCTTCACATGTTCTGTCCTTAAAGGAAGAGCTCAGGCCCTCCTCCAATCAAGAATTCAACTACCAAACGAGCCCGTCCTGGTCTACGTAGAGGAGATGAAGCGCCTCTTTTGCCGCGCCGACCCTAACATGACCGAAGGTGAGAGAATGAAATTCCTAATGCGAGGAGTTAGAGTCGCTTCTTGCGGGGATTGTCCGGGACCCGCCGAAAACTGTGGAAGAATTTGAAAGTGAAGCATCGAAAATCGAGAAGACGTTGCACACCCGGATGCGCCACTACGAGCGACCACTTCAACCAGACTACTCATGCCACTACCCCAGCGCATCTGCAAGCGGAGAGAACCTTCAGGACCTCATCCGAGAGATCGTGCGAGAGGATCTCCGCCGAATGCTGTCATCATCACAACAACCCCAGGTGGCGACGCTCGCGGACGTCGTCCGTGAAGAAGTTCAGCAGGCGCTGGGCGTTCCTAAAGCGACAACTCCGACGGCTCCAGTGCATGAATCAGCAGCGATGGACTATGCAGCTGCATTATGTCGTCCTGCACACCGACGCGACCTCCCTAGCCCTCGTCGCTACCATCCTGCTTCCGAAAGCCGCCCCTTGGTCCCCGCCCGCCAAGCCTACCAACGACCCCCAAGCCCCAGAAAGTGCGACGCCTGAAGGACAGCAAACAACCGACCGCTCTGCTTCATTGTGGTGAGGCAGGACACATCCTCCGTCACTGCCCGTACAGGCGGATCGGCCTCCGTGGTTTCGCTGTCGACGCTCCACGACCACGCCCGGGTGAACGACCACAAGAAATCGACAACTATCTGCGTGGCGGTGAGATTACGCCACCAAGCCGTCGGTTCAGATCTCCATCGCCGTACAAGGCCCGCTCTGCGTCGCCAGGCCGTAACTCTGATGAGAGTATGCGCGGAAGGTCCCCAAGCCCGCGCAGGGGAAACTAAAGGCAGCAACCTTTGGAGGTGAGGTTGCTCAACGGCGAAAAGACGAAGATCCTCCGCCGACGACGACCACTAACGACGACACCGCTATTTCATTGCCGCTCCACACGACGACATCGACGACCACCCGACGAGAGTGCGAGCCGACACCGCCGCCCAGCGAAATAATAACGGTATGCCCCGGCCATGACCTGAAGAAACGACGGAGCCGAGATCGGACACCAAGGCCCAAGTGCAATGCGCGGACGCGAATAAGTGACCTTGGGCCGTAAAAAATCATTCGCCGCGTCGGACCACTGGACTAAGAAGTCATTCCCGACGGAACGTCAGTATAACAACGGCGACATGCACGGCCAGAAATTGTACATGTTGTACGACTGAAGCCATAATACGCGCGTTAAAGAATCTGTGGTGTTTAACTTTGCAGTGTTTATGTTTAGGTTTCTTTGTTTTGGAACATCGAGGCGATGTTTTTTTAAGAGGGGAGTAATGCCGCGAAACCTTCAAAACTGTATTTGTTTTTTTTTTTAACAGCCGCCGGCATACAGGCTTATCACCCTGATTCTGGACCGCGTATCAGTTCCGTAAAATTTGTTTGTTAATGCTCGATGTCGCGAGTCACACCTTTATCAGTTTTGTTGTAGCGCAAGGTGCACCGAGATCTATCTCGAAGGTTCCGGCCACTCTGGTGTCTTTCCACAATGTTCCAACCCGTGCTGGTAGCTGTTTGCGACGTTATCTAGATTGTTCTGTGCAGCCTTTAAATTGAGCGTTGCCAAGTGTGACGGGCATTCTTTGTTCGACGATCGATGAGCACGTTTGTTTCTATCGCCGCCGCCGAGTTGCTTAGTTCATTTGCGGGCGCAAGGCAGCCCAAATAAAGAGTTTCTTTAGTGCAATCATCGACCCTTCATTTGTGCCGTCGACGTCGTCACCACTACGTGACAATATGGAGGTAAGATCAGAGGATACTCAGGACATCAAACAAACCCCTCGGCATGCATTTTTGGCCACAAATCATGCATAGGAACCACTGCAGACCTAGAGCTACACAGCGACATTGAATATAGTTTCATAATGTTGCTACCATAACACCGTAACAGCAAGGGAACCTATATACTCAATATATATAGTCGCCCCAAACAGCGCCGCGTAGCCTTTGACGCTGTCTTTATGAAAGCACTAGAGAAGCTCATACAGCTCCCCTAACTATAGTGGGCGAATTTAACGCTTCTAGCATATTATGGGGATATCCAAAGGAAGACACTGAAGGCAGGAAAATAGCTTCCGCCATCGCTGACATGGCACTTACCTTACTTACTGACCCGCAGCGTCTGACTCGAGTTGATACCAACATAAGTCGTGACACCTCCCCCAACCTCATGCTCGTCCGCAACGCCCGCCCCTATAAGTGGCTTAATACAGGAGAGACCTTAGGCAGCGATCACTACGTGCTGCATACCATCTTTGAAAGCAACAAGCACGGCAAACCACGTGGCAAGCCAGTTGTTGTTGTGGCTGTAGGAAGAAGGAAAAGAAAATTCACGGGCCTGCTACTGGCTCTGTAGCTGAGCCACCTCCGCTGCCTCGTGCAGATAGAAGAGAATATAGAGAAGAAAGAAAAGCAAGAGGGAAAGAAAGACGCGCGCCGCAACAACAACCGTCGTCCACCACCAGCGGTGGCGTGTGCAATGACGGCCTACAACAGATAAAAATTCGGTGCCAGGCCAGCCCCCGCCACAAGCAGCGGTGACCCACCTGCACCAGCCCCATCAGGGCAGAGCGGAACCAGTGACAGACTGGGAGAAATTCAGGAAGGACACTCAACTAGTTACATCGGAACAAATAACTAGTTACGAGGAGTAGGCGGCATTCATTCTCGACTTTAAAGCAAACCTCGCAAAAACCTTGCACCACGGAGGACCACCCAGCTGTTAACAACCATCTCCTACACTTTTGGAAAGCTAGGCGTAGTCTCATAAAACGGTGGAATAAACAAAGGCACAATTGAAAACTCAGAATTCGAATAGCGAAGCTAACTACTGAAGCAGACCAATACGCTCGCATCAATTGGCTTAAAAGGTGCGAATCCCTCAAAGGTCGCCTAGACAGCAAGGCTACGTGGAACCTTCTCCGATGCCTAATTGATCCACCGAAATCGAAGAGTGAACAACGTAGACGTTTGCATCGAGCCTTACACAACTTTCAAGGCTCAGATGACGAACTCGTGGATGAACTCACGCGTCGGGATATCTACACTTCGAGAGACGCAGAACCCTCAAATGCAGAATACCGGCGGGAACCGAACGAAGACCTAGATAAAGACTTCACTTTAGAAGAAATCATAGCAGCACTCGCATATATGCGCCGAGGTACAGCCCCGGGACAAGACAAAATTAGGGTCGGACTTCTAGCCAACCTCGGCACGGAGGCGATGCAGCGACGTACGGATTACATTAACGACTGCTGGTGCATCGGCATTATTCAACAGGCATGAAAAACAGCCGATGTACACTTTATCCCCAAACCCGGCAAGAAAATCAGCATTGAAAACCTATGCCCCATATCCCTCACGTCGTGCGCAGGCAAACTCATGGAAAAGGCAGTCCACGCGCGTCTCTCCAACTATATAGATAACAATGAGCTACGCTAACACACGATGTTTCGATGGAGAGCACATCTGTCCACCCATGATGTGCTTCTGCAACTAAAACGCGAAGTACCTGACCGAACACGCAGAAACAGTGACCGAGCACTTCTATCCCTCGACCTCAAAGGAGCGTTTGACAATGTCAAGCACTCCACAATCCTCCAGAACCTCCAGACCATGAACTGTTGCTAGCGAGTCTACTCATACATCTATGATTTCCTTAAAGACAGAACGGTCAACATCAGCATCGGCACTAAACAAACAACGCAAGTGAAGATGGGCACGGGAGGCACTTCCCAAGGGGCAGTATTATCCCCACTTCTGTTCAATATTGCACTCCGAAATCTTCCACCTTTTCTAAATCAGATACAGGGCATACGACACGCCCTGTACGTGGACGATATAACCATCTGGACAACCACGGGTAGTATGCTAATGATTGAAAAAAAAAACTACAAACAGCGGCAACAAGAGTTCAGAATTATGCACGAGTGTGGACTAACCTGCTCACTCGAAAAATGTGAACTCCTAGTCTTCCGCCAGCACAAAAATCAGGCCACGATCGACCTACACGTTGACAACTCACCCATAAAGGAAGTTCAGACCGTCAGAATACTGGGTCTGTGCATCAATAACAAGGGCAACAACCACCTCGCCATCCAGAAACTCCGCCTCGTGAGCGAGCAAGTCGCCAGGATGATCGCCAGAATAACGACGCGGAAATCAGGGATGCGAATAGAAGATACCCTCCGACTGGTGCAGGCCTTCGTCGTAAGCTGCATTGTCTATGCAGCATCCTACCTCCATCTCAAGAAGTTTGACATCAAGAACCTCAACGTCATAATCAGAACCGCCCACAAGAAGGCCCTGGGCCTCCCTCTTACGACATCGACGGACCGGCTTTTACGACTGGGTGTCCACAACACGGTAGACAAGCTAATAGAGGCACACCTCACGGTACAGGTGGTACGACTATCCACGAATCTGACTGGCCGACAAGTCTTGAACGACTTGAACATCAATGCCCCCCAACAGCTAGACCCTAAAGCGACATTCCAGCCTCATGGAGAGGACAATTCAAGAGACCCCCATTGCCGAGGAACATGCACCCCGTTTTTCACCAGCCAAGACAAGCACGATCGGAAGCTATAAAAAGGCACCACGGCGGGCGCGAGGGCGTGTTCAATGTCGGTGCTGCGGGTTCTGAACAGGGAATGGCGGCCGTTGAGGTAGTGCACCAAAATCAAACAGTGGATTGAATAATACTGCCCAGCCAATACACACTGGCTGAGGAAGAAGTGGCAATTGTCCTAGCTGCAACACACACTATCTCAGAATACATTCTTACAGATTCACAGACAGCATATCGCAATTACTTCAAGGGCAGTATTGCACCGCTAGCAGCTAAAATCCTGCAAGATAGTTACACCCGTGGCTAGCAACACACGCATAAACACTTATTATGGGTACCAGGTCACCAAGGCATCCCAGGGAACGAGAGCGCACACGCATCAGTGCGAGCATTTCTCCACCGGGCACCCAATACGGATCTCGTGGAACCTCCTACCCCATGGCTAACCTACATGGAAATACTGCGGCACTTAAAATTATCTCGCAGGGTCTACCCTCCACCGGCAAAAACACTAGATGTACACCTCCGCAAGCTACAGACCAACACTTTTACCAAACCACGAAGACTACACGCAATAAATCAGTCATTTGACTCACAATGCAAATTCTGCGGGAAGAAGGCGGACCTGTACCATATGGTGTGGGCACGCCAGCTAAATCAGACTGTCACTATTAATAACCAGCCAACGCAGGAGGGGTGGGAGGCAGCTCTGACCAGCTCGGACGCAAGGGGTCAAAAAGAACTCATGAAAGAGCGTGGACAGCAGCCTACGCCAATGGGGTTCCGGACTGAGGACTCCATTTGCCGCTACAACCTCCTAATTATTTTCATTAAAATATTTTTATCATCATCCAATTCCGAAATTAAACGTGATGTCAAACTTGTACCAACAGTTCAGCAAAGCAGAATCCTCGAACCTTTTATTCAAGAGGACATAACAACAGAACTACAAAAAACCTCAGTAAATATGCGTGGCAACAACAGGAATATTCAGCACGATCGCAATGGAAGGCAGAGGCCTCAAAAGGAGAAGCCTCTTGTGATTGATACAGGAGTACATATTAAGCCAAATATGCTACGGCATACCATTCCTAACAGCAAGACAAGCGTAAAAATGAAGACAGACGCACTCATAGGGCGTCCTGCCAAGAGGGCGCTGGCGCTCTTGGAACACCATGTAAGTAACAGGGGGGCTGGAGACGGCGGAGCGACGCGACAGCAACATATGGATGAGTGCGTCCTAGCAGCTACGTTACTTGTACTGGTCGCTCGGCATTGCTGGGAAGGTTTGGGTTTAAATTGTTTTTAATTTGCAGTTTATAAGTTGCGGTCTAGTTTTTTGCTTTAACGTGGTTAAATGGTTAAAAGAAACAGGTTAAGTGCACGGAACGCGAGGTATGAGTGATTTTTGATGCACACGGTGCAAATCGGCAGAAGGGGCGGATAACCAGTTCAGGTGCAGATGTTGCATGCTTTGCGAACGCCTAGAAAGAGTAGACGCGGAGAATGCCTCATTGGTGTCGCGTTTTATTAGCCGAGAAAGGCATCTGGAGTTTGCAAGAGCGCAAAATGGTAGGCTGAAGAGGCAAGTGGAAGCTATGAAGAAAAAAGTGGCGGACCTCCTCTTCGAAAATGGATACCGTGCTGCACGTGATGAGGATCGGTTCGGTACGGATAAGGGCCTACTGATAAGGCAGGATAGGAACAGAGTGCAGAAATGCACAGAGGAGGCTAGGTTATCTGTGGGCGACATGCACAGCGCCAGGGCGGATCCCTGGAAATATGTTGTGGAGGGAGTTATGGAGGAGGCGTGTAAAAAGCGCCAGACAGGGGGCCGCGAAGAGGTTCCGGCAGAAGAGAGGGAGAGTAAGCGAAGCCAGCGGCTGTTAGTCAGGGGTGACTCAAACATGAAAAGGGACAGCCCAGCTATCAGGGAATGGGTGAAAGAAGGTAGCCGTGTTGAAATCGCGGTTTATCCGGGAAGGAACTTGAGCCGAAACGAGAGGCAAACTGTCAGAGATATCTGTAAGCGCAACTGATCATTGTAGCAGCAAGATGAACGGTGAGGGGGTGAGAGTAGTGAAGCAGTTTGCTCAAGGAGTGCGAGATTTGCGGACAGCAGTTCCAAGGTTGCAGATTGTAGTATGCACAGTACCACAGGTGCTCGGAGGGCACCCAGAGTATATTGCCACGTGCCTAGCGCCGCGCGACAGCCGTGTTTGGTGCCGACGACGACGAAACGGTTGTTGTTTGCACGAGCGGCGCGCTGGTGCTGGACTCTGTGATCGGAACGACAAGCCGACCTTATTCTCTGGTCCTCGGCGACATGTACCTTCACGGCTCCCTGTGACTTCAGTCGTGACAACGAGAGGCGGCCGCGTAGGATCGTCCGCAGGTGAAGGGATCATCGATGGCACCTCCACCAGTGTCACGACTCAAGTCACAGCGAGCCGTGAAGGTACACGTAGCCGAGGACCCGAGAATAAGGTCGGCTTTTAGTTCCGATCACAGAGTTCAGCACCAGCGCGCCGCTCGTGCCAACAACCGCTTCGTCGTCGTCGGCACCAAACACGGCTGTCGCGCGGCGCTAGGCACGTGGCAATATAATGGAAGTGGATAGGGTCAGCCAAGAAATTAGAGAAGGAAGCCGAGAAATACAAGGTATCGGATATCTACAAGGAAGTACGTACATCAGGCCCTGTCAAAGCATATCGAGGTAGAATTCAAGGAAAAGGTGGACGTTCAAAATGGGCTGGCGCTTGGCATGTCATGCGGTAGGTTTTTAAGGGGTCCGCAAAAGTTTCGAGCGTTGGGCGTCAGAGTGAAGCAGAAAATCTAAGGCTGGAGAAAAACTCCAATCAACCGACCAGAAGACGACGTAGTGAAGAAAGCTAAGAAAAGTAACATATAACTTCAATATTCATTACATAAGCATGCAAAGCGGCAGAAAGAGAGCAAAGTGGTTAGAAAGAGAACAGCAGATAAGAGAGGAACAGGTCGGTTCATATTCTAGATGCGAGAAATCCCTCCGGGACTGGGAAAACCACTGGATGTAAAGGCTATGTTTCGGACGGGTGCAAAATAACTACAATGGAGAAGGATGATGGGGTTGTTATGCTGGTACATCAAATGCCCCAATTGACAAAGGGTAAAACCAGCTTCCAAAGAACACGTCTGAATTTCAGGAGCAATAGCCGATGAAACGGTAGCGCTACGGGTAGCTCTTTTGTGAATAGAGGACAATTGCAAACAGGAAAAGAGTGATCTAGTTAAAAGTCTCAGTAAAGGTATCAAACAGTTTGTCTAATAGGCTCAGATAATTTTGTTGTGTACTATGAGCGAACACATTTATTATCTGGATAGATGCACCGAAGGCAACGGAAAGTTAATGCTAGAAATCTGTGAGCAGTTTGACCTAGTTATTGTGAATATAGAAAGTAAATATGGAGGCCAGATCACGTGGGAGTTCCGGAACAAGCAGACGGCCATTGGTTTCTGCTTGATGTAACCAGGAATCTACAATGAGATCGCGCCGATGCAAATACGTGAGAAGGTGCGTACAGCCTGTGAAGTGATCACGAACATATTTGCCTGCAGATGGGACACTTGGTCGAACATAAAGACCAGGAAGCACAAAGGAGCGCAAATTGAACCATCAAATAACAAGAGTAATAGAGCCGCAAACCATGCAAAAATTACTTTGTTTTTTTTCGACAGCCGCCAGCATGCGCCTTGTGACTGTAATAGTGGTAGACGTATCAATTATGCGTCCTTTGTTTGAGCATGCTCGCGGTCGCGAGACGCAGCTTTATCAGATTCATTGTCCCACAAGAGGCGCCAAGATGTGTCTCGAAGATTCCGGCCACTCGCTAATGTTTCTGCAATGTTTGAGGTTGTGCTAGTCCCCGTTTGCGGCTTTATCTAGATGTTTCCTCGCCACCTATAAATCGAGCGTTTCGTTTGTCGGTATGACAAAGCTAGTATTTCAACGGCCACTGTGCACGATTGTTGCTGTCGCCACCGCCGCGTTGTTCAGTTGTTTTGCGAGCGCAAGTAAGCCCAATAAAGAGTTAACTGCTCTGAAGGTCAAGTCTCCTCATTTGCTACCGACGGCCTTGTCCCCACTACGTGACAATAACATCAGGAACTGAGGCAACTATAGATAAACACCTCATGGAGGAGTGGCATTATAATACGTTAGCATCACTCATTCGTGTAAACGTTGACAAAAGAGTCAAATTGTTGAAAAAGTAAAAAGACTCCTCGAACCTGGTAGAATAATGACATTAATCAGGCCACCGAGCGAAGATGAAAGCCTTCCAGAAAACATACAGAAGCTAAGAAAGCGCAGATATGTCATGAGGAAATAAAGAGAAAATGGAAATTCAACCAGCAAAAGAAAGCGAAAGTGCAGATACTATGTATAAGGTAAACGAAACCTGCACACCAATAGCTGAATGACCGAAGTGCTCGTCTCGACTAAAGAGGCGGCAAATGAATTCTGAGCCATATAAGCTGCCCGGGAAAGAGAAATAATGGAAAGGGGAAACAGATTCAAGGCGTCAAGGGAAAATGTAAATATGGGGATAAAACCACAGGTTATGATACAACAGTTATTGCCGTATTATTTAAGCCCGATGATATGGTAACCTCCCCGGAAATGAAGAAACAGTACCACGCAGCATAAAGCAAAGGGGCTTACAATTCACAAATCTTGACTGGAAGAAGCGAACACAAATATTTCTGTGTGTGCAGTCATGGGGATTGACGAAATTCTATTGAAGTGTATAAGTGATTTTCGTCTAAGAAGCAAGGACGCATTGTTAAATGCATTGAATTCGTCATAACAAATACTTTCCGGGCGCCTGGTGACTGAGTAGGATGAATTTAGTCTATGAGGAAGAAGATAGAAAGAACATTAAATAATTTAGTCGTATCGCTATAACATTAGTTACGTACAGGCTGCAAATGCAGTCAGTGAAACTAAAAATGCAGACATGGATAAAAAATGATAATGTACTGGGTAAACCGCAGAATGGGTTCAGGAGTGGGTGGCGCCTAAATGGAAAGCATTTTAGTAATAACTCAATGCATATAAATCGCCAGGGTGGACATACCGCTGTACTTATAGCCTTTCTGGACATAAGCGGTGCATACGACGCTCTAAACAGGGAACATCTGTGGAGCATACTCCAGTCTGGAGGCATCGGTAAAGATGTATTTGAATTAGTAAAGGAAATATATAGCGATAATAAAGTAGAGATTGCAAGGGAAGGGTTAAGAAGTATGTCTACTGTCGAGGTATGCGAAAGACTAAGGCAAGAATGTACGCCATCAACGCAATTGTTCATATTTTATATGAATAATATGGAAAAGACCCTTCACGAAAGCAACCCTTGTTTTAATCTCTCTTATAATCTTGGTGGGACAGGCGTACAACAAACGCTTACAGGAATAATGTACGCGGACGGCATTGTTCTATTAGTAAATAGCCTGAACATTTACCAGCATTAGTTATTATATGTGGATACGAGGGAGTTGCAGTGGAAAAAATTTCCAGTGCAACTAAGTCCGTTTTGATGGTATTGAACGATTTCACTGATTATAAACCAACAATAGATGGAAGCGAGGTACAAAGACTGGCGAAATATACATATCTCCTGGTAAGGATAAATTTAAGATAGGTATACATGGAGAAACCTGAGTAGGCCACCAGGGAGAAGGTACGGAAGTATGCCGCGATAATGAACCAATGGGCATTATGGGGGTACAACAAATATGAAGAACTTCAATGTATTTGGCAAGCCCTAATGGTACCAACATCTTTCTTTGAGAACAATATTTCGTGCGTAAGGGCAGTACTCTAGTCACGTTTAGAAATAAATGAAATATCTGGGGGATTAGCATCTGGAGCCCACGGCAAAACTGCAAAAGGAGAACAGTACATAGAGACATTGGTTAGGCGTCCTTGAAGGCAAGAAATGCTAAGAGCAAAACATTGAATTAAAAACGCCACAGGAAAATGCGACAATAGGTGGGCAGCTAGAATATTTAAATACTTATACCGAAAGGGAATTCACCCACACTAGCGGAAAAGGACCAGAAAACTAACGAGTTAATTTTTAGGAAGGCTGGACGCAGAAATAAAGAGCATTAAACAACAGATAAAGAACACAAAGGTTTCATACTGGTATATTTCAAAGAAAAATAGCCGACCCTAGAGATATACAAAGAGGAATACTCGGTTTAAGAAGGAAAACAATGTCATCTCGAAACGCAAAAGCCTTCTCTTTGAATCTGGATCAGGATATCTTAGAACACGAAGCTACAGAAGGAAGTATAATCAAGAAAATTAAAGTCGTGCTAGGTCCGGTAGATTCTTAGAAACAAGTGAAAAACCTTATACTGGAGTGCTGTAGTTTTCGTCCAGATGTCGATGCGGACATAGTTACTCTAACCGAGGCCCTAGGGTTTAGAGGAAACGTATTAAGCGTCAACGAATCGGCAATCAAGTGATGTTTGAAAGTTGCGGGATACATAGCCGGCAGGAGACTCATAGATGCTAAATTGAAATTAAACACCGGTATTTAAAGGTAACCTGGGAATAAAAGAAACTTCGTTAGCGTTGACGGAGTATCTGAATAAAAAATAAAAATGAAAGGCTCAGCACGCTGATCACTATGTCCACGCCATTTCAAAGGGAACGCTCCTAACATCCATCCATCCATCCATCCATCCATCCATCCATCCATGCATCCATCCATCCATCGACCCATCCGTCCGTCCATCCATCTGTCCGTCCGTCCGTCCGTCCATCCATCCATCCATCCACCCATCCGTCCGTCCGTCCGTCCGTCCGTCCGTCCGTCCGTCCGTCCATCCATCCATCCATCCATCCATCCATCCATCCATCCATCCATCGACCCATCCGTCCGTCCATCCATCTGTCCGTCCGTCCGTCCGTCCATCCATCCATCCATCCACCCATCCGTCCGTCCGTCCGTCCGTCCATCCATCCATCCATCCATCCATCCATCCATCCATCCATCCATCGACCCATCCGTCCGTCCATCCATCTGTCCGTCCGTCCGTCCGTCCATCCATCCATCCATCCACCCATCCGTCCGTCCGTCCGTCCATCCATCCATCCATCCATCCATCCATCCATCCATCCATCCATCCATCGACCCATCCGTCCGTC
Source organism: Amblyomma maculatum (assembly GCF_055883805.1). NCBI lineage: Eukaryota > Metazoa > Arthropoda > Arachnida > Ixodida > Ixodidae > Amblyomma > Amblyomma maculatum. Next base: position 452,200,745 of record NC_139344.1, on the reverse strand, counting down.
CATCCATCTGTCCGTCCGTCCGTCCGTCCATCCATCCATCCATCCACCCATCCGTCCGTCCGTCCGTCCGTCCGTCCGTCCATCCATCCATCCATCCATCCATCCATCCATCCATCCATCCATCCATCCATCCATCCATCCATCCATCCATCCATCCATCCATCCATCCATCCATCCATGCATACGTCCGTTTGTCCGCCGTCCATCTATCCGTCCGCCGTCCGTCTGTCCGTCCGCCCTTCTCTACGAACAGCTAGCTTGAAATAGGCTGTATAGCAGCTGGTCTGAATCTGCTAAAACGGGGAGAATCGCCTGACACGAAAGAATAAATAGGACAAGTACGGGTTGAACCATTTTAGTACAGGTGGCCGAAAAACAGATAGGGGCACAGGCGACAAGGCCGCCCTATCGCTACAGTGTCGCAAGAACATCATAGGTCCTCCCCTGCTCCAAAACATACACCCAGAATACAAAACGAGAGAAAGGAAACGTGCGTAGAAGCCCTGGTTAAAAGTGAAAATGAATTAACGATAAAGTGGTTGCTTATGATAACGTTAGAAGCGGCCGAATGGGGCGGCAGTCACCGTGGTAGTCGATATGGTCTCTGTGCACAAGCCACTTCCGACTGCATTCGCAGCACATACATATATACCGGGTGTCCCAACTAACTTGAACTAGGAGATACAAAATAATACATTTGAGGTAAGTCAGTGAAACCAACTGCATTCAACTGCCAGCCTCCTTGCGCACTACAGGCGATTTTTTGTTTTGCAATTACTTAATCAGCTAATTATGTTAATTTTTCTAATTGATTAAATATCGACTTTAGACCAAACATGTGATTTGGAAACTTGTAGAGCACCTTCAGAAACCCCCATTCCATTAATTGCGATAAAGAAAGTCTCACGTGTATCTTTTTTTCTGGGCTCAAAAGAAAGCCCGCGAAATACAAATAATACCACGTGACTAGTGCATTTGTGCGCCGCGATTGTGGTGCTCTCAGTCGTGGTTTGAGCGAACGAAATTAGCTGCGGCCGTGTCTCCTTTGCCCCGTTAACGCGGCAGGCCGATAGGCCTGCGATGGCTTCTTCGCCCGCGTCCGACAGCCGGCCCACGTGATGGTGCAAGTAGCACCGAGAGCGGCGAGCCGACAGCACCAGGATTCTAACAAACCCTCCTTCTCTCCAATCAGCGAACTTTACAGCAAACGGATGAGCGATAAGGTATCAGCCACTGAATCTGCGCATACAGGCTTGGTTTGGGTAAAGGGGCGAGATGACATGTGACTCGACTAAAATTAGCGCTGCACCTTCATTTGCCGGTTCTTTATAGTCATCCGCCCGTCGTGATGTATAGGCTGCTGCGGTGCACAGGCCTGGCCAAGATCGCGGCGACGGCCGAGCTCGAGCTCGCTCCAACCATCGCCAACATTTCTGCCTGCCGCTGCGACGGGACCATCGAGTCACGGCCGCAGCTGATTTCGTTCGCTCAAACCACGACTGAGAGCACCACGATCGCTGCGCTCAAATGCGCTAGTCACATGGTATTATTTGTATTTCGCGGGCTTTCTTTTGAGCCCGGAAAAAAAATACACGTGAGACTTTCTTTATCGCAATTATTGGAATGGGGGTTTCTGAAGGTGCTCTACAACTTTCCAATTCACATTGTTGGTCTGAGGTGAATATTTATAAAATTAGAAAAATTAACATAATTAGCCAATTAACTAATTGCAAAACAAAAAATTGCCTGTAGTGCGCAAGAAGGCTGGTAGTTGTATGCAACTGGTTTCACTGACCTACCTCAAATATATTATTTTGTAACCCTTGGTTCAAGTTAGCTGGGACACCCGGTATATACAGCTGAACAGGTCGCAATAGCGCTCGCTTGCGTCGGCACATAGACTCTATAGCTTAATCCATTGCGGTAGTAAAACTTCTATCTGGAATATTGAAAAAGGCCGGGTCTCACATGAAACCACCCGCATTCGAACCATACAGCTAAACTGCTACCGCAAAATGACCCTAATTTGTGTCCCAGCACAAACGTTCGTTCTTAATAAAAAAGGTGGCCTAAGCTTTCGCTCGAGATCTCTACTACCGGACAAGCGCGATGCTGCCCGCCGCACGGCTGTCAGAATATGAGCGAGCATTTGTAAAACTATAAAGAAATCTTCGAAAATTAATAATTAGGAAGGCGTCTAATTCCACCACCGGATCTCAGGTTAAATATTAAAACAGCCATAGCCTGGCGGTGATTACAAGCCGGATATTCCTCAACCCTCTCTGGTTGTTTAACACCCAGACAGATGAAAGGAAAGATGATAAATGTAGAACCTGTGATTCGATGGGGACCTTCGACTACATAATTTGGGAATGCCCTAAATCTCTGGAGGCGAAACAATGTGGACGTCATGCGCTGTGCGATGTCAGTGCACGGTAAAGATCACCAGGTGGTCGTAATTACTCCAGAGCTCACAACGACGGCAACTCTTTCTCTATTTCCGCCTTCATTTCCGCCTTCTTCTGTCTTCGTTACGGCGCAGTTCAGGTGTCCACAGAATAAGTGTGGCAGATCCTGCGCCTATCACCTTCCTGTCAATGAATTGTTATTATTATTATTATTTCATAAAGTTCACCCTCCACTTCTAGTCAGTACTTCTGCCTCTGTCTCACCTTCTACTAAATCAGATCGGGCGGGGAATGAGCCCCGTTTCACGTTTGCACGTGGCGACAATGTCGGTCTCTTCAATTTCTTCTCTTCTGTGGACTGGCCCTTTTTTAAAGGACATCAGCGATGCCGACTGGTAAGTCATCGCTCCATTGAAATAGATCTTGATGGTATGCCTCAGTACATCATACCTCTCCATTCTCCTATTCGTAGGAAGTTTGCTTTCTGGTTTCCAAGGGAGCTGAGAAAAGCGTTAAAACTTAAGGAACGGGCTCAACGCAAAGCGAAACTCCCAGTGTTTGACATTTGGGCGGATGAGTTTCGCCACTTGCATTCTCTTTGAAAACGGTTATACAAGCGGTACCACGACTCTTATCTTGAGTCTTTAGAAAGGAGTCCCTCAAATCGTTGTATTCAGTTCTGGCGATACGTTCGCTAGCGTTCCGTTCAATTGGATTCTAGTATGAACTTAGTTGAATCTCAGGGGTCGGAAATTCTGCCCAACATTTTTTCTCTGTATACAAACCTCCACAATGAGATGCCAAAATGCCTCCCATCTGGTGCACGAATTCCGTTCTCGATGACGAGAAGTTAATAACTGCGAGTCATAAGAGTCTGAGACCATCTTTGTCTCCTAGACCTGATAGCATTCCAGCCGCCATAATAAAAGCCTTCAGTTGCATCCTTGTGCCAATACTGACTGCTATATTCAATAACTGTTTGAAAAATGCTGCCTTTCCGCGCGTGTGGAAAATTGCACGCGTGTTTTCTGTCTTCAAGTCAGGAAACAAATTGGATGTTTCCAATTTTCCTCCCATTTCTCTTCTATGTGCAACCTCTAAGCTTTTCTAATGACCTTTGCACAACTTACTTTCCTTCCATCTCCAACACGTCACCATACCGAAATAACATGCCTTCATATCTGGTCGCTCTACTTCAACCAACCTATTCGCGTTTATGACGTATGCTTCTGCAGCAGTCCTTCAGAGAGGTCAGGTTAACACTGTGTACTGTGATTTGAGCAAATGTTTTGACGTTGTTACTCACTCATTAATTCTTGACAAGCTTCGACTCTCATGACGTAGAAGTCTCAATCGTAGCCCTCCTGCGTAACTATGTCTTTAATCGCTCCTGCTTTGTCAGTGTCCTCCGTTTACCATTCAACCAGTGGAGTTTCTCAAGGCTCGGTATTAGGCCTGCTTCTTTTTTCCGTTTTTATTTGTGATGTTTCCTCCGCGATCGAGAACTCCTCGTTTCTTCTTTATGCTGATGATTTAAAAATATCCATAGTCATACATTCTTTTCAAGATTGCTTGTTGTTGCAATCGGAGATATCTGCTTTTTCTGTTTGGTGTGCGAAAAATGAACTAATTGTAGATTCTTTCAAAACTAGGGTTGTCTTATTTACTCGTAAAATGCACAGCTTTCTCTACAATTAATCTGATAATTTTGTGCGATGGGACAGGGTTGGTGAAATTAATGACCTTGGTGTACTGTTTGATCGCACCCTGAGCTTCTTCCCTCGTACTAAACACATTGCTATGAGGGCTATGCGCACACTCTAATTCATCTGCACACTTTCGAGAGAGTTCCCTACTCCACTTCTATTCTTAAAGCTGCACCTTTGTCTATGCTTGCCGCTTTTGGAGTGCGCTTCGGTTGTTTGGAATGGCACTTCGAAATAGAACTTGAACAAGCTTGATTTACAAGCTTGATTATAAACTTTACTTATACAAAGTAATTACGTGGGTGGTTCACCCAGATCCAAGAAACTATTGGCGAATACTGCCTCCAGGCCTGACCGATCAGGTGGCGGTTCCCCTCCCACTGGTCATGGCTAATTTTCTGCAAACCGTATTATTTATGTTGTTCGGGGCAGTTCCAAACCATGCAATACCCCACAAATGCATGTTCGGCCTGTGGAGAGGCGTCCTACATCCTCCACATGGTTTGAAACTGCCCGAACGACGTAAATCCTACTATTTACAGAAGGTTGACAGACTACTGCAAAAAAGTTTGCGGATATTTCGATTTCCTTGCACAACTTCCTCCTCTACCTTCACCAGGAGTACAACGATAAATCTTCTTTCTCTTAACTGCCGTCGAGCCAGAGTAGGTTGGTTGGTTGGTTTGTGGGGTTTAACGTCTCAAAGCAACTCAGGCTATGAGAGGCGCCGTAGTGGAGGACTCCGGAAATTTAGACCACCTGGGGTTCTTTAACGTGCACTGACATCGCACAGCAGATGGGCGCTTTGCTTTTCGCCTCCATCGAAAAGCTGCCGCCGAGGCCGGGATTCGATCCCGCGTCCTTGGGAACAGTGGTCGAGCGCCGTAACCACTGCGCCACCCCGGCAGGTCGTGCCAGAGTAGGTATATTTTCTGTACAAACTCCTTCATGGCCACATTATGTGCTCTCAACTCTTAGAGTACGTGTTACTGCACGTTGTGCGAAAGGGCGTGAGGGAATTCAGATTGTTTCAAGTTTCTCTGTTTCTTCATTCCCATTCCCCTATGGATAGAATTCAGAGGCTGTTTAACTCTTTGTTTTCAGCTTGACATCTTCGAAAACTCGCTCTCTTCATTTATATTGAATTTTCGTAAGGTTGCATTCTAAACAGTAATTTATCGCACATAACTTCCACTTTCTAGCCTAAATATTATATTTACTTCATGTTTTTCTTTTTCTCCTGTTAAATGCTGTTTGTATCTAAAGGTGCTTTTTATCCGTTTCTTATCTATAGTCTAACTTTAAACTTTATATTCGAAGCTTACTGTCCCGCGTTCAATTCTATTTATTCATTTATTTCCTTGTATTTCTAGCCTGTGTTTTAGATACCACAAATTGTTGCGCATCAAGTGGTTGTTTATTTTGTGTATATTTCTATATTACTAAAGTCAATGACAGTTATTTGCTTTTTCTCTCTATATATTTTTTTGTAATGCCCTCTGCAATTCTCTCACCATGTACCGATACATGCTACTCACTGATTTTTTCTCTCCGTGACTCTTTTCGTCTCAGTTTCATTTCATGTGTTATTTGTTTCTTTTTTTGTGTTCTCTCTGTGTGTGTAAAACTTGTGGGTGCATTTTTTTTGTGCTGCAGCACGAAGACCACATGGTTGTTCCTGAGCACAATGAAAAAAGATTGATTATTATTATATTTTTTTTAGTCGAAGAAGTACCGGCTTCCCTTCCTGAGGCCTAAGTGCCAGGAGCGGTGTAGGAGGCCTCCTAAACCGGTGGAAATTAGTTATAATCGATCAATGAATCAGCGGGGAGTGCACTAATTGTGTTTTTCTCTTATAAAAATCATTTCATGCTCTTAACTGGTGCATTGAATTTGTTCTCTTTTCCCTTGGTGCCTCCTTTGCTTATTGAATGAAAAAGTGTAACAAATAGCAATAAGTTTAGCATACAATTGTGCATACTAGGAATGGAAGGAGTACACAGCTGTTCTCAGAGCCTCTGTAAAAACATCTATCGTGCACCTGTGTTGGGTCAGGGGTCAGTCAACACAGTATTTGTGACAAATATTTATTGTCGCCTACTTTCACGTCAACCTATTGTTACCGCCGGATGTTGTCAATGGCTTACCGAACAGCCGCCTGCGATAAATTGGCATAATGTGAAGTGCACTCTTACAATATACATAAAAATCCCCTAAAGGAAAATATACTAGTTTGTTGCCCCCTTGTTTCCACCTGTGTGTCTGCACTCATGCAAGCCAAGAATTGCTTCTCTAAGCGCGCAACAGGTTTGGTTGCCCCGACCTGCGGTGAACAAGCGTTTGTAGGGTATAATGAAACGACACCTTGCTTAATACTTCTTTAAATCTGAAAACTCATTTAGGGATTGAAATTGTAATCCTAAATATAGAGACAGCAAAAAAAAAGAATAAAAATTATATGCTGCACTTTGTTGTTGGTGTGGCTGTAGGAAGAATTGAATTGAATTGAATTGCCTTTATTTCCATAAACATACAATTTATGGGGGATTTAAGGAAACAGTTGCACACGGCAACTTGACGGGCCTTAAACCCAGTCTGAGGGCACCGGCAACGGACACAGGCACTGATTCAGGAAAAACGAAAGAAACAATACATAAAAAAAAATTAAGAACATGTTGGCTTAGACATTATGCCAGCAAACAAAAAAAAATGCACTCTATGAAAATATTACAAAAACAAAGTAAAGCCACACAATCCAGAGTGTACACTTGAGCAACAAAAACAGTGAAAGAACCATTTACAAAGTAAACACTGCGAGGAAAGAAAGGACACATTTCAGCCATTGACAAAGGCTGGTATCAAAAGGAAATACTGATATAAACGCGAGATAGGGCAAGAAATGACATCAGTGTTTTCACGTGTGAGGGTGTTTAACAGGCGTGGTAAGCGATGATGTAACATTTGAAGAGCATAGTTAGAAGGAAAATCAATTGCACGGACCTGCTAATGGCTCCCTATCTGAGTCAACGCCGCTGCCTGGTTCGGACAGAAGAAAAAATAGAGAAGAAAGAAAAAGAAGAGGGAGTGAAAGACGCGCGCCGCAACAGCCGTCGTCCACCACCGAAGCGGTGGCGAGTGCAATGACGGCCTACAACAGACAATTCCGTGGCAGAACTGATTGATTTACAGGAAGGGAAAAGCGCGGTAACTGTCTCACTTGTTTTTTGTGGACATCGCAACCGCGCCGTAAGGGAAGGGAGGAAGGTGGGAGTGAAAGTGGAAAGAGAGAGGGAAGAGCAGTAGTGGAGTGCTACGGAGTAATTTCGACCACCTGGGGATCTTTAACGTGCGCTGACATCGCACAGCACAGAGATGCCTCTTCATTTCGCCTCCATCGAAACGCAGCCACCGAGGTCGGGTTCGAACCCGGGTACTCCGGCACAGTGGTCGGACAGGCTAGGCCCCGTCGCAAGCGGCGGTCACCTATCTGTCCCAGCCCCATCAGGAACAGGAACAGCCACCCATCGTCTACCCCTGCACTTTGTACCATACAAAGTGCGATGAGGCGACGGCCTTTATCGTGCGGTGGGCCGAAGCCCTCCACTACGGCACCTCTATATTTTGTTTACTTCCTCCTTTCGGCTCGGTTAAGGTGTCCACGGGGAATTGAGACAGATATCACACTTTTTAATTAAATAACCAATTTGAAACGCTGCTGATACCAGCTGTACTGCGTCTGCTTCTGTATGTTGAATGGTGCCGCGTTCGATGAAGCACCAAATGAAAGGCGCCGCACGGATCCCTGGAGCTTAATTCCGTCTTCTCAACGGTAGGGTCCCGCAACTTCTTTCTCATCACTGGTTGCCTCTCAGCGGGTTAAACAGATATTGCTACCGACAGGTGTGTCTGAACGCAACCTAAAGGTAACATACACTCAATAAAGGAAGGAAATGATTACGTTGAAACAAATGAAATAGTGTAAGCGTTTTCATTTTGTTGTGTCGGGGCTGTGTTCATGGCAGGTTTTGCGGCTATTAAGAATTAAAAACATCACATGATGCAACCTAAAGGAGAACACCCTCCAGGGAAGTATTAGTAGGTTATTTTATCGTTGCAATTTAAAAAACAAATTTTGAAAAAAAAATTACAAACACAGGATTCGAATATATATTTTAATCGCTAAGTGCTGAGATAAGTAATGCTAATCCATTGCGCCACTGAGGCTTTTTTTTTTCTTTATTGCATGGAAAAACTTCCGTAAAAAGGAACAACTCCACTTACTTAAACATGTCCATGTCTAAAGTTACCGGGCTGCTTAATACGAGCCCGTCATATCCTCAGCCCGACAATGCACAATCATCAGAACATCAAAAGTCTGGGAGACATACACATGCGTCTAGATACGGCATCCAGTTTGGAGGTTCTTCACGTGCAGCATATACACTTCTCACCAAAGCACACTGCTCCCGAAACACGGATTTCGACGATCTTGGTGGCTCTGCATGCCTGTCGATCATGCGGCTTTTCCAAAGGCTGAACAGTCCCATCAACACAAATAGATCGTAAGGCACGACAGAGTTTTTGTCAGGAGGCAAAAATCTAATTGTATAAGGCGTAATTTCAATGTCCTTTTTAAGAGTTCTTTGTAGTATGTCCCAAAAGAACATAGCATCACGGCACAGAATAAAGCAATGATCAATTATCTCAGGCACGTTACAGAGACGACAATTTACCGATCAGGGCACGAACATCTCCTTATTGTGAAGAAATGTCTTGACAGGCAACGTCGCTGTATGTAATTTGAAAAAGAACGTTTTTGCAGCTGCCTGAATGCACATTTGCCTAACACGCTTTAGAACAGTGGTGTCCAAAAACCCCAGATAAGGCTGCCGATACAACGGTGTAGGGAACAAAGACTCAGTGAGAGCCTGGGTCATCTGCTTTCTCGAAAGGCTATACAGGTAATCTACAGAGAAACGCACAGTGAGAAAATTGAAAGTGTCAGCAACCTCCTTAAGGAATCCCCATAAACGCCCCTCACGAGCCTGCCCATTTGGTGCGAATAAGTAAGGCAAATGTGGACTAAGGCGCCTAATGACCACAGTTACAAGAAACGGATGGTTTGCCGATTTGAAAAAGAAAAAGCGGGAGACAAGTTGATGCACAAACAAGTGAACAAGGCCCACTCCACCAGACTCTAAGGGAAGAAACAAGTTGTCACGCCGCATGGGCTCCCATTGAGAGCGCCACACAAATGTTGCAAATATTCTGTGTATAACTTGTACTTTGCTCCTCGCACAATGCAGGACTTGAAGCACATACGCAAGCTTTGCAAACAAAAATATGTTACAGACCTGTGCCCTAGCAAACACTGAGAGTTCCCTACCCATCCAAGCCTGCGTTTGTCGCCGCACAGGTACGATTTGTGAATCCCAGTAGGCTGCGCTGTTACGAACTTGGTGCAGCGGAACCCCTAGGTACTGAAGAGGACTACAGTCCCAGCATATGCCTCCAAACTGGCTTGGTCTAGTGCCCCAGTGTCCCAACCAAAAACCTTTGGATTTATCTAAATTAAGGGCCGCGCCTGATACATCGCAGAACTGTTCAGTCAAGTGTAAAGCCTCAAGTACACTCTTTTTGTCAGAACAAAATAGGGCGATATCGTCCGCGTAAGCTAAAATCTTAACTTCACATTGAGCCAGAGAGAAACCACGGATGGCTGCACTGTTAATCATACTGAGACAGAGGGGTTCCAGATATAAGCCAAACAACAGTGGAGACAGTGGACATCCTTGACGAACAGATGATTCCAGTGGTATTGGTTTCGTTAGCTCCTGATTAACAATTAGTCTCGTATACGAGTTCATATAGCACAGCCTTATGCCTTTGAGCAAAACGTCACCAATGTTTGCATTCTCCAAGACCGCAAACAAGAAATTGTGCCGAACTTTATCAAACACCTTCGCCAGGTCAATTTGAATCAGGGCTACTTGGCCTGTCTCATCTGATACTGTCTCGATTACTGAACGTGCAATATGGATGTGTGTTTGAATACTGCGCCCTCTGATACCACATACCTGATGCGAACCTATCAAGTCCATGATAACCATCTGCAAACGAGAACAAAGGACCTTGGCAAAAATTTTGTAATCAACATTACAGAGGGAAATTTGACGATATCCTTCAACAGTTTTCAACCGATTAATATCTTTGCTTTTGGGTATTAATATTGTGTGGCCTGAATAGAAAGTGGGAGGCAGGAAACCCACATCATAAGATGCTTGGAATACTTCCATCAAAACAGGCGTTAGGCAAGGCGAAAATGTTTTATAAAATTCGCTAGTAATACCATCTGGGCCAGGAGATTTCTGGTTCTGAAGGTCTGAAATGGCTGATTTAATTTCTTCCAATGTGATGGGTCCCTCTACTACAGCTCATTTCCCATCGTCTAGTCGAGGAAAGTTCTCAAGTAAGGAATTATAATCGAAACCCTGATTTGGATCTTTACAACTGCCGAACAGCTTTCGATAATAATCATAGAAAGCAGCAAGAATACTAGGAGCATCACTATATGTGCAACCACCATACTGAATTTCCAATATTTCCTTCGTAAGAGCATTCTCCCTTTCATCACTGAGGGCCCGACGTGAAGGTTGCTCGTCAAGAAACCTTCGAGTCCTAGATCTTATTAGGGCCCCCTTGTATCTTTCCGTCGCAATTTGTTGAAGCTCTGCCTTTACGTTATTAATTTCTTCAACATAGGCACCCGGGCTAACCCTCTCTAGCTCATGTAGCTCAGTTAGAGTGCGCCCAAGCTCACGAAGGTGGTGTCTCTTTAGGAACGCGATTCTTGCAGAGACTTCAATTGCTAAGTTTTTGGTTTCCTGTTTGAACAAGTCCCATTTTTGAAAAACTGACAGATCATGGCGTGACCATATGTCTTTCAAACAAGTAGGTACAGCACGCTTAAAGATTTCATCTGAGAGCAGACAGTTATTCATTTTCCACAGTTCCCACCGAGGGTGAAGTATCTGCCGACTGTACCTCCCTACCTGAAGAGACACCATACAATGGTCACTGAAGAAGATGGGCCGCACCCAGTAACCAAACAAATTTGCTAACATGTCTGCAGAAACATAAATTCTGTCAAGGCGGGCATTAGAGGAGAACTGAAAATGAGTGAAATGAATACTGTCGCCTTTTTCCTGCCCCACATCCACAAGGTTATATTCACAAGCCAAATCGTTAAGTAATGCAGCACTAGGGTCATATCTCTTACATATTGCTGATCGGTCCTCATCCCTACAAACACAATTAAAATCTCCCAACAACATAATTTTGCGATCTGTGCACAAATGATTAACTAATGAAAGAAAAAAATGCCTTCTGTCTCGCTGTTTTACAGGGGCGTAAACACAAATAATTCGCCACTGCACACCTGAGATTGTGAGGTCACAGCATATAAGTCGTCCCTCGCCATCTATGCAAGAAGACATGGCTGTCATCTCTAGTGTTTTGGCCAGGAATAGCATACACCCTCCGGACAAGCCTCTAGCGTGGCTAACAATGATGTTATATTCCGGCAAAAACGGCTCAAGAGCAGCTTCTGTCTCTTCATCGGAGGACAACTTTGTTTCCTGAATTGCTGCTGCAGGCACACTCCATTTCTTTAACAGATGTCTTAACTGCTGCTGTCTCCGACGATTACGCATACCCCTGAAGTTAAGGGTAGCGACTTGATATGCTGCGACTGTAGCCATTTTTGGTACTAGTCCTTTTAAACATCGTCCCCTGGCATGGGGTGGCCCGCCTGCAAATTGGCGGCCTTTCGGGCAGACATCGCCCTCCTCTTTAAAGTCACCCTTCCTGTGGCCTCTACACAGTGTGCCTTCTGGCCAGCACCATCGATACACACCTCATCATCTGCGGGACGCTTCAAAGGCACTGTGTTGTCCATGACCTCCTCTGAGACACTCAAGGCTTCGGCCCACGAACCTGATTGGAGCACATCGCTCGCTGCCACACAGCCGACAGAGAACCGGACGCACCAGAGATCGGCGCTACAGACGGCTCACTATTACCCTCCAGCGACGAAGGAGAATCAATGACGAAGGAGGATAGGCGAGCATCCACTGGCAGTATCTTCCCCATTGATTCCACAGGAGGCATATGCAGACGTCCTTCAATGACAGGTGGTTCTTGGGCAGCAAGCGCAGCACTCTGAGTGGCACTCACAGGCGGGCCCGTGTCCGGCGGTTTTGGCTCTGGAGACGCTGGTTTTTGATGGCCAGTCACTGCAGATTCTTCTGAGTTGGTGTGAAGTGCAGAAGGCTTCTGGTCCCCATCAATTTGATGTTCACGACCTAACTCACCAGTTACATCAACAACCTCTGACGCATCCATGATATGTTCGGACGCCACATCATCTTCTCGTGACCACTGGCCTTGACGCAGTCTATCGGCATAACTTAATACACAGTTCTCCACAGTATGGCCAAAGCGCCGGCACTGGGTGCATCGAGGCGTTTGGCACTGACGCCGTACATGACCTACCCGGCTGCATCGAAGACACAGTGGAGGTCTCCCTGGGATAAGCACTAATGCCTGCACCCCATAAACATTAAGAGTGTGAGGAATTGTACTTGCTGACACTCCGTCCTTGAGCGTGAGGGAGATTTCACGGTTCGCCGTTTCCATGTGCTCCATCCCTGGGCACCGCCACTTTTCACGCTCCACAGATTGAATCGTTCCATAAGGCTCGAAAGCTTCCACAATCCTCCGGTGCTCCATATAGCGGGGAAGCCAAAGGAGCTTAACCTTGACATTCTTTGTATCCGGGTCGAACACCATGCACCGAAGTCCTTTCACAGGGAACTCTGCTTTGTTAATTAGCTTCTGCTTTGAAGAACTACTCTCGCAGGTAACCATCCACACGTGGCTCATTTGGTACTGACCAATGCACAAAATTTCCCGGAGGTCCAAAATCTGTGCAAGTGCGTCTCGAAAGTCAGGTGCTCGGTACGGGCGACCCTTAAGGTCGGCATGCAGGAAAACGGTATTAAGGACAACATTACCGGCGGGCAGGCGTGGAAGGACAACTTTGTACGTTTCGGTAGTGTCCTGAGGAGTCGAAAGACCTCGGCCAACGGCCGATGCGCTGTTTCCAGCAAGCAACATTTTCAGGCTCAGCCGCCCAGAACGCCCTTCTTCTTCTTCCTCCACTGAGGCTTTTTTTTTCAGCATGGTATTTATTACATGCTTTTAGATTCAGCGTAGAGTTATTACATTATTTACAGAGTAATCAGCCTGTAGGCGAAAAGTATTGTTGGAACATACAACCCCACACAAGTAGAATACGACTTAGCACAACTTCACTAAAACGGTGGCAAGGAAAGACACATCAACAATGGCAGCCAGTCAAGTTGATAGTCACTGTCTTCGTAAGCATCTCTAAGCTGGTGTACCATCTGGCCGAAATGAGTATCGGGGGAGACTAGAGGTTCAGCATTCCGATTCAACATACGCGTTTTCCACAGGCTGTTCTGTTCAAGGAGGAAAATCATGGCAAAGGGTTCGTGGCCATGTTCGGTGGTTATCAAGTAACGCACACTGTGGGAATTCAAAATGAAGTCTTACTTATATGTTCTTTGCAGAACGTCCCAAAATAATATTGCAACTTTGCAGGAAATAAAACAGTGTTCGATGGTTTCAGGTGTATCACATAACCGGCAATTAACAGAAGAAACGAAAATATCTTTTCCTGACGCCACACTTTAACAGGCAAAACCTCGGCATGAAGTTTAGAGAAAAACGTTTTAGTAGAAGGCGAGATCGGCATTTTGCGCACCCTTTTTAACACATCATGCCCCATATAATTGGAATAGAGTGAACAATATAAGGGAGGCGGAAACAACATAGATATAAAATCTTGGCATAACTTTTTCTGTGAAACAGAGAATAAGTACTCATAAGAGAAGCGAACTGCCAGAAAACGCACTGAATCGTAAACTTGTTTTATAAAACCAAATAATAAGGCCGATCGGTAAAATTGGAAGAGACCACTAAGTTTGGAAGAAGGTTCACTAGGTTAATTTGCAGGGATGCTCTAGTAATTGGATGGGAGCTATTACGGAAAAAGAAAAAACGAGCAACTGCTGTCTGACATAGAGATGTGTCAAACCTAGTATACCAGCAGAAACAGGCCTGAATAAGTTATCGCGCCGCATAGGCTCTAAACTGGACGACCATATGAACGAGACGTTCGGTGAAAACTGTGGATCTAATTCCTCGCGCAATGGAGTACTTGTAAAACATAATAATGTTTTGTAGCCAGAAACATGTTACATGCCTGTGCTCGGCCAAAAATTGATAGGCGGTGCAGAACAAAAGTCTGAGCATAGCTTTTGAGTGCCGTGACCCGCTCTTTCCAGTAACGCCCACTAAACTTGAATGCATGAAGGGGAACTCCAAGGTATTTAGGGGAACACGAGACCATTAAATTCCAGCATAATGAGTCGGCATTGTTCCCAATGAACCGAACCACAGACCCGAACTTTTAGCCTTATTCATTTCAGCGCCAGATGCAATGCCAAACTGCTCAATGGTGGTTATAATTTTGTCAATGCTGGGTTTGTCTGTGCAGAAAAACGCCAAATCGTCGGCGTAAGCAAGCGCTTTGACTTCATTACTGAAGGCAACATAACCACGGATACTGTGGTTTTGCAGCACACTCAAACAAAGTGGCTCTAGGTAGAGGGCAAAGAGTAGCGGTGACATAGGACAGCCCTGCTTCACGGATGATCGAATTGGCGCAGGCTCTGAGAGGTGACCGTTAACAATCAAGCGAGTGGAACAGTTGTCGTAACAAAGTTGCACCCCTTTGAGTACAGTTGATCCAACATTTGCATGCTCGAGAAGAGAAAGTAGAAACGAATGCCGGACTCGATCAAATGCATTCGCAAGGTCAATCTGGAGTAGAGCAAGCTGCTTATAAGAGCCAGAGCAAGATTCGAGAATTGTACGCGCACTATGTATGTTGTTTTGTATGGAGCGTCCCCTCAAGCCACACGTCTGATGAGGGCCAATGCGAACCATCATGGCACACTGTAAACGATTTGACAGCACTTTCTCAAAAATTTTGTAGTCTACATTTGCCAACTTGATTGGCCTGTAGCCATTCACTGAGAGCAAGTTTTCTTTATCCGTACTCTTTGGAATTAAGACTGTGATTCTTAGTAAAGGACTGAGGAAGCACCCCCACATCAAAACTTAAAGCGAAGGTCTGCAGCAAGACAGGGCTCACCAAAGGTAAAAAAGTTTTGTAAAACTCGCACGATATGCCATCCGGGCCAGGTGTTTTAGAGAGGTGTAATTGGTCAATTGCGTGTTCTATTTCTTCCAACGTGAAAGGACCATTGATAATAGCACAGTCTTCATCTGATAAAGGCGTTATAAGAGCTCTAAAATTAGCTAGTAGATCCGAATTAGAAGTAGCAGAAGCGTCACTGAACAGAGTCGTGTAATATCTCACAAACACAGAGATGATATCACACGTTTTCGTTACTAGGATGCCATTGGACATCACTTCCGGTATCAATTTGGCCATAGCATTACGGTGCTCATCAAGTAGAGCTTGTCGCGTAGGGGTTTCAGAGTGCAAAGCACAATTTGTACGAGATTGAACTCGGGCACCCCTGTATCTTTCAGCGTCCTAGTAATTTTATACTCGTTCGTTGCCAATCTTCGGAGCGGCTGAAGCCTCTCCAAACGTGGTCATTCGGCAGTGAAGATGCAGTAGACGATGATCAGATGATGGTCAAAAGGAGAATTATATTTACAGAAGAAAAAAGTATATATTGGCAAACTGTAAATTACAGTAACAAGAATCACACAGACAACTGTAACTTAAAACAAAATAGACTCTCACACAGAGAAGTCGCTCTACAAGCCCTTACTTTTCTACCGAGCATTTCGGTTAAAGCCTAGGGACTGTAAATACGTGCTAAGCACGGAGCCTCGATCTTGACTGCCAAACATTGTCCGAGGACCGCTTTTTGATGACAAACATCAACAAGGACCCGAGGGCGGTCACCTTAGGTGATCCGCCCCGAAAATAAAGCAGTCAATCATATTATTGAAAAACTTGCCACAACCCCCGTGGGTTGGGAATAATCTTGGACCCAGGTCCTTAATAATGCCAAATAAAAATACAACATTTAAAACACACACTCTCTCCACTTGTTGGTCCCCAAACCCTCTCACAAGGCGCCTGTCTTTCCCTCCCCTTCTCAGCGTGTTTGCGACGCGACCTTGCAGCTGACGCCTTTGTGAAAGGAACGCCGCGGGGGATATGGAGACTAGGCCACCCAGCCGTCCCGTTCCAGAAAAAGGGGGGGGGGGGGGCACTCTCCCAGAGCAGTGTACAGTCGCCGTTGCTCGTATCCGATGTCTGGCGGCACAGCGGGAGGCCGCTGGGCTGATTCCCTACTTGGGAGGGCCAAAGATCGCGCCTATTGTCGCCTTCTGCAGGACATTTAGTGAGCGCTTGTGGCAGTGCAAAAGGCTTCATTAACGGCGTCTCCCTGCACCCATGCTTGGCGCCACGGCGGGAGATCGCCGGACGAGCCGGCCGTAAAGTGGTTCGCAGAAGCGTGCCGCTGTTGTTCCCGGCTGATAAGGATGCGTCTGCCGTTCGCTTCTTGGCGACGCCTCGGGGCGAAGGAATGAAACAAACCAAGCCTCGCGCGCACCGGCGCCCAAAAAGAGGGGAGAAAAAGAGAAAAAAAAAACAACAACAGGGCTCGCTCCTTGGCCTCGGCGCGTCTGGGGTCCGACCGCCAGCTCGACTCCACGTGCGAGTCGCTTTTCACTGCGGCCTTACAGTCCTGTTTTTGTAGGTCACACTTTACCCTAATTAGAGTGATCCGTCAGACGCACATTTAGACATCTGTCTGTCTGCCCGTAGTAGCACCGGCCACAATTGCGCCTGACGGAGCACTCTAATTCTCTGGGAGGGAAGGCGAGTTCTAATCTGGCGCTACATGTGCAATCCCGAGAGTGTAAGTCGGAGCATGGCCCGTCCCTCTGTGCGCCTGATTTCAATTATACGGGTATAGTTTACAGCCATGGTAATCAACTCTGCAGACAGTTGGTTGAAGCATTTTACATTTCTAAAGCCGAGGACAAGTGTGTGGCTAAGGCGTCGATTAGCCTTCATTGTAAGGAATTTGATCTACTAGAAAAGTCGTTAGTTAGGCCTTGACTTTGAATTGGCTTTGAATATTCTTCTTCATCTTCTTCCCAATTTCCTGCCATTCCACCGGTTGGGTTGTGCGTGTGTTTTTCGGAAAGAGTCTTCGTTGTTTTTTTTTCTGATCAATAAGCATTCAGTTGCTAGTCCAGCCTTGTCCTGTCCTCTTCTCTCCTATGTCTCGTCCTTTGGCTGGTTAAGTATGAACCCTTACCAACGTGCCCAGTCGTCAACCTTGTTGAGTTCCAAGAGCGTCAGCGCCCTCTTGGCACGACGCCCTATGAGCGCGTCCGTCTTATTTTTTGCGCTTGTCCTGCCGTTAGGAATGGTGTGCCGTAGCATATTCGGCTTAATATGTACTCCTGCATCAATCACAAGAGGCTTCTCACTTTGAGGCCTCTGCCTTTCATTGCGATCGTGCTGAATATCCGTGTTGTTGCCACGCATATTTACTGAGGTTTTTTGTAGTTCCGTCGTAATGTCCTCTTGAATAAAAGGTTCGAGGTTTCCGCTTTGCTGAACTGTTGGTACAATTTTGCCACCACATTTAATTTCAAAATTGGATGTTGATAAAAATATTTTAATGAAAATATTTAGGAGGTTGTAGCGGAAATTGGAGTCCTCAGTCCGGAACCCCATTGTCGTAGACTGCTGTCCACGCTCTTTCGATGAGTTCTTTTTAACCCCTTGCGTCCGAGCTGGTCAGAGCTGCCTCTCACGCCTCCTGCGTTGGCTGGTTATTAGTAGTGACAGTCTGATTTCGCTGGCATACCCACACCATATTGTAGAGGTCCGCCTTCTCCCCTCAGAATTTGCATTCTGAGTCAAATGACTCTGAGTTATTGCGTGTAGTCTTCGTAGGTTGTTAAACGTGTTGGTCTGTAGCTTGCGGAGGTGTACCTCTTGTGTTTTTGCCGGTGGAGGGGAGACCCTGCGAGATAATTTTAAGGGCTGCAGTATTTCAATTTAGGTTAGCAATGGGGTAGGAGGTTCCACGAGATCCGTATTGGGTGCCCGGTGATAACCAATCGGCATGAAGGTTATCGCCATTGCCGATAACCTTCATGCAGCAGAATTTATTTATCAGAGCTTATATCCCTCATGACTTTTTTGTTGTCTTTGCCAATTCTTTCTTCAAGAAAGGTTTTTTTCAGCAGTGGTTTGCTGCTTGCCTTGATCACGTGTTCTGATAGGCACTGCTTAAATACGGGTCACCTTCTTTCGAAAATGAAAGTTTTCAGCTAAGCGCTCCGTCCTGTCTACCTTCGTTCTCTTGTGTTGCGTCCTGTTCCGCGCTGTGTTCCTAAATATGGTAGATATGGAGTCAGACGAAATGCATTGCTGCTAATTGCACCATACCACAATAAACGCGAACAATGTTAGCATTGATGGCCTGTGCTCCTTTGAACATACAGTGGTGTTCCGCAAGGAAATATATTAGGCCCTTTTCTGTTTAATTTATATATTAATGACCTTACGAAAGTCACAGGCGTGGCGAAATTAAAATTTACGCCGATGACGCTAGCTTGTTTTTTCCAGTAGATCTTCTTCATATGAAAGACTGGCTACTGGAAATGCAATTTTACAAAAGTGGCTTCATTGGTTCAATCTTAACTCCTTACATATGTGAAAACCAAAAATTCCAAAGCAAGTTTTTCGCCCTGTAAACCGTATAACACCCACACCTCTGTTGCTAACCCTCGGAGTCGTTAAGAGGCATAAAATTCTAGAAGTAATTTTGACAAGCATCTTAAGTGGTCTGACAGTATTCAACACATCGCTCGTAATTTATCAAAAACTGTAGGTGTGCTGTGTAGATGTCATGATATGCTGCCAATGGAAATGAAGAAAATGATATACCATGCAATATTTCACTCACAAATCAAATATTGCCATTTCGTCGGGGGGCCACTGCCCGTACACATACAAACTTCTTCGTATGCAAAAAAACGCGATTCTTATTATTTCATCTGCAGACCACCTAGCACATACACCACCGTTATTAGTTGTACATAATATTCCAGCAGTGAACAAAATGCTAAAATATAGCATTTTGCTTCCAATGAAATCTAAGGCTTCGCACCGGAATAACTTCCTCTGCTAATTAGCATCCTTAAAACAAACAGAACAACCTAGACATACACGGCAAAACCTCAAATGGACAGTACCTCAGCAACGTACTAATTATGGGTAACAAATTATGAATTTCTTGATACCGGCAGCATTAAATGCAAATGAATGGTGGCATGAAAATACCGGTCTCAAGAAGAACATATTGCTGAGGAATTTTCTAATATATATGATGAATAATAATAGCTTTTTATTTCAGTATCTAGTGTTTCGTTTTCCTGACGTACCTCCGTTTTCTCTCTGTGTTATCTCAGAAATAATATATGTTTACAAGTGTAGTTTGTTTTCGTCCTTATGGATTTTACGAAAGCTGAGTGGTAGTGTGTTCTGGAGTTTTATATTTGATATTTGCCTGTTTGTATGTGTCGCTCCTGTTTTTTCACGCGAAAGCGTTACTTAGCTATTTTCACAGATTTCCATCCGCAGACTGTGTCCGCAGACCGCGTCCACAAAATCGTGTCCGTAGCAGTTGCGAGTGATTGAGAATGAGTGATGTCAATCGATAGAGGCTGACGTAATGTTGCTGCAGAAATAACTGATTAGGGCATTAAGTTAATTAGGCAGTTACAGGCAAAAAATTGTAAACGTTGTTCGCAACAGTTGTGAGTAATTGAAAAGTTATAAGGGTAGTGAGTGAGGTCAATGAATAGAGGGTGACGTAATGCTGTGTTCGAAATAATAATTAGGTCAATAAAGTAATTAGGCAATTAACTAGATACAAAACGCGCAAAAGCATGTCCGTAGCAGTTGTAATTTAAAAGTAGAGGGTAACGAGTGGTATCAATCGATAGAGGGTGACATAATGTGTGCGAAAGGATAATTAGGCCAATAATTTAATTTGTTATTTCCTTAGAGCCAAAAAATGAAAAAGTAAAGCCGAAAATGGTCTCATTAACGAATGGCTTGGCTCCACATTTGAATGTATCAAATACTAAAATAGTTAATTAAATCAGTCAATTAGTGTGACATCAAGGATGTGACGTCAAGCAACCGAAAGTATTAATGATAAAGGACATAGGAAGGAATAGGCGCACAATTTGAAAGTACCAAAGACTAAAATGAATAAAGAAGTGAATCAATGTGACGTAGATGATGTGACGTCACGCAACCGGAAGTAGCGCCGGAAAAGAGCATAGGAAGGGATTGGCACGCAATTTGAAAAATCGTGTCCGCAGCAGTTGTAACTGAGAAGTCGTAGAGGTTAATGAGTGGTGTCAATCGATAGAGGGTGATGTATTGTGTGCGAAAAACTATTTTGGCCAGTTGGTTAATTAAATAATGGTTAGAGGCCAAAAAGTAAAATAAAAGGCTAAAATGGTATCATTAGCGACTAGCTTGGCGCCGCATTTGATTGTATGGAATGGAATAGCTAATTAAATCAGTCAATTACGACGACGTCAAAGATGTGACATCACGCAATCTGAATTCGAGCCAAAAAAGGGTATAGGAAGGGATTGGCGTGCTATTTGAAAGTACCAAAGACTAAAGTAGTTAATTAAGACAGTCATTAAGGATCACTTTAAGGAGGTGACGTCACGCAACCAGAATTAGAGCCGAAAAAGGCATAATAAGGGAATGGCGCGCCATTTGAAAGTACCAAAGACTAAAATTAATTAACAAGAAGTGAATTAATGTGACGTACAGGATGTGACGTCGCGTAACCGGATGCAGAGCCTAAAAAGGGCATATGAAGGGATTGGCGCGCAATTTGAAATTATCAGACAAAAATGAATAAACAAGAAGGGATTTAAGCAACTAGAAGCAACCAGAAGCAACCAACAACAGCATCCGTGCTTTCACGTTACTCCAATGCAGATTCTGCATTGCTCTTTAATGTTTACTTGTTTTATTCTTCCCACTTTCAATTTATTTCTGTTGGTGAAAATTTGTCATGTTTTAATTTTTGTATTTATTGACCGTGAGGTCTCTTACTTATGATCCGTCAGCACGTATGAAAGCTGTATGTTGCCCTAAAGAAGGCTCCGGGTCCAGTCAAGTTACTTTGTAAGTAGCTTTTTGCCCGGGAGCCTTTTTCTCTCTGAGAGAAATAAAGAACGCTTTGAACTTGAAGTTTATATGCCAGATAAGCGGGTACCGAGGTTAGCCAATTGGAGCTACCATTGCTGTCAAAATTTTGGGCCACCCGTTTGCCTGAGAGGGTTTTTTGTGCCGGCATACGATTTGGTACAATATGGAGTATTAATGAACTAGCCGAGATAAGACCCAAAGTTTGATAGGGATTCGCAGCACTTCTCTTTGTTTTTGGAAAACGTAATGAGGGCGACCTTCGGCGCACCGTGACGGCGACACCAGTGGTCGCAGAAGGACGTCATTTCGTCGCAGAGCTTTAGTGGGCCGTGGCGGCCGAACTATTGGTCCCAGAGGGACGTCACTTTCTTGTGCTGAAGAAGGGTAGTGTTGACCATGAAGAGGAGAGTTAAACGGAGAACATGGAGGAGAATGATGTAATAACTAAATATTGACTGGTTGTTGAAACGAATGTTGTTTCAATGTCGAATAGTTTCGGGTAGCATTGTGAACAGCGGCTGTGAACTGACGGTCATAACAAGTTGATGAATATGGTTAATAGGGTGTTTGTAATATACGATTTGATTGAAAAAAAAAGCTGAGCTGATGTTCTTCAACCGAAC
This sequence comes from Amblyomma maculatum, assembly GCF_055883805.1. Taxonomy (NCBI): domain Eukaryota; kingdom Metazoa; phylum Arthropoda; class Arachnida; order Ixodida; family Ixodidae; genus Amblyomma; species Amblyomma maculatum. The sequence continues at coordinate 452,178,601 of NC_139344.1, read as the reverse complement.
GGCGAATAGGTGGTGCGCTCTGACTTTTTTCACTCCCGCCTTGCTTCCTGTGTGGTGGGGTTTGGGATTTCCAGTAAAAATTTGATACTTCCTGGAATTTCGTGTGCTGTGTGATATCAGTGCAGTTTAAAGATACCCAGGTAGTTCAACTGAGCCCATTGTCATCGACAATAGCTTAGGTTTATCTATTTTTAAGTTCAGTCCCTCTCTTCCTTTACAGCGCGGTCCAGATGACAAGAATTGGACGATGCCTAAGCTTCATCTTTAAGAACTCAACGCGATAGCGTTATCGAGCCCCGTTCGCATGGCCTTCTCATGTTCTTTAGCCTCACAACAACGTAGAGGCGCGGACATAAGTAAACGGAGCACGCTTCGTTCAAATTAAAATCATGCCTCCTGCACTGAAGATAAGAAAACAATGTTTGTCCTATGTGAAAGGGCACTGGTTTCTACTACCGGTTTGAGCATACCATGACGGCCAGTTTCAATTGTAAAAGGCGTGAAAATTTTAGAAGGAAATAGGGTGCACCGTTTACTTTTGTCCGCACCGGTACTTCTCTTGACACAACGCTCCTTTTTTTGCAAGGTTGAATTTCCCTGCCGCATTGATTTTACCCAGAATCAGATAACCACCTTTTGGTTCTTTCATCCTACCTGAAGCCTATACTCGGTGTTTTCACCGCTGGGCTTTAATTTCAATGCTGAAGACGATGGATGAATGTATAAGATTTGAATCGGGTGGCTGCTCGAGCCATCTGTTGTGGCAGCGCAACACGATCGGAACAGTTTTGTAGTGAGCTCCTCATCGCAAGTAAGAAAACGCGGAGATGTTATTTGATCCTAAATTAAATCTTTCTTCCGTAATTAGTTTCTTTCTCATAATGCACCTAAACATTAGCTTACAGTCATAAGGCAATGTATTAATTAGGTCCACTTTTATTCGGAGGGAAACAATGCGCTCAGGGAAAGTGTTAGTCAAGCACTGAATATGGTCAAGCTTAGTAGAAGCGCAGTCAATTGGCATAAATGTTTTAGGTTTTAGCATGGAGAAGCGGAAACAAAGCCTACACTATTTGATATTATATGCAGTGATTACCGACTCCAACAAAGTAGCTCGGAATCCCACTGGATAACTAGAGGAAAAATGATCTATACTGGCGATGGCAGACAAATAAATTGCGGAACAAGGCTTACAAATGCGGGGCAAACAAATTTGAATGTTTGCTCGCGCGACAGCATACAATTTATTTCTGGCATGTTGTCGCATACATCATACTACAAAGTATGATATTGGATGCAGGTTTTGCACTGTTCACGGATATATATACAAAATATACACAGGTTCTCTGCAGTTTCGTTTTGGGCTTCTATTTATGAGAAAACAAGTAGAAGCAACCTTTTTAGCCGATTACGGAATGGTGTATTATTTTTTTCGCACCTATTCTTGCGTCAAGTTGTTAACCGTTTGGCATTCTTACGAGTTGTAAACGATCCTTTTCTAGGCACCGTTTGTCAATTAAGCTTGGCAACAGCTTTGCCAATTGTCCTTATATCAAATGCTTTTCATCTCATTAGTGGAACGCCTAGTTATTCTCGCTAAATTATTCAAGCAATGCGTTTTTATGTACTCGTTGCTCAGTGGAATATTTAATCACGGTTACCAGAAAAAGGCTGTACAAAGATCTTATTCAAATGACCTTGCCGGTTTCTGTATGCTGGCAACTATACACTTTTTGGGCTGGGACAAAATATACAGAAACGCGTTAAACGAATACCCGTACAGCCTGCTTTGAAAAATTTCTCTTTTAAATTGCTTATAGAAGTTCCGCACAGGAAGATATGGATGGTGGGAAAAGAAATCTTTGCGCCATGGGGTGCGATCCCTATTTTGCATAGGAAGCTGTATCTTGTTTACATTTGCAATTTCAAAGAAAGAATACTGGATTCCACACTTTATGAAATGTATTATATTACAAAGAGCAGCATGATAGAAGGTATGCAAACCACGTGGCACGGTGTCACGAAGAAAGGTAAAATATTGCGCATACCCGCTGCGTGGTTTTCCTGTAAAACATCACCAGTGAGAACAACACAAAAATAGTTGTGAACAAACAGACACAAATAAAGAAGGAAAAAATGCGCGTACAGTCCGTGCGGAATATCCGTAAATCAGCCTTCAGCAATAGGCTGTTTTAAATTTACTGAATAGTATCACAATACTATGATCGTGGTCAAACCTGTTCGCTACCAGTGTGACAATACTATTACAGGGAGCTATATTGTACACGACTAATAGCAGGAGACGTCCTCAAAAATGCAGGCCACGAACAGACAGCAGCACTTTTGCGACCACAACGAGAATGTTTTAGCCATTACAAGGAACGCTGCCGGGTAAAATGGTGCTTACGAACCGCATCGTGCATATACAGTGAGGTAAACATACTTCCCGAAACGATCCCAAATGCACATTACACTGTTTTTGTGCCGAATAAAATTTTGGTTTATGGTACGTGTGAGGCCCCGATAAAGTTTTTTTTAAACCCTAGGTGCGACGACGGACGCTTAGAAATTAGAAGGAATACACGCGTTTTTCAGAAAAACAAGACCCAAAAACAAAAAGTGGCTGCACGGCCAAAGTGCATCGTGCCTCATATTCTGTCTTACACGGACAAAATGCGTTCACGTAGCACAAAAACGACTTGCTAAAAGCGTTCTCAGCTCAACAAGCACGAACATTATTTCGGAAGACAAAAGAAAACAAGTTACCGGCAAAATGAGGCGACGGGTTGAAAAACGCGGTGAGGCGGGCGTACCCGGTAGCATATGATCGGGTTACATCAATGTTTATATGGAAACGGGATGCTCAGATGCAATCCGGTGTATGTATGATAAACTTTCTACCTTTGAGGTGAAGTGGAAGCGCACATCAGTTCGTCGCCTCTCGGGTGATGCGACCCTAACGCGCTCGGCCGCGAAACAACTCCAGTGTCCGCTCTTTACATAAGCTTGCTTTTCTATGCTTCCATCTCCGGTTTCACCTTTGGGCGGAGAGGATGGGATCATAGTGCAGCCCTAAATTATCCTTCGACCCCAGCTTGCACACGCTACTCTTAGGCCGCAAAGACCTGTTCTGAAGAATGATTTAGGCTATGGCGTTATATATACTTCGTGGGGTCTTTCCTGTTTCCTTTGGCGGACTGCGAAGTTGCTGCTCTAACGCCTCAGCATCTGTCGGCGCAGCATATATCAGCTTCTTCCCATTCCAACCACTTTTCAAGCATGATATCTGCGGATCTGTAAGATGACCAAGCCAGAGTTCTCTCCGACCTTTTTGCTGTCGTACACTGATATATTTGATTTCGGGGACCGACAATTAGGCCAAACATCCGTCGTGACCCATCGAATCAATACGGGTGACGCCAGCCCCATCCACAGACGGCCTTATCGTGTTTTCCTTACTGAGCGGCATGATATATAGAAAGAAGTTGACAAGATGCTGGCGAAAAACATTATTGAGCCTTCCTGCAGTCCCTGTGCGTCCTCTGTCGTATTGGTCAAAAAGAAAGACGAAAGTTGGAGATTTTGTGTCTACTATCGCCACCTTAATCAAATAACAAAGAAAGATGTTTACCCTCTTCCGCGAATTTATGACGCGCTTGACTGCATGCATGGTGCCAGCTATTTTTCTTCCATCGAAATGCGTTCAGGCTACTGGCAAATTGTTGTCGATGAACGTGGTCGCGAAAAAACCGCATTTGTCACCCCCGACGGATTCTATCAATTCAAGGTCATGCCATTTCGTCTCTGTAACGTTCCTGCGACATTCGAGTGCATGATGGACTCGTTCATCCGTGGCTTCAAATGGACATGTTTTTACTACTTGGATGCCGTCGTCGTTTTTCTCTTCCATGTTCGCAACCCACCTTCATCTACTTTCTACAGTCCTGGCCGTTTTTCACCGCGCCGGTCTTCAGCTGAACGCCAAAAAATGCAGCTTCGGTCAGCGGCAAATCAGAGTCCTGGGCCATTTGGTTGACGCAAATGGTGCTCAGCCCGACCCTGACAAAGTTCGAGCCGTGCGCGAGTTCCCTACCCCGCGTAGCTCAAGTGACGTGCGAAGCTTCCTTAGCATTTGCTCCTACTTCCGCCGATTCATTCGGAACTTCGCAGACATCGCTCGTCCGCTTACCTTTCTTTCGAAAAAAAAAAACATACCTTTCATATGGGGTTGTGACCAAGCCTATGCCTTTACGACGCTTATATTCCGCCCTCACTACACCACCTGTTCTGGCGCACTTCGATCCTTCTGAACCTACCGAACTACGCACCGATGCAAGCGGCCATGGTATTGGTGCTATCCTTGCCCAGTCCCAGCATGGGTCTTCCCGCGTCATTGCTTATGCCAGCCGCCTGCTTTCGTCCTCTGAGCGGAATTATTCAATTACAGAGCGGGAATGCCTTGCACTTGTTTGGGCGCTGACCAAATTCTGCCCTTATTTGTTTGGGCGGTCCTTCTGTGTAGTGACAGACCATCATGCTTTGTTTTGGCTGTCCTCACTTAAGGACCCCACTGGCCGTTTAGGTCGCTGGGCTTTGCGAATACAAGAGTACGAATTTACTGTAGTATAACAGGTCCGGCCACTTACACCAAGACGCTGACTGCTTGCCCTGCCATCCCGTAGATCCTCCCGATTTGTCCGACCGTACTGCTGACGACTACATTTTGTCCATCTCGGACTTTATAAATATCGCCTCCGAACAGCGTCATGATCCTGCCCTGCAACCAATTATAGACTAGCTGCGCAACAACCCCGATTCTTCCGCCAGCGTGTTTGTGCTGCATAATGAGACATTATACAGTCGCAATATGCGTCCAGATGGCGCGGACCTTTTACTGGTTGTTCCGGCTCATCTACGCTCTAGTGTCCTCTACCAACTTCACGACGCCCCTACAGCAGAACACTTGGGTGTAGCACGCACGTACGACCGTGTGCGATGCCGATTTTTCTGGCCTGGTCTCTACCGTTCTGTCCGTCGCTACGTCGCCGCTGTGAGCTATGTCAGCGCCGTAAGACACCCTCGCTTGAACATAGTGGGCCCCTGCAACCAATCTCAGTACCGACTGAGCCGTTTTCTCGTGTGGGCCTTGATCTCCATGGGCTTTTTCCGACGTCGACTTCTGGAAACAAATGGATTGCTGTGGCGACTGATTATAGTACCCGATATGCTGTAACCAGGACCATCCCCACCAGCTGCGCCTCCGACGTTGCCGACTTTCTTTTGCATGACGTAATCTTGATTCATGGCACTCCGCGTCAACTGCTCACAGATCGTGGCCGTTGTTTCCTTTCTAAAGTGGTTCATGACCTTCTGCGCTCATGCGCTACTCGTCACCAATTCACCACAGCCTACCATCCGCAAGCCAACGGTTGTACTGAGTGCCTTAATCGCACACTGACCGACATGCTATCTATATATGTGTCCGATCACCATCGTGACTGGGACAACTACTTACTTTTCGTCACGTTCGCCTATGACTCCCCACGCCATGATACCGCCGGATACTCTCCCTTCTATCTACTTTTCGGCCGCGACCCTTTACTCCCATTCAACACCTTGCTGCCTCTTGATGGCTCTTCCTGTAGTTACGCTTCGGATGCCATCGCCCGCGCTGATGCCGCCCGCCACATTGCTCGAGACCGGCTTGGCGCGTCTCGGGTCTCTCAAAAGCGTCGTTATGACCTTCATCACCGAGTCGTCCACTGCCCTCCTGGTTCCCTCGTACTTTGGCTTCCGGCCCGCCATGTGGGCATGTGCGAGAAACTTCTGCCTCGTTACGTGGGTCCTTACTACTTCCTGCGACAAGTCACCGATGTGACCTATGAGATCGCTTCTCTACAGCCCAAGTATCCTTCAACAACCCCTCGTCGAGACATCGCGCACGTCGCCCGTCTGAAACCGTACCATTCAAGTTCTCCTATGTAGGCAGCACCGGGACGGTGCTTCTCCCGCGCGGGGAATACTGTTACGGTGCGCAATATCGAGATGACGACGACGCGCTGGTGTGGTGTGTTGTGAAGAAGACGACACTCAGACTAAGCTGGGTTAGCTCTGGTGGTGTGTTCTTCTGACAGCTATCTAGCGTTTAGCGCTGTGTACGTTTTCCTTAACAATATCATCAAGTAACTTGAGAATTCACACTATTTAGAGAATGTTGATTAATAGCGGCCCATAATAAAAACATTGGTGATATGCGACTAGCAAAGCGAGCTTAAGTCTATAAGGAGGGCAGGCAGGTGGCAGTCGTACATATGAAGTCGTTGCTTTAATGTACGCTAGCTTCATCAGCTTCAGCTTCAGGCGCAATCCTTGATGTCCTTGTCTGGCGTGTCCTTGTCATTCTTTCTTAGTCCTTGTTCCCAGTTCGCGCTTTTTTTAGCCTTGAAAGTCAGCGAACTTGTCCAACTTTCTGCTCTTCTAGGCCGTAAACTTATTTTTCAGAAGAACTGTCAGGACGGCGCATATGCTAGACATGCGATGACACGAGCAAAAGAACAAAAGCATATGCCATTAAAAAGTAAAAAGAGTCTAGTTGCAGCCCAACGTGTAGTATTGCAGTTTTGTAGTATAGGAGATAGTACCTTACTATTTATTTTCGCAATTTTAGGGCCTTATACGCATTTTTACTTTAAATAAGTGGCTAAAATTGACGCCGCGAAGCTCTTCTCACCTACAGCGATCGCCATGTTGAGACGATTGGTGACGTCAAGCTGCCAATACACTATTTTGTTCGCACTTACCAGCCTTACTCCAATTGAATGTACTCAGCATGTTTCTGAAAATAGAACACAGACGGCAGTGAAGCGCCATTTAGTTCTTGCCCACACATCCGCCTTCAGAGCGACTGCGGCCATTGTCCAAGGCAGCACTGCCCCCACCGCCGTAAACACCGCCACGCCGGCCGTGTCCTTGGAACCTTCCGCAAGCGCTCCGCGCCAGCGATACGGCACATCGCTTGCGTCTGTGTCAGAAATCATTCTACAATTTGTTCTCGTCACATTTTAGGCCCCGGAAAAGAGAACTTGAAAAATAAATTCTTTTTGAGAAATGCAGACCCATACGATGGGAGCCTTTTGCTTAGATCTGCGCTTAGCAGCATCTGAAGGTGTGGTGCCCTTGTTCTTGTACGCTAGGTCCGCTGCTAAGGCGTCGCCAAAAATAATCATTTCCTTCACTAAAAAACAATGGTGTTGGAAGGACGTTTCATGATCGAGTGGCTCTTTTAATAAACGGTTCGCGGATCACTTACAAATTGGCGTCAGCTGTGGTTTCGATGCTAGCAAATGGAGGCCTATCAACGATTAAGGATAAGCATGCGGCCAGAGCGGCGTCGTCAGTCGCGCTCGCGGGCCGCACCATTGCTGTAAGCTTGCGGTATCCTGTGCTGTAACCCTCATGAGCTTATCGTATACCTTCGTGACGCGGCTGGAGCCAGACTTGGGCCTGACAACGAGCAGCACAAACGATGCTGCTAGGGCGGGACGGGGTTGGTCGGGTGCTACTCGAAGATTGTACAAAAGCGCCGTCGGACGGCATTCTATGCGCATTTTATGTATTGCTTTTGAGACGTGTTTCAGTATATGCACAGTGTGGACACTTTTCGTGCGGGCCAGCTCATGCGGCTTGCGTACTTGGCCGCCGACGTAATCCTGAATCCAGCCCACAAGCGCGGCTACTGCCTAGATTAAAGGCGCTAACAGAGATCGAAAAGTGGGTCGCGGCATAACTGCTGTTTTGTCCACCACATCGGCTCGGCTTCGCGTAACTATAGTGCCTAGAATAGCGCAAAAGCGGTTGACCCAGCTCGTGCACAGAAAATGCAGCATACCCCGCCAGGGTGGCGCAGTGCTTACGGCACTCGACTACTGTTCCCAAGGGCGCGGGATTGAATCCCGGCCTCGGCGGCAGCTTTTCGCTGCAGGCGAAAAGCAAGGCACCCATGTGCTATGCGATGTCAGTGCACGTTAAAGAACCCCAGGTGGTCGAAATTTCCGGAGTCCTCCACTACGGCGTCTCTCATAGCCTGAGTTGCTTTGGGACGTTAAACCCCACAAACCAAACCAGAACATGCAGCAGACGACATGGCGTCGGCTGATGTCGTTACCGGCTACGCCGGTGGCCAGATCAGCAAACTGTTCACGAGGGAAAAGAAATACCAGTTTTAAACATATATGCAGCTCCAATGGAGCTTCAACTTTGAGGTTTAATTGCTTGGCACAACGGCAATAAGATGCAATAAAAGTTCATTATCTAAAACTGGTCTCATGACTCAGAAATGTGGCGCACAAACACAATCACATGAGAAGAAAACACAGCACAAGTGCGCCTGTGTTGTGTTTTCTTCTCATGGGATCGTATTCTTTGCACCACGTTTTTGGGTACAATGAAGCACCAACTCGCTCCTCAAGCTGTTATTTTGTGTCATGACTCCTTCATTGGTTTTTATTCAGGCGCTGTCATCACCTTCTGCATACAGATACGTGTAAATAATTGCAATCTATGACTAAGGCAGGAAATTTTCGGTGGACTAAGTAGTTCCAGTATGAGCCGCTTTGGTGAATCATAACGCCTCCTTGACAGCTGAGGCAGTAGAGTATTCTTAAAGAGATGTCTTCCGAACAAACTGCCTCCTCGGGTGCTTTTTAACAGATATGTTTTTCGAGAACAAGATGTACCAATCTTTATTTCTGTGTGGCAGTTTTGATGATGATGACAGTGGATTTAAAAGGCGCAATGGCATATCAGGCCAAAGAGCGCCGAACACAATGAGTGGCAGTTTCACCAACTAGTGAAGGCTTTCACAGGAATAATTATCAGGAAATTATTCATCGGTCACTGTTGCAAGTTCAGCTGCCTCAACACAACTAATGTTTTGCGCCCCGGGTGGAGCTTCTAGTTGAGTTTAACATACTGCTTCCTCCACCATCTGGTTCTGCTTGCGGACACGGATAGATAATACGCACAAAGTAGCCTTGTGCTCTGGCACTATGGTTAGGCTTCTTCGCAGATGAATACGTACATCCGCACATTTATCATAGTAGCATTCGGTATATATTTGCTTTACCTGCTGAGGACTTAGAGACGCTTGTAGTCTGATGCCCATATTTGCGGTATCTGCCCAATTAGCAAACCAGACGGGGAAATAACTGAACCCGGAAACAAGCTGGCAATGAAAATGGGACCGTAGCTTCGATGAGGAGGCGAAGTCACATGAATCCTTGCCGCGATGCACGGACGTTTGTGCTGAATTTAAAGCATCAGCGCGGTTATGGCATCATTAGATCAGAAGCTCTTGAGAATAAAAGCAATGTACCGAAATACATGTCGCTTTATTATGCTAAATACTTATAACAGACTAGGATTATTTAATGACCCGTTTATCTTTTGGCATTTGAGTTCAGCATCCATGCCGGCAGCGAGTACCATGCTGTAGAAAGCAGAGCTTTTGTCGGCAAGCAGCTGATGAACAGACCCTGACTCCAGAACTCGGCCATCACCCATTACAACCACCCTGAAAAAGAGGAACATACAGTGTCTCTTCTTTGATTTCCGTGCGTATTTTATTTTGCTCCAAAACATGTATTCCAAGGTAAATTGCGAAGTCGCGCCTGTGATGTTATCTGTGCCCAATACGCGGATAACTCAAGCATGTATATACAAGTTTCTTGAGTGACAGAAACACCTGTTTGAAGAAGATGATAATGAATATCAAACACTCACAAACTATCCGAAATACCCTCATGAATCAGTCTTGACAGAATACTGTGCTCGCGCAAAAAATGCTATTGAGGAGGGGGAGAATGCGTTTACATTGTAGGCACTGATTTTGTGAATGTTCTGTGGTGAATTGAATTGCTTCCTACCGATGAGATTTTCAGTTCTCATTTAGAAAACTGTTTCAGTTCCTTGACAGCAATTTCAATTGCATTTTCTTATTTCCATTTTTCAATTTGAATTTCTATTACAGAACTCTTATTCCAATTCGAAGAACAATTCAAATTTTATTTGTTACGGTAGTTGTAATTTTAATTCAAATGCCAGTAAGAATTACACTTTACAAATCAACGACTTCCTTTCCTATTATGTTCGTGCTTTATATAGTAATGCCTTCTCCATTTCACTTACTCTACTTGTCCTCCTCTTCGCACCTGCTTAGCTTACTGGTCATGGCATCGCGTCATCGCAAACCGTCGGAAACCGGGTTTTCATTCATGCATGCGTTATGTGTAGTGCTCTTCCGATGCATCCTAACCTCGCGAACAATTGCAGGCATATTTGCGACCTTGCAGTCAGCGAACTGTTAACGTGGGAGAGTTAACGAAACATTCAGGCGTTGTTAAATAGAACTTATCATTTGGATTATACGGTAACTTCAGTAAAATGAGCGTTGTGTCGCATCAGCCCTATTTGGACACATCATTTAAAGCAAGTACTACATAAGAATTTTTAGCACGCACACACACACACACACACACACACACACACACACACACACATCTACAAACACGCACACACATTTTCACACACACACACACACAAACGATAAAGCACTTAGGCACTATGTGTCTTTCTGCCTAGTGTATACTGTGCGTTTCTTGCACTACAGTTATGTCTCAGGCGAGTAACTTGTTTCCGTGGGTGGGGACTAAGATTACAAAGTGCGCTGAGCAACATTGTCCCATTATTTCAACCTGGGCAAGTGTGTGCTATTACATTACAGCACATGGTACCGGTATCCTGCAAGCAGTAGCGATGATGGTCGTTTTCAATGATCTTGAGTTCATCAGTAAAAAAATCAGGATCTGTGGCATAACGAAGTGAGATGGGGCCCAATTCGCGAGCAAATGCAAAATATGGCTCATTTTTGACGCTGATATGCGTAACAGTTGTTGATTTCTTATCACCTATCTTCGGTAAGCTTTGAAGCTGTTAATCGCCTCCATATCCGAGTCCGATGGAAATTTCAAAACATAGGTTCAACATGGCAATATCAAACAAGACTGTTCAATTGTTCACACAGCTCGATGCTAGCAATCTAGGAAGAACTTTGCGCAATACTTTGTGACGTCACCAACCTGTCGTAATCCAGTATGGTGTCGAGTCGATGAGCTATGGTGATGAGCGTGCAGTGTGAAAAGTTGTCCCGCAAAGTTTGCTGCACCTTGCGGTCCGTGTCCGGGTCCATCTGCGACGTGGCTTCGTCCAGCACTAGAATCTTCGTGCCGCGCAGCAGAGCACGAGCCAGGGACACAAGCTGGCGTTGTCCACAGCTGGGTAAAGTAATGTAGGCAGCGAAATATGATGCTATGCCGGAACCTTTGTGAGCCGTGTCGATTAAAAACACAAGAATTTGCTCCAATTTGCAGGATTCCCCAGGTAGCACCGAAATATTGGATAAATGTTATTTTTGATAAAATCGAATGTTATTTTAATGTTGTTGATGTCCTTTTTAATAATGTTTTAGCAATGTTACATATTAGGGTTGATATTATGTTTCGATAAAAATTTTAACAAAGTGAATATGTATGCAACATACATACAACATTCGTTATAATTAGAACAACCTTGCACAACAATATAGGTCAATCGCTCGTCATGATACATAGCGTGCACACCTTGCAAATCCCACAATACAGTAACACAACAAACATTTGAAATAAAATTTTAGGGCTGTGTTTGCTTTTTACGGCGGGCATCATCATCATCTCAAAGCTTTAGTTAAAAAAAGAGTTATTGAAAAAACTGTGTTACTGGAAGAAAAAGGGGCAAAAGTGCTGGGACATGGTGCTTGAAATGCATATGCTATGTTGCTATATACGTCACTGAAATACTTTAACGTTAGGGACAATATTAAAACATTTGTGTGCAACAATAAAATATTGTCTAAAATGCAGAATGAAACATTGCGCAACATTATAATAACATATTCCAACGCCAGTATTACTATAATGTCTGTAGTGAATGTCCTACTAACGTTATTTTATTTGAGAGAACGTTAGGCAACATTCAGGCAACTTATACAACAATTTTATATCATTATTCTCATGTTCGGCGCTACCTGGGTTGTAGTCGAGCATTTCAATGCTGAAGGCAACAGCGAGTCTAAACGCGCGAGCGGTGTGAAGACCAAGAATTTTTGTATTTTATCTCTAGGTCTTCTCAACTTTCTTCCACGTCGAATGGCCGAGAAACATTCTACTGACAGAATGGCTAAGAGCAATCAACCTTGGGATTTTGAATCTGTGGCGTGCGGTTTTATTGGAAGTTGCTCAAACTTTTATGCTGCAGGTGTTCATAGCGCATTTGAATAGAAACAGGTATGGCTACATATAATACACTCTAGCAGTATTTAATACCTTGTTAAGCTTCGCTTTCTTGGTCACAGTTCTAAAACTAAGGTCGCCGGAGGTGCGTCTACAGCGGGAGCTAAAAGGATTTCATACTTAAAATGTAGCTATTTCTCTTTTTCCTGCGGCGTTCCCACTACAAAGTGAAAAACGGTCATGCTGCCATAGAACTCTCGCAACGCCTCTGATCTCCTGGCGACAGATTAGCTGAAAAGCTTATAGTACGAAGTGATATTTGCGGGAAATGTACTCGTGATAAAAACATTTGTAACGTTCCTAATATTCAGTCTTCTGTTTTACGCGATATCGTGCGGGGCTGGTTCAGCCATAAACCGCCGCCGAAGCCCACAATTGAGGCATCGCGTAAAATACGTGCAGCAACATATCCCTTGCAGCTGGCTTGGGGCATTCATAGGAACTCAATCGAGCCTAATATGTCGTTGCCAAGTCATTGGCGGTACGCGTTCCGCGTAGTAAGTGACTTTCCCACTTCAAACTGCGTGTCTACGTGCTTTCTCCATGCGGAAGCCAAATAGAAGCCAGCATGCCAACACCAAAATTCAATCTTTGATGTGGAGCTTTGGTGTACCGCAATTGTTTTTCAAAAACGACATACATGAAAGTTTGTTAGTACGAAACAGAATGCAAGACGTATGACATATAGCAGAGCTCACAATGGCGAACCGTTGCTTCAAGCGCGGCGGTTATATAATTAAATTAGCAAACATTTTACTTTATCGCTAATTGTCTTCCACTGTCAGAGAATAGACAAAGAAAGTAACGATCGCTTACCTTAAATTTTCGCCTTTTTCACCTATTGGCATAAAAAGACCTTTAGGATTATTTTCGACCATGTCATGTAAGTGTACCCTGCGTACAACTCTCCACAACTCCGCATCCGTGCTTGTTTCTCGAGGATCCAAATTTTCGCGAAGCGTTCCACCCCATAAAGAAGGTTCCTATGGAAAAATAAAAAAAAAAATCGCTTTCTTACTTTGTACAACCTTACTTTCGTACATTCGTACCTCGATAAGTAAGGCACACTTGTATATGGGAGCGGGATTATATGTATTGTCCTTCAGATTCCACATTGTCGCAGTTTCTTGAGTGCAATAATGATATAATATGTATCATGATATAAAGTGCATACACTTCATCTTCATACCACAGCATTTCTTGTAAAGTTGTTACTTTTTTTGGGGGGAAGGGTGGAGTTCAAAAAGATTACGAAACAACTTAGGTATATTGCATGTGACAAAAAGGACACAAAGGAAAACCGGCCGGCTTATAGATATAGACAAAAAGCTAGACACCCTTTCAGTACTGGAAAAGAAGATAGCCTCCTGTCACGAGGAATATTTTCGCATGAATAAAGCTTTAATACCTTAGAAAAACGTATTGACGATTTAGAAAATCGCAGCCGAAGATCGAATCTCCTAATATGTGGCTTAGACAAAATGGACGGAGGGACCAATGAAACCCTTCAGCAGGCTTTCAATGAAAACAGCTCGCGATGAGACAAAAAACATCTATACTGAAAAACGGCCGCAAGCTAAAAGGCACAGGAATTTTCATTAGTGAACATTTTTTTCCGCAGGATTCGGGAAATCAGAAAGAATCTTTGGGCAAGCGCGAAAGAATATAAAATGTCCTTTGTCTTCAATAAGTTGTTTATCAATGGGCGCGCATACACCTGGGATTATGATAAGGACTACGGAGTACCTCACACAAATAATCGACGGGAAGAACGACTAATGCCTCGCTAAGAAGACAATACAGATGTAATCCCAGCAGTGACTCGACGGGGAGCTCGGTCCATAAACATCATCAACATAAATGCGAGAAGCATTATAAATAAAGTCAAATCGCTTGAAAGCATTATTCTTAAAAACGAACCAGATGTAATAGCGATTAACGAAACATGGATTTCACCAGACACTAACAATGGTGAAATATAGTTTCTCCAAACTACGAAGTCATCTGTAAAGGTCGTGCTTCCCATGGCAGTAGTACAGCTCGTCTTATAAAAAAATGCATTCCATTCGTCACCCTATCTGAAGTAACTGGCGCGGAAGCAGTTTTTTGCTAATTTTTTGGCAGCAATACTAACATTATTGTTAGCAGCTTCTACAGAAGCCCCTCTTGTGGTAAAGAATGTGTGTTCTCAGTATGCGATTTTCTCCAGCAGTATGGTTGCAACTCTCGAATCATATTGTTACAAGCGAGGTTTCAGTTGACGCAGCACGAGCGTCGAATACCCAGCTGTGTTCACTTGCGAGTCCCAGCACGAGCCGCTTCTTCGTCGACTTCATCTTCTCTTGTCTCCATTTCTGGGTGTCACACCGCAGCTGAAGCCCGCCGGGCGACTTAAACGTCATCGCGTGATCGATAAGGCTTTAAACGAACGAGGTGGGCGACTTCACTTTTTACAGATCGACGGCCGCTTTTGGTGAGGCGATCGATGCGATAATTGAGCTCGATAATTTGGGCAAGAACGACAAATGGTCCATCGTATTGGCACGGCAGTTTTTGTGATACACCCCGCTTCCTGATGAGCCGCCATAGCAAGACCAACTCTATAAGCTGGTAAATAACGTGACGGTGCTGGGCATCGTGCCATGCTCTGGAGCGATCCTGGGATGCTAAGATGCCAAAGCGTGCAAGCCGGTGGGCTTCTTCGGCAAAGCAGATTGTCTCGACTACTGAGGTATCTTCATCACTACTGGCTGAAAACGGGAGGATGGTGTCCATGGCTGGCGAGCATAGAGCAGGAAGAAAGGAATAAAGCCAGTGGTCTCATAACGGTCGGTGTTGAAAGCTTAGGTAATGAACGGTAGTACACTGTCCCAATTTTTATGATCTGTGTCAACGTACATGGACAGCATGTCAGCTATCGCACGCTTGGTGCGTTGTTAGACCGTTGATTTGGGGATGATAAACCGATGAATCATCGGCGTCAGACTCCGTCGTAGGAAGAGAAGGCGCGAAAGAAAGTCTGCGTCAGCGTGCTTACGGCCAGTTTTGTATGTGACTGTAAGGTCATACTCTTGTAACCGTAGGGCTCATCGTGCAAGGCGCACCCCCCCCCCCCCCCCCCCCCACACACAAGGGTCCTTAAGAATAACTAACCAGCAGAGGGCATGGTGATCTGCGACAACGGTAAACGGGCGCCCATAAAGATACGAGGGAAAGCGTTGTATGGCAAAAACGACAGCGAGGCATTCATGCTCCGTGACAGTATAACTGCGCTCTGGCTCCCTAAGGGAGCGACTCGCGTATGCGTGCTTCTTGTTGTCTCAGCGATGGGCAAGACCGCCGCCAATTCCAACACCACTTACGTCAGTATGCACTTCTGTGGGCGCTGAAGGATCGAAGTGGCAGAGCACATGTTGCGATGTAAGAAGAAATTGCAAGTCGCAGAAGGCAGAATCGCACTCAAGTATCCACTCGAAAGCTAAATCTTTATGAAGGAGTGTTCTCAGGGGGTGTGCGATATCAGCAAAACGGTAAATAAGACGGCGAAAATACGACCACAAACCCAGGAAAGTCCGTAGTTCTTTGGCGGACTGGGGTGGCTCGAAAGAGGCAACCGTTGCTGCCTTTGCGAGTTCAGGTCTGACGCCGACTTTATTGACAACATGTCCGAGAACTAGCGCTTGGCGTGCTCCAAAAGGACACATCTCTGAGTTCAGCGCTAGGCCAGCTTTGCGCATACAGTCCAGCACAGGAGCTAAACGTTCATTGTGCTGGCTGGACATCTTCCTGAAAATCACGACATCTTGTAAGTAACCCATACACACCTCCCATTCTAAGCCGCTCAGAATCGTGTCCATGAGTAGTCCGAACGTGGCGGGTGCATTACAGAGGCCGAATTGAATCACATTGAATTCGCAAAGGCCATCGGGTGTGAAAAATGTAGTTTTCTCTTTGTCCGCCGGGTGGACCGGTATTTGCCAATAGCCCGATCTGAGGTCAACGGTGGAAAAGTAGGAGGCAGAAAAAAGACAGTCAATGGCATCATCTATGCGGGGAAGAGGGTACACGTCTTTCCTAGTTACTGCATTTAGACGACGGTAGTCAACGCAAAAACACCATGTGCCATCCTTCTTCCTGAGAAGAATCCTTGGGCAATTCCAAGGACTCGACGACTCTTTGATAACGCCCTTCGTTAACATCCAGTTCACTTGTTCATTTATCACCTTTCGTTCAGACGGTGACAATCGATAGTGCTTTCGTAGAATCGGATGCGAGGCGCCAGTGTCGATCCCGTGTAGGATTCGTGAACCAGGAATTAAAGGTGGGCCGCTTGGTTGGGAAAAGTCACACAAGGAGGAGTGTCGCCCTAGAATGGCCAGCAGTGCACGGCGCGCCTTTGTTGAGAGCGAGGGATCATTCGAAGCTTTCGCGATTCATCTTGGATATCAGTCACTGCTTTGTCTATGGCGTGGGTAACTAAGTCAACAGATATTGGCAGGATATTACTGCAGGATGCAAGTTTCAAACCTGTGGGAAGAATGACAGGTTCCGTACAGCACTTCATGGCCCAGAGTGCAGTGCGGCCTTTGGCAACAGACACCATGGCATGAGGAATCAAGAAAATGTTTCTTGATGCAGGTGAGGTGCACTGGTTCTAAAGTCGCTTCAGACATACAGCCGACGATAGAGACACAGCGGTATATTCAGAAACACAAAGCCCACTCGCATCACTACACGATCCTTCCACCAGACCAGGGGTAGCACACTGGCAGACGCTAAGCTCGCCAGCGTGGCAGTCGACATTAGCACCAAACATCTCCAAAACGTCGAGCCCAAGGATGACGTTGTGCGTTGACTGGGCGAGTACTGCCATTTACGCGCGGAACACTTCATCACAAAAAGAAAGTAACACTGCACACTCCAACCGCAAGCAATGGTTCGCCACTCACACCACAAAACAGAACGCTTATATCGCACTTAAATAACACTTTTCTTCCGAGCCGACGCTTAGTTGAAGCACTCATTTCAGATACGTTGGCCCCGGTATCAACTAAAGCCATCACAGGAACACCATCAACTAAAACGTGGACTTTGTTCCGTAACATCAGCACAGGCGAGGGTATCTCTTGTAACAGCTAACGTCCAGTGACTTCACCCCCATCGGTCGCGCCGACTAGTTTTCCGGCGGCGGTGAGCGGCGCCGGGGTGATGGAGAACGGCGCGAGCGGAAAGCTGGATGTGGTGTCAAATTCTGTTCGATGCCGGTGAAATATCCCGCAAAGGTGCTTGCCATGGGTCGCTGGAATCAGGAGGGTAACGCGAACGACGAGAAGAGCAAGGATTGTAACCCTGTTGCTCAGGGCAGTTCATGGAGTCGTAGCCGTAACGCGATGCTTGACGGCGAGAACATGGTCTTGACACGTGGCTAGTTTGGCCGCAGCGATAACACACAGGATGTCTCCGAAAAGGTGGCGCAGGGAAGTATTCGACACTGAGAGCGTCACGTAAACTGTTTTCATACCGTTATCTGCCGGCTAGTAGTAGCGGGTCTGTTGCCTTGGGGGTGTTCTCGGTATTGCTCTGCCATAGCCGCTGCGGTCCCCGGTATTCATCGAAGTCCGCTGAATTAACGAAGTCTGCTGCATTAAAGGCGATTGAGGAGACGGACACGGCGGCTGTGACGGGACAAGCTCTGAGGAGCCCCAACCTAGTTCTCGGGACCTTCTCAGTTCTTCGCGAACGATCTGACGGATCGAGGAGGCCAGATTGCCAGACCATGTTACATCAGCAGCGTCAACAGCGGCCACCGACTTACGTCAGCCAAACGTCCGAACTTGGGTGTTATCCGAAGCATTTTCAGCGTCTCGAATGTGCGGCAGTGCGGATTACGTAAGCCACTGAATCAAGGCTTGATTTTCTGATAAGGAAATTATGTATATTTATGGCAAACCCTTTAAGCAGTAGGCCAACATTGTCATCTGCAGTCACGCGAGCATCGACAAGCTTACACAGCTTCAAGACTTCCTCGATGTATTTGGTGCACGTTTACCCAGGAAGCTGAGTTCTTTGAGCGAGCGCTTGTCCAGCTAGCTTCTTCGCGTCAGAATCTCCAAATCGCGTTTTTACCTCTTCCACCAAACGGTCCCAGTTGCTGAAAATGTCCTCGTGGTTGTCGTACCCAGTTAGGGCTGTGTCGTTATGCGCGAAGACTACGTTAGCTAGCTGGGCGGAAGAGTCTCACTTAATGTAAAGGCTCACCCGCTATTAGTGATTCAGTCAGCCATCCACGTCTTTGCCGGATGAGCCCGTGAACGATCGCGGCTCCCGGTGATGCTGCCATGAGCTGCTAGGCACGAACCTCGGAGCGTCGCTGTGAACAGACATCGTAGGCTCAGATGGCAGCAGGCCAGCAAGACGGCGACTTTGGCGCAGTTCAAGCTGATAATCCGTCTTCGGAGTTTCTGGTGACCGTGCCCCCAGCGCCTATCACCAAGTTTTTACAAGCGAGGTTTCAGTTAACGCAGGACGAGCGTCGAAGAGTCAGCTGTGTCCACTTAGGAGTCCCACCACGAGCAGCTTCTTCGTCGACGTCATCTTCTCTTGTCTCCATTTCTTGTCATCACAATAGATACTCATGGGTGATTTCAACTTGCCAGATATTGATTGTACTATCATGCAGCACTCTTCCCTTAACTCAGACATGATAATTAATTTCATGATGAACTTTCATCTTCATCGATCTTGCATGCGTACAGGGATCAGCAACAAACCTTCTTGATTTGATTCTAATCAGTTATCCCTTCCCTCTACATCCTGCTGTAACTCACATCATCGAAGGTATATCAGACAACAGAATACCAGTCTGTCGGTTACCTCTCGAATGTAGCATAAAATACCACTCCTTAACCACTACCATAAACAACCATGCTAGGGCATATGACACCAGGTTTCCAACTAATCTCGCACATTTCTTCGACAGTTTTTCCGAAAATGCATTAGACACATGTACTCAAATAGATACAGTTTGGCTCGCCTTCAAAAACATAATAAACAACAGTATAAAAAATTTATTCCGCGAAAGGGGAAACGCGTCTCAAAGAAACAATCCTTGGATAACAAGGGATATTATCCACGCGCAGCGTCGAGTAAAGCGAATAAGTAGATCGATCAAGATCAATGGCGCAAGTTAATTGAAAAGTTTAGGTTAGGAAAGGCTGCTGAAACGCTCAGGCATGATACGAAGCAAGCGAAGAGCCATTATTTAAACGTGACTTTCCCAAACGTTTTGACAATAATCCTCCAAGGTTTTAGAACCCTTTTCGTGACCATGAAAAGACACAATCCGGACTGTCACAAGAAGATAACACTAAAGTTGTTAACATATACAACGATGTTTTCTTCTCAGTTTTCACTAAAGATAACAGAATCGGCCCAGAACCTTGCACATTGCCCAGTAACTATATTCAACCTCTAAAAATTGCACATGACGGTATTTTGAACCTTGTGCTCTGACTAGATCCTGAAAAAGCGATCGACCCTGGTAATATTCCGAAAGAGTTGTTAAAAACGTACGCGGAGTGGTGTAGCAGATACCTTGCAGTTATTGTTCGCCAAACTCCGTCGTCATCAAGAATGCCAACAGAGTGGAAAATTGAAGAAATAATACCTGTCCACAAACCACGAGACACAGCTTCGCCCGCAAACTATAGGTCAATATCCCTTACAAGTATATAAGAAGAATAAGAATAATGTTTATTTAACCTCCTGAGGATGTTGGGTGCGCCGGCAAAAAGCCAGTAGAAAGGCTTGACGAGGCCGACGCACCCTACAGAGGCATTGCAGTGGTACATAGCATAACATCACTTTTATAAACAAGAACAAACATAAAAACAATCGATTTTTCATTATCTATACATTCGTTCAGACTGTTTATTTAATTCATGCGGGAGAGTTAGCTCAGCATTTGGTAACCATATTTTGTTCGGATCTTAGGTACAAGCCATTTGGGTGTCGTTCGTGTACTGTATATTGACTCTTTGCGTTGCAATCCTGACAGCTTTATTACCAGGCAGTTGTTATTGTGAACACCGGTTTCATACCGCCGCAAGAGTAAAGTTTCGTATAAATGTGGCAAGCGGATAATTCTAAGTTCAATGAAAATTGGTTCAGTGTGTCCAAGTCGGGGAGCATTGATAAATTTCGAACGGCTTTCTTTTGCAGGAGGTATAAGCGGTTAATATTAGTAAACGTCGTGATACCCCACACCAAAAAGCAGTACTTAACAACAGAAGAAAACAAAGCATTATACATGTAAGCTTCTCGAACGTATCATTTCAAAGCACATAACCACTTTTCGCGAGAGCAATAGCACGTTGACAGCTTATCAGCATGGACTCAGACGCGGGCTCTCAACCGTTACGCAACTAACAGAGCCTGTACATGACCTAGTACTTAGCATTATAAGCTGTAGCCAGACAGACATTGTGATGCTTGACTTTTCGAAAGCTTTCGACTGTGTATCATACAGTAAGTTAACAGGAAAACTACAAACCTTCATCGGAGACGGAGAATTACTATCCTGGTTAACATATACTTTCTGTCATGCTTCCAGTTCGTAGTTTTTGAGCATGTCCCATCCAAAACAATACCCGTTACATCAGGAGTGCCCCAGGGATCAGTTCTTTGACCACGGTTATTTTGTGCTTTTTATCAATGACAAAAGCAAAGAACATTACCTATAGCATCAAACTCTTTGCAGATAATCAACACCCACGAAGATCACCTCTCGCTAGATGGTTCCCTCCCACAAATAATCGAATAGTGTAATACGTGGCAAATGACAATAAGCATTCAAATATCGGTCTACATCACCCTAGCAATAAAAAAGCACCTGTCGCGCTTTACGTACACAATAAAAGGCGCGCTGTTAACGGTAGTTATACACCATAAATATTTAGATATTACGTTGTTATCTGACCTGAGCTAGGACTCCCATCGCTAACATCGCATCAGCTGCTTTGCAAAACCTTTTCTTTATACGGAGACGCCTAAGATTCACACCAGTAGCCACTCAACGCCTAGCATACACAACTTTCGTCAGGCCAATTTTAGAATCCGCGAATACTGTCTGGTTCTCTTAATCAGTAACAAAAATTAAAACAAGTTCTTCCGAGCATGGCATCACGAACAACATATAACAAATAAAAGCGCACCGATTCTCCGTCTTTGCTTGCAGCTTCATGCGGCCTTCCTACCTTATCATCGAGGGCAAAACAGGCGCGCCTGAGGTTTCTGTTTCCGTTATTACATACCCATTACAAAATAGTCTGGGAAAAATATATAACCTTCTCAGAATCGTGATCTCGGCTCAAACACTCGTACAAACTAACCGAGTACATCTGTCACAATGACACATTCAGGCAGCACTGGTATTTTTTCTCTTTTCACATACGTGTACGTTTATGTCCTGTTGTGCTGCCGATGAAAGATACGTAGGTATGCTTTCTGTGCGCACTGTGTACTAAAAGCCCCCTGATGTGGCCTTGGACGAAGGCCTGCTGTATTGTAAATACAGAAATAAATAAATATCCTAGGAACGAATTTTACTACCCTAGTCCGGTCAATGCGTAAGCGAGTTAAGCGTTTGTGATAGTGCCAAGGCAAAACATACCATCGTCAAAGGTTATCAAAATTTCCCTTTGTGGCCAGCTGTTGTGAATCCACTGAAGCGGTGACTGGGACGACGTTATATACAGAAAATACATATATGGCAACGCCTCTCCCTTATATCAACTGCGGCAGGCCACTTCCTCTCACGTTATCACTTAAGAAACTGCATTCGGCGCCGGATTCATTTTTTCTCTTTCTTATTCAAATGTTATGCAACCTACTTTTATGTGGTGTTCAGGGTGCAGTCATACCATTTCGCTTCTTATTTATCATGCATCTGCTGCTCAAGTTGCAGCCTTGTTCGCGATACGGATTGGAACCCATTACATATGACCCCTAAATTTCATGCCATGCATAAAAATGCTTAATATAATGAGAAAACTCCATTTTAAACCGCTAAGCAAATCCACGCCAAGTCATCCAAAATCATTGCGAACAGTGGTTTCCTACGTATCGAACGTAGACTTAAATCGCGGCTAATTTATTCTATTACAATTAGCAGGCAGCTTCTCGCAAATTAATTACTGCATAGGAACTTGTCGAGCATTTGAAGCAACTTTTTAAGCGATAACTGCTAGTGCGTAGTGCGAACGTCTGGCCGCGGTGTCGTTATTATTCTCTAGGACATCGGAAAACATATTTCACGTTTAGGGGTACAATTTATCAGATAATAAAGGCCCACCTTAAATCTGAGCCACCCAAGATGCGCCCTAAACTTAACCGTGCAGAGCGTAGGAGGAAATACAAGTGAGCATTTGTTGCAGATATTTGTCTCATGAATTACTGAAATATACAAAGGGAGCCACGACACTTTCGGAAGCCATGAGTTTGAATTTCCTAGATGGCTCGTGGATTGTTTTAACCCAATAGCCGTAAAATACCGTTTTTACAGAGAATTCCGAGTTATGGCGTTTTGTGGGAAACATCACGTCCTTAGCAGGTGCTAGATTACAGGGAAAATGACTCCTGCTGCTTGAAGTGAGGACACCACTCGAGCATTATGATGTCGCAGAGCAAGGAGACAAGGACAAATGTCGAGAGAGGCACAAAACTGCGCTGCACTTTCAACTTTATTTTGGACGGTTTTGATCCGCGCATTTATATTTGACAGAAAGGAATTAACTCGCAATATCATCTACAGCGAAGATATGGCAATCTCAGCCGCCACGTGCTCTTATGTTTTCTTGAAACATTATTATTTTTATACTTTTTTCAGGAAAAATGCAGGAAGAAAAATTAAGAGGCCGGGCCACGAAATGAAAGCAGCGCAACAAACACAGAAAGGGCTGAAAACAACTCATACAAGCAAATACAAACAAAATGCAAGACGTCATGTTGAAAATGGCAATGAGGATCCGACAAAAAACAAGCAAATCTTGATAAGGAGACGACAAATGAAAAAAAAAAATAACAAAAGAATAGGCCAACAAATAACATGCCAAAATATTCAATAGAACAAAAGATAAAAACAGATAAAAATAAATATAAAAGGCAACGATTAACAGCCAAGAATTCATTGAGAGCTAAAAACAGGTGAAATCATGACGTCAGTGAGGTGAGAATTAATCAAATGAGGTAACAATTAACAGCCGTAATTTCAACTAGTAGCTAAAATCAGGTAAAAGGACGGCGTGAGTTAGGCTACAAATAACAGGTCAAAAAGGACAGAGAAGTATGAAAAAGTATTTTATATGGCTTGGGATGCAGAGCAATCATACTGACCCGGACAAGAAAGCGATCTCCTTTTCTAAGAGGGTATACGGAAGGGGCGATGACGCAGTTTGCTTTCAGGTTATCAATGATGGCAGCTACAGTTATTTCCTGCTTGAACTCGTTTTTGTTGTTTGTCAAGATTCTGGTGTTCGCAAAGTTTGGAGGGTGGCTCTTGCGGGGTTAGAATTCTCAGCAGTGGATGGCGAGTTTGCTTGATTGTTTGCCTTTTACGTTCAAGTTATGCTCCTGTAATCGGGTGTTCAAGTTACACAGCGACCGGTCTGCTAACCCTATACTTTGCCACAGGACATGGACAGCATGTCAGTTATCGTACGCTTGGTGCGTTGTTAGACCGTTGGTTTGGGGATGATAAGGCGATGAATCATCGGCGTCAGACTCCGTCGTAGGAAGAGAAGTCGCGAAAGACAGTCTGCGTCAGCGTGCTTACGGCCAGTTTTGTATGTGACTGTAAGGTCATACTCTTGTAACCGTAGGGCTCGTCGTGGAAGGCGCCCCACCCCCCTCACGGGTCCTTAAGATTAACTAACCAGCAAAGGGCATGGTTATCTGTGACAACGGGCGTCCATAAAGATTCCAGGGAAAGCGTTGTATGGCAAAAACGACAACGAGGCATTCATGTTCCGTGACAGTATAATTGCGCTCTGGCTCACTAAGGGAGAGACTCGCGTATGCCACGACGTGCTCCTTGCTGTCTCAGCGCTGGGCAATAACGGTGTTAATTCCAACACCACTTGCGTCAGTATGCACTTCTGTGGGCGCTGAAGGATCGAAGTGGCAGAGCACATGTTGCCATGTAAGAAGAAATTGCAAGTCGCGGAAGGCAGAAGCGCACTCAAGTATCCACTCGAACGCTAAATCTTTATAAAGAAGTGTTCTCAGGGGGTGTGCGATATCAGCAAAACGGTAAATAAGACGGCGAAAATATGAACGCAAACCCAGAAAAGTCCGTAGTTCTTTGGCGGACTGGGGTGGCTTGAAAGAGGCAACCGTTGCTGCCTTTGCGAGTTCAGGTCTGACGCCGACTTTATCAACATGTCCGAGAACTAGCGCTTGGCATGCTCCAAAAGGACACATCTCTGAGTGCAGCACTAGGCCAGCTTTGCGCATACAGTCCACCACAAGAGCTAAACGTTCATTGTGCTCGCTGAACGTCTTCCAGAAAATCACGACATCGTCCAAGTAACACATACACCTCCCATTCTAAGCCGCTAAGAATCGTGTCCATGAATCTTTTCGAACGTGGCGGGTGCATTACAGAGGCCGAATGGCATTGCATTGAATTCGCAAAGGCCATCGGATGTGATAAATGTAGTTTTCTCTGTCCACCGGGTGGACAGGTATTTGCCAATAGCCACATCTGAGGTCAACGGCGTAAAAGTAGGAGGCAGAAAAAAGACAGTCAATGGCATCATCTATACGGGGAAGAGGGTACACGTCTTTCCTAGTTACTGCATTTAGACGACGGTAGTCAGCGCAAAAACACCATGTGCCATCCTTCTTCCTGAGAAGAATCCTTGGGCAAGTCCAAGGACTCGACGACTCTTTGATAACGCCCTTCGTTAACATCCCGTTCACTTGTTCATTTATCACCCTTCATTCAGACGGTGACAATCGTTAGGGCTTTCGTAGAATCGGATGCGAGGCGCCAGTGTCGATCCTGTGTAGGATTCATGAACCAGGAATTAAAGGTGGGCCGCCTGGTTAGGAAAAGTTACACAAGGAGGAGTGTCACCCTAGAATGGCCAGCAGTGCACGGCGCTCCTTCTTTGCGAGCGAGGGATCATTCGAAGCATTCGCGATTCATCTTGGATGTCAGTCACTGCTTTGTCTATGGCGTCGGTAATCAACAGATATTGGCGGGATATTACTGCAGGATGCAAGTTTCGAACCTGTGGGAAAAATGACAGGTTCCGTACAGCAATTCATTGCCCAGAGTGCAGTGCGGCCTTTGGCAACAGACACCATGGCATGAGGAATCAAGAAAATTTTTCTTTATGCAGGTGAGGTGCACTGGTTCTAAAGTCGCTTCAGACATGTCGAGGGTGGCTTCGAGGCATGGAATTTGTACGCATACAGCCGACGATAGAGGCACAGCGGTATATTCAGAAACACAAAACGCACCCGCATCACTACACGAGCCTTCTACCAGACCAGGGGTAACACACTGGCAGACGCTAAGCTCGCCAGTGTGGCAGTCGACATTAGCACCAAACCTCTTCAAAACGGCGAGCCCAAGGATGACGTTGTGCGTTGACTGGGCGAGTACTGCCATTTACGCGCGGAACACTTCATCACACAAAGAAAGTTTAACACTGCACACACCAACAGCAAGCAATGGTTCGCCACTGACACCACAAAACTGAACACTTATCGCACTTAAATAACACTTTTCTTCCGAGCCGACGCTTAACTGAAGCACTCATTACGCATATGTTGGCCCCGGTATCAACTAAAGATATCACAGGAACACCATCAACTAAAACGTGGACTTTGTTCCTTAATATCAGCACAGGCGAGGGTATCTCTTGTAACAGCTGAAGTCTAGCGACTTCACCCCTATCGGTCGCGTAGACTAGTTTTCCGGCGGCGGTGAGCGGCGCCAGGGCGATGGAGAACAGCGCGCGCGGAAAGCTGGAGGTGGGGTCAAATTCTGTTCGATGCCGGTGAAATATCCCGCAAAGGTGCTTGCCATGGGTCGCCGGAATCAGGAGGGTAACGCGAACGACGGGAAGAGCAAGGATTGTAACCCTGTTGCTCAGGGTAGTTCATAGAGTCGTAGCCGTAACGCGATGCTTGACGGCGGGAACATGATCGTGAGACGTGGCCAGGTTGGCCGCAGCGATAACACACAGGAGGTTTGCGAAAAGGTGGCACAGGGAAGTAGTCGACACTGAGAGTGTCGCGTCGACTGTTTTCATACCGTTATCTGTCGGCTAATAGTAGCGGGCCCGTAGCCTTCGGGGTGTTCTCGGTATTTTGTTCTGCCGAAACCGCTGCGGTCCCCGGTATTCATCGAAGTCCGCTGAATTACCGAATTCTGCTGCATTAAATGCCATTTAGGAGACAGACACGGCGGATGTGACGGGACAAGCTCTGAGGAACCCCAAGCTAGTTTTGGGGATTGGCTCAGTTCTTCGCGAACGATCTGACGGATCGCGGACGCCAGATTGCCAGACCATGTTACATCAGCAGCGTCAAGAGCGGCGACCGACGTAACGCCAGCCAAACGTCCGAACTTGAGTGTTATTCGACGCATTTTCAGCGTCTCGAAGTGCGGCAATGCTGGATCACGTCAGCCACTGAATCAAGGATTGATTTGCCGATAAGGAAATTATGTATATTTATGGCAAACCCTTTCAGCAGTAGGCCAACTTTTTCATCTTCAGTCACGCGAGAATTGACGAGCTCACACAGCTTCAAGACTTCCTCGATGTATTTGGTGCACGTTTTCCCAGGACGCAGAGCTCTTTGAGAGAGCTCTTGTCCAGCTAGCTTCTTTGCGTCAGAATATCCAAAGCACTTTTTTACCTCTTCCACAAAACGGTCCCATTTGGTGAAAGTGTCCTCGTGGTTGTCGTACCCGGTTAGGGCTATGTCGTTAACCGCGAAGACTACGTTAGCTAGCTGGGCGGAAGAGTCTCACTTATTGTAAAGGCTCACCCGCTGGTAGTGATTGAGTCAGTCATCCACGTCTTTGCCGCATGAGCCCGTGAACGACCGCGGCTCCCGGTGATGCTGCCATCAGCTGCTAAGCACGAACCTCGGAGTGTCGCTGTGAACAGACATCGTAGGCTCAGATGGCAACAGCGACTTCGGCGCGGTTCAAGCTGAGAATCCGTCTTCGGCGTTTCTGGTGACCGTGCCCCCAGCGCCTCTCACCAAGATTTTACAAGTGAGGTTTCAGTTGACGCAGGACGAGCATTTAAGAGCCAGCTGTGTCCTTCTTCTTCTTCTTCTTCTCCCTCGTTTCAATGGCACATACCTACAGTGGGGGATTGGTCACAATTCTTTGTAGGTGACATAATATTTTTGATAATGTCGATTTGACTGTATGATATAGACAACATAAAATTAGGAGCTCATGTTGCTGAAATAACTTGAAATTTTGAGGCGATGTAAGAGAAAGCAATGAAAAAAGGAATAAAATTGTAAATTACTGAAAATTAAAATAAGAAGAAAAAATACAATTCAGACAGATCAGCGATAACACACAAATCTTCCAGTAGCAATATTATAATTATTAAGTAAGTCACACACCGGTTTTAGGGCATACCCTTTGACGGTTGTACCAAAGGAGAGGAGGACAGGAACTGTAAATGGCAATCCTAGGCTAGTAAGAGATATTTCTAGATAATTTATTCTCTGAGTAGCATACCTGTGGCAGGAGAGGATGTAATGTTCGATTGTTTCCACGTCATTACATGACGCACAAAGATTCAACGGCGTGAATCCAGAGCGACATAAATAAAGATTGAGGGAAGGAATTCTACAACACATGAGCGTCATGGAAACCTCACATTTCCTCGAGGTACAACATCGGACATTCCAATGGAAATTTAAATGGTTAAAATCCGTAGTCGCAAGGAGTGACTCACGGCTCAAGGAGTTTAACGTTTCAAATCGTTCAAAACGGGATATATTTAGCAAGATAATATTGGGTACAACATCGGGAACAGGCCCACTGAGAGCTGAATTTGCTAAATAATCCGCCATTGTATTACAAGCGATGCCGCAGTGTCGCGGAACCCACTGAAAACGTACTTCCTGCAAATGTATCGGAAGGAAAAACATGAGGGTTAGTTTCAAAATACGCATTTTCGGGTTTTCTAATGCTGCTAAGACAGACAGGCAGTCAGAGAGTATGATTACGTGAGTGATATTACCGGGAACCTTTTAAAGGGCCAAACCAATTGCAAGCAAGTCAGCAGTAAATATTGGTGTGTAATTAGGGATCTGTACAGAAAAACTCCAACAAAGTGCTTGGGAGTAAATCCCTATTGCTGCTTTTTCATTTCGTTGTGAGGCATCTGTGAAAATAGCTACGTGTCGTGGATACTGTAATAGATAATCTTCAAGGTGTCCCTTTATTACCGTGGTAGTCAAGTGTTTTGCTTTAGATGGCAACGACTGGTAAAAGCACAGTGCGGAAGTAGCTTGAACATTGCCAACACGTCTTACTGACATAAGCGAAACTGCAATTTTGGACAGCAAGGACTGAGTAAATGCAAATTGTGGTTGCTTATATTGCGGCCAATGATAATCTAGAAACTGAGATTGGTGTGTAATAAAAATGGGAGAAGCCACTCCAGAGAGAGATTCCAGTGCTCGCAAAAAGATTCGCACAGTGAGCAGCTCAAATCGAGAGTTCAAGTCACGTACACGGGCCTATTTAGAGGACTGCATTTGAAACTGTTCTTTGCAACACCAAATATAGTCGTAAAGAGCGCCTCTCCAGTAGCAACAAAGGTCGTAGTTTGTATTTAGAACTGCCCGAGAGAAGAATACAGCCGAATTCCAGAATTGGTCTCAAATAAGTTTTATAGAGAAACAAAACAGTATCTCTACGCATACCGAATTTCTTATGGCTAATTCGAATCATGCGACCAAGGGCTCGCTTACCTTTCAGGCAATTACTTTTGATATGAGGCCGCCAGTCTAATTGGGAATGGTATAATACACCCAAGTATTTTAAGGATTCAACCTGTGGGATTTGTGAACCGCAATACGCAAGGGAGATATAAAGAGGGTGTGCCGGTGGGAAAACGAGTACTCAGGATTTCTTCACGTTGAGAATTAAATTTACTTTATCGAGCCAAACTTCAAAGGCATTCAAGTCGGCTTGCAATAGCTGATATAAGGAATGAACATCTCGTGGAGAAGAGAAAAAGGCAATATCATCCGCATACACGTACACTTATATTTGGATGAAAAAGAATATCTCTCATTAATATATTAAATAGCAATAGAGACAGCACCGATCCCTGAGGCACGCCTATAGTTTGGTAATAAGTTTCAGAAGTTATAGAACCTCTAGTGCAGAAAAATTTTGTATTGCTTAAGAATTTTTTTAACCATGCAAACATGTAAAAAGGTGACCTAATTTCGTTTATCTTATTCAACAGAATAGAGTGTTCTACACTGTCATATGCTTTGGCGATATCCAAAGTGACCAATTCCG
This sequence comes from Amblyomma maculatum, assembly GCF_055883805.1. Taxonomy (NCBI): domain Eukaryota; kingdom Metazoa; phylum Arthropoda; class Arachnida; order Ixodida; family Ixodidae; genus Amblyomma; species Amblyomma maculatum. The sequence goes on along the minus strand of NC_139344.1, from coordinate 452,148,637 downwards.
ACACTTCTTTCTTCTTCATTGCTAACCTAATTCTACTCTCCAAATCTGTATGAGCCGTCCAAATGGAGCACCCTTGACGAAACCCAATTTGTGCATCATTAAATGCATTCAGGGTCATCACATGGTTTGTGAGGCGCCGGTGAACTATGCGTTCAATAAGTTTCACTAGATTTGAAGTTAGAGAAATTGGCCGAACATCATCCAAATCAAAGCCTTTTTTCAGATCTTTGAGGCTTATTATAATTTTTGCAACTTTCCAGTCTTCAGGTAACCAAGTATTTTTCAGAGAAAAATTGACAATATTCAACACTTCCGAGCTGTGGTCTTGCACTAAAGCTTTCAGCATAGCCACTGTAATACCGTTACACCCAGGAGCTGCAGCTTTCAGAGCAGCCGCTATACAATGCAATTCCGGTGGCTCAACTGCAACGAAATCGGCACGTGGCGTAGGTCGACGTAACGGAGCCACCGTTTGCGCTTGAAAGCGAATAGCAAGACCGTTCCCAATTTGTTCAAGTTTCTCTTTTGCTTCATTGGGTAATAACACCTGTGACTCGGTTACATGGGGTGGAGAAGAACTTTGGTTGCGTTCCATGAACCTATACAATGCCTTCCGATTAATTGGATTAGAGAGATAAACATTCATATTAGCATTATACTCATCCTTTGCTATACGAATAGTCTTTTTAAATGAAGCCGCATAAAATTTATAATTTATCCAATTTTGGGGACACTGGTTATGGGAAAGGCTCTTCCACGCAGCTTTTCTACGACGGAATGCTTTCCACGTTCTTCGTTCCACCATTGGCATGACATTTTGTTAGGGACAGACGATTTCACAGTGAACACTGAACGCTCAGTGGCATCTAGCAGAGAAGAGAGTGCTTGTTGAGCACGTTCATAATGGTGAGATGATGCTATGGAGGAAAAAGAGGAGTTCACAAACTTTTTAAAGAGTTTATGGTTGACAAATGTTTGTTCACAAGTAGTTACTCTAAGGGGAGTAGATTCTATATTAAACGTAACTGGAAAGTGGTCGCTAGATGTACCACAATCCACCGTAGCCCACGATGAGCCCCTAATCCAGTTGCTGCTAACGTTAAATCAATTACTGACCTAGAAGCTGCTAGCATGCGGGTTATGCCTGGACTATTACAGCAATGCACATCATTTACAGACATCCAGTTCCAAAGTCGCTGCCCACATATATCTGAACGGTAACCCCAAATAACATGGTGTGAATTAAAATCGCCAGCAATAATCAGTCCGTTGCTTGAACTCAAAAGATAACATAGACCATCTGTTTGCTGTACGGACACCTTTTGGGAAGTAGACATTTGGAATAGTGAGAGGAGCAGACTGTGGAATTGCGATATCAACTGCAAGCAGTTCGCAGTCTTGTAGAATTTTGTGTGACACCTTCGCCCGATGAATTGTTTTTGACGAAATTAATGTTAGCAAGCCGCCACCCCGGCCGCTAGTGCGATCTGATCTAAAAGTTCTGAAATACCTTAGAGAAAATGGTCGATTTGGCAAAAGCCAAGTTTCTTGTAATAAAACTATGTCTGAGTTGAAATTTGAGACAAGATTCTGTAAATCGTGAAACGAAGATGCAATTGAATGACAATTCCACTGTAGTACTTTTAACCCCTCCATAATTATTGTAGAATCCGTGAGGCTGTAACAGCCTCCTTTAAAACATCAATGTTATTCTGAAGATTAGGGGAACCTTTTTTACTTTTAGTGTTAGAATGGGCGGATTTTGAGAAAGAGGAAGAAGCGCGACGCTTCTTAGATGAACATGTCATCTCTACATCCAATGGGTAAACGGTGGACACGTGGGAATCCACAGGACCCTGACCCTGTACTTTCATTGACGAAAAAGGAGCAGGCGTCGTCTGGGTTGAATCTCCCTCAACAGATGCCCTAGCAACCATAGGAGCATGGAATTCAGCTATACCAGGGTTGCCAACTTGCAAAGCTGCAATTTCGGTCGAACCAATCTTTGTAGCTATGACCTGTGACACAGCTTCTGTAAACGTGCTTAACATAGGCTCGAATAAACCCTCAAGAGATTTCTCTACAGCTGAGACAACCGACTTTGTCATGCCTGTTTCCACATCTGAAGCTATTGTTTTTGCCCAAGCTGCATACGAATTCCTCTTATGGTCCAGCTGTGCATAGGCATCTGCTCTAGAACACTTTTTATGCTGGATAATGGTAAAAACAGTTTGTTCATCTGCGCGTTTTGGGCATGTACCATCATCAGCAGAGTGATCTGCGTGACATAGTTCGCAAATTACCTCAGCAGAAGTGCACATGTCAGATGAATGGTTGTCTCCGCACAGCCTGCAGCGTGATTCGGATTTGCACGCCTTGCTGCTGTGTCCGAATCGCCAGCAAGTTTTTGCACTGCAAAGGGCGAGGCTGCAGGGGATCTACACGGTACACAATGGGCCATACCTTAATCTCTGTTGGACAGTTAGCCCCGGCAAACGTCGCTATAACCGATTCTGTCGGCACCCTAGAGCCACCAGCTTCCCTGCTGCAACGGAATAGTGATAAGATGTCAATGCCAGCCTCATTAAATTCTTCAATCATTTCTTGCACAGAAGCCGACGAATCCACGCCGCGTATAATACCTTTTGCACATGCCAGCTGTTCAGGTATAAAATGCTTTACTGGCAGTGATGCAAACGATGTGCATCGAAGCAAGTCCCACACACACTGTATATTCGAGGACTTACATAGGATACCTCTCCTGCCAAACGGACGCACCTCAGAGATTTCTAGGTAGTGGGGGGTGGCAGCCTTTAGCGGCTCCTGGAAAATTTTTGGATTTTTCAACTTCAGGAATCCATCCCCAATCGGTACAAATGCCACCGGTATTATACTTATTCCATTTCGTCCGAAAGATTCCAAGTCCAAGCTTTGGGCCGGCAGACTGGCAAACCAGGATGCTAGAGCAGGGAAAGCTAGAGACGTTATAGGCCTAATTGTACATGAATCCTAGGTTCGATTTAAAACAAATACTGGCCAATCCCCCGACGTGAAGTGGCCTCACCAGAGAGAACGGTCAGGCTTGCCGACAAGACAGGGTCGAGAAGTCAGGAGAAGAATGCAGAACAGCACACCAGCACACTAGCACAGTAGCACAGTCCCATCACGAGCAGCTTCTTCGTCGACGTCATCTACTCTTGTCTCCATTTCTGGGCGTCCCAAAAGATACTCATGGGTGATTTTAACTTGCAAAATATTGATTGTACTATCATGCAGCCCTCTTCCCTTATCTAAGACACGATAATTATTTTGATGATGAACTTTCATCTTCATCGATCTTGCACGCGTGCAGGGATCAGCAACAAACCTTCTTGATTTGATTCTAATCAGTTATCCCTTCCCTCTACATTCTGTTGTAACTCACATCATCGAAGGTATCTCAGACAGCAGAATACCAGTCTCTCGGTTACCTCTCGAATGTAGCATAAAATACCACTCCTTAACCACTACCATAAACAACCTTGCTAGGGCATATGACTCCGGGTTTCCAACAAATCTCGCACATTTCTTCGACAGTCTTTCCGAAAATGCATTAAAAACATCTGCTGAAATAGATACAGTTTGGCTCGTCTTCAAAAACATAATAAATAACAGTATAAATTTTGTTCCGTGAAAGGGGAAACGCGTCTCAAAAAAACAATCCTTGGATAACAAGGGCTATCATCTATGCGCAGCGTCGAGTAAAGCGAATACGTAGATCGATCAAGATCAAAGGCGCAAGTGAATTGAAAAGTTTAAGTTAGGAAAGGCTGCTGAAACGCTCAGGCATGCTCCGAAGCAAGCGAAGAGCCATTATTTCAACGTGACTTTCCCAAACGTTTTGAAAATAGTCCTCAAAGGTTTTAGAACCCTTTTCGTGACCATGAAAAGACACAATCCGGACTGTCACAAGAAGATAACACTAAAATTGTTAACATGTACAACGATGTTTTCTTCTCAGTTTTCACTAAAGATAACGGAATCGGCCCAGACCCTTGCACATTGCCCAGTAACTATATTCAACCTCTAAATATTGCACATGACGGTATTTTTAACCTTGTTCTCTGACTAGATCCTAAAAAAGCGATCAGCCCTGGTAATATTCCGAAAGAGTTGTTAGAAATGTACGCGGAGTGGTGTAGCAGATACCTTGGAGTTATTGTTCACTAAGCTCTTTCGTCATCAAGAATGCCAAAAGAGTGGAAAATTGAAGAAATAATACCTGTTCACAAATAACGGGACACAGCCTCGCCCGCAAAATATAGGTCGGTATCCCTTACAAGCATATCATGTAAGCTTCTCGAACGTATCATTTCAAAGCACATAACCACTTTTCGCGAGAGCAATAGCCCGTTGACACCTCATCAGCATGGACTCAGACGCGGGCTCTCAACCGTTACGCAACTAACTGAGGCTGTACATGACCTAGTACTTAGCATTATAAGCTGTAGCCAGACAGACATTGTGATGCTTGACTTTTCGAAAGCTTTCGACTGTGTATCATACAGTAAGTTAACAGGAAAACTAGAAACCTTCATCGCAGACGGAGAATTACTATCCTGGTTAACATATACTTTCTGTCACAATGCTTCCAGTTCGTAGTTTTTGAGCATGTCCCATCAAAAACAGTACCCGTTACGTCGGGAGTGCCCCAGGGATCAGTTTTTTGACCACTGTTATTTCTGCTTTCTATCAATGACATAAGCAAGAACAATACCTGTAGCATCAAACTCTTTGCAGATAATCAACACCCACGAAGATCACCTGTCGCTAAATGGTTCCCTCCCACAAATAATCGAATGATGTAATACGTGGCAAATGACAATAAGCATTCAAAAATCGGTCTCCTTGACCCTAGCAATAAAAAGGCACCTGTCGCGCTTTTCGTACACAATAAGAGGCGCGCTGTTAACGGTAGTTATACACCATAAATATACACCACCAACCTACTTTTATGTGGTGTTCAGGGTGCAGTCATACCACTTCGCTTCTTATTTATCATGCATCTGCTGCTGAAGTTGCAGCCGTGTTTGCGATACGGATTGGAACCCATTACATATGACCCCCAAATTTCATGCCATGCAATAAAAATGCTTAATACAATGAGAAAACTCCATTTTAAACCGCTAAGCAAATCCACGCCAAGTCATGCAAAATCATTGCGAACAGTGGTTTCCTACGTCTCGAAAGTAGACTTGATTTGCGGCTAATTTATTCCATTACAATTAGCAGGCAGCTTCTCACAAATTAATTACTGCATGGGAACTTGTCGAGCATTTGAAGCAACCTTTTAAGCGATAACTGTTAATGCGTGGTGCGATCTTCTGGCTGCGGTGTCGTTATTATTCTCGAGGACATCGGAAAACACATTTCACGGTTATTGTTATAATTTATCAGATAATAAAGGCCCACCGTAAATCTGCGCCACCCAAGCTGCGCTCTAAATTTAACCGTGGAGAGTGTAGAAGAAAATACAAGAGAGCATTTGTTGCATACATTTCTCTCATGAATTACTGGAATATACAAAGGGAGCCACGACACTTTCGGAAGCCACGAGCTTGAATTTCCTAGACGGCTCGTAGATTGTTTTAACCCAATAGCCGTAAAATCCCGTTTTTACAAAGAATTCCGAGTTATGTCGTTGTGTGGGAACCATTACGTCCTTAGCAGGTGCTAGATTACAGGGAGAATGGCTGCTGCTGTTTGAAGTGAGGATACCACTCGAGCATTATGATGTCGCAGCGCAAGGAGACAAGGACAAATGTCGAGAGAGGCACACAACTGCGCTGCACTTTCAACTTTATTTTGGACGGTTTTGATCCGCGCATTTATATTTGACAGAAAGGAATCAACTCGCAATATCATCTACAACCAAGATATGGTAAACTCAGCAGCCACGTGCTCTTTTTTTTTTCTTGAAACATTATTATTTTTATACTTTTTTTTTTTCAGAAAAAATGCAGGAAGAAAAATTCAGAGGCCGGGCCACGAAACGAAAGCAGCGCAAAAAACGCAGAAAGGGCTAAAAACAACTCATAGAAGCAAATAAAAGCAAAATGCAAGAGGTCAAGTTAAAAATGGCAATGAGGATCCGACAAAAAACAAGCAAATCTTGATAAGGAGACGACAGATGAAAAAACAACAACAAAAGAATAGGCCGACAAATAACACGCCAAAATATTCAATAAAACAAAAGATAAAAACAGGTAAAAATAAATATAAAAGGCAACGATTAACAGCCAAGCATTCATTGAGAGCTAAAAACAGGTGAAATCATGACGTCAGTGAGGTGAGAATTAACAAAATGAGGTAACAATTAACAGCCGTAATTTCAACCAGTAGCTAAAATCAGGTAAAAAGACGGCGTGAGTTAGGCGACAAATAACAGGTCAAAAAGAGCAGAGAAGTATGAAAAAGTCTTTTATATGGCTCGGGATGCAGAGCAATCATACTGACCCGGACAAGAAGCGATCTCCTTTTCCAGGAGGGCTACTGAAGGCACGCTGACGCAGTCTACTTTCAGGTTGTCAATGATGTCAGCTACAGTTATTTCCCGCGTGAACTCCTTTTTGTTTTTTGGCAAGATTCTGATGTTCGCGAAGTTTGGAGGGTGGCTCTTGCAGGGTGAGAATTCTCAGCATTAGAAGGCGATTTTGCTTGATTGCTTGCCTTTTACGTTCAAGTTATGCTCCTGTAATCTGGTGTTCAAGTTACACAGCGACCGGTCTGCTAACCCTATACTTTGCCGCAGGAAAGAGGAATAGAATAGACAACTCCTGTGGCACATGAGACAAACTTTTCTTTATGCTTTGTTGTGCATTATTTCCTTCATTCGGCTTGCTTGTTAACGTGCTTACAGAGTCTAGAAAGGCGGTGAGAAGCGGAAAAAACTACCTTTTTTTCGCAATTGTTTTTAAATTGAGGGATACCCGGTGAGTTAACGGAATTACGGTGAACTTTTTGTTTCGATCATTTTCCTTCGACGGCATGGCCTTTTTGTTTACCATGGCAATGAGCATTTTCTCGATGCCATCATTGACAAACTGAAAGCAGACTGCGTCAGCGTGCCTTCAGTAGCCTTCCTAGAAAAAGAGATCGCTTTCTTGTCCCAGTCAGTATGATTGCTATGCCTCCCAAGTCATGTAAAAGACTTTTTCTTATTTCGCTCTTGTTCTCGGCATGTTAATTGTCGCCTCACTCACGCCATCTTTTAGCTGATTTTAGGTAATCGTTGAATTTACGGCTGTAAATTGTTACCTCATTTTGTTAATTCTTAACTAACTGACCTCATCCTTTCGCCTGTTTTTAGCTTTCAATGAACTTTTGGCTGTTAATCGTTGCATCGTCTATGAAATTTTTACCTCTTTTTATCTTTTGCCTCACTGAAGATTTTGGCGTGTTATTTTTTAGCCTATTTTTTCTTCACGCGTCCTCAACTTTTCCCTATTTTTGCCTTGTTTATTATTGGCTCTTCATTGCTATTTTTCACTTGTCATCTTGCATTTTGTTTTTACTTGCTACTTTAAAGTCCCCATCAGAGTCTGATGCGCGCCGTTCGTTTCACGGCCCGGTTTTCACTTTTTCTCCTGCCCTTTTTCGGAAAAAAAGTGTGCAAAAATTTTATTAAAGAAAAAAGTAAAATAACATGTGGCTACTCAGATTGTTATATTTGCATTGTAGATGAGCTTGCGCGTGGAATCCGTCTGTCAAATATAAATGCGCGGATCCCAACCGTCCAAAATAAAGTTGAATGTTCACCGCAGTTATGTATCTCTCTCGTCATTTTGTCCTTGTCTGCTAGTGCTTCGACACTATAATTCTTGACAATCATGAACTAGCCCAGCAGCATAGCCTATATAAGGATCTCATATGCTGGCGCAAATTGTGAAGGTGCCAACTGGTTTTTTTCACTGATAGAGCACGACAGGAGGATTATGTTATCGGAAGTAAAACCAATTCCACTGTCTTGTAGTAACAGAGGCCTCGCGACAGCAAGAGACCTGCACAAAGTAGCAGAAAACGGAGCCTACACACCACGTATTCTTTAGAAATGGTTTCTCAGCAGACACAAAACGCACAAAGACAAGAGATGCAGCAATTGTCAAGAACACTTACACATTCTACATGGCCCTGCACATGTTTTTGATGAAGAAGACACAAAACTCAGCGTATTCCACATGACTACGTGCCCGCCATAGAACACGAGGTACGATCAAGGACCGCAACACAACTTGCCATTACGACTAAGAGTGCAAAGGTCTGCACTGCAATATGTGAAGAACCGGGCTACACGAGCATGAGCTTCACGCCCAACTATATTTGATTCCTAAAAGAGCGTCGAGAGCTATCCCATCCGGTCAGATAAATGCTTCATTCATTCAATCATCTATGTTAATCCACACATCATTTAGCACTTTTTCTCACGCGTTTCTTTCGGCAGGCAAGACCAGTGCTTCTTAAATTTCAAAATAATTTGTAAACGTCATTCGATTGACTTTTTTAGTCGTGCTTCGTCAATAATCTCTCTGCCTTCCGTTGCTGGTTTACGGGAAGGTAAGAATGAATTGCTCTTAGGACCCGTCATCGGCGCGCCGCCAGCAAGAAGCAGTCGAGTCGAACCAGAGCACAAAGGCAAAAATAGGTAAAGTTTCGCGTGTCACCATTGGGTGTACAGACGCTGTGCTGGTTTCGTAATGCCTAACTGAATACGCGCAAAAGTTTCACACCTTTCGGTGAACACCTCAGATGCAATGTCATGGGGGCGAGGCGTGGGGGAGGCACGTGTCGAAGCAGAAAGATTTCCTTGAACGCATTACGTATTTACTCAAATTAATTTCGTACTTAAAGGTGCTCCCGACATCACAGCCGAGAGGGATTTATTTGTTCATGGTGTGTTTAGAATCAAATTTGAATATTTACCTTAATACGAGCCATCCTTTACTGCTGCTAGTCTAAATATTCAATTCTTAACTGAAATATCGATTCCTTGCCACGAGCGATTGTTTGAGAAGGAGTAATTTCAGTAATAATTGCATAAGGAGCAAAATATTTGTGAGAGAGCCGCTAACACGAAACAAAACGACAATTTAAATCTTGCAAGTGCACCGCACGCTACCTGATGTATGACGCTGATTACTGAGCGGAGCCTTTTTAGCGACACATGATGAATGTCCCTTCCGTCTATGGTGATCCGGCCGGACGAGCGCTGGATCATACGCAAAAGAGCGAGCACTAGTGACGACTTCCCAGCTCCAGTTCTGCCTACGATGGCCACCTGAAATTCAAATAATATCATGCAAAATAAGCAAAACTAGTAAACATTGACACCTATGCACCACTATGCTTCCAAGAAACTATTTAACGGAAATTTATGCTGAAAGTAAATTTCCTCGTTACATTGTGTTACGCTTTGCGTAACATTTTGTTTTGATTACTGAAAAAAAGTGTTGCATTCCTCCTAACGATGTCCATACAACAAACTTTTTCACATGCCAAATCTGCACGGCGCTGTCAAAACACAAAGTAGTGAAAGGCTTCGCGGTAACTCTGAAGAACGGTGTCTGGTGAAAGCACTCGGAAACTGCATGCCGGCATTTTTCGTCAGCGTGATACGGCCTCCCTAGTCCGTATCGCGGAGCTATGACGTTGTCGGATAGCAGGCAATAATAACCGGGTGTCTACAGTGCGTTGTGGAAATTTTAATTCATATGTTTTAATTCTTTAAACAGTCGCACGTGACTTAGTGAGTTAATGTGCGCAGCAGGAGTTTGATTTTTGTAGGTTTCATAAAGTCCTTGTTTCAAATTTTGGAGAAGCTTTTTTTAAACAATAACACGATCCTTTTTGTATGTATGCATTCTCATGAAAATTTTATCGGTGTATTCCGTAGCTTTTTGTTTCTGTGGCCAAATTTGACACTAATGGGGTGTTCCGTGTTTTAGGTTTCCACTTTTTTTAATTTTTAACGGTCTCTCACGAGGCAACTCGTACGAGACATTCTCACTCCTGTCTCGTACTGCTTGAAAGAAAACGCGTTAGGGTTGACATGTTCACAATAAATTCTATATATTCTTGACTTCTCCTCTGTTACCTTATTGAGAGGACAGCGGACGCCGGTAATGCTATCTTGCCGTTTTCAACCTCAGCCTTATTCTAGCAGTATTTCTTTCCATCTAGGAACCAATGATCTAGGGAAGGACTTTCCTTGCCTATATGCACTAACTGAAGCGCTAAATTTGAAGAGGGGAACAAAAATAGGGTTCGCTTATTGTAGCCCACTTGACATGCTTAGATCATAGTTTCTTTCTTTTTCTCGTGATTAGTCACCTGCTTATTCTAGACTGATTATTTAAGCTATAGTATAAAGAACATTCTTAGCTATGTCACTGTTTCGATGCATTTTGTTTCCATTATCATCTTTCATCGCATTCTTCTACCTTGTATCACATTATACGCTTTCTAATTAAATCATTGCTAACAGCGAGCTGTACTTTCGGGTGAGAGTGTACAAAGTATTTTTTATACAGTTTGCAAACCGGATCACTGGCCTCACTGCAGTATTCGCCTTTCTTGTCACTATCCTATTTGTTATTATCAATGTTGTAGGTTTACTAAAAAACATCAGCCATGCAGTTACCAAAGCCGTCACAGTGCATGCCGCCTAATGTACAGCCCGTCAAAATAACCGGGTGTATAATCAATCTAGAAAATTCAGAAGGCTGGTTATTACCTTTTCTCCCGCACGCGCTTCAAATGAAATATCCTTGAGTGCATTATCGATGATCCCAATGTGGTAGGAGGCGCTGAAGTGTTCAAATTTTACAACACCGCAGCTGGGCCAGCTATCGTCATACGGTTCAACGACGAAATGAGTAGTTTCCGAAATTAGGCCCTTTTTTGGACTACCTAATTTTGACTGGTCCGGCTGTCAAAAAAGAAAAGCAAAATTAGAATCAATTCGTCCGTATCAGACTCTCTTCTAAGACTCGACGTACTCTTCAACACAGCACAAATATACCTTACAAAAGCACACATTTCTCCTAATTTCTATATAATTTGCGTGATGAACCTCTACGTAAGTGTTGGGGAGAAAACAATAATTTCATGAATTTTTTCATTACATGTTGATCCGTTCACTTTTTCTTCTGCGCGACACCACAACATATTAAGCATTACCATGCGGAAGCTTTGAGTGACCCTTCTACACTACCCCTCCCCCACACCCTATTCATCCACTTTCAAGTGTACTTCTTCCGTGGCTGCTGATATGGTCGGGGTTCGGGGGCCCAGGCTTCACCGCAGTCGAACCATCAGCAGCCGGGATGAAGGAGCAGAAGCAGCCAGGGAGGAGAGGAAGAGAAGAGCGTTTTATACAACTTTTTATATGATGGGATATTTACAGGTCAAGAGAGGAAAACGGAGCTCTCTGTGGAGACAATTTTCACCGCTTAAATACAGTCGGTTGTCCCCACTTCCCTAGCTGGGGAAACAAGGTTCAATCGGTGCAGTCCAATCACTGGGGCCCAAGAAGTCATTCGATGTGCCACGCACTGCCGAGGGTGGTGTTCGGACCACCTTTCACATCTTTCGGTGGCGAGGGCAAACTTTCCGATGTCGATGACGATCTTGTGCGGGCGATGGAGTTTCTGCAGCAAGGTTAAACATCCCGCGAAGTCACCTGCTGGCGGCCGTCATTTTCCCCGCGTAATTTCAAGGTCACCCTGCCCGCCTTCTTCAAGAATTTGGCGAGCGGGGCCAACCGTCCAGGCTGCTCGGTGGCGCGCCTCTGGCCCATTCAGCACAGCGATAGGTTCCCTGCTGTCGCCGTCGTGGCGCCAAGGGGATTAAGGCCTGAAAGACAGCTCCTTTCTATCCCGGAGGAAGAGAGGCGGGAAGGGTTGGTCGCCGGAGCCGGAAACAAAGCGTCACTCCGCTGCCGTAGCCGCCGGTCGCTCGGCGGCGTCCGCTAAGTATGCCTCCCTTTTGAGCTGCTGAAGTCTGCGCGTACCTGGGCCAAACCCCGGTCACAACACTGCCCTCCTCATTTCCCAGCTGAATTCTCCTAATCGGCCTCTCCTGCTCGCCCTTCTGTTTTACATTCCGCCGCTCTTGCTACAATGTGCACTTTTAAGTTAGTTTTTTTTTTTTATCAGCATAAGGGGGTTTTCAACAAATAATGCTAGCTGCGCGATTCCTGAAGCACGTCTAGCAAGGGCTGCTGATAAAGACCAGTAACCTAGCCGTCCACATGCGGCGATACACCTGGGGGCAATTCGCTCTGGAGGGGTGTTTCTGCTGGACAAGTCACCTGCTGTCTGCATGTAGAGAGGGGAACGTTCAGAGCAGATTTGCTACACACCTGCTGAGTCCGAATCGGTAGTCATTATATGGCATCTTTTCACAAAGCCACCCTTATGTAAAACAGCTTTCGCCTCTCCGGTACAAGCTTCATCTCAAGTAACTACCCTCCGGATGTTTCTTGTACCAGCATGTTTCCCGTACCAGCCATTTTACAGTTGCGCTTTCTTCGCTTCTGCTGTACGCTTTAACCAACTATGGCAATCGGTGCCTATAGCCCTCTGTCCCTCTTCACTCTCTGCTGCAAAATGTATGGAACCAAATTTCCTCTCCCCACTATGGCACTAGCTAGCCGCGGCAGATCGAACTTCACATTGGTAAACCTTCATGGTTGAAGGTGACCGGCTATGCCGCAACTACAGCGCCTCCAGGCCGAAGATACGCAGTCAAGGAACTCGTACCTAATTCTGGTTTTTAAAAGCACTGCCGATTACGAATACGCTTACCATGGATATATCGAAATATTGCCTCTGTGAAACACTAAAAATATCCCCTTGGTAATCAAATGCAAATTATAGAAGTGGAGTTTGCGTTTATCGAAGCGCCTTTAAAGGGACCATTCGACATATTGCGCTGCCCACCAAGTTTCTGTAGGGAACGGTTGTCCTAATGACGCCTCACGATCACTCTCCGCAAGCGCAGCCGGATCGGCTGCGCACGCCAGGGCACCTACTTGCAGCATTAACGTTGTAAAAATATTTGACCAGTTTAACGTCGAGTCCGCCTGAAGTAAACATTCGGACAGGCGTTCTTATCGTCTACGCAAAAACTGGGAAGCCACTTTACAGAGTACTGGTTGTTCTTCGGGACGGCATTTTTGCTGACCAAAGACATGCGACGGCCTCGCGTGGCTTGTCTCGCTGCTGAAGGATAGGAATAACTACACTTCTCCCCATAGAAACCAAATATTATTGTGTTCGCTGTACGCTTGAAATATATGGTTCGGTTTGGTTTATGGTGTTTAAAGTCTCAAAATGACTCAGGGTATTAGAGATGTCGTGGTAGAGATCTCCGGAAAGTTCGACCACCTGGGGCTCTTTTAAGGCGCACTGGCATCGCACATTCCGCGGGTGCTGTGCTTGACAACTCCAGCGAAAAGCGGCCGCCGAGGCCACGATTCTATTCCGCATACTTGAGCACAAGAAGACATCTTATGATCAGCGGGGGCGTTCTCTGAAGCACCATCCGCCACAGCTTTTATGTGAACCCTAACCCAAGGAAATTTGTGTCATACAACGCGAGACGCAAGCGCGCGAACGCCGACCTTCCGATCTGTGAAGAAGACATATTTTGAGCGCTCGTACGCTCCCATGAAGAATCGCGTTGAGGGATGTGTAATGCAACTCGCTTTGCGACACCTGGCACGGAGTCACGCTCTGCGCTCGTGCGCCTCTCGGGTTGCCGCGCCCGAAGCGAGAGTTGTGGCACCAGTGCGCCGGCTGGACGCATCGTATTCGTGTGTGCAGCGAATTGACGCTTCTGCGTTTGATGAGCTGATATGGTGGCATGATTTACATATTGAACTATTTTTAAAGCCCCTTCGAGTTTGTTATATCAAGGAGAGACTCTATAATAACATTTCTGAGAGAATTTTGAGGCATTCCAAAAATAATCCCGGTTCACTTTCTGTGTTTAATGCCCCAAAAACAGTTAAGTCTACGAGGGACGCCGTAGGGGAAGGCTGTGGACATTTCAATCACCTCGTAGTTTTACCGTGCATTGACATCGCACTGTACACTGTAGCCTATTCGTTCAGACCATTCCCACAAATTCATGCATGATTGAGCTGCCGCGTTGAAAACGTTTTACTGCGATACCTTGGTACCTTGCGACACCGTGGAGACAAATGAGAAATGTGGCACGTTTAATAATTTTCTTACTCAGAAGCCGTGCAAAGCTGGTTATCCACTCTGAGTTTATTGCATAATACAAAACCTATGATTCGCTATGGACCGCGGCGCCCGCTCAACCATGGATGCCAAATTACAAACCACCACTCCGCCGCGTAGGCGCTGTTTGGGCGTTCTAATTCAGGAATGTAGACGAGGTGAGCAATCGAATGGAGGGGGATTATGAGCAAAACAACTGGTGATGGCTTAGCTTCGTTATAAGCCTGAATATGAGAAGCGAAAAGCTTCATCAATGCCATGGCTTAGCTTCTGGTTCCTTGGCATAGTTGTGGCTTCCCTCGTTGTTCACGATTGCACCTTATAGATATTTCATGGCTTATCATCAAGGTGAAACATTGATAACAGTCGTATATCACTTAAGATTAAACTTTATTCCAATTGCGCATCATCATCGTTACACTTCTGTGTAGACAAACACAGCCCGGTGAAAGCGTGCGGCACCGGCTTCAGGTCAACCAGCGCAGTCGCGGTGCCGGTTGCGGCAGCAGCGGCGGCTCCGACCACCTGCGCCTCTCCTGTGACGTCACGTGGTTTGCGCATGCGCAGCTGTTGCTTTTATTGCGAAAGCGATACTACGCCAGGTCTAACCGCTCGTCGCTGTGTGCCGTGTCCATGTCTATGACCGTGGTCCCCTGGAAGGAGCTGCCAACTTGGGTATCTCGTTTCACATGAGACGGTTATGTCAGACAGCCTGCCAGGACACTTGCATTCACGTTACCCCTACAGACCACTAAGACACGTTCATACCCCTACAGACCGCTAAGGCACATTCATACCCCTACAGACCACTGGGGCACGTTCATACCCCTACAGACTACTAAGGCACGTTCATACCCCTACAGACCACTAAGGCACGTTCATACGGCGTGGTTAAAGCGGGGCTTTATATGTGTTTCTAACGACGGAGCACACGCGAAACTCGAAGTTGACTAGCCTAGTGAATCTCTTCGCTTCAAAAATCACGAGTGGTATTTGGCGCGTCATATGAGTTGCCGGGATGTAGCAAGTGGTTCTTTATTATTACATTAAAATAAAATAAAAATAATAAAGGAAGGAAAAGATTTTTGCTGTCCCGGTATCTGCTACCGAAATAAGCTGAAGCACCTGAACTGGGGCGGCGGAAATAAAGGGGTATTAAGGAGGCAGGTAGGAGAAATCAAATAGGTGAGCGACAGGGAGAAATGGCAGTTTAGGTGAAAAGGTAAATGAGTATAATACAATATTGTACGTTCCACACAGTATGAGTTTGTTTGAGGCCAGCCCGCGATTGACTTAACACGCTGGAGCACTCGGCACTGTGGGCGAGCCTCCACAATGTGCATTACGTAAATAAGTAAAAATAAACACTCCAGCCGCACACGTGCTGTGTCTCTGTCACTAAGAGGTGAAACACACGCGCACGGTGCATTGCACTTGACGGCCGGAGTGGGGCGTCCGGTCATTATCGTCAGAGATAGCACGCGCGGAGCGTTCGGTCACGGCGCGCGCTACCTGGCGAGGTGAAACAGACGGGCCTCCACACCCGTCTGCTCGAAAAACGCGCACAGGCTCACATGGGTGAGATATGGTATATTTGGGTTAGTTGCCGGGATAGACATTGTATATTTTGCAAGCGGAGTGTGCAGCTGCCAAAGTCGGCAGCTGTCGGTTGGGCAGGGGATTAAGCCCGCGACCCTTGAATGCACAATCACTTGTGACCTCCAGGCAAATTGTATAGCCTAGGCTGAATTCTTATTTTTCAAGTTCTCTAGCAACAAAATAAAGACCCACTATTGAGTTACACCGGATAGCCGAAAAGAAAAAAAAAACAGAAAAAAGGCAAATTTTGCGCCGTGGCAGCAGTAGATTGGCTGGTAAACCGAAATAGAAGCTTTCGTTTTCTAAAATAGAGCGCGTAACTCTGGAAAACCGTTCTCAAACCACAAAGAGTCAGGCTAACCAAAGTCCTCGACAAGCTGGAGACTAAATTAGGTGCCTAGAAGAAAATGCACGCCCAGCAACCAAGCAAAGAATTCTGCGAGCGGCGATAAGGGCGCTTGACAGTTCTAAAGCTGCGAAAACAAAACGCAATTCAAAGAAATGATACACAGCAGTGTCCTGTTCATAAATACAGCCCAAGAGCTACACTGACATGCTAATTTAGGCCCTAAACTTGAATAGCATGTTCGGTAAACTTTGAACTCAATTCGGCTCTGAGACTGCTGTTGTCGCGAGCCGTGCACAAAGGCGGTCAACTTCAGAAGTGACGGTGGCAATGGGTGGAGGTAAGATGAGGCGCTGGAGAGCAGTCACAGGGGTGGCCAACATCGCCGCTTGTGTAGACGTGTTGACGGCGGCGACGTTGAGACGTGGTGCGACCACCTGCAGCACTTTGTCAGCTAGCGCAGCCAACGATGTCAAGTCCATGGTTGCGGCAGTGACAGGCCTTTTGCACGTTGAATGGGATGTGATGTAGAAAAAGGTCGCGCAACAAAGCATTATCCATGGTTTGCGCGCTGATTTGGATGAACTGCGTCACTATTGAGGAACACAGTCTGCAACCAAACTTATTTCACTTGCTGAGCTACAAACCTTGGCTACTCGTAGAAACATTGCTAGGCTCAAGTTCCTTTATCAACTTTATAACAATAAACTCAATTTGGATTCCGGCTTGTACTTGCGGCCGCCCGGGAGACTGTCATCTCGCACTAATCATTCCTTTGCAGTGATGTCGTATGTGCCAAGAGTTGATGTATTTAAATTTTCGTTTCTGCCTAAAAGAATCATTGAATGGAACAACCTTGACCGAAGCGTATTTGAAAAAACTTGTTCTTTAGAAACTTTTGAGAAAGAGTTGGAAATTTGTTGTGCCGCCTAAGTGTACAATGCCCACCCTGTAACAGCCCGGAAGGGCTAACAGTACTTGCAAATAAATAAATAAATAAATAAATAAATAAATAAATAAAAACTGCGTCATCCACCGCAATAACTGACTAGGCCTTTGGTCGCCGAGCTCCTCCGCTGAGGTTTTCTGCTGAATTCTGGTCCTCTCCGATGCAGCTGCTCTTTGCAGTAGGGAAGCCTTGAGCTTATTTAAGGATTTGCCGGGGGACTGGTGCTGAACGAGGTGAGAACGTCTGCCACCACAGCTTTTACTGGCAGTGCACTCAGCACGTGATAGAACTTCTGCTTCTGAGATGTGACTGCCGATTTGGAATTGTTATTCCACTTGTACGAACCACACAGCCGGGTTACTTCCCATAACGATGGGAGGCGAACAGCTACAGCGGAGACAGCTCCGCTGGGAACGTCTGGCGTTGTCTGGCTGGTGCTAGGAGTCAGTGCCTGATTCTTGTCCATGAAAGCTGCATGGATTTGCGTCCAATCGTCGTTAGAGTGGGGAAAGATGGGCAACCTACGTTACTTAGGTGCGTAAAAGCCGGGCCACCAATTGTGGGCGCCGTGCGATTCCTGAGACGGGACGAGACAACGGAGACGTCGTGCGTACACTTCTGTTTGTTGTCCCAGTGACTCGGTGTGAGCGAAGCGGCTGAGAGGGGGGGGGGGTTGCCACGCCGCCACTGCGAGGGGCAGAGATAGAAGGAAAGACGCGCGAGCGCGAGCGCTGCTGTTGGCCCCGCTGCGCATGGCCACGGTCATGGGATAGTTCAGCCACACACAGCTCAAATGGCGGAGCCGAACTTCGAGATGGAACCGCGCCGCTACAAACTTTTTACAAGTGCAGAACCGCTAGGAAAGCTACCGTTTCTAAACTTTTTCGCCAAATGCTTCTTTCAAGGTGATCCCTAAAGGAAATTTTTGTGGGAAACAATATAAGATACTTTTTATATTTCTAATTACATAGAAAAAGATTGCCCAATATGTGCAATGCAATGACATCAGAAAAAATGAAGCTCATTTTTAAAGCACACAGATTGATACAAGAACGTAATAAAGAAATCGCAATTTGCCTTATCCTGCACAATCACCTATCTAGAAGATATCTAGACACAAACTTTTTGTATATTTTCCTGATTTCTGAAATGATAGTTTTCCTAAGCAGACAAACTTAATTTCTCATTATGATAGCTCCAACTTGGTTTCCTTTTATAAAAATGTAATTAGACTTAGAATATAGTCTAATGAAAGGAAGATGAGCCATCTCTGAATATGTTATCGAAATTGGTCGAACAGTCCAAAATTTTAACCTTTAGCCCCGTATCTCTATATATGGAATGCTATAGAGTATTCGCGGTGAACTATGCTTCTCCAACGACCTCTGGCGCTGCGTGGCTATACACAAACACAATACACACACAAGAGAATTAAGCCCAGTAGTTCACACATATGATGCGCTCGCTACCAACTGCCTGTTTCTATGGTACGAAGAAAAAGAATGCATCACAAAAAACTTAGGGTTACGATAAGAAGAAGTAAACAAACGATTCAGAAAAAAATCTTAGTAATATTGTAACCCTACGTTTTTTGTGATGCATTCTTGTTCTTCGTACCAAAAACAGACAATGGTAGCGAGCGCATCATCTGTGTGAACGTCTTGGTTTATTTCTCTTGTGTGTGTATTGTGCTTGTGTATAAAAAAGCAGCAACAGAGGTTGTCGGAGTCGTATAGCCAAATAGCCTGCTCGCAAGTACTACTGAACTATGCTTGCTCAGAGAAGAGGCTCGCTCGTCGAAACATGATCACGGCACTGGCTGGTGTCACGAAAGCAGCTGCTTCATCGCAACCAATTACTGACAACAGATTGACTGATAGTTCAAGGATGAATACACACTATGCTCGAACTGACCATGTATGAGCATGTCTCTCAAATTCTTTACCTCAGCATTTTGCAAACTATAACACTCAGACGCTCAATTTCCCATTACCGAGTGTTATTGTCCGTCAATTATCTCTTTGAAAAATACAGTATGGTTTTCCAGTTTTGGTAGTTTTTCTCTTCCTGTGAAACAGCTCCACTAAAGCTCGACAGTGATGATGTCCATAATTAAGCGGTACAAGTTTCGCCGTTAAGGGTATGACGCCATAGCGTTTCACACAGCGGAACATCTTGATGTTTTAAAGTTTTGACTTTTTGTTCTTCATATTTTTGTAGGTCAGTGCTTATCATCTGCAAACATTGGCTTTTCACTCTGAACCATTCGACACCTTTGAACCCCCTGCTCCTTTTCGTTTCGTTTTTGCACTCTTATAATTTTTCAATTACTATTATTTCATTACCTCAGCTTCGCCTATCAAACACAATGAGTCATCAATCACTACAACAACATGGTATCATGAAAGGATTTTTTAAAGTGCAACTGATTATCTTCGACACATGTTTCCGACTACAACGCCGGCGGTTTTTCGGCCGATCGAGCTATATAAGCTATTGCTTGAAATATATCAATTAATGGACGATATATATTCAAATTATTCAAATACCCCAATATATATACCGGGTGTCTCCGCTAACTCGAACCAAGGGTTAAAAAATAGTATATTTAAGGTATGCCGGAGAAACCAGTTGCATACTACTTCCTGCTGCCTTGCGCACAACAGGCAATTTTTGTTTTGAAATTTCTTATTTGGCAAATTATGTTAATTTTTCA
This sequence comes from Amblyomma maculatum, assembly GCF_055883805.1. NCBI lineage: Eukaryota > Metazoa > Arthropoda > Arachnida > Ixodida > Ixodidae > Amblyomma > Amblyomma maculatum. Next base: position 452,128,742 of record NC_139344.1, on the reverse strand, counting down.
AATTTAATAAACATTGCATTTAGACGAAAAATGCGAATGGAAAAGTTGGAGGGTGCCTTCAGAAACGCCCATTCCAGTAATTGCGATAACGAAAGCATCACGTATATTTTTTTTTTCGGGCTCAGAAGAACACTCGTGAAATACAAATAAAAAAAAAATCGTGACTAGCCCATTCGCGCGCCACGATCGTGGTGCTGTCAATCGTGGTGTGAGTGAAAGAAATCAGCGACGGCCGTGTCTCCCCGGCCCCGTTAAAGCGGCAGGAAGATATACCTGCGATGCCTTCTTTGCCGTATCAGCCAGCCGGCCCACATGACGGTTCAAGTAGCAGCGAGCGCGGCGGGCCGATATTCTGGCAAGGCCTTGCATCATCTTTTCTCCCATCAGCAAACGTCACGACAAGCGGATGAGCGATAAAGGATCGCGTACAGGCTTGGATAAAGGGGTATACGACGACGATATCATGTGACTCGACTCATATTCGCCAGGCGGATGGCGACGTGACGTAGGCTGTTGGGGTGCGCAGGCCTTGTCAAGATCTCGGTGGCGACGGGCGAGCTCGAGCTCGCTCCAACCATCGCCAACATTTCAGCCTGCCGCTGCAACGGGTGCATAGGGTAACGGCCCCAGCTGATTTCGTTCGCTCAAACCACGACTGAAAGCACCACAATCGAGGCGCTCACATCCGCTAGTAACGTGGTATTATTTGTATTTCGCGGGATTTCCAAGGTCAATGTACAACTGGTCGCGCAACTTGGAAGAAAACGCGTGCAGCTGCCTACTGCCAGCGGCATCAACTCGATGATAGGGCTCCTGCGAACTGTGAGGCAAATTACTAGCGCACAGAAAATAAGATCTGCCAGAACTCCAAAGAATTAAAAAGTAAACATAATATTCGCGCTCAGGAATGAATGCAGTTTTTGTTTCTTCCGTAAGAAAAAACGTCTCACATTTTAAATAATTTTTTAACTTGTTTCTAACGGCCTCTCTCGGCCACTTATTATCCGCTGCGTAGTTCCCAACGCTCAGATATGGCTCAGACCAAAGCTTTTTTCATCCGCGGAATGGGTGCTTCATCGGCCCCGGTTCAACGTTCATCGTTGCGTGCTGCGTAGACTGTGGGTTATCTGTAACAAACAGTCAGTATTTCATTCTGCTGGTTGTGGTAGAGCTTTACAGCAAGGCGAAGACTGTCTGTGCTCGATGAGAAACTGAGTGCCGCTGCATGTGCGCATTTCCGGACGATGGGACAATGCTGCGTCACAGCTCGGCGGCTCGGCTCGGCCTCCCAGGCACGTCGCAAAAGTGGTGGCTTGTTTTACGGATACACGTCTGCATGAGCGGCGTATCGCTGCATGTTTTATTTGAGCGGTGAAGGTGATATTTTATTGCCCCCAAGACGCGTGTCGCATTGCTCAGTCTTCCGTTCCGCTCCCTTTGCTGCATGTTTTGCTTACTGCGTCGTATTACCGCACCAACATTCGCTGAACGTGTTTTAGCTGTTATTACAGTGATGTTCCTATTGTCAATGGGATCTTTCTCATGAACATGTTAAATGCTTAAGTTGTAAATTTGTAACCTCACATTGACTCCTTTCATTGGCAAATGAAGTGCGAGTAAACTATGAGAATCATGAACAGGGCGAGATTTATTGGAGCGAAGCTATATCGTAGATATTTTCACTTTTCAGACGCATTAACTTCTAAATACTAGCAATCCCAATTTGAATTGCTTACCTAAGCTCTTACAGGTTGGCGTTCTAGCGCTATCGTTAGTTATTCCGTTTGTTTTTGTTGTTCTTTGACGCTGATATGTACTTTGTTAGCAAGATCTTTTACCCTTTTATAATCTCACCGCGTCTCGTTTGGAGACCTACGCTCAGGTCATTTTGTTGTCACGAGGATTTCATGACGACCGTGACGAATGAGCGGTGGTCGCTTTCCTACACTTAAAGATTTCATTGTGGTGAAGCGTCTATGTAAGTAATCGTGAATTAATAAAGCCTGACTTTCTATGCAGCACAGCTTCACTCATTTATGCCCTTAGTGAAATGCCTCAAGCCATGTGATTCTATCCATGTGCTTGCCGAATTCACTTGAAGGCCCTTGTTCACAAACGTGCCCGAAGAAATAAGCCCCAGAATTCGTTTACATGACGCGCGACGAAAGACTAGGCTAACGACGACGGAGGCAGAACGATGCTATGATAAGGTGGTTAAAGATGCCGTAACATTTCTGTTAACATAAAACTTGACAGTAGAAATCCATGTCAAGCAAAGTTGGCTGAACAGTTACGGTGTCCATTTTTCTGCCTTATCCGAGCATCGTTCTGCCTCCGTCGTTGTTGGCCTTGTTTTTCGTTCATAAGTAAAACGACAATCAAATTCCCCGCCAAAAGTACGTTACTGTGACGTCACAAGCAACGTCACGTGTTTGTTGTGCCTCACAGTTCGCAGGGGGCGCTGGGAAACTAAAGCCTCGCTCAGAGTCGACACGCAGGCTTCTATGGGAGTTACGCTACCATTTGTTCTTCTACCATAGGATTTCTTTTGAGCCTGGAAAGAAAAATACAGGTGATCTTTCTGTACCGCAATTATTGGAAGGGGAGTTTCTAAAGGGGCTCTACAAATTTACAATTCACATTTTTGGTCTAAATTCAATATTTAATAAATCAGAAACATTAATTATAATTAGCCTAGTTAAGCAATTGCAAAACCAAAATTGCCTGTGGTGCGCAAGGCGGCTGGACATTGTATGCAACTGTTTTCCCCGGCTCCCCGGCATACCTTAAATATATTTTAAATATATTATCTTTTAACCCTTGGTTCAAATTAGCTGGGACACCGGTGTGTGTATATATATATATATATATATATATATATATATATATATATATATATATATATGTGTGTGTGTGTGTGTGTTATTGTTCCTTGGCAGCCGCTTTGCGTTGGAGGTGAAAAGCAAGGCGCCCGTGTGTGCTGTGCGATGTCAGTGCACGTTAAAGAACACCAGGGGGTCGAAATTTCCGGAGTCCTCCACTACGGCGTCTCTGGTAGCCTGAGTTGCTTTGGAACGTTAAACCTCATAAACCAAACCATTATTGTTTCTATGTTCCCCACATTCATCACACATTACGCCAAAACACTTGAAAGGATGGTACCTTCTGAAAGAAAATAAAAACATGAAATTCGTATATTATAAGTCAGGGACACTGTCAAGAAAAATCTTAATATCTGGAAAAATTAGTGTGGAGGAATAAAACGCGGCACGTTTTGCGGCTCACTCCCCCAGCGGTCTCAACGGAGGTAGTTTAAAATAGATACTTTCTTACGTTTTCGGTAGGCAGTTCCGTATATTCCAGCACACGCTTCAAAGCAACGTTTCCCTGAACACTCCAGAATATGACTATAAAAATTCCGGTCAAGGCAAAAGGTACCTGCAAGAAAATCGCATCGTGCGTTAGTGCTCGGCACAGGTTCTTCAATGTTGAAGTGAAAATTTTACATGGGCGGTAAAAACCAATAAATGGAAATTCTCGCATGGCGAAACCTTTCTCCGCATTTACTTGTGCGTAATTTTATCGCATATCAGAAGGAGGACGAAAGCAACAATATAAGCTGCCCTGACCAAGAGGGGGTTGCGAGAAACGTAGATAAAGGAATACTTAATCCTCTCATAGCCTGAGTCGCTTTGGGACGTTAAACCCCACACACCATCCAACCAACCTTAATTCCTGCCGCAGCAATATAAGGCGGAATACAGGCGCCTGCCACATAACGTATAAAACAAGTTATTTATGCGATCAAAGTGAAAACAACCTTATAAATTGAGCGATTTGGGCCACTCTGACTTGCGAAACTTTGCGGCTGAAGGAACCACATCATTAATCACAAGAAACCTCTTGAGAATTCATGCAACGAAAGATCGCAAGCGCTATCCCCGCCGCGGTGGTGCAGTGGTAAGACGCCCGACTACTGTACCGGACTACACGGGTTTGATCCCGACCACGGCGGCTGCGTTTCGATGGAGGCGAAACGAAGTGACGTCCGTGAGCTGTGTGATGTCAGCGCATGTTAAAGGCCCCAGATGGTCGAAATTACTCCATAGCCCGTCACTACGGCTCCTCTTTCTCTCTTTATACTTTCACTCCCACCTTGCTCCCTTTCCTTACAGCACGGTTCAGAAGTCCACAGTGTTGTGCCGGTGGGGTTATCACACAGCAGCCCACCGTCAACAGGGTTGTGCCAAGGAGTTGGCTGCGTAGCGCTCGTCACCCGTTTCGTGAATGAGGGCTGTCAGCTCCCTGGGCGGTAGCGATGAATCCGATTCGGCGCTGGTGAGATGAAGAAAAGGCTTTATACACTATTTACAGGCATTTATAGACAACGAGGTCGGCTCTAGGGCCGAAAGATTATATAGCCATACGCGACTGTTCTTGCGCAGCGACGGCCGGAGAGATTCCACCGCGTCCGCTCTGTCACGGGGCGAACTGCTCCCGATGGACGCTAGTGACGAACTTCCACTCGGAGTCTCGAACGGAAGAAGAGTCTCCGTAACTGAGAAGCCGTTCACGCTCAAATGGTCCAATCCGACGTTAGCACTTTCGCAGAGCCAATGGGAGAGCTTGCTGCGCTCTCGCTTCAAATATGCCGCGGGGCGAGCAGGGGTCTACGTCAGGGCCACGGCGCCGTGCTGTCTGGACGCTCAGCTCATGTTGAAACACGTCGCTTCTTTCCCTTTGGCATGGCTCGCCTCCAGTGCATTAATGTACTGCAGAGAAGTATCCGGATTTTCTGAAGGAGGCGTTCGCCGAAGAAGTTTGGCTTCCGGCTGAATTTCTGGGCGGCTTTGGCCGGGCACAACAGCAGAAACATGTGTGACCGATAATGCGCCTTTCCCTTCCTGTGAACCAATTCTTATTATTTATTAGCCCCGTATTATTTGAAAAGAAACGTCTTTAATTATTGTAAACAATATAGATTCATGGCTACGTGCAAAATTAAGTAAACAGAATTTTTAAGTTTAGTTTCTTCAAATCTAGCAAATAGACCTGAATGTAGGCCTACCTTAGTAATAGGCCTCGCTGCACACTAACGCAATTTTTCTACCTAATCGTGACCCAGGTCACTAGGTACCTACCATAGCTCACATCGAAGACGTCAAGACCGCGGCGGCTGCATTTCGATGCTGGTTGGTTGGTTGGTTGGTTTGTGGGGTTTAACGTCCCAAAGCAACTCAGGCTATGAGAGACGCCGTAGTGGAGGACTCCAGAAATTTCGATCACCTGGGGTTCTTTAACGTGCGCTGACATCGCACAACTCACGGACGCCTTGCTGTGCGATGTCAGCAAACACCTCCCCCAGTTGGGCGATGCAGGCGAAACGAAGAAACGTCTGTGTGATGTGCGATGCCCCTGACTGCCCACATTGCGGTGAGCGGGCAACGCTCTATCACATGGTTTGGGCGTGCCTGGTTACCCCTTCTTTAAGCCCACTCCCCCACCCCTGCACGGAAGATCGGGAGGCCGCCATGCAGAAACCCTGCCCGGAGCGCCAGCAATGGCTGGCTCGCCGCGCTGTTACTGCAGCCATGGCCAACGGGACCCTGGACTTAGGGTCCCCCCGCTGACTAAATGAATACAGATGTTTTGTCCTCCTCCTCCGCGCACGTTAAAGATCCCCAGGTGGTCGAAATTATTCCGTAGCCCTCCACTATGGCTTCCCTTTCCCACTTTCCACTTTCACTCCCATCTTCCTCCCTTCCCTTACGGCGCGGTTCAGATGTCCACAGAAACAAGTGACAGATATTGCGCCTTTCACTTCCTGTGATCGCTTTATAGGAAGGGAAAGGCGCGGTACCTGTCTTACTTATTTTCTGTGGACACCTTAACCGCGCCTTAAGGGAAGGGAGGAAGGTGGGAGTGAAAGTGGAAAGAGAGAAAGAAAGAGGTGGCGATGGTCTGCACGGCCGGGTCCTCCGAACGCAGCAGGGTCTCCCAGTCTCCCAGGTCTTCAGTTTCTCTAGGCACCGCGGGGGATGGTCCGCCGGGCAGAGGGAGCGGATTTGGAGGGAAGAGGCAAAGGGTTCTGGGCAAAGGGTACAAGCAGGAATGCGGAATGAGGGATGATAGTGGGAAAGAGTAAGGGGTGAAGGGGTGCGTGTTTGCAGTCTGCGCCATAGTGTTGTGTGTTTATTGTCTAGGAAGAGGTGGGGTGGGGGGCTTTTTAGGCCTACGTCAGCTCGCTGAACAAGTGCATGCGTTCCTTCGTAAATCCCGGATTAGAAGACACCTGAGCTCGGTTTAAAGAACCTCGAGCTAAAAGGTTGGCAGCCTCTTTTCCGGGATTACCGGAGGCATGATTCCTTTCTCTCAACGATAGGGTCCTTTGAGCAGCGTCACCTGGGCGAGAGATAGCGGAACCAGTGACAAAAAAGAAGTTGCGGGACCCTACCGTTGAGGAGACGGAATTACGCGGTGGGGCGGGGATGCATCGGGCGAGTCCAGTATGCTAAAACCAGAGACATCGACTCGGCCTCGTGGAAAATTTAGAATAGCTGTTTTTGAATCTGAAAAAATTGTGGCGGGCTTCCGTGCGGGCTATGACTAATGCAACAAATAGCAGCTTCCTCTACAGCTTCTGGAGAGGTGTCTGGAGGGAGAGGTAATATAATGAGAGGGAATGAGGAGGAATCCACCACGGCTGCGGTCGCTTCATCACCCGTGCATGCAGCGTCCACCAATGCGGCGTCCGACTCGTCGCCATAATGCCAGTGGAGCGCCTTTGCGCGGGCTCTGTGGCGTTGATCATAGTAGGATGGATGCATATTTTTCGGGAGTGGCTTGATAGGTAGTCCTTGGTGTATGTGTCGAAGGATGGAGAGAAAGGTTGAGTCCTTAGCCGGTATCCTGATTCCAAGGGAGTCTAGAATGTGACGTCGAGTGGATGTTTGCGTGAGTCTGATGTATTGGGTCTGTCGGCGGGCCTCCACAAGCTCCCCAATCGTGTTGTGTAGATCCAGGCCTAGCCCTCTGTCTGTGGGTGTGTTGTGGGGAAGGTGAACACCCAAAGCATGTTCGGACTGTTGTAGGTAAAGAATAATATAAAGCACACGACTGAGGACGAAGGCATAGATGAGGTGACAAAGGTCGCGCTCCTTCATGCCCCTATGGTGGCCCGAAACTCTGCGGATGAAGCGCGATATTGCGTGTGTAACCTGCCCGAGTTTTGTTAAGGTGGTGGTGTTGTTACCATTGCTCTGGATGTGTGGGCCCAATACGCGTAGGGTTTCAACCTCCGGTACTGGGCTCCCATTCAGTTCAATAGTAATAGGGGAGTGGGGGGAATGGTGGTTCTTGGGGCGGATGAGCAGAAGTTCGGACTTATCTGGCGAGCAGAACAGTCCCATGCTCCTTGTGGAATTTTAGGAGACGCCAAGCCCGAACACACATACTTAATCGTCCGAAACGGATACAACAATGGCAACTAATAAAATTCGGTGCGGAGTTTAGAAGGCAGCGTAGGCTGTGACTGGCCCGGGCATCCCTGGACAGGTTTATTTCTTACGCAAAAACATTTCAAATACGGTGCTGTACAAGAGCAATATTTATTGAAACGTATTTAATATGCACGGCCTCCTCTTAGTGTCATTTTGTACTAAAGGGCGCTACATTTCGTTTTTATTATATTTAACTCACCGTTATTCTGTACCAGTAGTGTGCCTCCCAGAGCAACTGAGGCTCCACAACCTCGACACCCTGATAAAGTGCATAAATCGTTACTACACGTACCGTGAGCGACGAGAGCAGGGACAAGCCAACGCTAGCCGTGGACGCCGGATCGCCGTGCGATGGAGTCACGACGATGACCACGGTCAGAAGGATGACGAGCATGCCACAGAAGGCAATCAGGAGGCGGCTGAAGGAATAGCACAACACGAACAAATAGAATCCTCGATGGTAGGTGTTCAAAAGTCGCCGGAACAGGGCGCAGAAGCTTTCCACGACGCCGTAGCTACGGATCAAGGCCACACATCCGAGAGTTTCGCTCAAATGTTGTAGCAGCCGTGAAAGCCTCGTGCTTTCGTACAGACGCCCAAGAACTGCAGCATGCACACAGTAGCTCTGCACAAAAAAAAAAAAAAAGAAAACAAAAAAACGAGGCAAGATGGGCTGAATAGGCTGGCAGACATGTTAGAAGGCTCGCTGGGGGGGCTCAGGGGTTGAGGCACTCGGCTACTGATCCGGAGTAACCGGTTTCGAAGCCGTGTTTCCATAGAGGCGAAACGCAAACGCGTGCGAGCGTTGTTCAATGTCAGGGCACGTTACAAGGCCCCTGAATGCTACGTGAGGTAGTAGTATAATGCACGTAATCATGAGTTCAGGGAAGAGAGAGGAGCATCATTTTCGATCGCCAATACCTTCAGTGCTAATAAAGGTAGCTTAAATATTTTTCCGTTGCAATACCGATGGATGGGATAGCTATAGCACGTGCGCCACTCATTTTCGTAGTTTTTCATGGGCCTCAACGATCCTTTGGTGGTCAAAAGTATTCTGGAGCCTTCCTCTAGAGCACCTCTTTTTTTGACTCTCCTCTTTCCATCCCGCCTTTCTTTCTTCCTTTACAGGGCAGTCCCGGTGTCCACGGAGAAACCCGACCTCGGCGGCTGCGTTTCGATGGAGACGAAACGCAGAAGCGTCGTGTGCTGTGCGATGTCAGCGCACGTTAAAGATCCCCAGGTAGTCGAAATTACTCCATAGCCCTCCACTATGGCTCCTCCTTCCCTTTTTCCACTTTCACTCCCACCTTCCTCCCTTCCCTTACGGAGCGGTTGAGGTGTCCACATAAAACAAGTGAGACAGTTACAGCGCTTTTCCCTTCCTATAAAACCAATCAATCAATCAATCAGTCAGCCCACGGAGACACGTGTGACCCATACTGTGCTTTTCATTTTGTGTACGCTAATATGCAGTTCCGTATGTTACCTCGATACAAGAATATCACATTTATTTCTTCTAAGTAGTAGTTTCGCTAATGCAAGAAAAAATATTTCTATCTTTTGAGAAGAGCATAAATGCATGACAATATTTTTTCTGTCTTGCCTAAGCAATAAATTACGAGTTCATGTTACTATAGCACAGTTCAAGAGCGTCTTCATATCTTCGGAACTTTACCATCACTTGGTTAACTAACCCCTCTTGTAGCTGCTTGATAATATTCTACATCTCATGTAGAATATTATCAATCATAAGGTCATCCCAGTCCTTATGATCCGCAGCGACGTACATAGCCAACATGGGGGTGAGCGTCCTATTAGTTCGTTCTACCACACCGTTCGTTTGGGGATGATATGGAGTGGAGTGGCGAAACTGCAGGCTCTAAGGCGAAGTTCTTCGACAATGTCCGCCGTGAATTAGCGTCCACGGTCACTAATGACGACTGCAGGGGGGCCGTGCCGAAACATAACGAATAGAAGTAAGAAATTGTACACTTCAGATGCAGTAGCGGGTGGTATCGCGGCTGTCTCACAATAGCGGGTTAAATAATCCACGCACACAAGAATTCATCGGGTTCCTTAGAGGACCGTGGGAAAGGTTCAAGAAGGTCAATGCCAACTTGCTCAAACGGGGCTGTTGGAGGTGTGACTGGACGCAGTTTTTCATGTGGACTTGAAGTCGACAGGTCAAAGCGCTGGCATAGCACACAGCTGGCTACATATCGCGCGATCGTTGAACGCATCTTCGGCCAGTAAAATCGCTGCTGCGTGCGGTGGAGTGTTCGAGCCACTCCCAGGGGACCAGACGTGGCGTCATCATGCAGCATTTCTAGAACTGTGATGCGTAGGCTTTCCAGAACGACAAGAAGCATGCGTGCTCGCCGAGAGGCGAAATTCTTCTTGTAAAGCACTCCTTCGCGAGTGCTAAATGGGCTCTTCATATGACCGTTGGCGGAATCACGCAGAGTGGGTAATATGTGGCCTTTGCGTTGCTCGCTTTGTAAAACTCGGAGATCAGGAAAGGTTTGTGAAATTGGAGCTAAATATTCATCGAAGTTGTCTGCGTCGTCATCCGTCGTCATCCGTTGTTTGAAGAGGCAAACCGGAAAGAGAATCAGCATCTGAGTGTTTTTGGCCGCTTTTATGCACCACAGTAAAATTAAACTCTTGTAGGCGTAAAGCCCATCGAGCGAGCCGCCCACAGGGGTCACGAAGACTAACGAGCCAGCAAATGGAATGGTGGTCGGTCACGATGGTGAAAGCATTTCCGTACAGATAGGAACGAAAGCGCTGTACAGCGAAAACAATGGCGACACATTCTTGCTCCGTAACCGTGTAATTTCTTACGCGTTTACTCAGCGAGCGGCTGGCATACATTATCACGTACTGATAGCGTTCATGGCTTTGTATAAGTACAGCGCCGATACCAATACCGCTTGCGCCAGTGTGTACTTCAATTGGAGCTGATGGGCAGAAGTGGCGCAGGATGGAGCCCGAGGTCAAAAGAAACATCAGATGACGGAAAGTTGAGTCATAATCGCTGGTCCAATTGAATGATGCATTTTTATGCACTAGACACGAGAGTGGGTAAGCGATGTCTGCAAACCACGGTAGAAAGCCTCGAAAGTACGAGCATAGCTCCAAAAACTGAGCAGCTCTTTACTGATTTGGGCACGGCAAAACTGTTGGCAGCTTTAATTTTTTTTTGGATCTGGCCGAACACCTCTTTATCAACTAAGTGACCGAGGACAGTTGTTTCAGGATCACCAAAATGACATTTCTCTGCATTCAATATACAAGACCAGCTCGTTCCATGCAATCACGTACGATATCCAGACGGCTGTTGTGCTCACTAAATGTCTTGCCAAAAATTACAACGCCGTCCAAATAACATAAACAAATATGCCACTTAAATCCACGGAGAATTGTATTCATGAACCGGTGGAATGTGGCAGGCGCATTACATAATACAAAAGGCATAACGTTAAATTCATAAAGTCCGTTTGGTGTTACGAATGCCGTTTTTTCTTCATCTGCAATGAAGCATGGGGATTTGCCAGTAACCAGATCTGAAGTCAATAGAAGGAAAGTATGAAGCTGAGTGCAGACAGTCAATTGCGTCATCTATACGTGGAAGCGGGTGGACATCTTTCTTGGTTACTGCGTTTAAGCGGCTGTAGTCAACACAAAACCTCCATGTGCCATTTTTCTTTCTAACAAGGATAACTGGAGTTGCCCAAGGACTACAGGATTCTTGATTAATGCCGCTCTTTAGCATGTCTCGATCTTGCTCATCTGTTACCTTACGTTCAGTTGCTAAGACTCGATAGGGCTTCTGGCATATTGGAGGTGCGGACCCGGTGTTCACCGTGTGATGAATACGACTGGTGGGCAGTGGCGATGAGTCATCCTTGGCAAAGTCGAACACTGTAACGTATTTCAGTTGTAGAACCGCTTGAATACGGTGCTCAGTTGTAGAAATAGACTTATTAATTATAGCCGTAACTTTGGTATCCATGCCTGGTTGCACCTGCTGCTCAGTGAGAAGCTGTTTAACGCCGCGACGGAACCGGATACGCCTTCCTCGAAACGGGCAGCTTTTAGGCCCCGGGGCAACACCGTTGGCTCTTGAGAGTGGTTTACTGTCTACAGCTCAGTGCGGCCTCTGGTCATGATAACAACGCAACGAGGCAAAAGATACTCTTCTTAGAGCAGGGCAGTCTCTTAGGTTCTACTATAGCTTCAAAAGATTCGCAGTCGTAGCGAATAGATAAAACCCGCACGAATGCTGTAGATAACGCTGGCACAATTTTGTCTTCTTCCACAACGAATGCTCCAAAATCAGGTGTCGAGTCATCCACAAGAACCGAAAGTAGTGAAGTATTCAAAGCAATGTCTCCCGTACCACAGTTGAAAGTTGCACCACACTTTTACAGAAAATCAATCCCAAGAATCACATCATGCGTTGACCGAGGCAGCACTGTAAATTCTGCTCAAAACGTGAGGCCGCCAATAACAACATCCGAAGCATACACACCAAGAGGAACTAAAGGTTCACCACCGACAGCACGGAATAACGCTGCACGGTCACCACTGAACATTACTTTCCTACCTACAGTTCTTAAAACTCAAACTCATAACAGATACTGTAGCACCAGTGTCCAGAAGAGCCATTGTTTTCACACCATCAACAAACATTTCTAATTTGTTTAACATAAACATGGCTAGATGTATGGACGTCATTGACTTGCCGGCGGCCTCACCTCCATCGGCCGCGCCCCCTAGTTTCCCTCAGGAGGAAGAGAAGAACAACGTCGAGAGCCAGGTGACCAGCGCGGGCGCTGGGGCGGCGGCGTCACACTACGCATAGATGCAGAAGATGAAATCCGCAAATATGTCGAATGGTATGAGTCCCAAGTGGACATAGTCGGAGATCATTGTTGTTCGGTGTGCAGCCGTCCGTATATGTTCACGAGAGGTCGGTAGTCTTGCGCAGTTGGAAAATGGCGGCGGCAGTATCTAGCGATATACCCCGCAATGCCACCCCTGTAGCACACAGGTCGAGGGCGCCAGCAACCAGCATAAGAGTCCTCGCTAATAAAGTCGCGACATTGGTTGTACCCAGGCTCTCGCTGCTGACGAAACACGTTTTGCAGAGTAGGCGGGCCTCCATTCCGTCGGCTGGTGGTTATAACGTTGAGTAGAGCTGCGCCAATCGTTCATATCTGAAGCGCCGCTAGGTTGAACCCATGGGGTGGACAGGGCGGCAATATTTTCCTGCGGTGCACAACTCTGCTGCACATATTTTTCACCACAGATGGTGTCCCTGGATCTTGACAATTCCTCGCGTACAATTTCTCGTATGATATAAGCCATTGAAACTGAAAGACAGGCTTCAACACTGCTACAGAGGTGATATTGGCCACTCTTCCGAATTTAGGTGCAATTCGTCGCAGCTTGAGAGCCTCAAAGGTTCTACAATACTTTATACATCAGCGGTGGTGCTCAGGCTCTTTTTGCTAATAAGAAAATTATAAACGTCTTCCGCTATTCTTTCAGGAGGTGGCAGACTTTGTCTTCTTCGAGCATAGTGGGATTGTCCAGCTTGCATAGCTTTAAGATGGCTTCAATGTATGCAGTGCAAGTTTCTCCTGGTACTTGTGCCCGGTGAAGCAAAGTTTGTTCAGCGCGCTTCTTCTTTGCAGGTTCATTCCCAAAATTTTTCTTGATCTCGCTTGTAAAGATAGTCCATGTGCTTAATATATCCTCGTGATTATCCAACCAGTCGAAGACAGTGGCGACAAGAAAGAGCACCTTGTTAGCCAGCTTAGTAGCGGCGTTCCAGCGATTGTACTTACTCACACTTTTATAGTGTTTCAGCCACTCATCAACGTCTACCTCAGGTTTTCCGAAGAATGTACGCGGCACTCGATAATGGAGCATGTTGTTCGTCATGGATGGTCCTGGCTTCTCGGTAGTGCCGTCTTCAGTCATGTTCGATGGCATTGGTGGTAACTTGCCAGCGACTCTTCGGCTTCTTCGGTAGATAGAACGATCCCTGGTCGCTACCCAAGTACCTCTCACCAAGACGTTACGTGCTTTGTACACACCGAGGGTTTATTTACAGGAATCGGTCCTAACAGGACTGCGGCGAAGTGTACAAATGTCCCTCTGCCCTTGTTCTTCTTTCTTCTCCACCGATCTACCCGACCGTTAATCTTCCGCCGACGTTCTGCGAAGGCGCGTGATAATATGATAGAACAGTTGAAATCACCAGACTTTTTTGTGTCAGTTAAAAAACTTTACATCAAAACCTTTTTATGTTCGCTTAATCTACCACACAACCTCAAAATGTTCACAGTGTGAGAAAAGTCGAGATGTACGTTTTCTTCTGCGCACTTCAATGCGGTCAATTTTCTTTCGCGCCTTAAAGACGATAACCTTTCAAAGTCAATCAGCCTGATCAGTCCAACATCCCAGAAAGCCAATTTAGGCAACTGAAGTTGCGTTTATGCTGGAACGAGGTTGCCTGGATGCTAAAAAATTGTTAGATACATGCATTTTAATCCCCTGACGAAAGTGGGAAGTGGTTATTTGTAATTAGACTGCGTCATATTATAATCATTAGCCCCATAGGCGCTACGAAATGGGATTAGCATGCTAAGGCATCGAAAAGCATTCGATCCCATGAAGTGTGTTGAAATTTCGTACGGTCGATTATTGCGATGAACGCAAAGAAGCGACTTGGTTTACCAAGTTATGGAACATAAAACTGACGTTCCGGGTACCGAAAGGCTGTCTTTTAAACACGGAACCAGTGTACATGGGCTCCGAAATATCTGCACTGTCACCTTTACTCAACCTATCTATTTTCGAGGGTCATAGCTGCTGCGGCTAGCCACTGCAGGTGATGCATTTGTGATCGGAAACTACGTTACCAATACAGCTTACCAAGCATACAATACAGCTTAGAGCATACAACACAAATACAGCTTACCAAGCTCACAATGAGGATAGCCCCTGCAACGCATGTCAGGACAAACACGACGAGCGCTTGAGATCCAATCACAGCCATCCTCGCAAGTACAGCAAAGATGTTCTGAAAAAGCTGCTTTTGCGCGACAAAAATGCGGGTATCGTTCATTTCCAGGTCGACCGAGAAGCGATTCAGGATCCTCCCACGTGGCGTCGCGTCGAAGAAGGCAAGCGGACTACCGCAAAGTCTCGCCAGCATGTCTTCGTGGAGGCGGAGGGAGCTCCGCTTTGTTCCCTGGGCCAGCAGAACACCAGCCGCTAGCCTCGAGGCCACTGGAGACAACAAAAATAAGACTCGTTATATTTTAATTTATTTTCTAACTTTCTGTCGTTTTTAACAATGGGATATATTCCCTGCTACGCGTTTTGTTTTTGTTTTTATATGATGCGTACGTTCCCATCAGAACAAGGATCTATGGAACCGCTAGGTGAAGGGAAAGAGGTGAATGACGGCAACATGAACTCAAAGAAGGGACTGAAAGATGACACAGGCTGTTAGAATTCTGCATTTCACATTACTTTTATCACCAGGCCACTTCACCTCATTCAACAGATACTGAGATTCAGTTTTTTTTTTTTTTTGTTGCATACACTGTCAGAGTTTTGTTAATCCAGATATTTTTAGCTTAGGTGTCGATTGTTTGAAGAGCAGTGAGTTGCTCTGATGGACGGTCAGCTCTATGAGCCAACTTCCCGTATTTCTCCAAATTTCCGCGAACCATTTTGTGCGCTGTAGTATTTCCGCACAACATCATTAAAATTTATATAGATTGGTGCATAGTGAATGGAGAAAATTCACAAACTTTGTACACAAACTATGATCACAAACTTTGTAGCTGTCGCTACAAAATTGCCAGGATATGCACGGTGATAGCGGTCCATCTCGATTGCACTGCTGACATTTCCGGATACGGGGCAACGACCTGCACTTTGACACCGGTACTTTCTTTTGCACCAGTGTAAAACGTTTAGCCGCAACTATTCGCTCACCACAGTATTTTGTGCAGCCGCCGTCTATGGCGAAGGCCACTTTTCGGTAGAAAGAGATGTATGGCTACCAATTAAGAAAATACGGTTGTTTGCTCTGCAATGTAGGCCCACGTTAAAGATCCCCAGGTGGTCGAAATTGTTCTGTAGCCTTCCAGTAAGGCACCTCATTTTATCTTTCTTTGACTCCTTCCTCTCTCGCCTCCTTCACTCTGCGGTTCGGGTTCAGTAGTGTGCCAGCTACTGCGCATTTCATTTTCTATAGACTAAACTATAATTTACAAAAAGAAACAAAAAAAAACGTTCGCGGAATTGAAAGGCGGTGTAAAGGCGCTATATTGTGTCTACTCTTAAAGCTAGACTTGAGCGCTCCCAAACAACTTTAATAACGCGAAAACGTTACTTCACTATGTTGACAAATTTCTGTGCACAGACTGTGTCCGCAGAACGCGTCCGTAGAATCTTGTCCGCAGCAGTTGCGAGTAATTAAGAAGCGGTAGAGGTTAATGAGTATGATCGATGGAGGCTGACACAACGTTGCTGTCGAAAAATTAATTAGAACAATAAGTTATTTAGGTAAATAATTACAGGCAAAAAGTGTAAAAGTTGTCCGCAGCAGTTGTGAGTAGAGAAGTGGTAGAGGTTAATGAGTGGTGTCAATCGATATAGGGCGACGTAATGTTGTGACCGAAATAATAATCTGGCCAATAAGGTAATTAGTTAATTACAGGCAAAACACGCAAAATCGTGTCCGCAGCTGTTGTGGGCAATTGAGAAGTCGTAGAGGTTATTGAGTGGTGTCAATCGATAGAGGTTTACGTAATGTGTGCGAAAACATAATTAGGCCAAAAACCTAATTACGTAATTAATTAGAGGCAAAGCACGAAAAACTGTGTCCGCAACAGTTGTGAGTAATTAAACAGTCGTAGAGGTTAATGAGTGGTGTCAATCGATAAATGGTGACGTAATGTGCGGAAAAATTGATAGGCCAATAGGTTATTAGGTAAATAATTACAGGAAAAAAAGAAACAGAAAGGCGGAAACAGTCTCATTAGCGAATGGCTTGGCACCACATTTGAATGTGGCGGCAATTAGGGTGACGGCAAAGATGGGACGTCATGCAACTTGAAGTCGAGCCAAAAAAGGGCATAGGAAAGGCATCGTGCGCAATTTGAAACTATCAAAGAGTAAAGTAGTTAAGGCAGTCAATTGGGGTGACGTCACAGATGTGACGTCACGCAACCGGAAGTAGAGCCGGAAAAGGGCATAGGAAGGGACTGGCGCGCAATTTGGATAATTGTGTCTGCAGTAAGGTTTAACTGAGAAGTCGTAGAGGTTAACGAGTGGTGTCAATTGATAGAGGGTTATGTAATGTTGTGTGCGAGAAAATAATTAGTCTAATAGGTTAATTAGGTAATTATTTAAAGGCCAAACATGAAAAGTAAAGGTGAAAATGGTCTCATTAGCGAATGGCTTGGCGCCACATTTGAATTTATCAAATACTAAAATAGTTAGTGAATCAGTCAATTAGGGTGACGTCAAAGATGTGATGTCACGCAACCTGAAGTCGAGCCAGAAAAGGGCATAGGAAGGTATTGGCGTGCAATTTGAAAGTACTGAACACTAAAATGGATAACCAAGAAGTGAATTAATATGATATCAAGGATGTGACGTCACGTAACCGGAAATATTTTTTCATTTATTCCGCTATTGTCTCTTCTGGCCACCGATGGTGAGCGATCGTCGCATGACGCCACTTTCCTGTGCTTCATGAGCGAGGCAGTAGAGGATGGCTTTTGTCATGAATGACCTCACTATAAAATGAGTTACCGTAAAGACACTAGTAGTGCAAGCAGAGGTGCTAGAAACAAGCCATGGACATCTGTGACCCACAGATGTTTTGTTACTGACATCGGAATAATATGTTTCCAGACTTACCATCTCCTAAGCAGAAAGCCGCCAGCCAGTAGGTCATGACTCGACTCGCATCGTGCGCGTCCTCCGCTTGGTTCATCATGAGTGCAGCCCATGTTTTGATGCAGATCAGCTGGCTGGCAAGAAACGCCGCACTTGCCGCAAAGCACAAAACGGAAAGAACCATAGAGACGCCGGAGTACCTAAAATAGGCCCGGGTGACTTCGATGAGACCCTGGATAGAACAGGTACGTTTACTGCAGAATAGTAAGACGGACAAGATAGATTAACGTTCGGAAGCTATCACAGTAACTGAAGCACGACCTGTAAGGCAGCCGTGATAAGCAATTCGATACATAATGCTTTATACATAGGCCGGCGGCACATTCGTCATGTCGAAGTGCAGTAAGAAGCCGGCAGGGGAGAGAAGAAAGAAGAGGTAGCCAGCAGAAGTAGCGCAGTTGTTTATTTAAATCATTCGAACTCTCCCTGCGTAATGAAAGTTACGACAAAAGAGAAATAAAAACAAAACATCTCACATAGGTAGCCCTGCTATGTTAACGTCCGGCTGTGTTGCATTTGGCTGCATGGTTTGACATGGCCTGCCAAGAAGTGAACGCAAGCTTTCTTTGCGTGTTTGCAACAAGCGCTTTTATTTGAAGACGCGTGAAATGACGCTGCCTATAATTTGAACTGACAAAGAAAGCATATCAAATCGAGTTAAGAGACAAGAAAATGGTTACCTTCTGTAAAAACATTCCTTCCTCCTTCACAATGTCGTATGTTGCTTCTTTCTTCAGAGAAAGTGGCTCGCATTTCCTGATAAGATGCAAATGAATGATAAAGTTCAATAAAAACCTGAGAGGTCCAAAATGGTTGCATCGGTAAATCGTGCGATAGCATGGTCCACTGACCAATTACCACTGACAGTAGGACCAATTACCTTGGTCAATTTTCTTGCGATCCATTCTAAACATGGGCGCTACTAATGAACTGGGCCCGGCCATATTGGAACATCAGTCCCGCGTCAATGTTTAGGTGACCGAGGCCAAAGTTCTAGGCCGGCCCGGGTCACCCTTGACAGTGACCATTGATCAGCGCATGGCCCATTATACATAGGTACTAGCTTTGCTCCTACTTGGCTTGTGCAATAGTTGCACAGCAACGTTGCTATACAATTGTTGCAATGCAGCTGCTTTGGAAGCAAGAAAGCAAGGCAAGAGTTGCTCAAGTGAGCAGCACCCTTCAGATTAGTGCTTGCGCACTAAGCGAACTCTGTTCCTCTCTACAGAAAACAACCTGCTGAATGCTTTTCGCACGCTCACATTTGTATTTTCATACATGCGGCGCTCAATTTAGGGGCTGTGCATTTACAGGAAATTTTCAAAGCACTGCAAAGAAGCGCACAGTCCCATTCCCCTTCGAGACTGCCGGGGCGGCATTACAGAAAGTGAAAGCAAACTGAACGCTTTTACGTCGCCTGATACACGCTTTCGGTGTGGAGTTTTGCAGAAAAGTAGAGGGTGCGCCGTGACGTAAAAGCGTTCAGTTTTTGGTTCAGTACAGGCTTTGAGCGAAAGTGCTTCCAACCAATCACAAGCGTTCCATACTGAACGCAAACTGAACGTAGTTCTGTAATTCCGCCCCCGGACACGACCGCTGTTTGAACGGTCAGCAACTGGCGTTGTCTGCTTGGGACATGTTTTACTCATGAGCGCACTGCTTTCGCCATACCGAAAAGCCGCTACAATAACAAAGTTTGAGAGAGAGCTTTCAAAATCGGGTCCAAATCGAGCAGTGCAAAACATCTGGGCGGCGCCGACTATTCAAGGGCGGCGGCCACCGTGAGACCTGACACGCATAGAAATGCGTGTCAGGTCTCATGGATATGGATGGCGGATATGGATACAGTTCAAATTTTGCACAGAAATGATATTTTGTCGCTAGTATGTTTTAATACTAAATTTGTTTGGGCACTTGCCTGATTCGATCAAAAGAAGTCAGATGTTCCCATCTATGCGGCGGCGACGACGCCAGACGAGCCGCTGCCCCAGCATTGGTACTGGTGGTGTCACCTCATGCTGCTTACAACAACTCAAACCTTCTGCCAAAACATTCGCCCTCTCTTCTTCTGCTACACAGTTGTAAGCAGCATGAGGTGACGCCACCAGTACCAATGCTGGGGCAGCGGCTTGTCTGGCGTCGTCGCCGCCGCATAGAGGGGAACATCTCACTTCTTCTGATCGAATCAGGCAAGTACCCCAAACAAATTTGGTATTAAAAAATACTAGCTTCCAAATAAGATTTCTGTGCAAAATTTGAACTGCGAGGATTCTACGGTTTAGCTGGGAGAAGCATTCTACATCGCGCCTCTAAATGTGCAATACGCTATACAAACTGCGCCTCTAGGGCTGGGAAATGTACCGCGAAAGATGGACGTCTTGGGTTGAGCGCATACGATATAAGTACTGTTGGTTCATTGATAGGGCGGTGGTTGATAGCGCCATTGGTCGACTGATGAGTTAAGGAATAGTGACTTGCGATCAGTGATTGCAGCCGTCGTGGTAATGACGAATAGTCTTTTGGATGCGTCGCTGAGTTCGAACACTTGTGATGGAATCTGTTACTTGTACTAGTGCGGCATTGTTTTCTGCAACTTCAACACATGCGTGCAATAGTGCGGAGGTTCGATTACAGGGTTTGGTGATGGTGGTGCGCGTCTACCAGCAAAATTTATAAGACGGGTGCCAAGAATTCAGGTGGAGGCGAACGCTCGGTATGACGCAGCCAGATGGTTGAAGCGAATTTGGGGTTCAGGGCTACGAGCATTAGAATTGCACCGATAAATATGCTCCATTTCGAGCGTACGCTTGAGGCGAAGCTGAGCCTCGTCCTAAATTTTTAAGTTCAGGAAAACTGGACGATTTGTGCACGCTTATATAAAACTGTTCAAACAGTTATTGTGTTGTCGCTACTTTTGTTACTTTACGCTGTAATCAGTCGGAAAATGAGAAAGTGCGTGAACAGTACGGGAGAAGCTGCAGGGAGCCTACACTCGCAGATCCACGGCCGTTTCGATCACCTCGTGTTTTATTCGCACTACAGTGGTGTGAGAGCAAACGTGCGCATATTTTGTAAAGTCGTTCACAATGCCTACCGTCGGCGCCGTTACGTCAGAAGCGGAAAATGTGCGAATCGAGATTGCGTTCCGAAACGAGGACTTGATTTACATAAGCGGCACAAAGTGAAGCATTAGTTTCGCCGTGACAGCGTAAACTGAGAAATCCAAATACTGCGCAGTAAATTCGTTCAAAGTATCATTTACATCGCCATCCCTGCATCAAGATCGCTAAAAGGTCTGTCATCCTGAAGCGCATTTGCTAAGATGAACTTATTTGGTTTGCACAGCTTTCGTTGTGCGAAGGAATGAAGGTTCTGGTGCCGCTCGTTTTTATCAGGAAAAAAAAAAGTACGAGGTTTGCTACATCATAACTTTCATAGAGCGACTGTGAATATCGCACTTTTGATTTGTTAGACCTCACTGTCTCCGTGTACCCTCTAGAACCGCTGTAGTTATCTCTCATCGCCTTAAATAACTTCACTAACGATGCAGTCACGCAGAAATAATTAAGATCACTTGAAGAGCACCTGAAATAAATCGTCGATATTATTCTGCCTTTCACTGTGTACAGTTGTGCATATCTGCCGACCCTGATAGGGTCCTAAACGAAGACCGCATAAATAAATAAATATGTAAATAAAGCCATACATAATGCGAAATTGACATAGTATATTGTTTTCATGTACGGTTGCAAAGAACCCCTAGCCAGAAGTTGCAAGTGGCGAATATGGACCTATTTATTGGGCCCGTTATCCTAGTCGATGTAAGGAAATATATTAACCTGCATTATTGTTCTATTGAATCAAATACAGCAGTTCACTGAAAATAAATAATGATCTGCGCTGTAAGTGTGAAGTACCACATCCATATTCAGAATAAAAATTCAACAAGGAAGACACGCGGTTTAACGCCGGCACGCATGCACGAACTGAGACATAAGCATTTTTCCTCAACCTATAGACGTATACTTTACCAGCTGGCCAGTTGTTTCCCTTAAATGAGGGCATATTTTCTTTTGTAATTTTCCGCGTGCAAAATAGACATCGTGTGTTCCTGTGTGCGTGCGGCACATTGCATTGAAATTTGAACACCTGTTCCTATCATTCCAGTGTCCGCACATTGGGTGTTTCCGGCGCTTGTTTTATATAAATGAACAAAATATCAAACCCGCTCAAGCGGGTGGTGTTCTTTGATGGTATGAAGTTTTCCCGTCAGATTCTGTGAACCCACATTGACCGTCATTGCAAATCATTTGCTTTCCTTTAGAAAAGCAGAAAAACGCGCTTCCTGTTTCGGTCCTGGCGCTTTACAAAAAAGCCTACAAAAGCATGCTGCCTTGGAATTTCTAGTTATCACCATTTCACACCAATGGAAAGAAGGGAAATTCTTGTTCAAAGCGCGCAGTCCGCGGGTGCGCTTGGAAGGAATATGGCAACGCGAAGTCACGTGGCCTGCATCCGCCAGTACGTTGCAAAGGCAGCGGCGAGCAGAAAAAGTATGCGATATACTAAGAACTTTCTCATTCACTCTACCGTGGTACCGAGCTCTTTGGCCTGCTATGCACAAATTTGTGCGCAAAGTGAGCTCGCAAACGTTTTCTGAGCCGATGATGAACAGTCAGTGCGTTGGTTTTCTGAGGTGAATTTTATGTTGTTGTTTTTTTACATCGCAAATTATTCGATCCAGTATGCCATAAAAGGAGGAAGTAAACAATATTAGTATATAATAAAGTAAACAAGTCTGCCATTCTTATGCAGGAAGGTTTGGCCGCTAGTATCTAATGTGACATTTCCTTAAATTCGGCTGTAATATGGACGTCTCAAAAATAATGTCTTTCCCATTTTCTTCTGGCATATAGTCAATAAGTCTTGTCCCCTTTTTCTATTTCAATCAATTGGGACACTTAATATAAAAGTATTTTCTTCCCTGCAAACCACAATAGTTTTAGCTACTGAAAGTGTTAAAACCTGCGCGCATCAATAACGTTTCAAGACCATCGATGCAAGAGATAGAACAGCGACAAAGTGAACTTTGTTCCCTTGA
Organism: Amblyomma maculatum; assembly: GCF_055883805.1. NCBI lineage: Eukaryota > Metazoa > Arthropoda > Arachnida > Ixodida > Ixodidae > Amblyomma > Amblyomma maculatum. Next base: position 452,106,146 of record NC_139344.1, on the reverse strand, counting down.
AGCCGCCGAATCGACCGAAAGATATCAATCTGAACAAATGTTCTGTCCTGCGTCCGGCACATTACTACAATTTTTTACATTCGTTCTTCTATGGATATTTTATTAACGTGATCGCGCTAAAGGGACAGCCCACTGACTTTTGCAAACCTTTTGTTTCTTGCTTCATTTTATATCTCCGTCCCCAAATCATGAATACCCGGTTTTGGAGCAGTGAAACACGGCAGAACCGTTTTATGATTAATTTTTCCGTACGTAGCCTTGTTTTTGTAGGGATTTACCGTGTCTGAAAACACGGACGTCGTAAACATGATATTAAGTTATGATTGTTTCCATCTGATATGAGCACGACAGCCGCACCTCTTCAGTCGCATGCAGAACGTCTCATTTTATTTTAACGCATTTTGAAAGGAAATGAAGGAGCAATAAATAAAAAATGTAGCACTTATATATTGCAAAGAAAAACGTGGTCTTCCTTGAGTAAATTATAACTTCCTATATGAAGCTCTGACATAGTCATAAAACGTAGTATATTTACTTCAGACACTTCGAACCGATGTCATTTAGTAGCAAATAAAGGCCACAGTATCCCGTCGCCATCTGCTACAACTTGTCTTTCTTGACCAACAACTATTTCCGTCGGTATTGAAATCAAGTGCTAAGATCTACCAGAATATGTCAATATTTCTATACTCGTCTCCGTCATCAGACTATCCCTTTAAATCCTCTTCTCTCAGAAAAGCTAGCCTTCTCACCACTGGGTTCGGCTTTCATGCCTTTGAGCAAAGCGTCCCGAAGGTGTCAAAAGAAAAAATACAATTCAGGAAGTTCCATTGAGTTTTCTGATTACCGCCACAAATTACATGCCGTTTATGTAATCTGTCTAAAGTGATTGAACTGAAAACATTTGGTTCGGGTGGGTTATGAACCTAGGGCATCCGGTTTGAAAGACTCGTACGATGTCTCAAGGACACAACCGCTTGATGATTCGAGCTGAATGAGTGTGAACCTAGAGAATTTGCTGTGGTTCCTAAACAGAAAAATTTTCTTAGATTCTGAGTATACAAAGAAATAAAAAATTATAAAGCAAAAAAGCCCAAATGCATCACAGGGTGATGGACAAATTTATTATTTATGTCATCATCCTGAAGACCAGAAGAGCCGCCTCATGCCACCCATAGACGTAGGAAATGAAATGAAAACTTCCTTAGGATACAAACAGCACAGGCACAAGCATTCTCACATCTGACTACAACAAGGACTCCTCAAACGCTGTGCGAGCCCATCTTTTAGGGAGGAACATAATGTTTAAAATGTTTGTTGATACCGGCAGGAGGCAGTGCAGAGCGAAAAACAAAAGAAGAGAAAAAGAGAGAGTTATTGTGCGAAACGAACATGTGAAAGAGGCGCAATTTATTGTGTGCCGTAAGGTGGGTACGTTGAGAAATGAGTCGTTGGCTGTTTAGTATACGCAATGCAAACGGAACCCGCAACCGCTATCGCGATCTGCTCTCAACGGGGTAGCTCAAGTGTCCCTCAAGGTTTCTTATATTGTCCCTTGCCTTACGGTGTATAGAGAATTTTCCGGTATACCGAAAGTCAAAGATTTATTGGTTTATTTCTTTATTATTTTATATCAGCAGCACACGACATTCAAACATGCAGCGAGAGTAGAGCCTTTTAGCGCCTGTCGATAAGGGGTTTCTACAGATGCAATACGGTGAAATGTAGTTCGATAGTTATGAAATTTCAGTTTATAACCGCATTACATTTTTAAATTGATGCCTCAAAAAGAATTTTCAGCTACCGTGGAGAAGCAAAAACTAATCCTGTAACACTTAAGCAAGCCTTCAGCATTTTAAACATTACACTGTATGAAGACATCACGATAAAAATGTGTTTATTAGGTTGTACACTCTAAAGAGGCCCATGAATTGCTGAGCGCAACATATCTATTGCGTGCATATTTGTTCGCCTGAACGCGCCCACGTTTACCCGTCTGTTGTAGAAACATAAGTATATCTGGGAAGAAAGTCATACTGTACCTTGCAACTGGTTCCGGAAAGTTTGGCTGAGGCTTAGTTTGCTTCATCAATGCCTGTGTCAGCTCGGCGTAACCGCTCAGCTTTTTGAAGTCATTAAATTGTAGAGCAGTCTTGTGCATCAGTATCCATCGCTTCAAATGGAATGGTAGTCGCGCGCTGTTGGTCACTAGGAAGCACGTCTGAAAATATTGGGGATAACTTTTATGCTGCCGCATATTGATATCACAGACACCAGTCGCAAATCCTTTATCAATTGTGGTCACATAATTTAGATTGTGAGCTTTTTTTTTTTTTTTTTTACTAACAAAGTTGGGCATGAACGTTTCAGGGGTTTCGGACGTGGCAACTTCCCGGCATGAACGTCAAAAGAGGCCAGGTGTGACTTGCCCACAGCAGCTCATAACATGCAGAACAAACGCAGGAGCCAAACTGGGAGCAGACGCAAGTCATAACCTTTTCCTAAACAGCTTTAACTACTCGCTGAAACTGAGGCTGGAAAAGCAGTCCGTGGCGACTCATGTAAAAAACGCTCTTAACATAAACCAATGCAAGTGCAAGGAGACATTGAATGGCTTCCCAGCTTATAGAAGCACTTGTCAAGGAATACAGGTTTGGGATCCTATGAGCAATACCTCGCGTGTTGCGACGTAAAAGCTGCCGGTCCGGTTTTACCGCGTATGATACTTGCAAAGCCGGAAAATTAGATGCCATGATTATTTGCGCCTATGGACGCAGGTACACCCACAACCACCTTGCTTTATTGCCGGCCTCCTCTTGTGTCTTTCGAAGCTGTACGCCGCCCTAATGCCAACATATGTAGCATATTTGACAACAACCCCAACCCCCCGCCCTTCCCTCTGTTGGCTTCCAAAACACTTCAAACGGTATTCCATCTTGGATTAATAGCAGAGGTTACTGCTTTTTACCTAATTCCGTAAGTCACATTTTGCTTCGAGTATTAGGATCACGCCATCAGAATCGGAATTACTGAGCGTCAAGTCCCCGCAAGGTGCGGGATTCTTGCAAGAAAACTTAAGTTACGATGCATTTAGGTCAAGGTATTGATACAGATTACATAAGGTCTGTCCGCTATTACAAATATATAACCATATGTTTGCGTATAGTACCATTCCACCCGCAAATACCCTTTGCAGGTGGAATGGCACTATTTGTAATGTATTTTGATGTTCCAAAAGAGACGACTCCTACTCCATCAAACGCTTCCACTTCTAATGTGTTCGTGAATTCCTGCAAACGATTGGCCTGTCGGCATATCTCGCACGTTACCGTTTCTGCGTGTTTTTATTTCTTTTAGCCGCTTTCTTAGGAGCTAAACTTTATTAGGAATCGGCCAATTTACATTGTACACACTAATGGTTCCTAAAACATCTTCGTACTACTTTGTGCTTCTACGCTATAGTGGCGAACTATCTCACCTTCCCAGATAAAATTCCTCCTGGCCCAAGGACGTTCCGCAGAATCCTTTGCCTGACTCCGGCGTCTTGGGAACTGGTTGGGTCGTCCAAGAGGTAGATGTCACTTCGGGAGTACAATGCTCGAGCGAGGGCGACGCGCTGCTTCTGGCCACCGCTTAGCATTTCACCCTAGAGTAATTCCAGTTCCACACTTTTAGGTCGATCAACCGTTGACAGCAAATGTCGGAAAATTGCTAAAACCGGGTACAACTCAAGAACAGGGTGGAAAATGACGCTTAATAACTGTTCAAACAGTGGCGCAAAATAAAATAAATTTAATTGAATTTGCACAATTGAAGCTATGCGGTTGAAAAAAATGGAGGTCATTATCAAACATGAATACCCCATATTAGTTGCCGCGACGTTGCGCTGCAAACTTGAGTTGTATCCGGCATGAATACATCTCGCGTAACGACAAAATAAAATATCAAATAAATATGGTAGGGCAATTTCAGACAGAATCCTGTAAGCACTGGAGGACTGTGGGTGAAATAGAGTCTGAACCTCTACACTGAATTTGTTATCCAAAACCTAATACCCACAGGGGATGATACTGTCAGCCAAGCACTATGCACCAGACATTGTTAGAAATTTCTTGAGCACGTGCTGTGGTAATCGATGTTTTTTTTTACGCTTTGTTGTTTCTGAATCATACGCGATTTTGAAGCGGCTTCCGAAATTTCTGCGACACTATCTACCAATGCTACATTCACTATTGCTACGGCACAGTAACACAAAAACAAAATCTCGGAAAAAATAATGTTCTGGCACATCACTTTTTGTAACTTATTTGTACACCTATTGCTATGGGTGCCGAAAGAAATGAATGATTACCCTTTAAGAAAACCTAGGCTCCGGCGGTGAGAGGTGCCGGCGTAGAGGACTGTCGTTAATTTTGATCTCCTGTGGTTCTTTTAAATGCACTGAAATTGCACAGCACGCGCACGCATGGCATTTCGCCTTCATCGAAACACAGCTACCGAGGCGGGGACTGAGCACGAGCCGGGTTCCCGAGGTATTTAGCCACTGAGGTGGGTCTACAGTGGTGAAGTTCGCATTATTATCGCAAGCATTGGGCTCATATTCTTCACGGACATTGAAAGAAAGTATGTCTATTCGTAAAAAAAAAGAAAGGTAGTATTACATACATCGTGAAGCAGCAGGTCCCAGAGCTCAAGGCTGTATCGGGACCTTATATAGATGAATTTATAAACTTATGAAAAATATTATTGGTACAGCAAACGCATTTAGTCGAAAGAAGCAAAACCGGCGAACACATTATGGTAAAAGGAAAAACAAGTACGAACGCAATACAGGTTCAAAAAGTTCATGCGCGGCCGGTATTGATAAACTAAAGTACTTAAAAATTTTATACATTGTGGTAAATCTTCCCAACGGACATATGAAAACACTCATGAATTAAATCTGAACAAACCTGTATACAAAGTACCAAACGTGTATGAAAGTTGTGTTAAACTATTGCGATAATACGGATAACATTTGTTGTTTAAAACCGGACCGAGATGGGGATTGCTTGACATGAGAAGGAATGTTGTTCCAAATTTGTAAAGAAGCAAAACGAGTCTTGTGCTTGCCGTAGTTTGTTCGAACGGTTGGTAACAGAAAATTGTTGTCCTTTGCAAATCTTGTTTGATTATTATTGGTGAGGGCCTCCCTGATGATTACATTTCAGGGTATGATGTTGTGCACAGCTTTATAAACTACAATTGCGACACTAGAGGTAATCAGTGAAGCGATCGGTAAAATGTTGTGATCGCGAAGAAGTGATAGCGCTGCGGTATAAACTGTTGGTTATTATACGTATGGCCTGATTTTGAAGATGCTGCAGTGGATAGAAATGTTTTGGTAAGTGTTTCACCAAGAGGTGATGCAGTAATTAATACGGCTATGAATGAATGCGTAGCAAAAAGATTAACGGGTCAGGATTGAAAACAGGACACGGTTTTAGTAGTGCTCTAATGCCAAAACCACACTTTTGTTTCAAGTTAGAAATGTGCTTATTGTATTTAAGGTTAGCGTCCAGAGTAACGCCAAGAAATGTGCAATGTTCTGAAAGTTCGATGCAATGGGAATTTAAAGCAAGTGGTAGGACGTATACGGGAACCTTGCGATTGGAGCTGAATACCATGACTGTTGTTTTAGAAGGGTGGATCTGCAAGCAGTTACGATGACACCAGTGTAAAATATTATTGAGATCAGCAGTGAGCATAGATGTCAATGAATGGATTCATTTATCAGTAGCTAATATAATAGTATCATCGGCATAAGGAAACGATTCTGACTTAGCAGGACAGCTAAGTAACAAAGTCAACTTGAATATGGTTGCTATGAGAATTGCCCAGAGGTGGTTACCGCATGATCGAGGGGGTGTTTGCCATGGAAGCAGCATGGTTGGCGAATTAATCAAATTAACAGCAGGAGGTTGGCTGACAGGAGAATCATGAGAGCGGGGATTACAGTAGAATTGTGATGGAGCCTATGAAGAAACCAAATATTGAATGCTACTTAGTCCGTCTGCGGCGGCTCATGGAAAACGCGCTGCTAGCAAAGGCGCCCAGCGACTCTGGCATCACGCTTCTGGAGTGGCAGACTAGAAAGGAGCAATAGTCGCCATACAGGCCACGTCTGAAAACCTGAAGATAGCGCTTCGAGAACTATCCGCGTGTCCACAGAACTCTCCCATTATTCAGGCGAAATACCTAAGTACTTGCTTCACTCGTAGCTTGAAAAAGGAGTGTTAGCAGCAAGCGGTGCGAAATCCCGTCATGTTTCCATGGCAACATTGGCGCGAGCAGTAAGGAGAGAGCCGCCAGGGAAGCAGAAACTAGACTGCGTCGAGTACCCGGTTGCGTGGTTGCGCATAACACGAACGAGCTCTCGCCATCACACTTGTAGGAGGTGGTCCCAAATGTCTCTACTGAACTTTTTTGTTTCTATACAGAAATAAAAAAAATCCGTCGACATTTCCCCTAAATCCCTTGTTCACAAAATTTACTATCTTGTCCATTTTGTTATTTGTTTGCTGATCCTCTTGAAAAGAAAGCTTTCATTTTTTTTTTCATGTAACAGGTGTATATATTTAGGCAGGCATACGTAGGAAAATCAGGCGCTCTTTAGGATACACAACCTAAAGAAGGAAGCAAAGCATAGGGGACTCCTTTTTATTGAATTTCTGGTGTTGACATGAAGAGTTATGTAATTAACAAATTTTAAGCTGAAGAAATACAACATGCAGCTGGTGGGGTACCTGACCTCCGAATTTCACGTTTGAGTTTAAAGCATGCCATTACTAGCATGATTCTTTTCATTTGCAGATTTTTGCCGTTATTACTAGATTAACTTTTCGCGATAATTTTCACACTAATTTGTTGAGAAATGGTAGTTTACACTTTGTCAGCACTACGATCGCCTTTAGGTTTGACACCATTACGAAAGAAGAGGCTTCAGCAGTACCGTTTATATCTTGTGGCTGAAGGTATCTTACAAAATGCCCCGCTACGAGATATCGTGCGGGCTGCAAAATCCAATTTGCTCGTATTATTTTTAACACACGATAGTTACCTGATCCCCGGCTTGAGTCAGATCGCCACCCGGAAAGCCTCTAATGTCCGGGACAAGTTGGCACGCTTCCAAAACGTTGTTGTACCAGGCTTCGTCGAATTTTCTTCCGAATGTTATGTTATCTCTTAAGGTCATATTCAACACTCGGGGCGTCTGCGGCAGAACAGCGGTGGAGCCCTATAAAAGATCGAAATGTGAGAGTTTGGCTTAAAGACAGGCCCTGTATTCGCCTTGTGAATAATGATCCCTAATTTTGGTACTCACGTTTAACCTGACATCACCCTCCAAACACCTCATTTCGCCGGCGACTGCAGACAGTAGTGAAGACTTGCCGCTTCCTACAGCACCCACAACACCGATCACGGAACCAACCTCGATGTGTAAGTTGATGCCAGTGAGAATTGGGCTGCTAAGCTCACTGTCTCTCTTTGCCCAAGAAAATGAACAGTCTTTCATCGTAAGTTCTCCACCTGCATTATAGAATACCATTTAGGCTTGCTAACACTTCCATTCAACTGCGTGCTGTGTAGGACAAGGTCCACTCGAGTTCACGTTTAACCACTCCGGCGCTGTGCCAAATGAGGCTACCCTAAACCCCAAACATCTTGCTTATATCTGCCTACCAGACTCTTTGGTGACGTGCGCTACTTTTGACGTCTCGTGGGCCACTCCATTACGCACGCAAGGAGCCTTCTTACAATATATCATCCACCCTGAACACAGAAACCAAGAAATATTCCCTGAAAACGTGAGAACTGCATGTCCTGAGATTACACTTCAGAGCACTGCCAATAACCTTATCTTAAACTTCGGTTCTTATAGTTTGAATTGATGTTGGTCACTTCAAAAAGAATAGCGCCACTTTGACAAAGACAAACGAATGACTCACACTTACGATCACTGAGTTGCAAATGAAGTTTTATTGCTTGCAAATGAAATGTCAGGCTCTAAAAGGCCAAAACAAAACTTATAGATGAACTCATAAGTTTCAGACAAGGTGGACGCTTGGGCATGTTGGTTAGATATTACCGCGCATGTTGGGTAGACAATGTATTTTGTTGTTATGTACACGCTTCCGCTTTCCTGTGGGAAGCACTACATGGGCCAAACCGGCCGATTTATCAATTACCGGATACGAGAACCCAAGAAGAAAGTAGAAAACAATATTTATGGTTATTTTGGCATTCATTGCAGGGACCGCACAGAATTAAAGAAAACGATAGAACAAAATTTCTCCATCTTTACCCAGTGCGGAGCCTGGGTACTAGAGTACTAAGAGTACTAGAGAGTACTAGAGAAATCATTGAAGCCAATTAAATTAAAAAACATCGAAAGCAATGCGTAAAAACCGCATATATTGCTATCTGCGCAAAATAAAGGCGGTTTTTAAGCCACTGATAAGGGAATGCTCACAGCGTACAGTGTGCCACCGCTGCCACGTGCAGAGTTCTGGTCATGCCTCTTATATTATTTCGTGTGTGTGTGTGTTTTCTTCCCTTTTTTGGAGACTGTCCTCCGTTGCAGTTTAACAGAGGTAGAGCTTCAATAAATGCCAGCTGAAAGTCCAGCGCATTATCTGTGTCTCCTCTTGTGCTCGTCATGTAGGCTTCACAGATAAAAGCATAAGCTTCCTTTCCGGCGCAAATCCAAAGACTTTGGAAGTTTCGTACTCAGTTTCGTTATGGTTCGTTCTGTATTTTCCGACGCCGATGCTATTCCGACGTCTATAAACTTTTTTATACATGTTTGTCGCCTGTAGGTATGACGTTATCAGATCGTGGTTGGTTGAAACCTTCGTGTGCGAACAAGTTGACATCACGAAATGCGAACAATATGTATTATTAAATATAACTATTTTATCTGTAAATATGTATCTAATATGATGACGTAAAATGCTGACTGTTGATGGCCTAAATTTTCGTTCAGTTACGATATGAGCCTTATCTATCTTATCGCATTAAACATATCATGAGCTATTGCTATAATGATCACCATCACATCAATTATTATTCAGTCTAATGATGTCATAAGTTTACCTTTTGTGGTGGCCTTAATTGTAATACAAGCGCGTTGTATACTGAAAACTACTCTATATATTTCATATCAGATTAAGTATAATAGTTAATTATACAGGCTGAACTCGCATAAAACAGCGCGAAGCTCTCCTTCTGGTATTCACTGTTGGTCGGTAGTCCTGATTTCTGGAGAAAAGCACGACGGTATTCTTGAAAAAACATGCAGAGCTTGGAAATAACACAACCGTATGGGAAAATTAAAAAAAAAATATTGCGGGCATTGAAGCATGGCTTGAACCTAGTGATAGAGGGGAAGCTATGATTTACAGCAAATTGTTCTGCGGACACCTGGATTTAATTTGCCGCCGTCACAACAGGCCAGCGAATCTTCTCTTCTAGCAACTAGCTGTTATCGTTCTTATCTACGAATTACCAAGTTATCTTTCTTCTTCGTCTGCTATACTTCTTTTTTCCTTTTTCTTTGTTATCTTTTTTTACATCTTGATTTTCTTCTTGTTCTTTTTTGTTCTCCTTTTCTTTGTCTTCCCTCCTCTAACTCCTGGTCCAGCTCTCGGTCTATGCAACGTGACAATTGCTAGACGACGGTCACATGGCAGGTGCACGGTGCTATGCCTATGGCATGAACACCTAGCACAGTGTAGCTTTGGCTACAAAACACAAAAGGAGAAACTCGAGCCTATAAATCGGGATTCGAACTTTACCGTTGATGTTAATGTGAGAGAGTTGGGCGACTTGGTAGGTATTCCTGCTAAACGAGCGCGAAAGAACAAACATGTAAGAGAAGACAGCACAACACAAACGCTCACTCGCAACTGAATGGTGATTTCGGGGAAAACAGCTAAAGAACACGAGAGGGAAAAAACTGACTAAACCGAAACCCGCATCAGGGATTTAATCAGGGACTGAAAACACGCGCATGATAAAGTGTGAAGCAGAGAACACCCGCACAGAACAAGCATGCTCATTAGTTCTATCGTATTCCACATGCCCTGAAACAAGCGTCGCAGAGGGCCAACAAAGGTTGCGGTAATTTCGTACTCTCATCAAACTTCCTACTGGCTCAAAAAGTAGGTGGTTGGTAATACGTGGACGTCGTTTTTACCGCGCCCACTCAGCTCTCCTGCTTGTGCGGGGCTGTTCAAAAACGGGCGGATGTTGCACCCCGTCTTGTAAGAAAAACATCTGGTTTCAAGCGTGTGAGAAATATGCGGAATGCTTCAAAAATGTTTTATATAAAATTCTGACGTCCTGTGGCCATGCTTACAGCCACCCTGGACGACGCCTTAACATACGTCTCATGGACCACAAGAATTCATTCAGACAAGACCGCTCTAACCTGACTGACCATTTCCGGGATTGTAAAAGATGAGGAAAGTGTACGCGATGCATTCCAAAATTTGAGAATACTACTTTTTTTTTGCACTACCTAACAAATTCACACGAGAGCTTAAAGAAGCCTACCACATCGCAAAATCAATCGATACATGTGTCAGCACCCCTTTGGTCATTCTAACAACACCCGAAAAAGCATTTCTTGATGACAAATATAGGTTTTCGCGTGATTGTTCTGTGCCAGTATTTTCTGCTTTACTTTACGTTTTATCATGCGTATGTTTTCATTCCCTGATTAGATCCCTGATGCGGGTTTCGGTTTTGTCAGTTTTTCCCCCTCTCTTGTGTTCATAAGCTCTTTTTTTCGAATAAACCATTCAGTTGCGAGTGAGCGCTTGTGTTGGGCTGTCTTCTCTTCCATGTTTGTTTTTCGCGCTCAATTAGCATGATTCGTCTTACCACTCCACAAACAGGCACCACTACTACTAGAACTGATGGTTCTGTCTCTCGTTTTGTACCACACTTTGCTCATTCGTTTTTTGCATATTTTTCTCCGATGTATAAGTAGTGGCATAATTCACCGATCGCCTTTAAACATGCTGAATCATTTGTTTGGCTATAACGAGCGGTCACCAATGTCTGGAACCTTTACAACACATGGGGTTCATCCATGAAAACCTCAAGATATTGTACTTTACTAGTGCCAATGTGTTTTGTTGTTGTCTTCAAACGCATGTAATTTTTGCTACAAACAGGTATATGCGGTGCAGGGATACTTGCAATACTGCATGTGTTAGCATGCCGACCGTACCAGTGGAGCTGAGACATCCATGAATACACCTCCGACAAAGTCTTTTGCACATGTAGACACACGAGGAATCGTCGCCCAATATGCAGCTATCTGTGCATATTTTGATGACCAGCAATAAGTTTCATATAGTTTAGAGAGCATTATTGCCGTCGCTTACAAAACGCTGCCTTCTTCCCCACACTTTCGATTTGAAGGCAGCAGATCTTCAGTGGCAGGTATGAAGATTAACTTCAAGATCGTACAAACTTCAGCGAATCTTGTACGCATAACAGCGATGCGATGCGTGTATGTATTTGCTAGCTTACGTTTCGATGGCTTCATACCGTCGAGGTATTTGTGAAACAACACGTATTCCACATAGGCACAAAAGTTGTCACGTGTAATATATATGGATGTATGCTGAGTGCGCGCAGCCATGCTTATGGAGGGTCACTCTTGTCAAGCTACACTGATCGGCAAGGCTTGAGTTGAGGAACGGAAATACTTAGTCTGGTAAAAGTTTCATGAATGGTGAATTCACCCGGTCTGGGTTAAACCGGACACGGTCAGTCCGGTAATGGGAATGGGGGCACGGGGCGGGAGGAGGGGGGGGGGGCTAAATCTGCTCCGGTAAAGTGCACGTCGTCCCCTCTGCCGGGTGAGTTGGCGAGGGCGGTTACGTCTGCCAGGCTTTGCTCAATCGCTAAAAGCCGGCGGTCAGTATAAATTCAGCCGGGTCCCATACTGAGGGGTGGCAAACCTCCGGGGAGTGTCAGAGTGCTCCCGCGGCATTGTGAGCGTGCCATGCCCACGTTACCCGTTGCCGGTTTCGGTAACTGGTCTAGAGTGGGTCTGAATGGGGTGCGTGGAATTCGACAAAATAGAGAAACCAGTATCCGGGTCGGTTTTGCTGACCAAATAAACGACCTACCCGCTGCCAAGGAAACGACGGCATAGCAGCGGAGTACTAAAATAAAATCAGCTTCCTTACCTTGGATGCTGGACTCAAACCGGTATATGGAGTGGTTGTGCAGGCCAAGGGAAAGCCCTGCCAGCTGCCTATGGAACGGTGGCGTAGTTGTGGAGTACTAAAGGAGTCACACCTAGCTACACTCTACATGCTTGACAGAAAATGCCCCTCACGACAAAAGGCATTACCCAGCCGCAAACGCGTTGCTTTCCGTTGCCGAGGAGAATGACTCCTCGCCTAGGTCAGGCGGCTGAGGTGAATGTAGCCTGGGTTCTCGGGAATTCGCCTTTATTTTCGAAAGAGAGATAACGTCGGTGAAAAGTAGTCAAATGAGAAGTTAGTAAAACCGAAACTTGGGAACAGACTTTCGGAACGCCAGCGCCTGGTACGGAAATATATGATGAATGAGTACAACTCCGAAAGGGTGCAGGGAGCTAGTAGGAGCAAGGAACAGTGTTAAAGCACCTAATACAACTTTAAACGCGACGGGCACGAGTAGCAGTGCGGAAAAAGCATGGTAGCACCGACCTCAGAAGCGGTTAGTAGCCCGATGAACAATTCGTGAATTGCTGCACACCCTAAAGGGTGAAGCATGCTCTGTGGGATGCCCCTATAGGAATATCAGCGGACATGAGTGTGTACAAGGATGGAACTACAGGATTGTCCACCCTGCATGGTATAACATCCCACATATTAAGTTGGGTGAAAATCAGGAAAGATCCTTCCCCAGTATGCGCGAGAGACCAAAATCTGGCCACTTGCCTAGTACCATGAAATAAGAATGAAAATTCCATATTACAGCGAAATTCACCTCTTTATTATCTTGAGTAGAGTCGGTGTGGGGGAACCTGGCTTGGGGGTGGGGAACGTCAAAAGTGGCCTCACGTTAGGGAACCTATATCTGACATCAGAAACCCGGCAAGCGCCATGTTGTGGTAGAATGCCGAGGGCTGCACATTTGGCAAATGCGAGTGTTCGCCCTATAAAGAGGCCCGACAGAGAACTCATTTGGCAAATCTTACGCTGTCCCCAATCCACACCTCATTAGCCTAACCCATTTCTTACTGCCTTTTCCCATTCCCTTTGTTCCATCCCATTGTACCACCTCGAAAGGGAAATTAGGAGAGTTTCCCAGTGCCCGCTCTGGGAAACTTTATTTATTTAATAACGTCCGTTCCAAAAAAATTTATTCGGATGGACCTCTTCATTTAGGTCGCTAGTAGGCAAATCTTTCTCTACCAGCGATACACTAGTGGTGCTTGAAGAGTCTGACTCTGGACTGCAATCCACTCCAATGTGTGGTATATGAGCTCAATGCCGGGTCGGCCGAGAGGTTTCATGTCTATAGCAGGACGGGATGTCCAGTTTGAGTTGCATACCACAAATTATCTTCCGGTTTTGGCTCCATCCGGACCGGTGAGTCCTTACTGACATTCATTTCGGACATGATCTGTCCTGTCGGACCTGCAAACCAGATATGGCCTGTCCAGTATGATCCTGTTTAATTTATACAGCACTGGTCACACGGTTATTAGATTTATATGCGGTTTACTATAGGACCGGTAAAAACGATTTAGAGTGGTACGGCAATTTTCACTGGGGTTACTAATGTCATCTAGCTAGCTATAATTATCATGACTGCCGTTTGTAAACAACATTGCATTGACTTATTATGGTTAATGATTCTCTGCTAATTACCTGGTTCTTATCGTCGTTACTCACGAATGCATCTCGTGATCCCACATCCTTTCCATACCTGTGAGCCGACAGAGACTTTCTGATTAAAACATTCTCAACCAAAATAAAAGCCTTCTATCCGCAGAGAACTGATGATGGTGTTTTACTTGTTCATTTCTCTGTGTCTGTGTGCAAGAATGGATAGGATTCATCTATGTTTTTTTGTGATTTTTTCGAGATTCATCTGTTTCCACGTTCAAGATAATAAATCTTTAGTTGCATGTCAGCGGCCCGGACTGTGTATCCTCCTTTTGTCTGTGTCAAAAAGCGCTGTAGAAATCTCATAGTTAGGGCAGGCGGAATAACTCTATACAAACCGGATGGGGCACCATGTAAATGACATAGGGTATGTCCCATAGGCATTGAGAATCTGTGCCAGTTGTCGAGGTCTCGGCGCAAGCACTTGTTTTTAGCTAGACTTACTGTCAAATTAACCACATGCTCTAGTAAAATCGGACCAACTGATAAAAGAAACAGCTATGATAGCACTGGGAGACATTTTTGCACGTGGCGGGCTAATACCACACTAAAACGCTCTCCCACGAACAGAGAAAACGCAGACTGTAGACGAAAGTGAGACCGCGGGCAAGAACACGTGTCATGGAGGCTCCAATTCATGCTCTAACTGAATAAAGAAGGCATGTCTACGACAGATACACTGCACGTTCAAAACGCACCAAAAGCTTCAAGATTTTGCAACAAGTCATTGGTGAGAAAATTATCTTTCCAATGGCGGATAGAGTGGCGCACGTACAGGGCATCTCTTATCCTTCATTGTTTTTGCTGCGTGTTTTGCAGTGTTTAACAACGCTGTTTTTGCTGGGTCGTTTTACTACCATTGAGCATGTGTCTTTTTGCATAAGCTTCCTAAGCTCGCGCGCCCGTTTGTAGTGAGGTATTGAAGTTAGCTATTGCCGCAGAAGCTGGTATTATTGGTTTTGAGGAAATGTTTTCCGTAAAGGACGCCATTATTGGCACGGCTGAGGCACTGATACATACCCTGTAGTTTATTTCTCGTGTTTTGCACCAAGAGCACTGCTGTCTACATTACTGATAATGGAGAAGTCGCATTGGATGGCAGAGAATTTGCGAAAGGGCGCACACCTGTCTTTCGTTCGTGTAATACATCACACCCGGCGTATACCACTGAATGAAAATAACGATGCTGATAATAAAGTGACAGCCATATAAAGATGTTTTGTCCTTTCTTTAAAAGGTGGTTTTGTTTTATTTTTTTAAAGCAGTTAACTATTTTGCTTTAAAGCTGCTGTCTTGCTGTCTTTACAAATACCGTACTTTAAAATACATCCATTTAAGAGTAAAACTTCTGTTTTACTCTCTGTGGAAATACTACAGACTCTACTCTAAACAGGGTGCATATGCAGGTAATACAGAAACCAGCAATAAGAAGTATTGCTAACATCATTCGTGACGTTAGAACTACGTAGATGTAGACTTAATTCTCTCAGAGCCAGGTACATGGCGAGTAACTCCTGACCAAACGCACTATAACGGATCTGAGTAGGAGTCATCCGCTTGGCGAGATTAGTGAAAGGCTGCCAGTCGCCATGAGTGTGGTGTTGAAGGACAGCGCCCATTCTTTACGAGTACGAGAACACTTCCGGGTGTAGGGAGTGCTAGCAGTGCTCTTTCGGGCAAGGGGTACTTGACGGCGAAATACGCTGTGATGATGTTCAGCCTAGTTTAGGCAATGTGTCTAGTGCTTCGCAGTGAGCAGACGATCTAAAACTGCACCGAAGTGACGCAGTAGCCAAAAAACAGGGGTTGTAGTTCCCAATGTCGAGGAATCGGCGAAGCGAAACAGCAGAAGTAGGTGGAGGAAATTTAGTGATCGCTTGCACCTTGGACGGAAGACATCGAATGCCACCTGTGTCAACGTGGTGACCAAGGAAATCGAGAAAATTTGCACCGAATGAATTCTTAGCACCACTGTTGACAATGCCATGTTTACAGAGATGAGTGAACCTCAGGCGCAGGTTATGCAGATGCTCGTCTATCGAATGGCTGGCCACAAGAAGGTCGTACACGTAGACGAAACCGAAAGGCAGACCCATAAGGATGGTATCTGTAGCATGTTTAAATGCCTGCGCAGCGCTTCGCAGTCCGAATGGCATCCGCAGGGAGTCGAAAAGACCGTAATGAATTGTGATAGCTGCCTTCGGGATATCTTCCTCACTAATAGGAATTTAGTGGTAGGCGCTGAGTAGACCGATCTTTAAAGAGAGGGTCATATCCTTCACAACTATGTTGAATTCCTGCCTTTGGGACAGTGGGTAGCAATCAGCTATGACGTGGGCGTTCAGCGAACGGTATTTTTCACATGGCCGCTAGTCCGCGGTTTTATTTCGAAAGCAATACTACGCCAGGTTTCGGCCCGTCTTATAGTCCGTGGCCGCAGTCACGAATGGCCTTGAACAGCCGCGAAGAAAACGAAGAACGCTCTATAACCCACAGCTAATGCTTTCGCTTCATATTCGGTTCAGCAGAGTTAAACCCTTCTTCTTTTTCTTCGGGGGGAGGGGGGGGGGGTACCTTGGATGATAAAGAGGCCCCATTGCTAGAAGGTCATCGAATGATTCCCAGCTCGAGCGCATTCTCAACTTCAGCACGAGCGACCTTGAGCATATCCGGGGAGATTCTGCGTGCACGGGAAAAGACAGGCGGTCCAGTAGGGAATAGATGCTGGCGCACGTAATGGCGAAAAGAGAGAGTTTATACGGATGGCGCTGTGAGCATCGGGTATTCGAGGAGTAAAGGGTGGAACGGAGGATCGGCAACTGCAGCATAGGATGGAGCCGCATCATGAGTTGCGCACGCTTCAAGACATCGTACCGAGAGGTGAAGTGTCGAATCCAGAGGACGGTGAGATGACGTCTACAAGGCCAGCATGGTGAGCTAGGGTTGCAGCGGTGATATACGTGAGGACGGGAGCACATTAAAATTCCATTGAGACTATTGACAGAGACTCAAGTTTAGTGTCACACAGCAGTGTTTACAGACCTGAATTTATGTGCCATTAGTGGTGAGCACATTGGTCATGCTCAACTGGTCATGCTTAAAAATATGCCGCTCAAATTCTTTGCCTCAGCGTATTGAAAAAAATGTCTGGAATACTGCGCTCGAAATTCGCATTACGAATTATTGTAATCGTCAGCCAAGTTTTGAGAACACTTTCATGGTCATTTCCCAACGGCTGCACAGCTGAAAGACTTGATACAGCTATCAGGTATGCTATTTCAGCATATCCAAAAAGAGGTAAATTCGTATGTCTCAAAGTGACCTGGCAAAATCCCACCTATGTGCAAACGACGACAATCAGCAAGATCTCTTTTATGCCACCATACCGCAGTATAACCTCCAATGGCTCTTACCAATCTGTCTGTATTCGTGCTTGTCTGCAGGTGTATGCGTGCGTGCAGTGTGTGCATGCGCGCGCGTGTGTTATTCTTGGCGTCGACTTCCTTCGTGAGCACGGTGCCACTATAGATCTCCCGAATCGCTTGGTGACGTTTTTCGCTTAACTAGCCATCGAAAAGCATGAGTACCGTGGGTCCCACTCCACGCTGCGAGTCGCTGATGATATCCTCACAGTGCCACCACGCGCCAGCATCTGCCAGAGTTACCTGCGACGAGCCACATCACGGCCTCTGGGTTGTTGAGCTTAATGTGTCCCTCTCATGCCGCCCATTTCGCGGAACAGGCCGAGCAAGCCCGCCAGCTGGCCCGCTTACACATCAAGGAGCAGCCTGCCACCGACGCTCGATACTATAACCCTCACAACAGGGAAGTCCACTTTCAACCAGGGGACCAAGTGTTGGTGTGGACCACCGTGCGCCACAAAGGCTTGTGCGAAAAACTGCTACACCGGTATTTCGGACCCTGTGAAGTCCTGCGCCGCTTAAACAATGTTAACTACGAAGTTGTTCCAGATCAAAGTGTGACCGTCAGTGTTCGGCGTACGCGACCTGTAGTTGTGCACGTGGTACACTTAAAGTTGTACATTTCACGTGACTGAGCGCTGTGTCAACGTCGCGTTTTCTAACTTTGACGCTGCAAGTAAGACCTTGACTCGTCTCACCATGCCATCGGGACGATGTTTCCCTTTCGCGGGGGGAAATAATGCCACGTGCATAACGCCGCGCGGCCGCCGTGCTTGGTGCCGACAACGACGAAGCGGTTGTTGGCTCCAGAGGCGCGCTGGTGCTGGACACTGTCATTGGAGCTAAAAGCAAACCGGACTCTAGGGTCTTACCTTCACGGTACCGTGTATCTTCAGGGTTGCCTGTGGCTTGAGTCGTGACAGTATGTCTCTGCGTGTGTGTGTTTACGTACGTTTGATTTGGGTGCTTTCCCTGAGTATGTACGTGCGTGTATGCGTGCCTCTGTGCGATATTTAATGTGTGAGCATACGTGAGTGCTTGTGCATGTGTGAGTGTATGTGTGTGTGCGTGCCTTTGTCTATCGAAGATGATACTACAGCCTAACAGAAAAACATGCATGCAAGGAAGAGAACAGGATACGAGGCTGACTAAAAAATGGTCTATATTAAAGGGCACAGAACAATATAAAGGCGTTCCAGTAATATGCGTTGTGGGGCTAGTTGGTTCATACTCAGATAGGTTTTATGCACACAAAAAGACGACACAAAAAGACAAGGGAGACAGGACGGAGCGCAACTTTCAACTTTTCTTATTTCGGAAATGTATACGACATTTATACCAAAAAATTATCATTGCATAATCATCAGTGCCACGTGCGAGCCAAATACCCAGGAAAAGCACAAAGGAAGGGCACAGGTCACTCACCTCTTATCTAATTTATCTAAAAAGACAAATTCTTTATCATACATTGTCACAGATGGTGCGCTAATACATGAACTTCCGCTTTTTCTAATATGGTAGGCCTCAGCCAATTCTCGCGCAAGCGTGTCAGTGCTCCTGCACAAAATGCCGGTGCCTTGTAGCGTTGCATCACACAGTTTTTCTGCTTTTTTTTTCGGTCATTATTTTTTCCACACTCACTGATGTGCGCCGGCAGGTGCAAACCGGTACCGTTCCTCAAAGACAAATTGTGCTCCCTTAACCGGTCATTAACACATCGGCCCGACTGCCCAATGTACACCTTCCCACACTTCAACGGAATCCTATACACCACCCCTTTTTCACACTTCACAAACTTATTAACATGTTTGATTTTGCAGTCTGAGTTACGGCTACCATCTTGTGGAACCAGACGACACAAAGAAGAGAGTTTCCTTGGGGCCGAAAAAACCACGGGTATCTTAAACTTGTTAGCCACGCGTTTGAGGTTATGAGCCACTTTATGCTGATATGGAATGACTACCGGTTTCACTTTCTTCTGTGCAACTGCAATCGTTGTCTGGTTCTTATTCCTTTCTTGTTTAATCTTCTTGAGAAGAGCTGAAGCTCTTCTCAAGAAGATTAAACAAGAAAGGAAAAAGAAGGAAAAAGGAATAACAACCGAGCATTTTTATATCATCTGGTTGATGGTATCAATATGGTCGATAGTGGAGTACCGTTTCCGAAAACCTGCTTGATCCTTTGCTTGATTGCACTCTAAGGTTGTATTTATTCTATTCGCGATTACCTTAGTAAATACCTTATACGTAACAAACAGTAAGCTGATTGTTCTGTAATTTTTAGAGTCCTTAGTGTCGCCTTTCTTATGAATGAGGTTAATGTTTGCATTCTTCCATGGTTCCGGTACCGTCAATGACACCAGGCACTGCGTATACAGTGTGGCTAGTTTTTCTAGCACGATACCCCCCCCCCCCCCCGTCCTTCCACAAATCTGTAGTTATCTAATCCTCTCCAGATGATTTCCCATTTTTAATAGTTTCTCATGCTTTTTTGACCTCGTCCTTTGTCACTGGTGGAACGTCTGATTGTTTTTCCTACCGTCAATCTCATTACGGTCCTGAAAACTTTAGCTACTGTAGAGGTCTGTATAAAACTCCTCGGCTACTTTGACTATCTTGTCCATATTCGTGATGACGTTTCCAGGCTTGTCCCTTATCGCATACACCTGGTTTTTGCCTATGCCCAATTTCTTCTTTACTGCTTTAAGGCTTCCCCCATTCTTTACAGCATGCTCAATTTTCTCCACGTCATACTTCCTTATATCGGCCACCTTGCGCTTATTGATTAGCTTTAATATCTCGGCCAATTTTATCTGGTCTGTTGGGTTGGAAGCTTTCATACTCTGGCGTTTTTAATCAAATCTTTAGTCTCCTTAGACAGCTTACCGGTATCCTCTCTAACTATCCTACCGCCTACGTCTACAGCACACTCAGTAATGATATCTCTGAAATTATTGTTCATTGCTTCTAGGGTAATGTCGCCATCCTCGGTTAGAGCTGAATATCTATTCTGTGGCGAGATACTGAACTCTCCTGCCCTCTCGCTCACCGCTAATTCGTTGATGAGTTTCTTTCTTACTAATCTGTTGCGTTCCTTCCGATTTCGGCTAATTCGGGATCTCACCATCCTGTGGTCACTGCACAGCACTTCGCGGTTACTTCTTCACCTTGCATACTGGCGGGGAGTCACTAATATAGCAA
Organism: Amblyomma maculatum; assembly: GCF_055883805.1. Taxonomy (NCBI): domain Eukaryota; kingdom Metazoa; phylum Arthropoda; class Arachnida; order Ixodida; family Ixodidae; genus Amblyomma; species Amblyomma maculatum. The sequence continues at coordinate 452,085,581 of NC_139344.1, read as the reverse complement.
ACATTAAGTACTTTTCACTCCCTGGAATCATCAGGGAACGAGAGTTGGATGAAATGTTTCAAGAACGTTGTTCGTAAAATAAAAGATGGAAAACAAAATGCACATACCGACTCCTTCCGAGCTCCGTGTGGTATGACTGATGTCTGACGAAAACTCTTCGGCAGCAAAAAACGACATCAGCCTTCGGCAGCTGCGAAGCGCCTTTGAGAATGCAAAAGGGAAAACAAATGAACTTTATCATTGCGAAATGTAAAGCGTGTATTTGCAAAGCAAGAGCATCTCTGTTCTGACAACATGCAGAGCATTATGCCTCACATTTGCGCAACCATACTACCGCGTACCTCTCTGAACCGAGGAAAAAAGAGGAAGATCTGAGTGTAGTGTGTGGAACTGATCCGTTTAGTTTTCGCTGCCTTGTACTCGTTACATTTTCAGGTGGAGCAGCCGGGTACGATTCCCCTTGTGCTGAGTTCCACCCCTCAAGGACAACTGAGAGTCACCACGGATTTGACACCGGTCAGCCGCAGTTCCAGCAGTCGCCCCCGAGGTCAGTAGCCAGAATTCGGGCCTTTGTCCTGGACGCCTGTCACCACGATGCATAGATCGAACAAGAACATTGTGGCTAACGCAGAACGTTCACCTGAGTTCGTCATATTCCACTCTCGAACGCCTTCTTCCTTCCATGGCGAGCTTTATGAGGACGCTGAAGACTGGCAGGACCAATTAGAACAGTCGCCATCTACAACGGCTGGGATGAGCAAAGGAAGCTGCATAATGTGTACTTTGCTCTTGACGATTCGGCGTTAACGTGGTTCGTGAACCACGAAACAATGCCACCATCCTGGGACCTCTTTCGTGGCCAGCTGTTGCCGACTTACACCGCCAAAGACCGAAAGGAGGTGTGCGAAGTCGGCACTGCAATCTCGCTGCCAAGCCCCGAACGAAAGTATTGGGATATAGTACGAGGACATGATCCGCCTTTTCAGGCGTGCTGATCAAAATATGTCTGAGGAAAGAAAGTGCGCCACCTAATGCGCGGGGTGAAACAAGAACTATTTGCTGGGCTTGTGCGCAATCCACCTGGCATGACATCAGATTTTCTAGTGGAGGCCACCACAATGAAACCAACCCTTCAACGCAGGACTCAGTACTACTATAACCTTGACATGCCCGCCATGTCACCGGCCGTATGCTTCCGGCTTCGACGGCTCTACTGATACCTTAAAAAGCTTGTTCGATCTGTGGTCAGAGGAGAGCTGAGACACATTCAGCGAGAGGGTCTAACGTCGTTCTCGAGGCTTCCGTCACTCGCGGAGGTTATTCGTTAGGAAGGTATGCAAATCATCCTGGAACCATCTGTACGTAGTATGCGGGGGGGGGGGGGGGGGGTAAATCCGATCTGGCGACCTGCTCGTGGTCCGCCTGCACGTTGAGTGGGCCAAGGTGGTTTCGGCTGCCTGGCTTTGCTCAATTACTGACAGCCAGCGGTCGGTATGGGTTCAGCCGGGGACCATATTGAGGGGTGGCAAAACCCCGGGGAGTTTGCAGCGTATTGCCTTGGCATGCCATGCACATGTAAGCCCGTTGCCGGAGCGGTGACAGGTCCAGAGTGGGTCTGGGCGGGGCGCGTGTAATTCGGAAAGAGTCCAGTTTGGAGTCGGTTGGCAGGTCGAGGGAACGCCCTGCCCGCTGCCAAGGGAACGGCGGCGTAGCTGCGGAGTGCTAAGAAACGCGGCTAGCTGAGTTCATGCTGGGCTCTCATTCAGCATCCAGGTTAGTCGGCAGGCCAAGGGAGAGCCCTGCCCGCTGCTGAGGGAAAGGTGGCGTACCTGCGGAGTACGGTTAGGAAACGCAGTTAGCTAAGTTTGGATGCTGAACAAAGACCAACATGCGGAGCGGTTGGCAGGCCGAGGTAAAGCCCTGCCCGCTGCCTAGGGAACGGTGGCGTAGCTGTGGGGTACGGTTAGGAAACACAGCTAGCTGACTCTGTATGTTGGACCAAACATTCCCCTCGTGCCTAAAGGTATTACCCAGCCGTAAACGCGTTGGTTTCCGTTGCCGAAGAGAACGGGGCCTCGACGGACGCCTGGCGGATGGGGAATTCACCTTTGGCTTGAAAGAGTGGAAAGGAGATGGAGAGTAGCTATAAGCTAGTAATGCCGAAACTTGGGAAACGACTGGTGGAGCACAGGTGGAAGCGCCTAGTACGGAAAGGCCTAAAGGCTGAGTACACAACCGAAGGGTGCAGGAACGGTGTGAAAGCCGACCTCGGAAACGGTTAGTAGATGGTGAACAAATCGCCAAGTGCTCACGTGGGAAGTATCCTCTGTAGAATACAAGGACCTCCAGCACCAGGCGGACTTAAGCATGAAATGCAATGGACGGGATTAAAGCGTTTCCCTTGCCAGGACGCCGATGAAATGTACCTTCCAACATGCACTGCCGAGCGAAAACCGTGAAAGAGTATCCATCAGTGTGCGCCAGATTAACGGCTGGCCACTTGTTAAGTACCTTGAAGTAGGCATGAACGTTGCAAAATCTGTCTCTCAGTACTTGAACTAGAGTCGGGTGGGGGAACCGAGCTGGGGGGACGGGGAACCTCAAAAGCGGCTTCATGTAGGGAACCTGTCTCAGACGCCGGAGACACGCAGTGGTGGAATGATCCAAGGGCCAAGCGCCGCATATTCGGCTAGGAGCGAGTGCTCGCCCTCTAAGGAGGCCCATATGGGAGCTCGACTCGAATTGTCTGACACTCAAATCCTACGCTGCCCACATTCCCCTCCAACTTCCAATAACCCTATCCTAATTCCTATTTCCTATTACCCTACAACCCGTCCCTTCTGCTACTTCCCAGGGGAGATACGTGGGGTCTCCCCGGGCCCGCTTCCTCGGCTGTGGGTCGCTTTAGTAGAACCTCCCCCTCTTATTTAATAACTTCCAACCAAAAACGTTTGTCTTATTGACCTATTCATTTATTTTTAGAATTGTGGAACTTTCTCTCTCGCGATACATTAGTGGTGTGGGTGGAGTCTGACTTTGGACTCCAACTTACCTTACCTTATACCTAGTGTGCAGCCACCGCCAACAAGTGTGCCAACATACGTGTCCGTGCTTCAGCACCATATGTCTGATATGTTCAATCGTTTGCTTTTCTTCCTAACGACAAAGTATTAACGAATGATTAGACATATCAGACAAAAGTTGGTGCCGAAACCCGGGAAGAAAGCGAGGAGAAGAAATTTAGATCAACGAACCGTGGATATTCGCCTCATTGTGGCCTTTCATCGCAACGGACAAGAAGTCTACCGAACGCTGCCGCATGAAGTCTTCTCATCCCCTGGTTGTCTGAATTTCCGTGATCCTCAGCAACGCTGGTTCAACGATGGAGCGCCTCTTCAAAAAACGAAAGGTATTGCGCACTCAAGTCACCAAAGTTACAAAGGAATGCCTTGAGCGACTCGATGAGCTAATGCAGAGCGATGCTAATGTCATGCACGCTCGACTAGCGTCTCTTCATGCTGAACTAAACGCTGTGAACAGTCAGCTTGAGGAGTCACTGGATGATGAGCAGGCTGAGACGGAGTACGAACAAGTTTTTGAGTACAACGATCGAATCGTAACCGTCTTGGCCAAGCTGCAACAGTGCATCTCAAACCCGACTGAAAGATCATCGATTCAGCGGGAGAATAACGCCGCCCAGACAACGACCACCACAAGCTGCCAAAGCCCGAGCTCACAAAATTCACCGGACGGCGCAATGACTGGCAGGCCTTCTGGAAGGTATTCGAACTAGTTGTCGACAAAAACGAAGAACTTTCATCTGTCGACAAGTTCCACTACCTCAAGGCATCTGTCACCGGGGACGCCGCCGCTGCACTCGCCGGACTTCCATCGAGGGCACGGTGCTACAGCGACGCCGTAGAGCTCCTCAAGAAACGCTTTGGAAACGAAGAGCTCCTAATTCAAGAGCACATGAAGAAGCTTACTGATGTCCAGCCAGTTCGTTTCGCAGACGATGTACGCGGACTTCGCCGCCTCTACGACACCCTGGCTGCACACATCAAGGGTTTGGAGACACTGGGCCAAAAGCAGGACTCCTAAACCACGCTTCTCATGCCGATTGTGCAACGAGCACTGCCAACGGACATCTTACTCGACTACAGCCGCAAATGTATCATCGAGACAACTAGTTCCATGGGCGGGAACGCCGAATCAACCGACGGCGCTTCGGAAAGCTCAAACGCAAGTGTCTAAGGTACGGTGACGTCCTTTTCACGACTCATTTCTTTCCTCAAAATGAAGGTCGAGAGTCGAGAAAATTTGGCTGCCTTAAAAAGCATGGATTTGGTCAAAAATTCTAAAGAAATCAGAAAAGATCAGGCGAAGCCACCTTGGAAATCGCATAAGCCCTTACCAACCGCAGCAACCTTGCATCAAAACACAACCAAGGAAAGTTGCTTCTTTTGTAACGCCTAGGAGCATCTGACACAGGAATGCGATGCCAAACAAAGCGTGGAGGAAAGGAAACGGCGTCTGCAAGCGGCAGGGAGATGCTTCAAATGCACACGAAAAAGGGCATCGATCAAGGAATTGTAATGTGCACCTAAAATGCATGAAGTGCGGGAAGAAGCACGCGACTGCAATTTGTGATCCGTCCTATGCGGTAGCGCGCCAGAGGAAAGCCACTAGCGGAGTCACCAACGCGCAAGTTAGCCTTGAAGTTGCAACAGGAACAGAATCCGCTCCCGCGAAAACTGTCCTGCTTCAAACGGCGTCAGCTAATTGCGGTGGCCTAAAGGCCTGGGCGCAACTGCGAGTCCTTTTTGACGGCGGAAGCCAACGCTCGTACCTGACATCTGAAGCATCAAAGAGACTGGGATGCAAATTTCTTGGTGAAGAAATGCTAACCGTTGGTGTCCTTGGCGGTCACCAAGAAGAACGAGTGTTCAGGAGAGTATTGGTCGAAATTAAAACTAAAAAAAAAGAAAAACATGCAAACTAGAGGCTCTGGAGACAGACGCCATTTGCGATCAGCAGATCCCAAAACCACCCGTGGCATTGATGGACAGGCTGAGAACGCTCGGTTATGAGCCCGCCGATTTCTGCAACGACAGAGGGCCTGGAGATATTGGGCTTCTCATAGGATCCGGCCATTTTTGGGATCTAACGACCGGCCGATCCACCAAGATCGGCAATAGACTGAGAGCAGTTGAGACAGCTGTAGGTTGGGCCATTCAGGGACCAGTTCATGGCATGGACGAAGGACCCTATTGCATGCAAACGGTTGCCCTGCGAACATCGGTCATGGAAAGAAGCGCAACGGACATACTAACGAAATTCTGGACCTTAGAATCAATTGGGATAAATGAAAATGAATCAAAAACTGTAACCACTGCTGTCGTGGAGTTTTTTGAGGACACCGTACTAATGAAGGAGGGTAATTATGAGGTGGCCCTTCTATGGAAACCTGTGACAGCTTTGGCAGATAACAGGGAGGTTGCCCTAAAGCACCTACATCAGCTCACAAGACGTCTTCAAAGATCCCCAGAGCTACTAGATGAGTATGACGTGGCTATAAGGCAGTACAGCGCACTTGATATGGCGGAGTTGGTTGAAACAAATGACAGTGGCACAAGCCCCGCATACCACATGCCGCATCAGGCTGTCATCCGCGAGGTCACAAGCTGCGCGTGGTTTTCGACGCCTCATCCCACGATAGGTCAGCAAAATCTCTAAACGACAATCTCGAAAGTGACCAAATTTAACTGCTGACCTCGTGGCAATGCTGCTAAACTTCCGCAGACACATAGTAGCTCTAGTGGCGGACATCGAACAGGCCTTTTTGCAAATTGCAGTGAGACCAGACGACAGAGACGCTTTGCGTTTCTTGTGGTTCGAAAAGAAGCCTGAGCCAGGTGGCCCTCTTCCACCAATCTTGACATGGCGTATGAAGAGAGTCCCATTCGGAAAGACTGCCAGTCCGTTCTTGCTCTCAGCCACTCTTCAATATCACCTAAAAAGCGCAGAGGAGCAGTTCCCAATCACTGCAAGCCGACTACAACGCAGTCGTTATGTCGACGGCATACTGATGGGAGCCGAAAACGAACAGGCCGCACTGAATTTGTACAACGAATCAAACGCAATTTTCTGAGCCGCCTCGATGAAGTTGCACAAATGGGCATCTAACAGCGCGCAGCTTTGCCGAATTTTTGAGCAGGACTCAAATGGGGCAAAGCCTCTTGGCTACCTGTCAGGTGTGTTTAAGGTGTTGGGACTCACTTGGGAGCCAAGTACGGACATGTTGATCATTCTGCCCAAGCACAGCGATTTGTCCAAGCTCATTGCCAAACAGTGCCACCGACAAGTGCTGCATGGAGGCATCCGCGATACTCTGACTCAACTCAGAGAGAAATTCTGGGTGATTGGTGCAAGACAGCTGGTGAAGAGGGTAGTCAAGGAGTGCGTTATATGTCAGCGCTACCACGCGCAACCAGCTAACGAGGTGTGCGGCCACTTCCACGAGAAAGAATAACCAAGGCCCATCCGTTCCAAGTTACCGGGGTTGACTTCGCCGGTCCTTTGTTTATCAAAGAGAATGGTGCGTCAAGGGGTTGCAAGTGTTACATCGCTCTGTTCACTTGTGGCGTCACCCGAGCACTCCACCTTGAATTGGTGAGTGACATGTCAACACCGTTTTTTCTTTTGGCTTTCCGGCAATTTATCGCCCGTCGAGGTATACCTCATACCGTATACAGCGATAATGCACTCACTCTCAAAAAGACCAGCAAGGACCTGGCTACCCTTTGGAACATTATCAGAAGCGATGAAGTCAAAAATTACTTCTTAAACACCTGAGTGGAGTGGAAATTCATAGTGGAACGCGCACCGTGGTGGGGTGGCTGTTACGAACGACTTGTCGGCTTTACCAAGCAAACCTTGAAAAAGGTGCTCGGAAGAAGCTGTCTCACTTTTGAACAGCTCACCACGACGCTAGCGGAAGTGGAAGCTATCCTCAATTCGCATCCACTAACGCACGTGCACACCGAAGCGAACGAGCCTCATCCTCTTTGCCCGGCCTCGTTTCTTATCGGCAGGAGGCTCACCGCACTGCCAGATGTTCCGCTTGTCGAAATGAATGCCATTACTAGAGCGACCCTACGGCAAATGTTCACGAACAGAGCACGACTCCTGCGCGGATTCTGGCGGCAATGGATGAACGAGTACTTGAAAGAATTGCAAACCACGCAGCTGCACCAAAGGAACCCAACCCGGAGTCTACAGGCAGGCGACATTGTGCTGCTCAAGGAGACTCTACAGCCCAGACAGCTCTGGAAGATGGCGATAGTCGGTACGACCTTCCCCGGACGCGACGGGCGAATCCGATCCTGCACCGTAAGGCTTCCTGGAGGAACCACCCTGCGTCGTCCACTACAAGTGCTGTACCCAGTGGAGCTTGTGCAGTGAGTGCGTGTCTGTGAAATGCCTGTGCCATTTCGGGCGGGAACAAACAACAACTGAATTTACTGGTAATAGAAAAGGGAGCACATTCAAATGCCTTCGTTTCGCACCAAGTTCGTTTAGCGACTACTCACCACTGTGTCCCACTCCCGTCTTCTTCATTGTCCCCGCTCTCCCCGTCCTCGCCCCGAAGCCCCTCTTTACTCCCTTTCCACTTTCACTCCCACCTTACCCCCTTCACTTAAGGCGCGATTGCGGTGTCCACAGAAAAACAAGTGAGACAGTTACCGCACCTTTCCCTTCCTATAAATAAATCAGTGAGGGGCGCCTTCCAGGCATGCCGAGCGCCTGGCGCGACCCAGGGGGTCGAGCGGCGAACTTTTCGAAGGGGCCAGGAGGTCATAAATTAGACAGCCCGAGTGTCCGAAAGCGTGGGTGGTAGGTCGAGTGTTCCCCGCGCGGACGACCGCCCTTTCGCGAACAACGTTCACGACATGATACCCTGTGCGATTCTACAAGAGCGAACACCACTGTGTCTCATCCAAACCAGCACCACAGAGAGTACAACTTCCAGAGCTAGAGTGGACACTCCTACGCTTGATCCAAGCCCGCGCCGTCCTCTTCTAGCCGAGGCACGGTTTCGAAATACGTCTGGCGCACCCCTGACCATCGGCCCCTTTGTTAGCACTGTGATACAGTAATGGTACAGGAGAAGTCTGTCTTTGAACTCCGTCTTATCAAATGTGGTGAGGCTGGTCACATGCTGAATTTCTGTCCGTACCGCCACGTCGGACTGCGTGGCTTTAATTTGCGTGCACGGTGTCCTCGGAGTGGTGAATGGTGACGCGAAACCGAGGAATACTTGTCGGGGCATACGGATCCCCCACATGTCCCACACTACGGGTCTCGCGTCATTACCTCTTCCCATTATTGTTCCCCGACTCCACATTCCACTACATACCGCACTGGCCGCTCGCCGAGCCTCCGTTCTCCGAGCCGTCGGGAAATCTAGGAACGGCGGCCTGCGGAGGTCAGGCCGTTGACGAGCGAACTGCCGAACATCATTCATCACGGTTCTTAAAAGATAACGGCTATCAGACGGGGTCATGTAACAATGAACCTGGATGCGCAGCTTCAGACATACCGGTTTCTATCGGCGATTTTCTCATCACAGCATTAGTTTAAACGGGAGCGGACGATTCAGTTATGAGCACTGGGCTATCCAAGAAACCGAAGAAAGTTTTACCCGAGTGGACTGGGCCTCATATTCGCAAAACTGGGGGGCACCTTATTGTCCCGGCTGGAATATGCGTTGCGAGAATTTCAACTGACCGATTTGTTTATGTTCGCGACTTTGTTGTTCTTTCCCCCTGTTCGCGAGACGTCATACTCGACTTCGACTTCTTACAGGCTAATGGTGTCATACTTATTTTGCAGAGTCATGTGTAACGCTTTCTAGCGTCACACATCACTCTGCAAAATACTCACACATGACTCTGCTCACATGACTCTAGCGTCGACGGTTCATCAATACCCGCCCTACGCCTTACAGCTGCTGACGTTACGGTCCCGCCACGGTTCAGCATTATGGCGTCGGTAGAAAGCGACTCACCATGCGACCGCGACGTAATGGTAGACAGGAACGTGAGCCTGCTTCTTGAGAAAGAGATCTGCGCTGTAAGATGACTTCTTCGCTTGCGGGATGGTTGGGCGAAACTCTTGATTGCGAATTTCGAGGCCGAGTTTCAGCATATTGTGAAAGGAACGACCATCGCGTATGCTGCCGACTTTTTTTGAGCCAGCAAAAATCTGTACTCTGGTACCGCCGTCACCAGCCGGATGCGTTGTACCCGCCGTTCTATTACTGTTGACATTAATCCAAATTTGCGGTGGTTGAACGGCGGCGACTCCTAGAGCTCTTTCGGGATTTTTCTTGATGCATTGCAACCCCTTCGAAAGTTGGGCGCATCCCAGTAGCCAAACGCCGCATTATAGTTGACGCGGAGACCAAGCTGATTTTCCAACACCCATACAAATTCTTACCGACAACGTGGTGCAGCCGCCTATCAGCCCCTGGGCTTCGCCTGTTGTGTTGCGGAAGAAAAGAAGACACACCTCGCTTTTCTGCGTCGATTATCGGAAATTAAATCCAGTGAAAAAACGGGACGTATACCTGTTCCCACGTATCGACGACGCAATGGACCGGTTGCGCGAAGACAAATATTTCTCGTCGCTTGACCTCAAGAATGGTTACTTGCAGATAGAAGTAGACTAAAGGGACAGAGAGAAAACGGGGTTCGTCACACCCGACGGCCTTTATGAATTTAAAGTGCTTCCCTTCGGTCTCTGTTCTGCGCCAGCAACCTTTTAACAAATTATGGACACCGTTCTCTCTGCACTGAAGTGGCAAGCGTGGCAAGAGGATGCCTCCGACGTGCTACGCCGGTGACTGTCGGCGACCCCGATACTTGCCCATTTTGATGAAAACGCTGCTACGGATATCCATGCCGATTCCAGTAATTTTGGACTCGGTGCCGTTCTGATTCAGTGGCAAAATGGCACTGTGAAAGTTATCGCTTGCGCAAGGCGCTCTCTTTCAAAAGCAGAGGCAAACTACTCAACCACGGAAAAGGAATGTCTCGCGGTAGTTTCGGCGATAACCAAGTTCCGACCCTACCTTCACGGCCACCCTTTCAGAGGTGTGAGTGACCACCATTCGTTATGCTGGCTAGCCGACCTCAAAGACCCCTTTGGACGGCTTGCAAAATGGAGCCTCCGCCTCCAAGAATAAGACGTAACGGTTCTATACCAGTACGGCCGTAAGCACAACGACGCCGATTGCTTATCGCGCGCACCAGTTCATACTGCCCCTCCCGAACCCGAAGACGAAGACTTCGCGTTTCTTGCTGTAGTCCCGAACACCGACATGGCTCAGCATGAATGGGCTGCTTCGGTTTACGCCCGCTTATTGAGCATCTTGAAGGCCATAAAGTAGCTGTCTCACGTGCTTTCGCACGGTGTTTGACCTCCTACAGTCTTCGCAATGGTGTTCTATAGAAGGAAAACTTTCAGCACAACAAGGAAATCTGGTTGTGCCGTCCAACATGAAGCGCTCGCCTTGCGTTTTATCTCAGTCGAAAAGCGGCCGTCACGGCGGGTACCACAAGATCAATTATGTGTTTCCCATTTACCAAGCTGCGCCGTTATCGTTTCTAACTTCAATTTAAGTGGGTCGCGCACTCGTAGAAGTATTTGTGCATAATCTATCAAACTAATCTCTAAATACTTGCTAGAGTCATATATTGCGCCTAAAGTATGCTGTCAGCGGGAATATATCTTCCTCTCATGTCTTTACTGCATTCAGTCATTCTAGAGAGCTGATTCAGTCAACAGTACTCACTGGTCTCTGCAGTCGGATCATTTGCGGCATAGTGTTCATGAAGACGTCCACCAGTGTGAGGGCGTATACACACGAGTACATGGTGGCAGGGCTGAAGACTGCATCTTCTTGCGTTAATGAGACAGCACAGAAAGCTGCCATAATCATCTGGAGAACAAGATGAAGACATTCGGTCAGAGGAACTTGAATTGCAGCTTGCACGTTTATATGCTTTCTGGGCAGGCAGCAAAGTATCTTCCACATTGTGCCGCGTGAAGTAATTTTTTATTTGTGTGAAACGAGCATCAGTTAACGCTCTGCGGCGTCCAGCTTACCACCGACAGCACAGGCCTCGAAGTTAAAATAGTAGCTCTGTTCGTTGCAGTACGCCAAGAACAGCATTTCCTCTTGTATTTTTCAAAATATTTCGACGTTTCAGTTCTCAGACAAAGTGTACGCTTTCCTGACGACCACTGACTACAAAATATAAGATGAAAGGCAGAGCGGCCTAAATATTTAACTTGCCTACAGCAGTGTTACCATTCACCAGCATTCGAGAATTCCTATTTTTTGAATAATAAAATGAAATCTTGTATTTTCATATACTTACAAATTCTTTACACTTAAATCGTTTAGGTACCATTCAGGATAAAATTCTGAATGCTTGTAGCGTGTTTATTTTAGTGAGTATTTTTTTTTAGTTTTTTTAATATTCGAGCCTTGTGCAGTAGGGGCTGCAAGAAACGAGACGCATATGCACATATTCTGGCATGGAATCCATTCTTGTTGGAAGAGAAAACAATGGAGGGTGAGGACAAGGCTTGTCGCTGCCACCGACGCTTACTGCGGCCGGTGGAGAGTCAGTCTAGATGGCGACATTTTATTTCTTTTAAATCGTGACCTTTTATGACGGGTTGTTGGGCAGAGTGCTGTATTCTTTCCATACGGTACTCGCGCTTATATAGACACATTATTGAGAACATAATAGGCACCTGCTACACAAGTGTATTATCTGAATTTGTGTAGCTCCCCATTTCGCAGTGCATTTTTATTCTTACTGATTTCTGAACCTATACCTGTTGAATTTCGCTTGATGTTTTCTCATGATCCACAGTTACTGATCTGTTATGCCATTTATATTCGCAATTCTAACTTTGAATGGAGAACGTATTTTTGTCAGGGAGAAATTCAGCATATGGTAATGCTGCCAAGTTTTGGAAGCACCTGTAAATGCCATCCAAGCAGTGAAAGACAGCAGTAAACCATTTTAGACAAGAAATGCAATATCTTTATCTATGACGTGGTGCAGAGCAGAAAATGACTTTGCTTTAGTACTTAGTATTGTACACCTGATCACGACCACTAGGCATAGAGTTTCTTACTCTTACCTAGAGGGAAAGCTGTGTTGCCGTCTATGGGCGTTTACATGGAGTTTCCAGACGGCCAGTTCAGCCACCATGGGTGCTCAAAGCATCATGGGCCGGTGAGCTACCAACTGCAGAACTACAACTTTTGGCCAAAACTAATGCAAAGATAAACGTTGTTCTACCGTAAATAATGTCCTAAGATTGAATATTGTGACTATAAATTGCAAAAAGAGAGAGAAACAGAATGCCAGTGTGAGATTTATCCGATATAAGTGATGGCCCTTTCTCCTATTGGCTTAGTTTTGAGCAGCACAAATACCAATATTTCGCACTTAATAGGCAAACTTTGAAATAAAAAAATGTTATGAAAATATTTGTCGTTGTGCCATCACTTAAGGAAGTTTTTTGTGGCATTTCAGGAAACAGAAACCATTTATTGGCGACGTCTGCTATGTACGCACCTTCAGATGATGATGATAACGAAAAAAAAACATCGCAGTAAGGCCACTCCACGTACTCGAGAAAAACCGACTGTCCCGCAACAAGTAGCACACCGGCCCATGATTCTTAGCGCGCCCATGGTGGCTGAAGCGCAGCGCCCTCAGCTTTCCCTCTAGTTAGTGTAAAGAACTCTATGCCACTAGGACCTCGCGCAGCAATACGTCATCTTTGCTTACAATTTTTCCAAGGATAGGATAGGATAGGAAATACGTTAGTTTCTCTAGGAAGGTCTTGTGCTAGTAGCGGAAGAGTTCCATCTTCCGTCTTCTCACAGGGTCGGTGCCCCTATTCCAGGGCTCCGCTGAGCTTCGCTGCTCGCTGGGCGTGCTGGATTAAATCTAGTTGGCAATCCAAATCGCCGCTGGAGAGCCGGCTCTCCCACTGTTCCGCACTCGGGTCTTTACGAAAGCTGTCGTTATTTTTACATTGCCACGTGATGTGGTATAGCGAAGGTTTGCTACCACACCATGGGCAGGTGTCTCGATATTGTGACGGGTAAAGTTTGCTCAGGGTATGCAGGTTAGGGAATGTTCCTGTCTGCAGTCTTCGCCAGTACACGGCCTCTTGTTGTTTTAGATCCCGATGAGGCGGCGGATAGCGGATCCGTACCCCCTTAGAGTAGTTAAGAATGTCGGAGTACGTAGGGCCGACTCGCTCGGGTAGATCGTCCGATTGGGAGGAAGCTCGGCTCGTGTACCCTCGAGCTACCTGATCGGCGCGTTCGTTCCCTGCTATGTCGGTGTGTCCTGGCACCCAGTAGCTGTTGTGTTTGACTTTTGATGGGGTCGTGCTATGGAGGTGCCTGAGGGCGGCGCGACCGATGCGGCCGTTCATGTAGTTACGGCACGCTTCTCTAGAATCTGTAAGAATGGTAAGGGACGTGTTGCATCGATACCCGGCTACGACCGCAAGAGCAACGGCCAGCTCCTCCCCTTCGGTTACCGTGCATTCCCTGACTGAGGCGCTAGCTAGTTCCTTTAGGTTGGAATCAATAGCTACCGCCACTGCGCTATTATGTGAGCTTCCTGTATAAGGAGCCGCGTCCGTGTATACCGTGGTGGATCTTGTAGCTAAATTTAGTTGTACATACTTCGCCCGGGCTGCTCTACGGACCACATGGAAGTTGGGGTCCATGTTCCGGGGAAGGGAGCTAACCTTTAGCGTCTGGCGAATTGCGTCCGGTATGCTCGCAGTACGATTCTCGATTTCCGCAGTTGCACCTAGCCCCAGTCGCCTAAGAAGCGAGCGCCCCGTAGGAGTCTGCTTGAGCCTGGCTATCTGCGTGACCAGTTGGGCTTCTTTGATCTCTTCGAAGGTGTTATGAACGCCAAGTGCTAGCAGTTTTGCGTTAGAGGTGTTCATTGGTAGGTGCAGGGCAGTCTTGTAAGCTTTGCGGATGATGATATCTGCACTTTCCACTTCTCCTTTGTTGAGGTTGAAATACGGGAGGGCGTATCCTACGCGACTGAGTACCAGGCTATGAACCAGGCGCAGGGTATCCCCCTCGGGCATACCACTCCGCTTCTGCGACACACGCGTGATCATCCTGGCGACCTGAGTGGTCGATTGCTTGAGAAGGCCGAGCGTACGGCTGCATCGCTGATTGTTCTGAAGCCACATTCCTAAGACTCGTATCTTGTCTCGTTCGGGAAGTAGCTGTCCTACGAGGGAGACATTGAGGGTCCCCTCTTTGTGCTTCCCTTTGTGAACTCGCAAGAGTTCGGATTTTTCTGTGGAGCAGGCGAGACCTCGTGCATGGACATATTCTTCTACGCAGGTAGCCGCTGCTTGCAGCCGTTCTTCTTTCTGGCTGAGCGATCCGGAGGTAACCCAAACCGTGAAGTCGTCAGCGTACATGGCGTGCTGTATGCCTTCGATCTTCTCAAGTTGTCTAGCGAGTCCGATCATAGCCACATTGAAAAGTAGTGGCGAGATGACGGACCCTTGAGGTGTGCCTTTGTTGGGGGTCGAGAATTTATCGCTGCGAAGGTCTCCGAGCCCAACCGTTGCAGTTCGGTTGGAGAGAAAGGCCTTCACGTAGCTGTGAATCTTCACGCCACAGTGGAGGTTGTCTAGTCCTTCCATTACAGCCGCGTGGCTAACGTTGTCAAAGGCCCCTTTAATATCAAGGGCCATGAAGTCCTCACCAATGTCCCGAGCGCTGGCGAGAACGCGGTCCTCTTTGAGTTGTATGAGGACGTCCTGAGTGGAGAGGTGAGCTCGGAAGCCGAACATGCTGTGGTAGTACAGGTCTTCATCCTCCATGTAATTTTGGAGCCTCCGAGTAACGACACGCTCGTAGAGCTTGCCTAGGCAGGAGGTGAGTGAGATAGGTCGGAGGTTTTCGATCTGGAGTTTCTTACCCGGTTTTGGGATCATTACGACCTCTGCATGCTTCCACTATTCAGGAACCGTTCCTGCGGCCCAGTGCCCGTTGAGGAAGGTTGTCAATTGGTCGACTGCCCCGTCGCTGAGGTTGCGTATGAGTGCATTATGGATCTTGTCTGCACCCGCCGCCATGTTGCGCGTGCATACCTTTATGGCAGCGAACACTTCACCACTCTTCCTGCTTTTTGTCAGGCGCCGCACTTTACCTTTGGACACGCTAGTTCCGCCTGCTGGCCGCCCCATAACAACCTAAGCACGTGACATCATTGCGCAAGCCACTGAAGCGAGCTACGTAGCCCGTAGTCGGCTCGTCGCCTCTCAGACTTCTCAGACGTCTACCTACGATAGGTAACCTATGACCCTGGGTCCTTGGTTCTTTTATGGTCTCCTGCACGCCGCATTGGTCTCCCGAGAAGCTTTGCCCCCCCTATAGTGGCCCTTGTCGGGTGGTGCGCCTAGTCACTGATGTGACATATGAACTTGCCCCTCTTAGGCCCGCGTCCTCATCCTCTTACCCCATTGCTGATATTGTTAATGTTCCGCGCCTGCAGCCATAAGAACTTATGCCTTCTTTGCCAGTTTAGAGCCGGGACAACGCTTAAACCGCCGGGGGGTCATGTTACGCAATGACGATGACGAAGTCTTTCCTTCCCTTGCCTCGTGGAAGGGACAAGGAGACGGCGACGAAGTGGGACTGATTCCGTGTTGCTGCTCACTGCTATGCTAGTTGAGCCTGTTGTAAATATACTTTAAATACATCGTTTCCACGTAACAGTATTCCCAAAACCTAATTACAATATTTCTGTGCGGGGAGTTCCCGGACGTACGTCAACCTTTTACACAAGGGACAACCTGGCATCATGCTTTGCGCATGAATTGAAATGAAGCAAGTAAACAACCTAGCTCATGTTATCTGTTAACGAAGAGTTCAATCCTTATTTCTTCATTGTCATTCAGGCGCACTTTCATTTTGTGTTCAGTTTTCAATGCGAGAGAGACAATGGTGTACGATCAATGGTTCGCCAGGGGAAGACATCAGCTGGTTTACATTAATGCAAAAGTAGTCCGGTACATATCTAGCTGTGATCAGTTACCACATTCAATATTTTATTGATGCAGGGGTTTTTTAGCGTGAACAAAGACAAGGACAAAAAAGGCGAGACGTACACACACCTGTTCTTGTTCATGTCTTTGTTCGCGCTTAAAAATACCCTACATCAAGATGAACTACAAACTCGCGCAGCTGGAAGTTTTAATATTTTATTGACCAATCAACAATTAGTCAGGTCAGTGTCGATTGATGAGTAAGTGAGTAAGCATAGTGGTTACATAAAAGAAAAGAGAAGTCTCTTTGTTGTTGTTTTAAGCCTAACTATACTTATCATTCACCAGCACTGATCTCACGAGATTGCTGATTGGTCGAGCAACACATAGAATGTGGGGACTTATTGCAGCTACGAAATTTAACGTACTACTACGTTTGCATTACCGTAAGCTACATCGCCTCTGCTCCTCACAAGCTCGTAGTCGTCCACTATTTTTATGTTCTTCTACAGTTGAATGTTAACACAGGAACAAAAGTCGTAACTTGCAGAATTTCCGAAGCAGTTGAGCCTAGAATCAACAGAGTTTTACTAATTCGGATCTGGCCCGCGCTAATTTATTAACACATGGTCTACTATTCGATAAGCGCTGGACTTGTGGTCAACAGTGCATCATCGTATATCCATGATTATTGACAGAAGGTCAACAACACATCTGGTTCGAATTTTTATAAAACCCCAAAATGCATTTTTGTAAGGAGTAGCTTGCCACATTGTCCACCATGAGGGTGGTCACATGGTTGCAATATTGTAACACATGACCGATGCTACGGCCGCTTATCACATACTTGGTGTCCATCTTTAGTCCAGCATGTACACGAACTGTACAAAAGTAAGAATGATAGCTAAGGCTCCTAAAATTCTGATGGGTAGTGTGTGCAATCTCTTCATTTGAAACGCAGCATTGACAAGGTGATATAAGCTCGCTAGTGGTCATTACCGCATGAGCTGAATGATATTCAATATACTTCGTCGCCAAGGAAATCAGTTAGTGAGCTGGCAAGGCGTCATATTTTTTCTTTTTTTGCATATAAAAGAAATTTTAATTCAACAGCATTTCGAAGTGGTTTTACCGACTTTGCCAAAAGTAACCAGGCTGCTCCGCGCGGCCGTGTGGCGGCGTTGCGCTCGCTGTGGCCTCTCGGTGCTCGTCAGCTCCAAGGGTATAATAGCTGACGTAACTTTGCACCTCAATCTCGTCCGTTGGATGATAAAACACTGGGTGCGTATGATGTGCCGGCTGCGGTTTCATGTGTGCGAAGTTTGGTTTTGCCCAGCCAGGGCGCTCAGTATAGCTACGGGGCTATTCGCTCTTCTCGTCAACTTCCCTGAAGCAGATATGTCGCATTTCTCGCTATATAATTATACATGCTTGGGTCCTGTAATCAGCTGCTGAAACGCACCAGCAGCATTGCGCTTTCCTGCGTGTTTGATGCGTCTGTGCATTAAAGAATGATAACGCACCTCGAAATTTCAATATGCTTTTTCCAAGGTGCCTTGCGTAGTGCCAGATTACGGGTCATAACTCCGGTACAAAGATATGGGAAAGCTTGTCAACCCTTTCAAGCCACCTTATCTCTATTTAGGCTTGCAAAATTGTATTAGCCCCTCGGGGGGGCTGTTTCAAAATAAGTGCAATGATTGATTCTAACAAATTTTTGCATTTGCTAATAGTAAGTTTTGGTTTAAGTAAGGAACTAAAATGAAACCTTCCTCGCGCTTAGCCATTATATGCACATGATTGCCTTCTCGTTCCCGGAACACTTATTTCAGGGCGACACTGTCTGGCAAACCTACCACATATTCGTCTTAGAAACGAACAAGAGCTCACCTTGTCTACTATCACCTGCTTTTCTGTTTTCCGCAGTTGCCGAGAAGAGGGAATAGCCCCGTCGCTATACTGAGCGCCCTCGCTGGGCACAACCAGGCTTCGCACGCTTGAAACCGCAACCCGCACATCATACGTGCCTAGGTTTTATTATCCGACGGGCGGGAGTGAGGGTGCGAAGTTACGTCAGCTGTTGTACCCTCGGAGCTGACAGCACCAATAAGCCACAGTGAGCGCAACGCCGCCTCATGGCCGTGTGCTTACTCCGCCAGCCTTCGGAGCAGCCTGGTTACTTTTGGCAAAGACGGTACGTTTTCAAGTACATCTGTGTTGTTAGCTACGCGCATGTGTTATTGTAAATTTGTATACACAGGCATATTTGCTTCTAAAGCTCAACAGCTAGCTAAGAAAAATCGCGTTCTGCTCTCCCTGTTAAATTTTTGGGCCGTGTTTTTCAGCGCTATTGAAGAATTTTGAAGGTGCTTCTCGCACCTCTTTTCCTCTGGTCGTATCCTGAAAATGCAAGTTTTTTATTCTCGATTGAAGCAAGGATATGACAAGAGAGGATATCATAAAGCAGAAATGTAGGCCTGAAAATCAATATGCAAAGGACTAAAGTAATGTTAAGCAGCATCAGGAGGGAAGAATATTTTAAAGTAAGCAGCGAAGCACTGGAATTTGTAGGCGATTATGTCTACTTAGGACAGGTAGTAACTGCAGGTCCCGTTCATGAAAGAGAAATAACTAGGAGAATAAGATTGGGATGGAGCGCACTTAGCAAGTACTCATAAATTACGACTAGACGCTTACCGGTATCACTCAAGAGGAAAGTATAGAACAGTTGCATCTTACCGGTACTTGCCTATGGGGCTGAAACGTGGAGGCTAACGAAAAGGATTCTGCGTAAGTTGAGAACAGCACAGAGGGCTATGTAACGAAAAATGGTAGGTGTAACGCAGAGATAAAAAGCGTACAGAGTGGGTCAGCGAAATACCTCAAGTTATTGACATTACAGTGGAAATCAAGAAGAAATGGGCATTGGCAGGGCGTGTAGTGCGATGAAAGGATAAACGGTGGTCGCTTGGGCTACAAAACTGGATCCCAAGGTATTGAAATTGTAGCAAGGGGCGGCAGAAAGTTAGGTCGGTGGATGAGCTCAAGAAGTTTGCATAGATCAAGTGGATACAGCTAGCACAGGACCTGTTTAACTGCAGGATAATTGGAAGGGTCTCTGCCCTGCAATAGTATACAGTCCGGCTGGTGATGATGATAGCTGTCATAAGCTTATATTTAGGATGTAACAAAGTCCGCCCTAATATTATATTTTCCCTTTGCTCCTGTCATTTGTTTTTCAGTTCAGTGCTTTGAACAAGCAAAATCGACAACCTCTTTGACTCCCCTGATGGGGCTGGGGCAGGTACGTCAAAGCCGCTTGCGGCGAGGGCTTGCCTGCCACCAAATTTTTATCTGTTGTAGGCCGTCATTGCACCCGCGGTGGTGAACGACGGCTGTTGTTGCGGCGTGCGTCTTTCTCTCCCTCTTCCCTTTCATTCTTCTCTATTTTCTCTTCTGTCTGCACGAGGCAGCGCAGGTGGTTCAGGTACAGAGCCAGTAGCAGGCCCGCGCATTTTCTTTTCCTTCTTCCTACAGCCACAACAACAACAACAGCCCAGAATGAAACATCTTCACGGGTTTCGAATAGAAATTTGGAGGAGTCCGCCTATACAGGTACGAAAATGTAATCGACACACAATGACCTCATCAAAGTGACGGCGTCGATGCACAATAGAGCAAAATGTAAGAACATGCATTGGCGCCATGAAGATGACTCCTTCAGATATTTACCATGGAGCTCGATGCAGAGATGATAGTGTCGAGAACACTTTCCAAGATACTGATGCGGAAAGCAGCCGCAATTTCATTCAACCTCATTCGCAAAAGGCTCTTTTCAAAAATGTCTTCTAGGGCTGATATCTTGATGAATCGTATTGAGGCAAGGAGGTCGGTGAATTTCTTCAGCCTCGAGTCTCGGTGTTTATAGAATACAGCCTGGAACGTGACACAGAGCCATATAATCAGAAATCGCTGGCCTTTCCCGGAGTTCCAAAATACATCCTAGGGTAAAAAAGACTGTTTAAAATATAACTGCCCACCGTCATCAGATACATCCACTCAGATATTGATTGAGGGCTCCTTTTCGCGTTTCAACAGAGTGAAGCCTGCACTGTACCAAAACCCTGGATCAGATCAGCCGGCCTACAACGTGGACGGTCATCTCAAGGTAATACCTGCTAATTTTTAGAATATTCCTAATCTTCAGGGAAAAGCTCTTTCTTTTTCAGCGACATAACAAGCAGTTTCCTAGAGATAGACACATAATTTTTCCATTTTCCCCGGACATGGGCTTTATATATATATATATATATATATATATATATGACACTCTCTAGCTCCACACATTTCTTTGGGCATACAAATACACAATGAAAACAAATTGCAAGTGTTTAGAAAAATGTAGACTCATAGGGTAACATAGATTCATTGTTTATTGTGTGCACGGCACGGGGTAACATAGACAACAGCATATTCACAATTTAAAATCCCCCCCCCCCCCCCCACCCAGTTCCTAACTAATAAGTGCCTGATATAGTGCAGCGGTGGCGTAGCTGTAGAACATCCGTCCTGCATGCAAGAGTACCGGGGTTCAAATCCCGGTGCCGCGCAATTCTCCGGCGGCTTAAAAAAAACTCCGCGTGTCGATGGAATTGCATAAACAGGTTTGGCGTGCGAACTGATCCCGGTGAACACCTCCGGCAACGCA
This sequence comes from Amblyomma maculatum, assembly GCF_055883805.1. Taxonomy (NCBI): domain Eukaryota; kingdom Metazoa; phylum Arthropoda; class Arachnida; order Ixodida; family Ixodidae; genus Amblyomma; species Amblyomma maculatum. Next base: position 452,064,736 of record NC_139344.1, on the reverse strand, counting down.
CTCCCTCACCAGAACAGGAGTTGACCACCCTGGTGCAGTAATTGGCCGCAACCTCTCATGATAAGCTCCATAAAATCCCGGCCCTCAGTCACCAGCGGTTGCGCGACAACTGACCACGGCGGCGGTCAGACCTATGACGCAGCAGGGCGTGCTAAGAATTCCTGGCTCCGCTGGACAGGCCGCCATTGGAAACTGACGCTGGCAACATTGAACGCTAGAAACCTAGCTAGTGAAGCTTGTTTAGCAGTTTTTTCAGAGGAATTAGAGGGTATGCAATGGGATGTCAGAGGGCTTATTGAGGTTAGGAGGCCGAATGAGGCATATACTGCACTGAAGGATGGGCATGTACCGTATTATCGAGGTTTACCAGAGAGGCGACAGCTAGGAGTAGGTTTCCTTGTCAATAAGTATATAGCGGGTAATATAGATGAATTCTATAGTAATAATGAGAGGGTGGCAGGCATCGTAATTAGGCTTAATAAGCGGTATAAACTGAAGGTTGTACAGGCCTATGCACCCACATGTAGTTATGATGACCAGGCAGTTGAAAGCTTCTACGAAGATGTAGAGTCGGCAATGCGAAAAGGAAAGAAGCAATATACTGTACTAATGGGCGGCTTCAATGCCAAGGTAGGGAAAAAGCAGGCAGGCGACCAGGCAGTAGGTGACTATGGCATTGGTTCTAGAATAGCAGGGGGAGTTACAAGTTGAGTTTTCAGAGCGCAATAACTTAGTCATGAATACCTTCTTCAGCAAACGAAAAAACTGGAAATGGACATGGAAAACTTCTAACGGGGAGACTAAAAATGGCATTCAGCTCATAATGTGTTCAACCCCCGCCATTATGCAAGCTGTAGAGGTAATCGGGAAAGTGCTATGCAGTGACCACAGGATGGTGATGTCCCGAATTAGCCTAAATCTGAACAAGGAACACAACAAATTAGTAAGAAAGAAACCCATCAACAAATTAGCGGGGAGGGGGAGGGCAGAACAGTTCATAATTTCGCTACAGAATAGATATTGTGGAAGAAGGCTAGGTCAAGACGGCGAGGTCGTGGCGGCAAGGACAGCGAAGCCTTGTCTAGCGTTTTAATCCGGTCACCAACCCAGGCACGCGCCGGAGCCAGCGCCGCGGGACGATGATGATGGTATGTACAAATGAAAGACGATGATGATGGCATGTACAAATGAAAGAAGGTCCACGGAAGGCTCACACAATCTGCCCGGGGGGTCGGAAGCGGCCAGCCTGGCCGCTCCTAACTAACCGATGTACCGCGGCGCACATACGGTTTCAAGCGAGAGAAATGAACAATTTCAGTTCCACGGTGGCGTCGATCGGCTGGGGGATCAACAGGCGTGACTTTGTAGTTAACTGGAGAAGTTTGGCTGATGATCTTGTAGGGACCAAGGTAGCGGTGGTGGAATTTGTCACTAAGGCCAGGGGTGCGCAGTGGAGTATAAAGCAGTACTTCGTCACCGGGATGATAAGAGACCACGCGATGCGTAGAATCGTAGCGGCTCTTGCGGTCTTCCTGGCACGCTGCTGTGTTGAGACGGGCAAGGTGACGGCATCTGGCCACACGAGATAAGAACTGGGTAGGTACCGATGTGGAGTAGCCGGGCGTAGAGAAGAAGGAAGCGTCGAGAATTGTAGTGGGAGGACGGCCATAAACGAGGAAAAATGGAGAATAACCGGTAGTCCGTTGTACTGCTGTGTTATAGGCGAAAGTGACGAATGGTAGAATAGTGTCCCAATTTCGATTATCCAGTGTGATATACATGGAGATCATATCCGATAAGGTGCGGTGAAATCGCTCAGTCAGCCCGTTAGTCTGGGGATGGTAGCTCGCGGTTGTCTTATGAAGGGTGGATGACGCGTAAAGAACTTCGGCAACGACTGTCGATAAGAAGGCCGTCCCGCGGTTACTTAAGGAGCACCCGAGGAGCGCCATGACGCAATACAATTGATTGCAAAAAGAAATTTGCTACTTCTTGAGCGGAACCGGTCGGTACAGGTGCTGTCTCAGCATAGAGTGTAAGGTGGTCGACAGCTGTTATAATCCAATGGTTACCCCCATCGGAGAGAGGTAGGGGACCATATAAATCGATGCCGACTACGTCGAATGGCGTGGCGGGACAGGGAACAGGTTGTAGAAGGCCAGCGGGTGAAGAAGTCGGCCGTTTGCGACGTTGGCATAGAGGGCAGGATGCGACGTATTTGGCAACGCTGGAAGATAGGCCAGGCCAAAAGAATCGTTTTTTCACGCGGTCGTAGGTTTTGTCAACACCAAGGTGACCTGCAGTAGCGTCATCGTGGAGAGCCGCCAGTATACGTTGACGAAGCACACGCGGCACGACTGGCATCCAGCGAGTTCCATCAGGGCAATACACGAAGCGGAGTAGGATGCCATCTTCGAGCTTGAAATTGCGAAGTTGTCGGCGAAGCCGAGCATTGGGTGGGTCCGAAGCGCCGTTAAGGCGGTCGATGATGGGCCGACAGTAGGCATCAGCTAATTGCTGCGAGCGGAGTGCGTGTTTGTGCTCAGAATTGTCAAAAGAAACTGTTGTGATATGCGTCGAGGGAAGAGATGTTCGGCTGTGGTCAGAGGTGGAAATTCGTTGCGAAGAAAAACAGCAGGCTGATTCCGTAAGTGGGCAGCGAGAAAGAGCGTCGGCGTCTTGGTGTTGGCGACCCGATTTATAAACGACGTCGAAATTATATTCTTGCAGGCGTAGAATCCAGCGGCCAAGTCGGCCTGTTAAATTTTTCAGTGAAGACAACCAGCAAAGAGCATGGTGATCGGTCACAACTGTGAAGTGCCGACCGTATAGGTAAGGGCGAAACTTTTGGACAGCCCCGACGACGGCAAGGCACTCCTGTTCGGTAATAGTGTAGTTTTTCTCAGCTGGAGTCATAGTCCGACTGGCGAAGGTAATCACTTTCTCACGCGAAGTTGCATCGCGCTGCAGAAGTACAGCGCCAAGACCGTGACCACTGGCATCAGTGTGCAGGATGGTTGGAGCTCTGTCACTGAAGTGGCCAAGAACAGGGTCTGATGTGAGGGCGTGCTTCAGGTTATTAAAAGCAGCTTCGCACTGTTCAGTCCACACGAAAGGGCTGCGTGCTTTAAGTAGTTGATGAAGTGGAGCAGCAATACTTGCAAAATGCTTTATAAAACGCCGGAAATAAGACGCCAGGCCGAGAAAACTGCGCAATTCTGTAATCCGTTGTGGACGAGCAAATTTCAAGACCGCGATGATTTTTTCAGGGTCTGGACGAATGCCGTCATGGCTGACTAGATGTCCTAATATTTTAATTTCCTTCTGTGCAAAGTGGCACTTCTTGGTGTTGAGCTGAAGGCCCGCTGAAGCGAGACACGTGAGGACCTCATTCAGGCGCGTGAGATGGTCGTTAAAAGTCGACGAAAAGATGACAATGTGATCCAAGTAACATAAACAGGTTCTCCATTTTAGGCCACGAAGCACAGTATCGATCATCCTTTCAAATGTCGCTGGTGCGTTACAAAGTCCGAAAGGCATAACATTAAATTCGTAAAGGCCATCGGGAGTTGCGAAAGCGGTTTTTTCTTTACCGTCCTCGTGCACAGGTATTTGCCAATAACCTGAGCGGAGGTCCAAAGTCGAGAAATATTTGGCGCCATGGAGAGAGTCAAGGGCGTCATCAATTCTTGGCATTGGATATACATCTTTGCGGGTAATTTTGTTGAGTGCGCGGTAATCAACACAAAAGCGTACCGAGCCGTCCTTTTTTTTTAACTAACACTACTGGGGAGGACCATGGACTTGTCGAGGGACAAATAATATTGCGATGGAGCATGTCATTTACATTTTCTTCAATTACCTTTCGTTCAGAGAGGGAAACCCGATACGGCCGTCGGCGAACGATAGAGTTACTTTCAGTAATGATGCGATGGTGCGCAACACTAGTCCGTCCCAGTGGTGGGGAAGTGGCATCAAAAATGGCTTAGTGTTGTCGAAGCAATGTCAGCAGTTCTTGGCGTTGGTTCGGCGTGAGGTTAGGATTAATAGTCTTTGTGAGAACAGAAAGAGAGACGTCTGTCGAAACACAGTGCTGAGGCTGAGGGGCGGTGAGCACCAGCAAGGACAAAGGTTGAACATCCACCTTGCAGGGGAGAGAAGTTCCTTTTCGGAGCACGAGGGATTCACGTGAAGTGTTAGTGGACGCTACTGTCGCTGAGCCGTTGCAGAACCTCACAAGACTAGACGGGAAGGCGATACCGCGTTCAAGATGACGATAAGATGGTGCCATGAGTACGTCCCCGTCAGCGATGTGGTCAGAAACAACGGTAAGCAGTTTTTCGCACTGAGGAGGCAGAACAGTATCAGCGGCGGCAACAAGGGGATGATGTCGTTCAGAAACTTCAGATGAAAAATCGCTGTCTGTCATATGGATAACACGGTCGCCACAAGAAATTAACGCCGAAGCGGTTGACAAAATATCCCATACAAAAATCATGAGATGCGCGCACGGAGAGAGCAAAGCAAACATGCATATGATGGCGGACGCCGTCAATAACTACTCGTACGGTGCACTTTGCTAAAGGGCGCAAAGGGACGTCATTGGCTCCACGGAGTTCAGGCCCATCATATGGTGTCGTCACTTTTTGCAAACGGTAGCGCAAATCAGCGTGAATGACAGAAATTGCAGCCCCTGTATCAATCAATGCTTCGACCGGTAATCCTTCAGCGAAAACAGAAATCACATTATACGGGCGATCAGGAGGACTTTTGGTAAGTTCGCAGACTGCAGTTTGACCTCCGGAAACTGCAACGCTTAGTTTTCCGGATGGCGGACAGGGAGAGTTGTTGTGGGTCGGAGAGGGGAAACTGAGCGGCGGTATGGGGATAGGGACCGACGTCGGGATGCATGGGTTCCACGAGGCTCAGACGAGGATTCTGGAGGTGGGGATGATCTTCGAGGTTGGCTGGAAATAGGAGGTCGTCGCTGATAATATGAGGGTACATCACTTTCGAAGGCGTCATAACCACGCCACTTGTTCTGAATACGTCGACGGCAGAAGCGGGATATATGTCCTCGTATTCCACAGTAGTAACACACTGGGCGAGAGGGGCGCCAGGGTGCGTAATAGGGTGGCGTAGGCTGAGCCGTCGTCACGGCATTGATGTGATTGCAGGGCGATGCCAGTTGGGGCGGCGGAACAAAAGGAGGGGGTGATGCTACGACGCGCGCGTAAGTAGATGCTGGGCGGGGTGAAGGAGGGTCGGACGCCATAGGTCGCGTGATTGTTGCCAGCTCATCTTTAATGATGTTGCGGAGACCGGCGTCATTAGAAGGTACGGAAGAATGATCGCACCCGTATCGACAGACAGGCTTGAGGGCTTGGAGCTCCTCCCGGATGATGGCTCGAATCAGTGCCCGTAGATCCAGGTCAGCATAGGTCGGGCCAGTAGCAATGTCGGGCTGCAATCGGGAAGACTGCAGCTGGTCGATGCGTTGGCAGGTCGCAATAATGGTGTCAACAGTAGAAGGATTCTGGGCAATCAGGGTATTATAAGCCACAGAATTAATTCATTTTAAGATGTGGTGTACGCGTTCAGGTTCCGGCATGGTGGGACTAATACGCCGGCAGAGTGCAAGTATGGCCTCTATGTAAGACGCATATGACTCATCGGGACCTTGGAGGCGAGAGGCGAGCTTGTTCTTCGCGAAATCAGTGCGAACTGCTGGGTCGGCGAAATATTGGCGGAACTGCTGCTTGAATGTTGTCCAGTTAGTGGTGTGGGGTTCGCGGTTAATAAACCCGGTTCTGGCGACCTCAATGAGGTACAAAGAAACGTTCAGAAATTTTAGAGCGTCGTCCCACCGGTTGTAGTTACTGCAGCGTTCATAGGTGTCCAGCCAGTCATCGACGTCTTCGTCGCGACGACCAGCGAACAGCGGCGGGTCGCGTTGTCGTGCGGGCACAGTCGGAGGGGGTGGTGCAGCCGAGGTAGAGGGTCCTGCCAATTCGTGGGTGCTCTCGGTAGACATAACGATGGTGGCAAGCGGTAAACAGCGACCGGAACGTAGCTCCAGCGAGAGGCAGGGCACAAAACAGCAAGAGATCAATTCTCACCTCCACCACTTGTGGAAGAAGGCTAGGTCAAGACGGCGAGGTCGTGGCGGCAAGGACAGCGAAGCCTTGTCTAGCGTTTTAATCCGGTCACCAACCCAGGCACGCGCCGGAGCCGGCGCCGCGGGACGATGATGATGGTATGTACAAATGAAAGAAGATGATGATGGCATGTACAAATGAAAGAAGGTCCACAGAAGGCTCACAATATTCAGCTCTAACCGAGGATGGCGATGTTACCCTAGAAGCAATGAACAATAATTTCACAGATATTATTACTGAGTGCGCGGTAGACGTAGGTGGTAGGATAGTTAGAGAGGATACCGGCAAGTTGTCTAAGGAGACGAAAGATTTGATTTAGAAACGCCAGAGTATGAAAGCTTCCAATCCAACGGACCAGATCGAATTGGCCGAGATATCAAAGGTAATCAATAAGCGCAAAGTAACCGATATAAGGAAGTATAACATGAGAAAATTGAGCATACTGTAAACAACGGGGAAACCCTTAAAGCGGTAAAGAAGAAAGTGGCCATAGGCAATAACCAGATGTATGTGATAAGGGACAAGGCGGGCAACGTCATCACGAATATGGACAAGATAGTCAAAGTAGCCGAGGAGTTCTATACAGATCTCTACAGTAGCCAAAGTAGTCAGGACCGTAATGAGATTGGCGGTAGGGAGAAACAGTCAGATGTTCCACCAGTGACGAAGAACGAGGTCAAGACAGAGTTAGAAACTATGAAAACGGGGATATCAGCTGGAAAGGATCTGATATCTATAGATGTGCTGAAGGACGGGTGAGGGGGGGGGGGGGGTGTATCATGCTAGAAAAACTGGCCACCCTGTATACGCAGTGCCTGGTGTCATCGATGGTACCGGAACCATGGAAGAATGCAAACATATCCTCATTCATAAGAAAGGGGACTTAGGGACCTTAAAAATTACAGGTCAATCAGCTTACTGCCTGTTACGTATAAGGTATTTACTAAGTTAATCGCTAATAGAATCAAGACAATCTTAGACTGCAATCAAGCAAAGGATCAAGCAGGTTTTCGGAAACGGTACTGTAATATCGATCATATCCATCTCATCAATCAGGTGATAGAAAAATGCTAGGATATAACCAGCTCTTATACATAGCATTCATCGATTATGAAAAAGCATTTGGCTCAGTTGAAACCTCGGCGGTGATGCAGGCATTGCGAAATCAGTTGTAGATGAGCCGTACGTGAAGGTGCTAGAAGATATATCAAGTGGATGCACAGCAACCATAGTTCTGCATGAAGAAAGTAACAAAATTCCCATAAAGAAAGGTAGTTAGGCACGGAGACACCATTTCCCTAGTACTATTCACAGCTTGCTTAGAGGAAGTATTCAGAGACTTGTAATGGGAGCAGTTAGGGATAAGGGTAGATGGAGAATACCTCAGTAATCTGCGATCTGCTGATTACATTGCCTAGCTAAGCAACTGGGGGGATGAACTGCAAATATTGATTGATGACCTAGACAGGAAAAGTAGAAAGGTAGGCTTGAAATTCAATATGCAGAAGACTAAGGCAATGTTCAACAGCCTCGGGAAGGAGCAGCAGTTTAAGTTAGGTAGCGAAGCACTGGCAGTAGTAGGCGAATATGTCCACTTAGGACAGGCAGTAACCGCAGATCCGGACCATGAAAAAGAAATAACAAGAAGAGTAAGATTGGGATGGAGAGCATTTGGCAAGCACTCGTAGATTGTGACTAGCAGCTTACCGGTATCGCTCAAGAGGACAGTACACAGCAGTTGCATCTTGCCTGTACTCACCTATGGGGCTGAAACGTGGAGGCTAACCTAGAGAGTTCTACGTAAGGTGAGGACAACCCAGAGGGCTATGGAACAAAAAATGGTAGGGTTAACATTAAAAGATAGGAAGCGTGCAGAGTGGGTCAGAGAAATAACTCAAGTTTCCGACATTCTAGTGGAAATTAAGAAGACGAAATGGGTATGGGCAGGACATGTTGTGTGAAGAGAGTATAATCGATGGTCGTTTAGGGTAAAAAACTGGATTCCAAATGAAGGAAAGCGTAGCAGGGGGCGGCAGAAAGTTAGGTGGGCGAATGAGGTTGAGAAGTTCGCAGGGGTCAAGTGGATGCAGCTAGCACAGAACCGGGTTAAGTGGAGAAATATGGGAGAGGCCTTCACCCTGCAGTGGGTATAGTCAAGCGGCTGCTGCTGATGATAATGATAATTATGAGAAAAAAGATATTTTCGTTCACGAATTGTTTACTCAGAGAAAACTATTACAGACTACTTGTATGGTTTCAGCTGATAATTGAGAAAACTTTAACCGCTACCGGGTACGTGTAAGCAGGAAAACAACGGTATTCAAAATAGGCAGTTGTGGTTCATGCTCTACCTCCATCCGATATACAAAAATTAAAAACATAATATCGAAGGTACCACATGCCAGACTAATTCCAAAAACAAGGAACCTGAACATAAATGCTAGTAGCGAGGAATGGCTTTGTGTGTAGTAAACGAATAATAAAACTAAGAATGCTCAGTAATGAAATAACTGATCAGGGATCAGGTTAGCATAATTTTCAGGCCTATTCAATGCCATGTCGGCATAAAAATATGCAGTGCATAATACATAAGGACGGCTGAGCATTAAGAAACCTTCTTAGTCACATCGCAGTGCGAGAGCTAAGACATCCTTATGGAAAGCTACACAAAGAATTCTACTTATAGGCGCAATATTGTTAAACATTTTTGAGGGATCCCACCCGCTTCTAGAGCTATTCAGAAACGACGTAGATATTTCAGCTGATCATCTTTTACTTTAAGTACACTTTTAGGATCGCTGGCCGCTCCTTGGCGTTCCGCCTCGGGTTCCTCAGCTGCTTCATTTTCTGACTTTCGTACCTCGCCATCTCGCTGTGCTGTAATCGCATAGTTGCCTTAAAACCGAGCGCTCTTCACTGTCGACTAGGAAGCCGTTTTTCAACTCCTCCGCGGTCGTCCAGTAGCATTATCATGACAAGACACTTACTCGAACGAAACTTTTGCGCTATTACATGCATCCGGTACAATATCAGCAACTTTGTCGTACTATTATCAGAATCAGGTGATCGCATGTGTTCATATTTACACACACACACACACACACACACACACACACACACACACACACACACACACACACACACACACACACACACACACACACACACACACACACACACACACACACACACACACACACACACACACACACACACACACACACACACACACACACACACACACACACACACACACACACACACACACACACACACACACACACACACACACACACACACACACACACACACACACACACACACACACACACACACACACACACACACACACACACACACACACACACACACACACACACACACACACACACACACACGACATTACTTGTCTCTATCATGCTGGTTATATTCACTGATCGCGTCTCTCATAGCCTGAGATGCTTTGGGACGTTAAACCCCACAACCCAACCCCAACCCATATTCACTGATCGCCGTTCACTACTGACTAATCAACCAGTCAAAGTCACAATGTTAGCCACCCCAAATTGATATCCCAACACTACGTAAATCACATGCACTTTTTTTCAGTCATCTGTCATTTCCCCAGCATATGCTTTGACTCGAGCTTGACATGTAGTTTAGCGATGATACAGGAAAACACGCAGGCGCCTGGTCGAGCAAGGATTAGGTTAGGTCTAAGGCTCCTGTGGATGCTGCATCGCATTACGGCGCCACACAAATATTGGCACCGGAAGAAATTTGATTCCTCTTTGAAAGTCCTCTCTCAAACCGGGGTACGGCGAAAATTTTTCAGAGCAACCAGGCCGGTAGACTATTTTTACATGAATACAAAATCATTAGGCATAGCCAAAAAGCAGAAAGTTTAAAAGCGGAGGCAGTTTCCGTAAAATATTGATTACTGTTCTATGCAACAAACTTTTAAGGTGTTCCTGCGAATACAAATACCTGTGTTATCGCTAATTATTTTAAACCTGTTCAGCGAAATTTCACAAATTGCTTACCTTATAAAAGAGATAAACTGGATGAAGCGGATCGAAATGCTTAATTGTAATATGAATAATTTTACTGGTATTCCGCAAGAATGGTTCGACTGCGTCCTAATTCTAGATAAGTGACGAAGGTGAACGTGCACACAGAAAATTATCATAAGTGCCAGAAGATAAGCACAATGCGCCAGCAATGAGTATGCAGCAAAACATGATGAAAGGGTGGATGACAGTCTATTTACGAGTGAACATTGGAGTTAAAACAGTTTTTGGAACAGTTTACTTGAGCGCAGAATGACAGAACATTGGTGAGGTCCACATTGTCCAACGTAGTTTATCGAAAGTATTCTCTCTTGCGCTGTTTTATTATGACTAAGCAATGATGTATCTATTGTATCCCAGTCAATAGCTATACGAGCGGTATACTGCATGATGCTAATTGCATTCATTATTGCCGCTAATTATTAAACTAACCTATCAGTTTATGCTTGATGTCATTAATAGCTATTCATTGATGCACTACACTATATATTGCCACCTTGAAGACGGCGCTCGTTTGTGATACGGAAATCGCGAGGCCAATTTGAGAATTACGCCATCGCACTCTCGGGAACTGCATTAGCCCAGACCGCCGACAAAGAGCTTAGCGAGTACTCCTGTCTCGTTTCGAGATTCCCAATGAAACTCTAACAATTTGTAAAGATATGGCGAACTGTTTCGCCGTGCTGATCCCGCCATGTCAAAAGACAAGACACTTCTCCATTTAATGCGCAGCGTAGAGGAACAGCTGTTTTCTGGCCTTGTATCCAGTTCTTCGGCTACAGTGGCCGAATTTGTGTCTGAAGCATTGACAAAACAAAAGGTCTTTTGATAGTAGGCTAACGCTTACAACAGACCTTACTCCGCTGCATCCCTTAGGGAGTCGATTCCGACTTATGGAGAAAACAGTCAAATCGTTCTGAAAACGCATTCTCTCTGTGGTGCGGGACGAACTGCAGAAGCTTTGAGGTACACCTAAACCATAGGATACCACCATTGCCGATATCGTCCGCACGATCATCAGACCGTTAGGCCGCAGTCACCGGGAGATGACCTACAGTCTTAAGTAGCAGCGTGAAGCGCTACCCCTACATAAGCGGATATTTTGGGACGTTGCACCCCACTATCATCGGCATTTTTACCTTTTAGCTTCAACGCCGCCTTTCTCGACAGCAGCAGCTCCAGTGCCAAGTCTGCCTCTGTTCCATGATCCTCTGCCGCGCGTGCAGCCGGCCCAATACACTTCGAGTCACCGACCGTATCGGCGCCGATCAGACGTCTGGTCTCCTCCCGATCGAAGGCCCCTTTCTCTTCATTGTGGCGAACCCGGCCATTTGGTTTGACAGTGCCCCTACCGTGACCTAAGCCTGCAGTGTTTTCTTCCCAGCGAGCGACGACCAGCCTACGGACAACGACCAAGCAATATCGAACAATATATCACTGAACAGTATATGCCTTCTCAGCAACGACTGTCACGATCTCCTCCTCCTCGCCGCTTTTCCGAATCAACCCAAAGTTTATCACGTGGGGAACCTGGAAAATGTCTTAGCTCCCGCCGGGAAAGTGGAGACTGTGACCTCTGAGGGCGAATTCGCTGGAAATCGCGATGAGTCCTCCTGACGACTCAGACTTCAGCTGCCGCGGGCCGTATAAGAAACCCAGACCACATCAGAACTGGACAGCCCCATGTCTCATGGCATACCTGTATTGTTTGGATGGGCACTACTCTATTGGTGGACACCAAACAGACTTGTTCGTTTTGATCGGCAAACTGGCAACGTTTCTTCGAAAACTTACGACTCCATAGTCCGGCGCACCAATTCGCTCCGCTGGGGACACGTTGTCACCCTAACAGGACAGTGCATGGCTGAAGCGCATAATCACGACATCACGCTTGTTGTCAGATGTATCGTGTTCCTGGAGTGTTCGCGCGACTTGATACTTAGTGTGGATTGCCTGCTGGAGAATTTGGCTGTTATTTACATTAGGCGGCGCACCCTCACATTTTCAACAGACAGCGCGGATTGTGAGTCGGCCATTCCAAAGTTTTATTCAGTGTTGAGAAATTCCGCGGATAATGTTTCGATGTCCCCCACCTCCGTGCCAGTATTTTTGTGCGTTTCGCCTGTGAATGTCGACGTGCTGGAACAGTGCTCGTCAAGGAAAATCATTTATTTTTGTTCACACATGGCATCACTGCAGCGCGAAGCCTCTCCACCTTCGTCAAGGACAATCATAGGTTCTGGTGACAAATTTTTCGAATGAACACAGACGCCTTTTCGTGCTCTGATGATCGCCAACACATTCGAAGAACTTTAAGCCTGCTTTGCATCTCAAACTGTGAGCCCTCTTTCCTCTCCACTGCTTCAATATCAAGCCATAGCTCTGCGCAGGTCAGTATCATATTTTAAGGACTGCTACAACAATGTGAAGCTAGCTTTGTATTCTCATTATATTTAAAATATAAAGGCGCCAAAACCACACGCACACACAAGAAAAACAGGACAAAGCGCCACTCACAACTGTCCTGTTTTTCTTCTCTTATGGCGTGCGTGTGGTTTTGGCGCCTTTAAATTGTAAATATAATCAGGTACCAACTAGCCCAACAAGGAGTTCTCCTTTGCATCCTCCTCAAACGTCCATCACGCGACCGTTACCAAATACCGTGTGATTACGTTCGATGATGATCTACCCATCCGGCAACAACCTTACCGTATCTCCCCCCAAGGAACGCGAGGCCATCCAAACACAAGTCAAGAGATGCTTAGGATGGTGTCACTCAACCCTCTCGCAGACCGTGGTCGTCACCTGTCGCCATAGTGAAGCAAAAAGACGGAATTCTGTGGTTTTGTGTTGATTAGTGTAAATTGAATAGGGTCACAAAAACTCATTTCTACCAGCTGCCCCGCATCGACAACTGCCTCGAAAGACTTCGCCGGGCTCAGTATTTGTCATCAATCGACCTCAAACGCGAGTACTTGACACGCGAAACGTTGACAAACGGAACAGTAAGAAGACGGCGTTTGTTACCCCCGATGGCCTTTACGAGTTTGAAGTAATGCCTTTGGCCGATGTTCCGCACCGGCGACTTTTCAGCGGACGATGGACTCGGTCTTCGCTGACCTTAAATCAAAAACCTGCTTAGTGTACCTAGACTACGTCGTCGTGTTCTCGGGAACGCTTGAACAGAACCTTAGATGCCCGCAAAGTGTGCTGGGTGCTGTTTTATTAGATAATTTCAAACTCAAGCCTACGAGACGTCTATTTAGTTACACTGAGGATAAGTTTCTTGGCCACGTGGTTTGCGCATATAGCGTCAAGGCCGATACCGATAAAATTGCCGCCATAGCGAAATTCTCTGTTCTCAAGAACATGTGTAAAACGATTCCTGGGCTTCTGCGCCTACTACCGTCACTTCATACCTGACTTCTCTAAGATTTGCGATCCATAGACTTCTCAGACACGTGATGATACACCGTTTGCCTGGTCCACCGAGCAACAAGGGGTTTTCGAGGAGTAGCGTAGACGGCTGCAAACACCACCTGTGCTTGCGCACTTTGACGACGCAACTGAAATTGTGCTGTACTCCTCTAACATTAGACTGACATCAAAAGGTTGACAGCGTACGCGAGTTGCACTCTTTCTCATGTTGAATGGAATTATCCTATAACGAAAAAAGTGTCTGTCCTATCTGTAGGCCACTATGAAATTCCGGCCCTACCTCAGCCCCTTTCAAGGTATTACCTGATCATCATTCCCTATGCTGGCTGGCGAGTCTACGAGACGAATCTGGGCACCTGGTGCGGTGAAGTCGGCGGTTAAAAGAAGTAGATTACACTGTGTTCATATATATCGGAGAGGTAACATGAAGGCGCCAACACGTGGTCATGAGCCCTTATAGAACAAGGTGATGACGGGATGGATGATGAGATACGTGAAAGGCGTTTCCTTGGTACGGTCAGTACACACAATTGATGGCACGACAACCAGCAGACGACGAGCTTCCACCTGTTATTGACCACCTGTAGGTTCGTACTGCTGACGTTCTATATACGCAGCGGTGTTCTGTTCAAAAGGAACTCAACTAGTGGAAATCGACCCTATATCCTCGTTGTTCTTTGAGATACCCGCGACTTCTTTTTTGCTAGTCACGATGAACCATCTGCTGGACCTTTATATTTAGCCCGCACGCTTGCTCGCATTCGTCAGGCCTACTACTAGCCGGAACTTGATGCCACTGTTCACCAGTACGCAAGTGCCAAAGCCGTAAGTCACCACCGGTCAAGCCTGCAGGTTTGCTGCAGCCAGTTACACCATCGACTATTGCATTCTTTCAAGTCAGTATCGATATTATGGACCCCTTTCTTAACTCTGCAGCCGGTAATAAATGTGTGATTTTGCAGTCGACTATTTAACGAGGTATACGGAACCGAAGGTGGTGGAACAGGGCACGTCTCCCTAACTCGCGAATGTTTTCATGCACCACATGTTCTAAAGGCATGGTACCCCATCGCATGTGGTTGCACAGATCATTCGAGACGTGTGCAAATTCAGCCGCAAAAGCCACCGAAAGACCACGGCTTACCACCCTCAAAGTAATGGGATAACTTAAAATACCCATCGCCGATATAATCTCAATGTATGTGGAAGCGCAGAGCAAGAACTGGGATGGGATCTTTCCTTATGGGATATATGCTTATAACACCGCCATGCAAGAGCCGACGCGATTAACTCTATTTCGTCTTATCTACAAAAGGGACGTCCACACGATGCTTTTCGCCATTATCTCATGTACGTCTGACGACAAGCCGTTTGCCCTCGAACCTAAGCTATTCTCCCAACGCGCCGAGGAAGCTCAAACTGACGCGCCTCAACATTCAATAGCAGCAGTCTGGAATCGCACCGGTAAACCCTTCGGTACCGGCACGTCAGTTATGTGCCTGCAGAGAACAAGTTTTGGTTTGGACTGCTGTAATACGCCCGGGACTGCTGGAATAATTGATGTGCCTATTCTTCGGTTTTTGCAGACTCCTGCGCCGTGTGACGGACGTCACATATGAAATGGTTCTGACGGTATCTGCCAACCTAGCCGTCCCCAACCTCACTTGTTATCCGTGCACATTGCACGACTGAAACCTTACTTTACTCGGTGAGGTACTAGGTGAGGTGTGATTTGTGCTGCCGTTGTGGCGATGTGGGATGCCGTGATGTGACACTGCGCGTTGATTACCTTGTATTGTCGCACCTGATGCTATCGCGATATTGCTTTTTTTTTGGATGGGGGCTTAATGCCACCTAGTTTACCACGTGACAGAAAAGGAAGAAGGATCTCGCAGTCTTACAAGCTCACAGAGAAAGAAGGAGCTCGCGCAGTTGGGTGCTACGAGCGCGTACCACAAGCTCACAGCTGTTTCCTCTAATTGAATATTTATGACAATAATATAGACTCCACAATTGGACTAGTTTATTAAAAGTAATTAGTAATGTGTATTATAGTATACTTAATCTTGTCAGTAGCTCTCGAACAATATATCACATGTTTCATTATTATATTTTAGATGCTCAATTGTACTTTCTTATAGCTTAACTACCTTCTCGCTAACAAGTAACTATCTCTTATATTTCATTTAACACTTAGTACACAGATATACAGATACGGCACATTCTACATATCAACCTGTTACGAAGACTAAGCCTATCTTGAGAGCAGATGTGCAGTCGATTTTTGAGTTGCAACCCCTGGTGTAGCAGAGCCTGCGCTATAATAATGGGTGCGAGGATGTTTACTTTCGACTCCTAATTCTGTAGAAATTACGTGCACCTTACGTAAGGCGACAGTTTGTAAGGCGAGACTCTCTATGTGCATGATGTTGAAAAATAATGAGGTATTGAACAATGGACCATGGCTTATAAATAGTGCGCAAACATACCTTTCTAAAAAGGTATTTCAAACGATCAAAATTGTTTAGGTGTTAATAGAAGAACAGGGCAAGAACATTAAAAAGACGTGCGACCAGGCTATGAAGTAGTGACACTGATACAAAAGCGAGGGAAATGATTCGTAGAGAAGAAATGTGCCGATTCTTAGAACGTGCAATTTTTATACTGAAATGTTATAGATACATGCATGATCGCTTTTTAAAAGTGTCTAGTGCGCTAAATTCAATCATCTTTTTTATGAGAACTCAAAAATATGGCCCTTATCAGCATAAGGTAAATAGATCATATACCTTTCACGAGAAAAGAATGCAAATGCAAAAGGAGCACCGTATAGATACTTTCTTAAACACAATGCCCAGATCATGTTAAATTTTCATTTAGGTGGATAATACAACGTTCATTCTTGTCTTTTCACCTATTCATTCCATGAATTTACCATGTAGTTCTTTATTTGAAGGCTATTCATACAGTTCCTATTCGAGCCTACATTTTCTCCTGTATCCATATTTCCTTTCTCGTTTTTTCAAGAATTTCTATCCGTGAGTAACATTAAAATGACTATTCTGTATGGGGCTTGAACGCGCAGTTAATACTAGCATCACATTCTGCAGATAGTTCTTTCTTTTTTTTCAAAGATACCCTATTAGAAAAGTGAGCTTTAAGTTCGGACGAATGGCGTAGTGAAGGCCACTTACGTAGCACTTTCCAAGCGAAGAAAAGATGCAGTACGCGGCAGCTGCGGCGAAGACCATCCATACTAGACAAGCGCATGCAGATGCGTATCCCATCTGGCGAGCGGTGACAGCCAGAATGACGGGGATGCATGCGAGCCCCACGAAACAGCCACTGAAATAGCACGTTGCCAGGCCAACCAGCCAGGAGTCGGCGGCGAGCAGAGTGCACACGTGGCCACTAGGGTTTTCCGTCAGCGCTGCCGAAGATAGGCGGGCCACCTGGACATATTAGCGGTTATTATTGTCCAGTTAGTAACCAGGGTCAAGACACTGATGGAATCGAAGGCAGCGCACTTATTGCTGGTGGAAGTAAGCAACTCAGTCATCGCGCAGTTAATAAGGCCCATTTATCTAAAAATGTCAGTGCCTGTCTTCTTAGATGCAAGACGAAATGTTTCGTTGATGAAATATGTAGTTTTTCAAATTTTGACCTCGGCGTAAGGAGCATTTGCGTATTCTGAAACCGTAATAAGCTTTCTATACTGCACATTTGAGCTCCTTTCTCGAGCTCAGTTTCTATAGCTATACTAGTCTTTACGATCAAATATTTAGAGCCCGCAATTCTCTAAATATTGTGTTTACTTATGACCGGTTGCTATGAAGATGTATATAAGAACTTCCAGCGGCACAAAGCGAAAACAGCCACTGCATGGGTAAGACCTCCACCATAGCGAAACCATTATGTCTCACCCCCCCCCCCCCATATTTAGTCACTAAAATATTTATTTGCACTATAGCATTCTGTAAGTAACCTAAGAACAGCAATGTGGCATCTGCAACAACTACAGCTTTGCATATCTAGCTGTTCAAGCCACGGTAATTTATAATTTTCGAATTAGTCTACCGCTGGGGAGCCGCAGACGTTAGCGCGACTGCATGTTGTTTGCTGCTTTTAATACTTCCCTTCCCCGTTAGTGTGCTATGCATTTATAGACGTACTACAGGTTTATATTTAGGAATCTCTTGAAAAGCTTACTGTGTGAGGTTACACGAGGAAGCTACTTGTGCACCCACGAGATTTGCTGCTAACATTAGCAAAGAGCCATAATAGCATGAATTTACCCTGTTTGAAATTTTCGCAGTCGCATTTCAAGTCAAAATCCAAGTTAAGCAGACGACGGCCACTTCAGGCGGACTACTCAAGCCACTACCCGAGCGCATCTGCAAGCGGAGAGAACCTTCGGGACCTCAACAGGGAGATCGTGCGAGAGGAGCTCCGTCGATTGCTGCCATCATCGCAACAACCCCAGCTGGCGATGCTCGCGGATGTCGTCCGTGAAGAAGTCCAGCAAGCACTGGGCGTTCCTCAAGTGACGGCTGCGACTGTTCCAGCACAAGAGGCAGCAGCGATGAACTTCGCTGCTGCATTACGTCGTCCTGAAGAAGTCCAGCAAGCACTGGGCGTTCCTCAAGTGACGGCTGCGACTGTTCCAGCACAAGAGGCAACAGCGATGAACTACGCTGCTGCATTACGTCGCCCTGCGCCCCGACGTGATGACTTTCCAAGCCCTCGTCGTTACCATCTTGGTCCTGAAATCCGCACCTTGGCCCCCGCCCGCCATGGCTACCAACGACCCCCAAGTCCCAGGAAGTGCGACGCCTGGAGGACAGCAAACAACCGGCCATTATGGTTCCACTGCAGTGAGGCCGGCCGCATTCTGCGCCACTGCCTGTACCGACGAATCGGTCTCTGCAGATTTGAAGTCGATGCTCCACGACCACTCCCAGGTGAACGACCGCAAGAAGTCGACAAATATCTGCGTAGCAGTGAGATTGCGCCACCAAGCCGTCGGTTCAGGTCCCCATCACCGTACACGGCCCGCTTTGCGTCCCCAGGCCATAACTACGATGAGAGTGTGCGCGGAAGATTCCCAAGCCCGCGCAGAGGAAACTAAATAGAGCAACCTTTGGAGAGGAGGTTGCTTCGCGGCGAAACCACGAAGATCCTCCATCGCCGACGATGAGTGACGACGACGGAGCCATTACATCGCCGATCCACAAGACAACGTCAACGAGATCACGGCCAGACTTCAAGTTCACATCGCCACCCAGCGATGCTACGACGATGTGCCCAGCCCGCGATCTCAGCACAAGACGAAGCAGAGATCGAACACCGAAGCCAACGTGCAATACTGGGATGCGAACAAGCGACCTTGAGATTGCTGTCGACGGACGCACGCTTACCACCCTAGTGGACACCGGTGCCAACTACTCTGTCATCACTGGAGCTTTCGCCGCCCAGCTCAAGACAGTGACAACCACTTGGGACGGCCCGCTAATCCGTACCGCTGGTGGTAAACTTATTACGCGGTCTGGGCGATGCACCGCAAGAGTTACAGTAAATGGACGTACCTACTCTACCAGCTTCGTCGTCCTACAGCACTGTTCCCGCGATGTGATTCTGGGCATGGATTTCCTCAATGAACATATGCGGTCATCGACCTCCGATCCAAACTAATCAAGCTCTCGACCGACAAAGCCATACCTCCTACGAGAACTTCGGCGCATCAAGTCGCTCTCAACGTCCTCGACGGAGAATTGACCTTACCGCCTCGATCAAGCGTCATCGTCCCTGTGGTTACACCAGAAGTCGAAATCACGGAAGGGGTTGCCGAAGGAAACACTCAGTTGTTACTGAATAGAGGACTTGGCATCGCAAGAGGCATCGTCCGTTTCCGTCATGGACAAGCTGATGTGCTCGTCACGAACTTCACCGAAGAATACCGGCACCTGAACAAGGGCATGACGCTTGCTTTCCTTGACGAGGTAGTGAAAACTCGAGAAGCCTTCGTCCTCCCTAGCCAACTTGAAGACGATGCACCCAACCGAGCCAAGCCGCCCAATTTCGACATTAACCCAGAGCACCCCCGAGACAGACAAGACTGGATTCGCATTCTTCTTGAAATCTAAAGCGACCGCTTTTCTTCAGCGTCGAAGGTGCGGCAAACTCTGTTGTCAAAGCATCGCATCATCACGGATGAAAAGCTCTGCCGCTACGTTAAAGCCCCTAACGTGTATTGCCACGAGAACGCCAGGCCATACGCAATCGAGTTGAGGAAATGCTGCGTGATGACGTGTTCCAGCCATCCAACAGCCCCCTGGGCGGCACCAGTCGTTTTGGTGAAAACGAAAGACGACACAATTAGCTTCTGCGTCGATTACCACCGCTTGAATAGCATATCTAAGAAGGATGTCTACCCCCTTCCCCGCATCGACGACACACTGGACCGGTTCTGCAATGCAAGGTACTTCTCATCGATGGACCTGAAGAGCTAATATTAGCAAATTGAGGTCGACGAAAGAGATCGCGAGGAGACCGCATTCATCACACCGGACGGACTTTTCGAGTTCAAGGTGATGCCATTTGGCCTCTGCTCCGCACCAACGATGTTTCAACGAGTACTGTCCTGGAGGGCTTGAAGTGGCAGATTTGCGTGGTATACTTGGATGATGTCATTGTCTTCTCGTCAAACTTTGAAGACCACCTGAAATGGCTGCAGACAGTGTTGTAAGCCATCAAATCATCAGGACTAACGTTAAAACCAGAGATGTGCACTTCGCCTACGAGGAACTGCGGTTCCTAGGCCACATCGTTAGCAAGGATGGTGTTCGGCCAGAGCCGGAGAAAACAGCTGCAATCGCACAATTTCCACCGCCTGCTGACAAGAAAGCCGTGCGCAGGTTCATTGGGCTGTGTGCTTATTATCGACGATTTGTCAGACATGTTTCGTGCATCGCCGAATCGTTGACGCCGCTTACGAAGGCTGACGTACCTTTTTAAATGGGAAGCGCCGCAAGGAGCAGCCTTTGACGAACTTAAGCGCCGAATGCAGTCGCTCCTTTCCTTGGCCACTTTGATGAAAATGTCGAGACCCAAATTCACCCCGACGCAAGCAGTTTGGGCCTGGGAGCCGTTCTCGTCCAGAAGAGTGCCGGACTGGAGAAGGTAGTCGCCTACGCTAGCAAGTCCCCCACTAAAGCCGAAGTCAGTTACTCGACGACCAAGAAGGAGCGCCTCGCGATCATCTGGGTCATTTCTAAGTTCCGTCCATACCAATACGGTCGACCATTCAAGGTGATAAGCGACCACCACGCACTCTCCTGGCTAGCTAATTTAAAAGACCCCTTCGGCCGCCTTGCCCGATGGAGCCTAAGACTTCAAGAATTGACGTTACAGTAGTATATAAGTCGAACCGCAAGCGTTTAGAGGCTGACTGCTTATCCCGATCTCCCGTCGACGTTCCGCCGAAGGAAGATGACGACAATGCCTTTCTGGGACCAGTAAGCGCCAGCAGCCTTGCACAACAACAGCGATCAGATCCTCAACTGAAAGACCTAGCAGATTACTTGGAAGGCAACACCGCTTCTCCACGTGCTGTGTTTGGCGTCAGTTGTCGTCGTTCGCCTTAAGCAATGACGTCCATCATAAAAAAAGAACTTCGCTCCCAACAAGACAGCGCAGTTTCTTGTCGTGCCTTAAAAATCTCAGACAGGAAATTCTTCACGGGTTGCACGATGAGCCAACAGCAAGGAACCTCGGTTTTGCGCACCCGTTGCATCGAACGCAGGAGAAGTACTACTGGCCGCGACTGCCTGCCGACGTTGCCCATTACGTAAAAACGTGCCGCGAGTGCCAGCGACGGAAGACGCCGCCGATCAGGCCAGCTGGGCTACTGAACCCGATACCGCCCCAACCCTACCCTTTCAACAAATTGAGATGGATCTTCTCGGCCCCTTTCCATCTTCATCTGCGGGTAACCAGTGGATCGTCGTGGGCACCGACTACCTTTCCCAATACGCAGAAGCAAAAGCACTGCCCAATGGTACTGCGGCAGAAGTCGCAAAGTTTTTTGTCGAACAAATTCTCTTGCGGCACGGCGCCCCAGAAGTCCTCATCACGGACAGGGGAAAGGCATTTACGGCAGAGCGGACGCAAGCCATTTTAGAATACAGTCCTACCAGTCATCGACTCCCCACACAAATCGACTTACGGAGCGTCTCAACAAAATTATCACTTCCAATTATATGATTGCAATGCACGTCGACGCCGAGCACAAGACATGGGACGCCATTCTACCCTACGTCATCTTTCTTTATAACACCGCCATCTAGGAGACAACCAGGTCGATCCCGTTCAGCCGTGTGTACGGCAGGGAGCCCACGACGACTCTTGACGAAATCCTGCCACACGTAACTGATGAGGGTAACCTGGACGTCGCCGCCTATCTTCAACGTGCAGAGGAAGCCCGAAGACGCGCCCAAATGCGCGTTAAAGGTCAGCAACGAATCGATGCCTGACGTTAAAACTTACGACGACGCGATGCAGAGTACAGGCCGGGAGATTAAGTCTGGGTTTGGACGCTGATTCGCCGCCGCGGACTGAGCGTAAAGCTTTTACGCCGATACTTCGGCTCCTACAAGGTGCTTCGCCGACTAGGACAATTTAACTACGAGATCGTTCCCGACGGCGCGGCAGCATCGCAGCGGCGCTGAGTGCATCCAGAAATTCTGCATGTTGTACGCCTTAAGTATGCGCGCTAAAGGCTATTCATGTTTGCTTTGCAATCCTTATGTTAATTCATATCTGTTTATTTTGAAACATCGAGGCGATGTTTTTTTTTAAGGGGGGAGTAATGCCGCGAACTGATTAAATATTTATCTGTTCCTGTTCAACAGCCGCTGGCATGCGGCCTTATCATTGTTATTTTGGCGCGCTTAACAATTTTGTATTCTGTGTTTGTTGATGCTCGTTGTCGCGATACGACGTGGTATCATTTTCTTTGCCGCGAACGATGCGCCGAGATCTGACTCGAAGACTCCCATCACTCGAGTATGTTTCTACAATGTTCCAGGTTGTGCTGCTAGTAGTATGCGACATTATCTAGATTGTTCTGAGCAGCATTTAAATTGAGCGTTGACGAGTGCAACGAGCATTCTTAGTTCGACGACCAACGAGCACGTTTGTTGCTGTTGCCGCCGCTGAGTTGCTTAGTTCTTTTGCGGGCGCAAGTCAGCCCAATAAAGAATTTCTTCAGTGCAATCACTGACTCTTCATTTGGGTCATCGACCTTGTCACCGCCACGTGACAATAGGAAGGGAAAGGCGCGGTAACTGTCTGACTTGTTTTTGGTCGACACCTTAATCGCGCCGTAAGGGAAGGAAGGAAGGTGGGATTGAAAGTGAAAAGAGAGAAAGAGGGACCGTAGAGGAGGGCTGCGAAGTAATTTCGACCACCTGGGGATCTTTAACGTGCACTGACATCGCATAGCACAAGGATGCCTCTTTGTTCCACCTTTAAGTGTGGGCTCGCAGGGGCCAGGAACGCTAGACAAGAACACATCTCGCGGAATCTCACTGATTGTAACAGATCTCGTGCAAGACTCTTGTGCACGAGATTACGCTCCATGAGCCTAGAAAGGCGTTTGCCATAAAAAGTGGCGCATAGCAAGAGCAAAGAAAGAATACCATAAGAAAGCGAACAGAACAGCGAAGACGCCCGAACAGAGAGAGGAACAGTTTACTAAAAGGGGTTGCCAGGAAACTGAGCGTAATAGACGGGGCAATGCCGCCGAGATGGGGCCAACGAAGAGTTAGTCAACGGGAACCAACAGAACATGATGTGAAGGTACGCTCTGTGATAATTCCATTCGAGTTTCCGCAAGTGCATTACAACCCGGACATCTCGAGCAATGTGGACAATCGATTTTGACACATGATGTGTAGTGTGTGCGAGAGACTGGCACCAAATGAACTTGACGCCGATGAGTAATCCAGTGTATGTGACTTTGCGTTAAGAGATTATACCAAATATAACTACTGTATAGACAAAATTGAGACCCCTGCATGCAACTTCACAGATCATCAGACAGTCTTCGTCTCTGTAAAGCAAAATGAATACATATGTACATATCCAATGTCTCCCATTGCTAAACATACAGGACCACAACAAGCTCAGCTAAGGAAACGTGCCTCTCGCTAAGTATATCATGGTATAACCGAGCTAAGCCACTGCCGTTGCCTTTGCACGATGCTTGAATAACATTCCTACCAGTGATACCATCAATATGTTGACCAAACAGCGCATTGTGATGCCGAGGATTTTGATGCCCCTTTAGCATTTAAATGTGGCCAAAGGCGATGTGGTGTACCTTGTGACGGAAATCTCTCTTCTGCTTTAGCTAAATCCCACACAAGAAGAAGTTATATTTCGTACCTTCTTGAAGACGGCCGTGTGCAGAATGAGCTGAGTCCTCAACTGCGTCCGAATCAAAAAGTAGGACTGGACGCTGGACACAAGACACTCTGCCAAGCACGATGCACACAAAAGGAGAACGGATTGGTTGAAGCACCAGGAGCTGCTGCTTTCGCCCAGCAAACCGCTGCATGAAGACCAGTAAAATACACAAACTACAATATTTTAAATGCAATATTACTCTATTTTGTTTTAGGCACAAGCCGATCAATTTTCTTGTCCAGGTCTTGGTATTGTTCATCCGCCCGCTCGCAAATTTGGTGCCGGTTTTACAATTATAAAACATCTAAAGTTTCAAAAAAGGGGTAAATCTTTGCTTGGTGCTTTGCTAAAGTTTAGAAGAATTTTGTTAGCCCTTTTGTTGTTAGGAAGCCTTCCCATGATACGTACAGCAATATTCTATGCGCTACGAGTGGTATCATATAACGAAAAAAACGGGCTGGTTCTAAAGTTAAGTGGTAAGACTCAAAACACCATGTGTGCTATCTTATATCCAGCAGGTGAACAGTGACTGCAGATGTCAAAATTGTTCCGTACTGATTCTGTGACTATGAGGTGGCTACTTAAAAGCTTCAAAAGCACCCTTGAACATATCATTGAAATGTATCAGCTGTATGTATTCACCACCTGCAGTTTATATATCTTTAGTAAACTTAGGAATTAAAATTTAGGCGCCTTGAAGATATTTGAACAAAATAAATATCGGTTGAAATTTTGTCACATTCATTTTGGCCTCAAAGACCAACTAATTTCGTTAAACCGTTAGCATTCTGTTCACAGTTGGTCATTTTGTTGCTTGAGTCTGCTTTAACCATACTGAAGTCTCCGATATGATTAAGCATAGCGTCACAGTGAAGTTAAATCGCGTACTGTATATGATCGGCCTAAATATTACGCATAATTCGTTGCCTAGAATGAACAACACTTTCAAAATAGAAGCTGCATATTTCATTGATATTTAAAACATGCCGTATTCTCTGAGACATCCACATTGTAACGTGTAATCCACGTTATTTAAAACATAATCAGTGCTCCTGAAAAAGTTTTTGAATGATGTCACGTAATCATTTATTCTTTAACCGTGCAGTTGGTTTTTGTTTCCAAGACATCCCGATGGTCTTGGATGAATTAACTTGAAATAACCCTCGACAGTTGTGGCATTGCTTAAGGGGGCAGTCTATCATTGTTCGTCCTAGAACTGGACAATTTTCACCCTCCCCCTCCACACGCACTCCCTTATTCGAGCTGTCTCAAATTTCGCTTTCCAACATAGGTACAGGGGTTAAGGCACGAGCATAAACTATTATCCCCTGTCAACATTTCAACATATAAAACCTTGCGATCCAAATTATTACCTGTATTCATATTTACTTTATTTCGAACAATTACTGCAAAGAAACTCTATTCTTTGTACGATCAACTTTTTAAAGTATTACCTTCCTATGCAGCTTTACGGTATACTTACTAAACAATCTATTTTAAATGTTACTGGTTTGTGTAGAAATCTAAGTACTACTTGGCGTGCTGCCAATAATAATTGCCCGCTCTTCTGTATGGCAAACTTATGGAAATATTGCATGTACGTTTTGCGCTGTAGAATCGTGGAAAACCACCTAAGCATATCTTTTGGTGGTTACCAGTAACTATCAGAGAGTATAAACGTAACTATTTTATACTGAATCTCATTCCTCGCTGACTGGGAACCCTTGGATATACTTGTACTACTGATTTAATTTTTCCAATCAGATTTATGGACTTGAAATTAAAGATCTGTATTCAATTTTACTTCATTCCTTTAAAAATTATTTTCGCAACTAATTTCAATGCAGATACTAGGTTTTTGTATTCTCTTTAAGTTATTATATTGCTTCTGGAAAAGCGGCATTAGCTATAGCAGAAACGCAAAACATTCAAAGTTTAACACTAAGATAAGATTGTGCAGAACAACATGTTGAAAAGTATAGTTATATAACTTCCAAATTCTCGCTAAACAAAAAAAAATAAAACGAAGTGCATCGCATTACTAATCAAGACAACTATAATATTTAAAAGTAAAATAGCCCTACCACCTTCAGTTAGTCTCTAGATACTTATCAAAAATATTCATTGACCTTACGATGCAAAACGAACAGCAGAATCTGTGAGAGAGCTCTGATTTCCACAGATCCGCAAAAACTAACTGCACTTAAAGAAATTACCCGCATAATCGAAAATGGGATAAGGTTACTGTGGCAGTGGATTGATTCTTTATTAGTTTCGATTTGAAAGTAACTTTACTGGGTTATTTTGGTAATATTGTTAGTAACACTATAAAATGTTTGTAATCGTTCCCACCTGCCTCTTACCCAGCATAATGAACTGAGCTCATTGGCGTAGTTGAACTGAAGAATGTCTGCAGTGTATTGCAGTGATTGCCTGAATGCTATGAATCCTGCTATTGTTGGTTAGGTGTAAGTATTACGTCTATTCTAGGGCATTCAGTTGCCAGTCTTCCTAAGTTTTAAAGCGAAAGCTTTACCACCATGTACCGTAGCTTGGTCGGCGTGTGTTTGATATCACCTTGTACGTGCCTATAGGCGCGCTGCCTTCGCGCCGCCCGTTTCTTCTTCGTATATGTGGCGCGCGCAGCCGGCGGTTCTCGCCTATTTTGTTGCGAAAGCATCACTACGCTAGTCGGTGAGCCATATCGCGGAGCCCTGATGAGCCAAGCTGTGCATGCGCGAAAGAATGACGTCGCGCGAAGCCCAGCTGGAGAGCCACGTCGAAGCCGCCGTCGACTCCTCCGCTGCGGGGGTGACTCAGAGGGGCTTCAAGCCTGGGCATAGGGCGGACGTATGCCCGACACCTGACGCCGTTGTGTGCTCGAACTGCGGTGAACCAGTCGTCGAGGACGGTCATTTGTGTGAGCCCAGGTGTGCGCTGTGCAAGGAAGCGCATCCCACAGGGGCAAAGGAGTGGAAGCAACGCCTAAGAAAACCGAGGAGTCCACGGACCAGAACGAAAGAGGAAACCGACAGCGCAGCAAAGGGCGATGGCGGCACGGCGGACGCGGCCGGGCTCGGAAACGCTGGTTCAGCTCAGATGCTACTTCGCCATTAAGGTCCAGGTCGGCGTCGCGCTCGAGATCAAGGACCAGGGAGCCACCAGAAACAAAAAAGGGGCAGCAGCAGAAGAAGATAAAAAAGGAGGAACAGAGTAAGTTGAGCTGGGCAGCGCAGCTTTTCTCTACTTCTCCCACTGTTCCAAAGAACACGAACGCGCAGGCACAATTCAGTAAAAACACTAGTGGACAACTTAACGAAGTGCAAGAACTAAGACACACCATTCAGACACTCAGGACGGAGAATGCTGAACTGAGATAGAAACTTAACGACCTTATAGAAGAGCTCAAAGCCCAGAGAACAGGGCAGACCGACACGAACGCGCGAACAGATGAAACTCAGCCAGCCACCATAGGAAGGCAAGAATTCGCAACTGCCATAACTGCCATGGCAGCCATGAACAACTCACTAGCTAATCTTAGTAATCTCATTTCTAACATCCAAGCAGAGGCGCAAGGAGATAGAGAACGCCTAGTACAATTCACGAGCATGAAATCCAGAGGCAAACCCTATAATAGGCCATTGACCGAGCATGGCGAGGCACCGTAAGAGCTCGGTCAAGTTGGAAACCCTTGAAATATGGCAACGGAACTGCCGCGGGATCAGCAAAAAGCGGGATCTTCTTAAACGACATATCACAAATTGTACAGTACCGCCAGACATAATCGCCCTACAGGAAACCGGCTGCTCACCCACTCTCCCGGGTTACTCAGCATATGAGAGTCAGGGGGAAAGCAAGGTCGCCACGCTGGTTGCCAAAACTATCACCGCAATAAGACACGACATCGACGGAACGGACATTGACCACGTTCTTATCGAAGTCATTACCCAAAAGAGAAGCCAAGAAAGCATCTTCCTGCTTAACGTAGACAGCCCGCCCAGCGAAAAGAACGCTAGCTTCTGCTACCTGCTGGGCAAGGCAGAACAAGCAGCAGGCAAGAGGGGACTTCTCATCCTTGGGGACTTTAATGCCTGGCATAAAAGCTGGGGCTATGTCAGAGAAACTCCGAAAGACAAGGATCTAGCAAGAGAAGCTGATCGCAGAAGCCTCAGCCTAGTCACAGATCACACCCAGCCAACGCGAGTGGGAAATAGCATCAACCGCGATTCATGCCCAGACTTAGCGTTCGTCAAAGGAATAAGTCAGGCAAGATGGGAAAACGACGGGGAGACGCTAGGCAGTGACCACTGCATCTTGCACATCCAGATAGCAACTCTTCCGATCACGAAAAATTATGGCCAAGCTAGACTCACACAGTGGGAAGCCTATAGAAAGACCAGGGCGGAGTCCGAGGATACAGAGATCAAGGGCATTAAGGATTGGGTAGAGGGTATCAAATCCGACTGGGAAAAAGTCACTGAGAAGGTCACTCTCACCAACAAAACGCCCAACGTGGATAAACATCTCTTACACCTCTGGGATGCTAGACGGGGGTTGCTAAAGAGATGGAAAAGGCAGAAGCACAACAGAAAGCTCAAGCTAAAGATCGCCGAGGTCACAAAAAAAGCCGAAGAATATGCGATGGAGCTCTCAAAATAGGACTGGGACCAGAAATGCAACGATCTGCAGGGGACTCTAGGTTTGGCCAAGACGTGGTCATTGCTAAGGGCTCTCATAGACCCAACTAAGACCAAATGTGAAAACCATAAGACAATCCAAAGGATCGCGCACCAGTTCCAAGGTACAGACCGGGAACTGCTAGAGAACATCAATCAGCGATACATCGGTGACGAAACGGGCGCCGACTACAGCTCGCCATACACGGGAGAAGCAAATCCCACTCTTGACGAACCCATTACTATAGAAGAAGTCAGACACGTTGTTATTTCTGCCACAAAAAACACCACCCCTGGCAAGGATGGCATTACTAACGCCATGATTAGGAACTTGGACGAGAATTCAATCCACAAATTTACTGAATTCATCAACACACACTGGGAGCAGGGGACCATCCCGAAAGACTGGTCTCATGCGGAAATAGTAATGATTCCTAAATCCGGAAAAACTCCCAGCCTGGCAAATCTACGACCCATTTCATTGACGTCATGTTTGGGAAAGGTATACGAAAGAAGTGCGCTTCAGAGGTTGCAGACCCACCTAGAGGACAATGACCTCATGCCGCACACTATGTTCGGATTCCGAAAACATCTATCAACACAGGACATCCTCCTGCAGATCAAGCAGGAGGTGCTTAACACGGTCCCGAAATACGGAGAAAACACAGGGCAGTGCTAGACGGGCTCTGCAACTTAGATTGCGGGCAGAGAATACGCAGCTACGTGAAAGCCTGCTTGAGTAACAGAACCGCCACCATTGGAATAGGCGGCATCAGGACAGACACCTTCCCGACCCCCAAAAAAGGAACACCGCAAGGCTCAGTGATATCCCCTATGCTCTTTAACATTGTTATGATCGGCTTAGCAAAAAAACTTGAAGAAATTGAAGGAGACAGACATGCTATCTATGCTGATGACATCACGATCTGGGTGACCAGGGGATCCTTAGGAGAAAAGCAAGACTGTCTGCAGAGAGCAGCAGACGCTGTCAACGCATACGCTCGACATTGCGGCCTTGAATGTTCTCCGGAGAAATCTGAGGTGCTCAGAGTCCACAGAAGAGGGTATGATCTGCACAACTCCATAGACATCTACATAGGGGAAAAGAAGATCCCGGAAGTGTCGCAAATAAAAATCCTAGGCATGCGGATACAAAGCAACTGCCGTTTAGATCAAACAATCAGGCAGCTAGCAAGTACCACTGCGCAGATCACGCGAATGATAGCAAAAATCTCCAACAGAAGACGAGGCATGTCCGAGGAGGACACATGTAGGCTAGTACAGGCACTCGTTATAAGCCGAATTGTATATGGCGTCCCCTACCAAATTCCGCTCAGACAGGAAAAAAAACAACTGGAGGTAATCCTGAGGAAAGCCTACAAATGCGCTCTTGGACTACCGGTCAACACCTCGACCGAAAAATTCAATAAACTGGGCATAAACAACACAGTGCAAGAGCACATCGAGGCCCACCTTCTCGCGCAGAAAATAAGACTCCTGCAGACGCAAACGGGAAGGAACACGCTAAATATACTGGGCATGAGAGATGCTTGCAGAGAAATAAACAGCAAGGGCAGCATACCGAAAGAAATAAGAGAGATCATTAAGGTCAACCCGATGCCGAAAAACATGCATCCGAAAATACACAAGGCCAGAAGAGAGGCAAGATCCGAGGCACACGAAAGAAGCCTCGCAGGAAAAAAAACATATTGTACGTCGACGCGACCACATGCAAAGAACAACGCGGAGTGGTAGCCGGTGTGGTTGATCACCAGCTTAAAGAAGTCAACTGCGCCTCGATTAAGAGCAACAACATTCTCGAGGCTGAGGAAGCGGCAATCGCTCTTGCTATCTCCCACCAGGGTGAGGAGGCTACCACAAAAATAATTACGGACTCGCAAGAAGCATGCAGAAGGCATAGCAGCGGACGCATATCCACTGTGGCCATCCGCATACTCAAGGCAAGAAAAATCAGCTTTTCGAGATGCTTCATAACGTGGACACCAGGCCATGAGAGTGTCAAAGGTAACCAACGTGCCGACGCCAATGCCCGAGCATACGCCAACCGGGGGGCGCACAACGACGGGGAACCGGACGCAGTCACTAGACGCTATGGAGCCATCCTTGAACATCAAAGAGCCTTAAGGAGGATCTATCCACCTCCCCACGAAGACCTCAATAGAGAGCAGTCGGTTGCCTGGAGACAGCTACAGCCTAACACATACCCCAATCTGAGTCTACTCAGTAAAATCCACCCCACTACATATGAAAATAAATGCCCACTATGCGGAGAACCCCCTACACTCTACCATGTTACATGGGCCTGTCAAGAAACACAGGTAGCACCAATAAACACCACACCAACACCGGAGCAGTGGGAGGCGGCGCTGTCCTGCTCGACGCCTGACGACCAGCTCAAGCTGATTGACAGAGCGCGCAAGACGGCAAAGGCCACTGGGGCCCTGGACTGAGGGCCCCACCAACGCCGGGAGAATTCCCTTTGTGTAAATAAAGTTTTTCATTCATTCATTCATTCAGAGGGGCTGACACCAACGCGCTAGCTGCGCATTCGCCAGGAGGCAGTGACGTCACACAGTGCACAGCTGGCGCACCGGGGCGTCACCACCGAGATTGGCCGGGGTCCCCGCCGACTCCTCCACAGCGTGACTTATAGGTACCGCGACAGCCGCTTTCGCCGCAGCGCGTATGCACAGGGATGTAACTGCTCTTCCGATGCGCCGGAGCTACTGCGCATGCGCGGGGTGTGTATATGTGCCACTGCGCCGGCACCGGCGCAGTCAGCCATGGAGAAGTTGAGCCGAGCCGAGGCTGATTACCTTAGGCGAGCAAACCTTGGTAATTCGTTGTTTCCGCAATTCTACTCGGGATGACCATTGGTCAAACCATAGCAAATTTTTTTTCTGCTGCTGCTCTGCTTCTTTTAAATCGTGCACCTGCTTCTTCTTCACACACCAGGCGAACTTCATTCCTACCGGTATATATTGTTACGGACGACAAGGAAGAAGAAGCGGGCAGTGGCGCGGGCAGGAGCGCTCGCGCTATGCCCGCGAACATTGATTAAAACGTCATCTACCATCGTCATCGGTCATGTTCTGTGTCCTGTCTTCATCGGCTTGCCGCTTCGTAACATTTGGTTGAAGGTGCGGCGTACGACATCCCATCCTCGCCTTGGAGCATCGAGGCCATCTTCAAGCCGGGACCATCACCGAGGGCCTAGGGACATCGCCGAGCAGCTTCGCCCCAGCCCTTCAAGCCCAGACCTGAACAACTACCACCGCCCAGCCCCCAGCCCGGACCTGATGACAAGGAGAACAGACGTACCAATCAGAACCGAGATGAAGGACCCGAAAGACCCAAATGACCCGAAGGAACCGATGGACACGAACACGCAACCCCCGCCCAAGCTGCCCGACGTGACCTCGAGCCATCGGTCCCATGGACTCTGGTGACGGATGGTTGACAGCTCCAAGGGAGGCGGATCACCCACGCATCAGACATCGTACCGGCAAGCCGTTCTATTCTTCCTTCTTCCTCTTCTTCTTCAAGCATCCAGAAACGCCCATCATCATGCCATAAAATCATTAACATCGCTAAACTTCCTCATCCACGATCGGGACGATCGCTCGGTGGCCCCGGGTCATGTTACGGACGACAAGGAAGAAGAAGCGGGCAGTGGCGCGGGCAGGAGCGCTCGCGCTATGCCCGCGAACATTGATTAAAACGTCATCTACCATCGTCATCGGTCATGTTCTGTCTCCTGTCTTCATCGGCTTGCCGCTTCGTAACAATATCTTCTCAAATGTACAACACTGCCTAACACAATGGCACAAAGCCTGCCAGTCCCCTGCTTACCCTGGAATGTCGTTCGTGGTCTCCGAACATCCCCTAAACAACTCTACCCAATCCGATCTCTCGCACTCTACCAAAGACGTTGTGAGGTAGGGGTAGCAGAAGATTTCTGCGCTAAGGTAGCAGGCTAATGGACACCAACGGCAACGCTACATTTCAACGATGTCCCAGCTTCACCGGATTCACGAATGGACCTTCCCTTCTCCGTAGGGGAACATGACGCTGGGCTGGCGTCTTGCAGAGGGCCATCATCGCCGGGTTCCAACGGTGTAACACACACTGCGCTTGGAAATATTGGACAAGAACCTAGGCACTCTCTTTTGGAATATTACAACAAATCATGGAGTGAGGGTGCAGTTCCAGACGAGTGGAAGTGCAGTCGTTTAGTTCCGCTCCTGAAACCTGGCAAATCGCCTCTGGACTTGACATCATACCGTCCAATCGCACTGGCTAGTTGCGTTGGTAAAGTACTAGAAAGTATGCTGCTTACACGTGTTGATTGCTACCTGGAGCGCTACCGCATATATCCGGATATATTGTCAGGGTTTCGACGTGGACGCTCTTCAGTTGACAACGTGGTGGACCTGGTATCATCTGTATAACGACAAAATATTTTGAAGCGCTTACCCGCGGCGTTGTTCCTGGATATAAAAAGCGCATATGACAACGTCACTCACCAGGCCATCTTGGGCACTCTGGAAGCTGCCGAGCTTGGCGGTCTGGTTTTTTGCTGGATACGAAGTTATTTATCCAACAGATCTCACTTTATGCAGACTGAGGATGGCCCAACATCTTCTAATTTCCCTTCCCGTGGAGTCCCACAGGGTGGAGTACTAAGCCCAACGCTTTTCAATCTTACTCTTGTGGGGCTTGTCGACTAAATATCAGAGTCGGCGCAGCTTTCAATATAAGCAGACGTTATCTGTATCTGGGCATCAGGAGTTACGCGCCCACAGGTTAGAGCGAGGCTTCAAAAGGCAGCAAGTATAGTTGCGGCCTACCTCCACCTGCAAGGCCTACAGATATCAACAGAAAAGTGATCGCTAGTTGCATTTACACGCACGAACATGTAACCTTACACCGTACGCTTTGATGATAAAGCAATACCCTACGAAAGCAGTCATCGCTTTCTGGGAGTGATCATCGACCGAGATCTTTCGTGGACTGCCCATATTTCATTCATGAAAAACAGACTGACAGCAATTGCTCACGTACTTGCCTTTTTATTTGCGGAAAGTCATGGGGAACGTCCGTTCGGTCGATGCTCCAGCTATACCCTGCATTATTTATAAGATTTCTTTGGTACAGCTTACCTGCACTTGGAAATATCAGGAAAACCAACTTAGCAATTCTACAGAGCGTTCAAGCTAAAGCTGATCGAACCTACCTGGGTTTGCCGAAATGTGTCTCTACGGCTGCTACCATTTTAATTGCACAGGAGCCGCCCATATCTACCTACCGAACCGTTAACGCCCTGAGGGCACATTTCCGACACATCTCCCGGGTTCTTGGTCATCATTTCGCCAGTTTTCCTGTTACCAGGCCGCGTACATCGTTTATAGAGACCGTTGATGCGAATCTACCTATTTTGTCGTCCCAGTCTACACCCGCATCTAGACCGTCCTCTCCGCTGGAGCCTGAATAAACCACACGTGCTTCTTTCAATACCCGGCATCAGAAAGAAGGTCGAGCTATCGCCGACAGAGCTAAAAGAAATCATTCTTGCATACTTCCATAAGCACCATGCAAATGGTTTGCACATCTACACTGACGGTTCAGTGAATGCCGTGAGTTCTTCAAGCTCCATAGTCATACCCTCAATAATACAGAAATAAAAGTTGGGAAAATTCACCATACTTCTTCAACAGCTGCAGAGCTAACCGCTCTTCGTGTCGCAATTAGCATATCAGTCAGCAGAGCCCTCAGCGATGGTCTATTTTCACTGATTCAAAAGCAGCCCTGCAAGCTTTAAAAGCGGCTCTTCGCCCTGGAACCCATCAACACCTCGTAGCGGAAATACGACAAATTCATTTTGGTGCAATTAATGCAGGGCATTACATCGTCTTCCAATGTCTTGCAGGACAGAGCGGCATAGCGGACAATTTCGGGCGGACGAGTTGGCACGAACAGCCTGCAAGACGGCGATTGTGTGCTGATTTCCTTCTCTAGGGAAGACGCAGCGGGTGGACTTCGCACACTTGCGCGGGAACATACGCTCTCTTTGTGGAATTCTGGCCAGTTTGCGAACTGCCGTTCAAAAACGCTGTACCCTAACCTGAAGCTCCGGTTTCCACCTGGCCTACCCCGACGCGAAGAAACTTTGCTGTGCCGCCTGGGCTGGGGGTTGGTGTAGCATTCACAAACTCCTATTTTTTATAATAGGCATGACAAGCAGCCCTGCATGTACAACCTGTGGGTGCGACGACCACATTCTTGAAGACCACATTACAGACCAAATTCTTTGTGAGTGCCCCATATACAGTGAGGAAAGACTGTCTATACCGTGCGTTGGAGCATCTAGATGGACGCCCATTGTCAGAAATTAAGATTTTAGGTCCCCGGCCACGGCGATCGTCTGCGGTGAAGGCCTCCCAGGCACTGCGCCGCTTTATGAAAAGCCCAGGTCAAATCGAAAGACAATGAGTTTTCTGTTATGTTACGTGATATGACTGTGACGTGATCTGACATGCCTGTGATGTGACTGTACTAACTTCATCCATCCCTCTCTCACAACTTTTATTTCCACTCGAGTCTTTCCCCCAGTGCAGGTTAGCCAACCGGTTTCTTTCACGGGTTAACCTCCCTGCCTTTCCTCCTCATCTTCCTCCTCCTCCTCTTCCGAGATAACGCTGCCCATCTGGCTCGTCTCCTAGGATATCCGCCATCAAAACAACCTCTGCATTCGTGATGTCTAGAATTGTAAAGCCAGTTTACGCAAGGCTAAAATATGACCATATGGCCATACAACCTTAGCGATGGCTATAAGATTCGCCGTTACCGCCTGGAGGGCCCGTTCTGAACAATGTCGCTGAACGTTTAATAACTACGCAAAACCTCCCCTTCAAAATTCCCTCGACGCACTCGTATTGTCTTGAAGGTACTGCGGTGTCCTTAAGGCACGCAGAAATCCATGGATGAGTCTCGTGATTTTGCTTTGTCTACAGAGGTTTACTT
This sequence comes from Amblyomma maculatum, assembly GCF_055883805.1. Taxonomy (NCBI): domain Eukaryota; kingdom Metazoa; phylum Arthropoda; class Arachnida; order Ixodida; family Ixodidae; genus Amblyomma; species Amblyomma maculatum. Next base: position 452,028,883 of record NC_139344.1, on the reverse strand, counting down.
TTGTTAAACTTTTCGTTATTTTTATATGAGGGAACTTCAGACAATTTCCTATTGATCGGTTGCCTTTCGTACCTTGAGTATTTTTTTTGGCTGTGTGTTCGACACGTTTATCCTTTTTTCGGCTTATGCTTTAGACTTGTAACCCCCGTGCTGTGCAATCATGTGCGTTGCTGTCGACGTCGGTGTCATGAGCCTTGTGTGGAGCGATGCAGGGAAGGAAAGTGTGCCCACTCACAGACTTAAGCGGACGTTTCAAGCATGCGGCGGCACGAGCAGATAACTTTAGTAATACGCCGGTTTGCATCACTCGCCCATTGCTACAGAATTTCTCCTCACAGGTAAAACTTTCAGCTTCAGATGTTGTGCTTCGATTTCGTCGGCTTCATGAACTTTCATTTGTACTCCATTGAGGGGCTGGGGACAATTCCTATCTGGCGACGTGCACGTCGACCCCCCACTAGCTTGATAGGCCGGTGCGGTCAAGGCTGCTAGATTTCGTTCAGTTGCAACGGCAAGTGGCTAGTATGGGTGCGCGCCGGAACCCATACTGTGGAGTTTCGAATCCCCGGGGAGGTTGTCAGCTTACTCCCCGCGACATTGTTAGCGTGCTTGCCCACGTAGTTCGTTGCCTGACAGAGGGGCCTGTCTGGAGGGATCCGGACTGTGCACGTGGAAGCTGGTTAAAAGCAGAACAAATTCGAAAACCCCTCGGTGCAAGAGAGCACACTCCCAGCCGCAGAGGCGTTGGTTTCCTTTGACGAAGAGAACGGGTCCTCGCGGGGCCGCGGATGGGGCAAACCAAGTGCAGGTTCTGAGAAACTCGCCTTTAGGCTCGAAAAGGCAACCGTGGCAGAGTAGCCTTTGTGATCTCTAGTAAGCCTGAAACTTGGGAAAAGAACAGTGGTAGTACTGAGTTTTAAAGCACTTGTGCCCTTCACAGCGAGTATATCTTCAACGAAAACGCACAATTACTTAGGGGAGCTGGACCCCGCGATGACATAAGTCAGTTGGCTGGCCGAGGTAAAGCTCAGCCGGCTGTCAAGGGAACGAGGGCTCTGACCGCGTAGTACGTGAGTTACCACGGCTTAGTATTTCTTATGTTCGCACGCACTCTTTGCGAAGAACCGAGTCAGTACGGCTGACCGAGGGACAACTCAGCCGGTTGTCAAGGGAACAACGGCGCTGCTCACATATTACGAGAGAAACTGCTGCTCGTTGACGTAAACCTCCTCCAGGGGGCAAACCCTTGCAGAACGGAGGTTGCTAGAGCTGGCCAAGGGAACGCCCTGCCGGCCGCCTAAAGGTGGCTCTGTCTACATAGAATGCAAGGAACCGCGGCTTGCTGACTAAGGCTACAGGCAAAGGGTTCGGGACCCCTTGGTCTTGGGCGGTAGATCTGGTCGAGGGAAAGCCCAGCCCGCTGCCAAGGGCCCGGTGGCGCTGCTCGCGTAGTACTAAAGGAACCGCGGCTCGCTGACTCAGGAAAAAACGGGAGTGGTGACCCCTTAGTGCCCTACATCTGTAGGTGCGCGCATGAGTACTAGGCGGACATAGGCAGGCTCGGTGAATACCGATAGGTCCAGGTGTCCCTGCCTGGCAAGTAGCCGTCTGACATACGTGTTATGTTGGAGAGAAAACGGTGAATGAAACCACAGAGGATCTAAAACGGGGAAGGGACCTTGCGCGCCGCTTTCAAGTACAGTCGAGCGCGATTTGAAGGTTATCGCGCGAGCGTCAACCAGTCTTGCACTCCAGGCACCTGGCGGCCGGGTGCCTGGGTTCCATACAACAACCATCACCCCCACGACATACTCACCGCCCTTTCTCTCTATTCTAAGCTTTCCATTTGTTGCGATAAGGCGTCCAATTTCAGATAATACCGAAGAATACGCCATGCGCACAACGATAACTACCTGTTCGCAGAACCAAACGAAAAAAAATGAAAGTGATGTCCCAGCAGGGAGTGACGGCAGCTAAAGGAACAGCAAAAAGAGTGAGGGAAGCTAGCTTGATACGTCCCTCGCCTCGGCAGAGAATTCTGGACCATGGCGCTGTTCATGTTCCCGGTCGACGCTCGCGCGATAACCTTCAAATCGCGCTCGACTGTACCTTAGAGTAAGGGCTGAAAGAATCATAGTACGGCGAAATGTACCCCACCAGTGACCCTAGTACAGTCGGGGCGGGGGAATTTTACCTAGAGGACGGGGAACCCCAAAGTGGACCAGCAACCTGTCTCCGGTAGCGGAGACCAGGCGAACGTGATGTGGTTGTGAATACGCTTGAATCCCGAGGGCCGTGCATTTTGGGTAAGGCGAGTGCTCACCCTCAACTGAGGCCCAGAATGGGAGCTCGACTCGAGATACGAAACATTTGAGAAAATCCCCAGGTTGCTCTGGTCTCTCCTCCAGTCCCATTACCCCTGCATAAATCCCATTTCCCTTTCCCTAGTCCCGTCTACTTCCAAGGAGAAGATCACGGGCATCTTCCTTGGCTCTCTCCTCGGCTGTGAGCCGCTGTGTAGAATTCCCCTCGTTTGTTTCGGAGCCTTCCGGTTCTTTCGCTTACGGGTGCAAAACACAAAAATCTTATCCTTCGAAACCAAATCATTTATGTTCGATTGGGTTGAGCCTGTTATACCTTAGTGGCACTGGCAGAGGTTTATTAATCTACTTTCCTTTATGGTTGCCTCACCATATTTGATAATAATGATGTACTCCAGTTAGCCCAAACCCAAAAACGTGTGCCCTTTAGCACATGCGAACGCTGCTTCGCAAGCGTCGCCGGTTTTGTGCAAAGACTTCTATAAAATCAAGAATAATAAGTGGAGTGTCCATATACTATTCTATAAGCGATATGTGAACGCATTCAGCTACGCTTAAAACAACTTTGATTACCCTCTGCGTTTATGTTCCTAAAATGCAGAGTTCAATATATTAGAGTAAAAGCCTTATTTATCTTATTAGCAACAGATACTCGTAGTAGCAGAGTTTACAAATCATCCGAAAAAACTACTATAGCGTTGCTGAGCCTATCACCTGTTTGCACTAGTCTCAAAAATTATAGTTAGAGTATATGGATGTCGCTACCGTCAATGTACTTTTACTCCCTCACTATTCGACTTTAATATACCTTAATCCACCTTATGTCGCCTAAATACAGAATAATCCACCGTTTAATCTAATCCAGGCTGTAACATATAAAGAATTTAGACAGTCTTAAGTGGCTTTTCTAACTTGTGCTGCTATGTCTATATGTTTTGTTTTCCGCAAGTGACATGTTCTTGGACATATTCATTTAAGCCTATGGCACTCCTTTTCTGCACCCCAAGCATTGATTTCTCGTTGAGCTGCAGGTCATATTAAGAAATTGAAAAGAATGTTTTGAGCACCGGACTGAATCATACATTCATGATTGTTGTTATTTCTAATGTTATTTCCAAGTCGTCTTGAAATGTAGACTTGTGGCAGCCAAAGAACACGTAATTCTATGTCCTCATCATGAGCCGAACTATACCCACGGCAGGGCCAAGGCCTGTCACATATTTGTCTAATTAACCCGGTCGTGTGCTAGCTGCATCCACGTGACCGCTAGGAACTTAACCTCATCCACCCACCCCATCTTCGGAAGGTTCCTACTAGCACTTCATTGGCTTGCAATTAAAATTTTTACCTACAGCGCTTATTGGTTTTCTTCTCTCCGCAACAAATGCTTTGACCATGCCCATTCCTATACTGTCTTTCTCTAGAATGTCGTCAACACAAGTTATTTCTCTGAACCGCTCTGCAAGCCTCCTAACTCTTACCATTACACACACCATTTTCCATTTCATTGTTTTTTGCCTTGTCTCTAAGCGAGCTAACTGCAGCGCTGGTTGGTTGTCAAACAAAATTACAGGGTATTAAGTGCAACACAGACACAAGCCGGAAAGAGGACACCATGGGCGCTTACTCGAACTGATTATTCAGGTGAAAGCAGTTCAAATATGTAGCCTTGTTTGGTTAAAGATGCAATGTGCCGTATTTATGGGGCACATTCAAGGCATGTTAAAGAACAACGCGAAATCTGTACGCGACATGAAAGGGCGCACAAAGATGAGCGTTCACTTTTTACCGTTTTAAATACGTATCATTACGTGTCTCATGCGGCCGTGTACGCAACGTGTGTAGAGAATGTCCGCAGTGTGGCTTATGTTGAGTAGTCACAAGTGTTACGTCATTAGATAGCCAATGTCGGGTATAACAGACCTCTCCTCTACTACGTCACAAATTACGTGTCGGAGGAGGGGCGAAGGGGGACGGCTTCTACGTGGCTTGGCCTGGTAGGTAAAAGATTCTGCTGCTCGTGGCCTGGTGCGGAGGAGTTCTCGTCTAAGGATAACTCGCAACGTTTTTCTCACTACCGTCAAGCTGTCGCTTGGTGTGATGGAATATTGGATCGAACATGACCAACGCCGTGTGTTTCTCGCATTCTAGAATTGGCCTAAATGCGTTTTTCAGCGACAAAATCATGCGCTGGCAGACCTCGATATTGTACTTGACAGTAATCACATTTTTGTGGTATACTTGTTAGTTCGCGGAGTTCTCGGAAACCGAACAAACACTTATTAACGAGCTGTATCGCCCTTCCGAAAGAATCATGCGGAATGCTGACCGATCGCGCTCTAAAATGCCCGAATGGCATGCGATTTTAGAAATTTTAGAGAGATGATGCCTTCAATATGCCTGCATTGATCCGTTTTTCAGGCTCCTTATGCCCTGTGCGTTTCAAGCGTTTAATGGACTTCAGGTCGTCCGCAACCGGCCATGCCAGTTTATGGAATAAAAATATTTGCATGCATGCTTGCGGAGACTCACATTATCAAGCTAAAAATTGTTATGGGTACGTTAATTAAGGAGTGCTTCACACTGTGCCGGATCTGAATGGCTGACGCACTATTTCAAGCAACAAGTGCACAGCAGCGGGCAGCAGACTTTCAGCGCGCCCCGTCGTCATTTGCCTCCCTGACGTAACATTGTTTGCAAACAGGGAGATGTCTATTGCTTTGGACTAATTGCAGGCTTAGTCAGTTAGCTTACATAGCTAATTGTTATTGAATTGAACTTTACGCTAAAAATTATTCGCATATGGTTCGACAGCCTACGTCAAGTTTAATTGCACTTAACTGTTTAAAAATATAATCGTGACAAAAAACAGACCTTTACTCTACAAAATTCTCTCGTACATCGCTACCATAGCTAACCGTGATAAGAACTGACCTTTACGCTACAAACTTTTTTCGTACACCGTTACGTAGCTAATCTAGTGTATGTGCGTTTAAGTAATCGGAAGTAATAATTTGTGCTAATTAGGTTACTGTAACTGAAATCTGGACATAACTCTAGTTTATATTAATGTACGATTGGACACCTCATCTCGAGTATTACTGCAGCGTGCAAGTGCTGGTATTGGTTGCATGTTAACGGTAAAATGGCAATAAAGATTATTTAGTTGCGATGGGTAATTGTAGTTAGTTACAGTATCATCATAGTAATTATATATTTCAGTAGTTTATATCAAGCATAACTGTACGACTCTAGTTGCAGGTTGAGTTCATAAGGGTAAATAAGTACACCATGACTTGCAATTTACTATTAGGCTAAAATGGGTCCATATATGATTATGAATGTCTCGAACAGTATAGCGATCGCGCTAACTTTTGTCTAAATCCTCACTATCGTGTATTCATCAGAATTATGATTATCGTATATTCTGCAACTATTTCTTTGCGACGAAGGGAGGACGTCGGCCAGAGTAAGAGCCAGCCTGAATAGCACTGCGGGCTTGACCAGTCTTTGCTTCTCATGAGTTCTCATAAGTGTCCTGTAAATGTCCACTTTCCGCATCGGGCTTCTGAGGGGTCTATTCTAAGGAAATCAGCTGTCTACTACATTGCAAATTTGTGAACATCCCGTTACATGTTTTTACGAAACTCGATGCTGTTTAATGCAAAAAGTGATTTTCTTGCTGACGGCTACAATGTACGAATGCATGTAGGTACGTGAATATCGGATGCGCACCTCGGTCAGGAACCAACGCTGTTCTACGTCCAGAGCAATCCACTCTGCAAGTGAATGAGCATGAACCCTCCAGGAGACTCATTTATTGTTCCGGGCGGTTTCCTTGCCGTTGCAAACGGTTGGACGAAGACGACGATTATCAAGCTCCCTAGCGAAGTGCATCTGATTGCGTACACCAAAGGAACAAAGTCCAGGTGCTTTGGAGTGCACGAAGGCGAGCCTTTAATTTTAAAAAAAAAAAATACTGTGCGTCGTGCAAGAGTGTCAAGTGCGTCATATGCTTCGAGCGGCAAAAGCACAGATACTACAGGTATGTATGCATCTAAACGAAATATGCATGATGAAAAGTACCTACTGGTGTTTTCACCCAGGCTGTAACGCACCAGTGAAAACTGCAATGAGGATTTGTTCGCTGCGTGATTGCTTTAGTTGCGCCGGGGCCTGAACGCGATGTATTTTGTCGTTTCTTTTCTTTATGTGCGAAAGGGCTAGGTAGCTTAGACATCACAGGCGGCTGTGTGCGCTACACCGTAATATTTAGCATGTTTTGTCGTGACTGCCACCTCACTAACGAGAAAAAAAAATGCAGCATTTTAATGCACTGCCGTTTGCGACCCTCATGACCAGCTCAACCACTCGGCTCGCGAACGGCGGTGCTTCACAACAAACGCCCAATTTTTTTCTTTTTAGTCAGGCGGCCGTCGCGATAAAACATGCTAAATATTACGGTCTATCGCACACAGCCAGCTATGATATCTGCGCTACCTGGCCCCTTCACAAATAAAGAAAACAAACGACGAAATACATCGCCATCAGAAGCGCCGAACAAATGCTCATTGCGGCTATCACTGGTGGGTTACAGGCTTGGTGGAAACTCTGGTAGATACTTTTCATCATTCACATTTCCTTTAGATGCATACATACCTGTAACGAAGTGTTTTCCGCACAGTCGAGAGTACGCAGTCGGTTGCTAAGGTCGGCCATTCACATCTTGACGCTTGGTGGCCCTAATTCAAACTTCACGTCGTTGTTGGCCGCGGCTCACCGAAGAAAACTTGAAACACCGCGTCTTGCATCTTGGCACGCTTAGCGAGTGGCAACCGTACACGGCAGATGTAGATGGCATTGCTTTGCCAAGCATGTGACGGTCACCATTCCGGCGAGTGCCGCCAGTCGCCGTGCACTGGCGGCGCCGAGAAACGCCGTCGACGCCGTTCAATGTCTTTCCATCGGTCGCCGCTACGACTTCGCGTAAGCGCAGAAAACTCGCGCAAAAGGCGGATTGCAGAGGTTTCAAGGACCGGCAGAAGCGAGTACACATTCGCCTTTACCTTGAAACCTTTGAGTTCCTCGTGTCTCCGGTCGCCTTTCAGCAGCCCGGAACCAACGCCAACATCACTATCCTACCTTCCAGAGGGACACACAAACCTGCATCCTAGTCCACAAAGAATACACAGCACAAGAGGTCATCCTTCCATCGATCCCCGAATACGCCTATGTCATGGTCACAGTCTTACCTTTGCAAAGGAAAGACCCCCCACTTCATGTGCTAAATATATAGTTCAGTTCAGTTCAGTCTTTCAATCGTGTCCGACTCTTCGTGACCCTATGGACCATGTCACGCCACGCTTCCCGGTCTCTCACTATCTTCCTAATATTACATACCTTCGTCTGCAGCGCCTCGAGGATGCCATCTAACCATCGCGTTCGCTGCCTACCCCTGCTCTGGCGGCCCTCAACCTTTCCCAATATCAAATCTTTCTCCAGCGACTTCTTTCTTCTTATGAGAGGACCAAAGTAGCTGAGCTTTAACTTTAGAATTTGGCCCTCCAATGAGCAGTCAGGGTTTATGGTCGGCAATATCGACTGATTTGATCTTCTGGTAGTCCAAGGGACTCTCATAAGTCTCCTCCAGCACCACAATTCAAACGCGTCAATTCTTCGGCGGTCAGCCTTCTTCACAGTCCAACTCTCGCATCCATACATCATAACTGGAAAAACGATAGCACAAGTTATACAGATCTTGGTTGGCAGACTAATGTATCTGCTTTTTACTAGGCGATCAAGGCTAATCATGGCTCTCTTTCCCAGAAGCAGGCGTCTCCTAATTTCATAGCGGCAGTCTCCTTCCGGGGTAATCTTGGAGCCCAAGAAGAGAAAGTCCGTCACAGCTTCCACTTCTTGCTCCTTGATGCTCCAGGACTTGATAGGGCAAGACTCCATGATCTTTGTCTTTTTAACGTTCAGCTTAAGCCCAAACTTCTTACTCTCTTCTTGTACGCGCATCAGGAGTCTCTTCAGTTCCACTTCACTTTCTGCTATTAAAGTGGTATCATCCGCATATCTAAGGTTGTTGATACGTTTTCCAGCAATCTTCACTCCAACTGAAGACTCGTCCAGACCGGCCTTTCTCATGATGCACTCAGCATATAGGTTAAATAGGCAGAACGGCAGTATGCAGCCTTGTCTCACTCCTTTCTCAATAGGAAAGCAATCAGTTAGACCAAGCTCAGCTCTGACAGTGGCCTCTTGCCCTTCATACAGGTTCCTGAGGAGACAGATGAGGTGAATTGGAACTCCCATCTCTTGGAGAGCTTGCCACAATTTGCTGTGATCTAGGCAGTCAAACGCTTTCGCATAATCGATAAAGCAGAAGTAGATGGGTTTCTGGAGCTCTCTTGCTTTTTCCATGATCCGGCGAAGGTTGGCAATGTGGTCTCTAGTTCCTCTGCCATTGGAAACCCATTTTGCACGTCCGGAAGCTCCCGATCCACATACTGCTGCAGCCTACCTTGGAGGATTTTCAACATCACCTTGCTAGCATGCGAAATAAGCGCGATCGTGCGGTAGTTGGAACAATCTTTGGCACTGCCTTTTTTTTGGAATGGGGATGTAAGCTGACCTCCTCCAATCCTGTGGCCACTGCAGTGTTGTCCAAATCTTCTGACATAATTTACGCAGAATGTTAACAGCGTCATGGTTAAGGTTTCGAAGCAACTCAGCTGGAATGCCATCAATTCCGCTAGCTTTGTTCTTAGCAAGGCTGGCTAAGACCCATTCAACTTCACTCTTCAGGATGCCCGGCTCGAGATCAGTAATCACAATCGTCTTATGTTGGGTTTGCATATCCGGGTCCTTCTTGTACAGTTCTGTGTATTCCTGCCACCTCTTCTTTGTCTCTGAGGCTTCAATGAGGTCCCTGCCTCGTTTGTCCTTTATCGTGTCCAGCTTAGCACAGAAGCTTCCTTTGATATCTTTGATTGTCTTGTACAGAGCTCTTGTGTTCCTTAATTGGCTGTTGTCCTCTACCGCTTGGCACTGTATGTTCAGGTATTCGGGCAGAGGCTCTTTATTTTTCTTTCCTTTTGCATGCCTCAGCATAGCATGTGTATGTTCAGGTAGGCATTATTATCTCTCCTTGCTATTTTATGAAAATCCGTATTGAGAACCTTGTATCTTTCTCTTTCCCCATAACTTTTGCCATCCTCCAATATATACTGTTCCCCCAAACCTAAAGATGAAACTTTTTCCAAGCTCTATACAAAAGCAATGCGCGTGGCTGGACGTGACCCCCTACTCATTGTAGGAGATTTGAATGATCCCTGTTGGCAATAGGGCTACCATACAGGGGAACCCCGCGGAAGAAAATTGGCGAAAGTAATTTCGAGTCACGGTCCTACCATATACACCGATCCGGCCAATCCTACTCGCATGGGCAACTCTGTAAGCATAGATACATGCCATGATTTGACTCTTACCCACAATATTCAGCATGCCGACTGGCTTAATACGCAAGACACCCTGGGTAGTGACCATTGTATTATTAAATCCACTATATACACACGGCCCCTTAAACACCCCAAACAACAAGCGCATATTCCCGATTGGACGAAGTTCCGCGCGACATTTCCCTCTGTCGACATTGCCCGCTAGGGATATCACGAGTGGGTGACCTCTCTAATGACAACCATCCGCCCTAACGAACAACGCCTCCAACTCAACTATTCCACCCCGGAAGTAGACAACCACCTTCTCTATCTTTGGAAGGCCCGTCGCAGTCTTACCAAACGATGGAAAAACAGAAACACAACCAGAAACTCAGACACCGCGTCGCTGAACTCACCCAAAAGGCTGCCGACTATGCCACTCAGTTAGCCGACACTAACTGGGTGGGTCGGTGTAACACTGCTGCGCGCCAGATGTGTTGTCGTAATACGTGGCGTTTGTTTCGTGCACTTATAGACGTCTCTCAAACACGTGCAGAAACGACGCGGCATCTCCACCGTGTCATCCATAACTTTCCCGGTACTACAACACAATTGGCCCGAACACTGTGTGACAGATATCTTTGTACCACAATAGCCCCTCGTCTTTCCCAATGCTCATACGCAGGCCAAGCAAATCTGGAGCTGGATGCCCCGTTCCAGCTCCATGATTTGAAGGAAGCCCTAGCCCAAATGAAGCATGGTACTGCACCAAGCCGGGACAAGGTTACTGTCAAACTTCTCGCGAACCTTCCGGATGCAGCGTACCATACCCTCCTTGAGTTTACCAACCAAATCTGGTTAGGAGAACTTCCTCTCCCCCAGGATTGGAAGACAACCCCAGTGACATTTATTCCTAAGGCAGGCAAGCCAATTGATGCGGAAAACCTGCGCCCTATCTCCCTCACATCTTGTGTCGATATATTCATGAAAACTATGGTGAGAGACAGGTTTCCACTTACCTCGAAACACATCACACTTTTGCGGACACTATGTTTGGTTTCCGACCACGGACATCCGCACAAGATATTCTTCTACAAATTCATCATGACCTATTGGAGCCTAAAGAACTCCCGCACAATGACAAGGTAGTCCTGGCCTTAGATTTGAAAGGAGGCTTTGATAACATCCAACATGATGTGATACGAAATCATCTCCAAGATATCAACTGCGGTAGAATACGTATCGATACATATAGCAATTTCTAAAGGGTCGACAAGCCTACATTTGAATTCAAGACACGGAACATGGGCGCTGTCCCTCCCCTCGGGACGAAACATCAATTCACCTTACGCTTCCTCCGGGTCCGATTAGATAGGCCAAGGAGATCCCCATCCTTGGTCTTTTTATTCACCAACAACGCAGACCGGACACAACACTAACGAAAGCTCGCATATATGGCGACCAGGGGGGCCGTATGGTCCACTGGGTCTCCAATAAGCGGGGGGGGGGGGGGGGGTTACGAAGTAAATATACCTTGCGGCTGGCACATGCATTTGTTACGAGTAGAATTTTCTACTGAACCCCCTACCTTCACATGCGCAAACATGACGAGGACCAACTCGAGGTCATACATCGCAAAGTTATCAAACGGGCTCTTGACCTCCTCATTGTCACATCCAACCAGCGGTTTTTGGAACTTGGGATGGTCAACCCCTATAGGGAACTCCGAGAGGCCCATCTTTTTAGCCAATACACGCGCCTAACGCAAACGCCACCCGGTCGCCGCATTCTTGACCGACTACACATCCAATGCACCACCACTTTTGAGGAACGGGTACGAGCGCCAGAACCCTGGAGATGCGCCCTCAGGGTCAGATCCATTCCCTGCAACATGTCACACTCTAATCTTAATGGCCGTCGCCAGGCGCGTGAGGAAGCACTTGAGCGGCAATATGGTAAACATGTATACTACGTGGACATCGCCGGTCCCTACCGTGAAAGGTGGTTCACAGCGGCAGTAGTCCACAACACCAACACAGCGGGAGGACTCACGTTCCAGGCCCACAACACAACATACGCGGAGAAAATTACGAATGCGCTCGCCCTCTCCCTCCAACATGTAAAACACATCATCACCGACTCCAAGGGGACCTATCGGAATTATGGGCTGGGTTGGATACCTCCTCTAGCCAAGCGCATTCTACAAAAATGCTGTCGGTCCAGCGACCCTCAAAATTGTAATCTCATCTGGGCTTCCGGCCATCAGGGACACCTGGACAATGCGTTAGCCAATAAGGCGGCACGCGCGCTCTCTCCCCGGGCACTCAAACTTACTAGGGAAGTCTACTCCGAGCCCACTCACTGTCTTGTTACATGCAAAGAAATTACTACATATTATAAGGACAGCCACCACCGCTTTCCGGAATCTTGTAAAGTCTCCGCAGAGCGGACAAAAGGCTGCTTCTCAAAATTTTTACGAAAACAATGCTGTGCCCGGCAGTTTTGAAGCACTTCAATACACTCTAATGGGGGCTGCAGCCTGTGTGGAACGAACTTCTCAGAAATTTTCCACCGGAGGGGCGTGCATCGAGGCACCCTATTAACCTAGAGTTACTATATAGGCTTAGCCAGAGTACCGCGTTCCCTTTCTATTACCGCCAAGCAACAGTGTAGTACTGTGAAGCCAACCCGACGGGCACCCGGCTCCATTGCATTATCCGTCATTGGTACGGCGTGCCGCGCTGTCTGAGAGCTGTCGCAACGGTGACTTATTTCGATTAAGACAGCCATAAAAATTCCTTCTGGACTGCTTTCCACTCTGGCTGCTTGGCTCTTGCAAAGTATGGCATTGCTGCACAGCTTGGCTCTTTATGCGGCACCTTCGCGCAGCTCTGGCAAAGCCTTACCTATGACGTCATCTGGCTGCCGGCCCGTAAAATAACGGGGGCTCAGTGGTCAAGACGCTCGCCTGGAGACCTCAAATAAAGGAGTTCGAACCCGTCTGGCTGCAATCTGCTGCTGTGTTTCTTTTAGAGCGCACCTCTTTGGCGCCCGTTCCTGTGTTTCTCGCCGTCGTAGTAGTCGCCGCTGTCCTTCGTAACCAGCTCCGCTGCCAAGGCAGCGCACGCTAATGCCGCCATCGTTCGCCTTTTCATGTACGCCCCCCCCCCCCTCCCTTTACCTCCGCGACGGCGACCGCATGTGTTCTCCGCTTGCTGTGCGCTGCTGCTGACACTTCACGCCGCTGCGTGTACTCCCCCCCCCCCTTCCCTTTTTTTTCTGCGTGGCGGCGACGATGTTCAGTTACCGAAGCGCCGGCTCGACTTCAGCGGATCACGGTGAGTGCATCCCAAACAGAAACGCAGAGCCGCGTTGACTTGACTTGCTACGGCTTGAGCGGTATCAGTCTGTCGCTGCTATCTCTTTGCCGCGGTACATTCTTCTGGGCCCACGCGATGCTTCCCGCCACCTCCTGATAGCTTAATTGCTCTTTTTATTTCTCCGCCCGCAAAGCTTCCTTCATGACAGTCAAGAACTTTTATGGGAGTGTTTCTTCAAGGAATGTTTGTGAAAAATAAAAAGAATTATACATATACGTCTTGCTCAAAATCTTTGTCTCCGTCTATCGAAAAGGTGAAACAGTTGATAAGCTGCGCTGAAAATTTCATTATGAAGTAATGTAATCGTCGGCAAATGTTTTTCAGTTGGAAAGCACTAAGGAGGACATGGTCAGTCAATGTATAGTCATATTCTCCATCACTCCTCCTTTGGCTGACGGTCTTTCAAGACCCGTAGGAAAGACTCGCTCCTTGAAGCCACTATACACGTGGCTATGACCTCATAAAACAGCTTAGCCAATCAGAGCTGCCGCATTAATAAGATCGGATGAGTGCTTACGCACTAACGCTTGTTAATAACTGGTACCTATTCCCTTGTGCTCTGGATAATGGGCATCTATCTTTGGTCTTTGAAAGGTTGCAGGGTGTTTGAACCTATGCCGGGTTATGTGCGTACTCTGAAACAAGTGGTCTAGTTGGCGCTGAACAAAAGTGTCAGTGGAAACTACTGATAGGATGTAACTTGAGCTCACCTGAAAAGTGGAATGCGAAGCAGCAACATACAGTTGTTGAGAAGGGTCGCGGCTCCCGACCAGAAATGCTCCCACCACGCGTCGCGTAATAGAGATATGTAGAATCGACGACCACTGCGACAGTCTGCTCTGTAAGAGTACATGATCGTCATACTTCAACTAGGAAGATCAACGTCACGCTTTAATTGGATGCACACCGCGATCATTCATAACTAGGTAATCAAACGTCGTGCCTTTCATAGATGGAGCTGTCATTCTTCGTTCAGTGCTGCAATATGTGCAGCACCAGGAATTTATCAGAGGGTTCACCGTCGCTTGGACATAAGTTGATGTGCTCATCAATGAATTCAGAATCCGTGCACTTATTGACACAAATTTCTACTCGGCTTTCGTGCGCACATTCATTAAAATTTTTTTTAGATTTAGATTAACGGTTATTTCCATAGAGGTAGAAACAAGTGTGGTTATTCCTGGCGACCTCTAATGGACTTGAAATTAACTCATATGCATGGTTAAATTTCCATTCTCCACAGGCGCTTACGTATTCTATTACCAGACAGAGCTTCTAGAAGGGCCTACCCCTCAGACAAGTTGTCCCAGTGCCACTAGAGAGCCGAAGGTCTACTCTGTTTACGAAATCTTTACCTCAGAGCACTCCTGCTACAGGGACATATTCCCGTGGGCTCCGGACTCCGGCTTACAAACCACACTCGTTCTTGTAGCTTAGAGGCTACTTGTTTAGTCGCCTCGCAACATTGAAACGCTGCTGTCTCAGCTTCAGCTGAGATGAACGTTCAAAACGCCTAGAAGCTCCAGACTCTGAACGTTCTGTGTTCGCACGCAGTTATGAAGCCCATGAACATGCTCCCCGCTGTAATATCACCTTCTCTTGTATCTTTCACCTGCCTAACAACTTACCGGGCCCAATATCAGGTGTTGTCTGGTATACCGTTTGCCTTTCTTCTACCGCTCTTCGTCTTTTCCGATCTTTCTTTCAGGGCATTGTTTCTATGTGATTTGCAGCAACGAGGACTACATCCATTGGTAACCCGCACGGTCCTCGCCTTTATCGAAGACAGCAAACTTGCAGCTAGTATATGCTCCTTCGTGATGCCTGGGCACTCCTATAATGTGCTAATCAATCAGTTTGCTTACAGCCAACCAGGTCGTTCTCGTCTTTCGTATGGCTGTTTCTACTAACAAAGTATAAAATATATGCGCACAATTGGAATCTTACCAGCATAAACTGAAAGGATGAGTAATTATAGACTATTTTGAAACGCAACTGGTAGACGAAAAGAATTAGCAAGTAGTTACATGAACCGAGCGGAAATTTATCACGTCGCCCTGGCTTTCTAAGTATCACAATTCCAAAACAAGCAAGTGTCTTTATTTTTTATTCGTAACTTTCCAGCTGCGCGCCATTTGATGCCTGTATGCGCAAAAGAATGGTTGAACTCATAATAGGTTTTGCAATGAGAGGAGAATACTTGCGCTCTTTTAATTAAATTTTCCGACTCTCTTTCGCTCTGCAAGCTGCACTGAAGGCGGGGAATCAGCCGTGGCAAGTCCTCCACATGAAACGTTTTTCGGGCTGAATTCCACAAATGCCTGTAAAAAGGAAACACCAGTAGAATTTAAGTTATAAGTGATTTTCAAGACCGTAAAGTGCATTTATGTACATACTCATGGACTGAATTAACCCCTCAAAATGTGGACCTATTCAGCTCCAGTTTCTCATTGTACGTGAAGTAACGATTCGGATTTAGTGGCTGCTGCAGAGACTGATTCTGTAACTTAAAATAATTATTCGAGAAGACTGGTTCTTTATTGAACATGTCGTATACGCTGATAACGACTATCCTTTCCTCCGTTTGGGTAAAAACATCTACTTTTTTAGTATGCTATTTCTAGGAAGGCATCTTGATATCACAATATACTTGTCTAGCCATGAATCTCCCATGAATTTGCAAATAATAACACGTAGTGGGTCGAGCACCTGGTTGATTTTCTGCTAGGATTTTTTTCATTGTGCTTTTCCTTTCTTTTTTCTTTCTATCCGTCCATCCGCCAAATTTGTTCTATTCTACGGCTGTTGCTTTTCGATATTTGCCTCGCACAAATATACCGCACTTTTGATGCCGTACATATTTTGTATAAATAAATATATACAAATAAAGATTCCAGCAACGAGAAGAGCCTTTTTTCGCCGGCCTCGTCATGCTTCTGTGTCTTCCTTTTCAAGCCTTTTTGAATCCCTCACTAGAAACCACTTCATTTATGAATCATATTGCCCAACTCCAAGGACCATATTTATGCGTATGAATAACGTCTTCGGGTAGTACTTTGCCCGGGAATTTACAGGAGAAATTACAGTTGCTCGCGAGCCTGCAATAGCTAGCCCCAACGCGTCGTTGAAGTTGACAGACTTTGACCACAAACCCGAATATCTTGCAGGCCTCAGCACTAATGAGGGATGGCTGGAGCAGTCCTACTAGAGTCGTCCTCTGTTGTAAGCGTTCGCATTAGATCGGATGGAAGACGTACACTGCAGGATAAGGTGCACAGACGAAAGCGCCGTGACTGCCTGTAGCCCCCCCCCCCTCCCCCTCCGTTGCGATAGATGATTGGATGTGTGCCACTAGGTCGTTGCAGACCTTGCTAGCCTACTTCTCAATGAAGAAGCAACGTGCACTTTCCTATAGCTAGCTGCCGCATGCAAAAAAGGATCTAACCGCTTTAACTTCAACATAATAAAATTACAGCCAATTTGCATATTTAATGAAATGAGAAGTAGGTACGTAGCACAGCAAAACAGATGCTCCAGAGTTTTGGCATCAACACATTCCGAGTTGTGAAAGAAGGTCTTCAGTACGAAGAAAGGTAATCATCCGAGAGCAGGAAATGCGCTTGAAGGCGAGCGCCAGTCAAGGCGCAGATGTAAGCACAAGCTGCTTCACGACGCGGCGAGCGGCTCGGAGCCGAGGGCCAGGCAGCACCGCGCGTACACGTCTGCTGTCCGTGAAGGCTGAGGAGTGACTGGTGTGAGCTGAGAGATGCCGAAGTTGAGCACGCACGAGGGACACACGACTGCTAATTGCTGAGTAACACACGCTTTTACAGCGCTGCCTGGTGACGGCCGTTACGTCCGCAACTGTGACACGCCCCACTCTCTCACTGGGTGCGCGGGCGTCCCCACCTTCACTTTCTTCTCTTCAAATTCACAGAGGGACGGACAGAGAGACTGAGAGAGCTGCTTCTTCTGTAGCTGTGCGGTTGCTCCGCCTCCCCAATGCTGAGCCGCGCGACGCCAACTTCTCTTTCTCAATTTAAAGTTCACGAAGAGAGAGAGTGAGCGGTTTCGGACACACATCGATGAAATCCCTAATTGCGGCTAATAGTGTTAGGCACGAAAACAAAATCACGTCGAATTTATTTTGAGTGCATTCGGCAAACAAGGGATTGAAAAGCGGCCAGGCGAAAGCCACGTCGCAAGGACTGCCGGAAGCAACAGGATTTCGCACGCGGCAAGCAGCACTTCCAATTGGCGGCCACATCGTAATTATAGTCTAGACCCAAGTCAACCCTCTGCAGGCATAATAGAATTTTCACATAATTCTACTTCGGTAGGAGTGCAGGTGGGGCTAGTGAAGATGCTGGCGTATATAGTTTGTGTGAAACCAGAGCACGGGAAGACACCACCCTAAAAAAGGGCCAACCATCACCCACCTTCTCTCTCCAGAAGGCTTCCACCCAGCAGCCAGGGCAGCAGCGTAACAATTAAAATGATGACGGGAAATCGAATTCAATGCCTGAGTTAAAAAGCAAGATGCACTCCAAAAGCGCCCCCTACCACCCTCATCTTCCAACAAGCCTTCGCACTCCAAAAGCGCAAACCACCCGGCGTCTGGAATCTTAACCCTATAGTAAAATAGTGAGAATCGAGGGGGAACTGAGAGGCTATCTCAGTTCCCAGTGTAATGCACTACCAGCCCATTTATTCTTGGTTGTTTTGATCAGTCGTACTATTAATAAATAAGTTTTAAATACGAAAGGCCAATACAAGCGCACTAAAACTCTTCGTAAAATGCAAGTCGCGGAAGACACATGCAAGCATTCTTTGTGTTCCGCTGAGTCGGTGCGGAAATGCCACGGAAAAAAGTTCGCTATCGATAAAAGATCTTGGCAACCAAGTGCGACCGTAGAACTCTAGTGCAATAACATTAGGACTATTATCGGCAACAAAACTTGAAGTTGGGCTAGATGGTGCATTGCAACTTGACTGAAGATAGCCCACAGGAAGACACACACAAGAGAAGAAGACACAGGACACGCGCTAACTCTCATCTGGTTTATTTGCAGCAATACAGCAAATATATGCTGAAAAGGGGTCATGCGCAGTACATAACAATAACATAAAGACAGAATCAAAATAAGGAATATTACAAAACATGGTCAAGGAATATCACAAAACACGATCAAGAAAACTGATCTCTGCCTTCCAGAGCCGCACCGACATATCGCTGACACACCTATCTCCCCTTTTCCCGATATGGAATGCCTCCAAAAGCTCACGCGCTGTCTTATCACGGCCTCTGCCCAGAATCTTAATGTCAGCCAGTCGCGGCTCGCACGCAGTGCAGTTCGCGCAATGCGCTACCAAATTTGTCCCTCCACTCCTTAAAGCCCGCAAATGATCCCCTGCTCGATCATTAATACAGCGCCCGGTCTGGCCAATGTATAGGCCTTCCCACAGGTCAGCGGGATCTCATATACGACCCCCATGCAGCAGTCGACAAACCGCTTAGCATGTTTTTTTTTTCTCACAACCGCTCGGTTTTCCAACACGCGAAATGCGTGAGCACAGCTCTGCCATCTTCTTCGGAGCGGAGAACACCACCGGCACGCCATGTCTGTTCGCCACTTTCTTCACGTGGTGCGCAACCTTATGCATATACGGTACCACAACAGGTTGAGCCGTATTTCTCACCGGAGCAGTTTTTTTCCCAAACATGGATCGCTTGGTTTTCTGGAGCAGGGCTTCCGTCACTGACATAATGACCGCGCAAGGGTAACCAGCAGACAGCAACCGCAGTATTTGCCTATTAAAATTCGACTGCACAGCATGCGGGCACGACTTCGTGAAGGCAGACCCTAAAACTGTTAAAAGAGCTATCGTTAGCCAATGCTTAGGGTCTGCCCTCACGAAGTCGGGCCCGCATGCTGTACAGTCGAGTTTTAGTAGGCGAATAAAGCGGTTGCTGTCTGCTGGTTACCCCTGCGCGGTCATTATGTCAGTGACAGAAGCCCCGCTCCAGAAAACCAAGCGAGCCATGTTTGGGAAAAAAACTGCTCCGGTGAGAAAAACTGCTCCGGTGCTCACGCATTTCGCGTGTTGGAAAACCGAGCGGTTGTGAGAAAAAAAACATGCTAAGCGGTTTGTCGACTGCTGCATGGGGGTCGTATATGAGATCCTGCTGACCTGTGGGAAGGCCTACATTGGCCAGACCGGGCGCTGTATTAATGATCGACCAGGGGATCATTTGCGGGCTTTAAGGAGTGGAGGGACAAATTTGGCAGTGCATTGCGCGAACTGCACTGCGTGCGAGCCGCGACTGGCTGACATTAAGATTCTGGGCAGAGGCCGTGATAAGATCTGGCTGACATTAAGATTCTGGGCAGAGGCCGTGATAAGACAGCGCGTGAGCTTTTGGAGGCATTTCATATCGGGAAAAGGGGAGATAGGTGCATCAGCGATACGTCGGTGCGGCTCTGGAAGGCAGAGATCAGTTTTCTTGATCGTGTTTTGTGATATTCCTTGATCATGCTTTATAATATTCCTTATTTTGACTCTGTCTTTACGTTATTGTTATGTACTGCGCACGACCCCTTTTTAGCATATATTTGCTGTTATTGCTGCAAATAAACCAGATGAGAGTTAGCGCGTGTCCTGTGTCTTCTTCTCTTGTGTGTGTCTTCCTGTGCGCTTTATCTTCAGTCAAGTTATTATAGGCACATGTAGTACGTGCGTTCTGTACGTGAACGGAAAAGGTATTTTGTGTTAATACATCGCATTTCCAACCAGAATTGTGTGCGCATAAAGTATTTTGAAGATACTTACTTGTAAATGACTGTAACGGAAACTCTTCCAAAAAAGGAGCAATCATCAATTTCAAGGCCAACTGCGTGCTGCAATTTTAAGCTATTATTAGAAACAATTGGCCGTTCAGTAAGCCTCAAATACAGCAATATAAGTTACAACGTGAGAGCAGTGTTCTATTTAGTGAACAGAATCAATTACTGCTAACTTGCTGTTAAAACTTTCTGACAAAGTAAAACTATTTCAGTGGTCGATGAGGGCAGAGCTTTAAATGTCCCAATAATTTTTAAACTTCATATTGTTGGAAGTATACGGGGAATTCTAGAATGTGAAACTAGTCATTAAAAAACTTCGGGTCATGAGGAAAGCTAGGGAGTAAACTAAAAATAGACGAAGATGCCTATTGCAAACAGAAGTATAAAAAATCTGAAGGCTGCATGTTTCCAACGTACTAAACTAGACCTTTCGTTAAAGGGCCACTGTCCAGGGAAGGCCCTTTTAAGAAAAAGGAGCCCAGTGTTTCGATCAGATACCGGAGATAGTCTGTGCAAAATTCTACAGCGACACGCGCGCCGCAAAGCATCGAAAATACAATTCAAAGCTCCCTCATGCTCTCCTTTGAGAAGCCAGCTTCACCGCTTCCTGAGCTGGCCCGACGGGCCCCGATAATGACGTACGTACCGGGAACGACGTCCATTGGTCCGTCTCGCTGACTGACGGGAGAAGGATGGGTGTCTACCGCTCGCAGCACGCTTTTCCCTCGCCACGGCCAGACTGAATCCAGCGGCGCGCGCTCCCTCGACCGTTTATTTTTTCGCGCTCGCGGAGAGCCACGCCCCACCTCCAGCCAAACGCGGAGGAGGAAGGGGAATTTGTATTGCGGAGGCTAGACGACCTCGGGCAGGAGAGTGAAAAACTTTTGCGAGGGAACGGAAGGAGAGAGGCAGGATAGAATCGGGTGATTGCGGTGGCTGTAACTGCGTTATTAGTTACTCTTTTCAAAAACATTTTGCGGCCTTGCGTTCCAGGGGCGAAGTCTCAGTCACCGGGGAAGAAAATATTTTCGACCGGAGGGTGGACAGTGGACCTTTAAGTACAAGCGCACACAGCAGAGAACTAGATTTCGGCACCATTCCCAGCATAATATGTGCGGATAAATCTTGAATACATACCTGCTCCTTTCCTGTTCGTTCACTAGGCCGGTAGGCTAGGCCAGCGAAGATAAAATTTCCAAACGAAAGAAATGTGCAAGCCACCAACATTTTAATCCCTCTCAGCGAATAGTAGCGGTGAAGCAGGCCACATTCCTAGAAGGCACAAAACAACGAGAGATATTGATGAATAATATTTATCGCGCTATCGCGTTTCTTTCTGTTTCCTGCATGCCGCTGGGAAAAGATTAGAAAAGGCCACGGGGTACCGCCTACTTTCCTGTATGAGAGCAAGGTGTGAATTGATAAGCGACGTAAGCGAAATGAATTGATCAACCACTGCCGGCTTAAACTGGACTCCACATGTTCGAAGCAAACCAACAAGCCATTAAGTGAACAAGTTATTCTTTCTTAAAAGGGCCCATTGTGATTCCACAACTGATACAAAACTTCTTGCTTACGCCACTTTTATCCGCCCGGTCTTAGAATACGCTGACATAGCTTGGTTCCCTCACACTAAAACAACATTAAAAAGCTTCAAATGGTGCAAAAGAAAGCTGTGCGCTTTATTTTCAATCGCTATGGCCGCATGTATTCACCTACAGACGCGCGGCAGGGCCTCACACGCTGTCCAGCCGGGCTAAATTACACCGTCTAGGGTTTTTGTATCTACCACTAGGTCAGTACCGCAATAACGGTGACTCCCACAGACTTTGTTCATATTTCTAACACTCGAGGAACACGTCACAAGCATACGCTTACCCTTGAAGAACGTTTTTGTCACAATATTACCTTCCGATATTTCTTTTTACCACTAGTTGTCCGAGATTGAAACGCCTTGCATGCATCAATCTATCCAGCCATAGACGAATTTATTAGGCTGGCTGAGAGCTTCGTGCTTTCTATCATCTTGTCATAACCGTGTTAACAGTCGTATAATCTAGTGTATTAGTTGTAATAGGAGTGTCCTCCTCAATTTCATTATATGATTGTTTTACTTATTTCGTGTTACCATGTGTGTTGCGTGTTTTGTTTCTTGTTGGTAGGTACAGAACTTTTACACCCTCCCTCTGTTTCAACCTGAACGCACGAGCGTCGACTGCCGAGGCGATAAGCGCCGTACGACGGAACACAGCGGCGGAATGAGCGAGAATATGCGCGTGCGCGCTATGAGCACTCCAGTGCAGCTGTCCTCTGCCAGGCTGTTACGGGAACCGGATCCAATCCCACCTGCTTTTTGTGCGTTATCCTACTTCTTTCCGTTTTCTGCTTGCCTCTGGGAAAAGATTAGAAAAGGCCACGTGGTACCGCCTGCTTTCCTGTATGAGAGGAAGGTGGGAATTGATAAGCGAAGAACCTTTAATTTGCCACAGGAAAGTGCTACATGATCCATAGCAAAAAGAAACAAAATGCTGATACGTATGTAGTTTATCAGTGGTCGTTTATCGCATTCCATCCAGCGCTACCTCATGACCGCTTATTTAAACTTCATGGAAGTGTTCAGAAAAGAAAAAGGATAATGACGATAACGGTGCTCAAAAAAATCAGGGATGAGGTCCCGTTCCCAGAACAGCCTGGTAGAGGACAGCAACACTGAAGTGCTCATTGCGCGCATGCGCGCATTCTCGCTCATTTCGGCGCTTGGCCTTGTCATACGGCGCTTATCGACTCAACGGTGGACGCTCATGCGTTCAGGTTAAAAAAGTGGGAGGGTGTTCTTATATTTATATTTATATGCTTTGCCCACTCTTGTAAAAAAATATAAAAAGGCATTGACAGTATTTCGAAATTAAATAAGTAGTATATAGGTTTTCCTATGGCAAATTTAAAGACAGAATGCATTGTTACAATGAAAATATTATGAATGTATTCCTGTCAGAGCAAGCTATTTTTCTGACAATATCTAGGAAGACGAAGTCACAGGATTATAATTTTTCGCCTCGGCGTAAAGTCATAATGGTCAGGCTTGACGTAATGGGAAAACAGCCATAGTATGCTACGTCATGGAACATCCCATTACATGGGGACACGTTGAACATGATGCCGATCAGTTATTAGCCAAATTTTAGCACTGCTTCGTAGATGCTGACTGAACATAAAATCGTATGCATCCTTTAGTTTCTATAACGTTTCTATTTCAACATGAAATCGTCGTCCATATTGGAAACTGGTAGTCTCTAAATGGAAGCCATGCGAGACCTCCGTAAACGGGAACAAAAGCGGCTCCACCATTGGACAGAATTGAAAATCTACTACAGATTTAACGTTGCAAGCAGTTATATGGCTTCCACATCACAACACCTGTGAGACAGTAGGAATGCATGCGGAGGTGTTGATCACGCCCATTGGATAACGAATTCTAATTTTATTCAAGGAGCACATATTCACATCGTCATTATTTTAATACTTCTATTAAATCTGGGCTAAATCGAACTCTAAAAATACCGAGCTCGAATAAACAACGCACATGCATTGAGCGAAGGGGAAGCCATACCTCGTCGCAGTTCAATGCTTCGGTTGCAGAAACCAAGTCGCTGACCAGAGCAGTAAATATTACGGCATGAACAGTGCAGGATATTCCTGGCGTACAGGCTCCTCTCTGCCGCCGCACGAAGGCCAAAACGCACATGAACACCTAGAACAGAATAAGAGCGGATGGAATTATTAAAAACGAACCGCCTTCATGTTTTCTTTCATAGGTCGTGTCTTTTATTAGGTACCTCGGTGATCAGAGCGCCGCATTCTCAGACAATATATTGTGATAAACCACCCAGGGCCAAATGTCTTAACTGTAAGAACCTTGTAATATACTTAAACCCGTCTTTTGTTGAATTTCAATACTCTTAGGGGGCGATGAGGAGAGAACGTTCACTATCTGCAGCGCATGCTGCTGTCACTGCAGAACCTGGCTTCTCCTAAGCTGGGACCTCATGGCTATACGTGTCGTGAGCGGTTCTCGGGAGTCGAATCGCTTCCCGTCCGGTAAGAAACTTGATGAAGCTGGCGCAACTGAGGAGTAACGGAGGAGAGAAAGTGAACAAAACATTCCTACTTTTCGGACACCATTGCCTTAATTGCACTCACCTTGACGACGAGAAGGGAGGCTTCTGTTAGAATTCACTTGAGAGAAGATAACTAATAATTTTTTCTCGAGATGTAAGTATTTTACGCGGCGCTTGCGATAATAACCCATATTTCCGCCCACCCACACACATATCATTACGGGGACAATACCAGTGCCATCTTAGAAAATGACGTTGTGGTATGAGCAAAGCCCGTGTAAGTGTGGTAGATTAACATGGCTTTAGAATAATGTAGTCTTTAGGATAACATAGTTCCTTGGTCATACATTCTTATTTTATGAACACTATAGGGCATCTAAGGGGGTGAGGAGGGTTTTTGTAAAGATTTTCTTGATATCATGGGGAATTTACCTCGTATATTCGCAAGCAGTGCTTCATGAACGAGCTGTCCGCCACGGTGTTACCTAAGACACCCAAATGTGAGGACTCGCACTGGAAACCAATGTTCCCATTTTTCGGTCCCGGTTCTACAGAATACATTAATGTTCACAGATTGAGAGGAGACAGTTAAGTCCTCAACTGTCGCCACTGAGACAAGAGTGAACAAGAACGACAAGAATGTGCAAGCGCCTAATTGACGAACACATTGCCGCTAATGGCTATCTTCAATCCGGCATTACGTCCTCCTACGACTGCACAGAGGACAAAATTCAAATTTTTGTGCAAAAAAGAATGACCATATACCTTGTGAATCTTGTACCAAATCTTGTACTAAGCGAATCTTGTACAAAGAGTAGGATCTGTCGAGCGATCAAAGCTCACTGCTGGTGTTGGTAGCCACTCAACTTAAGACACGTTTAATCGGCCCTTTGTGACCTGCGAAATATCCTAATATTTTCTCGGTGCATTGAGTAGATCAACCACTTCGGCACTTCAGGATTAAAGTGTGATAAGGGAGAGGACTATGGATAACCTATCCATAAGTGAAACTTCGCTGTACATCATTTCCAGTGTTTATTGTAACCCTTAGCCGCATTAAGTGCGAACGATCTGTGATGAAGGAATAAATAAATCGTAAAAATAGTCCTTGACATTCATGCATTAGGGCGTATTGAAACATGTCTCCAAATTTCGTCATCATTACGAATAGTACGTCACTGATGATGCTCCCGCGTTGTGATTTCGCAGGGAATGGAAATTAGGGAGGAGGTTTTCTTAGTTTACAACACGATGGAGTTGGGCAGTTGAGGTTAGAGAGAAGTGCTTGTACTTCTTGGAAGTCATCAGCCTGAAAACAGAACGGCAACATTTCGTGTAGATGCCTTCAGAAGTACAAAAGGATGGGTTCTCGTGTGTAACGCCCAAAAGCGACTGTGGCTATCAGGGGCACCATAGCACTAGTTAATGTTGAGCACTTGAAGATCTTTTCCACACACTGACATCGCCCACTAGGCGTCCGCGTTGCGTTTTACCCTGATAGATACGCAGCCACCTCGAACGGATATACAACTTTCCCGAACATTTCATCCCATAAGAATCCAGCACCAGGAAGAAGGAAATCGTGCATCCGTCGCAAAACCGGCGGGTACCTGGCGGCACCAAACATTGAACCTCGTTGTTCACGAATGCGACGTGTATGCATGGCTTGAAGACGATCGCTTCGGTTTAGAAAAGGAGCCACATATGGGCTTCTGCCGCACGAAGCGAGCGTTTGTGAGACAGCGAAAATAATTGCTCGTCCTCATCTGAGCTCTCTAATGATCAAACAGGATTGAATAAATTGGAGTATTGTTCTTACATAAGCAAAGTACGATGATATTCTGAAGACTGGGAACCGTCAGGACCAGAACCTTAAGGGACCAACTTGTCCACCAAAACGTTTTACTTCAGTGGTATCTTCCATTCAGCAGATCCAATTACAGAGACCATAATGTCAGCTACCTCATTTGCAAAAACAATTGCACTCACCAGATACTCATGTCCATTCACTCTCACCTCGCTATTAAAAATTTACTGCTTACGTTTCAGCCTTCATTTTAAAAACATTATTTGGAACGCTTCCATCTCGCGTACCTCTGCATCCATGTAATGTTATCCAAAGGTCTTGAGAGCGAACATTGACTGTGCTTTTCTTGGATGTACTCTCTTCACTTTTTTTAAACCAAAGCTTCAATACGGTAGGTAGATTGAGCCGTCAGGTATGCACGCTTTTCATCTTGAGGGAGATTTCGTGGTACAAATTCTGTGCTAAACATGGTCGTTGCCATGTGACTAAGGCATAGTCACGTAGGTCACCTAGTAGTCCGTGACCTGGTGATCGTCATGTTACTTTGGGCATAGTTACGTAGGCTATCAAGTGTTCGTGACCACCGTCAAGCTCATGTTCAAGGTCACGTGACCTGTCATCGCGATGAAAATTTAGAGGTCAGGCTTCTCTGTTAAGCCTGGTAGTCGTAATGTTACTTTGGGGCATAGTCACATAGGCCACCAAGTGGTCCTTGACCTCTGTAAAAGACAAGGTCACACGATTTAGGGGTAAACTTCTCTGTTAAGCCTGGTGGTCGTCGTGTGACTTTGGTGCCTAATCAGGTAGGAAACCAAGTGGCGCGTGACCACTGTCAAGGTCACGTGAGCTGACACCAGTGTGTCGTGGAAAAAAGGCACTATGTTACGCGTATGAATAAATAAGAGCACCCGGGCGCCTATCTAGCTTACAGCCCTGCGCAAGATGGAGGACGAATACCCTGCTATAGTAGCACGTCGGAACACGAAGGAACTTCAGAATGGGGCCCTTAAAAGGCGGCGTGTGGAAGAGACCCGTGAAGAACTGGCTCTACATTTGAAGAGACGCACGTACAATCTTTAATCCAAGCTTGGCAATGAGTGTAGTCCTGTACATGATGCTTTCGCTTCCCTCCAGTGTTAATCAAATTTAAACCACTAGGTATTTTTCCCATCTTCCATCTTCAGTGTTTCAAATATTTTACTTTTTACTCTGGCGCAAACCAGTCATTTGTAGTGTTATTGTAATTGCTTCACATCTTTTACTCTGTTTCGTTATTTGAACGTAATGCATATAATGGTGTAATTTTTCCTTCTTTTGTTTCCTTTCTTAAAAAAAAAAACATTGTCCTTAGCATGTGCTTTATCCTGTAATGACGCTGATGTAAACAGGGATGTGGCACGTTTCTGGGGCAACATTCGGGCTCGCTTTTTCATCGCATCGCAAGCATGGTGTTCATCATGCTGAATAAAGGAATAAACGCCCACGGCTGAGTAGTCGAGCGCCTTAAACACAGAGCCTCCGAGGCAGGGCACAGCAATGGGCTGCGAAAAAGGGCTCCACGCCAACACTAAAGGCAGAGTAATCACTGTCCTGGCATTATTAGTATGACTTATTAAAGCTACAAACGATAACTCATGTACGGTTTAAAGAAGAAAACTTTGCTGACCTCGCAGAGCCAAGGTCATCGATGCCAACAATATGGCCTCAGGTGCGGCGTGAGAAGCCGGCGCCGTGCTTCTTGTTCATAGCATGGACGGTGCGCGGAGCCGGTGTCGATCGCTTCTCCAGCTGCTGCTGCTTCCTTCTTCCACTTCGCACTTCCCTTGCTGCCGCTTCTTACACAACTGTCAAGTTTTATTCGCACTTATCACGTCTATACAGATGGCTTGGTAACCCCTACTAGTTCTGCCTGCGCTGTCGTCGCTCCTGCTAGACGAGCAAACATTTACCGTCAATTTCTGCATGAAACTACCTCTACTGGAGCAGATGTGGCTGTACTTCGTGCTGCTGTACAGTATATGTCCGAAGAAACTTCCGAAAATGGGCAGTCTTCTGTAATTCTAAACCTACCCTACAATGTCTTCAAACAGTCTTGAGCCATAGTGACCATGAGCAACTTGTAGCAGAAGTGCGACATCTGCACCATAAGGCATTACAAGAGGATCCCGAAATCATCAAGCAGTAGCTACCAGGACAAAATAGAATTGTTGGCAACGACTTAGCTGACGATGCTGCTCGACCGCCTCACGATACAACCACCATTGTTCAGATACCATTGGCAAGAGCCAACGCTGCAAGGTACCTGCGACTGCTCACCCGAAACGTGACTAGACAATCAAGGACTACGCCTGGAGGCTGGACATCCCCTTGCACCTTTTTGACAAATTACATCGACTGCAGATACCTTTGGCCTCTACCTCTGTGATGCTAAAAGGTCATGTCGGGTGTGGCTAGGAGTGCCGTTTACAAACGCCTATTCCCATCTCATTGAAATGGCAGATTTTTCAACGAGAGCAGATGAAACGATTGCGCACATAATGTGTGGCCTCTCATTTTGAGCGTGAGCGTGTCTTCATGGCTGCTACACTCCGCCGCTTGGAATCTCGCCCTCTTACAGAGGCTGAGATCCTTTGCCCTTGGACAAAACCTTCATCGGAAAGCAAGGCAGTGAAGGCGCTCCTCAATCTTTTAAAGGACTCGGAATTGAGTTGTAGACTTGTGCACGCTCTCTACCTGTGACAGACTACTTCGCTTGGTGGTATTTTTTTGTCCTTTTTCTCTCTTTGTTCCCCTTCTCGTGCGTAGGGTAGCCTGGCCTACTGAGAATCGCCCAGTTAACCTCCCTGCCTTAATATTTTACTATTTCTCGCAATCTCTCTCTACATATTTCCACAATTATAGAATATTGCCTCACACAATGCCAATCACAAAGTGTTCCAGGCGCCTGCCTCTCCTTTCCCTCCACCGTCACCGCGGTCCATCTGGCTCGCCTCTCGAAATATCCTCCTTCAAAATTTCCGTCGACTCAATCCTTTCGCTTGGACTATTTTCTGGCCCCCTTGAGGTTTGCAGACCACCATGGAAAAGTGGCGTACTGGAACCAGTGATTCGGCTGCGTTTCTTTGAAGTTTGCCGACAGCCGTGGTGGAGATAAATATCCTCAAAAAATATCTGACCAGACCTAATCGAGCTTCCACTCTCTAAACTGAGTTCAGGACTTTGTGATTATCACCTTGGTTTAGCAATACAGAATACTCCAGAGTAACAAATGTTTCGCGTTCATAGCCGAGTTTGACCTAACTACGCCCTACCCATGTTTATATATATTCCTGTCGTTTACCCTTTCTTTTTCTGAATCCCCATTCTTTGGAGTAATTCTATGGTACTGAAAGTGCTCTGGTAACGGCTGCTGGTAGAGGCTGCTGCTGGTTATGGTGACTGAATAGTTCAATTTTTTCTTCAATACTTTGTTTTGCCGTTGCTAGTTTGTAGTGCTTTTAATTACAGATTTTGCTATTTATCTCCACTGTTGTCAATGAGCTACTCTCTGCGATCAACAATCCTCTTGACTTAGCATATGTTTTTCTATATGTCTTCAATTTTCACAATAAGGTTTCGTGACGTCCGATGCTCATGTCCCCTCTTGTGTGCTTTATACCATTCCCGTTAAGAAGTGGTTTTGGGCCTTTTGCAATTAAGAATTTATAATGATGACGAGTGGAAAGATTCGAAAACTGACCATCAGGACTAACTGATGAGCGTGAGTCTATGGATGTCAAAAACAAAATGACTCAAACCGAAATACAACGCAACCTCGCGGCCCTATTCGATCAAAGGCTTCATTTATTAAAGTTGCTTCTTAATGGCAACTAATGTCAATTTTACTTTGGAACACGATTCGATATTTTAGGCCTGTGAAATTCTATTAAGAAACTGCTTACCTTTTTAGTTAAGTATTAAACTATACAAAGTGCCCTTTTCTATTACGCGCATTCCCATGACTTTACATTTTTGCCTAGCATCTGTTATTCAATAATTCACTAGGTAACATGGGGCAGTTTCGTATATGACTACATGAGCACACTATGTATCCTCAGCTTTTGTTTTCACGGCCAACTTTGAGTACTCTCTTCGCAACTATGTTTAGGATGTGTATGATACAAAAAATAAAACAATTCAGTGGCCCACTCAAAGCTCGCAGATCTTTTGACGGCCTCCCCTGCCAAAAATTGCTAATGTTCGTAATAATAGTGGTACCTCCTCTCCCTTTAAGAAAATGTACACCACATGTCAAAGTGCTAAATGCCTTGATATATTCTTCGCTCTCAAAACAACTCTCACTTGTCGAAACTATGCTCAGTCTTGAGAGCATGCAATTCAGCCGTGGGGCAAGAATGAAGTCTTCTGATTCAACTTCTCATTGCTCTTGATTTTCACTTTTCTTAGCAAACTCCCATCCCTTGCCAAACACCATGTGCCTCTCTTAATGTAGTCAAGGGAGTACATCCCGCTAACTGCTCTTTAGTTAAACGTGAGCGGTGAACAAATCCGCTTGCTCAATCTTTTACTAAACGGGATATAATTCTCGTTGATCGAAAGCTAAATGCAAGTGAAAAGTTTCAGAATTATGAGCCCGTAACGTGAAAGCCTAGGACAGAACCGGTTACTCTGGGAAACCTGTAACTCGTTGTAAAGAAACACTCTCCTAAGGTAACTCACCGTAGCAATTAAAAACACCGCGCAGAAGAAGACGTCCCAGGGTTGCTTTGGGAAAGCACACAAGTGTTCCACTTGAAGGAGCCCGTACCCTTCGGCAAGGAAAGCAGCACACGTTGTGGCGCACGATATCTGGGATGTATTTTACAGAAAACACAATGAGAGATTCTAACGTTGTTGTTGGTCAATTTTGATGCTAACACTCAGAAACGATAAAGAAGCGAAAGCGGATATATCTAACCGTTAAAATAACTTAAATATCTCCACAAGACAGCAAAACTAGAAGGTTCACTCATCCCTTTTTGAGCACATAAGGGTGACGCTATCTGCAATCAGTTCAGCGAAATCTGTGAGTCTTAACGACCTTCACGTAGCCAGAGCTTTTTCAGGCATTTCAGCGACGCGATAGGGAAATGAAAAAAAAGAAAGGTGTTTGGGACGTGGCTTGGTTTCCGAGGGCCTGACATGATATCTTTAGGCGAACTCTACTTTTGCGTTGAAAGAACAATGTGCTCATTAACGGCAAAAGTTCTTTTTTCCAGTTCGCATTGCAGGTGGGGTGAGTTTAGCGGAAAAAGATCACATCATTACGGCGAAAGGCAGTGCAACGTGGTGTTCAAAACACATCATTAAAGTATTTATTTCCTGCACCTGGTGTGTAAGTTACCGTTTGCTTTCCAGCCATTTCAAAGCAATTATTCGCAATTCGATATCATTATGTTGTCATCCGCGTTCGATTTGACTCTGTTTAGAAGTGTTTTCGTTATTTTATAGCTTGTAACGCAACGGTGGGTGTCAGGGAACGTCATTCAATTCCATGCATCTGCAATGTCCATATAGTGCCCTCATATGCATCCCGATGCTTCAATAAAGCAATGAAGAATTCAGCGTTGTGTTAGATACAATTCATGCTGGAAATCTTGACGGCTCCCAAATGAACATGTTGTTTTGCAAGCTTCACTAAACGTTACCACAATTTTCTTTTCTAGTCATGTATATCAACTTCCCCAGAAAAACGTTTAAGTGATAGTCAGCATTTCATGCATGCAATTCTGCATCTGTATGATACTTTCTCTAGTTTACATTATTTATACAGATTAATTACGCAAAAACACTTTACCTAATATTACCCTTTTCTTAAAACCGCTGGCGGGGACATTTTATTCTGGAGTAAATTTGGGTAATGACATCTTAATATGGACTAATTGGTAATGTTTTTTTGCAAATTAGCAGACAGCAATAAAACAGGGTACGCGAAAAAGGCAGCACACAAGCTAGATGGGCGCTGAGCAATGCTATAGCAGAATCTTGATTCGAAGCATCAGGGAAAAAAAGAATCCACTGTAGAAGAGAATTAATGAAGACATTGGTCTTGGTTGTTGATTCTAGTGTTTTAAATTAGCACAGTGCAATGAAGCATCACACGGGAGAAGACACCACCATCTTGTGTGCCGTCTTCTCCGCATGTACCGTTTCATAGCGCTGTGTTAATTTGTGAAATTTCGGTTATCATTCAAGCTTGGCAGCCGTATCAAGGCGAATTAAAGCTTCCATAATATATAGATATTCACACTGGTTTCAAATATCAGTGCAGCCCAGCACCGTGTTTGCAAAGGGAGCGCTCATGACGCCGCTGCATACTGGGGTGAAACGTAGCCTTAGCGCCTTTAGGAATACGTGGAAGAGAAAGTTTTCAAAGCAGTCTTTTGAATTTAGCGGAGCACTTGTATTTGTTGTTTGGTACAGAGCAACCACTAACGTCAAAGAATTCATTGTTAAAGCATGAAAGGCCATTTGATACGCGCAGTATTAGGAACATTTAGATTACCGCTATTGCATACCGGGGCCGCCTACGGCTACCGTGCACCGTCAGCTTAACACACGCTAATTAGTTCTGCGTGTGGGATGCGCCGACATTTGACAGGAACGTGGCGCCATTTGTCTCCCGCGGACTGATCTGCGCATTCGTACTGACGCTCGCGTGGTAGGGGTAGACGGTAACGGTAAGCGGTAGCGCTAAAATAAAGGTATGTATTACTGCAACACCGCGTAACGTATGGGGTACGAGATGGCAGGAGGGTGGCCTATAGAGAGAGAGAGAGAGAAATTTTAACTCCCCAAGCATCGAGAGCTCTTGTGGTGGGTCCTCATTCCAGGACTCCCGCGGCTTTTGCTGCACGGCTCGTCCGCTCTACTAGCCAAAGCTGGGCCTCGGGTTCCCTGCTGGACAGCTCAGCCTCCCACTGTTACGCTTGACATCGATTATTATTTGCACTGCATCGACTTTGTGACACGACCATATAGGGTGATACGGTGTGGCCAATCGCCCCACAGGGGGCCAGAAGAAGCTGCCGGTCGTTAAACGTTGGTGAAAGTTTTGAATTAATGTGTGACAACATATGCTAAGACATTTCGAAGACAATCTATTTCTGAAACGCCTCTAAAGCTTGCGTTGGGAAGCCGTACTAACCACCGACAGGCTCGTTATCAGTGAGTGTTTCACCGAATTCCATAACTTTCACTTCTAGCTTGATATGCTGCCATATGCACTGCATTTGCTTACTAATAACGGCCTCTCGAGGTGCATATATAAACTGTGGCAAGCAACATTAAGGAAGCACTTTTCAGACAGCACGAAAAGGGAACGAACGAGAATGACCCACTCTAACAGACGGCGGCACAGGCGATGGCGGCGTCCGCGACTTATGTTAGCAAACGGGGCAATTTTGTCGTTTCCTGCCTAAATGTTTGGATCATTTCATCATCAGTATTGAAAAGGGAATGTAACCTGCGCAATAGCATGTCGGACAATAGGAAAAGCTGTCGCAATGGCGAGAAACACCCAGCGGTAGCTTTTTCAAGGGTGTGTCAATCTTTAGAATGTTCATTTATCGAAAAACTGTAAAAATTGATTGGCTTCAAAATGACGTAGAATTAGGGCGTCTCACTTTTTCTTCGAAAGACTCGCAAACTTTATATTATCTGCCTTGTTTGTTTATGCTCTCCAAAATTATATTGGTAATTTTGTTTTCATGTGCTTCTTTCTTGTAACCGCATACGTTTCGTGGTGTTAACTGGCCGTCTGACAATGAGGTTTTATAGTTCCACGACGTGTTCCACGGCGCTCATAGTCACATTGCGCAGACTGAAGACATCATAAGCGCAGTGCGATATCAGAACATTAATATGAAGCATTTTTATTCCATGTATTTCTGTGGACCTTGTATTCACCTCCAGTCGGCACAGCCTGGCGACCGCAGCGCCACCGCATCTTGATTACGTAAGAGATCGGTGTTGGCCTATAAAGACCAGCACAGTGGCCTGGTGCCCCCAAAACTTGCGTTCTAAGACGCTCACATTTCGGTTAGTTTGGTTTGTTTTGTTGGGTTTAACGTCCCGGAGTAACTCAGGCTATGCGAGACGCCGTAGTCTAGGGCTCCGGGAATTTTGACCACCTGGGGCTCTTTAGGGTGCACTGGCAAAGCACAGCACAGGGGCACCTTGCTTTTCGCCTCATCGAAAAGCGGCCGTCGAGGCCGGAATTCGATTCCGAATTCCTTAGAACAGTAGTCAAACTCCGTAACCACTACGCCCCACCGACGGGGCACTACGGTTAGTAGTTAACATATTAAGGCTACACAAGGAATCAGTTCGTGATCTTGCACTGTTAGAATATATCCTATGCGTCAGAAAATATGCTCACACCATCGCGCCATACGCCACCAGAGTTAGGCAACAAATGACAAATTATCTTGGCCTCTTAATTTAAAAAGAAATTCTTTAGCTAATTAAGGTAAAATCTGGAACCAAAGAAGTTATCTTAATAATTAACAGGGCGCAGTGAATATTATTAAGCAGTTCTCTTCTGAATTCAATGGGTCGCCATTGCGCAAATAAGCCGTTCTGTAAAGCAAAAATCTGATATTTTAAGTTAAAAGACGTCATTGCGTCTGTGGGCCATCACCGCGCAATATTTAATTTCTAAATGCATATATTAACAGCAGCGGCATCGGATGTTCGAGTTATGAGCTTATGTGCTATACACAAAAATGTGTATCCTTACCAAGCAGAAGACGTCGATGAGTGTGTAGAGCGATCTCCCCTTTGGAGAAGACTGCCATCTCGCGAGCTCGAATCCAGAACACAGGGTACAGCCGAGTACAGCAAATTTTAAGGTATCCGCCAGGTTCAGAAACTCCATTCTCTCTGTGCTCGACATAAAAAAGAAACATAAAAGTCACTGACACCATAGACACGATAATATGGAGAAAGTCTCTGATTTCATAGGGAGCATGGGCGACCACACCATAACTGCTTTAAGCGACGCTTAGAAAACCATATTACTTTCCCTTAATAATTCGGGTTGATACTTGAGTTTTTACTACTTTCTCACCTTACGCCTCGATTCACTGCCTTTGTCAATATAATCATTCCTTCATTCATACATTCCATATCTTCCCAGATAAATCTGGACTGCCTCCTGAGCTAAAAGCTAAATAAGCAGCTTGAGGGGTCCCAGAGACCATTACAATGCAGCGTAGCGAAGGGCAAAAGTACATCACCATTTACAGCAGTACAAACCACATACTCAAGAAATTAAAAGCAAGAACACGGCAAAAGCAATATGATCTAGCAGAGAAAAAAAAATCTCAACATGCACCGCAATAGGATGAACTGAATACTCAATAGACAAAGAAATATAGTACAACAGAGGGGTATTATAGTGTGACAGGCAAACAGACGAACAGCATGGTTTAAAATTTCACAAAAATACAAACGCAGTAGCTTTGAAGTAGGGGTGTTTGTGTCTTTATACGTATTAAGCGTTTTTGCTTAATACGTGTAAAGTTTACGTAATACGTATAAGTATACGTATTGCAGTTCGTGTGCTGATAATTGTTGTTTGTAATTTGTGCGGAAATTCAAATTTACCAAACATCTGGACATCTTGTGTGCATATTAGAGTTATGATTGGTAAGAATGCCTATAGATGACAAAAATTGTTTGTTTTTGGCACATGTAATATCGATGTGTGCATAAGTTATCGGCTCGTACGATATTTACGGAATAGAAAGCATGCTTTCTAGTGGAGATTGGTTCGATATTTGTAATATAGCGGATAACTTGTTTTCTGTAAGCCACATGTTTGATAAATATAGTCTGCGTGTGGTGGCCCAAACTAAACAAGAATAGTTCAAACATGAATTAAACAAGACGTAATAAACCTGAAGTTTAGCTTTTACTGGATGACAACGCGATGCAATGCCTCCTACAGACAATGTGTTTTTCTAATGTAGCTACTGTGTGCATCCCGAATTAACTTAATAAGAGAAAATAAATGCCAATGATTTTATGGTCACTGAAAACGTCTATATTGTGGAGTTCAGAAATAATAGGGCTGCTTATTGTAATAGGTTTATTTGGAGCACATAATGGCTTTTCTCTTGATAGTATTTCTCTTATTGGCATATTGTTAAGATCATGTTGTAAGGTTTTTCGAGGATTTCATTTCACTTGATTATAATTATGTGACGATTTGTCCCAGGGATAAGTATAGCTCTATCGTCAGCAGTTATGATAAATTGTAACGAGGTATTCTTGGGGGTTCGGTTCGGGTTCAGATCGGCTCCAGAGATATGTTGTAATCGGTTTCTAACCGATTCGAGCCTGCCCGAGCCTGTTCAAATGGGGTGAAACTTCGGGTGTATTTTACTCTCCTTTTAAATGGGTTTTCTTTCCGATTACAGTATACTATAAAAGCAGGAAACTCATATAGTAGCCCGTCTATTATTTTCGTCTACGGACGTGACGGGCTCCCC
The DNA here is from genome assembly GCF_055883805.1 of Amblyomma maculatum. NCBI lineage: Eukaryota > Metazoa > Arthropoda > Arachnida > Ixodida > Ixodidae > Amblyomma > Amblyomma maculatum. The sequence continues at coordinate 451,992,435 of NC_139344.1, read as the reverse complement.
TTGGTTGTACATGCGTCAGAAAAATGTTTACATGGAGATATTGACAATTACAGCATGACGGACGAAAATAATGGTTATTTTTATTGACACATAACGAACCAGTCTTCACGCACCAAAAGAAAACTCACAGCATATAATAATTTCCTGCTGCGCTTTTCAGGTACGTACAATTTCATACGAATTTCATTTTAGAGCAATACCTATAATACTATAGGTACGACAGCGTTTCGTCCGGCTCCCACTAGATGACTTGGGAATCAGATCAAGGCTGAACCGAGCACGCATCTCAAAACTAATCATGTATACTATACCATTTGCGAAACTATATAGCGCATAGAACTCACGCCTTCTTCGTGTTCCTAGGGGGGTGAAACTCAAAGGCAACTGTGTGTTGAAGCAAGAAAGGCGTTTACCAAAGTCCCCTCCACCACGTATTGGGGTTGGAGCCATTATTGTATTTACCGGGGAACCGGAATATTTGATGGTCTCGCTCCTGTAGCCGCGACGCAAAGCGACCACCGTCTTGTTCCGCGTCATGGCTTCCTGCATAGGCTCGCTATATACCATCTTCTAGAACCACTTTGAGACTTGACTGGTATGTTCAATCACATTATTTACAAGGATGACATGACATCATTGCTACTCGCGAATATTTTATTACGACTCAGTAAATGCTGCCAAAGTTTTTATTTGCCGCCATAGAAAAAGGCAGAAAGACTAAGACATTGTCGAGGGTTGTTGAAGTCATCCGGGTTCGATGACAAGAGAGGATATATTTTAGTCGTGAGAATGCTCTCCCGACGCTGACTTGTGCAGATGGCACAGCAATCGCTACTGTAGGTAGTGAATAAAGTTCTGAGCACCACAACTTTTCCTCCTTCTTAATTTTCAAAACACTGGAGTCTATGCTTACTTCGGGCAAATTTTCAAGCGCGTAGCGAAGGCTCTGTACTTCAATTTTGAGAGAACGGCCGCTTTGTCCACGTCCGTGCATTTAGAGGCACTTGATAATTTTCAGAGTACCGCGAAGGTCTCATCGCGTGCTGGTAATCATCACCAGAACGGAAATGAAGGTTACAACTCCTCGAGGCGCGCCTCTGACGCAGCTATATTCAAGTCAAACACAGTGGACACATTTTGCACATTTGGTAGGCAGCATGAGCTTTTGCCTATGCATTGCTTTGAAGAGCACCGCAGCCACTTTAGGAACAGTAAAATTTCGAACTGTGACCGATACACTTGTATGGAAGACTGAGTGGCGGTCTACATGCGGATCATTCCGGTCCTGTCAAAAAGCTCTATCGATTAATCCAACACCTTCCTATTATTTTGGATTTTTCGTGGTTTATAATCACTCGCATTTTCTTGCCTTCTTCGGTTACTACCGTAAATGACCACATTATGGCGATACAGATGCAAACTAACTGTACGTCATCGTACAGGCGCGCGCACATTTTGACGCAAGCTCACTCGTGCTTGCTTGCTAAAAATCTTTATTGACGCAATCATTAAAATTATTCATTGTCCCTCATCACTAAGCATTGTTACCCATTTCATTTCGATTGCGGTCATCGAAGCCGTCGTGTGAAGTATTGGTCATTTAGTAGTCATGATGAGTCATGCCTAGTCACGGTAATCATTATCCCCTATCGCTAAGTGTTACCGTTTTCAGACAGTTGTGGCTATTTAAGTCATCGTTTGACATATTGGTGGTTCCTCGTAGTCACGATGAGTCATGCCTAGTCATTGTAGTCATTAATATTCATAACTAAGCATTTTACTCATTTCTAATCAGTTGCGGCCATTTCAAGCCATCGTTTGATATATTTATTATTTTGTAGTCATGAAGAGTCATACCTATTCATTGCAGTCTTAACCACTCATAGATAAGCATTTTTAACAATTCCCAATCAGCTGTAGCTCCTACAAGTCATAGTTTGACATATTGTTCGTTTTGCAGTCATTAACAGTCATGATGAGTAATGCCTAGACATTGCAGTCATTACCACTCATCGCTAAGCATTTTACTCATTTTCAATTAGTTACGATCATAACAAGTCGTAGATTGACATACTGGTCATTACAAGTCCTTATTATTCATCATTAGTCATTAGCATTAGCCATTAACTATCATCATTATCATGAGCCTGACTATAACCACTGCAAGGCGAAGGCCTCTCCGATATTTCTCCAATAAACCCGGTTCTGTGCTAGCTGCATCCACTTGACCCCTGCGAACTTCTTAACCTCATCCGCCCACGTAACTATCAGCCGCCCCCTGCTACGCTTTCCTTCCCTTGGAATCCAGTTTGTTACCCTAAGCGACCATCGGTTATCCTCTCTTCGCACTACATGTCCTGCCCATGCCCATTTCTTCTTGATTTCCACTAGAATATCAGTAACGTGAGTTATTTCTCTGACCCACTCTGCACGCTGCCTATCTCTTAGTGTTACCCCTACCATTTTTTGTTCCAAGCCAATAACTATAGCGATGTCAATTTATAACTTTTATTCTTCACCTATTACCATCAATCGTTTTCAATCTCAATCTCTCTCCTCACACGTCCGCTATTTTCGAGCGCCACATAAGCGCACAGATGCGACGCACAGATCACGCGCACACATTTTCGCAAAACTAGCTAACCTAGAAAGCCTTTCGCCTTATGAACCTCCGGACACATGCAGGCTGCTCCAGCCGAAGGCGCAGCAACCTGCATGAGTCCCGGCATTCTGAATGATTCCCGGCCGTCTGCCGCTAAGTATACTTCGTACAAGAAGCAAACGCCCGAGCAACACAACCCAGACGCGAAATACAGCAATCTGCCCACACACACTGCGGTTAAAGGCGTCCACGCAGCTACTGTTTGGAAGCTTGATGGCGAAAGCGGGCCGCAGCGCACCACGTGACCCATGCTGACCAATCGGTGGCGCAGCGGCGCAGGGAAGATAATCACACTACTTTGAAAATTATCGAGTGACTCTATTTGCAGGCACTCTTCTTTTTTCATAAAAAACGCTTCCATCTCATCCTCACCATGTAAGTGCTTATGGGGCGAGACTCATACTGCCACCTGTAGCGGTACTTAATCGCCGCCGGCGAGCCTACAACGCCGCTTGCCTGTGGTGACAAAGTACTGTTTTGCTCGGAAGTTTTCCTCACTGGTGAACCTAATGTGATATAGAGGGTCTCACGCAGTTCACAGATTACACAACTACTGCCATTCTCTTCGCTGATTTTTTTTTTCCTTAGGTCCTAGTCGCAGATTCTTTTGGTCTACTCGACATCGTCCCTTTTCCTGCTTTTCAAAGTTTTTGTCCCGACCTCCCTCGTCTCCACGAAACTCGTAGATCAGGTTCATTATTAGTAAGATTTCAATTTAAATTTTATTATCCGTTGAAGTGGAAAGGGGCTCAAACATAAAATCATCACCTCAAAGAGTTCGAGTCCCCTTCTCCGAGGCCTACGGCAGGTACACAACTCTCAATAGCTCACTTCTGGATTTCAATGCCACCTTTCCAGACTGTCTTAGATGTTCGCATCAAAGATGATGGATAAAGCGATGAAATGTATTCTTTTTTTTCGACACTAGTTTTACGGGCAGAAACGATAGGACAGCAAATATAAAGCTTGTGAAATATGACGTCTACCAGCATTTCCATTCAGGACCTTGTTTCACCCAGTGTTCCAATTTGAACATCCTGACATAGTTTAACTTGCCAAGGGAAATAAAACAATCGACTTGTGGAATCGTATTCGTGCTAAGTTTCGATATAACTCAAGAATAGACCGGTAAATTGCTCCCAAAGCGGCCTTCTCACCATCAGAGTCGACTTATCATTCTGAAACTTTGGTCAACCAAATGGCCTCTGCTGACGTCGCATCACATACGGCTGCTATGCACATGCCATGGGACTCATTGCGAGGAAAATAAAACAATTCGTGCGTGACATTTTTTGCAACAGATTCTTCATTTCTTTTCATCTTGCATATGGTAATATATTTATTTATCTAAATATGGAACGCAGCTTACGAATTATATGCTATTATGTCACTGCCTAGGCAACGAGGCACTCGAATGGGCCAACTTTCTCCGTGAGCGGCGCCATTGCGCAGTGCAGCGGCCACCCGTGTGAGGTATGAAGCGATAGCCCAACCCCAGAGATTCGTACTATTCTTGTGACAATATATTTCCATGTTTTTTGTCATCAATTTGCAAGGGACAACTTTTCGATGCGGTTGCGATGTTTGCGGTGTGCAGGGGGGCTTTCTAAATAAGTGAGAAACTCGTTTCACAAGCAATGATAAAGAAAAAAGTAATGAAGGTAAGTAAACAACATTTGGGTCTCAACCGTACCGCAAACCGGTTTGGAAAGGTTCCTCTAATTTGCTCCTTTAGGGTTCGTTTCCAAGTTGGCGGGAAAAATTAGGGTCTGGTTCAGTTCCGGATAAAAGCGGAAATTCGGACTCGGTCCGGTTTTCAGTTTGGATGCGGTACCGGTTTGACACCCTAGATGTATCTATGTTTACAATATCATTGATGCATGTGTTAAAAACAGCGGCTCTAAAATGCTACCTTGCTGGACGCCATGTGGCAGGCGAGAGGACATGTATCCGTTTATAGACACGCGGTGAGTCCTGTGGTTAGGATAAGACTCAAGCAGGGATAAAGAATATCCTCAAATACCATCATATTGGAGCTTATTAAGAAGGATGCTGTGATGAACCCAATGGATTGACTTGCTGATTTCCACAACAGGAAAAGTAAGCATATTCTTTTCAATATTCAGTAAGATGTTTACATTCAGTGCTAACAAAGCGGATTCTGTCAGCCTATCCTTTCTAAACCCATATTGTGCATCTATAATAGTATTTCCTTTCTCGGAAAACTTAGTTATGCGTGTAAAAATACTTTTTTCAATCTCTGGACCACATATTATTGGTGTACCCAGTGTATGCGCGCGAAAGAAGTGTGCTAGCCGCTTCCTTGATGCGTTTGGACAAGAGGCCTTTGTCGAAGGAACTGCTGCTGGGCGCTTGGCAGGACAAGGAGAAGGGTGTCCAGGCAGTGCGTGCTCTTTGCCGTTTTTTTTTTTTTGCGCCAGCGGGTTGATTCGCGCTTGTGAGGCAAGTTATTTTATCTCTATATATATTTCATATGCCTTCTCCCACATCGTCACCCATCATGATCTTTCTTCACCTCTTCCCCTTCCCCAGTGCAGAGTACCAGGCCAGATTTGAATTATTCTGGCCAACCTCTCTGCTTTTCCTTTCCATCCATCCATCCATCCATCCATCCATCCATCCATCCATCCATCCATCCAAGCAGCATGCGGTTGCTTCCAAATAAATTCAGCAAAACGTGCTCATAATATGGAAACTTTGCTTGGCCAAATTCATGTTTTAGTCTATTCCTCATTTTCTTCATTTCCATAATGTGTTTTCTAAGCGTGTTTGTAAGAAGTAATAATCAAGGCGGATTTTATGTTTAATTTTCTCTAAATGCTCGCCAGTAACCCATGATTTCCTGGCTTTCGTATCGTCAAGAGCGACCATAAATATATGCCGGAATAAGTATTCACGCAAAGCTCAGATATGCCGTGATATATCAGCTGGACAGTGAAATTGACGAAGCATCGCGCAGTTCTCTGATAGTCGTCAAGGCGAAAGGCTTGTTTGCACAAATATATAATGTTTATTCTGTGTTGTACCTACGTTAACCAACTGCGGGACTACATGTGCGCGCAAGGAAAAGCACGAAGAAGGCTATCACTAAAGATGGCGCATATATAAGGTCCACGAGGCAGCAGCGATGGCGTAACGTAGTGCCATTTGTAAGCCCATCTTTTTTTCGACGTCTTGATGCAAGGATCATGACAAACTTGCACTTCTTTCAACCAAAGGACCAAGCATAACTTCGGAAAGGGTATCTACCACTCATTAAATCCAAACTATAAACCAGGTAATATAAAAGGGGCTCGGAATATACCCAGCCCCTATACATAGCATTCATTGACTACGAGAAAGCATTTGATTCGGTCGAAAACTCAGCGGTCATGCAGGCATTGCGAGGTTAGGGTCTTGGTGAGCCGTGTGAAAATACTGGAATAAATGTATTGTGGCTTCATGGCAACAATAGCTCTGCTTAAAGAAAGTGATAAAATTCCAATTAAGAAAGGTGTTACACAAGAAGACACACCCTCCGCAGTGCTATTTACAGCTTGCTTAGAGAGTGTATTCAAAAGCATGGAAGAAAAGCATGGCAGTTAGGGATCAGGATCGATGGAGAATATCTCAGTAGTCTGCCATTCGCTGTTGTTAAGTAACTCAGGGGACCAATTGGAACTAATGATTAATGACCTTGACAGGAGAAGCAGAAAGGTAGACCTAAATATTAATATGCAGAAGACCAAGGCAATGCTGAACAGCCTGCGAAAGGAACAGCAGTTTAAAACAGGTAGCGAAGCGTTCGAAGTGGTAGACGAATATCTCTACTTAGGCCCGGTGGTGACCGCATATCCGGACCACGAAAGCGAAATAACTAGGAGAATACGATTGGGATGGAGCGCATTTGGAAGGTACTCAAACGTTATGACAAGCAGCTTACCGGTATCACCCAAGAGGAAAGTCTATAACAGTTGCACCTTACCTGCGCTCACCTATGGGACTAAAACGGGGACGCTAACGAAAAGGGTTCCAGTTAAGTTGAGGACAACGCAGAGGGCCATGGAACGGAAAATGGTAGGTGTAACGTTAGGCAATAGGAAGCGTTCAGAGTGGGTCAGGGAAATAACTCCAGCTACTGATGTTCTAGTGGAAATTAAGACCAAGAAATGGGCATGGGCTGGGAATGCAGTTTGAAAAGAGGATAATCGATGATACTTAATAGTAACCAATTGGATTCCGAGGGAAAATCAGCGTAGCAGGGGCGGCAGAAAGTTCGGGGGGTTTATAAGATTAATAAATTCATAGGTGTCGAGTAGATGCAGCTAGCATAAGACCGGTTTAATTGAAGGAAAATGGGAGAGGCTGTCGCCCTGCAGCGGGTATAGTCATTCTGATGATGATTATTATGATGATGATGACGGTTCAAGTATTTGCCTTCGAGTCCTTTACCCGCCAAACTGCATTCGAGTCCCAGGTGTGGTAGATCTGGCTGACGCGAGGACAGAGGGTCCTATTGCATTGAGACAGTAGCAAATAAATTTTTGAACGTGGTCATCATACCAGACGCACAAAAACAAGGAAATATTTCATTAAGCAAGCGAAGCTTTCGTAACTATGCCCGAGCGCGAACAATACCATGCACGAAGGAAACTACGGGCATGTTCTAATTCGCAACAAATACCGTACCGTGACAATGATGCACTGCGCTCTACAGTTATCCAAAGCAAACAATAACAGTCAGCAACTACAGTGAACAAAGCACGCAACTACAGTCGCCACTCTAGCATAACAAAGACGAAAAATGACTGCCTCGATTTATTAGATATTCATCGTCCCATCGTGCTTTAATGCTTGTTTCATATGTATCGTTACAGCACCAGGTAGTCTCCAATACATCATGCAGTACCTTCACGCATTTGACGTCGCTATATATAACAATCACACCAATAAATGTGTGCACGGAAGAACTATAGCATTTATTTGATGCGCTCTTCCACGCGCCAATGCTATTTGGAATTATCTGAGATTATAGCGTGCTTCTGTAACCATCAATCGTACCATTACCAGTTATGCGAAAATTGCCAGAAGTGATATCTGAACGTCCTTTTATCTTTGTCACACAGTATCATTTGCAGTAATACAGCTCAGCAGTATATTTGCTCCGGGGTGTATTTTTGTTCCGTCGTTGTTATTGCATTTTGCTTTGGTTTCTTGTGCGCTTTACTTTTTCAACAAATCACGTTACAAATATTCTTAAGCTATTTAGGTATATAATTGCTATCAGGCACTCATGCCGCAACTAAGTATTTTGCATATATGTATAATGTTTTCACTAAGCCATGCAGTCTCTGGTCATTTTGCCTTTGATGTCATATAATAGCTCATATATGTCTTTTTTTTTCGACCTTCAGGGCCCTTTAAGGAATCTTGAATGAATAAATAAAGAAGTGTCTATCTGTTTATCTCGAAAACATGTTTTGAATTTATGAAAGAATGACATTAACCTTTCGCAAGTTGTATTTTCAAATATGTGTTTACTTAAGAGCTAAACGCATTTGCGTTGTCGGGCACCTCTCGTTCGCATCGCGCATTCATTAATCCACCTTAATTTAACTTAACCAACTAACCTTCGTTGACTATAGATGGCGTGCTGCCGCCCTAAAACTTTTGGCGTTGGTGAAAATATTGACGGGACAGCGTCGAAGGCTCCGTTCACCGAAAATGCGGCACTAGTGTTGTGAGCGAAATATCAGGATTATGGCGCTGGCAGGCGGTAGCTGGAAGTTGACATGGTCGCGCAATGATTGGACGTGGGGTTGCCTCACGTTACGTTTGGCAGGCTAACTTGGGCCTCTCCTTTCTTATGGGAAGACTGCCGGAATCAGCCTGCCTGAACGCTTGTATGCGGAGTCGGATACGTCACCCTCAGGCTACGCAATCACTTTCATATGGCTTTGTTAATTAAAGCGGGGCTTTATACATGGGCTGGTAACGTACGCTGTCTCGTCATGCCCTGACAGACGGAGTTTAGGTGTGCCCCATAATTTTTGCTTTACCTATTCCGGGATATTTATAGCCAAGTTGAGATAGTAATTTCTTCGCGATGCGAGCGGATGGACAAGACACCGGGAACATGTAGCCATTATATGCACCCCTGCTTTACAAGGCAGGTGTCAGAGGGAAGGTGTTTGTCCAGGTGTAGTGCCTTCAGTTTCCCGCCTCGTTTCATCGGCACGTAAAGCGGACGCATACTTGTGTACGAGCATAGAAAACTCTGTTAAAAATTGTTCGATTATTTTCTGTTTTAAATGCACTGCTCAATCACTCGTTTGAGCGGTTTTCTTTTTCTTGTGCGAGCTTTTCGTCAAGCTCCCTTCGATGCTATTCCTTTAAGCATTGTATGGGAGTTTTATTCACAAGCTTCGATGCGTCGCCAGGCAGACTGCACAATTACAAAAAGCTCAGTGGGACGCGCAGGGAACTATGGTGAGGGAAACAAATTTTAAGGACACTATTCAGTCGCGAAAGGAAAGCGTACTGAGGTAGGGAACGAACGGCAGTATGCGACAATGTCCTTGTTGAGTTATAGAAGAGTAAATCATAGTGTATTCTACGGAATTGCCAACATCGAGAAAGGGCTGATAAAGTCAAGTGAGAATGACACTAAAAGTTTTTTAAGAAGGACTGGATTTATAGGCAATCTATGAGATAGGCATTTGTCGTTTAGTAGACGTAGTTGGCTGATAATGCTTGCGACGATACGGTCACAGTGGGAGTGGAAATGTGTTAAGCGTGTTGGCATACAGACATAAATGATGAAAGAAAATAACACACTAACCAGAACGAGAAACTTGCCTGGCTTGGCGTACACCAAATATCGCAACTCCGCAACAGACACTGAAGGATTCGACTTTCTAACACTTTAGCATGGCTGCTCTTATAGAGTCATGTAGACAGGTGCTACAAGTGAGCTTCGTTTCGTGTGTGCCCCTCACATGTGAATTTAGTAATCCGGGCGACATGCTGGCAGAGACAAATTTCGCCGCGAAACACGGTCGTCACCGGAAACACCTGTTTCCTGTGACGCAGCGGCTTCATTTCCCATCTCTGACATGGCCTCGCACGGCCTTTTTTGAACTAGATCTACATACCCGAAGCCCACTTCGCACTAGTGAAAATGAATGCCGTTTTTGTCATCCTAAAAAACATATAGGTGAAATTTGTAACACTTCCTAATCACTTCATAGAAATGGAGCCGCTGTTGTGTGCGCTTCTTTCCTCCGTAGTATGTGTCCTGAGCGAAGTGTCAAGTAGAGCATTCGATATTTGTGACACAATGTAGAAATGGTTTAGCGCTCGTTCTCATTTAGCTTCTCATTCATTTATTCCAAACGGTCTGACTGCCCTAAAACATGCCATCAGCCATACGATGCCCGCTCCAGGACAAAGCCCTCTCCCCCGTCTCTCCAAAGAACCGTGGCCTGTGTAGGCGGTGGTCACCTCATTCCCACGTACTTCCTAAGCTCATTCCTTTACCTGACTGTCCAACGCTCTCCTTCTCCTGCAATATTATCCAATGCATTAAGAAAAAATCGGTTACCATGTCTTTACATCGCATCGTCTGCTTTCTCTTTCAACTTGGGCATAGTGAATGTTTGTTTGTCCCAAAACAAAGTCAGTGCTTTTCCGGTCTCCTAAATTTACGCCTATCATTTTCCGTTCCATAGTCAACAGTGCTGTACTTAAGTTGGACCCTTTTTTTATCCTTCAAATTTCAGTCCAATTGGTCAGCGCCGGTTAGTAATAGCTGTTATATACTTCCTATTGATTGGAAAACTGACATTATTGATCTGATGACACCTGCCAAATCTGCTTCTTTTCATGTTATTCTTCTAGATATTTCCCCCTCGTAGAGCAGTCTGTAATCGCTACTTGCCTTCAGTGTATGTATTGCCAAGGTACTTCTATTGCAGGTTTGGCAACGATAAATGGTTGCTCCTTGCTAGGGTCCAGTCCATCGTTATTTTACGTCAGTTTCGGTTGTTAGATGGCCACGAAATATTATAATCTAGTCTCATGGCCTTACTGGAGCAATTGTTCAATATTCTGACGCATGGGTAATATTTCTTTAAAAGTTTACCCTTCGCTCATATAAAGCATTTAAGTGTGCCTTAAAAACGCAATCGGGACGTTTTGGGTTCAAATATGTTAATAGCATAAAACAAGAAGCGTCCGGAGCGGAAATGTGCCAAGAGTATTATAGTGATGGGGAGTTTTGCTCCACGCTGAAAATGAGTCCACAGACACCTTCGTGCAGAAAATTACGCTTCTGCAGAATATCCAGATTTGTTTGAACATTACGTTTGATATTGTTTTGATTTAGGCCGACCGTACTGCGCTGCCTGTCTAGGTCATCTACTGCGTTTTTTTCGCCTAGAGATACATCACAAGACCCTATCGCCTATAAACACGGGTATAGCTACAATATTTTCTGCCAGCTCCTTTTCCCAGCTATTTCCAGTTCCGCTCTCAGATCAGCACCTGTCAGTACGCGCTCAGTAGAACCGTAAATATCGATCCTCCCAAACTGACTCTTTTCCTGTTTTAGATTTTATGAGGTTGCTATACTGATTCTTCACATTTACATACGCCTTTTGTAGACCCTGATTACTCACTGCCTTCATCGCTGTTCAGGTTTCCGTTGACTGAAATGCTTTCTCGTAACTGGTGAGATTGATCGCATGCAACGCATTACTGTAGCAGAGCTTTGGCAACTTCCATAAGGTATGCTGTCAAGTATTTTCAGAATTCTGTAAATATGTTTATGTATTATTTATTTATAACTATTTTAATTATATATTACTTTAGTAAAGATCTTGTAAACAATTGTTGGCCAGCTTATCGGTGTGGGTTCTGCTTTCGCATCCCCCTTTTCGAGGAATAATATATGAGCAAACTTTATTGCTCCAGGTGCCCTCGAAGTCCTAAGACAATGGGTATATTGTGGCAAGTTTAACCAGCAGAATGTCCCGCATTGTAATTGAGGCTTGTTTTCGTCCTCTTTGGCTATGCAAAGGCTCTCTAAATCCCGCTTCATATTTACCGAAATTATTATTTCATATATTGTGAAGATTGTTGCATGCAGTTGTGCATGTAATATGTCCAGATGTCTTCGCTGGTTTAACTATATATTTTTACTTACTGGCATGGTATTCAGCAATCACCTCCTTCGTGAATCCGCAAGTAGCCAATAATATTATCCATTATAGGCCACTTATCCTTTAACGAAATGACAACCCTACACAGAAAACACACTCCCTGAACACTTCATATCTACCGGCGTTCTCGCATATTTAAAAATTTCACTGTACTGCTGCCACGTCTGTGTTTAAGAAGAACGACTGCAGTGAGTCAGGGGACTCGAATTTCATCGCGGCCGCGACAGCGTTGCTTCGTTGGAAGTTGAACACGTAGCATCCGTATAGTCACGATGACAATGCGCGGTAGGGAATCGCAGGTGGTCGAAATTATTCAGAAATGTGCGCTGCAGCGGCCGCCATGGTTAGTCGCTTTGGGCCTTTGAACTACAGCACTCTGGACTCATATTCCTTCTAAAAATTGCAAACGCGTAACTTATTGTTTATTTATTTTTCTTTCTTTCTTTCTTATTTATTTTGAACATACTGCTAGCCTTTCTTTGTTTGTTAATGCTACATGTCGCCAGTCGCACCTTTATCAGTTTCGTTGTCTGTCTCTAAGATTCCAGCCACTCGTGTGTCTTTCTACAATGTTCCAGCTGGCGCTGGTAGCTGTTTACGACGTTATCTAGATTGTTCCGAGCAGCCTTTAAATTGAGGATTGACGAGTGTGACGGGCATTCTTTGTTCGACGATCGACGAGCACGTTTGTTGCTATCGCCACCGCCGAGTTGCTTAGCTCTTTTGCGGGCGCAAGTCAGCACAATAAAGAGTTAATTTCAGGGACATTAACCCTGTGTTTTCCTTTGGTGTCAACGGCCTAGTCACCACTACGTGAAGCCTGGTGGAGGTACTGCATTTGATCCTTTAAGTGAAGACCCAGCTTCGTTCCTGCTACCCTGGAGGACCAGCCAACAGGCCACCGAACCAGTCGCCGGCTTCAATGGCTCCAACCTGAACACGGTCTACTGCCGGACCCCAATCGATCTCGGAAGGCATCGACGCCGATAGTTGCCCAGCCTACAGCACCGGTTGTTTTCGTCCAACCCCGTGAGCCGCCCTGCTTCTATGGACAAGATGCGGAAGAATGGATGGACCTTTTCGACCGTGTGGCAGAATTCAACGGCTGGAACGCCGTTGCGAAACTGAGGCAAATCTACTTTGTTCTTTAAGCACATGCCCGAGTTTGGTCCGAAAATCACGACACTTCTTTAAAGGATTGGAATATATTCAAAGCACAGTTTTTATGGCCTTCCAAGTTCTGTCCGAAAAGAAAGAGCTCAGGCCCTCCTCCAATCAAGAATTCAACTCCCAAACGAGCCCTTCCTGATCTACTTAGAGTAGATAAAACGCCTGTTTCGCCGCACCGACCCTAACATGACCGAGGGTGAGAGAGTGAAATTTTTAATGCGAGGCGTTAAAGAGTCGCTTTTTCCAGGACTTGTCCGGAGCCCGCCGAAACCTGTGGACGAATTTGAAAGGGAAGCATTGACCATCGAGAAGACGTTGGACACCCGGATGCGCCACTACGAGCGACCTTTTCAGCCGGAATACTCAAGCCACTACCCCAGCGCATCTGCAAGCGGAGAGAACCTTCGGGACCTCATTCGGGAGATCATGCGAGAGGAGCTCCGCCGATTGATGCCATCATCGCAACAACCCTAGGTGGCGACAATTGCGTCCGTCGTCCGTGAAGAAGTCCAGCAGGCGCTGGGCGTACCTCATGCGATGGCTTCGACTGTTCCAGCACAAGAGGCAACAGCGATGTACTACGCTACTGCATTACGTTGCCATGCGCCGCAACGTGATGACTTTCCGAGCCCTCGCCGCTACTGCCCTGTTCCTAAAAACCGCCCCTTGGCCCCCTGCCCGCGCCAAGCCTACCAACGACTCCCAAGCCCCAGAAGATGCGACGCCTGGAGGACAGCACACAACCGACCGCTCTGCTTCCACTGTGGTGAGGCAGGACACATCCTCCAGCAGTGCCCGTACAGGCGGATCGGCCTCCGTCGTTTCGCTGTCGACGCCCTCCTACCCCGTCCTGGCGAGCGACCACAGGAAATCAACGACGTCCTGCGCAGCAAAAAGCACTCGTCGCCAAGGCATCTGCCATGCTCCCCATCGCCGTACAATGCCCGATTTGAGTCGCCGGGCCACGGTTACGTGCAAGGACGGTCTCCTAGCCCCCGTAGGGGAAACTAAAGGCAGCAAACTTTGGAGATGAGGTTGCTGAACGGCGAAAAGACGAAGATCCTCCGCCGCCGACGACCACTAACGACGACGCAGCTATTTCATTGCCGCTTCACACCACGACATCGACTACAACACAACCATAGTGCAAGCCGACATCGCCGCTCAGCGAAATAATAGCGGTATGCCCCGGCCATGACCTGAAGAAACGACGGAGCCGAAATCGGACACCAAGGCCCCCGACACGTGCAATGCGAGGACGCGAATAAGCGACCTTGAAGTTGATGTGAATGGTCGCAGAGTCTGCCCTAGTAGACACCGGAGCAGACTATTCAGTCATCAGTGGACCGTTAGCCTCTCAGCTTAGAAAATTTACCACCGCTAGGGATGGCCCGCTAATTGGCACCGCAGGTGGCAACCTGACTACTCCATCGGGACTATTCACTGCAAGAATAACCGTAAACAGGCGTACTTACCCCAGTATGGAAAGAAAAACGGTAGGGGTAACATTAAGGGATAGGAAGCGTGCAGGGTGGGTCAGAGAAATAACTCAGGTTACCGACATTCTAGTGGAAATTAACAAGAAGAAATGGACATGGGCAGGACATGTAGTGCGACGAGAGGATAACCGATGGTCGCTTAGGGTAACAAACTGAATTCCAAGGGAAGGAAAGCGTAGCAGGGGGCGGCAGAAAGTTAGGTGGGCGGATGAGATAAAGAAGTTTGCAGGGGTCAAGCAGATGCAGCTAGCACAGAACCGGGTTAAGTGGAGAAATATGGGAGAGGCCTTCGCCCTGCAGTGGGTATAGTCAGGCTGATGATGATGATGACCCCACCAGCTTTGTGGTCTCGCAGCAGTGCTCCCGAGACCTGATTTTAGGCATGGACTTCCTAAATGAGCATAGGGCTATCGTCGACTTGCGATACAAGCTCATCAAGCTCTCTGCAGACAAAGCCATACCTGCTACAATGACTTCGAGGCAACATGTCGCTTTAAACGTCATCGACGAAGAATTGACCGTGCCGCCCCGATCAAGCGTCGCAGTCAGCGTAGGTAGGGAAGACATCTAAACCGCTGAAGGCATCGTCAAAGGAAATATCCAATTGCTCTTGGAACGAGGCGTCGGCATCGGAAGAGGCATCGCGAAATTCCGGAGCGAACAAGCTCAGGTGCGGGTAACAAATTTCACCGAACAATACCGGCATCTCAACTAGGGCACGACGATCGCTTTTCTCGATAAATTAGCGCACCTCAAAGATGTATTCGCCCTCCACGACCAACCCCTGGAAGACGCACCGTACCAATTCCGTGAGCCCACATTTGACGTCAACCCACAGCAGGAAAGACCAGATTCTCAGTCTTCTTCGAAGCTACAGGGAATGCTTCTCGTCATCTTCGAGGGTACGACAAACAGCACTGGCCAAGCACCGCATTATAATGGACGAACACGCCCAACCTCTGTGCCAAAGCTCCTATTGTGTATCGCCGCGAGAGCGCCAGGCCATACGCGATCAAGTTGAGGAAAGGCTGCGTGATGACGTAATCAAACCCCTGGGCGGCACCAGTCGTTTTTTTGAAGACAAAAGACGGCACACTTCGGTTCTGCGTTGATTACCGCCACTTGAATAGCATAATTAAGTAGGATGTTTACCCGCTTCCCCGCATTGACGACACTCTCGACCGGCTCTGCAATGCAAGGTACTTTTCATCGATGGACCTGAAGAGCGGATATTGGAAAATTGAGGTCGACTAAAGAGATCGCGAGAGGACCGCATTCATCACACCGGACGGTCGTTTTGAGTTTAAAGTGATGCCATCTGACCTCTGCTCCGCACCAGCCACATTTCAACGCGTAATTGACACAGTCCTGGCAGGCTTGAAGTTGCAAATTTGTTTGTTATATTTGGACGACGTTGTTGTTTTCTCGACCAACTTTGAAGGCCACCTAAAACGAGTGCAGACAGTGCTGGAAGCCATCAAGTTATCGGGACTAAAGCTAAAAGCAGAGAAGTGTCACTTCGCCTACGAAGACCTGCGGTTCCTAGGTCACATCGTTAGCAAGGATGGTATTCGCCCAGACCCGGAGAAAACAGCTGCAATCGCACAATTCTCACCGCCTGCCGACCTGAAAGCTGTGCGCCGATTCCTTGGGTTGTTCACTTATTTTCGACGATTTGTAAGAAACGTTTCGCGCATCGCCGAACCGTTGACGCAGCTTACAAAGGCTGACGTACCTTTTAAATGGGAAGCGCCGCAAGGAGAAGCCTTTGACTAACTTAAGCGCCGCCTGCAGTGCCCTCCTGTACTTGGCCACTTTGATGAAAACGCAGAGACGGAAGTTCACACGGACGCGAGCAGTGTGGGCTTAGGAGCCGTTCTCGTCCAGAAGAGTGCCGGACTGGAGAAAGTAATCGCCTATGCTAGCAGGTCCCTCACAAAAGCCGAAGTCAATTACTCGACGACACAGGAGTGCCTCGCGATCATCTGGGCCACATCTAAGTTTCGTCTATACCTATACGGCCGACCATTCAAGGTGATAAGCGACATCACGCGCTCTGCTGGCTGGCTAATTTGAAAGATAACTCCGGCCGCCTTGCCAGATGGAGCCTACGACTTCAAGAATTTGACTTGACGGTAGTGAAGAAGTCGGGCGGGAAGCATTCCGACGCAGACTGCTTATCACGCTCTCCCGTCGACGCTCCCCCGAAGGACAATGATGACGACGCCTTTTTGGCACCGGTAAGCGCCAGCAGTTTCGCAGAACAGCGATCAGACCTTGAGCTGAAAGCGCTATCCGATTACTTAGAAGGAAAGACCACTTCCCCTCGTGGTGTGTTCAGGCGACATTTATCATCGTTCGCCTTAAGCAATGCCGTCATCGTAAAGAACAACTTCGCTCCCAGCAAGACAGCGCATCTTTTTGTCGTGCCTACAAACCTCAGACAGGAAATTCTTCATGCGTTGCACGACGAGCCAACAGCAGTGCACCTCGGTTTTGCACGTACGTTTCGTCGAATCCAGAAGTACTACTGGCCGCGACTAGCTGCCGAAGTTGCCTACTACGTGAATACATGTCGTGAGTACCAAAGACGCAAGACGCCGCCGATCAGACCAGCAGGACTACTAAGCCCCCATTCCGCCCCCAGACCTGCCCTTTCAACAAATTGGGATGGATCTCCTCGGCCCCTTTCCAGCTTCGTCTATGGGTAACAAGTGGATCATCGTGGCTACTGACTACCCTACCCGTTACGCCGAAGCAAAAGCACTACCAAATGGTACCGCGGCAGAAGTCGCCAAATTGCTTGTCGAACAAATTCTTTTGCGACACGGCGCCCCAGAAGTGCTCATCACGGACAGGGGAACGGCGTTTACGCCAGAGTTGACGCAAGCCACCCTGGAATAGTCATACAAGCCATCGACGAACAACTGCATACCATCCCCAGACCAATGGCCTTACGAAGCGCCTGAACAAAACATGTACGTCGACACAGAACACAAAACCAGGTACGCTATCTTGCCGTACGGGATCTTCGCATATAACACGGCAGTCCAGGAGACGACCAGAGCGACCCCGTTCAAGTTTGT
Organism: Amblyomma maculatum; assembly: GCF_055883805.1. Classification (NCBI taxonomy): domain Eukaryota; kingdom Metazoa; phylum Arthropoda; class Arachnida; order Ixodida; family Ixodidae; genus Amblyomma; species Amblyomma maculatum. The sequence goes on along the minus strand of NC_139344.1, from coordinate 451,974,797 downwards.
GTACGGCAGGGAGGCCACGATGACGCTCGACACAATGCTGCCGCACGTAACCAACGAGGACAACCTTGACGTCGCCGTCTATCTGCTGAAGAAGTCCGACGACTCGCAGGCTGCGTATCAAAGACCAACAGCGCACCGACATCCGACGATACAACTTACGACGACGCCACGCAAAATACAATCAAGGAGACCAAGTGTGGGTCAAGTGTGGGTTTGAGCATCATTTCGCCGTCGCGGACGAAGTGAAAAGTTGTTGCGTCGATACTTTGGACCATACAAACTCATTCGCCGCGTCGGACCACTGGACTATGAAGTCATTCCCGACGGAACGTCAGCATCACAACGGCGACGCACACGCCCAGAAATTGTACATGTTGTACGACTGAAGCCATATTACGCGCGTTAAAGAAGCTGTGGTGTTTAAACTTTGTAATGTTTATGTTTAAGCTGTTTTGTTTTGGAACATCGAGGCGACGTTTTTTTAAGGGGGGAGTAATGCAGCGAAACGTTCAAAACTGTATTGTTTTTTTTAACAGCCGCCGGCGTACGGCCTTCTGATGCTGGATCTGATTCTGATTCCGGGTCGCGTATCAGTTCTGTACTCTGTTTTATGCTCGCTGTCGCGAGTCGCACCTTTATCAGTTTCGTTGTAGCGTAAGATGCACCGAGATCCGTCTCGAAGATTCCGATCACTTGCGTATGTTTCCACAATGTTCCAGGGTGCACTAGTAGCAGTTTGCGACGTCATCTAGATTTTTCTGAGCAGCCTTTAAATTGAGCGGTGACGAGTGTGACGGGCATTCTTTGTTCGACGATCGACGAGCACGGTTATTGCTATCGCCGCCGCCGAGTTGCTTAGTTCTTTTGCGGGCGCAAGTCAGCCCAATAAAGAGTTTCTTCAGTGCCACCACCGACTCTTCATTTTTGTCATCGACCTTGTCACCACCACGTGACATTATATATATATATATATATATATATATATATATATATATATATATATATATATATATGCATGTGTGTGTGTATATTTTTGTGGTGTGTATCCGAGATGTCGGAAGGCGAAAATGATTTAGAAAATGGCCGCCCGATGACGTCACTGAAGCTGAAGCTGTTGTGCTCTGGTGTTCCTCAGGTGCTCCTGACGTTGAACTAATATTTGGTGGAGTGTGCCAGGGCAAACGATCCCGGGATTACAACCTGGAATTCCGAAGCGGCCGCTAGCTTGATCATCTAACAATAGCGTTCGACACAAGCCCATCCATTGCGCGAACAACAGCGCCGGCCAATTTTATGACATAGACTCAGGAGCCGGGCCCATTTTGCGACAGCGATGAAGTCGATGTCGACAACTGGCTCTCCATATATGAGCGGGTGAAAAGCATAACCACCTGAACCCTACTGTAATGCTCGGTAACGTGATTTTCTACCTGGTGAGAACAGTGTGCGTCTGCTTCGAGAGACATGAGGAAGATATAACATCTTGGGATATTTTAGCAGAAGATGAGACCTATTTGGAAAACCAAGTGTACGCAAACTCAGTGAAAAAAGAAATATCTTACTTGCCGAGCACAGTCAACAAGCAAGTTTTACGTAACACTTGCTGTTGGGCTAATTGGTTCAAATCCATATTTGGGAACACAGCGCGGAACAGGACGCAACACAAGAGAACGAAGGTAGACAGGACGGAGCGCTGAACTGACAACTTTTATTTTCGAAAGAAGGTTACCTGTATTTAAGCGGTGCCTATCGGAACACGTGATCAAGGCAGGGAGCAAGAGACTGCTGAAAAAAAAAACCTTTCTTGAAGAAAGAATTGGCCAAAGGCAACAAAAATGTTATGAGGGATACGCTCTGATAAATAATTTCTGCTGCATGAAAGTTATCTCCAGTGCCGATAACAAAAAAAAAAGACAGAGATGAACATTTAAAAGCAAAAAACACAACAATGTTTGTACAAGCAAGAATGTGAACATGGCACTAACCGCAATGAAAAGAGGTAAAAAGGTTCGAATGCTGGAAATAAAAGCATTGACAGGACTGTGAGCATGACGTTAAAAGGATAAAAGCCCAACAAAAACACTGCCAAAAAGGATCACCAATGATAAACGACTAAAAAACGCAACTAAAAAAATAGAGATGAAAGTTTTCACACCCTGTTAAAATCTATACTATCTTGAGAGAAAGGCTACTACTTTTTCTGACAGTAAAATTGAAGGCATGCTTACGCACTGATCATTCATCCTTTGAATGCTGGCAGCTTCCATAATCTCACGTGTTAGCTTATCAACGTGTCTCCCTATCCCTGAGGTTTTTTTTTTTTCAAATTCTGGTAAGCATCTTGATTCCGCATGTTCACAATCCCTACAGTGAATGCCTAGATGGCGCGACTTTTGAACGGTTACACTGTATTTGTGTTCTTTCAGTCTCTCGTTTAAGCAACGACCCGTCTGACCAATGTACTTTTTCCCGCAAAACAGAGGAATGGAATACGATACGATAAGCTTTATTTTCCATCAAAGATGGAGGGAGATGAAGCTAAAAGCTGCGGCCGCAGCTTGACTGGTCCTCGCCACCCCCCCCCCCCCCCCCCCCTACATAGAAGAGCGACAGAGCGACAGGTGGCACTTGACAGCAAGGTATACAATACCAATGAAAAATACTGGTTACACAAAAGATATTGGCGAGGACACTGACAAGGACGACAGCAATGTGCAGTGGCAAACAAAACTTCTAGGCCCATAGTGGAGTCTAAGAAATCGAAAAATTAGGTAACCTTGAGAAAGGAGATAATATATGCAACTTTCTTGGATTTGAAATCAGTTTAGCCACATGCACACGCAGCATTCCAAAACAAAGAGAAAAAAGAAGGGAGTATACTAATGCATCAGAAATGATATCACCACAGGATAACACCACAAGAAAGTCATATCATTTCCAAAAGTTATACAGTACCGAAAGAAAATGTTCTTAAGCTGCTTAACATTCAGGTGTAAAATGTCGGTATTATTAGACAAATGGGAATTTAAAAGCGATAGGATACAATATATTTAGTGTTTGCGCACCGTAATTCGTTCTACTGAAATCAACTTTCCAGATTTCGGGCTTCCGCGTAAAATGTCCAGACGAAACTTTGGGAGTTAAGTTTCCTAAATTTGTTAGGATATTACTATTCTGCTTTCTTCCTTTGATTGATGCGAGACATAGATTGTATTTGTACATGTCATTCACTTGCAAAAGTCCCAGCTTTTGAAACAATGGTTGCGCATTAGCGTCGTACATAGAGTGTGTAATGATTCTATCTACCTTTCACTGAAGCCTACTGAGTTTCTGCATATTAGTCACTGTAGTATTACCCCACACGAGATTGCAATATATAATGTAAGACAAAAAGACAGTTATATAAAAGCATCATAACATTCTTAGGTAAGAAAAACTTTCTATACAGAATACCAATTACTGACGCAGGCCTATTACATATGTAATATATGTGTCGGTCCCAAGACATAGTATCTGTAAAAATGACTCCTAACCCTGTCGGAAATTTTTCTCATGGTGGTTATGATGGAACTATGGTTATGGTGGATTATGGTAGTGGGCATATGGTCGTTATGGTGTGCATGGTCCTTATGGTGTGCATGGTCCTTATGGTGTACATGGTCGTTATGGTGTACATGGTCGTTATGGTGTACATGGTCGTTATGGTGTACATGGTCGTTATGGTGTACATGGTCGTTATGGTGTACATGGTCGTTATGGTGTACATGGTCGTTATGGCGTTAAATTCACGCACGATTTCTATTTCCCAGCTATTTAACTCAAGTTTTAACTCCGACGGTACCAGTCTTGTTTTCGCACGGAAAACGATCGCTTTTGTCTTATTGTTGATTATTAAACGTTCTGTTTTGCCCAATCACCTACTTTAAGTAACGCCGAGTTTGCAATGTTAAACAGTTCTGTGCTGTTTTCTGAGACACAAAAAATGCTAGTGTCGTCAGCATAGATGACGAACTTAGCCTGCGCTTCCACACTGACGATGTCGTTTAAGTATGCATTAAATAGAAATGGTTCTAAAATACTTAACTGTGGGACACCCGACTGTATAGAAAGTAGACTTGAGGAATGGCCATCGAGCTAACATATTGCACGCGATGTGAAAGGTATGATTTGATCAGCTCTAACGGTAACCCACGAACACCGTACTTCTTTAGTTTTTCAAGAAGTAAGTTGCGATTGAGATAGTCAAATGCCTTGGTGAAGTCTAGGTATATCCCTAGTACATACTGTTTGTTGTCTATGTTTGTTAAAATGTATTCTTTTTGATCTAGCAACGCAAGTTGTGTGGATCGAAATTTCCGAAACCCATACTGGGCATCAATTATGCTGTTTTTTTTTTCAAAAATGGATTCAAGGCGCATCAACACAACTTTCTCTAGCCCTTTAGAAAATACAGGAAGGATAGAAATTGGGCGGTAATTATTAAGAATGTTATGATCACCTTTTTATATATAGCCCTGACCTTTGCTATTTGCATGTCATTGGGAAATACTCCAGAGCTTATACACAAGTTAAATATGTGTGTTAGGACAGGTGATATAATATTAAGAACATATTTTACAGGCCTAGTTTGCACATTGTGGACATCACAGCTGGCTGAGTTTTTTAGTTGTGTGAACGTTAAATACACTTCATTGTTCGTCACAGCACTGAAGAATATACTTCTGGCGTTTTTCTTAACGAGGTGCTCTACATGATTAGGTAATACAGGTAGAGGTAAGTTTACGAAGTGCTCATTAAACGCATCCGCCAAAGCAGGACCAGAAAGCGACTTGTTATTGACCTTCAGTTCACTAATCGGACAGGGAACTTGCGAACGGCCAAGAACCTGATTGAGCTTTCGCCAGGTAGACTTGGAATCATGCTTTACTGAACTAAATGAATTTGCAAGGTAATCACTTTTAGCCTTTCTGATTTCTTTATTAAGGCTATTTCTATACTTCTTAAATTCTCTCAAATGAGTAATGTCTCGGGACTGAATGAACCTATGGATCATGTCATTATTAACTCTAATTTTAGCCATTAGGTAATCATTTATCCAAGCTTTCCTTATTTTTCTAGACACACTGATGGTGCGGAAAGGAAAATGTCTGTAAAGCTCGACGAACTTCTCAGTGAATAAGCAGTATGAGACATCAGGATCTGTTGATTCTTGAACATTTGACCAGTCCAGTCTCGACATTTAATTACGGAATCTGTCTAACTGCGATGGTAAAATCTGCTGATAGGTAACTTTGCGATTTATTCTCTTCTCCTTTTCTAAAAGTTTCACACAAACAAAAATAGTCAGTTGGTCACTGAGATAATAAGCAAGAACACCCAATTTGACTTGATGATCTGCGAAATTGGTTAAGAATAGGTCAATTAATGTTGACGAACAAGATGTAATACGAGTTGGAAGGAATATGGTGTTAGCTATGTTTTGTGATTCAAACAACAGCTTAAATTCTTTGACACGACTAGATATTGTTTGAAGCATGTTTAAGTTGAAGTCGCCGCCACAAACAAGGTTTAAATTAGAGTCATTAACGTACGAGAAAAGAGATTCAAGAAAATTAAAGAAAACTGTGAAATTCCCTTCGGGGCATCTGTATACCGTAACAAGAACCAACTTGCCGCTACGCAAAGATAATGACTCAAAATCTCTTGTTGATTTAGTGAAAGGTGGGAGTATATCATATTTTGCACCCTTCTTTATCAGCATGGCAACGCCGCCTCCTCTGCCATAGCTACGATTAAGATTGCATGTCTGGTATTCCGGAAAAAAGATTGCATCACCATCGTCACGAAACCATGTTTCGGTCAACATAAGTACACTGAACTGGGTCTTGATTTGATTTAACAGAACTTCCAGTAGAGTGGTTTTATTTCCAGCAGCTTGCATGTTCGCGTGAAATACTTTAAATGACGACTGAAAGGCGCTGCCAAAAAAATTATCAAAATCATTTAAAGGTACATATTGTGTGTCCATGACAAGATTTGAGAAAGAAAAAAATATATGAAAGAACACTAAAAATAAATAATGAGGGTTGCTGCTTGCAACATTTTCCAGTTCATTTAAGGCTTGAATGCGCCATGCACGTTCGCAGTTCCTTCGCCGAAGGAAACTCTTAGCATTCCTGTGCCAGACATACTGAAAGTCATGATCTTTGGCCCATTTCTTTGCTGCAAAAAGGAGTTCTCGGAAGTGATTTGTCAAATTCTCCTGCATAAACACTTTTGGATGAATAATTACTTAGAGCCTGCCTCTTTTCCAACCATTCTTCTCGTGTCTCCTGTCTGGCAAAACAAAGTATAATGCCAGGAATCTTGCCGGGCTTGGACGGAAGGCGGTGAATAGCGACAACGTCATGTTTGGTTAACTCTGGAATATCCATCGTTTCAGCGAGAGCACTGACCTCATCAAGCAGATTTTCGTTTTCAGTATGCGGGATTCCATGAAACTCTAGATTGTATTTACGGTTCCTCCATTCAAGATCATTTAATTGGTCCCTCAGAGTTTGCACTTCTACTGCGTGATTCTGTACAAGCTTTTGTACCTTAGCTTCAATTTCCTTGATCTTTGTGTCATGACGTGCAGTGCCAGCAAGAATTTTGTCGTATTTGAGCGACATGAGCTCTACAGCTTGCTCAATGTTTAGAACGGTATCCTTCAGGCTCAGAAGCACTCCAATTTTCTCCTGTATATCTGCAAGGACGAGACTAATCTGAGGGACTTCATCTGCTGATTTATCTAGCGTAGCTGCCTCTGAAACGCTGTTTTTTTTTTGGTCCGCCTCGTGTTCGCCCTACTCGGCATGTCTGGCAGCGCCATGCCTTTCTCGTCGTTTCTCTCATGGAATTGAACTAGGATTCGTTGACTCCAGAGCATTTCCCTAAGTGGTATATATAATTGCAGTCACTGCATGTCAAGTACGGATCTTCTTTGTCCAGTTCTGTCGTACATAACAAGCATCTCAGTTCATCAGTCATGTTCACAACCCTATTTTCTGGCAGCAGCAGGACACACACAATAAATAAAAAATAAAAACAAGCCTAAACGGCGCAAGTAAAACAAGACTGACCTGCGAAGGTGAAAAATTGTCGACTTAGCGCAGCTGCCAACGTTCTCCTGGCGCTGCCAGAAACGAAAAGCTCGCGGGTGCATGTGGGGTCCGCTTTATAGTCCTTGATGCAGGTGGGCTTGACTTCAGGAAGGCCTCAGGTTGGCTTCACCACGTTGATAAGGCCATCCGCTTTGCTCCTGGCTTTGTCCCCGGTAGTCGACTGATATGGCTCTGTGGTAGGATTCGGAACACCGTCCGCTGGTCTGGGCTGCTCAAACACTCAATGAACACTGCGAAGGTGAAAAATTGTCGACTTAGCGCAGCTGCCAACGTGCTCCTGCAGCTGCCAGAAATAACCGACTTAGAACTCTGAACAAAGGGCTGCTGGTGGCAGTGGTGCAAATGTTCCTTACTTTTTTAGGTTTATTTACGCGATTGCAGAGACGTGCTAAACGCTCTGGGGCACTGAAAACTACTTCTACACCAACTTTTTTTCCAATTTTTTCTCAGGTTGTGGGAAATTTAGTGCTTGTATGGCAGAACAACCAAATTTCTTCTGCGCAACTGTTGCCTTTGAGCTAAAGGTCTTTTTGACTTATTCAGCATACCTTCAGCAACAGAGGCCAAAAGCTTAGGAGGGTAGCCTGCTTGTTCCAATCTGGCTGTCAGCCTTAAGAAACTTTTTTCAGTGCAGTGAATGCAAGATTTCGTGAGAGCATTTTTGAAAAAAGCTTGAACAATATTTCTTTTCGCAAGCTTAGAGTAGGCTGAATCAAACGGGAGGATAGGCTTATTGCCCCTGGGTTTGTATGACCAACATATATGATCTACCTTAAATTCATAGTGGGTTCAAGGAATTGTAACACGTCCTTTTCGGGCCGTTCATGGGTTAAAACTAAGGGTGTCAGGCATTGTGAAAACAAATTTAAGGCTGCTTCTACTTCCAGGTTAAACATATCATGACTGCATTCAAAGAGCACCAGAAAATCATCAACAAACTGGAAGACTTTAAGGATCTTCGTTCCTTCCAGCCGTCTTTTAATAGCATATTCAAGTTTAGCTAGATACAGGTTCCTTAAAATCGTCGCTATGACAGATCCAATGCAGATACCTTGTTTCTGCAGAAATACATGGTCATTCCACGCGGTGGAAGTTGATTTAAGGCACGCTAATAAAAGATTGAAGAAACCTACTACAGGAATGCCACATTCATTTTGAAAGGCAACCGCGCCAAAATTATCTATACATTCATTGATACATCTGAGAAGGTCATTATGGGGATTGGAATAATAAAGATCTTTGACGTCCACCGAGAAACCTAGAATTGTTTTTTTCTACTGTGTTTTTAAACATTCTACAATAGCGCCCGAATTGTTTACCAGTGCGTAAGTATGCCTTCAATTCTACTGTCAGAAAAAGAAGTAGCCGTTCTCTCAATATAGTATAGGTTTTAACAGAGTTCGAAAACTTTCGTCTCTCTTTTTTTTTGGTTGTGTTTTTTAGTCGTTTATCACTGGTGATCCTTTTTGGCCGTGTTTTTTGTTGGGCTTTTGTCTTGCTATCGTCATGCTCATAGTCTTGTCAATGTTTTTATTTCCAGCATTCAAACCGTTTTACCTCTTTTCATTGCGGTTAGTTCCATGTTCACATTCTTGTTTGTACAAACGTGTTTTTTGCTTTGAAATGTTAATCTCTCTTTTTTTTTCGTTATCGGCACTGGAGATAACTTTCATGCAGCAGAAATTATTTATCAGAGCGTATCCATCATAACATGTTTGTTGTCTTTGGCCAATTCTTTCTTCAAGCAAAAATTTTTCAGCAATGTTTTGCTCCCTGCCTTGATCACGTGTTCTGATAGGCACCGCTTAAATACGGGTCACCTTCTTTCGAAAATGAAAGGGGTCAGTTCAGCGCTCCGTCTTGTCTACCTTCGTTCTCTTGTGTTGCTTCCTGTTCCGCGCTGTGTTTCCAAATAAAGTTTTACGTATCGTACATTCAGAGTGTTTTGTAGCTGTGCCGTAACGTGGACAGCGCCTTGTCAGAGATCGACCAGGTGGGTCATATCCTGAAGGAAATCGCGGATGACGCAAAAATTGTACCACCGTTGACTGCATTCTCCTAGTTTGCCTGAAGTGTGAATGAGCTAAACACCGTCGAATTACTCCTCGTTTTGACCAACTTGCCAACAAGGATGCTACGTCATCATCCGAGGATTTACCAGTGCTGCACTAGCCTTCGCACACGGGGATTGTAACCCGGGTAGCCCGAAGGGACCTAGAGGCTCTGATCCCCATTGACCGCACTCCTGAGCCCACTGAAGGCAACATGGCCCTCATTAAAGCAGTCGTTGGCCAGGAGTTGGCTAGCGCCGGCCAGAACACTTCTGTACCATCTGAACAACCACATATGCAACGCATATATTTGCTATTGCCACTCACATTTAGCCTTTCACTGCGGGCTACCGCTTCCAGAGTCCTTCAGAATGGCGAACCTCCGACGAACGGCCCATCTGCTTTCACTGCTCACGAGTAGGCTACATTTCTCACACTGCCGCCGCCGCTCGTTTTCGTCTCCTTCAAGTCGCTCTTATCAACAAGGCGACGACTACGGACCCCGCCAGCCACGGTCGGATGATGACTCTCCCGTAGCCTTCAACATAACTATACAAGCCTGTACATAACTACTGTATACTACCACTCTCCCTCTTCAATGCCCTTGGGCCTTGAAGGTAAAATAAATGAAATGAAATGAAATTGAATGAAATGAAAGATGCAGTGGTGGCGTAGAGGTTGAAAATATGCCTCGGTTGCAAGAGGACCTGGGTTCCAATCCCGGTGCCCCGCAATTCTCCCCCGGATTTTAAAAAAAATTCGCGTGTCGATAGAATTGCATAAACAGGTTTGGGGTGCGACCTGATGCCGGTGAACACCTCTGGCAACCCACTCACTCACCAGAACAGGAGTTGGCCACCCTGGTGCAGTAATTGGCCGCAACCTCTCATGATAAGCTCCATAAAACCCCGGCCCTCAGTAACCAGTGGCTTCGGAACAACTGGCAACGGCGGCGGTCAGACCTGTGACGCAGCAGGGGGTGCTAAGAATTCCTGGCTCCGCTGGACAGGCCGGCATTGGAAACTGACCCTGGCAACGTTTAAAGCTGGAACCCTAGCTAGTGAGCTAGTTTAGCAGTGCTGTAAGAGGAACTAGAGGGCAAGAAATGGGATGCCATAGGGCTAAGTGAGGTTAGGAGGCCGAATGAGGCTTATACTGTACTGAAGGATGGGAATGTACTGTGCTATCAATGTTTACCAAAGAGGCGACAACTAGGAGTAGGTTTTCTTGTCAATACGTATATAGCGGGCAATATAGATGAACTCTAAAGTAATAATGAGAGGGTGGCAGGCATCGTAATCAGGCTTAATGAGCGGTATAAACGGAAGGTTACACAGGCCTATGCACCTACATGTAGTTATGATGGCCGGGCAGTTGAAAGCTTCTACGAAGATGCAGAACCGGCAATGCGAAAACTATAGACGCAGTATACTGTACTAATGGGCGACTTCAATGCCAAGGTAGAGGAAAAGCATGCAGGAGACAAGGCAGTAGGTGACTATGGCACTGATTCAAAGAATAGCAGGGTTGAGTTACTAGTTCAGTTTGCAGAGCGCAATAACTTAAGAATCATGAATTCCTTATTCTTCAGAAAACGGAAGAACCGGAAATGGACATGGAAAAGTCCTAACGGGGAGACTAAAAATGAAATTGACCTCATAACGTATTCAACCTCCGCCATTATGCAAGATGTAGAGGTTATCGGGAAAGTACGATGCAGTGACCACAGCATAGTGAGGTCCCGAATTAGCCTAAATCTGAAGAAGGAACGCAACTGATTAGTTAGAAAGAAACCCATCAACGAATTAGCGGTGAGGGAAGGGCAGAAGAGTTCAGGATGTCGCCACAAAATAGATATTCAGCTCTAACCGAGGATGGCGACATTACCCTAGAAGCAATGAAAATAATTTCGGAGATATCATTACTGAGGATAGTTAGAAAGGATACCGGTAAGCTGTCTAAAGAGACGAAAGATGTGATTAAGAAACGCCAGAGTATGAAAGCTTTCAATCCAAAAGACCAGATCGAATTGGCCGAGATATCAAAGCTAATCAATAAGCGCATAGTGGTCGATATAAGGAAGTATATCATTGACAAAATTGAGCATGCGTAAAGAACGGGGGAAGCCTTAAAGCGGTAAAGAAGAAATTGGGCATAGTCAAAAACGACATTATGCGATAAGGGACAAGGCGGGCAACGTCATCACTAGTATGGACAAGATAGTCAAAGTAGCCGAGGAGTTCTATACAGATCTCTACAGTAGCCAAAGTAGTGAGGACCGTAATGAGATTGACGGTAGGGAAAAACAGTCAGACGTTCCACCAGTGACAAAGGACGAGGTTAAGAAAGCATTTGAAACTATGAAAAGGGGAAAATCAGCTGGAGAGGATCAGATAACTACCAATTTGTTGAAGGACGGGGGGGGGGGGGGGGGGGGAGATCGTGCTAAAATACCTGGCCACCCTGTATACGCAGTGCCTGGTGTCATCGACGATACTGGAACCATGGAAGAATGCAAGCATTATCCTCATTCATAAGAAAGTGGACTCTGAGGACCTTAAAAGGTACAGACCAATCAGCTTACTGTCTGTTACGTATAAGGTATTTACTAAGATAATCGCTAATAGAATCAGGACAATCTTAGACTGCAATCAAGCAGGTTTCGGAAATCGTACTCTATTATCGTTCATATCCATACCATCAATCAGGTGATAGGAAAATGCTCGGAATAAAGCCAGCCCTTATACATAGCATTCACTGATTACGAAAAAGCATTTGACTCAGTTGAAACCTCGGTGGTGATGCAGGCATTGCGAAAGCAGGGGGTAGACGAGCAGTACGTGAAAGTGCTGGATGATATATATAGTAGCTGCACAGCACCCATAGTTCTTCATAAATAAAGTAACAAAATTCCCATAAAGAAAGGTGTCAGGCAAGGAGACACAATCTTCCCAGTACTATTCACAGCTTGCTTAGAGGAAGTATTCAGAGACTTGGAATGGGAGCAGTTAGAGATAAGGGTATATGGAGAATACCTCAGTAATCTGCGATTTGCTGATGATATTGCCTTGCTAAGCAACTCGGGGGATGAACTGCAAATAATGATTAATGACTTAGATAGAAAAAGTAGAAAGGTAGGCTTGAAAATCAATATGCAGACAACCAAGGTAATGTTCAACAGCCTCGGAAAGAAACAGCAGTTTACATTAGGTAGCGAAGCAGTGGAAATAGTAGGCGAATATGTCTACTTAGGACAGGTAGTAACCGCAGATCCGGACCATGATCCATGTGCCTTTTTTTTCGCACTCCCCACCTGCACCTTTTTTCCCTCCCTGCCTGCACCTGCTTTTTACCCCACCCACCAGTCTAGAATTCTCCGCCACCTGTTTCTTTTTCCACTCTTCGCATATGGAATCTACCCGCATCGTTTGCATTCGCACTCGTGATGAAGGCCAGCTTCTGGTCGAAACGTCGAGTCCAATAAAATGTTTCTTTAAATGAAGCGTACACTTCGCTCTATAATTTTTTTAAGGGGCCAAGTACGTTAATGTATATATAAATATATATATATATATATATATATATATATATATATATATATATATATATATATATATATATATATATATATATATATAGAAAGAGAGGGGAAAATGAGGGTGCTCGTTATAATACATGAAGGAAAGAAGCCAGCAGTCGGCGCGGCCAAGGAAAGCATGGGGGATTGTACCTAATGTCTTTTTTAATGTTTACTTGGATAATCACAGAAATTAGTATTGTAATCTTTTGGAGGGAAAGATAATTAAACACAAAGTAGAAGAAAAAACAACGTGCCGATGGTAAGAACCAAACCCACGACCTCCGAATATCGCGCCCGGTGCTCTTCCAACTGAGCTACATCGGCCGGTGTCCCCCCTGCTACTTTCTTGGGTATTTGTGTTGTCTGTATACGAACCTTGAGAGTGTCCACCAGCGCCACCCTCAACCATAGCGGCGGACGTTGAACGTCGTGCGTTACCGCCAGCGTCACGTAGAACGTGATCAAGAGCCAGGGCGAAAGCTGTGCTATAACCCTCTTACACTTACGGGGGCCTCGGTTCTGGCAGTCTTGAAGCCATAGGTAGCGTAAGAGGGTTCTAGCACAGCACTCAGACAGTCGTTCAGGCGAATATAGGACGGGCATGCGCGTAGTCATCACCGAGCGTAGCCTCTACGCTGTCATATTGCCACGTAGTGACGCCAAATCAGTTTTAAAACGGTGGTCCGGCATCTCGCAAAGGTTTGTGCATGACTAGACAAGGTTGTGTAAAATGTCCGAACTCCAAGGGCAAATTTTAGAGCGCTCCTAGGCTTACTGTCCACTTGGAACCCTCCAGGCTTACTCATCTCAAGAAGGGCTTTAAAGGAGGAGTCTAATTTTCGAATCATCATTAGCTGCTCATTGGCTAAGGAGGCACTGAGAGTGACGAATAGTTGCCTCTATCCGTCTCGTGTCGGGAATACGAGCTTAATGCTTGAGGTATAATTATTCAAACAGCAAAAAAAAAAGAGCAAGTACATATTTTTAACACTGTATTTCTTTGAAAGTGAGCTCTTATGTGCTCTCGTTTTCTTTTTCTGAAACTTTTTATTTCAAAGCTCTACTTAGGTTGACAGAGAAACATCGTTGTCCTGGCAACTTGCAACAGCTTACAACAGAGGGACTCTGCAGGAGCAGCAGAGAACGTTCGTTTTGGGGCCCTTTTCCACACCCAATGGGCGTCGCCCAAGCAGCCAAAGACGCCTTACTGCACAAGCGCAAAGCAAGCTATGGTGCTGGGAAGCGCCCATTCCAGTAAAGGAGCGATGATAAAACGTGTGAAGCGTGCGTAGTGCCATATTCGCCACGAGATCGATCTAGAGGTGGCGTCATTGACGCTCCACTGGTGTGGATCGGCACCGGCGGCACTGGCAGAAAAGCACGCAGTGTAGATCTGCTTCCTAGTTTACGGCGGGTTTGATGGCGAAGAAGGCACACCTTCTGCAATTCATTAGTGTTTTTTTGTTTAGAGTGTACCAATATCGCAGAAAGCATGGATTTGTCCAAAGATGCGAGAAAGAAGCGCGAAGTTTAGGAAAAAAGCGCCCAACCACTCGTTCTTTGGATTTACTAGCGTCGTTTCGCACGCTTTTTGCGTTGCACTGCGCTCATGGGCCTGATATTTAGTTGCGTACCACTCGCCTAATGACAACTTTGGGTTTGCTACCGCCTTTTCAACAGTGTGCGCATGTCTCATACGAGTGTCAGACAGACAAATGCAGTCTCAATCCCATTCAAGCCAAAAGTACTTGATGTGACCTGTAGTACTCTAGCGTGAATCGAGGTACACCCTGGTTCATTATATCGTGCTTGACTCGAGGATTAAGCTGGTTAAATGCAGCACCGAAAACATACTGGCCGACAAGTTGCCGTATACTAGATTCCTATAAACACTGAATCGACAACTAGACACAAGTATTCCACAAAAATTAGATTACGCCGATACGGTGCAGGAAATCTCGCCGCACAGGAAAGCTGAGTGTTCACGCACAGAGCGCTAAGCAGATTGAGTTTGCCTAGCTCACAACGAGGCGAATGCTTCTGCGGCCATTATCAGATAATATGATAGTGTAGCACTGCGCAAATAGCAATAAAGATTTCCTGATTTCTTTAGTATGTGCTGTTGATATATGGTAAATAATAATGTAACGGTTTTTAGAGAATGTCAATAAATTTCCTTTTGTAAGAGAACTTTCACACACTTTCCAAAATTTAGGATTACTAGCTATTAATTTTCAATAACGTTAAATGCAAGCTTCCAACCAGTCGCTGCGATGACGTCGTCATAAAACCGCGCATGGGCGCTGTCATGTCCTTACAGGCTGGAAATATCGTGATCATTGTAATGCTGAGCAATGACTCAATCCTATGAGAAGCAAAATATTAGGGTTAATTGCAAAGCAGGCGTCGGACATAACACTGTCCTGAAGGGAACAGAGTTCCTCCTATCATGCGACTATAAGGATGTATTTCTTTGTGAACTAAGGACGGCTAATTAGGTCTGTATGAAGCTATTTTACTCACTCTTATCAGAAGCAACGCGTTTGTTCGTGAGGCAGCAGTAGCACTTAGACGAAAAGGAATTTAAATAGGCTACCAGTGGAGTATATTGATGTAGGCGTATCATGTATTATGTAGTGCAAATATTAGGTGCTGGGAAGGTTTGTTTCTCAAACATTCGAGCATTTCTCTTAAGGAACATTTGCTCACTTGACGTGTTACGGATTCGCATGAAGGTTTCAGCAGCAGAAAAAAAAAAAGAGCATGCATCAAAGCGACAGCTGCTATGATGGATGATGTAGTGCCGGGCTTAGGTGTCGCTGGCCACCTGGGCTTGATTAACATGCAATCAAACCCCACAACAGAGGAGCGCATTGCGAAACGGCCCCGACTGAACCCCCCATTTCTCGAAAGTACCAGTCGAGCGCCCCAAAACTGAGACACCGCAATGGAGGTTTAACAGCAAAAACAAAAAAAATCAAAAGCAAAAAAAGAAAAGGGAAGGGAAGGGGTTCACCTCGATCGTGTATACATAAGCATAGAGTGGCCTGCTCAAACTGCGCTCTGCTATGGAACAGTCTGCGGTCGCATGCTTCAGTAGCTGTGGTATTCCAAACGAAAACGGAATGTGCAATTTCTCAGCGTTTGAATTACGTTGTATTGACGAGAACGAATAGTTTTCCTTTGACACGGCAGCTAATGACCGCATTGCTTCATTTAAGACGCCGTGCGTCATATAATCACAAGCGCCGAAGACCGACTGATAGATGATGTCCTTATCCAGCATGACATACTCAATATAAACAAGTTTTTGTTTTAGAACAGAATGACAGCCTGTCCGCATTTCTTTTGCAAAAGGCAGATAAATAAGCAAAAGTGCGCGGGAACCGGGAAAAAAGCAAACAACCAACACATTTGCACACGCCGTACGCGTTTACGCAAATCACTGCTGGTTGGCACACGACGCAAAGGCGCAACCACACTAAGTAGGGTTCGCCGCTGCTCCGCAAGGTGGCGACTCTGCTCGATCTCGAGGCGATAGCATTCTAAGGGAGGACCCATTGCGCGCTCCTCAGTAAGACGTGTTTAATAATGGAGTGAAGAGAGGCGAGCTGCTCTTAAGCCAGCCTCATTACAGTAAGGACCGTTTCAAAATCTAACCCTCAGAGTCTGCTCTAAAGCTGCGGTAAAGCGTTTTCCTCTTCTGCTTTCTTCTCGGCAGCCATTTTCAACATGGTAGGCGCCATAAACGCTTTGCAACCTCAGATACCAAGTTACTCGCGTGTAAGGTCCTTATCCGTCCAATCTTAGAATATGCAAACGTCGTCTGGTTTCCGTATATGCAAAAAGAGGTACACGTGCTCGAAAGGCGAAAAGCGGTTCGCGCTGTATCTACCACAGATAACGGCGCACTGACTATCACGGAGCTGCTTTCCCGCGCCGGCCTAGACACATTATCAAGTCGCGTAACACTATATAGACAAGTTTTTATATCAATTATTTCATAACGCACTCACAATGAATCCTTCTACTTACAATAGTTTAAACCGCTCTAGAGAAACACGTCACAAGCATGAGTTTACGATTAATCAATACGCTTGCGCTAACAACACATATTATTTTTCTTTTTTTTCCCCGAGCAGCAAGGGAATGGAACACCTTAGATAAATTTGTAACTGCACTGAATTCGTTAGAAAAATTCATAGAGCTTGCAGCTTCATCAATTCTCTCATCAAGCCAGACTTGACGACCATCCACAGTCTGTATGGTCTTATGATTTTTCGCACTCGATCATGTACCCAGTGTATGATTGTATCAAGGAATACTTTGAGACTTGTCTGAACGCATGGTTTAAACGCCGGAGTTGGCTATCTTCCATCTTCTGTTATTCACTTGATGTTTCCGCATATCAATGCTGATTTCTCGTTTTTAAACCTGATTGCTGTCTTTTGTATTGTGTTGTTGACTTGCATCCCTGTCTATAAATCCACTCCTGTAACGGTCCCGAGAGGGGACCAACAGTATGTTCAAATAAAAATAAACAAAAAAAATATGCACAGCTCAAACATCGACACTATACTCTGGAAACTATTCTTCGACGTTAAGCAACGTTTCGAGTTGTATGTTCTCAAAACAAAACCATAAAAAGTGATACCTTAGGTGCTCTGGCCTTCGAGAATTGCAATAAGCCGCTATAGCTGCGATAACCTCTTATAAATAACATGTTTCAGAGGAGATATTCGCCATGTGCACCGCTGAGCTTATAGGAAAGAGCACGCGCGCTTTTACCTATAGCGACATGCGTGGTAGTATCCTGCTGACTGAGAGGGCACCTACTTTTCAGAGCTAGATAATATGCTGGCAGATGCTGCAGATGCTTTTAGTCGCGCAATTAGCGACCGCACGTGTATGACACCTGGTCGTCCGCAGGTGCTCATGAGGAGCCTCAACGTGTGGATACGAGGCATGCTTTCGCAGTTGCTTCACGCTCGGCGGAACACATGCATCAGACGTCAAGGTCAAATGAATAGTCCACCGCTCTTATCTCCAAAGGAGTGAAGTACGACTTGCTGACTCAAACCAATAGCTACAGCAAGATTTAACTGTAATAGCGAATGTATTAAAATCGTCAAGGATAACACAAATTCAGTGGGAGGTTCTCAAGGTGAAATACCCTCTAACGCTTTAGCAGAACATCAGGACACTTTCAATGGCATAAACTGGCGTCACGGATCACGTGACCTCCAAGGAACTTCTATTTTGGCATCCTTCGCTTAACTGACGTTAATGAAACTGTAGGTTAGATCAAACGGCCAACGCTTTACCTTTTTCCTAAAACCTATCAGAGAATTTGTTTCTGTCAAGCTGCTGTCAATTTTCGTCTCAGACAGGATCCTCTAATCTAATAGCCTATTTGCTTGTCGACAACTTGTGACAAATTGACTGTATAGAAATAAATAAAGGTTAGTTCCAGACAACCAATTTGAGCCTCTGACTCTAGAAAGCAGCACTTTCCGAGCCAACATGAGGAGATGGTTTCTTTTTTAATCAAGCATGAAACATCGCACATAAGGATTTTTCAAATACCCAACATTTACTTGTTTCCATCTCAATTGCATATATCTGGCTGGTTTGCGGGGTTTAACGTCCCATATTGACTCGGGCTTTGAGAAAAGTCGTAGTGAAGGGCTCCGGAAAGTTGGACCACCTGGGGTTCTTTAACTGGCATCGCACAGCACACGGGCGCCTTGCTTTTCATCTCCATCGAAAAGCGCCAGCGCGGCCGGGATTCCTTCTTGCATAGGATCAATAGTCAAGCGCCCTATCCACTGTGCCACCACGGTCGGTCATTTCCATATGTCTATATGCACTGGTGGTCAGTTGTCGATGGGCGAAGTTATCTAATCAAGCTGACTTCTAGGCACTATTTATGCATTAGGTAAAAATGAACGCTTCACATAGACGTTCTAATTACCGAAGACTTAAATAATTCATGTCAATAGAAATGTATACGATGCTCTATTTCAGGTATTAGTATATGTAGTTTCCCTTTACACGTAATAAAATCCGCAGGAGTATGCCTCTAGACATGCGCCCATGGTGAGGGAACAGAAAAAAACTACAACACACAACAACAAGCATTTAGATAATCACAAAAATCCCACAGCTGCCCTATCCAACACCGGACCAATTGCAGGCCGCGCAGTCCAGAGAAAGCCCGGACTGCTAAGTGAAGTTTTTCGACTCGGCATGTTTTGCGGCTGTGGCCACTGGAAACCTGCACTAAAGAAGAATCCTCTTCAGACCCAAGTCTGAATTTTAGAGAATTATATCCTCTGCTGCCATTCGTAAAGCCATCTGACGCCCGGATTTGATCTGAGGTGCGGAGCTTATTTCTTTTTCAGCTGCTTCGCTTCTTATATTCGCACAGCTGCTGCCCCTCCTTCATGAACCTGGCAAAATTTATTCGTACCTCCCCCCCCCCCCCCGGTACATTTGCCCACAAATATACATTACCTACCATTACCATACAGCTTCCCACTCGCCTGCTACCTTTTCCCCAATCGTCCCTGCTGCCCATTTGGCTCACCTCCTGAGGCCTACACCTTCAACATACCCTGGGCGCCTTAGTGTCGCCTGGATCATGCTGTGGTTCCCTTGAGGCTCACAAACATCCACGGAGGAGTGGCACCCTGGAATCGGTGCTTCGGCTACGTTTCTGTGATGTTTACAGACAGCCATGCAAGCGTTAAGCGACAGCGAACCGTGCCGGACCAGGCTGAATCGTTCCACTCAGTAACCTGAGTTCTGCCGGGTAGGGCGCTGGCAGCCAACGTCCGCAAACAACCACCGCCAAAGCCCAATTCCATCAAGACTTTAACGACAGTCCTTTGGGATACGTATATCAAATGTGTAAATACCTGTTTTTCAAGCGCGATCTAAACCCGCGAGCGGTCCCATGATTCCCACGTTCCTAAGATCTGTACTAACGCTCAACATTGTTCATCAGTGTTCATTGGTTCAACCTATCATTTTGTCTACCCATTTTCTCTTTATTGTGATTTTACAACACTTCTAAGTTCAGTGGATGGCCCAAGTGCATTTCAAGAGCAAAGTTGATCACGTCGCCATTCAATTCGACGCACTTAGCGGCAGGCAGCGCTGCATACTCTTGCGCTTCCTATTTCTGTCTTTCCAAAGTAATCTGAAACCCCACAATTTAAATACAGGGGCCAGGCCAAACGAGGAAGACTTGTTAACAAAAAAAAAATAAACATGGTACGAAGAAGAGAAATGCGCATTTATTTGCAAAGAAGCCATACCGCACGTAAAATAATGCCAGAAATAGAAGTCCAACGGGTCACTGCTAGCGGAAAAAAAAATTCATAAAATACATCAGCACATCTTACATCTTAAATTCATCACCAGAGTCAAGAAAACGTTGTCTTCTTGTATTGCAACGGTGCACTGAATTACCTCTTCCATATGCCCCGTTAATATTGCTGATAAGGTGCGTCTCGCCCTTATACGGACAGGAATCGTCCCATATTTTACTAAGCACTGTTGAAAAGGGGGCGATGGCTACAGCGATGGGAAGGGCATGGAGCCATTTCTTCACTTCTCCAAAAGAGTTAATGCGCTTACATGCAGTCTTCCTGTCATCCGTTTCTTAATTTTTACAAACAGTGCAAGTATTATTTCTCGCTGCGTTAGTGGACACTTTACAGACTGCATAGCACTCGCTATGTAGCCACAAACTGGCTTCAATGCAGCACAGAATGGGCCATACAATGTCATCTAAAACTATGATGTGCGGTGTTCGATGTCGATTAAAATGTATACGTACGTGCCGCGATAACGAACACGTTAGATAAGTTGTAGTTTGAAAGGTTTGAAGGCTTTAAATGTTCAGTGTTTTAAAACCGAAAGGTTTATTAAAACGAAATACAAAACAATCATGAGTACATAAAAACGTTAATACAGTAGAAGGTCCCAAATTAAGGCTGTCTGGGGGACCTCTCGTTAGGAATACATGAGTATAGATACAGAAGCGTGGCAGAGGATGTGATTCAGTTCATTCCATTCACACTTTCTACCACTATACAGCAGCTTGAACATACTTCCACTTCAACATTCATTCACACTAAATTTGTCCATGAATATGTATAAACTAATAAATCATATTGCTCATATTGATGGCATTACCAACCAGGTTGTACATACCAATCTTACCTGGTATAAACAGCGCAAGTACCATTTTTTTGCCAAAAGTCAGGACTAATTACTTAAATATTACTGCCTTGTTTACCTGCATATCATATGGAATTTGTTACCTCTAGAAATTAAAGCATCGCATACTGTTCCCTCATTCCATTTCCGCATGAAAGAATATTTATGGAACATATCACATAGTTAATTTTCTTTAGCCGTTAGAGTTCACTTTTGAATATGCTATTTTCCTTGTTCTGTGCACTCAAGTTTTTGATTTGTATATTTTTCTCCTTTAATTTTATTGCTGCATGTTCTAAACGTTGTTTTTTAGGTTGTACGTTTATACTAATTACTTATTACATTGCTTTCCTTTTTTACATTTCTACCTCACTCGCTTTGTTCTGGGAGGCCAGTCTTGTACTACGGGACCACCTTCTGTAGAACTCTTACTGTATTCAATTTCTTTCATGTATGAAATAAACTTCAAACTTGAAACTTGAAAAGATATAATCAAATTTCAACCTATTAGTAAAATTATCGACAATGAATAAGTTACAGAATAGTTTGCTGCCGTAAGATTTCAAACGAAAAAGGAAAAGAAACCACAGAAAGAAGGAAGAAAAAGAAACCACAGGCATGCAACCGGCAAAGAGCAAGAGCGTGATGAAAAACCCAAAAGATATCAGATACAGAATGGGCAGTGAATGGATGTAAAGATAATAAAAACGGATGCGGACGCAGATTAGATTATTCAAAATTACAAACACTTTGACCGTTCGGTGCCGGAGTGGACAACAGAAAATGTGATTAAGGCAGCCTTAGGTAAGGTATGAAGCGGAAGTTTGTGATAGACATTTTTTTAATAGGGTGTAGAAAGCGGATTGCGAACGAGCTGGTTTAACTGCTAGCGGTAATGAATTCAAAGTTTTTATAGTGGCGAAAAAAGCACCTTGTTTTTCGTAATTTGTGTTCACTTTTGGTAGTAGCATATTGCTTTGTTCAACGAATCAAGTGTTATTACTATTAGCCAGGAAAGAGTCAGAGAAACAAAGAAGCTTTTTATTATCATTGCGAGCGCGGTAAATTAGAAGACGTTACCTAAAAGTAAGAAAGCATTTCAGGCGAGAGTGTTTAGGTGTGTGTAAATGGGTGAAGTAGAGGCTGTGTATGTGCTGCAAGGTATAATTCGAAGCGCTTGGTTTTGAAGATGAGAAACACATGATAAATGGCATGAATGGGTGTTAACCCTGATGATATGCAATAATTAAGGTTACTGTTAATGTAGGCATAATATAGGGACAAGAAAACATGGCGTTGAAAGAAATGTCCAGTTTTTATTACCACCCTTATTGCAAACGAATATTTTTACTGATAGATGTGGTGTGTAAATTAAACTTTAGATGACAGTCGATCGTGATGCCGAGAACGTAACGGATTCGTAGGCAGAGATAATATGATGTCCAAAAAAAATTGTGGGCTCGCGATAATTTGTTTTTGATGAGAACGGAGTATCATGAAGGTAGTATATGTCGGGTTAAGTTTTAGCCTGTTATTTTGGGACCATAAAACTATTCTGTAGGTTCATGTATAATCTGTTTATTAGGCGTGCGAGATTACTATCTTGGGGGAATATCGTTGTATAATCCGCAGAAGGTATAGCGTAGTGTTAGTTATGGACAAGGGCAATCCATTTATGTAAATGAGGAAAAGAAGTGGACCTGAAATGGAACCTTGTGACACTCCTAAATTTATTGTTATAGGGTCAGAGAGTGTGTCACGTAACTTGAAACTTGTGTGCGGTTAGTAAGAAAACTACGTAAAAGAGCTAAGGCAGGTCCACAGGTTCCAAACGCTTTCGTGAAATCTCAAAAAACAGCACCGGCAAAAAGCCATTACCTGTATATTGTTCTATTATGTGTTGTGAATTCGATTAAAACCAGCCTGTGGAGTAATTAGGGTGGAATCCAAATTGGCTCATCTGCTGTCTGTTTGAATTTAAGGAGGTAATTCATTATGCGCTTAACGATTAAGTTTTCTATTATTTTACTAAAGAAAGGTAATATGGACGGTAATTAGTTACGCATTCTTTGTTGCCTTTATTAGTTATCGGTATCACCTTATCCTTCTTAAGTTCAGTGGGAAGAACAGCAGTCCAAAATACTATACTAATAATAAGACTAAGAACATTTGACAACTCACGACCAACCAGCTTTATTCCAATGATTTCAGGAGGGGTACTTTTTAGGCAAGATATTATCTGAAAGACTTGTCTGATTTGTCTGGGGAAGTAGGACGTAAGTAGGAGAATGAGGGCATTTGGCGAGGGCCACAGAAGCTGCTTGGAGGAAAGGAACCCCTAAGCTAGATGGAGGGACCCAGGCAGCACAGGAGACCGGGCCAATATTGTCAGTGAGTTGGTAGAGATCAGCCCTATGTAGGCCCAGCGCTGCCATCTTATGGCTGGTATTGGTTGTGCCATTCTATGACACGTCCAACACTGGCCCTGAGGATTCCATTGGTAACCAATATTGTTCGTACCTATTTATAATGATAACAACATTGGCCCGTCATATCCGATGCCCTCACAATATCGGTGGTACCATTATACGAGGATGGCAATGATGGGCCTGGATATCCGGCGTATCACCGGTGTTGGCGCTGCCATGAGATAAGGATGGCTATAACACAGCATTAGCCGTCAGTTCACTGATGTTGGCCAATATTCGACATGTGCTGGACAATAATGTGAGCTCTGTTACAATGGCCCGCCAATGTCAGATATACACTGGCATACCTTACATATCAACGGTATTGGCAATTTCCATTCATAAGGATCGCATATTGAACAGCGTTAGCCATTACTCCACTGACGTTGGCTAATATATGGCATATTCTGGACAATACTGTCAGTTCTGTTACCATGTCCCGCCAGATGCATTGGCATACACTTTAGTCAACATTGTCTTGTCTATTTCATTTACTGGTCAATATTAGATGCAAATTAGCATGTGGCTGGAAATATTCCGTGGGAAACCGCATTAGCGTGCTTTTGCGGTTGGCAGGCTCATTTAATACTTGCAGCCGTTAACTGTGCTGTTATAATCGATGTTTTCAAGTTACCTTTGCAATTTTAAGTGCTTCGGAAATCTTGTGTCTAAATAGTTATAGTTCCGCGGTGCTGGTTTCCGTCGTGTTTGCTTTAATCCCACCTAGCTGTTGTTCATGTTGCTTGGGATTACACCATGTTCTTTTACACTAGATCTTCATTGACTTAAGCTAGCACTGTAATCAATCCACATGTATACTGTGACGAATTTGGATGAGACCGACGATCGGTCGACGGCGTCAATTATCAATATAAGTTCACCACCGTTTGCTCGTCCGTCAGGGCGGCGGCGATAAATAGCTCCACGCCGACCGGGAGATTAGAAAGAATCAAAACGACATGTCATATATCGTGCATAGGCAATGGTTGCTATTTTTTTTGTATTCTATTCGGCAATGGTCTAGTTTCTTCCATGGCTGCTCCCGTGGCGATTCCTGCTGCTCTGGGTGAAGAGAATTCCAAAAGGTTTAGCAAATGTTTTTGCCCCCGAGTGTATTAGTTTTAACAACAGTGGCTTCAAACAGACCATTACCGTAGGACACGCATGCAGTGCGATGCAATTAATGAGCGATAAGCATCGGCCTATTAAGGCCCGTACGTGACTCAGATCGACTATGGCGAGCGCGGTTCCATCGAAGTACACTTTAAAAATACACTAGGCGGTTTAAGCTATACGAATACGAAGCATCGAAGCACATACTTTCGCTTAAACGATTTAACAATGGTGATCTAAATTAAAGCTGGGTTATTGAGCGGTAAATTAAACGTCGGTCCGCACATGCATGGACGTTCCCACATATGGCAAATCGTGTCGACGCTTCTTGCTTCGTTGTCGCTCTAAGAAGTGAAGTATTACTAAAAAATGGAGAGAAAACACTGCACGTACAATCTCAGTATGAATAATATTAAGGTTATGCTGAAATAAATAACTGGGTTACAGTTTCACTTTTCTTCATCGCACTCGTTCGCACATTTGTTTTTTTCTCTAGCGTCCGCTCTTGTTGACGACACACCGCGCACTTCTGTTCCAGTCCACTGATGGCACTCTCTCAAGCCGAAATATGGACGCTCTGTTCGCTGCTTGCTAGGTGCATTAAAAACATTACAAACAAAGGAAGAAAAACATGGAGGCATGGCGCCAGCAACAGCGGCGCCGACTTGCCCGATTGTTCACTGTACCGATTGGATGCGCTCTGCAGGTGGGGTTGTCGGTTACCCGCTGCGCAATGCAATCCGAGAAGCAGGCCCTGACGCTCCACGTGTGGCTCAAGGTGCACACGGCCGCCGCCCGGACGGGAATTTACAACGCAATGCGTCAGCCGCTGTAATTTAAGGCTCTATTTCTTTCATATACCTATTTGACATACGTAGAGCTAGCGTAACTTACGTCTTAGTTCTTTGCAAGAGTAGACCATCCCATACGTGTATAATCAAAAGTACGACTGCAATGACCATGGCGCATTATTCACTGATGGAATACGCACACATAGGTACTGGTAAATGCTCTATGATTATCTTGAAACACTCATTCGGCAAACGAGTACGCCAGCTATTTGCTAAACAAGCCGCGAATATTCAAGTCACTGCAGTGGCAAAAATGATCGCAGAGCCAGCTAGAGTCGCCCGCGGCACGGCGGCAGGCCGGCTTCCACATTTCACAAGAACTTGAAACGCGAAATATCCGCGTGGTGCTTTGTCACACTGAATTTCATAGGCACACAAATTAGCTTCGTGTAGCGGCCAGTATACAAAAGCGGCAGCTCAGCAGAACAACATTTGATTCGACGCCATGCCAAGTGCATGGATAGCATAATTTTAGAATTGCTGGTTTATTTATTCTTTTTTTCGCACAAGTGCGAAAAAAAGAAATCTGTAACGTTTCTCCGCTTTTATTCACACCCCCCAATTTCGCGATTCCGTCGTCGTTCACTGCATTACAATGCTTGCGCTACATATGGCAAGAAGGAATAACTGTAGAGTTCAAAAACTAAATAAAGGAGTCGTTGTTTTACATTTAAGCTTAATTCGGTATCAAAGCTTATTTATTCTCTAACTACCTCCGTGGTAGAACAGTTACAGGCGTGCGCAGAGAAGGTAGTTTTTTTTTTTTTTTTTTTTTTTTACAAATATTGTGTATGGAGAGAAGATACCCACATGTACACTGACTTGTTAGCATTAGAACGAAAAAAAAAGTGAAAGAAAAGACTGGAAACACAAATAAAATACGAAAAGGTACAATGGGTATATAACAACTGGATTACAATGACACATCTTTGTTTCGCACACGCTCGTTCGCACAGTTTTCCAGCGCCTGCTCTCCGTGCTGACGCACCGCTCAATCCCGTCCTCGCGCACTTCGCACTCCTGTCGATCCCCGGATCGCACTCTCTCACCGCATGCGATGCGAGCAAGGTCCGAGGTTGCATGCGCGCGTCGAAATCCACGCAGGTGCGCCAAAGCGGTGGACGGGTCGACGCACCACACAGGGTCCAAGGGGTGGCCGCCGCCCAGGGGAAGGAATTGCGCAGTAATAAAAAGACGAACGCAAACACACTGGAGACTTCTTTCAAACACTTCCGGGCTCTCGTAACAGGTTGCATAGAGAAATGTGCCTTTACCGCATTTTCTTGGCCAATAAAATATACGCAAGAAACTAAACTGTGAGAAAGAAACAAGCGCCTAATGAATCGGGCCAACAAACGACTAATCTAGCAGATAGAATGATGCTGACGGTGCGGATATATGAGAAAAAATGTAAGCATCGTATGCAACTAGCTTATAAAGAGGTGGCAAGTCGTGGTACTGAGATGCTTAGCTCAATAATTTTCAACAAACTTGCTTCAAATCCTTATTTTATGGTGATTGAAATATTCCACTCGATTGAGCACTATTTTATGAAAGCATTTTCGTTGGTATGCTAAAAGTGAGCAAACTATTCGTAGTAGAACACAGCTATAACAAAATACAACTTGAACAGGTTTGGGTGTTGTAAACAAAACAGCTAGGCGCCTCTCCAGGGCGACGACGCGCTTCGCTGCTGGCACATAGCCCTACATAGATGAGCAACAGCAGCAGCGCATCGTTCAAGGCTGGTTCAAGTCCTGTCATCTAGGAAACGCTTGCTAAACGGAGGGTACAAAACCGAGACCATCGAGCTGCTGAAAAAGCGATTACTAAAAAGCTCGAAGTATGACGCGACAATCGCTTAGCCGGCATGACGGCGACAGTTGTATTTTGTTTCAAAGAGGGCGCTCCGTGTTTTCAATTTTTTTCATTCAGATTTCATAAAGCGTTTGTGTATATTCGAGCAAAATATTAGCCTGTTAGATTAAGCATTTTTTAAATTACATGCGTTGTCTTACATTTCATTGTTGCTGCAGGCTGCGTAAGCCATGTGCTAGGGAGATTTGTCTTCTTTTAGCATATTTCTTACGTTGGTAACTTTTCAAAAGTGGTTCTCAAGTGTGCGCGACTTGATCCCGATCATTTTGCAGCTTATTTCAAGTTAAAGCGTTACTGTTTTGCACAGTACTGATTTCCTAAAGTAAACAGCTGCGTGGCATCGTAGCCCTAAAGGCGGAGTCACACTGCGGAAACACAACAGCGACATCAACCGAACAAGTTCGCCAAACAAGCCGCCAACAAGTTTCCGAACCAACTTGTTGCCCAACAGCATGTCACACCGCAGAAACAGCAGGGAAGCCGAACAGGTTGCTGCAGTGTTGCCTCGGTGTGACAGTGTTCAACCAAACAAGTTTGCCAAACAAGCCGTCAACAAGTTTCCGAACCAACTTGTTCCCCAACAGCATGTCACACCGCACGAACAGTCGGGAAGCCAAACAGGTTGCTGCAGTGTTACCTCGGTGTGACAGTGTTTGGCAACCAAAACAAGCAGGAAACAGTGTCCGTCAACGGTGTTCGGCCTGTTCGCTGGCCGGGCGAATTTCCGGACGACAACAGACCAACCAAAGTACTCATATTTGAGCTGACTGACTCATTCCTGCGAATTTCCTACTTGCAGATACGGTTTTCTTTTTTTGCAGAGTTTCCATGCAAACCATTTCCCCCGTTGTGGCGTCTTGCAGGCAGCGCATCCACCCGTTGGCAAGGGCGCGGAGCTTCGGCAACGGCGCCTCCCGCGGGTGGCGATGATATGCGCTGCTGCCTGCCAGCCGTAACGTCGCCGGCTGACTTATTGCGCCGGGAATTCCCGCCTTGGCGGCGGCTGTGTGAACCTTGAACCAAACGTGAGCGTCCCGTGTGTGTGCCTGGGAACATGTAAACTGACAACCCCCATCTGCAGCGTCCCTCCGACGATTCGGCGCCGCGGTGGCTGGCGCCGTGCCATCCGTGTTTACCTTGTTTTGGTAGTGGTGTTTTCTTTTTGGAATGGGCTTAGTGCGCAGCAAATACAGCGTCCATGCTTTGATGCGAGAGAGTGCGATCACGGGACACCGAGCAGCAGTGCGTGGTGCGTCGACAATGAGAGCGGACACGTGAAGAAATGGGCGAAGGAGTGAGTGGTGCGTGAGCACGGAGAACGGATGTTTGAAAACTGTGTGCGAACGTGCGTGTGTGAAACGAAGAAGTGTATTTGTAATCGAGTGGTTAATTATTGATAAGGCGTATGACGTGATCGGATCAGCGAAGCTCGCGTGGGCGAGCTGTATGGTTGTGCGGTCAGAACGCCGACTCGACGTCCGGACGAGGAATTCCACTCGTGTTGTGTTGCAAGCCAAGGTGGTGGTCTGTCGGATTCGCGTTCTCACGGTCGAGGCTTCACAAATGCCTCTCATATGGCTTCCCTGTACTCCTGTAAGTATGTAGATAAATCACGGCAGAGATGCCGTAAGCCTCTGCCCATTCCTCCAAACTGCTCATAATTTCTCAGGACGGGACCTGAGGAGATCGACCACAGTGAGAGCCGAACCGAGGGTCCCACAATAACAGTGCCCTCGTTCATCATTAAAGCAAGCTCAGAGTAATTGGGACAGCCTCTTTGTCTATTGCATTTTTCACAGGCACGTGTATAGCGCATGAATTTGGGCGAAATAGTAGCAAAATGGGCGGCTCCTGACATCAGCGCCTCAACGAGCAGCAAGTTTCCGCGGTGTGACACGGTGTCGCCCAACTGTCGGAGAACAAGTTCGCGGCAGCTGTTGGAGGGCGACAACGACATGTTTCCCAATAGTTTGTGTTGGCGCGATGTGACAGGGCCGCCAACACTGCGCGAACACGCTGTTGACGGACAGAGTTGACCAACTGTTTCCGCAGTGTGACTCCGCCTTAATAGCCAACTTCGGATATTCACGGCGTTACAGTGGCTGGAACGGCATATAGCCGTCGCGTGGCTCGGCCGCTCAGGTGACCTCGGGCGGAGTCGGCGGAGTCCAGGCAAAAGCATATTTTCTCGTGTCTGGTGCGATAAAACGCAAATCGCATGAGTCGCGCTGCAGCACGATGCGCAGTGCGCTGAGGACCGCTAAAGCATTGCCGCTCGGCGCTGTCGCCCAGGTTCTGGGTTTTTAGAAAATCGCTCATGATGCTGGAACCAGCTCGCGAGGCAGCCAATCGCAAAAGGCTTTGGGGTACTCACCTTCGTTGTTTTTTGCTTTTTTTTGCATGCAAAGTTTGTTTCCCTAGTCCGGTATGAGCGGAAATCCCGCAGACGCTCATTTCGTCCGATCCGTGCATATATGAGCGCATCGAGACGGTTTAGTAAACGCTTGGTAGGGTAGTATTGCAAAACAAAAAAGGCTAGTGTGGCCAGATATTGCTAATTTTCGAAAGTTGCAGAAAAACGCCACTGCTTTCAATCATGTCTGCATCGCAGTATAGTAGCACGCCGCGGCGCTGGGCCCATTTTTTTTTGGGGGGGGGGGGGGAGGGGGGGGGAGAGGGGGGGGGGGGGGGGGCTCGACTCTTTTCAAGAAATTTCATCAGTGTTGCTGTTTAGTGCAAGAAACTGGATATAGCGTAACTGTACTCATTTACCAAATGAAGAGGCGGTGCTAACATAACAAGGCTGAAAACGCGTCTCTGTCGCTGAGGTCCTCCGCTCTTTGCGATGTGCACCAGCGGCAGCGACCGGCGTTGGCGTCGTCGTCGCGCGATGCATCGCCAGGGATTGTCGCCTATTTTTTTCTTTCTGTGTCGTTGCTTCAGTTGCAATAGATCAGTTGCAAAACCTACACGTCAGCTTCCCGGTGTGGCAGACATTCCTGCACAATGGCGGCATAGACTTTGGGGTAATAGTTGGGTGCAGTGCTAGCACATCGCCTGACGGGTAGGGTAATTTCCGCACCTCTTGCCCATTCGTCACAGTATTATTCGCGTTCGCATTGTCGCCCCACTATTACCCTCTCCGGTTAGTGTCCCTTTTTTAAATTTTCTTCACCCCTAGGGTGACAGTGCTCCCCCCTTTATTCCAGTGTTAAGAATGCCTGAAAACCTTTCTCTGACAATGACCTGTGCGTGAGGAACTGCATCCCAAGCAGCGTGGACAATGGTAGATGCATGTACTGCACCTAACTATTATTCCTGAATCGGGTTCTGTCGCCACTGTGCACGAATTCCTGCCTCACAGGGAAGCCGACTTGTAGGTTTTGCAACTGGTCTGTTATAGCATGTCCAGCAGGGCCGGAGCCTTCAGTGTGAGCGCTGGGTGGGCTCAGGCAATTTCAGTTCCAGGCCGGGTTCGGGTTTGTAGCATGAGGCCCGGGTCGGGCTCAGAATTTATGCCCGTGCACACCTCTAGTCGTGTCGGTTGTGTAGCACACGTTTGGCGCCCGTGCCTGCTTTTAATTTTGTTCTTCGCACCATGACACTTTGCTCCAGCATCAAGACTGCATGAAACACCAGTATTCATTTTCCGGTCGTTATGCTAACTGATCGCCCCACCGCCCTGGCACAGCTATGTTATATCATGTGTAACATACAGTTGCAATTAGTCCTTTTTTTGAGACAGCTTTCAATTGAAATTATAGATTAACTAAACAGAGAAGAGCCGTGGTATGCTGCTATCATGATTTAGAGGCATCGATTTAATGGAGACTTCCTTTCCTTGCATTTAGGGCTCTTTGCTCTATAACGCCCGCAGTCCAGCTGCCCCACTTGTATCATCGCATTGCTTTTGCACAAGCAATCATCTGCCATCAAAGGGGTGCTGCCTGAATGTGAAGCAGGCAACATCATCAACATTTTGGTGCTGCAAACCTGTCAACAACTGTGGAAGCCTTGCCATGAAACATGTCGTGTGTAAGGAAACATTGCCTCAGTAGGTATGACACATTGCCTGTGTTTTGCATTATATAAAGGATTTAAATGCTCTGCTGGCGTTTTGCGATATGATTGCATGCTATATGACTTTTTCTGTCTTTTTAGCTCAAGACTTACTTGTTCAGAAGTCTTGCCCATTTGGCATTTGGCAAGCACTCGCAGATTATGACTAGCAGCTTACCGGTATCGCTCAAGAGGAAAGTATACAACAGTTGCATCTTGCCTGTACTCACCTATGGGGCTGAAACGTGGAGGCTAACCAAGAGTTCTACTTAAGTTGAGGACAACCCAGAGGGCCATGGAACGAAAAATGGTAGGGGCAACATTAAGAGATAGAAAGCGTGCAGAGTGGGTCAGAGAAATAGCTCAAGTTACTGACATTCTAGTAGAAACTAAGAAGAAGAAATGGACATGGGCAGGACATGTAGTGCGAAGAGAGGATAACCGATGGTCGCTGAGGGTAACAAACTGGATTCCAAGGGAAGGAAAGCGTAGCAGGGGGCGGCAGAAAGTTAGGTGAGCGGATGAGATTAAGAATTTCGCAGGGGTCAAGTGGATGCAGCTAGCACAGAACCGGGTTAAGTGGAGAAATATGGGAGAGGCCTTCGCCCTGCAGTGGGTATAATCAGGTTGATGATGATGATGATGCAGAAAATAATATCCTTCATGTCCCTGGCAGTGCTTTAATTGCTGGTGCTATATTTCATTGCTTTATTTCAACAGTTTGTGACTATTTCAAGCTGAGGCATGATTGAGTGAACATGTGGTGTAGTAGCACAATAACAGACATAGCTTGTTGAACTGACGAAGTAGTTGTTGTCATTTGCGTAACACAGGAGTGCAGGTGCTTTAAGTGATGGAATATTTAGCACACTTGATTGTGCTTGTATTACAAGAATTCGCAGGAAGCCTGTATTGAATTTGCAGAGAAGAAAGCCATTTAGTATTGGTCAGGTTATTTGCCTTCCACGTGGAGAAATATGGGAGAGGTCTTTGCCCTGCAGTGGGTATAGTCAGGCTGATGATGATGGACAATTTTCTGTGTTTGATGTTACCAGTGACGCCATTTGGTATACGCAGTGTGCTTCATTGGTCCATTAGTTTCATTTCGGGTTGTTGTCACCCCTTATATTCCCTACTCATATTTCTTTTTCTACATCCCCTTGCAACTGCCAAACGAAATAAGACGTATAAAACTGCCAAACTGCCGCAGTCTCTGAATGCTATGTCAACAACAAAAAAGCTTTTACATGTCTTAATAAAAGTAGAAATGACCCACCGATCTTTTTTTTTTTTGATTCAGACGGTTTTTTTTTATTCAGAGTCAGACGGTTTAGTGAACTGCCACATGAGCAAGCAAATTGCAACTTTAAGTGCACTGAGGAGTCATGCGTTAGAGCAAGCATATGGATCTTGGGTTGCTTAGCTGCTTAACTCCAAATATCCTCCTTTGTCAGACAAGATATTTTTTTAGAAATCTGGATGAGCCAGAAGAAAGCAGATTGGATTCTTAGCACCATTGTTACTTGTTACACGTGCGTTCCACCCCTGTATACATGAACTCGGCAGAATTGGGTCGGGTACGTCTGTCGAGTGAAAAATCAGTTGTGGGGTTCTTGTATACACAGTCGGGTCGAGTAAAATAGGCGGCGGAGCAGGTCGCGTTAACTCGCTTGCAGGGGGCAGGTTAATTCGCTTGACCCACTTATCTAAAGGCATGTAGACGCTGTCCAGTCAGGGAGTCTAGTTATGGGGAACTGTGGGATATGAAAAAGCCTCTGAAGCGGCGACGAGCGTCACTCGAAATGAATGCTTTTTAGCGCTCATCAACGATAAAAAATAATCGAAGCTCTCAATAGTAAAAGGCAATGGGATCAAATATTAGTAAGAACTTGCACAATAACTTCGAATCTCGATGCTACGCTCTGCTGCGATGCTTACTCACTAGAAAGCGAGTTCATATAGACATCAGCCGGGTCGAGAATGATGACCTTGCTTACTGAACGCTGATTCAACCCGGTGCTGTCGAGTCCATGTACACAGTACTTGTAATTTTAGGTGAACTCTCAGGTCGTGTATTGCACATTAAATTTGAGCGATATTGGTGCTTTTTTGAGTATGTGCTGATTTGTTCTGCAAACAATACTATTTCTCCAGACCCAATCTTATATTTTAATTTCAGTACAAAATAGTGTCCATTTAAAAAAAAATAATTTGTGAGGCTGTTAAGAAATTTTGATTTTGAAATATATTCACAAAATAGCAACATTTTATAGATACTGATATATAAAATGTGTGCGAAACAACTTTTCAGCTCCGGAATAAACTGGTTTTTCAAGAAACTTGTAATAGGGTGACAGTGAAAAATCACTGTCATGCTAGATGTATCGTTTTTTTATGATCCCATAGTCACATCAAGCATTGCATTTTAAGGTGTGCTTAAGCAATGAAAATAATATTTGGCCTCAGATATTCAGGAAGATTACTATTCTTTATACCAACAACTACTATGAATTGGTTTGAAGAAATCAGATTCCCGAGCACCACACCTGGTACCTGGACATAAAATCGCCCATGTATGCCTAACTGAATATAATCTTGCACGTGAAAGGTTGCCGATGGTGTGGCAATATGATTAGCTGTGATGAGGGAAAATGCATACCTGGTAGGCTGCTAGCTGATAAGGAAGTACGATATCATTGTACTCAGATCTAGTATAACATTTTCCTGCCTATGCAAAGTAAATTTCTAGTAATTGCTCAATTGCTCATTGCAGGCTGACTGTAATAATTTTAGCTGAACAAGCATGCACTGTATGATTACTAGAACTTCTTGTTGGGCTTGTTCGTGTTTATTTATTATAAACTGAAGGCGCCAAAACAATGCACGCACACAAGAAAAGAACGGGACAGAGTGCCACTCACAACTGATTTATTGTGCATAACTTAGTACATATATATCTCACTGCCGGCACATGCGCAAGGAACACATTCAGCTACATCACATTCAGCATCATGTAGTTTAAGATAAGCTGTGTTCAAGAAATGCTTTCTCAGAGAAAGAGGCTGTGGTATGAGGCATTGGCTTCTTGAACATATCTTATCTTAAACTGCATGATGCTGAATGGGTTCCTTGCACACATGCCGGCAGTGAGATATATATGTACTTTATTCTGCACAACAAATCAGTTGAGAATGGCGTTCTGTCCCCTTCTTTTCTTGTTTGTGTGCATGTTGTTCTGGTATCTTTAATTTATAATGAGCACTGTATGAAAACTATTCCTTGGTACATTACAAGTATGGCAATTGTTTATAGTAGAATGCAGCAAGCAATAAAGCTGTAAAAACTAAAAAGCTGGAACTTGAAAAGGTACGGATATCTTGAGAATATTATATGCGCGCACAGCCTTGAGAATATCTGCGATGTACACATCTCCCTCAGTTAGCTGATTGAAGATAGCTTGATTGATTCTGTCAGGGCAATTATTTCTTTATTCTGGCCGCAGTAATGTATGCGTGCCTGTAACTGGTGTACTGCAGAAAAATATTCTTTAATGTGTTCTTTAATATCATCGAGTTTTGCATGCTTAGTAATCCATATTGTCTATTGCAGGAATGTTTAAAATTTTTTTAAAAATTGAACGTTCTGGAACCTGAACCGTCATATTTTCAGGAACTGTAATTCTATATGAACACTAAGCATCCACCTGAAGTTATCGGTTTGCCGGAAGCAGGTTTTTCCTTCCAAATATCTTTCTTTTGTATCTGGAATGGGTATTATTTTGCATATATGTTTATCATCCCTACGTCATAAGATGCTACATGCCCTTGCAGGCCCAGAAACCTGTCGCAAAGTGCTATAAAAGAAGAATGTGTGGCAATAGGCCTTCAATATATACAGTAGAACCCCTTTATAGTAAAGCCACTCAGGCCAGCGAAAATATTTACTATGTCATGGTCTTTACTGTATCAGTGGTCTGTGATGACATGGTCCTGAAAGTGCTGTCTAGTAGTTAAATAGGCACTTACTGAACACGTTTTGTTGCTTAATGGAAAAAAAACCTAAATACCTTCCATCTCACTTTTATCATCTCTTTGTGTGATTTTTTTCATTATAAAATTTCTCTACATCTTGTGGAAGTACCTCTGAAGCTTGAAGACGTGATTACGAATGCAACCAAGTTCGATCTCATGTAAAAACTAAAGCCTTGCATGAAAATGGTGTCCCGTTTTGATCTTTCTGTCTTTAAAAGGCAATAAATGATAAATTCGCATGGCACTCAAGTGTGTAAGACCTTACTCGCTCCACCTCCACTTTCTGCCACCACTGCCTCATGATTTGTACTGCACATTGCAGTGAATGTTGACCCATTTCTTTCACTTGCCTATTTCTTGCTGCACTTTTACTCCTTTACTTTCTGAATGGAACACGCCGCCTCCTTGCTATGTTTGTAGACAGCTTTACTTTTTCTTCTTTGCGCTGCGCGCTTTCCCTCACGGCTCCAAGGCCAGTAGTAAAGCCACCTAAACGAACACTCGGGGTTATTGTTCTGTTTTCAAATACAAAATGTCTTGGCCTCGCGACTCTAGGTAGTGCGCGGGAGTCATCGCCATGGCCAAAAGTACTTTAACTGATTTTTACCAAAAACATCTACTGTAAAGGGGGAAAATGTACAGTTGCCCATGGAAGATGAAGTGGGACTTCAGTTTCACTTTACTATATCAGAGGTTTTACTATAGCGGGGTTCTGTATTTTGTACTCAATCGTATAGAGCACCCAGACTTCAAATATGTGTTTGGATAAGTGTTGAGAAAGTGAGTTTAGATCTTATGGTGATATATGCTTGTCTTCTGTGCAGATGTCATTTGTAAGACCCACGGGCCAATCTCCTCAACAAACTGTTCCTGAATGGTTGTTTCCTGCGGGGTGCCCAGCTTACTACTTGGGCCATGCGCTTCCACTGCCCCCTCAACCTCAGCACTCGATCCATTGACCCTTTACTGTTTGCTATCATACTCAACATAGTCCACTGCCATTTTCCATCCATGGTGGACACTACCCTGGAATGCACTCATGCTCAGCCTCCTATTCATGCAACACCTCTCGCACTACAAGGCTATAGTGCATCAACCTGCTCAACATGTCCAGCCCCTTCCATCATGACCAATGCACACTGCACCCCATGACCTCTACCTGCACTATCTGGTCATGTGCTGCTTAGTGTCCTGTTTCCAATTACACCTACTAGCTTCTCCCATATTAACCCTGTACATAATGCCTCCTGCACTGCATTTTGGCCCTCTGATGTCCTTGTCGCATGTACATGTATATGAGCTCTCAATAAAATGTTTTCGGAAAATATTTTGCTTGCCTCATTTAATTATATGGTCTTTATGGCTCCTTAGGAAGATGACATGCAAGGTGGTATTGGGAAATGACTGCATACGAAAACCACAATTGTCAGAGTGACAGTTAAGCAAATGGCAGCAGTAAGGGCAAGGGTGAAATAACTGCATGGCTAAAGGTGGCTTAACAGTGGCAGTGTCAATGCCACGTGTGCCGATGAATACTTGTTGCATGCCAATAAATACCAATATGTGATACTAGAGGCACGGCCGGTTTATTGCCGATGTCACATGTGCCATTGAATACTAGTGACATGCCAATACGTGACACTAAGGGCACGGCCAGCTGATAGCCTATGTTGGCAGTGCCAGGACAGGTGCAATGTTGGCATATAAGCCGGACCAATATATATAATGTAGTAATTCCTCAAAAAACCAGTGTTACGCCAATGTTGGTACCAATTTTTGTCGACGTTGGGCCGGGGTTGGTGCGATGTTGGTGTGCTGCCTGGGGAATAAGCGCATTGGCAATGGCGGTTTGATTAGTTAAAGTACTCTCGACATCAGAAACTTTTGTTAAGCTTGTTTTATTTTGAGCTAGGTCTTTATTTGTTTCCCAAATCTTACGAGTGTCATTTCCATTTCTAAGTAGCTCATTTTGATAGTGTTCTTGTTTAAAGCGCTTAAGTACAGCTGAGAGAGCAAGAGCCATTAGAAATGTCAGTTATATCCATATTAATGTCACCTAAGATGACAATGTTAACATTTTTATGACTCAAAATGTGAAAGGATGACTTCTAGTTCAAGATAAAAGTGGTAATAAGATGCGGAAGATGAGCGAGAGATATTAGCAAAGATAGTGTTTTTGTTTGGAGAAAAATGAATTGATCAAATTCGAGGCAGATTGATTCGCACTTTTTTGTATGAAACATGATGTCGTGACGGCATTTGCAAGATATAGCGCTAGAGATAAACATTGCAGATCCGCCGTGCCGATCAGTTGACCTATGACAGTGTTCATTTTGATAGCCGGGTAAAGTAAATCGCCTATCATTGTCAGATGACAGCCATGTCTCAGAAACACAAATGAGTGAAAAGGCGTGATCAGCGAGCATTACAAAGTTTACTAAATCATCCTAGTGCCTTGGAAACCTGCGAGAATTAAATTGTTTAACAGACATGTGGCTATCAGCTGAATTAAGGCGGAGGCTTTTAGGTGATCTAGTGAGTAGAGCATGATGATTATCTATGTGTGGTGCACGGTTTGCATGAAAACAAACAAATCATCAGCCCCAAAGATACGGTAGACCTCACTTTCCTTGGTCTTCCTTGTTTTGATATGGCCATTGTCTATCCACACAAACTCCCAGCTGTTTTTTTTTTCTTTTTTAGGGTTAGTGCTCTAGCAAGCAAACGTTTGTTCTCTGGGATTATATGATCGTTCACGTAGGTGGGCTTGTCATCGTTAATAGACACGTTAAATCCAATCATGTTCACGCTGACGCGTGTTTTTCTTGCTTTGGCCACAAATTCCACCTTCTTGGCACGGGGAAAAAAGCGTGCTCAAATGTTCGCGTAACTTTGTAACTTGTAACTTTTCGCAGGAACTCGATGAGCAACTTCTAAGTCAAGGCTACAAACTGGACAAGATCCGATTTCTTCCAGGATTGCTACGCAGTTATCACTGTGAGTCGAAGGAACTTCTTTAACCCCAGCATTATTTAGCCTGAAATATTGCTCCAGTTTAGCCAATCGTTGCGCTAATTACTAAATGAAGCGGGCAATTTCTTTATTTTCTTTTATTAAGTCAGCTTGCTTGTCTTTCATTTCCTCATTGAGTTCATGGCAAGGCTGCTCAGCAATTGGTGCACTTCGTTTTTCAGTTAATCAACATATTTTGCCAATTCCGCGATGGTAGGCAATTTGACAGTGAAATAACTTCTGAGGGCAGCAGTGGTTGCGACAGAAAAGGTACAAATAGTGATCGATGAGAACTGGCTTACCTGCGTGAAGAGCCCAAGATAGTCAGCGTTTGTTCACTGCCGAGCACCTGCTGCCAAATGGCCGATGCTGTCCAGTGTCGGTCCTTATGTAGTCTTTCTGTGGGGCGGGAGACAACGTTGAACGTCGGTGGCGCTGGCGGCTGACGATTATCGGTGAAGAAGAATGCTTTTCTTGATGCTGTGTCACTGTGCCCGTCACACATGTGTGCCGCAGTAGATTTCTTCTTGAGTGAAGAGCCCAACATAGTCAGGACCTCGCCAGGCCAGCTTTTGGTTTATGAGGCTTAAAGTGCCAAAGTGACTCAAGCTACGCTGTACGCCTTAATAGAGGGCTTGTAATAATAAGTAATGCCGAAGGTTGGGCGAGTTGGTGAACGTTCATAATGCAAAATAGCGCAATAAGTACACGAAGGACGGATGGATGACACAGACAAGCGCTAACTCGCAACTGGGGTTTATTGCTGAAGCACGCAATAAATACAGGTCACTTGAAAAAAAAAAAAGAGAGAAGCAGCCTCCTATATGAAAAGCTAGGTCATAACACTGGCAGTAACACATAGCAACACGTGCCACTCATTGCTGGGGAGGGAAGAAAGAAAAGGGAAGATGCATATAAGTAGATAAGTAAAGTCAAGGTAAAATAGAGGCTAAGAAATCAAATTCGCAATCTACCAAGTTAACCGACGGCTCGCTGACACACAAATTTTGACATTTTGTAATATGGTAAGCCTCCATAATTTAGCGAACCAGCTTGTCACGATGTCTAAAAAGAACGGTGGCCCTAGAAAAAAGCGGTGTACACTTTTGTTTCTCCTTATAGTCCTCTTTAATGCTACAAGCTCGGCAATATTCCGGAAGATTTGCAGAATGTTCTTTTAAGGAGTTGTAGTGTTCCCCTAGCGTAATGTTGAGACACCGCCCCGTTTGCCCTATTGAAACGCCTCCGCAAGACCAAGGCAGATTATACACCACGCCGACCCCACACGGTACAAACGGCGAGCGGGGCTTAACGGTGCAACCACGCCTCATTTTCTTTTCGCCGCCAGTTTCCTGCCGATTTCGAATATGTGAGCACAAACTGTTCAATTTTTTCGGTCCAGAAAAGACCACGGAAACGCCATAGCGGCTTGCAACCTTCTTTAGTCCATGTGCCATTCTATGAACATACGGCACGACGCCAACTTTTAGACGCTCCCGTGTAACAAGTTTCGACTTATGGCCCGCCTTAATCCATTGCGCCAGTTTTCCACAAGTCATCTTAATAACATGATAGGATAGCCAGATTCCTTCAACCTGTTGACACTCTGTGCCTGTCAACTCTGCCTTCCTCGGCCGTCGCCGCCGCTCCTCCTCCGTTGACAAGTTACGCCGCTGGCTGCCGAGAGATGGCGACAGCAACGTAGGGTTACCCTCGCCAGGCGAGTGCCGGGTGTGCCGTGTTGCAAAGCGATCCGGATAGCCACGCACTGCCGCTTTCTCGCTGTTTCTTGGACTGTTTTGCAGTATGCAAGGTCATGCTTCTACTTTTATCTGCCTTCGGGTGCTGCAGGAATACAGCACTGCACCAACTGGTAAGTGCCAGCTTTGCTTTGTCCTTCCGGCGATAGCTGCGAAGTGTTCAGCTGCTTTGAGGCTAAAAAATAGTGCAAGCACTAAACACTGTGTTTATTAAGCGTCAATACTGCATTGTATTTTATTGGATTGGGGTTTTTGGCCCATAAGCAACTCAGGCTATCATGCGCCAGTAACAAGGTTTGTTTTTATTTTGTGCATAAGGAGTGGTATATATATATATATATATACACACACATTCTTAAAGTTTGTTCAGGAGCTTTGCATCCTTTAGAAAATGGATAACATTTTCAACTTCGATAAGTGGATCCCCCAACAGCAGGCTGGGATAGACAGGAATCTGTTCTGTATAAAAACGTGCAAAAAACTTTTTCCTTAACGTCTCTAGTTCAGTGCACGAAAGTAGGACGTAGTTTATTGTTAGTTCAACTCCGCATCTTTCACAGAGAGGTCTGTCGTCTTTCTTTCGAATGAAGCTATGTGTCAGATGAGTGTGTCCGATGCGAAGACGACATAAAATGACTTCGATGAAGTCTTTTTGGTGACTTCACGACTTCCATTCTTCAATGATCGACTTGACAAGGCGCAATTTATTATTTATTTCTTTGTTCCATAAGCTCTGTCATTTTACTCTGTTTTCTCTTTAGAAGTCTTAGAACATCTTTATGTGTTATGTTAAGTGGCTGTATTTTAGTATGACGGGC
Organism: Amblyomma maculatum; assembly: GCF_055883805.1. Taxonomy (NCBI): domain Eukaryota; kingdom Metazoa; phylum Arthropoda; class Arachnida; order Ixodida; family Ixodidae; genus Amblyomma; species Amblyomma maculatum. The sequence continues at coordinate 451,933,784 of NC_139344.1, read as the reverse complement.
TGCAGCACATGCATCAGCTCTCATTTCCGCTGATTTCAGCGTGGCTTGGTACCCAACAGAGTTTAATTGTATGCCCTTGCGTTTCTGCGGCTATTATATTATGAATGATGTTTTCGATTAAAGGTGCTGTAGCATTTCTATAATTTAATGCTGTGATAACGCTGAGAGAATCGGTACAAATGATCCTATTTTCAAAACCTTTCTTTAATATTTTTTCTACCGCCAAAGAAATAGCGTGACCTTCAGCTGTGAAAATTGATGAGAAATCCGGTAATTGTACTATTTTTTCCATTTTTCTTGTACCACAGCACTTCCATTGGGAGATACTGTTTTAGACCCATCTGTATAGAACGCTGTGTAATTTCTGTATTTGTCATTTAGTGCCAAGAACTCCCGTACTATGTGTTCATGTGGCGTTTGTTTCTTAAGAACGGTGTCAATGTAAAGTCGTGTACAGCGGGGAAATGGTACCAGGGGGGCAGTGGACTGGGTTTTCGGGCAATATTTGGAAGAGAATCAAGTATGTCTAATTGTTGGCATATCTGTTCAAAAGGAAGAATTAATGGTCTGATTGCTTGAGGTTTGTTGTTAATGAGGGTTCTGAATGAGCACGTTGTAACTAATACTGCAAAAGTAATGTTAGATGTGCACCTGTGCTTTCTGGACTGCTATGCTACTTGCTTCCCTGCCTAGCTCGTCTGCGTAGTGTATGCCCTGCGAAGGATTTTTTTTTTTGCAGTGTACGCTAATTACGAAATTTTGTGATAACGTAGAAACACAAGATTAACCTATTGTGAAGATGGCTACATTAAAGTGGGTTAAACCAAATCGTGCGAAGCCTGTATTAATTTACCTTGTCAACTAAATCGATGTCCCTCTCTAGCATCGGAAACCGCAAAACTTGTATTCAACCGCATTAAGGGCTGTGAGAAATAATGACAGCACCAGAAGTGTGTTTATTACGCGTCAGTAAAGTAACAATAATAATAAATGAACATGTGTATTTTCTGGACAGCGATGGTAACTTCCTCCCTGGTTAGCTCGTCTGTGTGATACGTTACATGTGCTCCAGCGCAGTATTTTTTGTTTCGCTAACTGCGGAATTCTCTGAAAAAACAAAAACACAAGCTTTGCCTATTGTGACGATTATTTTAGAGTGATAGAAACAGAAAGATGCAACGCGTATATTTGTCGTTCCTTGTTTTTCAAGTAAAAAAAAAAGCTTGTACGACGCGCTGAATCATTGAAAGTAACAGCTGACACCAAAATTGTTCTCCTTTTTGCAGATCTCAATGCATACTGCGATTCAGTTGTTCCAATCATCTGTAAATCAAGCTGGCTTCTGAAGTGCGATCAGTGACAGCAGTCACCGTGAACATTTTTCCCTACTTGTGGCATCTATTCATCACACCACTTCTACATGGCACTCTTGTAGCACAATTTCTGTTGTGATATGTGCAAATAAATTCTGGTGACTTTCTTCTTAAATTGTGTTTTATTGCAGCGTAGACTAGCATTGTAATTTTTCTTTTACCATTGGCGGTAGCGGAGGAGTCATGCAGTTTTTCGAGCCATGCGCAATTTCTTGAAAAACTGCCGGACTTAAAATGTCCTATAGCGTTGGTGTTATTGCCTAACAAGTATCATGATCACTTGTTATGCTTAGTGGATGTCGGTCTTACAAGTAAATATGCTGAATATGCACGATTCATGCTTAGGAAAAGTTATCACGCTAACGAGTAACAGCGCTCCCGACCCGCGCCGACGTTCGTACCCGTGCGCCTCGACCCCTACGTCAGCGGCGCCCTCAGCGAGAGGAGCGGCAGCGCCGCGCAACTTTACTCGACGGCGCCGCTCTATTGTTCGCACGGCGCGTTGACAGGCACAGAGTATAAAGCAGGCTATGCCTGTGCAAAGACGCTCTTTTGTAAGGAATGAATACAGGATTAGTGATGGCTGCTTTGAGACAAGACGTCGCAATACCATTCTTACTAATTTTTGAATGTCTAGAGGCAAAATTAGGAAGTGATTTGGCAGACGGGGGCCTGTAAGCCCAACAAACGTGATCCCGGCACACGGACAAGGATAAGTCTAGGAACCGTAGTGCCAAATCTTTAGGCTGCTCAACGGTGAACTTAAAAATGTCAGGAATGCTATGATTTAGATCAGACTAAACACCAAACACTAGGTAGGCATCCACATACCTGCAAATATTATAAACCAATCGAACTGAATTACGAAGAATGTTCCTGTCCACCTGAGCGAGAAAAATATTGCTTAGTACAGGGGCAACGCACGAATCAATACAAACACCAGTGCGTTGAATGTAGCAGCTTCGTTCCCAACCGATAACTGCAGAAGACAGATAGAAAGATAGAATTTTCATGAAGGAGTCCACAGACACGCCGCAACTATTCACAAAAGGTAAGTTCATCGTTATCATTCATGATACAACCCTTAACACATTTCATTAACTCATTAAGAGGCATAGAATAATACTAATCTTCGACATCTAAGCTAAAAACGCCACACTGCCCTGGGTTCTTGGTCCTCAAAAGGTCAACCAGCGCTTCCGAATTCGGGATGACGAATGAATCCAGCACGTCCAATGATGTCAGATGCTTCCGCAGGTAAAGGGCTACCGAGTGTTGCCAAGTGTGGCGCTCAGAAACAATGGAACGCAAAGGTATGCCGGTGTTGTGAGACTTAGCTGTAAAAAACACCATCAACTGCCCTGCGCCTGCCTTCTTCACGGAGTTCGCCAGCTTTTCAAGTTGTGGCTTTGGAGCAAGGAAACAGCGTTTTCTTGAACTCTCTTGCCTTTGAACACGATCCTTTTAAAGTTCTCGATAGCATCGGCAGCCTTTTCCCCAAAAGTGCTATCTGGCATCACCACAAAACAACCCTCCTTTTCGCCCAGCTTCCCATTCCAAAGAAAGGCAGTGCCAAAAATTGTTCCATCTACCGCACGATCGCGCTTATTTCGCATGCTAGCAAGGTGATGTTGAAAATCCTCCAAGGTAGGCTGCAGCAGTATGTGGATCGGGAGCTTCCGGACGTGCAAGCTGGGTTTCGCAAGGGCAGAGGAACTAGAGACCAAATTGCCAACCTTCGCTAGATCATGGAAAAAGCAAGAGAGTTCCAGAAACCCATCTACTTCACCTTTATTGATTATGCGAAAGCGTTTGACTGCGTAGATCACAGCAGATTGTGGCAAGCTCTCCAAGAGATGGGAGTTCCAATTCACCTCATCTGTCTCCTCAGGAACCTGTATGAAGGGCAAGAGGCCACAGTCAGAACTGGGCATGGTCTTACTGATTGGTTTCCGATTGAGAAAGGAGTGAGGCAAGGCTGCATACAGTCGCCCTGCCTATTTAACCTATATGCAGAGGGCATCATGAGGATGGCCGGTCTGGACGAGTCTTCAGCTGGAGTGAAGATTGCTGGAAAACGTATCAACAACCTTAGATATGCGGATGATACCACTTTAATGGCAGAAAGTGAAGTGGAACTCAAGAGACTTCTGATGCGCGTACAAGAAGAGAGTGAGAAGTTTCGGCTTAAACTGAACATTAAAAAGACAAAGATCATGGCGTCTTGCCCTATCAAGTCCTTGAGCATCAAGGGACGAGAAGTGGAAGCGGTGACGGATTTTCTCTTCTTGGGCCCCAAGATTACCTCGGAAGAAGACTCCAGCCATGAAATTAGGAGACGCCTGCTTCTGGGAAAGAGAGCAACGGTTAGCCTTGACCGCCTAGTAAAGAGCAGAGACATTAGTCTGCCAACCAAGATCCGTATAACTCATGCTATGGTCTTTCCAGTTGCGATGTATGGATGCGAGAGTTGGACTGTGAAAAAGGCTGACCGCCGAAGAATTGGCGCGTTTGAATTGTGGTGCTGGCGAAGACTCTTGAGAGTTCCTTGGACTGCCAGAAGATCAAATCAGTCGATATTGTCGACCATAAACCCTGACTGCTCATTGGAGGGTCAAATTCTAAAGTTAAAGCTCAGCTACTTTGGTCATCTGATGAGAAGAGAGGAGTCACTGGAGAAAGAATTGATGTTGGGAAAGGTTGAGGGTCGCTGGAGAAGGGGTAGGCAGCGAACGCGATGGTTGATGGCATCCTCGAGGCACTGCAGATGAAGTTAGGTGATGTTAGGAAGATAGTGAGAGACCGGAAAGCGTGGCGTGACATGGTTCATAGGGTCACGAAGAGTCGGACACGACTGAACGACTGAACTGAACTCCCATATAGGAGGCTGCTTCTATCTCTCTCTCTCTCTCTCTTTTTTTCAAGTGGCCTGTATTTATTGCGTGCTTCAGCAATAAACCCGAGTTGCAAGTTAGCGCTTGTCCGTGTCATCTTTCCGTCCTTCGTGTACTTCTTGCGCTATTTTTCATCATACTCGTAATAACTTGGACACTCAGTGTTCATTAAGGTGCACTGAAGCCGCCTCCAAGCCTCCACCCTTGCTGTCAGTCTCCAGCGAAACACTGCAGCGGCGGCCGGGTCTGAGCCAGCGTCGTAGGGATCAGCATTTGAGCGCAACAAACACTACCCTACTAGGATTCCACACCTTATGGGTCATGTGTGCTTGTCGAAGACAGCTTTCTCGGCTTTCGAGGCAAACTTCGCTAGACGAAGCACGAGCAGGTGCACATTCGTCAAAGGGGGCATATAAAAAGAAATACATAGAGCAAACAAGCAAGAACTGCGAATCAAATACATGGAGAAAACAAACAACAACTTTGAATCAAGTGGTTGAATATCATCGCTTATATCTCTCGACCCTAAAGTGCAGCTTAAGAATAGACAGCTGGAAACATCTGAGGTAAGGCAGGGCAAACTCGTAGGCGGGCTTTGTTTACAGCCAGAGCCAAGCTTTCGAACATGCTCTCAACCTTGAGATCCGGAGGCCAGATAATTTGTACCGTCACAGCTAAGCTGCATATTCTGCTCGTATGTGTGAGTGACCATGGAGCCAAAGCACAGAGTCGAAACAAATACCAAACTTCTAATCATTAACCAAATGATATAGTAAGATGTTTTGCGCGTATTTTCGTAACATTAGATCTTAAATACATGAAGAAGTCCGAAGGTATGAAATATGAACTTTGGATCCCTCTTTCATAAAACCATACGTCTCGCTGGCGCACTGATAGATTGTAATTTTAATGTAACACCGGCATGGGGACATGACGTGGATTACATGAACGCACGAACACTCTAGATTGACGCCCATCAATGCGGACTGACGCTACTCACCGACTCAACACCCCCCCTCCCCCATAACCGGTAACAGCGTAATGAAAGATACCTCTCCTGACATTCATCAAAAACGTAGGCAACGCGACCTGAATTAATGCCCAGGAGAATCTAGGCAGCGATCACTTCAGTTTAGAAACATCCATACAAGTAGGCCCTAAAATTTAAGAATAGTGTGAACAATGAGTGGCGCTTCATCTTCCACACGGCTGAACGTGCTGCTTCATCTTCATCCTGCTCTTTCTTGTAGATACCCATCGTCATCGCGGAATAATGTGGTTCGCTAAAGTGTGCGACCAGGGCTTCAGGTCTCCAATACAACCTGGTTCGCCAAGTCTGACCTTTGCGTTACCTTCGAGTTAAAAGTTCAAACTTGAAAACGGCGTGCTCTCCCGTTATATTTATTGCTCTGAAGGCACCCGTTGGGTCCCCGTTATCCCGAGAGCGCTTCGCACCCGTATCTTGGCGCTCTCCACGATGATGCTACAGCCGGTCACTTAGGGTTTCATAAAACTTAACACCGCGTGAAAATCCCTTTCACCTGACCAGGCCTCGCCTCAAGCGTGGCAAAATACGTCGCCTCTTGTCTGCCATGCTAGCGCCGCAAACGGCCGACTTCTCCTGCTGGCCAACTACAGCCGCTACCTTGCCCTGCTACTCCTTTCGCCGTTGTTGGCACAGACTTATACGGGCCACTTCCAGTGCCCGCACGAGGTAATCGCTGGATCATCACCGCCGTCGACCACCTAACACGCTAAACTGAGACCGCTGCCCTGCCTAATGGCACAGCACCTAAGGTCGCGACTTTCTTTTTGGAATCGCTCGTACTGCGCCATGGGGTCCCTCAAGTGCTCCTCAGCGACCATGGTCGGACATTTCTGTCGATGATTGTAGCTGAAGTTGTTGAGGCCTCAACCACACATCACAAATTGACCTCCAGCTATCACCCGCAGACCAATGGTTTGACTGAGCGGTTTTACCGCACGCTTTCTGACATGTTTTCTATGTACGTCGACCAAGACCACCTAAACTGGGACGAATACTTCCTTTTGTTACATTCGCCTACAATACGGCTGTACAGCGGACCACAGGTTACACCCCGTTTTTCCTCGTTTACTGCCGTTCTCCCGCTACCCTTCTTGATGCCTCTTTCCTTTCTACACATGCCAGTTCCACATCATCTCTTCCTAACCTGCTCCTTCCCCGAGTGGCCAAATCTCGCCGGCTTGCTAACGTCAACACGGAAGCTAGCCAGGAAGGCCGCAAGTGCCGCTATGATGGAACCCACCGCGAAGTTTCGTTCCGTCCCGGCGACGAGGTGTTACTTTGGGCACGATTACGCACTCCTGGCCTTTGTGACAAGTTCCAGCGCCGTTACATTGGTCCTTACACAGTTCTTGCAAAAACCTCCCCGGTCAACTTTCGCATATGCCCTGTTTACCCCCTTCGGGCAGTCGTTACCGTGGCACTGAAGTTGTCCACGTTTCACGCATGAGACTTTTATTCGGTACAATTCTGCTGACTAATTGCGGCAAGGCAGGCCGCTTCAACTGCGCGGACGAATAGTGTGAGCACTGGGTGGCGCCTCATCTTCCACACGGCTGAACGTGCTGTTTCATCTTCATCCTGCTCTCTCTCGTCATCGCGGAGTGTGGTTCGCTACAGTGCGCGACCGCGGCTTCAGGTCTCCTATAAAACCTGATCCACCAAATCCGATCTTCGCGTTACCTTAATATACTAACCTCGTCACTGGTCCAATGAGATATGTTCAGAAAGCAGATATTTAAACGCGACACTACCGACGCAAAGATCTTAGACCTAGCCCTGTTTGCGATCGAGATCCGTCAAGATGCCAGATCGGCCAACAAGACACTGGAAGGGGCACATTCCAGGAAATAGCCGATAGCAAACTTCTCTACTTGTGGGCATCAAACAAAGGCACAAAACATCGATTCAGGAAGCAGAAATGGAATCAAAACTTAAGAAGGCGGCTTGGCAGGCTCAATAAGGAAATTGAGGAGCATACGGCGCAATTAACTAGCTAAACAAAACTGGGAGTCTGCGTGTGCCCAGCTGGAAGGTAATAAGGGCTTCTACGAACATGGAATCTCCAGCGATGCTTATTGGACGCGGACAGTAGTCTTACCATTCAACGACAAAATCTTCAAAAGATCTGCACAGATACTCTGGAACGACGGATGATAAACTGCAAGAACTTCAGGACAGCTGCGTAGGTAAAGTACATAGCGTATCCCTCCCAGATTGTAAAAGTAAAGACAAGACTCAACTCGACACAGCTATAAGCAAGGCAGAGGTTCCTGCACAGACAGCCAAACTAAACAATGAATCAGCTTCGGGTCCGGACGGTATCGCAAACAAAATTCTTTGGAACCTGAATTAGGATACCTTAACACCACAAACCAATAGATGCGAAAATGTTCCGAACAAGAGAAAATCCTCCAACAGAGGAAGACGGCCGAGATAGTGATGATCCCCAAACCGGGTAAAGTACTTAGGCTTGAGAATCTCCGCCTGATCTCCCTAACCTTGTGCATAGGCAAGCTCATGGAGCTTGTAATTAAAAGACGTTTGATTAAATGTATTGAGAACGAATTATTCCAGCACTAGATACTAGGCATCCGGCCCAAGCTGTCCACTCAGATCATCACGTTGCAAATTAAACACCAATTACTTGACACGATCACACAGAACACGTGATGTGATCTAGGATTGGCCTTGGTGTTCATCACGAGGCGTTTTTAGCAATCCTTCAGCATGTCGGAGTCGGAATATGAACATAAATCATTAGAGACTTTCTAACTAGTAGGGTAGCTAAACTTTGTATTGGACAGCACAATGTCGGAGAAATTAGACTGGGAAGCAGGAGCACGCTGCAAGACACGGTTCTCACTCCATTTGACTTTAATGTAGCTCTCCTTTAGCTGCCATAGAACCTCGAATGCATTTCAGGCATAAATTGTGTATGCAGACGACATCACTCTCTGGACAACTGTAGGAAGTGATGCACAGATAGAGGAGGGGACTACAAGAACCTATAGACGCAGTTGAAGGATACGTCGCTCCTCGAAGGGCTAAGATTCTCGCCGACAAAGTTAGAATTTCTTATCTACCTGCAAACATGGTGAATAAAATAAGCTGAACACAACATAATGCTGTCTGTCGGAGGAGTACCCATACCTCAGGTCCCCAAAATCTGGATTTTAAGTCTTATTCTCCAAGAATATGGTTTTAATGGAGACGCAATTAACGCCCTTCAAGGCACAGCACTGCATGTAATGCGACTCAGTTGAATAATTAGTAACACACACTCCGGTATGAGAGAAGCAAATCTCCTCAGGTTAGTAAAGGCCTTCCCGATTAGCCGCATAGCATACGTTTTTTAATATCTTCGGCTCAATGCGGCTGAAAAAGATAAAATCGACATCATTCAAAAATGCATTAAACAAGCAATAGGGCTGCCACTCCACACGCCAAATAAGCGACTTCTAGGTCTAGGCGTACACAGTACACTAGGAGAAATCTAGAGGTAGTTACGATCTCGCAATATGAACGCCGCTCTGCCACACCAACAGACAGATTCATTCTTATCAAGCTCAACATCAGCTACAAGGGTCAGGATGGAACCAGCGTGGTCCTTCCAACTGAGATCCGCAGGCAGCTAATTATTCCACCCATTCCGAAGAACATGTACCCTAAACGCCAAACGGAACGCAGAGAAGATAGAGCCAGAAATCTGGCAAATATTTTTTGCATAATTACAAATCGGTGGTGTACGTTGACGCGGCAGACTGTGACGTAGACAGAACGGTAGCGGCCGTTACTGACAAACAGGGTAAAACACCGCTAGGGGAGACGAAACACGTGAACGACAGACACCCCTCTTCACGGTGACCTGCTTCCTGGATGATTTCCTCGACTCGTACGAACACGGGGGAAGAGGTCGCTATCGCCCTCGCCATAGCACACTGCTTCGCAAAAACCATTCTCACCGATTCGAAACTAGCAATCAACAATTGCCTCGCGGGACGAGTTTCCCCACAAGTAGAGCGAATGCTACGTAACATCCAAATTTGTAGGAACATTAGCATAGTATGTACACCTGCTCACGCCTCCCTTCCTGGAAATGAGGCGGTCCATGAACTAGCTCGAAGCCTCACTTTCCGAGCTGGCCACTCCGGGCCAGCGGAGCGTTTAAAGACCAGGGAAACGCTAGTCAAGTATAGCGATATTCTACAGACCTAGAGGCTTTCCAGACTGATATACCACCCGACGACAAATATCTTACTAAATATCACGCATCCGTATAGAGGCAACTCCAAACCAACTCATTTCCAAACCCTCAGCTACATAGCTTCTATTACGAGGGACAATACTCCCCGAAATGCACAAAATGTAATGGTAGGGGTGGTAAAACAGCGCGTAATACGAAGGACAAAAAGGTAACACACAGATGAGACGAGCGCGGACCATCAACTGTCTATGTCTTGCCATTGCCACGTATAAAGGGACAGAGGAACAGCTGATAATGAAAGAAGACAACCGAACACACTGATACAACTCAGCTCGTCACTGGTTGCCATCGATAAAGTTACGAAAGCCCTTTTTCTGATAGTGCCAGTGATGCCACGCTCACACACCTGTTTCCTGCACGTGCAATATTTATAGCCTCGATTATCTCTCTAACCTATTTGTCCTTGTGGCAGCTGATAACCCGACTCAGTTGAAGCAATGCCACGCATGGCTTTGGACGGCCCTGATGACCAGGCTGGGACTCGCATTGGCAGGCTTAGGTGTCCCTGCTTGCTCTCATTAACATTGTAGTTATGTTCTTTTAATCTAGTGTTTACACATCTGCCTGTCTGCCCAGTATACTCTTGGCCACAAGACAACGGTATGCGGTAAACAACTCCCTCATCACAACTGACAAATCGTCTTTCATGATCAATTTTGCATAATTCTTTCTCTTGGTTAGTGCACGGATTGGTTTTTTTTACGGAGTCCTTGTTCATTTCTTCAGAATTCATTTCTAGCTCATTGGGCTATGTTTTATGTTCTCTGCATCCGAGTGCTCTTGCTTCCTTGGCTGCCAATGCGACCTGCCAGGCTCGCACACTTTCCTTCTTTGTGCGTGCCAAATTTTTTGCCACCGATTCTTCAGATGAACTTTGGATGCACCAGCCCTTCTGTCGGGCATATGACAAGGGTGATCAAGATACTGCGGTCAGAATGGCGTAGGCAAGCCCGGGTATTCAGAGAGTACCTGTTTGTTCAAGTGACCAGGACCACACCAACTTCGTACGTTCTACGATTGTGGCAGGAGTCCCGCCGAACACTTCACCACGCGACGGAGGGGCTTTGGCAGTTTCCGCTACCTCAGTTCTGAAGACTGCAACCAATCAAAAAGAAGGTGAACGCCTACAACCCGGTTCACACTGAAGGCAACGCCCATATTCCTGAGGACATTCTTCCTGTCCTCCAGCTTGGGCCTAAGTGCGCGATCGAGCCTAAGAAAAATTGCCTTGAGCTACTAGGAATGGTCCGACAGGTCCCCAGGCTGGCTCCGGAAAGTGAGAAAAATAGTTGTGTTTCCCAAGCCGTGGGCATGCTCGAACGTTCAGTGCGACCAAAGTGGACCGTGTCGTTAAAACAATTGTCTGATTTTGTTTGCAACAAACGCCTCTGTGCCTTGATAGCCGATAAAAAGGGGGGTTTTGCAGTATTGCCTCGCGACCTGTTTCGGTAGAAAGCTTCGCAAGCTATCGATTGCAATTTCCTCAAAAAGGACCAAGGATATCTCAAAAAAGCTAAGGCAACGGCAAGAAAGTTATGCAAGCGCTTAAGGTTGGAGAACCTCGCAAAGCTAACTCAAGAAAGACGCAAACTGTGCTTGGATATGTTCTTTTCTGCCAAAACGCACAAGGAAGAATTCCCGCTTCGCGTTATAATCCTGGAGAGAGACACATGGCAGAAAAGTTAAGCGCACTTCTTGCACAAACAATTAGCATTGCCCAAAATATATGACCCCTATCTTATTAAAAATTCCGCTAAGGTTGTTGACTATCTGCCGCAGAATAAACACAGAAACGCGCTGGCATTTTCAATTTACATCAAATATCTTTTTTATTCTTTGCCCCAAGATTAACTGCTAGTGTGTGTTGAAGAGGCGATTGACGGGCTCGGAGCCGTTTCATTTCAGAAGAGTTCGGGAGTGAGTGCGGATGGGGTTTTAGAATTGCTGGATGTTTACTTGCGCTCAACACTGACTAACTGGGACAAGGGTCTTTACCTGCAAGAGCGTGAAATTTGTATTGGATCCTGCGTCGCCCCTGTCCTTAGCGACCTCTTCCTCGCAAAAGAAGATAGGAATCTGGAAAAAAGCTTAACGAGTTCCAACGTATTGAAAAGCTTTAGATTTGTGGACGATTTTCTGATCCTTATTGACAACGCTAACGCTGACGCTTATACGGATGCTAGAAGCGTGTTTGACATCTTCAAAGAGAATTTAGCCCCATTAATTCTGACTCATGAGCTTCCTGACAAGACCTCTATTAAGTTCTTAGATCTATGACAAGTCCACTTGTCAAAACGTTGGCTCGACCTGCGTACTGAGGCGTACCCCATTTACCCTTGTTCAGGGCTTCTTCATACCGCATAAATTAATGGAAGTCAGACAACCAAAAAGATACGAGCGGAAAGCGGGATCGCAGGAAAGTAGCGGTTATCCGTTACATTCATCAGACCTCCCACAACCTAAATAAAACTGGAAAACGAGTAGGCGTTGAAGTGCTTTTTTCGGTGCCACTCAAATTGCATTGTAAAAAACAAACCGTGCACTAACCGAGAGAAAGAATTATGGAAAATTGACCATGAAAGACGATTTGTCAGTTGTGATGAGGGCGTTGTTTACCGCATACGATTGTCTTGTGACCAAGAGTATATTGGGCAGACAGGCAGATGTGTAAACACTAAGTTAAAAGTACATAACTACAATGTTAATGAGAAGAGCAGGGACACCTAAGCCTGCACTGTCGCCAATGCGAGTCCCAGCCTGGTCATCAGGACCGTCCAAAGCCATGCGTACCATTGCTTGAACAGAGTCGGCGCCGCAAAGACAAACAGGTTAGAGATATAATTGAGGCTATGAATATTGCACGTGTAGGGAACAGGTGTGTGATCGTTGCATCACTGGCACTATTATAAAAAGAGCTCTGCTATCTTTATTGATGGCAACCAGCGACGAGCTGAGTTGTATCATTGTGTTTGCTTGTCTTCTTTTCCTGTTAGCTGTTCCTCTGTCCATTTATGCGTGGCAATGGCAAGCAATAAACAGTTGATAGTGAACGCTCGTCTTTCCTTCATTGACTTTGTCCTTCATAATGCGCGCTGGTTTACCACCATAAACACCAACTCGCCCAACAGGCATCACTTTTAATGATAGGCGTGTAGTAATCCCGATCGCCATCAGCTCGCGCGCCAAACCGAAGAGGTAGACGAAGGGGAGCCGGAGCCTTGTTGGCACTGCACTGTTGATTCGAACGCTACCCCCGTCGCTTTGGATTGCGGACGTTGCTTGCGGTCTTGGTGCTCCAATAAACCCCTTACACTTGGTGGAGGTTCAGTCGTCGCCCCAGTCCTCCTCGCAAATTTCACCCTGGAACTTCAGAACCGCACGCTACCGCCTTCGGTCACAACCATGCAGGACGCTCCCAGCCAACCATCGGCGCCCATCCCTGCCACTCCTGCCACCATCTTCTGTCCCGGGGCACAACGCCCCCGTGACCCACCTTTCTTCAGTGGTACCGACGACCACGACGTTGACGACTGGCTGGCCTCTTTCGAGCGCGTCAGCACTAACAACCGCTGGGACGATTCCATAAAACTGAGCAACGTCCTCTTCTACCTCACGGACGTGGCGAATCTGTGGTTTCGAAACCACGAAGCCGATCTTCCGACGTGGTCTGTCTTCAAGAAAAACTTCGCGGATGTCTTCGGCCGTCCTGCGGTACGTAAACTCCGCGCCGAACAACGTCTCCATGCACGGCTTCAACGTTCCGAAGAAACGTTTACTAGCTACATTGAGGACGTGGTTGACCACTGCAAGCGGGTCAATCCGTCCATGCCCGAGCCCGAAAGAGTCACACATGTTCTAAAAGGTCTCACTGATGATGCGTACTATATGATGAGGGCCAGAGACCCTACTTCCGTATCCGACATTATAACACTGTGCCAGAGGTTTGACGAGCTACGAAAGCAGCGCGCTTCTACGCGATGGGCTGCCACACCTGCCGGCATTGCTGGCTTGGCACTGGCTACGCCGTCTGCGGAACAGTCTCAATTTATGCAGAACATCCAAGACTTCATCCGCGAAGAAGTTACACGCCAGCTGTCCCTCCTCCATCCAGTTCAGCCGACCGTCTGCACTTCGCATTAGCGCCGGCCAACGCGCCATCCATCTCGCCGGCTATCCGCCAAGTTATCGAGGAGAAAGTCGCCGAAGCGGTCCTTCTAGTGTTCCCATCGCTCCTGTGCAAGCCCCACTCACTTACGCGCAAGTAACCGCTGGAACGCGCGGTCCGCTTCCAACATCGTCTTACCAGAACGGCCCTACATTTTATGCTCCACCTCGTTTCATGGCCCCTCAGTCTCAGATCCCTCGACCGCGACGCCGCATTACGAACCCATGGCGAACCGCCGACAATCGCCCAATTTGCTATGCTTGCGGGCTCCCGGGTCACGTCTCTCGCTTTTGCCGTCAGCGCCCGCCTCATCCTGAGGACACAGTCCGTCAGTACCACTACGATCCCGAGCCGCCCCTGAGCAACGTCTCTTCTAGATCGTCTCCACCGCGGGCTCAGTACTCGACACGCCGTTCGCCTTCGCCTCGCCTACGTTCCATTTTTCCAATGCTCCGGCGACAGTGCCCTACGCCAGGGGAAAACTAAATGCCGCAGTTCCGGAGGCAAGAACTGCGCGTTTGACGAACTCGTTAAGTCCTCCGCCTTCTATATAGTAACGCGATATAGTAACGTAAAGTTACACAGAAGGCGCTCTGCCACTCTGGCACCGAAGAACACCGACAGCCAGTCAGGTCAGCACGAAAGCGGTGCACCGTTTTTGCTTCGTCGTCTTCTCCGAATCGCCTGTTCAAATCTTTGTCGTCTATGAATGGCATGTGTCACTGCCCCCCCCCCTTCTTGGCAGCATCGCCTCGGTGCTGCAAATGCTGCTTGATGCTATGAGCTGACAGATAGTATGCTAGGTTGGTATGGGATACCATAACACAAAACGGGACACCATCACTCTCACGAATAGTCAGCGGGGCGATCGTGGTAGGGTTTCATCCGGGCGACGTGTACAACATCAGTGAACTTGCGTCGTCTGCGGCTTGAGGGATCTTGGGTCGCGGATTCAACTTCGTAAGTAACGTCGCTAAGGCGGCGGAGGACATGGTATGGGCCGAAGTACCGGCGCAGCAATTTTTCAGAGCGCCCATGATGACGAATGGGCGTCCAAATCCTGACATAGTCTCCAGGCTCGTAGGCAGTGAAGCGCCGTCCCTTGTTGTAACGGTCAGCGTCTAGTTGCTGTTGTAGGTACATGCGCTGCCTTGCCAGCTGCCGCGCTTCTTCCGCACGCTGGGTAAAACTAACGATGTCCAGGTCAAGCTCATGTTTGTCGTCGGTGTATACGGGCAGCATTGTATCCAGTGGAGTGGTCACTCAACAGCCGGAGACGAGCTCGAAGGGTGTGAGCCGCGTCGTCTCCTGAAGTTCCGTATTATATGCGAACGTGGCATATAGGAGGATTTGATCCCAGGTCTTATGCTCTATTACCACGTACATAGACAGCATGCCGGCCAGAGTTCTATTTAGCCGTTCCACCAAGCCATTATTTTGCGGGTGGTATTCCATGGCTCGTCTATGGCTAGTGTGTGTAAGGTTCAGTACAGCCTTAGTCAGGCGGGCCGTAAAAGCTGCCCCGCGATCGGTAATGATAACCGCCGGAACGCCATGACGCAATACGATGTCTTGGACAAAAAACTCTGCTACTTCGGTGGCAGTTCCATTTGTGATCGACGCGGTCTCAGCATATCGGGCCAAATATTCTGTCGCGACAACAATCCAACGCTTTCCATTAGTTGACTTCAGGAAAGGACCAAGAAGATCCATCCCCAATTGTTGGAAAGGAGTTTTCGGTGGAGCGATTGGCTAAAAAAATCCAGCTGGTTTCACGGGTGGAGTCTTTCGGCGCTGACAATCACGGCAGGTTTTCACGTAAGATCGTACTGAAGGTAATAATTTCGGCCAATAGTATTTCTCCCGAAGTCTTGCAAGCGTACGACTAACTCCCAAGTGGCCGGCGGACGGTTCGTCGTGACACGCGCTTAAGATGTCAGGCCGTAGGTGCGTAGGTACTACGAGTAGAAATGTCTCTTGACCTTTCAAAATTGCGCTCTTAGAGAACACTTCGTAAAGCGTATGACTGCAAGCCACGACAAAAACAAGCGGTACTCTACCACCGCGTCCTTCCAGATAATCGGTGAGCGGCGCCAGCTCCGGGTCCTTGCGCTGAAGGTCTGCCATATGGGATTGGGTAATGGCCCCAATGAAGGGAAAATCGTCGGCGTTTTCCACTGCAGTGGAGTCCAATGGCGCGCGTGACAAGCAATCCGCATCTTGGTGTTTATGTCCCGACTTATAGACAACAGTGACGTAATACTCTTGAAGACGGAGTTTAACGAGCTAAGCGTCCAGACGGGTTTTTAAGGCTTGCCAGCCAGCACAAGGAATGATGGTCTCTGACAATACGGAAGGGTTGTTCATACAAATATGGTCGAAACTTGCTGATGGCCCAGATTACCGCAAGGCACTCCTTCTCCGTTGTCGAATAGTTCGCCTCCGATCGTGAGAATGTTCGGCTCGCGTAGGCGACAACCCGTTCTACTCCGCCTTGCCACTGGATGAGTACCGCGCTGAGGCCAACGTTGCTGGCATCAGTATGTACTTCGGTGTCGGCGTTTTCATCTAAATGGGCGAATATTGGGGTCTGTGTAGGCGGCTTCTAAGCTCCTGGAAGGCTTGTTCTTGATCGTCTCCCCACAGGAAGGGTATGTCTTCTCTGAATAGCGCTGTCAGTGGTTCAGCTATCTTAGAAAAATCTTGAACAAAGCGTGGCTAGTATGAACAAAGACCTAGAAATCGTCGAAGTGCCTTTTTGTCGGTGAGGCGTGGAAAATTTGACACTGCGGTAGTCTTCTCGGGATCAGGGAGAACGCCCTGTGGACTGACAACATGGCCGAGAAAGCGTAGTTCCTGAAAGCAACGTGGCATTTCTCAGGCTTGATCGTTAGTTGCGCGCCTTTGAGTGCTTGAAGCACGATGCGTAACCGGTCCAAGTGTTGCTCGAAAGTAGGCGAGAAAATAACGTCATCTAAGTACACCAAGCACGACTGCCACTTCAGACCTGATAAAACCGTGTCCATCCTACGTTGGAACGTGGCCGGTGCAGAGAAAAGACCAAACGGAAGCACCTTAAACTCGCATAGGCCGTCGGGCGCCACAAATGCAGTCTTCTCTCGGTCTCTCTGATCTACCTCGATTTGCCAGTATCCGCTTTTGAGGTCTAATGAGGATAAGTACCTGGCGTCGCGTAGTCGGTCGAGGGCATCATTAATCCTGGGCAGCGGATAGACGTCCTTTTTCTTCACGTTATTTAACTTTCGGTAATCGACACAGAATCTCAAGGTGTCATCTTTCTTTTTGACAAGGACCACTGGCGACACCCATGGGCTTGTCGAAGGCTGGATCACGTCATCCGCAAGCATTTCATCAACTTGCGTATTAATGGCGTCCCGTTCCTTAGGAGAACCCCGGTACGGGCGCTGGAATACCGGTAACGTGGTCTCATTGGTGATGATGCGGTGCTTGGCGACAGGAGTACGACCGAACTTAGAGCCTGTGGCGAAGGAGTCTGCGAAATCGCTCAGAAGAACCGAGAGAAGATGACTCTGATCGGGCCTCAAGTCGGGGTTAATTTTAGCAGTTTGTAGAGCATGACAAGGTGCGGCCTCTTATTTAAGGTTCGCTCCGGCGGTGCATAAATGAGGCAAGGCAGTAACATCGTGAAGGATGGCAACAGCCGTGTCCTTGGTGAGATGCCGCATCTCCTTAGCACAATTTGTCAGGAGGGCGGTAGCACAACTGTTCTGGTGTTGTACGAGTCCTCGAGCAACTGCTAATTCCTTCTAGAGTAGTAGCGGAAGGTACCCATCCGCGATGCCCTAGTAATCGTGGAATAAGTCATGCTTTACAAGAACCAACACACTAGAACGTTCTGGAACCCTCACGTCATCGTCGACTATGCGCAAAACGTTCAGACCCGGACCTTCGCTTTCAATGCGCGCTATGGCTCGTTTCGTCGAAAAGGAAACACGCGCTTCATTCAGGTCACTGACAGCGCCGTTGGTCAGCAAAAAGTCTAGACCAAGGATCAAGTCTTTCGAACACTCAGGAAGCACGATAAATTCTCCTACATACACAAAACCACGGATGCCGACCCGCGCTGTGCACTTGCCTGCAGGTTCAATCAAGTGACTTCCCGCCGTGCGAATTTTCGGGCCGGACCAATGCGTCAAAACTTTTTTCAATTCTCGGGCGAGACCACGGCTCATTACTGAATAATGGTCACCAGTGTCGAGTAACGCAGTTACACCCACTCCATCAATCGTACACATAATACAGAGGTAGTATGCCGGATGCTGTCGCTACCTGACACAAGCGAAATCTCGTCGGGTCGGTCTGATGATGACGGAGGATCTTCACATTTCCCGACATCAGCGACCCTGCCTCCGAAGGCCGCTGGTATTAGTTTCCCCGGCTAGGGCTGGGAGAAGAGCGGCGTCGGGAAGAGTGGGGACTTGTCGAACGGTAGCTCTTGGTAACCGGACGTGACGGAATACTGTCGCGCCGCAAGGTCGCTTGCAATCTCAGTAGGTCGTTCGGCATTCCGAGGATAGAGGTCCTCCGAGGCGAAACCCCGCATGTTGACGCGGCGGTACGGGCACGCCCGGTAAAGGTGACTGGCTTCCCCGCAATGATAGCACAGAAGCCGAAGGTCCCGGGGCCGCCATACTTGACTTTTACGGGGTCGCTGGTAGATTGGCGGAGGGGAGTAGCGAGGCTCCATGCGGCTCCATGCGAGGACCCTGCGGCTCCATTGCTGGAGCTGCGGCGTTGATACTATGGTCTGGCGGGGGAGCCTTATGTACGACGGACGCGTAGGTGGGCTTCGCGTCGATCGTCTGGTGGAGAATGCGCTGCTGGGGAACGTCAGCAACGTGCTGAGCTGCGATACGCACCTCGTCCCGGATGACCAGCCAGTGAAGGAAAAGATGTGTTGCAAGACATCCGGAGCGCTTGCAGTTCCTCCCGCACGACAGAACGGATGAGATTGCGTAGTGTTTCCATGTCACTGCCGACATGCACAGGGGGTGCGTCGGACCCAATGATGTTCACGTCACGGTTGTACTGAAGGGCTCGGTGTTGCAGCGTTGTCTCCATGGTCGCTGCCTCTCCGAGAAACTCCGCCACAGTGCGCGGTGGACTGCACACCAGTCCCGCGAAAGTTCTTGTTTAACGCCCCACATCAGGTGACGCAGCTTCTTATCTTCTGGAATTTGTGGGTCTGCACGCTTGAAAAGGCGTGTCATGTTTTCAAAGAACATACGCAAGCTCTCGTTCTGGCGCTGACTGCGGGAGTGTAACGCAGCTTCTGCTCGCTCCCGGCGCTCGGCGCTAGGAAAAGTGGCTTTCAAATCACGACAGACGGCTGCCCAGGATGGGAAGGAAGCCTCATGGTTTTCAAACCATGTCCGTGCAGACTCTTCAAGAACGAAGTATACGTTGTGGAGCTTACACTCATCAGTCCACCCGTTGTAACGAGCGACTCGCTCGTAGGTCTCAAGACAGTCCTCGGCGTCCTCGAACACGTCTCCATGAAAAGAGGGGGGTGTTCGCGGCTGATGACACAGGATGTTAGTGGGAATCCTGCTCTCAGATGTCAATGCAGCAGGTTCTACGGCCGTCTTAGAGTGCGTTGTCCTGGTAGCGGCCGGAAGGGATCCGAATTCAGGGGGTTCTCCACGTAGGCGGCGGCCGAGGCGTTGATGTACGGTGGTAAGCTCCGTAGTGACAGGAGGTCGTACCCAGCACCTCCACCAGATTTGTAACGTACCGTTACACAGAAGGCGCTATGGCACTCTGGCACCGAAGAACACCAACAGCCAGTCAGGTCAGTACGAAAGCGGAGCACCGCTTTTGCTTCGTCGTCTTCTCCGAATCGCCCGTTCAAATCTTCGTCGTCTATGAATGGCATGTGTCAATATGATCTGGAACTGGTTCAAGCTTCACAAGCAGCCCCGCTGCGGTGGTGCAGTGGTATGACACGCGACCACTGTGCCGGAGTCGGGTTCGATCGCGACCGCGGCGGCTGCATTTCGATGGAGGCAAAACAAAGTGGCGTCCGTGTGCTGTGCGATGTCAGTGCACGTTAAAGTACCCCAGGTCACAATTACTCCGCAGCCCTCCACTACGGCTCCCCTTTCTATCTTTTCACTTTCACTCCCACCTTCCTCGCTTCCCTGACGTTCACGTGTTCACGCCGGGGTGGTGCAGTGGTAAGACGCCCGACTACTGTGCCGGAGTTCCTGGGTTCGAACCCGACCTCGGCGGCTGCGTTTCGATGGAGGCGAAACGAAGTGGCGTCCGTGTGCTGTGCGATGTCAGCGCACGTTAAAGATCCCCAGGTGGTCGAAATTACTCCGTAGCCCTTCACTACGGCGCCTCTTTCTCTCTTTCCACTTTCACTCCCACCTTACTCCCTTCCCTTACGGCGTGGTTGAGGTGTCCCCAGAAAACAAGTGAGGCAGTTACCGCGCCCTTCCCTTTCTATAAATAAATCTTTAATCTTTAAAAAAGTGTGACAGATAATCAGCCCTTCCCTTCCTGTGAACCAATTCTTATATTAATATTATTATTCATAATCGAGTAGGTTCATTAAACACTGTGAATATTGGGAGACACTACTGTTCAGCTCCGACCCAGAGATTCAACTCCACCTTGTCCGACTGACCGAAGACGCTGCCGAAGCTCACGGGCTAATAATGGTTGTTGTCTAGGCAGGGGGTGACCTGTATGCTACTCTCCTCTATCCGTCAGCAATGAAGTTTTTTCGTCTGTTTGTCCTGTCGTGGGTTTTTTTTTTTGCCGTATTTGTCTGCTTTCTGCAGCACACATGTACGGTCTTAAAATGAACCTACGACCAAGCTTCGCAGTTTGTGAAACGTGTGCCGTCCAGTAGGAACGCGAAAAATTCATAACAATAGCGGCAGCTGCTTCTCCGTTCCATTCGTCAGTTCCACTTTTACTGCCGCTCGTACGCAATATTGTGCTGCTCCATGTCATTTGCAATCCTGATAGCACTGAGACAGCAGTAGAATTATTTTGTGACCAAAAAACAGTGGTAGCGGTGTTGTGGCTTCCTTAAAGACAAACGGGGAGTGATTATAAAGTGACACAGATAACGGAATTCCGTATGGATAATAGATGCAATAAACCTGCTCTCAAAATGTGGTTATGACGCAACGAAAAAAAAACGCAACTTCATTGTTTTTCGTTTTACCTGGTATAAATAGCCGCCAGATAATGACGAAAAATTCTACCAGTGTTTGTGAACCACCTTTCCGTCACTTTGTTTTCTCCCTCTCTTTGCATAGTGGCAAAAAATAAACAGGCCATAGTGTCAGGTCATAGTGTCAGTGGAAGCTGTGACAGATTTTCTCTTCTTGGGCTCCAAGATTACCTCGGAAGGAGACTGCAGCCATGAAATTAGGAGACGCCTGCTTCTGGGAAAGAGAGCAATGGTTAGCCTTGACCGCCTAGTAAAGAGCAGAGACATTAGTCTGCCAACCAAGATCCGTATAACTCGTGCTATGGTCTTTCCAGTTGTGATGTATGGATGCGAGAGTTGGACTGTGAAGAAGGTTGACCGCCGAAGAATTGATGCGTTTGAATTGTGGTGCTGGCGAAGACTCTTGAGAGTTCCTTGGACTGCCAGAAGATCAAATCATCGATATTGTCGACCATAAACCCTGACTGCTCATTGGAGAGTCAAATTCTAAAGTTAAAGCTCAGCTACTTTGGTCATCTGATGAGAAGAGAGGAGTCGCTGCAGAAAGATTTGATGTTGGGAAAGGTTGAGGGTCGCCGGAGAAGGGGTAGACAGCGAACGCGATGGTTAGATGGCATCCTCGAGGCACTGCAGATGAAGTTATGTGATGTTAGGAAGATAGTGAGAGACCGGAAAGCGTCGCGTGACATGGTCCATAGGGTCACGAAGAGTCGGACACGACTGAACGACAGAACTGAACTGAGTGTCAGAATTGCTTTGACGTCTGTTGTTGTTGTTGTAGTGCCTTCAGATAATGGCACATACCCGCGAGGGGGATTGCCCACACATGAAACCAGTAGTGTGTTATGCTGGGCGCCGGCATTGTTTCCTTCCTTTTTTGTTTTTGACAACCAGGTTATGGTGCGCGTAAAAAAATTATTACCTGACTAACGCGCGTTATGGCTCATGTTATTAGCTAGGCCGTATTTGCTTGATACACTATTTCCCATTGTTTTGATGTAACTCAGTTTCATTTCTCTAGGAGGCCCCCGCACGGAGGCAATTACAAACACACACAGACTAGAACCCGCTGCAGTACAGTAGGATTTACCCCGAAATATATGACACGAGCATATGCAAGGTCTGCAAGACAAACATAGCAACACTTAATCGCATACTCTGGGAGTGAAAAGCACCATTGAAAGGCTTTAATACCGAAAGCCTCTCGTCATGGTGGTCAGACGCTCTGCGCAGCTCCAGCCTCAACGACTAACTTTGTGCCGTCCGTTTATCTTGTCATGTTTCTTCTGGTTCGCGCTGTTTAAATAAATAAATCAACTTGAACTTTAAGTCTTTGTTAAACGCTCTCAGGTAGGGCAGCGCCTTTTGAATTATATTCTACACAACACGCAATTTCTGAGGTCTTGGAGCGCGTTCCTCCACCACTGGGAGCGGACGTGCGATTCATGGGCTCCGCTGACAATCTTCGATTGCGGCGGATTAGAATACTGGATCACCATATATTTAGCATCCACGGGTTGCCTTCAACACCTGGCATCGCCTGATACCACCAGTGAGCCTGTGAGTGCCACATTTTCGGCTGTCTGACTTCTCGCTACCCCGTGAAGAGCGCTAACCCTAACGGCCAAGGGGTTGGGGTGCCTTACCGCCGCGGAGACGCCGGTGCGCCCGCGGATGCGTGGCATAGCGTTCGCGCAACGCGGGTCTAACGACGCTCGCCAGTGAGTGCTCCCGCTTCATTGATGACTACCACGACCACGATGAATTCTCTAAGAGGCTACGACCCGACGGAGATGGACTTCACTCTTGAACCAACATCCCAGCAGCAGCTGATGCCCCCGCAGGATCTCCCGAAGGAAGACAACAGCCATGGCTGGAACATATGGTCCCGGCGCAACGACAGAGCGGCGCAAGCTAAATCCACGCCTCCCAAGAAAGAGCAGGGGAACAAAGAACACCGAGAGCCTCCTGCACCGAGTCCCTCCGCGTCTACCGAGTCTCAGGAATTTTCCATACAAAGTCATCATCCGACCTAAAACCACGGTGGATCTGCAATCTGTGGCTCCACGCTCCTACGATCTCGAATTAGGGATCCAAGCAGCCCTCAACACCCCTCTACAAGAAAAGCCAACGCTGCGCGTTGTTAGCCAGCAGAACATTATAATGGTGTGTACTCACTGTGAGGAAGACGCGTTCCGCCTCGCCAAGCTTAATTGTCTGCACCTCGACGGCAAGAGTATAACGGTCACCGCTTATGTTGCCTTGCCAGATGATGTCTGCAGGGGTGTCATACATAATATCAAGCCTGAAGTGAGTGATGACTCTATCTTCCATGACGTGTCCTCACCCAGCCATTCCATCCTGGGAGCGCGCCGACTGGGCAAGACTACGTCGGCAGTCATCGTCTTCGCCGGGCAGAAGGTTCCCTTCACGGTCAACTACGGGTGGTCAGAGCGCCGCTGCTACATCTACCGGAAAACAAGGGCGGCTTGTATCAACTGTGGAACGCCAGGTCACCGAGCAGATGTCTGCCCGAAACCCAAGGGGGCTGCTTGCCAAACCTGTGGAACGCCGAGTCCAGATGAGACGCACGAGTGCACACCCGTTTGCGCGCTGTGCAAGGGCCCGCACAAGACTTATGCAAGAGACTGCAAGGAGAAATTCCAGAGACCGCTGAACAAGAACGCTAGTGCCGCGTCATCAAACGCGGCATCAACAACGAAACTTGAAGATGAAGAAGATAGGAGCAGGCCAAGGCAGAAGAAGCAGCCTGCACAGCGACACAGAGGAGCGTCGTCATCAGTCTCCCGCTCTCGTTCCGCCTCCCGCGGCCGTTCCAGCTCAAGACGCCGGGCAACAGGCTCCACCCAGAACGCTAGTCACGTGGAGGCGGGTAAAGAACAAGGGAAAGAGAACCTCATCAAGACCACCGGGGTGCCGAAGAAGACGTCCTCGGGTCAGCTTTCAGATTCGAAGGTGAGCTTTGCAGAGTGGCCTCCCCTCCCCTCGTCCTCCCCTCAGAATAACACGGAGTTGGCAGCACTCAAAAAAGAGAGTCTGAAAAAACAAGTCAGTGCTTTAACAATCCAAAACCAAGAGCTTAAGCGAGCTACTACTAGCGCAATAACCCCGGTAACTCAGCCGACTCCTCAAAACCAAAAACAGCAGGTAGTACCTAGCTCCCAGCCCGCCTTAGGCGAGGTCTATCAACAAATTATCCAAGAACTGAGGTCCTTCAAGGAGGAGTTTCAAGCTTTTCCAATTTACGTGAACGCCCAATTCCAAGAAATTCGAGAGCAGATTGCAAACAACCGACGATACACGGAGACGGCAATTTCTGCACTTCGGAAGGAACATGCGTATAAAAGACATAAGTCGAAATTCGCTCGTACAATGCAAGTGGACGAGCCATCCGATACGGATTCAACATGCCAGCCAAACCTAGAGTAAAGATCTGGCAGTGGAACTGCCGGGGATACAGGAGAAAGCAGGCTGCTCTAAATCTACTTATATCTCAGGAGTCTGACCCACCGGCAGCTATCCTAATTCAAGAACCCCACCTAATACCTATTAAACTCCAAGACTATGTCACTTACCAGCACGACCAGTTAACTGCCACGTTAGTGCACAAATTATACACTGCCATATTGCACGACCCTTTCGAGCCGGATATTGCGCACTGCTATATAACTATTCTTCCTCTCCAAAGAGGAGCGGCAAGCACGCACGTATTGAATGTATACAGCCCTCCTAAAGACAGGCACGCAAAATTGGGTTCCCTCATAAAGAAATTTCTGACCTCAGTGGGCCATTCCCCCTGCGTGATTGGGGGCGACTTCAACGCACCACACCCTTCATGGGGCTACCCGGCAGCGACACCAAAAGGCAGAAAACTGGAAGAAGTAGTCACGCAAGAAGGGTTATCGACCCTCACCGATCCCACTTACCCTACGAGGCTGGGAAACAGTGTCAGTAGAGATACGTGTCCTGACCTGACGTTCACCAAGAACATACAAAGCGCCATTTGGAAGAATACCGAACAGCACCTGGGAAGCGATCACTTCATACTCTCTCTGGAGATAAGCACAAATGCGTGCAAGCGCAAAATAGGTATCGCAAGAGTTACGAACTGGGACAGGTGGAGAAAGGCCCAGACATCTCCTGCAAACCCTATTACCGACCTAGAGGAATGGGTTAAAGATGAGGTGCACACTTTGAAAGCCTTTACAAAAGAGGTCTGCACGACAGAGGACTGCCCAGCGGTCGATACGCACCTTCTACATTTATGGGAAGCGAGGCACTCATTGACAAAGAGATGGCGCAGACAGCGGCTTAACCGCAAACTCAAGAAAAAAATAGAGGAGATAAACAAAAAGGCAGAATCCTATGCCATATCCTTAGCCAGACAGAACTGGAATTCGCTCTGTGATGGTATTAGGGGAAGCTAGGGGTGTCAAAGACTTGGAAGCTCCTACGTGTCCTAATCGACCCCAGCAGCAGCAAGTCGGCCACTAAAGACAGGCTCACGAAGATCGTACACGCCACCCCGGGTACGGACACAGAGTTGATGGAAAAGCTCAAGACCAGGTATCTGTGCACTGACCAAGTCGTGGAACAGCCGGAGTATTCTGGGCTGCCGAATCCCGAGCTGGACATCCCACTCACGAAAGAAGAAATAAAAGCAGAAATCGCGGCCATGAGAAAAAATGCAGCTCCAGGTACAGATCAGATAACAGCGAAGCTCTTATTTAACCTCAGCGATGACACCATCACCTCGCTGGTGGAATGCTTCAACGAGCAGCATTGGGCTACAGGAACGTTACCAATATCCTGGAAGACAGCCGAGGTTCGGTTCATTCCGAAACCGAACAAACCCCTTAAACTGGATAATCTAAGACCGATATCGCTGACCTCGTGTTTGGGGAAACTCATAGAGAGGGTCATCAACACGAGACTGAGTAGATACTTAGAAGATAACAACCTCCTACCTAACACTCAATTCGGCTTTCGCCTACACCTATCAACACAGGACGCCCTGTTGTACTTGTACAAAGACCTCCTTGAGACACCTCCCAAGTCACAGACAAGGGCCATCCTGGCACTTGATTTGAAAGGAGCGTTCGATAACGTTCTACATAAAAATATCCTGCAAAGCCTCGCCGATACCAACTGTGGCGCAAGAACCTACAACTATATCAAAAACTTCTTATCAGCCAGGCAAGCCACTATAAACTTCGGTGGAATAAAATCAGATCTCATCACTCTAGGCCCGAGGGGAACTCCGCAAGGGGCGGTACTGTCACCCCTCTTGTTCAACTTAGCTATGAAAGATCTACCAGGCCTTCTTTCCGAAATTCCTGGCATCAAACACACATTGTATGCGGATGATATCACTGTCTGGTGCAACTCTGGGAGTGACGCCGAGATCGAGGAGCGTCTTCAAGCAGCAGCGGACACGGTGGCCCGGTACGCCAGGGAGAGAGGCCTCCAGTGTGCGCCGGAAAAGTCCGAGTTGCTAATTCTGAAGAACCCGAGGACACCCCTAGCACAGAACATCTCGGTGTATATAGAGAGCCACCCAGTACAGAAACCCACGGAGATCAAGATCCTAGGGCAGTATATCCCGCAGGGGCGACAGAACACCACCACAATGAAGAAGCTTACAACATCCACCGAGCAAATCCTCCGGATGATACATCGTATCCGAAATAAACACCATGGCATGAAGGAAAGAGACACCATCCGCTTGGTGCAAGCTTTCGTGATCTCGCGGATAATGTACGGGACGGCATTCCTTAACCTCTCCAGGTCGGAAATTGAAAAGTTGGAGACACTCATCAGGAAATCCTACAAGACGGCCCTGGGGCTACCGAACTCCACGCCAACGGCCAAGCTCATGGCTCTAGGAGTACATAATACCCTCGAAGAGATGTGGGAAGCACAATGGCTCTCACAACTCAATAGGCTCGCACTTACAACACCCGGCAGAGAACTGCTCGAGAAGATCCATGTTAATCAGCCCTATACAATTGACCAAAGGGAAGAGGTCCCACGCGATGTGAGAAGACGCATCAACGTGTACCCCATTCCGCGCAATATGCATCCCGCATATAACATCGAGAGGAGGATAGCAAGAGGGGAAGCCCTGCAGAAGAAATGGGACAAGCAGACTAACACCCTTTACGTGGACGCAGCAGGACCACACAATGGAGTCATGACTATCGTAGTCTCAACGCCTGCGGGGTCGATGGTGAACTGCGCCTCGGTGAAAACATCTAACCCCACTCACGCAGAGGAGGCAGCTATTGCATTAGCTGTAGCATCTAACCCCAACGCCGTTGTGCTCACTGATTCTCAAAACGCCTGTCGCAACTTCAATTACGGATTAATTCATAAGTCAGGGTTGTCATTGCTAACTAAGCACCCACCCAACCAAGCATCAATCATCTGGTTTCCCGGTCACCTGGAACTACCAGGAGGAAACGAAGCCGCTCACAGGCATGCCCGAGCTCTTCTATACCGGGCGTCTCCCCCTGTTGACCATAAAGGGTGCCGTGACCTGATAGGTTTAGCAGTGTATGCTGACAATCTCGCGCCATACAGAACAGCCAGAAAGGAGTACCCAACACCACACAAATCCCTTAATAAGTTAGAAGAGAACATCCTTAGGAGACTACAAACCAACACATACCCAACACCAGCTAAATTACACCTGTGGTACCCTACACTATACTCTCCGCAGTGCCCACACTGTGGAGAGGTAGCTAACCTCTACCATATGGTGTGGGCATGCCAATTTAATCCCTTAGTTGACCCCATTCCCAACCCCTCGGAGGAGCAGTGGGAGGCTATTCTGCTCAGCGATGATCCTGACCGTCAGCACTGGCTGGTGGGGAGGGCCAGCGCAGCAGCAGCAGCCAATGGACTACCGGACTAGGCGGCCCACCCACATGTTCTGAGAATACTGAATAAATAAAGATGTTTTCAATCAATCAATCAATCTGAGGTCTTTTATTGAACCAATGGTGATTAAGGTGGCGTTCAATATAGATCCAAAGCCGGACTGAGAAAGCTAGCTCGTTGTTAGCTTCTGCAAATCTGAATGGTTGTGTGTGCGATATGCTGTCGTGTGCTGCGTTTTTTGTTTCGTATTCCACATGTAGGTATCACTGTCTTCTGCCATCACTACCTGTCAATTCCATCTCCTTATTTGCTCTTATCCTTTCCCTCTCTCTTAGGCTGAGCCAGCCGAGCGGAGGCGTTGTTTGAGTTGAGGCGAATTGTTGCGCCCTATGTTTAATCTACAGATTTATTTTCAATAATTTCACATTTCAATTTCAGTCTCAACCTAAGTCTTCTGTGCAGAAAGCAAACCTCCGGGCAAAGGTGCGTTTTACAGAAGAGCAGCAAATTTACTTGATAAATGTTTCCAGTAGAGTAGTCATAATACGAATTTACGCCGTCGGTAACGAAGACAATGTCCTCGCAACTTCAACGATATTTATTTTGTAGTAAGAGCTATACTACGCTAGACAGCAGCTAATTTTGCCGCGACAGTTTGGTTGCAAGTGCGCGTGCGCAAACGTACAGCTACATCGCGAGTGACGTGCGCCGCCCGAACAAAGAGAAGGCCATCTTACCACGTGGAGACGCCAAATGCAGAGCATAATAATATTAATAATAATAATAATAATAATAATAATAATAAATTGGTTGACAGGAAAGTTAGGGCCCAGAAACCGTAACACTTTGTCTGTGGGCACATGACCCAGGCTTTAAGAGAAGGTAGGAAAGCCAGATAGAAAATGAGAAGAGGGAAAGAGGAGCCATAGTGGAAAGCTACGGAATAATTTCGACCACCTGGGGATCGTTAACGTGCATTGACATTGTACTGCCCACGAACGCCTCTCCGTTTCGCCTCCATCAAAATGCAGCCGCCGGAGGAGCGTAAAAAACGGGGCATAGCAGCAGCAACGAGAAATTGAGCGTAAGTAAGACAGCTAAACGAGCAGCGGAGACGCCCAAACAGAGAGGAACTGCTTGTGAAGCGGTGATGACAGACTGTTGTTGCTGTGGCTGTAGGATGAAGGAAAAGAAAATTCACGGGCCTGCTACTGGCTCTGTAGCTGAGCCACCTCCGCTGCCTCGTGCGGACAGAAGAGAGAAAGTAGAAAATAAAAAGAAGAGGGAGTGAGTGAGTGAAAACTTTATTGGATATTTCAAGGGTTGCGCGGTTGTGAAGTCTCCGTCGTCTTCTCTGGCGCTGGCGACTTGAGGCTTCTCGTCAGCAAGGGTGGGCCCCTATTCCAAGGCTCCACTGAGTCGTGCTGCATCAGTCGCGTGCTGCACTAAGGCCCTTTGGGTCGCGAGCTCGCCGCTGGTGAGCCGACTCTCCCATTGCTCCGCACTCGGGTCTTCGTGTTGGTGGAATGCTTTGTTGCGTTCGCATTCCCACGTGATATGATAAAGTGTAGGTGTGGCATCGCACCAAGGGCAGGTGGCTCTGTATTGTGTCGGGAACATTTTATTAAGTATGTGTAGGTTTGGAAAGGAATTGGTCTGTAATCTGCGCCAGCCGGTCGCTTCCTCCTTTGTTAGGGCTTTGTGTGGTGGTGGATATCTAATTCTAGCTCCCCTATGCAAGTGCAAGATCTCTGCGTATCCCCCCTCGCAAGCCTGTAGGCGGAGCTCCGGAGCATTTGACTGTCCTGCTCGGAATGTGTTACCTCGAGCTAGGCTGTCTGCCCTTTCGTTCCCCCCTATGCCCGTGTAGCCCGGGATCCAGATTAGGTTATGCCTGGGTTTCTCCTCGGCGGAGGTTACCCCGCTGAGTATTTTAAGGGCTGTTCTGCTGATCCTGCCCCTCGTGCAGTTCCTGCACGTCTCCTTCGAGTCCGTCAGTATGTTGAGAGATCGACCCGTTCTGTAGCCTTCTGCTGCCGCCAGCGCGACGGCAATTTCTTCGGCCTCCGCTGTGCCGGCGACCTTTGCCGTGGCACACGTGATCATGTTTCCTTCCTTGTTTACCACTACCGTCGCGGCTACGCGTTCTCTCTCGCGCGGATATGCAGCAGCGTCCGTGTATACGGTGTTGTCTAACTGGGCTAGCGTTCTCTCAACGTACTCACGTGAAGATTGGGGTCCATGTTTTTCGGCAATGGTCCCACGTTAATGGTTTTCCTAAGGTGGTCCGGTACGTCCGCGTATCTGTCTACCAGTCCGCTCGTGTCCCGACCCAACCTTCCTAGGAGCGCTCGTCCCGTGGGGGTGTCTCTGAGTCTCGTGATTTGCGTTCCCAGCAGAGCTTCGGCGAGATCGCTGAAGGTGTTGCTGATGCCTAGCTGGAGCAACTTTTCGTTCGGCGTGTACTTGGGTAGGTGAGGGAGAGAATGACGCTCGTCACAACAGCCTTCGTCCACCACCTAAGCAGCGGCGGGTGCAATGACGGCCTACAACAGATAAAAAAATTCGATGGCAGGCTAGCCCCCGCCGCAAGCGGCGTTGACCTACTAGTCCTAGCCCCTAGGGCCAGGAACAGCCACTCTTCACCTATGAGCATACTAAATGGCACATAGCCATCGAAGTGGGACCTATGGAAGAGTTCAGTCAACGGGAACTAACAGAAGACTGATCACTCCATTCTTTTCCGAAAGTGCATCTGCAACACGGACATTTCAAGCAGACTATGTGAACATTCGTTTGGACACATGTGTAGTGTGTCTGAGAAACTGTACCGCCAAATAGATTTGACAGCGGTGAGTAACCCAATGAATGACACTTTGCGTTTGGAGACTCTATCAAATCGAAATACCGTACAGACAAAATTGAGACCACTGCATGCTAATTCACAGATAATCGGACAGTTTCATAATTGTCAAGCAAAATGGATAGAAGATGTGCATACTCAATGTCTCTCATTGTTAAACGTACTGTGAGCCTTCTGTGGACCTTCTTTCATTTGTACATGCCATGATCTTCTTCTTTCATTTGCACATACCATCATCATCGTCCCGCGGTGCCGGCTCCAGCGCGCGCCTGGGTTCGTGATCGGATTAAAACGCTAGTCAAGGCTTCGCTGTCCTTGCCGTCACGACCTCGCCGTCTCGACCTAGCCTTCTATTACAATAGATGAAAGGGCTCAGCCAGGGAAACGTACCTCTCACTACAAATATTCGGCAATCGCTAAGGTACGCCATTACTAAACCCTGCAAGTTCTTTTGGTGCACGTCCGTGCCACTGCTTTACAAATACTACTCTGCCTAGATAAATTTATTTATTTATTTATTTATTTACTTATTTATTTATTTAGAATACACCTCGAAGACTCCAGATGTGGGTATTACATGAGGGATAGCGGCGTAATGTAAAAGTAATACATTACTTATCATGAATAAATTATTTTCTCAAAGAATTTTTTAGTCTTGCGGATTGGAGTGGAGCACGGCTTGAGGGGGAAGATCATTCCAGTCTTTGGCAGTCTGGATCAGAAAGGAAAAAAAATGCGCAGTAGTGCGGGCAGATGGTGGGCAAACACTTTTGTTGTGGCTGACATGTTGCGAAGTCCGATGACAGGGCAAAATAACGCAGTTAGATAGCTGTGAATTATAAAATTTATGAAAAAGACAAAGTCGAAAACTTATACGTCGACGAACGAGAAGTGGTAGGTTAGCTTTAGGCTTAGACTAGATACACTAGTGAAATAGCTGTAATTAGATTAAATAAAGCGCATGGCTCGATTTTGTACTGATTAGAGATTGTTAGCAAAGTATGATTGGTGCTGGTCCCAAATTGCGCATGCGTATTCTAATTTTGGTGGAACGAGGGTTAGATATGCCGTAGGTTTTACAGAGGGAGAGGCAAGTTTGAAATCACTGCGAAGGAAGCCAAGACAGGGCTTAGATTCATTTATGATTGCAGAGATGTGGTCATACCACGAAATGTCGTGGGTTTGTTAATGCCCAAGTATTTGCAGGAGGAAGCATAGGAGATTACTGAACAAAATAATATGTAGTTAGGCGATGGGCAGTAATGTTTTTGATGGAAAGATATGACGGATGTTTTGTTAGTATTGATTGGCATTAACCACTTGACTTGAAACGCCTTGGTGTTCTGGAAGTGTTTACGTGCCCATGATAAGTTTATCCCAGTCGAAATGATCAGTACTATATATCTGGATCAATGTAAGCAACACTTATGTGCATTACATTGAGATCTCAGCAGCCCCCTTTTAAATATTTTTATGGAGCCTTGGCGAATTATCCTTCCCTTCCTCCCCTTACTAAGCCTAGTGAGGAAAGCAAGCAAATCCTCACGGTTATAGGAGAGCCCAGGGCGTCACTGCATCTTTATGTGCACTTTTGACAAATGTAACTGAAAGGCAGTTCCTGGCTACAGAACACCGCGAGTCATCGTTTTCCCATGCGTGTGAGAACTCCAAAAGACAATGGCCGCAGTGCGCTGCCGTTTTATATTTTATCCATTCGCCCCCCGTTCTTGATTGTGTGGCTTCTTTATAAACGTATGAGGACGCCGTCATTTACTTTAAGAGCTTATGAATGTAACATGTTCTCACGGTACAACATTTGTGGTTGTTTCCACGCACCAAGCTTGTATTCAAGACCTGAAGCTAGGCTTCACTTCTTCATGGGCTTTAAACAGTATTTGTGTTTAAGCCAGTAGCTGTTTACACTTATCTCGGCACCAGAAGCCGTGCACCACTAGATTCCTCCTGCATCCTTGCAGTTCACCTGTCAAATAGGAATCAGGGTTTTTTGCGTTCTTCACGAGACCTTAACAATTACACTGCAATGAAGGCACCTCACGAAACCTAAAGGTTTTATCTAATACTGCCGCAAACCATTCAAATCTCTATTTATAGTGTTTTCAAAGCCGCCGGCTTGCGGCCGTTTTCACTGATTCTATAGCGCACTGATCGATTATGTACACTTTGTTCATGCTCGTTGTCATGAGATGCGGCTTTATCATTTTTTTTGTTCTGGAAGATGCCTCGAGAGGTATCCCGAAGAATTCCAGCAAAGGACGAGTGTTTCTACAATGGACCAGGTTATGCTAGCCGCCGTTCGCGGTTTCATCTAGAAGTTTCTTCGCCGATGTTAAGTTGAGCGCTGACTTGTGAAACGGGCATTCTTTGTTCGACAACCGAGGAGCCCGCTTGCAGTTATCGAAGCCAACGAGTTGCTCAATTCTTTAGAGGGCTTAAGCCAGATCAATAAATAAATAATTTAACTCCCACACCAGTATCATCACTTGTAGCAAGCATCGTGTTGCGCAGCGAGAGAAGCCGACGGTGCCGACGGTGCCAGCAAGCCTCGTAGGCCCAACATCTCGAATTGCGCCGCTGAATGACGCCCAGCCGGCTGCGCGGTTTGATACCGGCCGCTGTTCAAACAGTTATCCTGAACGGTCGCTTCGTGTTTTCAGTCGAGTTCGACGTGAGACTGGAAGTGTAAAGACGCCTGCGCGAGTGACGCTATGGATCGTGTTTCACTGAGTGAAGCGGATGCTTCGTAGGAGCAGGCCTAACGTCCTCAAATTGCTCCTTCATAGCGAGCTTGGCTAACCGTTCAAATTCCTTGCGGCGACGGTTGAAATTGATACGTGAGCTGCGGCACCATCGCTGATATAAACAGCGCGAACACGAAAACAAGGGACAAGAAACAAGAAAGCCACAGTACATGCGCTTGTACTGTGGCTTTCTTGTTTCTTGTCCCTTGTTTTCGTGTTCGCGCTGTTTATATCAGTAATGAATAAGTACCAACTCGCCCAACAAAGTATCTTGGGCACCATCGCGTAAGCCTCCAACGGTTTCCAAGTGCGACAGAGAATGACAAGGCGCCTGCGCGAGTTGTTCGCTTGAGTAAACGTTATGAACGGAGTGTTAGCTTTTGCTTTGCTCTGCCTCGACGTCGTTTTGGGCGCACTGGTACATGTTACGAATGCAGAATGACATCGAGCGCGCACGACTAACGGCATGCGCTATGGCTGCAACTGTAGCACAAGGATTATGGCGTACACTGAGGAAAGGGCCCGTTGTACTAGAAATATAGTTCAAAAGGGTGGCTTTTTGGGCTTGTTGGTGCGTGAACATAGCGAGACTGTAGCGCAAAGCAGACAGGACACACGAGAAGCGCTCGTGTTGTTCGTTCTTCTCGTGTGTCCTGTCTGCTTTGCGCTACAGTCTCGCTATGTTCACGCACCAACAAGCCCAAAAAGCCACCCTTTTGGTACATGTTCTTGTGCGTGCTTTGTCGCTCTCCTGACCTGCGGAATATTTTTGCGTTCAAATGGCAGCCCTGAAGGATATGCTTGAAACCCAATTTGGTGTCTTTCTGGGCGGAAAATATCATCGTAAGTGTTTTGCATTTGTCTGTGTTAAGAAAATCACGTTTTATTTTATTTACTTTTTTTTTTTTTTTGCGTCTTAATCGCGTCGAGCCGGCAGTCAAGAGAGCTCGAGAGTGCTGCAGAAGAAAGGACGTATTAGAGCAGGCATACTGTTTTAAGCACTCGTTGCTTTTGTCATTTGCCCGATTATACACCTGCGTTCAAACAACGCATCGTTAGTGCATTGTCAGTGAAATACCTGTGTTAAATTTTGCCGAGCGCAACTCGCGCGCTCTGTGCTAGTCTTCTCATATGTCTGCAGTACTGATGTGTGCTGTTGCCAGTGGAGGTAGCGTTTCGGCATTTTTAGTATATTAGGCAATCCCAGGTTTAAATATTTTTATTTCCGTTCATACATGTAACATCTGCTGCCATTCGCAATCTTCTTGCCTGATCACCTAACTGTGCGCACGCAATTGATTTAAACTGATCGCTTCTTTTTTTTTTAAGCTGCAGTCTTCGGTGTAAAATGTTTCTTCTGTGTACGTACTCGAACTGCTTTTTGTCTGGCCAGGTATTTCTGAAGCGTGTTTTGGTGGCATTCAATAAAAAACTGTTATGCCCACGGGGCGTCAAATTCAATTAGCTTTTTATACAACATAGTGATTGTTTCCCGTGAAAACTTGCGTTTGTGAATTACACATTATTGTCATGAATGAAAATTATCAATGTCTTGGTCTTCTGTCAAACAAAATTGCATTTTTATGGCCCTGCCCCTTCTTCACGCTCGTTCTTCTTCCAGGGTAACTCGTTGTGTTTGGGCGTACGGCATTGATCTTTTTTTTTTCTGAAATGCAAGTCTACAGTGAGCATAACACTGGGAAACAAGTTTTAGCTATCAAGATGTTGTTGCGCCTTTCCGGACGAGTTGTGAACGCATGTTTAAATAAAAGCGCTTATTACATGGTTTCTATTATTATTCCCTCCGTTCCTTGTATGGTTTGTGTATTTAGTTTGCCGCCGGGCATTAAGCACAGTAGAGCCGGATCGGAAGTTAATATGGGACGTTTAGACGGCAGCCGTTGCAATTGCAGTTACGTTCGATTGAATTACGTAATTACAAAGCGTAAACTGCCACCACGGAACTCATTTTGTTCCCGCTGAATACGGTGATAGGTTGCGCGTGACTACGACGTCGTAGGTGGGTACGGCATCAAAATGTAGCAAAGCCAGTATTCAGAAGGATGTAAAGGCAGCGATCCTATGCGCTTTTTTTGACGTCTTCGCTCTGTTCCTTGCATCACTGCGCCTTAAAAATGTTGGCAAAATAATTCAAGTTGATATAGCGCACCTTCTAGATCCTTTTGCGCATACAAAGTCTTACCAAATAGCGCACTTTCGCTTATAATTTACGAACAGGATGAGAACGCCAAAAGGCAAGCGCATCGGATCGCTGCCTTTACTTCATTGAGGATGTCGGTGGGGCGAGATTGTGGTTCCGTGAACATACACGAAGCCTTCATGCACAGCGTATCCCTTACTCGACAGAAAGCCTTACACGTGTCGGCGATATGCGCTCTGTAACTGCGGAATTGAATCGAACCTATTGTATTGGTAAAGGCCGCGGTAAAAATGTATCAAGTAAGCCGCAAATGAACGTACTTATCGCTGTGAGCATCTGATCCCCATAACAACCGTAAGTGCTCCGCATATCTGGGAGTGGGAAGCTGCCCCACATCACTTCCCTCTGCATGCCGTTACTGCTCCGTTTTTGCGGAGTGAAGATCTACCTCAAATGGACTCTCGCAACCACGCGCAAATGCTCCGTTTTTATTGCGCTAAAATTTTATTCTAATCCAGCGTTCCAAACTGAACCTCGTTTAGGAAGGACGTTAGAGGACAAGCCATTTACTCCAGTTTGGATGGATTCGTGTTTAGCGGATAAGGTTGGTACACAGCGAACAACGAAGATCCTCCGCCACCGACCACGAGGGATGAGGATGCCCCCATTGCGCCGACGCTCCTTATGAAGACGCCCTCGACGATCATGCGGTCAAGTCTATAGGACTGGTCACACCGGTATGAAATTTATACGGGATAATACAGGACCGGTTCAAACCCGTTTGTCACGATACGGGATTTTTCACTAGGGCTGCTTTGCGTTTCATTCTTTTAGCGATGGCTTTGGCTATGTGTTCTCTGCGTTCTTTGTTGTAGTCTGGGTGCATGTTTCGAGGTAAGGCTGGTACCAGTATGTGTTCCCTTATGTTGGGTGGGATAGATGTTTTTGTCTGTGGGCCTCTGTCGGATTGGAGTCCGACCCAGTCTAGGATGGCTCTGCCTGTCTCCGTCTGAATTAGTCTTTGCAGTTGAGAGATTCTGACAGCTTCGGTGAGCTCTCGACATGTATTATGAATCCCCATTTTCCCCAGCTTCTCTGTTGATGTGGAGACAGGGAGGCCTAGTGCCCGTTTGACGCATTTTCGAATTATGACGTCGATTTTTTCACGTTCTGTCTTTTTGAGATTAAGAAAAGATGTGGCATAACATATGCGACTGATGATATAGGCCTGTGTTATTTTGAGTAGACTGCGTTCCTTTAGACCGTGTCCTTTACGCCACTTTTCTGAATATGCCCGTAACTTGGGCTACGTTGTTTTCCAATTTTTTTATGGTGTTTGTGTTCTGCCCTCTTGCTTGGAGGATCATTCCTAAGATTCTAATTTCCTCTACTTGTGGAACCGGGTAGTTTTCAACATTTATCTTTATGTCTGCTTTATTTTTCTTATATTTGGGGTTGTAAATGAATAGTTCTGACTTTTGCGGTGAGCAGGATAGACCGCGTTCCGCAGCGTTCCACCTTATATGCGGCAGCCTGGAGTTTGTTCTTTATCTCTGCGTCGCTACCTTTATTTATCCAGAGATTTATGTCATCTGCGTACATGCTAAATTTTAAGTTCGGTATTTGCTTTAGTTGTGCTGGTAGCCCCCTCATAGCAATGTTAAATAAGAAAGGGAGAAAAGACAGAGCCTTGTGGCGTTCCCTTGCTACCCAAGGTGACTTTGGGTGATTTGGCGCTTTGAAAGCTCATGGTGACTTCCCTGTTAGTGAAAAAATCTTTGATATAGTTATAGGTTCTGATTCCAACCCCTACTTCTTGGAGACCTTCGAGCACTGCCTTATGCTTGACATTGTCGAAGGCTTTGGTTAGGTCAAGTCCGAGAATAGTCTTTGTATCTGAAGATTCATGTGTTATGATGTCGTATCTAAGTCTGAGCATCACGTCCTGTGTGCTTAGCCCCGGCCTGAAGCCCACCATTTCGTGTGGCCAGAGGTTCTCTTGCTCCATGTATTTGATAAGTCTCGTCTGAATAACGCGTTCCATTAGCTTTCCCACGCACGAGGTCAGTGATATGGGTCTTAGATTTTCTGTTTTTGGCGGCTTCCCCGGTTTGGGTATGAGGACTATACTGGCCTTTTTCCATGCCTGCGGTAGTTGTCCAGTCTCCCATACCTTATTCATGTATTCTGTCAGGGCTGTGATTAATTGTCGTTTAGATTTCTGATAATAGTGTTCGTGATACCGTCAGGTCCTGGGGCTGATCTTGTCTTTAATCCAATAATCTCAGCTCGGACTTCAGCCCCAGTGATGAGGGCGTCTAAGTCTAGGTTAGGTTTCCCCTCATATGCTGGTAACGTTTCGGTTTCCGTTTGTCCGATGTAAATTTCGATTAATTTACTCATCAATTATTCGTCCGAGCCTTCGAAGGAATGCTTAACTTTACTGTTCTCCGAAGAGGAGCCGCTGACCGCTTGCTCTCGCGCGCAACATTCCCGCGAGCACGTCTCTTTCGCCGGGGCGTGGCTGCGTTCAAAATCACGTGACGCTCGCTTCGGCTCTCATTCGTCCCCTGCCACTGCCCTCTTCCGGCGTGGGCGCGTCGTCGGCGTTTTTTTTTTTTCTGTGCAGCTAGATCCCGACGATTTTGCAAAATTGTCCTTTCCAACAGAAAAAAAAACGCTCCGCTGCTGTCGACGCTGACGAATCGCCCGGAAAAACGCTCCATGTGGGCCACGCTTGAAAGTGTCACCACCGCTACGCACGACGACATCGAAAACACGGCTGGAGTCCAAGCTGACACCGCCGCCCAGAAAACGTGACGACAGTGTGTCTTGGCGGCGACCTGATCACACGACAAAATAGATGCAGTAGAACTATAGAACGAAGGTTTGGGCTAGTTGGTGACCGTTCATATTTAAGCAAGAGGGCAAGATGACAAAGACGATAGCAAGAAAGTACAAAACGACGACGCCGTCGTTTTGTACTTTCTTGCTCTCGTCTTTGTCCTCTTGGGCTGTAGCTTAAACATAGATGCAGTAGAACCCCGCTGTTGCATTCCTGAGTGCTGCGTGTTCCTTCCTGCTATGTTGTTGTCAGCGAGTCCCAGTATGGCTGCCGTGGGGTTCCATACATTCGAAACCCCGCTGATACGTCGCAACTTGGGCACGTTCCTACATGATACGTAGCGAACATGGCAACCCAAGGCAGCCATATTTACATTTAGGGCGGCTTGACTTGGACTGGCTTGGCCTGATATGTCTAGCGCCTCTGCGTTATGCAGAGGGCGCTCGGCAACGCTGTGCAGCCAGCATTAGCAGCTGAGGTAGCGGTTTTTTTTAACTATCTTTTTTTATGCGGGTACTGATAGTGCGGCTGACTTTGTCTTAGCCCGTATAGTCACATCATTTCCCGGCTTCGCTTCTCTTCTCCTGCTGTGCGCGCGTGCGTCGTGGAAGACGCAAGGAGTGAATTTATCGCTTGCCGTGGTCGTGTGCACACGTGTCTAGCGTGTTCCATCACCTACTTCGCGCCGTTCCAATCCTTCCACACCGCAACGTGAACTACTGTGGGTTAGGGCCTGCCTCGTTCCATCGACATGATATCAAGAAAGCGTAAAGCACTTTCGCTGGAGGAGAATATATAGATGGATGGTTTTAATTGAAAGAAAAAGGCAGAGAGGTTGGCCGGAATAATACAAATCTGGCCTGCTACTCTGCACTGGGGAAGGGGAAAGAGAGGAGAAAGAAGATCATAATGGGTGAAGAATTGCGCATTATCCGCACTGTGGATGCAAACCCGACGCGGAAGTCGGTGTGTATCGCAAAAGGATTTGAACTCACGCCATCCACGCTGAACTGCCTTGTTTCTAAAAGAAACGAGTTCGAAGCAAACGCCCAATCCTTCGGCATCAAAGGCAAGCAAGCCCGCCGTGCTATTCACGTGTCGCTAGATGAGGCTGTCTTAAGCAAGCCATAGCTGCGGGTGTGAATTTTGAAGGCACTATTTAACGCGAAAAAGCACTGGAGATAGCCGACAAGCTTCGGATCGCTGATTTCAGTGCGTCGTACTGATTGATAGACCCTTTTAAACGAAAACACGGCATAACCTACTGAACCGTTGATGGGGAGGCCGCTAGTGTAGACGCTACTACTGTAGAGATTTCGAAAGAGCCTTTGGTGGGCGTTATAAACGGCTATGAGCTTAGGGACGTTTGCAATGCCGATGAAGTGACCCTTTTTTTAAAGTACAGCTATCGAAGACGCTGAGCCTTAACTGCAAGGCTTGCCACAATGGCAAATGCAGGAAGGAATATCTCACAATGCTTTTGTGCTGCAACTCGGATGGCTGCGTGATGATGAAACCGTGGGTAATCGGAAAGTTTCGCAACTCACGTTGCCTGAAAGATATTCGCTACGTACCCTGCCACTACTAAAATAACAGCAAGGCAAGTATGACGTGCGCATTTTTTGGCAAGTTCCTTTCGTACATGGACTCGAAGATGAGCTGTGCAGACAAAAAACTTGTTCTGTTTTAAGAAAACTGCTCCGCGCATCCTAAGGACATCCCGTCGCTGCAAAACGTCAAAGTCGTGTACCTTCCGGCTAACACGGCAGCCTTCTGCAACCGTTGGATGCTGGAATTATCAAGAATGTAAAGCACTTCTACAGAAAGTGCGTCGTGAAGCGGTCCCTGGCCGCTGTGGACCATGGGCAGCAGCCGCTTGGCGTTACCATCCTAAATGCCACGGACTATTTGGTCACCGCGTGGAGCGCTGTCACAGCAACAACTGTTGAAACTGTTCTGCGAAGTGTTTCAGCGATGCAGACGGCGTAGCAGAGTATGAAACCGTAGAGGACGCATTCATGGAGGACTGTGAAGAACTGGATGCGGCCCATCGAAAATATTGGTGCGAACGGGATCGCGTACAGCAATTATATGTCTCTGGATGATG
The DNA here is from genome assembly GCF_055883805.1 of Amblyomma maculatum. Classification (NCBI taxonomy): domain Eukaryota; kingdom Metazoa; phylum Arthropoda; class Arachnida; order Ixodida; family Ixodidae; genus Amblyomma; species Amblyomma maculatum. The sequence goes on along the minus strand of NC_139344.1, from coordinate 451,893,171 downwards.
CCGTTGCAACCTCCGATGTTCTGACAATTGACCAGATCATGGTCGATGTTGTCGACGCGGTCAACAGTGACGATGAAGAGGAAGTGGGTGAGCCGCTGCCGGAGCTAACCTTTACTTCGGCTGTAGTGGCCTTAAACCTTCTCAGGCGGTATGTTCGCGACGGTCGCGAGAGCCACATGGCACTACAGCTGCTGGAGAAGCGAGTTGTGCTCACCGGGAGTGAAAAAATGCGACAGACAACGCTGCACGAGATTTTCAAACGATAGACTTTAATAAACATGTGTTCAGTTGCCCGCTACTGTCCTTTTACAATTTGTCCTACTTCCCGGTTCTTACTTACATTTCCCGCCCCTTACGTTCTTTTTTACGGTACCGCGAAAAACGTATCAGCGGCGTGTTACTGTACCGAACAGCGAAGCTAACATGCAATAAGACAACACGAACAAGTGTCTCGCAGCTGTTGACGATCGCACAGTTACAGCTCTAGCCGACAATTCTGTTATCGGTGGAACTTCCGCCGCATAGCTCAAGAAAGTTACGGCCAATTCGGGATGATTCGCTGATCCGCAGCTCTGGAGGCAACCTTATTACGCCGTCTGGACGATGCGCCGCAAAATAGTAACAGTGGATGAATGCACTCAGCCTATCAGCTTTGTTCCTGCAGCAGAACTTCCACGACATGATTTTGGACTTAAAATGGTCAGCATACCACCCATACAAGACATTATAAGAGAAGCAAAAATAAGAATGCGATCCCGACTGGAAAACACGACCCAAGGGCAGCAGATCATGGCATGGGACAACCGAATCAACATTGCTCCGAGGCCCCTGGGGACTGACACTTCACCCCCGTGGGAGGCGCCGGTAATCGCACTAAGGCCACAACGACCTATTAGTAGGCGGAATGTGGTAGCTAGGCAACTTTTAGCACAGAGAACTGCCCTCACAAGACCACTCAATACAATAGACATCTACACTGACGCTGCAATTAGAAATGAAAGGGTGAGTGTGGCATGGGTGTGTGTGCCAGCGCCTCAGCACAACGGACAGCACACGTGCCACCTACCTGGAGGAACAATTTTACACTCCTAGTTGCTTGCCATATGGGGAGCCATAAATACTATTACGACCGCTGCAGCCAGAAAAGATAACTTCAATGGTTATCGAATTTTAACCAAATCATATGCAGCGATTGCAGAGCTGACGGCACCAACTACAGACGACGCAGTGGCCAAGGACATCAGAAAGAGGCTGAAGGGAATGCGGGAAGTTGGAATAGAAATTCAAATTATATGGACACCGGGACATACTGGCACGGACGGGGGAAACGCAGCCGCGCAAGCGGCCGCCGCGCAAGCGGGTGGGCTTGCTGAAACGTACAATGCCCCACACCCCAACTCCATGCCTAAACCGATAGACTTAAATCCTTACCAAACAATGCTCACTAAAGGCTCCTCTGGCAGATCGATGATGCACTATGTACGCACCAAAATAAAACACGACAGTAAGCTTAGATTACATGAAGCGACACCAACGCCGGTGTTTGAGGACACGAAAGGGCTCACTCGACCACAAGAAATATTTCTCAACAAAGTAATAACAAACGCTGCTTACACACCGCACATACTTGACAAGTGGTTTCTCCGAAGACACGAAACACTCAAACACAACATATGCACGCACTGTCAGGAACAGTGTGCAGCAGACCTAGAACATCTTATATGGCAATGTCCATCGTTTTCACAAGGAAGAAACAAAATTACGCATATTCCACACGACGACATGCCCACATTAGCAGGTCAGGTTATATCAAGCACCGAAATACAACCCTCCATTGCTACATACGGCAGTGAGAGCGGCCTGCTTCGAGTAGTGTGAGAGAGGTCGACTTAGAGCGCGAAGATCGGCCGCATGGCAAGCAACAAGCAACAGCTTGAAGAACCGTTAAGACGAAGAAGTTATACTCCCATCCCTCCTAACTCCCCAAGAACCCAAACAGCGGCCGAGAGCCATCCCTTCCTTTCAATAAAGGCTTCATTCATTCATTTTCTGAAAGAACATCGGCGATTATCAACGTTCGCTCAAAGCTGATCAAACTTTGGACACAGAAAGCCATACTTGTGGCAGCCACTTCAAAGCGTTTCGTTGCTCTCAACATCATCGACGAAGAATTGAGCCTACCGCCCCGATGAAGCCACATAGTCTCCACGGGGACCCGAGATTCCGTAAAAATTGCCGAAGACACATTGAAAATTATAGAGTGTGCTAGGCGAAAGGCTTGTGGTCAACCCACTGCATATACTATGTTGTACATGGCAGCCCCACTGGAATGGGCCCAGCGTTCGCCGATATCCTTTTCAATTACTCAAATGTGCTTGCAGCAAACGAGGTACTCTCTATACATGTACTTCTGGCGTTTTGTGTTGGGAGTATCCGTCATCTGCTACCGCTTCCCCGAACCGCTTGGGGCGGAATCACTGGGCCGCTTAGAACCCATGAGTGTTACTCACTTGACTGCAGTGAGGACGTAGGAGCGGCGGTGTGCAGCTTCCACCGCCGACGCGCGGGCGCTCGTTCTACCGCTGATGTGTGACGTCACAGTTGATATGCACAGCTGGCCCCGCACCAGCGCTCCAGTTGCTAAGGGCGGGAGGAGGTTACGTCGCTGCGCGGAGAGGAGGCTACAGCTGGCATGATTCCAGTGCATGGGCACCCGCGGGGCACCCAGGATAGCTATCTGTGTTCTGTGGACCTCGTAGCGGTGCTTCCGTGCTTCGGCCCCTCTGACTCAGCGGACGTTCGCTCGCGCGTCCTCCCCCCCCCCCCCCACTTCCCAACCGTCCCCTACCCATTCCCCTGGATACCAAGAGTGCCGCCGCTCGCTCAGGCTGGCATACGTCGTTTCCAGTAACCCATCCCTCCTCATAACAGTTACCACCACCACCAGATACGGTAGCAAGCATGAGTCAGTAAAGACTTTCGCCGTAAACAGAGGCGTCATCGCGCGCTACGTCCTGTTGCTACTGGATCAAGGACAAGGCAAAGCAAAAAGTATCGCCCATTGTCGAAATGGACAAGATCAGCTGCGGCTAGCGAACTTCACTGGAGAATACCGTCACCTCAACAAAGGCATGACTATTAGTTTCCTTGACGAGTTGGCGGACACCCGAGATGCATTCGCCCTCCCCGACCAAACGTCCAAAGATGCATCCGACCAAGGATAGGCTAGCTCGAGTTCACACAAACCGAAGGGCCACCATCCCCGATCTCACAACTAGCATTCCTGTCCCCGCGGCTTACGGCGCGCGACTTAAGTACCTACACAAACAACTTCGGATTTACCCCCCTTCACACAAGGCGCTAAATGCACAGGAAACACAGCAATGGAGACCGCTCCAAACCAACACTTTCCCCAACCTACATCAATGCAGCATCATTTTCCCAGAACACTACATAGACATATGCCCTTGGTGCAACGACCAACCCACCGCCTACCATATAACATGGGGGTGCACGCGCCCCAACCCTGCAGACATACACACCATTCGGAGGCGCAGTGGGAGGCTACACTCTGACCTAGTGACCCAGCGTAGGCTGGTAACTCGGGCAAGAGCGGCAGCCCAGGCCACTGGGGTCTTGAAATGAATACTCCACTCACTGCCCCTTCTCCTTCTTTTTTTTCTTTTTTTCTTCTTGAAATAAAGTTTTCTCTCTATCTGACCAAGGTCGTCAGCCTACGTTTGACATTAACCTAGCCCTATCTCGAGGCAGAGAACACCAAATATGCACGCTTCTTGAAAGCTACAGCGAGTGATTTTCTTAAGTTTCGAAAGTGCATCAAACTTTGTTGGCCAAGCACCGCTTATCGCAGACGAACACACCCGACCTCTTCGTCGAATATCCCACAGTGCGTCGCCACGAAAACGGCCTGTCATTTGCGATCAAGTTAAGGAAATGTTTCGCGATGACGTGATTCAGCCATCGAACCGCTCTCGGAAAGCGCCACTCGTCTTAGTAAAGAGAGAGGACACACTTCTTTTCTGCTTCGATTACCGCCGCTTGGTCAACGTCCGGAAGTACATGTCTACTCGCTCCCTCGCATCGACGACACTCTAAACCGAACGTCTCTGCAACGTTACTTATTTCTCGTCCGTGTACTTGAAGAGCGGGTACTGAGAGAAGACGGCTTTCATAACACCAGGCAATCTCTTGGATTTCAAGGTAATGTCATTTGGCCTCTGCTCCTCAACAGATACGTTCCAACGAGTAATCGACACTCTAATGGCTGGCATGAAGTCGCAGATTTGTTGGTAGATTTGGATGACGTCATTTATTCTCGTGAAATTTTGACGACCAGCTGAAAGGGCTCAGGACAGCGCAGGGTGGCATGAACTTATCGAGACTAATGTTGAAATCAGAAAAGTGCCTCTTCACCAACGAGGAGCCTGCCAAAATGAAAGCTAGATTTTTGGGGCTGTGAGCTACTACCACCTATTTCTCGGTACCTTTTCGCGCATTGTTCAACACTGACAACTTACAAAGGCTGTTGTGCCTTTGAAATGAAAAGCGCCGCAAGCGGAAGTTTTCAAGGAACTTAAGCGCCGCTTACAGTCCCCTCCGACCCTCGAGCACTTCGATGACAACGGCGTGACAGAAATACATACCGACACAAGAAGCGTTGGGCTAGGCGCAGTTCTCGTTCAGAGAAATGGAGGACATGAGTGATCGCGCACGGCAGCCACTCGCTCTCGAAAGCCGAAGTGGACTCGTCTATGGAGAAAGAGTGCTCGCAATCATCTGGACAACTTCAAATTTCTGTCCGTACTTATACGGCCGACAATTCAAGGTTTTGAGCGATCACCACGCGCTCTGCTGGCTCACCAATTTGAAACACGCATCAGGTTGCCTTGCGAGATTGAGCCTACGTCTTCATGAATTTGACATAATGGTCGTCTACAAGTATGGTCGCAAGCATTTCGAAGTAGACTGCTTCTCACGGGCACTTATTTACGTGCCCCTGAACGAAGATGACAGCGATTACTTATTAGGACCGGTAAGCGCCGGCAGTTTCGCACAGCAGCAGCGCTCAGATGCTAAGTTGAGAGACCTACGGATTGCCTAGAAGCCAAGGCTGCTTCTCCTCTTACTCTGTTCAGGCGTCAGTGTTCACCCGCGTAGCACAATGACGTCTTTGTGAAAATTAAATTAGTGCCCAAAAAGACCACATCCTTCCTTGTCGTACCGAAGTACCTACGAAAGGGTTTTCACGGTGAGCCGATAGCAGGTCATCTCGGGATGACCTACACACTGCATAGAGTCCAAGAAAAGTATTATTTGCACAGTTACCTTCCGCCGTCGCCCATTACGACAAAATGGGCTGTGTGTATATCACCGACGCAAGACGCTTCCGATGAGCACTGCTGGGTTACTGAACCCAATACCACCCCAACTATAAACTTTAAACTCACAATCATGGACCTGGTAAGACCGTTCCAAACTTCATCAGTGTGAAGCAAGTGGATCATCGCAGCCACTGACTACATGTCCCGCAAATGCAAAGCAAAAGCTCTGCCAAACAATTCGGCAGCAGATGCCATTATGTTTTTCGTCGAGCACATTTTTCTCCGACACGGCACCCCAGAACTCAAGAAGCGCTTATCACGGGCAGGGAAACAGAATTTACGACGGAGCTGACGCAATCCACCTTGACCTATCCTCATAAACGCCACCGAAGTACAACAGTGTGCCATCTCCAGACAAACTGTCTAGGGAATGCCTAAAAATGATTACGGATTTGATTTTTATGTGCGTCGTTGCAAAGCAAATACATGAGATTTCATCCTTCCTTTCCCCATTTTCGCGAATAACAGCGCCGTCCAGGAGACGACCAAGGCAACCCTATTTAATCTTGTGCTTGCAGAGATCCCACGACCAGCCCGACGCAATGCTGCCACATGTAACAGACGAGGACAACCAGGACATCGCCGCCTACCTTCAGCGTAAAGAGGAACCTTGACGACACGCACGGCTGCTTATTAATAAGTGTTGCGTTTTGTCTGTTCCAGTAGCGGGCGCACGGGTAGCGAAAAGAAACATACTAGAAACAGCACGACGACACCTCCAGAAGACAGCACAGAGATTAACATTGTCTCCCGTATCATTCTCGATTCAACAGTTGACTATTCTGTATCGAGTCTCGGTTCCCCAGTCCACTCTGGGACCAAGGTTCTTCACTGAACGTTGACAACGGAGTTTTCGACTCGACGTTATCAAGAACTACGAAGGATGAAGTTTGTAGGGCATTCACTGGTTGGCGCTCTTCGTAGCTTTTTGTGTTCATGGACCTGCGTCCTAATGACGCGTTCCTCAGGTTTCCTTTCGGGACAGTCCTCTGACATATATCGCACGACCTCACAAATCGCTTAATGTCAGCTTGCACCCCTGGCCAGTAAAAGTTATCAAGCACTCTTGTGGTAGTTTTTCTGACACCCTGGTGGCCGACAAGTGCGCTCCCATGTGCCTGCACGAGGACCTGACGGCGCAAAACCTTCGGAACGACCGTTTGTTTAATTGTTTTTACTGGACAAGGTTGATAGGTCCGGTACAAAATTCCGTCACTTAGATGGAAGGTGTAAGCCGTCTGCCCTTTTCCGTGATAGGTTTTGTTCAATTTGCGACGACACACGTCTAAACTGGCATCATCCTCTTGCTTCTTGCGAAAAACCGGCCGAGATATTTGGAGCGCGGTTTGAGGGGCACCCAAACCAGTCTCAGAAACTTTCGCCGCCAGAACCTGGAAAGAAGCACTGAACCCATCATCAGTGGCATGTATGCTTCTCTGGCCCGTCAAGACTGTTGGAGCGTCGGCGAATGGGACGCTTGCACCCGGAACGTTGCCGATAATTACGTCATATGATGGCGTCGGCAGGCACCTAGCAATAGCTTTGCCTGGGAAGTATGGCGACTTGATAATAACCTCCGCCTCAGGCGCTTCGATGTAAGAACCATCCACTAAACGTAAAGATGCTCGCTCCCCGGTATATGCAGCCTCGGGCACCAAAGCCTGACGCACCACGATGCCACTAGAACCAGTGTCGCGCAGCACCGACACTGCTTGTCCGAACACTTCTCCATGCTTCACTGGCATGTTGTTAATAATCTGAGATGGACTAAGAGCCGAATCGTCCCTTCGAACATCTAGGCATGATCTTCCCAGCTGACGACCAGGGCGGGAATCTCGAGGGGACGTGGAGCAAGCAGACGTCTCCCGGTCATTTGAATTTCCGTATCGACACAACTGGGTTTCATGCCCAGATTTGCGACATAATGTGCAATATGGGGGCTTCGGTTTTGTACGGCAATCCGCCGACCTATGTCCGATCTCTTCACAGATGAAGCATCGAATTCTAGTCTTTGGGTTTGGGGCTGCGTCCTGCTGTTTCGCAGAATTCTGCTCAGCTCTATCTTTAAAAATCGCGAGGTTATTCTGTCGCTGAGCTTCAAGAAAGTGATCGGCGGCCTCAGCAATCTCGTCCACCGTTTTACAATCACGTTCTCGCAAGAAGAGAACTAAACGATCATGACAGCTGTTTAAAAACTGCTCGGCCACTATCATGTCCCGAACCACTTCAAACGTGCGACCTTGTCCTCGCATTTCAACCCAGCGGTCAAAAAAAACTTAACAGCCTTGTGGTGTACTGGGAAGCTCTCTCACCATCTTGCGGCTTGCTTCCACGAAACTTCTCTCTGTAGCTCTCAGCAGTGAACCGAAACCTCCGAAGTAAGGCAAGTTTCGCTACATCGTAATTGATTGAGTCCTCAGGAGAGAGTCGTCCAAAGACTCTGAGAGCTTTTCCGCCGAGGCACAGACTCAAAGCCGTGGCCCACTTCTCTTTCGGCCAGCCTTGGCCAATGGCCACATGTTCAAAACGCTTCAAATACGCGTCCAAATCGTCCCTTTCCTCATTAAAGAGTGGAATCAGTCCATGAGGACTAATTGGGAAAGACGGAGCTGGTAGGTACCGTGCTGAGCGCTTGCAGCAGTAGGGGCGTTTTCTCCCAATTCCGCAAGTCGTATTCGTAGCTGCAAATTCTGGTTTTCTTGCTCCAAGCGCTGCTTCGCTCTTTCATGTTCTGCAGCTTTCGCTTCGCGTTCTGCAGCTCTCTCTTCGCGTTCGGCAGCTTTGTCTTCCCTTGCCTTTTGCAATTCTCTCTCAACCCACTCGCGCAACTCGATTCCCTGCAAACCTATACGTTCCCCTACCGCGAGCAACTCTGGTGCACTCATTTTTCTCCAATCTCTAGCCGCGGGAAAATGCTGCTTGGCCGGTCTAGTCCTGCCGTGGACGCCAAAATTGTGAGGTTCTTTTCTCTCTTCTGGCTACCTTATTCTGTGGCTTATTCAGAGACAGCAATCTAAGTAGACGACCAGACTGACCAAGCTAACAACGAATAATTTATGTACACATGGACGGGACGAGAGTAGAACGATCAAGTGGGTCAAAGACTTAACACTAAGTTATCTACAGTCACCAGTTAGTTCGTTGGGTGGAGAAGCCGGTGCAGACGCTCCGGGTAGTCAGAGTTCTGCAGGGTCGGGGCGGTAGGGCCTCGGTAAGCCCAGCGGAAGGCTAGGCCACCGGATGGGGCCCAGTAGGGTCAAGAGGCCTCGGGTTGCCTTTCCACTGCCGATTCTTCAGGCTTCCCCGACGTTCCTGGGGCCCAGCACGACGCCGAACGTCCGTGTCAGCGATGAGCCGCAGTTACAGCAGCGGCGATGAGCTGCAGCTGCAGCACTCCCAGGTCTGGTCACCCGGGACAGGAGGCGGGCCAGGACAGGATGCAGTAGGCGGCCCCAGGTCTGGATACCCAGGTCAGGCCTGGCTGAACACGAACTGCCCGAGCTCCGTGGACTGCAGCACCCCCAGGTCTGATCACCCGGGACAGGAGGCGGGCCAGGACCGGATGCAGTAGGCGGCCCCAGGTCTGGATACCCAGGTCAGGCCTGGCGGAACACGAACCGCCCGAGCTCCGTGGACGACCGAACAAAAGCCCCGCTGTCGCCTGTTCCCTGCACGTGCCTCGCACTCCTCGAGCCAACCTCCACGTTTTCCTCTTCTTCTTTCTCCTTTCTTCGTTTCTTTCTTCGTCTATGATCAAATTATCACATGTTCTTCACAATATGAGAAGGTACCCACAACATAGAGCACTCGTCCTCTCGTGTTTAACAGCTTTCTTGTCCCCAAGTACCAAGTTTGCTCATTCGAGTTCCTGACATGCACACATTTCGGAAACCGCCCACCAGAAACGTTTTTCCAGCGCACTCTTTCCTCTCTTGCGGCACGATGGCGATTCCGCCGGGAGAAGACAAGCATGAGGGTGCCAGGAGGCTTGCTGGCTGTCCAACGTCGGAACCATGCTCCACCCACGCGGACGCTTCGCGCGGGAGTACTGCATGGGAAAGGAATGCGGTAACTGCTCTTCAATATGGGGGGGGGGGGGGGGTGACCCACTCTCTCCTGGGTGCTAACACGCAGACGCCGCGGCGCTCTGTTTCCAAGCACAGGCGCGCCAGCTCTTCGGCGAATTCGTTCGCGCTAAGTTTTTATATATCCTCTTTGGTGGGTGCCTCCGTGCAGAGTACCTCGCAAACTAGGGCAGCTGCTGCCGTTGCTGCCGATATGCGACACCACGTCGCTGCGTCCTGGGTGGTTCTGGTCTGCGAACTCTGAGGTGGTCGCGTGCAGTCTTCTTAGAAAAACGGACGCACATTTTAACACGTGCACCTTCTCGTTACTCGGGAAGTTCGAAACGTAACATTTTCTCCGGTGGCGGTTGAAGATCCCGAAGCAAAAAGGTCAGCAACCATTGTCCGGATGGATACACGATGTTGTTCTGGTTGGGTTTACTGTTGCTGATGCTCTGCTGCCTCCGGCGTTCTCTACACCTCCCGTTGTTTCTTGTCAAGAATATGGAAGGCTTCTTGCTCTCTGCAGGCCAGCTTATTCACTGTAAAGACAGCATCAGTTTGAACAACACGAAGTTTACAGCCGCAAAGATGGCAAGCGCCAGGATTCTCTCCACGAGACTCACCAGGCTTTCATACGAATATTATTTTAATCCTTTTACTACTACTTCAGCACTTGAAACAACCAGAACACTATTCGTTCACACAAACACAATTTTCAAGAATAAAATGAAGATGGTATTAATGCAAACTTATGCCAGGAAAAATTCATACCTAAGCCAGACTCACCGATGCCGTCAATAACACTAAAAGCTTCGACTTAAGTCATCGGCATTGTCGTTAGGTTTACCGTACCTCTATCTTTCGCTTTCATGGCAGGCTAGATAGACAGTTCGTGTGGGACAGTCTCTGAACGACCTCTGCTGGGCTCTCCCTTTGAACTTCCAATTTATGTTTCTTGGAAGGTCGTAGCATCATTACCGCGTCTCTAGCTTCAAGATAGCGTGATCTCGCTGTTCGTTCAGTGTACTGTTGGTCCTCATCTGCGCTTTACTCATTTCGCATCCCGCGAGCTCCTGTCCCTTGTGCAACCTTTCAAGCAGCACGAGCACCTATTCGACCACCGTAGGGTTTTTTTTCCTGCATTCAGACGATTCCCGAAGAAAGTGGAGTAGCGATCGCAGGGAGCCGCCGTTGACCATTTCGGCTGACAACCCCGTGGCCTCATGAGGGACGCTTCTCAGCGCAAACATTGTTGAATGCAAACAGGAATCGCAGTCGGTTTTTGCGATCAAAACAAGAGGCTCTCAGCATGCGTTTCATTACCGAGTGCATCTTTCCTACTAGGTTGGGCTGCGGGTGGTACACTGAATATGGATTAACCTAATCCTACATCTCTCCAGGAAATCTTTAGTGGGTGAGCTGGTAAATGCGCCCTCTGATCTGACTGTATTTCAGCGAGAAACCCAACCTGTGCGACAATGGACATGAGTGCGTTCACAGTTTCCACTGCGCGTAACTCTTTCAATGTCACTGCCTGGGCAAACTTTGTGGCAGGACAGACTACTGCCGACAGCGTCGATGACAAGTCATCGAAATGGCTCCGTGATCACAGGCACTAGCTTCATTGGGGTTCTCGCCTTATCTCCCGGCTTGTCCACCCGTTAACAAGTATCGCAGGTCTTTACAAAATTTTCCACCTCCTGAAAACATTGCGGCCAGTAATATTCCTGTAGCTGCCGATTTTTAGTTTTCTTGAGCCCTAAATCATCTGACTGCGAGCTTCTGTGAACCAAGTGCTAAAGATCATCGCGGTAGCGTTTTAATACGACCGATTGGTCTAACTGCCCTCCTCTGTGATCAAGATACTTTCGACAAAGTATCCCGCACCTCTCTAAAAATATCACGTTTTTCTTCGAGATGCCTTCACTCGCCATGTGCTTAAGAATCTGCAGTGTGGAATAGGCCCTTTGCTCGGCTAACGGGGACGATCGGTCCGCCCCCAGCAATCTTTGGAAGCTTTCAGATGGTGGCGTTGTGAGAAGCTCACGACAGGCCTCTTTAAATTCAATGCCATCCTTGCTACCTTCTAGCGTGTCTGGGATGTTTACTTAATCGCTAGTTGGCGCATGGACTGCCTCTATCGTGTCTAACGGCGTATTCTCTGCCGCATTAACGTCACCTGACGCTTCCAGTGTGCTGGCTTTAGCAAGCCGCTTTCGTGCTTTCGAGCGAGTCAACCCTTGGGCAGCCCCTTCTGCTGCAACAGTTGGTCAGATCTGTTCAAAAAATATAGGGGTACTGCTTCGACAGACTGGCTGACAAGGCAGCCTATATGCGAAGTACATCAAACGGAGCTTCATTGCTGATGTTAGCGATTGGAACGCACACGCTGTTTACTTCTACCGTTTGTTTATTTCATGCGCACTATCCAGTGAAACTTTCTGGCTCTACATACGGTGGATTAACTACATCCATTGTAGCCGCTGAATCTCGATGCACGCGACACGGCTTTCCGTTCACTACGAGATCTCGTAAGTATGGCTCTAGAAGCCACCTACTTTCATTGTTGCCAAATAGAGCATTCCAAATAGAGCATTCTTAGCACAAAAGCCACTTCTTTCCCAAAATTTAGGAAAGCGCGATGTCGTACCCACCGACCTGTTCACGGTTGTTCCAGTGGCGAAAGCCAGTTCGGACAGCTGTGCGTCCCAATCTCTGTGCTGCTCGGTCGTCGCGACCAGCATACTCCTAACATTCCAATTCACCCTCTCGGTTATGTTCCTCTGAGCGTGGCAGGGACGCGGGCGCCAGAGGAAGTGGGGGGGGGGGGGGGGGGGAGGGGGCTGTAGCGATAGCTGTTCTCCACCAAGTCGAACACAATGACTTCACTCCAAATAAAATTCCCTTCTTAAAATACCTGGTTTAGCCATGCATGGCAGGTAGACGAAGCGATGCCTCCGCTTTCTGTCATCAAAGTGCACCGCGAGATGCACTACTCCTTCAACCTTTGCCGTACCGGCCGATAAGCTAAAAAGGGTTTCGGCTGGCCTGACACAGATGTTACATCCACGGTAGGCTTCGAACATGTCGTCACCGACCGAAGACAGCTTTGAGCCCTTTTCAAAGACTGCAGAGTAGCCTTGACCAGCTACCCGCACTACCATAAAAGGCCTTGAGCGTGACAACACTTCTTGCGCTCTACAGTGGAGGGGAACATTGGCCTCTGCGCCGTCGGTGCGATGGCCCTCTGACGCGGCGTGGGAGTACCCTTCCCATTTTTCACCATGGCCTTCTTAGAGTGGGCATGGAAGCAGCACGGTAGAGCACATGGCTAACGATCGTCGTCTTCACGTTATACAGGTTGTGGCTTGGCTTCTACCATGCCTGGCCACAAGTGCACCGGACCCGTACGTCGCTACCTGCCTGCAGCCATGCCGTGTTCAGGTGTGCGACCTTTCTTCGAACCCAGGCGCTGCCTTCGTTGGATCGGAATCCTTGTTCATCGGTTCAGCCGCATCAGCAGGAACATCATCCACGCCTGCCTTAAAAGCGAACAGCCAGCCGCAACACGTCAGTGGGCATGGAAGCAGCACGGTAGAGCACATGGCTAACGATCGTCGTCTTCACGTTATCCAGGTTGGTCAATCGTGTTCTCTCCATGCTAGGAAAACATCAAATCGTTTTTACTGCTGCTTCCGTGCCTACAAGTGCTCTATGACGTGTGTTGTGACTGCAAGGAGGCGTTGCGTATGTTGTTGCTATGTTCGGGTGACGTTGAGCTAAACCCCGGGCCTAATCGCAAGCAGACTACAGAGCGGCAGACTCAAGTAGCTGATGAAGACGGCACGTCGTGCGCCCATCGTCATAATGAAGTCATGGCTGCGTTGTCCTTCATTAGAACCACCTGTGAGGCGTCAGCGGAGGCCCAAGCCACGTTGACGCAGGCTGTTAATGACGTAAAAGCCAATCGAGAATGTTTAGCAAAGCGGCTGTCTAATATTGATACTCGACTCGCTTCTTTTGAAACAAAAGTCAGCATTGTTAGTAGTCTCGAAGGAGAACTTCTGTTAACAAACGACACCATTAATGACTTGACGCAACAGTACAATGCGCTTCTTTCCCGCATCAATGATCTGGAAGACAGATCTCGCAAAAATCATTTAATATTTTATGGCGTCCCTGATAGCAATGAAACGTGGAATGACACAGAAAAAAACGTTATTAGTTTGCTTTCATCCCGTTTTGGGTCAGAATTTAAACCAGACAAAATAGAACGAGCCCACCGCCTTGGTGGCCAAGAAAAATGCCGACCAGTGATAATAAAATTTTCGCACTTTAAAGCGAAAGAAGTGATGTCACATCGTGATGAGCTGAAAACAAATGACATTTCAGTTTCTGAAGACTACTGTGCAGCAACTAGGCTCGCTCGCAAAAGGTTAACTGCTTTCGCAAAATCTTTGCCTGGTTCACTATCCGTTAGGCTTCGCTATGACAAACTAACTGTAAATAAAAGGCAATATATTTATGACCCTAGAACAGACAGTGTCATTGAGCTGCCCCGGCTGCGCTATCATTCTCCTTCTCGTAGCAGCCCATCCGATGATTCATCTGCACGCGCTTGACCCACTTCATCCAATGCTGCTCGCGCATCGATGGGAGACATTTCGAGTTCAAGTCCCACGCGTAATGTTTCATAACACTCAGCCAGGGGTAGTGGTGATCGGCGCCCTATATCGGTCCTTTATACTAATCATCATCATCATCATCATCATCAGCCTGATTATACCCACTGCAGGGCGAAGGCCTCTCCCATATTTCTCCACTTAACCCGGTTCTGTGCTAGCTGCATCCACTTGACCCCTGCGAACTTCTCAATCTCATCCGTCCACCTAACTTTCTGCCGCCCCCTGCTACGCTTTCCTTCCCTTGGAATCCAGTTTGTTACCCTCAGCGACCATCTGTTATCCTCTCTTCGCGCTACATGTCCTGCCTGTGTCCATTTCTTCTTCTTAATTTCCACTAGAATGTCGGTAACTTGAGTTATTTCTCTGACCCACTCTGCACGCTTTCTATCTCTTAATGTTACCCCTACCATTTTTCGTTCCATAGCCCTCTGGGTTGTCCTCAACTTAAGTAGAACTCTCTTGGTTAGCCTCCACGTTTCAGTCCCATAGGTGAGTACAGGCAAGATGCAATTGTTGTATACTTTCCTCTTGAGCGATACCGGTAAGCTGCTAGTCATAATCTGCGAGTGCTCGCCAAATGCGCTCCATCCCAATCTTATACTAATATCCGGAGCCTTTTAGGCAAAAGAGATGATATCACCGCAGCTATCAATTCGTGCGATGCCGACCTGGTGGCGCTCACTGAAACTTGGTTAAGTGTTCGTCTAAGCGACAGCGAAGTTTTTACTCACACCAAGCCTTTCAATGTCTATCGTTGTGACAGAGATGGAAGACAAGGGGGTGGAACCCTGCTCGCAGTTTCTACTAGCCTAACGTTGTTCAGAATTAATGTTTCACGCAGTATAGAATCTGTCTGGTGCGGCGTCATTTTAAGCAATAGAGTACACATCATTGGCGTCTGTTATCGTCCACCTAATGCAGACATCACATTCGTGAATGAATTGCATGACGCGGTTAACACCGTCGTCCTTCGTTATCCAGCATCCCCGGTATTTCTTCTAGACGATTTCAATTATCCATCAATAAACTGGACATCGACACCGCCTACCTGTACACCATATTCTTCGAATTGTCAAGCTTTTCTCGATATGTGCTCCTTTTTCAATTTTGACCACGTTGTTGATGGCCCAACGCGTGTTATCGGCAGTTCTGCTAACATTCTTGATCTGATCCTCACCACTAACCTTGATATGATAGGCCCAATAATTTTCATGCCGGGACTCAGTGATCATCCTTTCCTTCATTTCGACTTAAACTTTACCGTGTCTTCAGCTACGAAAAAACACAAGATTATATTTGATTACAAAAAGGCAAACTTTGAAGAGATAAAAAGAGAACTTTCGCTCTTCCTTGACAGCTATCTTAGTGGTTTTGAACATCGTTCTGTCCAAGAGAACTGGGACCTGTTCGTCAATAAAATTTTATATCTAACTGAGGCTTACATTCCCAAGAAAATACTAACAGTACATAGACAATCGCCATGGTATAACCCGTACTTAAATCGACTTGCGAACAGAAAAAAACTCTTATTTCGGGCAGCAAAACTGCAGCAGACTGCGGCACGCTGGCAAGCATACACTAATGCATCTCGCACCTACTCTCAAGCTGTCGCTTCTGCAAAATCTACTTTTTTGAAATACACTCTACCATCCTTGCTCACAAATAACCCTAGCAAATTTTGGAACATGGTAACTAACTCCCAGAGCAACTCAGAGATTTCTTTACTTGACCAGAACGACTTACCTGTGCCTAGCAAAGAGTGCGCATCGATTTTAAACAATATGTTCACACTGAACTTTTCATCTGCAACTAATCTTCAACTGCCTACACATTCGTTTTCGGGCTATACGGTTATGCATCCAATATCAATAGATGCCGACGGGATTGCAAAGCTCATTGAAACCCTAAAACATTCATGTTCCTCTGGTGTTGACAATATAAATGCAAGATTCCTTAAAGAAACAAGCATGTACTCCACTGTCCTTTTGACAAAAATATTTCAACAACCTTTAGATACTGGTGCTCTTCCTGTACATTGCAAGCAGGCGAAGGTGGTTCCACTTCATAAATGCGGTAACAAGCAATCTCCCCTTAATTATCGCCCCATATCTCTTACTAGCATACCATGTAAAATTCTTGAACGTGTCATTTGCTCACACCTAGCTAGTTTTCTTGACTCGAACCTTTTTTTCAATCCAGCGCAACATGGCTTCAGGAAATCATACTCATGCGAGACACAGCTACTTTGTTTCACAAACTCCATGCTAACCCTTATTGACAACCGTTCCTTGGTTGATTGTATCTTCTTGGATTTTTCTAAGGCATTTGGCAAAATAAGCCATCGTCTTTTACTACTTAAACTCAAGTGCCTTAATATTGACAGATATCTTCTTACTTGGGTCGAATTTTTCCTCATCGGTCGATCACAGCATGTCTTTACTAACAACAATAATTCACTGTCAACACGTGTTACGTCAGGTGTACCACAAAGGTCCGTTTTGGGCCCCCTTCTTTTTTTAGTTTATATTAATGACCTTCCTAACTGTGTGACTTCCCCTATTCACTTATTTGCCGATGACTGTGTTATTTATCGCGAGATTGCTGAACCCGCCGATGTTTCTGCTTTACAATCTGACCTCAATAATATAACCAAATGGTGCAGCACATGGTGTATGGACCTAAATGTTAAAAAATGTAAAGCTATGCGAGTGTCGCGCAGTAATTTCCCCCCTACTTGCTATGTATTGAATAGCACTCCTTTAGATACTGTTACTTCGTACAAATATTTGGGTGTGCATATTACTAATGACCTCAGCTGGAAGCCACATATTGATTACATTATTAACAACAGTAACCGCTTGCTTGGGTATATGCGCCGTAACTTTTCGAAGGCACCTGTTTCGACTAAAATGACTATGTGCAAAGCATTGGTACGTTCAAAGATTGAATATGCTTCTGCAAATTGGGATCCCAGTTTCACGAACTTGAAATCCTCACTCAAGATGGTTCAAAATAATTCGGCGCGTTTCATTCTTTCCAATTACAGTCGCACTAGCAGCATACCTTCAATGAAACTAACGTTATCTTTGCCATCTCTCGAGCTTAGAAGGAAAATTTCACGTCTTAGCCTTTTTCACAAAATTTATCATCATAACGAATTGAGGCATAGTTTCATTTCGCAGCCATCGTATCGCTTCTCCCGCGTCGATCATGCTTACAAAGTAAATGTCATAACTTGCAATTATAATGCCCTTTTTAATTCCTTTCTACCTCGTACGTCAGTAGAGTGGAATCGCCTTCCGCCCGATATCGCATTAATCCAAGATCACGATTCATTTCCCTCATCACTGATGCAATATCTTGAAGCTGATCCGTAGCACTTTTGGTTTTCCTAACTATTATCTTATTTCAGTTTTTGGTTTTTCATGCTTGTTGGCTCCCAGTGCTGTTGTTCTTTTCGCTGCATAATGCTGTTCTTTCACCGCTTATGATTGTTTTCAATTTATTCCGCTTGTATAACTTTCTTTATTGTAAGATTGTTTTCGTTGTTCTGTATTCCCTTGTTCGTTTAGCTTTTGTTATGTTTTGTTCATTTAGTGTTCTATGATTTCTATCATATATGATGTACCACTCCCCTCTGTAATGCATATACGCTTGAGGGTAATAAAATGAAATGAAATGAAAAAAATATATTCCCGCCGACGGCGACGGGCTGGCGCTACCAGTTATCGCCGCCGGCGGTCCGCGTTTCCCTGTATATGGCTTGCTTGACACGTGCCACGTTCCCGGCTGGTTGCAATTTCAGCAAAGCCTATCCTTAACCTGCCGCACGGTCGGGGGATCGCGCGATCCAGGAAGAGGTTGGGGACGTCTTTTCCGCTCTCCGCACCTACGTAGATGTCACTGATGAGCCCAGCTCCCGCCTCTACTTGAACGCGTACGGGTCAAGAGCGCAAAAAATAGCGGAGCCTTCCACATGGCTTTCTTGCCCTACCGTCCTTACGTCTGCACCTCGGGCGCGCGACGCTGAATCGTGGCCTCCAGCCCATGCGCATCGCGGCTTTAGCGATTCGGCTAGCCTTGAGGCTGGTTGGTAGCGCAATTCAGCGAATAAATCCTCCAGCACAACGTTCGCTTCCTGTGCTAGGGCCTGGAGGTTTGCAAGAGAACGTCCCCACAAATACGGCTTGAAGCTCGGATGGCACTGCCTGATCACGCGCGAGCTGATCCTGGTCGATTGCCGTGGGATCTGCCCTCTTGTAGAGCTCCTCCTTTGCGAGTACATACACGAGGAGGCTCTCCTCTGGGTGCTGTATGCGCAACGCGAGCTCCTCAAGCATCCGGCGCGCGTACTCGCGCGACAAGAACTCGGGGCGAAAGAGATCTTTAAAGTCTACCATCAACTGTAAAGCCGGTTGGCAGCGTCTCCATCGGGCCGCGCTCTCGAAAAGTTCTACGGGAAGCACCTGCCCTAGCATCACGTCGTCTGGAGGACCCACTGCCGTCTGATAACCCTCGAGTTTTATTGCGAAGCAATACTACTTTAGCTACCACCTCAGCCCGTCAAAAGGCGCGGCGGTAGCAGCCACGCTTGACCTTTAGCGTGACCTGGCTGTGTGACGACATACCATCTGTGTAAGAGTGGGGGCTCAACTCGGGCCGCCGCCTTGCGCGGTGGCAGTTACGGCCTGACTCCGTTGCTCTCACTAGTGGCGCAGCGCGCTGCGTGACGTCATACCATCTGTGTAAGAGCGGGGTTCAACTAGAGCCGTCGCCTTGCGCGGTGGCAGTTACCGCCTGACTTCTGCTCCTCTCACCAGTGGCGCTGCGCGCTACGTGACATCATACCATCTGCGTAAGATCGGGGGCTCACCGTCGCCTTGCGCGGTGGCAGTTACGGCCTGACTCCGCTCCTCTCGTCAAGCCATGAGATGCCGCCTACAGTCAAAGCGCTTAGGCAGGCTGCAAAGAGGAAGCAAAAGCGAGCACAGAGACAGAAGAAGAGCGAAAAGAACGGCTTTTCAAGCGACGAGCGCAAGAAGCAGCTAGGCGGAAAAGGCGGTCAATGTCATCGGTAGCAGAATCGACGACAGAAGCAGGGGAGGAAGGTTCGAATTTGTCCGATAGTTTGGAACGTGCATCTACTAGCAGCAGTACCAGTTCGGAGCGATGGAACGCTAGCAGACGACAGCGACGTGCCCAAGAAACACCGGAAGAGCGACAACAGCGACTAGAGAAGGAACGTGTGTATCGAGAGAATACAATGAACAGCGAAAAAAACGGCGTGCTGAAGAGACACCCGAACAACGAGATAAATGCTTGGAGAAAGAGCGGGAGAAATCTCTCACTCGAGCTACCCGAGCTGAAACCTAAACCATAGCTAAACATAGTATAGTCAAGCGTCACCATAGCCATAACAGCAAACATAACCGAAGCATCACCATGGTGAATATAGCACAGCCAAGCATCACCACAAGCGGTACAATAGTGGTACCACGTATTGCTTCGCAATCACCAGGCTTAACCAAGCTAAGCCACAGCCAATTTTTTGTAAGAACTTATGGACGGGCTTCAGGTACATGTAGCCAGAAAATAAGGGGACGTTTACATTTATGCGCGGAAGCGAGACGGTCGCCGCAGCTGTGGCTTGGTTGGCGCTAGGCATCGAACCGAGCTGACATGTTAACACAGACAACATTGCGGTCATGTGTTGCATAAGAGCGGCTACGTCGGGAGCCTGCACGGGCTCTGCCGCGTCCCTTGCCTCACTCCTGGATGCACCGGCATCCGAAGCGACGGCCCTCTTTGGCATGTTTTTCCTCGGCGGCATGCCTCATTCAAACTGTGGCTAGCCGAAAAAAGCAGAACTGCTCGCGCACAAATATTACTCCGCGTCAGCAGGTCGGTCGCAAAGACTAATCGCGCCGACAACTCCCATGCACTACCTTCCGGTCTTTGTGCAAGCTATGCAGAAAAATAGGCAAACACAACCGCCCGACACTAAAAAAAAAACACGCACATAACCCAAAGCAAAATCAAAGCAGTGTACAAACACCATATACTATATTTCGCCTCATCTACACACACGATAACCCTAAACGCAAAATGGCATCACACATATCAAAGGACGACAGCCGTGAGGTTTGCCGTGCGCTGCTAGGCCGGCAGAGATAGCGTCCACATGGGTGCTAATTCAGCCCCACGTTGGGCGCCCTTTTGTGGGCGGATCCTCTGCCAGAGGGATACACAAGACACAGCGGGCTGTGAAAGAAACATTTTTATCACACTGAGCTTCATGCCATCCGTCGAGCCAGGTCCGAGGGTCCCAATCGGGAAGCAGGCAGGAGGAAGGCAGGAACTACAGAATAAGCGAGGCACCGCCGCACCTCGCTTCATGGGGTCAGAGCGGTGGACCGGTTTCCCGTAGGCAGTAGAGGGAAGGGGCAGTGTGGGCGGCGCACCCTTCACATACGATGCGGCGCGCCGCTGCCTTTAAGTTACGAGGAGCAGGGCCCGACAATAGTTATTTCTCGCCCGTCTTTAACGAACTTATCTTTCTCAGTGCCATGCGCTTTTCAAGCGCATACGCCGGTCAACATCAATTTTTATTAGCAGGATGGCATTACAAGATCCGTCAGCACTGTTAAACCTAGTTAGGCGAAACGACAGCGTTTGCAGAGACGAGGACGCTTACAACTAAACGTAAACACACGTGATGTTATGTCTGCCTTCAAAAGGCATATGTCAAGTGGTGGTGCACCGTAGGTGGTATCATGGTTAAGCTATATAGCCCCACAGTGACATCTGGCTCTTTGAAAGCAAAGCGGGTTGCCAGGTTCGCCTTGGCTGATGCATTGCGTAGGGACGCTTTCCCCTCGAGATTCGGTGTCAGCGTTGATAACGTCGTTGTTGAGAGCGTAACGTCCCGGGAATGGTTCGGGAAGGCGGCAGATAACACGGCAAGGCACTCTTTGAGCGCAGTGCTGCGCAAAGCCACGCGACCACATGGCCTGACCGATTTGGTAGAAGCAACCGAATCGGGGTTCTCCTTTCCGGTAGGACAGTGCGTAATGAAACACAATAGACCCAATGCATTCCGAGCTACGCACGCTGCTCCTAGGCCACGCAGACACGTTGGAAGGGCTTGGAATTACAGACATCTATGTCTGGTGGTCTTTTACAAGCTGCAGCAAAGCCCAACTCTAGGCTATGCTAAGCAATACATGTGAGATAATTCAGCCACAAATTAAGATAATAGGCGAGTTGCAAAATGCACATGCGAGAACGAGGACCGCAAGAAAATTGCGGACGTGAGCCGTTAATGCTGTCAGGTTATACTGACACGGTGCAGTCTTTATCTTCCTTCTGCGCAGATCGCGAGCGCGTGCCTCCTCGAGGCGAAGAAACCGAAGTTCTCCTGTAGAAGTGGGCCTGCTAGTTTTCTTGCCGCTCTGTGCACTGTGACTTCTGTTACCTGTGTGTCCCACGGTTACTTCTGACTAAACTTCACGCCGTGACATCCGGTGGCAGGCGCTGGGTTACGCACCCATGCTCTGAACACCTCCAACCAGCCGAGACTGCAGTCCTCAGGCATCTTCTACCATCCAGATTATGTCAATTCATTAGGGTAGCCGACGGCTTCGAGGTCTTGAGCCTCAATTCGCGCCTCTGCAATTTTCCCGTACTGCGAGGTCACCGCCATCTTCTCCAGCACCACCTTCGGCGGCAACACAACCGCCCATAATGATGCAGGTAGATATCACTGCGCCCTCCATCGTGTTGCTGCAGCCGGGGAAGATGCCCACTTTCCAAGCCTTTCCAGGCGACAACCCTAAAGCCTGGCTAGATAAGTATGAGCGGGTAGCCCAGTACAAACGCTGGGGCGACGGCCAGAAACTGCAGCATGTGTTTTTCTTCCTGGATGGTGCAGCTCGCACATAGTTCGAAAATTATGAGACTACTATCACAACATGGAGTTCCTTCAAGGACCAGGTCCTACGAGCTTTCACCACCGTTCTTCTCAAGGAACGCGCCGAACTACTCTTACAAACGAGAGTTCAGCTCCCTAACGAGAGCGTCTTCGTTTACTTCGAGGACATGACGAGGCTATTTTGTCGCGCTTATCCAAACATGTCCGAAGAAAAAAAAGCCACTATCTGATGAGGGAAATTAAGGAACCGATCTTCTCTGGATTAGTTCGGTGTCCCCCAAAACCATCGGAAAATTTGTGCCCGAGGCCACCCCCATTGCAACGGCACTAGAGATGCGATCTAAGCACTACGAACGGTCGTCCATCCCTATTGCTGCCGCCATCGCCGACACTGGTATCACTGACGTGCTCCGCGAGACCTCGAGAAGCTGTAAAAACTCGAGAAGCTGCAAACCCTATTTTCCACGACAGCACCCCCACAAGTATCCTGCCTTTCTCAGATGGTTCTGGAAGAGGTCAGTCAGGCACTCAATCCCCCCGAGCCACTCCCGACAATACAATCGAATGCCATGACCTACGCCGAGGTCACTAGTCGTGCTTGTCCACCTCCCGGTAGCACCAAAAAGCACCGTCATAACACTCGTCCAGCACCCCCCGCTCGACCTCCTCGGGTGCGTCCACGCAAAAGCGACATCTGGCGCACTCGCGATCATCGCCCGCTGTGCTTCCACTGTGGCGAAGCTGACCACCTGTTCCGCGATTGCTATTACCGACGAA
Organism: Amblyomma maculatum; assembly: GCF_055883805.1. NCBI lineage: Eukaryota > Metazoa > Arthropoda > Arachnida > Ixodida > Ixodidae > Amblyomma > Amblyomma maculatum. The sequence goes on along the minus strand of NC_139344.1, from coordinate 451,870,310 downwards.
TGGGTCTGCCGGGGTTAAACGCCGACGCGCGAAAGCCGCAGCGTGTTGAACGGCCCCCTGCCATAGACGCGTACTTGGCGGAACCATTCCTAATGCCATATGACTACTTCCAATCGCTTTCACCACGCCAATACGCCTCACTGACACGTCCACATGCCAGCCTGACGCGAATCCGCTCCTCTAGCCCTTTTCGGGAAAACCAGAAGAGGCAACCTTTGCATGGATAGTGTCTCATCGACGAAATTGTCAAGCTCCTACGCCGCTGCAACCGGATGGTCGCACTGTTTCACGACGATATGACGCGCCCCACAATGATCCGCTGCTTCGGCGCTCCAGTCCTCCGACGACAAGAAAACAGCACTAGCAGCCGTTACCAGACCCCTCGACGTTCCAGCAACACTAAAGCTGTAACCGTCTACCTGAACATTTCGGTGGACGGAACTGACGTGACAGCGCTCGTGGATACGGCGCCGACTATTCTGTGATGAGTGGGTCTTTCGCCGCCACTATGCAAAAGGTGACTACATCCTGAACAGGCCCACAAAGTCATACTGCCGGAGGCCACTTGATAACGCCGACCGGTACCGGCACTTCTAGGGTAACGCTCAAGAAGAAACGTACTAAGCAACCTTCGTCGTACTTGCCCAGTGTTCCCGCGATGTCATCTTGGCATGGATTTCTTAGCAGAAAATGTAGCATTTATCGAACTGCAGACGAAGTCAGTGACCATATCGACCGAGAACACAATACACAGTGCTTCAGAGCTACCGACAACACTACACATTTTTGATGATCACGTTACTACTCCGCCCCGCTCTAGTTTGATGACGTCTGCGGCTGCGAATACACTGCGAAACTTTGATGTTGTAGAGAGCAAACAAATCTTGCTTTCGAACGCAATTTTCCTGTAGCCAGAGGAGTCGTTCGCCTCGAAGATGGCAAAGGAGATGTCCTATTCACGAATTTCGGCAATGAGCACCAGCATTTAGGCACTGGGCTATAGTTGCCCATATGGGCGGTATCACGCACGTTCGAAACGCCTCTGGACTTGCGACGTTGTCATTGACCGAGGTACAGAGGTCTACTACTTTGATCTTAACCCTACGCTTCCTCAACTGCAGCATCGCCAAGTGAATAAGCTCCTCCAGTGCTATACCTTATCCAATTACTCGTCATCGATCTCGTCAAGCATCGCATTATTACGGATGATACCATGCCACCTCTCAGACAATCACCTTACCGAGTGTCTCCGACTGAAACCGCCGCTATCATCCGCCAAGTGAAAGAGGTGCTTCGCGACGATGTCATCCAGCCCTCGCGGAGTACATGGGCAGCACCAGTTGTCCTTTGGATTAAAATTAATGGTACGCTGATGTTTCGTGTGGATTACCGCCGGCTAAACATAGTTACGAAGACGTCTATCTCCTGCAACGCGCCGACCAGGCTCTGGATCGTCTCTACTCCGCGAAATATTTCTCTTCAATGCACCTGAAATCCGTATACTGGCAAATAGAGGTAGATGAGAGGGACAACCGAGTTGAGGACAACCCAGAGGGTTATGCAACGAAAAATGGTAGGGGTAACATTAAGAGATAGGAAGCGTGCAGAGTGGGTCAGAGAAATAACTCAAGTTACCGACATTCTAGTGAAAATTAAGAAGACATGGACATGGGCAGGACATGTAGTGCGAAGAGAGGATAACCGATGGTCGCTTAGGGTAACAAACTGGATTCCAAGGGAAGGAAAGCGTAGCAGGGGGCGGCAGAAAGTTAGGTGGGTGGATGAGATTAAGAAGTTCGCCGGGGTCAAGTGGATGCAGCTAGCACAGAACCGGGTTAAGTGGAGAAATATGGGAGAGGCCTGCCTTCGCCCTGCAGTGGGCATAGTCAGGCTGATGATGATGATGAGAGGGACCGAGAGAAAACGGCGTTTATTACTCCAGATGGGCTCTACGAGTTCAAGGCTATGCTCTTTGGTCTCTGCTCTGTGCCGGCTACTTTTCAGCGACTTAGGGACACTGTACTTGCAGATCTCAAGTGGAAAACATGTCTCGTTTACCTTGACGACATTGTGGTCTTCGATCCAACGTTCGAGGAGCACCTTCGACGCCTTGAAACTGTTTTGCAAACCATAACATCTTCTGGCCTTACTTAAAAATATGAGAAGTGTCATTTTGTTTGCACAGAGCTCACGTTCTTGGGGCACATCGTAAGCCACGCTGGTATCCTGCCGGATCCCGAAAAAACGACTGCTACTGCCAACTTCCCTCCACCCCAAAACCAGAAAGCTGTTCGACAATATTTTGGCTTATTTGCTTGCTACCGGCTCTACGTCAAAATTTTTCTCGACTCACAGAGCCCCTAACACGTCTGACGAAGACGGACATGCCTTTCACTTACGACACGCCACAGGTACAAGCATTTAAAGAGCTTCAACACCGCCTACAAACACCTACCATATTGGCTCACCTCGACGAATACACGGAAACGGCGCTTCACACCGATGCAAGCAACATAGGCCTAGGCGCCAGTCTAGTTTAAATCCAGGGCTGCCAAGAACGTTTCATCGCTTACGCCAGTCGCTGTCTGCCTAAAGCGGAATCGTACTATTCTGCAACAGAGAGAGAATGTCCAGCCATTGTGCGGGCGACGTCGAAATTCCGGCCATATCTTTATGGGAAACCGTTCAAACTAGTTATTGAACACCACGCCCTATGTTGTCTTGCGACCCTAAGGGACCCTGCAGCCCATCTTGTAAGATGGAGTCTCCGACTACTGGCATTCGACATAACTGTCACGTACAAGTCTGGCCGCCAACGTTCGGGCGCCGACTGCCTCTCGTGTGCCCCTCTAGATCCCCCCACAGATCCTGATGATGCCATACTGTTAAATGCTATCAGCGCAGAGTCACATCGTGGACTACCTAAAAAGTGCACATGCAACCGCTCCGAGAGCTTTGAAGCGTGTTCTGTCGTCGTTATGTATGCACGATGGTATTTTCATAAAGGAAAACTTTTCCGCCAGCCAAACGCCATGCCTGATTGTTGTACCTATGAGTCTAAGTGATACAATTTTACAAGCTTGCCACGATGAATCAACTTCTGGACATTTGGGAGTCACCCGTATGCTTGCAAGGCTGAAGGAAAAGTATTACTGGCCTCGTCTTAATTCAGACGTTTCACACTGTGAAAACGTGTCGCAGCTGTCAGCGTCGTACGTTGCCGCCGACCAAACCCACCGGATTCTTGAAGTCAATAGACCCACCATCGAGGCCTTTCCAGCAGATTGGCATGGACATGCTGGGATCATTTCCCCTTTCACACTCCGGTAACCAGTGGGTCATTATTGCTACCGATTATCTTACACGATACATGGAAACCTCCGCTCTACCCAACGGTACTCCCTTAAAGGTTGCAAATATTTTCATCAATTGCATTCCCTTAATCTAAGCCAATGGCAATAAATGTTTTCATCATCATCATCATCATCAATTGCGTTGTCCTGCTTCATGGCGCACCAGAGATTTTGATCACTGTAAGAGTTGCCGCATTCACAACCAAATTGCTACAGCAGATTTTGATTCACACTCGTACTGAACACAGGAAGGCGACACCACACCATCATCAAACGAATGGTTTGACCGAGCGCTTGAACAAAACACTCGCTGACATGCTCTCAATGTATGTCGACGTAGAGCACAAAACGTGGGGTGATGGGGTGAAGTGCAACGGTACGTTACCTTTGCATAAAATACGGTGGTCCAGAAACAAAAACATGACACCTTTCCGTCTGGTCCATGGACGTGAGGTGACCACTATGCTTGATGCCATGTTACCACATCTAGACAACGACAATCAACAAACAGATCTTCACACCTTTCTCCACCTCGCCGGAGAGGCCCGTCAGCTGGCCAGGCCGCGAATTCAGAATCAGCAACGCCGCTTTTCCCAACGATACAACCTCCGACACCGTGATGCTCGGTACACAGCTGAAGACCGTGTCTGGCTCTGGTTTCCTGTACGTTGACGAGGCCTCAGCGAGAAACTCCTGTGTCGTTACTTTAGCCCGTACAAAGTGGTATGACTAGTTGGGGACCTAACCTATAACGTCGTTCCTGAAGGATTTAAAAAGTCCCGGCGCTCCGCGCTCCCTGAGGTGGTCCATGTGGTCCTCCTGAAACCGCATTACAACCGATAGTGTTGACACTTTCTGTGCGCTGAGCAACTGCCCACCGCGCAATGTTTTTTTTTTCTTATCTCTACCCACACTTCCAGCATCGGGGCGATGCTTCTTGCACCCCGGGGGGGGGGGGGGGGTGCAATGAAACGGTGCAGTCTTTATCTGCCTTCTGCGCTGATCTCGAGCGTGTGCCTCCATGAGGCGAAGAAACCGGAGTTCTCCTGTTGAAGCGCGCCTGCTAGTTTTTTTTTTTGCCTCTCTCTGCACTGTGACTCCTGTCACCTCTGTGTCCCGCGGTGCCTTCTGACTAAACTGCACACCGTGACAATATCAATAACTGCGAAGAAGTCATACACTTGTTTGGGCGAGTTGGTTCATCTTTCATCTTTGGTTCATCTTTAATACTTGCGCAAAGAATACAGGACACAAAAAGACAAACACACGTGTCGTTTGTGTTCCTTTAGTATGCCGTCTTCTTCGTGCAAGTATACATAACCTTTCGGAGAAGAAGTGTCGCTCCACTTGCAATATTTAGTGGCGTACTCTAAAGAGACTGGTCGTAAGTGGGTTCCCAGAACAGAAATAATTAGTACGTTACAGGAGAGATAAAACACTATGGCCTTAATCACAGAGTGGCATTTAAGTCTACCGCAGTGTATGGAATTGGTGCATGGATGCGGTAATCTCGGCATGTAAGCAAAGAACGAGCGCGTCCACTTCGTTAACAGCGGCTCAACGCATCGGCACCCTTTCAATGACAAGCACTTTGTCATTGTATGAAGCATTGCATCGGAGCAAACAAGGTTTGATTGGGTGGGTGTATGATGCAAAATAGCCATACAGGCCTCTTCTACAGCTTTCAGGAGGAAGCATAGCATTGGCGGTATAGCACATCCTAGAAGATTAAGAATATTGAAAAAAGATCTGTGCTTTGAAAATAGTAGAGTCCAAAATTATTTTTATTTACCAAAGCATATAAAAGCACTTCTTTTGCAAACGCGCAAGAATGAATTTGCGTTTTTTTTGTGCGATAGGCTGAGATAGGTTTGAATGCCGACATTGAAATTGCGTTGAGATAGTTATCAAACCATCTAAGTACACGTTACAGCGATTCAACTTCTTTAAAATAAAATTGAGTGACAGCTCTTCAGGTTCTGCTATGGCGGCATTGCGAAATTCTGTGTCCACTCCTGACCCATAATAGGCGAGAGAGAGGCTCGCAGCCTCTCTAGAAAGTAATCGCGCGATCGCTTGCCGTCATGAATCCCCCTATGCCTTGATGCACTGTTTGTCTAGAAGACTGCCCCTAATGCTAACTTCAATGGATAAAGACGAAATCATAGGCCAAGGTTGATGTGGCTTGATTTTGAAGGATTGACCTCCACGTTCACCGAAAGTATACCTGTCACTCTTATACAACTGGGCCTTTACTCTGAGCAGAGTTATCTTTCTAATATCTGTCCGCGATATATTGCAATTCGCCTTAATTTAGATGCGAATTTGGTCTGTCTAACGGAAGTGATAGCCTGCGGTAGAGCATTCCCCACGCTTTTTGAAGGTGCTGTGTTTTATTTTCGTTTTTTATTCGGCATGGTCGTCTACTCTTAAGGCGAACACGCATGCGCCTGGCTGCTCTTTTTGAAGCGGCAGTGCGTCCGCGCTGACTGCATGACAGCACATGCGAAGCCACATTGATTATGTGTTAGTTTATGGCTTATGAACTATCGAACGTAACAGGTGATGTAGTATATTAGTGCGTTTGCCACTGTAGTTGATATTGTTTCGTGAGAATACGACGGCGAGCAACAGCAATTGGTGAAGTGGGCGAACGAAGAAGTTGGCAAAGGTCGCATCTTGCTGGGTTGAGGTCTCGCTACGTTTCGCCGAGCTTCAGCCAGCCTAGCTGCGAAAACCTAATACAGGATGAGCGGGAGAAACAAGACAACTAAGTCGCTCTGTTTTAGAAAGCAATAAAGGAAAAGGAACCTCACTTTCATCTGCGCCTCGCCCCAGCTGCACCCGCGCGCTTGCTCCGTCAATTTAACTCCAAGCATGACTGCGCCGAAATTCCCATTCCAGAAGAGAAAGTTTCAGCGGTGCATACGGAAATAACCGGACCAGCTCCAGGCTTCTCATGTTTTCCCCTCTACCCAGTCGACCTCCATTAGGGGAGAGTCGGGAGGAATGGGACACTTTTCACAAATATATTTTTAGCTTTTTTTTTATTTTGAATACAAACATATGTTTTATAATTAAAAATATAAAGCAAAACTTGTTGCACAAATTCTGGGAAGCAATGTTTGCTACCTCTTCAAGTGCAGCTCTAAAAAAACAATTTACAACCACCAAAATCTGTCCCATTCCACCCCCACCTTAGGGTGGAGTGGGACACCACTTGGGAGGAATGGGACATGTGTAATGCTGTAGTGACAACTTCATTAGCGAACATTATAAGCTGATAGTTTGACTTCAAACTTGAAGCAGGACTGCAGGCGCTTTGTTGCCCCGACAGTAGTCGGCACCGGCAGTTTCATAACAATATCGGTGATTGGTACAGTTGCTCTATCTTCGTGAAGAGGAAAGTAAAACTGGGAGCTCTCATCTTTCTTTCGAAGAAACCGGACACTGACGCCCAACTTCTCACAACTCTCGACTCTGCCCACGTAATAGACGACAGATTTTTTTTTTCACAGAACCTGACGAGGACAAATTCACCTTTTTCCACTCTAAAACCTTCATTCAGCCATTCGACCTCAGACATTCCGTGCCTCTCATCATCGACACTTGACATGGCACTGCCCGAATCGTCAAAGGCAACGTCAACAGTTTCTTCGTCACTCGAAGAGCTTATATCCACCTGACGACGCCGTTTCATTTTTGGACGAGTAGTGGCAGCAATCTTAGCTGCCTTTGGTGCTCTTTTTTTCAGACTCCGCCGTGCAAACCTCTCCGCAGTTGCTTGTTCAATGGCACGTTTCTCTGCGGTATCTGTAAGCACTTTGGTGCTACCCTTCTTCCTTCCTTTTTGCCCTGACTTGCGTTGCGCAGCCTCTGGATAGGGCCTGAGGTCGCTTGGAATAATGCGACTGGAAGAAGGAGCTGACGTCGATGCACCTTCATTGGCCGTGGGCGTGAAGACATCTCTGAGGATGTTTCGAGCTGCGTTAGTGTCCGTCTCCGAGTTCAGAACTTTTCCTTGAAGGCTTGATCCATCCATTTCACATATTCCGGTAGCTGGCTGTGGTGACAGCACTCCGCTAGGGGAAGCTTCGGGTCTGTCAGTCACTGAAGACATCATGTAGTCCTCCTCAGTGAAGGGATCGCTATTGAAAGGCCAAATACCTGTTTTGTGGAAACCCGAGATTATATTCTTTTGTGTTACCGTTGATACGTAGGCGGATCCCACTAGTTCTCCAACGTTGTATATGGAGATGGCCTTCCCTGGATTATTTATAAGCCAATCATTGCATGCAGCGCTGTAGCGAGATTTGAATGGTCCATACAAAGATACATCAAGTGGCTGCAAGTGGTGGCTACAGTGTGGAGGAAAGGTCAGCAGAATGATGCCACTTTCTTTGGCCTTGTTGATGGTGCTAATGTTGACATGGCTTTCGTGATTGTCAAGGATTAGAAGAATAGGTTCTTTTTTCGAGCACTTTGTATGTGTCACAATGTGCTGTAATTCCACTACAAACAGCTCGCCGGACATCCATCCTGACCTGCTTTCCAATCCAAGACTTCCGGCTGGGGCGCCCTTCAGGAAAAAATCTTTAAATCTCACTCGTGGAAAAACGAATACCGGTGGCAGAGCATTTCCTATGGCATTGACAGTGCATAAGACGGTCACCAGTTCACCGCGTTCTGCAGATGTGACCTGGTCAATTTGTTTCTCTCCTCTTGCTGCGATAATCTTTGGCGGATTGTGGGCAGTTGTGAAGCCTGTTTCGTCACAGTTGTAGATGCGGTCTGGAGTTAGCTTGTGTCGGTCGTAGACGCCTTTCAGATTAGAAAGGAAAGCATCGACGTTGTGCTTGTTGAAGCTCGTTGCCCGGCCAAGACTGGTGGCTTCCGGCGATCGAAGCGACAGTTCAGGATGACGGTCCATAAAGCCCAGAAACCAGTCTCTTCCAGCTAACTTGTTGACTTCCCATGATGATGGGCACTTCCGACTTAATGCTGTTGCAAACTGGTATGCCAGGGAACGAACTTGCATTCTTGTTAGTCCATAGTGCATCTTGCTTGCCTTCAGCAAATATTCTTTCAAAAGTACTTCATCTTCTCCTGTGAAGACCATACCGCAGACCAAGTTGGAGTTGAACAAAATACTGTCTCTCGCACTACAACACTTGTGCTTCTGTACTGCTCGACCAAGGGCCGATTTTGAGATTTTAAGAGCTTCTGCTACGGCCCTTTTACTTTTTTTTCTTCGCAAACTAATCTCACAGCATCCAGCATCAAGCTGTTCGTCGTTTGAACCCTCTCGGAATGCTTTTTCTTGTATGCCCTTGGCATCTTCCTGAAAATTCAAATGGAACAATAGCATGCAAATGTAAACAAGCACCCTCACAAAGCTCAAAAATGTCGGCTTTGTCTAATTCGTTGCGTGCATTAAACAGCACTACAGCTGCAGCCAACCAGTTATGCCTTTCTCCCGGGAGGCTCACGTTTCAAATTGCGTCTTTATTTCCCCATTTGGAGTGCCCTAGCGTGAATTTTCATCTAACCAGCATATCTTCAATCTCACGCCATTTTGATTGCCCCGAATAAATATTACCTCAAAACATGAAATAAACAAAAATAACTGTTTTTTAGGCTAATGCGGCTGAGCCTTGCAGCAGAGTCGCTAGCCACAGCACTAGTCGTATTGCCGGGAGGAATGGGACAGCGTCCCGTTCCTCCCTCATCTTAACTGTCCCATTCCTCCCAAGCAGCATTGCACCAACAAAGAAACGTTCCGTGGCGAAAGTTCTCTCCTTAGGCCCAAACATTTTACTGCACGAGGCACGGCACAGATGCACCTTCTTGGACAAAGATTTATATTAGCGACCTACGCGTTCTCTAAATATGATAAAGCTGTGACTGAAATAGCAGATACTTACTTTTGACACTTGAATTCGGCGATTTCTTATCGAAGCAACTTCCACAGGCCACAGAAATCGGCCATTACGCCCAGGCTATCCATATGCTAGTTCCACCTCGAGATTATTTGACGAACTTTTTTGAACGAGTTGCTAGAGAGATACACCAGGTGTCGCACTCCTCCAACCGTCCCAGACCTCCCTACTCTCCCCTACAACTCTTCTGAGATGCATGGCATCTCCTACCATCTCACCCTTGCCGCTGCCCTTTAGCAGATCACTGAAGCTCTTCTTAAAGAGTGCAGCGCTTCCTCCCTCCTCTATATGGATGGCTCGGTTAGTCCTGCTACTGAGGAAGCAGCTGCAGCCGTGACAAGAACACAGCGGGATTAGTCAATATCTTGCCGCCTGTCATTGTCTGCACGTTCAACTGCAGCCGAGCTCGCTAGTCTCCACTTGGCTGCACAGTCCATCGAATTGAGCGCCCCACCTGGACCTGTGAACCTGTTATGCGCCTCGAGACCTCTACAGCTGCTGACTAACCACCATGGCATTAACCTATCGGCGAACTTTCTCCGAGCCCACCACTCAGCCCTTCAGGACTCTGGTTATGAACTGGCCCTCCATTGGGTTCCAGGACAAACTGGAGTCCTGGGCAATGAGGAGGCCGATGTCCCAACAAAAGCTGCCAAAAGGCGACTACGTGCCCCGGTTACCATGTATGTTATACCAGACGACCTCTTAAGACCGTTCTTGAGGATGCAAGTAAGGTCTTTCTATCCCGGCAGCTAGATCACCGCTGGAGAACACTTACATTGACTCTCCGACAAAGCCACTCGGAGGGGCAAATCCCACCCTCTTGCCCATAGCCTGTCCATGGACCGCGTCTAGTATGCACGCCTGCGGCAGAGCTTGTCTAGCGCGCCTCTCCAGCGGTGGCACTGGAAAACTGGGGCAATAGCTACAAAGATGTCGAGCTGCTGCTAGTCATCGACTCTGACTTCAGGCTCAGCACCGGAACTTTGGATTGCCTGCCCAAACGGAAGCGCAACTACATTTCCCGGCTCGGAACCGGCTTTCTGCACACCGGCTCCTCTTGCACTTTCTGGAGGAGTCCGGCCTGAGCTCTATACCTACACGAGTCTGCGGGGTGATGTGCATCCTAAAAGCCGACGGAAATCCGCACCCCGCCCCTTCTCCTTCCCTTTCTTAGATCCTCTTCTTATCTTGCATGGTTGCTAAGACTGGAGCCACACAGCTGGTCAAAATAAGATGCAAATGTCGGCTGAATCACGACTGACATTCGCCTCGCATTGGCGTCACCACCAGCTACGCTGGGCGCTCCTCCTCCTATTCATCACTGGTTTCATCTGATGCTCTCGCCGCCACATGACCTCTGCTTATAGAGGATATGTAAGCTCCTTCACTGCAGCTTGCTTATTCAGTCTTGTCGTGGCTGTGTTTGTTTGCCCCTCGTAAGGTTTTCGGCTGCTGGCTTCTTCACATGATGCCCCGACTTTCCGGTGGCTTTCAAAGCTTTGTCGAGGACACTTTCTGATTGTGGCCGGAGAAGCGTTTACCACGCGCTGTGAAGGTTCATTCATACGTACGATTCGCAAAGTGCATGCGACCGTCTATTGCTTGCTACAAGTTTGCCGCTCACCCTTGCAGATGTTCGAAGTTTCAAGGGCGACTCGCAAGTCGTTTTCCCGAATTTGTTTCATTTGGAACGAGTATTGTTGATCATGAGCGGTCAGCAGAGCGAGATGAGGATATAGACCTTTTTTACGGGGGCGCTTCTGACGTTCTGGCGTAAAGAGTATGCATCAATGTTGCCTGTTTGGGCTGGACTGTGACTTTCCTCGCGCTGCTTTGGGAATCGGTAGATATCCATCGGTGTTGCATTTATTTTCGTCGCGAATGACTTACCCTCGTAAATAATGGCATACGCCAATCGAAACTCTACAGGCCAGCACTGTGATGTGTATGGGTGTACGAACAACCAGCTAAAGAGAACGATTTTGGGGACTGAATTGTGCCCACACACAGCACTCCGCGGGAGAACTGCCGATGGGATATCTTTACGCTGCACCGGTTTCCTGCATAAGCCGATCTGTGAAGGCAATGGATAGCTGCAGTCAATTGCAAAGATTTTACAATGAGTTGGTGGTCGCGGGTTTGCTGACGACACTTCGTCGGCGGAATAAAGACTGACGTGACCGCTGTGCCCGTGCTGCAGTTGGGCTTTCCTTTCCTTTGGGTCAGCCCTTCATATTAATGCGAAAGCGTTACTTCGCTGTTCACAGATTTCTGTCCGCAAAACGTGTCCGTAAACTCGTGTTCGCGGCATTTGCTAGTAATTGAGAAGCAATAGAGGTTAATGAGTGGTGTGAATCGATAGAGGTTGACGCAATGTTGCTGTCAAACAATATTTAGGCCAATAAGTTAATTATGTAATTAATTACCCACAATTACCGAAAATTATTGCCAGTCGTTGTTATTGAGTTCCAAGAGTTGCTGAAGAGAGACTTCGTCCAGATTGAGTAGTGCATTATACGTTATACCATCCGGTACCAGCGTGTAGAGCGGCGAATTCTAAAGAGTGCTCGGCGAACTTTGCTTAGGATTATGTCGGCGTCAAGTTCAGAGTTAAGCGGATGTGGACTTGATGGATCTGCAGGCTGTAGGGGTTTGGGTATATAAGTATCCCTTAGTTGACCAATTAAGTCGGTGCCCTTTGGAGTTCTAGTTATATTAGACTTTGTGTGTTTACTTGTGCCTGTGATTTATTGGTTGTTGGATCTGAAGAGCGCGTTAGAGGGCCCACGTGCGTTGAGTGCTTAATGTACCTTTGAGGTCATTAAGAAAAGTTACCCTATTTGCGCGGGCTAAGGCTTTCACATATTCTGCCTGACGAGTGAGAGCGCCTATGCGGAGTCTCAATTTACAACTGTGTCACTGGTGACGCCAGCGCTTGTGAAGTCCCTGTCGGGCCTCCCGTAGATAAGCTAGGCGCGGATAACCCTGCGGTGCAATAGGGGAATTTACAATGCGTTTGGTGCTCGCGTGGATGGCCTGGATGAAAGCCAACTGATTCTGGTAGACATCTAGGGGGAAATAGACGGTGAAAATGGGAGCTGCGTCTCACCCAATAATCCATACTGTAAGATCAAAAAACAGCGCGGCTACTTGGGACAAACAGAGAAGGGAGAATAACAGGGAGAATAACGGAATAGACGGCCCACGTGCGTTGAGTGCTTAATGTACCTTTGAGGTCATTAAGCAATGCACCAACTAGCTCAGATTTCCGTTCTAATCCATACTGTCTGACGGGTGCAAATAAAGCCATTTCTCTCTCTCTTCACCAGACTGCCTATCCAGTCGGTGACCGACCGTACGGAGTTCAATAGAGTCAGTTGCCAAGTATGAGCGCAATTAATCCCAGTCAGTGACGTGTGAACAGGGGCTGAAAATTTTGGAATCGAAAGCGATAGTACTGAAGACTGGGAAGTGGTCACTTCAAAGGCTGTCTTGTAGCCCCGTATGAGATTTAGCATCAAGTTCAGTGTGGCCCATCTGACATCCGGTGCGGTATCCCGGTTGACACTTGTGCCGATGCAGTGGATAAAGTGGGGTTTGTGATAAGGTCGAGGTTGTGGTAGATATGAGGTTACCTTTTGGTGCATCTGAGTGGTATCCTAATTGCGCGTGCGTTCATTAAAGTGTCCCACCCCAAGGCGTTTAGAGGTGCGAAAGGAACCCAGGGTTCCCGAAGTATATCTGTATTTATCTTTAGGGTTGCTGTGTATGTTAAGAATAGCGAGGCTATTTGTTTTCCCGGATGAGCGGGGCTCTATCGCGGTATACTGAGTGCCTTTACTGTCGGACAAATTTCTCGATGTGCGGTCTAGAACTGGTATTGATGAGGGTGTTATGAGTGCCGTACGCCGCGTAAGGGCTGCTGTCTGATAAACACGGATATGAATAAGATTTATTTCTGCCTTTTGCAGAGCCTTGACATGGGGGATTAGGAGATTGCGTTATATTCTGCTAGTTATGCTTGTTGTCGGCGTATGCTGCGACAGATACATTGCCAAATTATTGTTTCTGTTTGCTTAGTGGATTGGCGACACCGCCGACCTTTTCGCGTGCTATTGTTCTGTTCCATGTTGCTCCGCTGGAGATACTAGATGAGAGCAGCCCGTGGGCTGAACTACGCACTGCTTGCGAGGCGATCTCTGATGGGGTACAAGCTCGAAAAGCCTGTTGATGCCGGCTTCATGTTTGTCCAAGCGTGTGTTGATTGTAATTTCATCCCCTTGGTCAAGGATTGTATGATCTGTTACTGTATGGCTGCGATATGTTCGGCAGGTATAGTGCTGATGATACGAGTAATCTCTGAGCGAAATTCGGTGGAACATATGTGTTGTTTTACTGCCTCTTTGGGTGTAATGGGGGTCAGGGGTTAGATGACATGAAGTTGCGGAAGCTGCTTGGACGGCCAACTCCCACTTTCGAGGAGGGCGGCCCCTTTTTTGGGTGTGACCTGCCGCGTTGACAATATGTCTGAGGTCTCCAGGAGGTGAGTTGGGGATGAATGAATGAAAAACTTTATTTAGACAAAAGGAATTCTTCCGGCGTAGGTGGGGCCCACAGTCCTGGGCCTTAGTGGCCTTTGCTGTCTTGCACGCTCTGTCGGTCAGGTTGAGCTGGTTATCAGGCGCCGAGCTAGACAGCGCCGGTTCCCACTGCTCCGGTGTTGGTGTGTTGTTTATTGGCGCTACCTGTGTTTTTTGACACGCCATTGTAACATGGTAGAATGCAGGGGACTCCCCGCATAGTGGGCATTTATTCTCATATGTTGTGGGATGGAGTCTATTCAGAAGTTGTTTCAGGTTGGGGTATGTTTAAGTCTGTAGCTATCTCCAGGCAACCGACTGCTCTCTGTTAAGGTCTTCGTGGGGAGGTTGGCAGATCCTCCTTAAGGCTATTTGATGTTCAAGAATGGCTCCATAGCGTCTGCCAGCTCGGAGGCGCACAATAACGAGGAACTGGACGAGCTGAGGAATCACTGGCTTTCGAGGTAGATGCCTTAGACTCAGGATCGCGAACGCCAGATTAGGGGCCACGGATGCTAGTTTCTTTTCTGCGAACGCTGGACGCAGGGTCATGCAGCTGCCAATGATTAGCTGCTCGCGCCTAGGAGACAAAACGAAATCAACTCCTGTGAGCACTCGTGATGGTGGACAGTCAGAAGAGTGTTACATATCGGGGTGAGCAAGCTGCATGAGGCGCTCGCAGCAAGAAATCCTACCACACAATCAGGAGATGAACGCACGTGGGGAGCACAACAAATTCGATATGGTGCAGCTGGTTGTCTATGAGGACACGTATTGTGCATTTTCCGGTGGGTTAGGTAAGAGTGCGAGAGAGGCTATTAACTCCATAAGTGGAGTACCGATGTGTGAGTAATCCCTTACGGAAATTCCATATCTGCTCCAGATATGGAACATATGCTGACAGATACAAACATATAAGGCAGCAAATAAGACCTTATCTGTCCCATATAAGGTCATATATGTGCAAAATGTTGCCCTTATATGGCTGAGATTTGGCCATATCATGAAACATATAATCCATATCTGAACGGGTAACGGGACCTTATATGGCTTGATCAGGGCATATATGATATCCTCGCGACCTTATGTTGCCTGATAAAGGGCATATATATCATCGTCATGACCTTATATGCACAGACCAGGGCCATATTCCTGGCGTCAACAGGACCTTATATAACCTCATCGGGGCCTTAATTAGGTAGGCGCCATAATGACTGTATATTAGCAACATATGGCCTTCGTCTACCTTCTCCAAATATCCAATATTCGCATCATGTGGTCAAGCTTCATTTTTTTCTAAACTCAGCATGGCCTGCAAGCTTAGTGTTAATTGTATCCAATTTAGAAAATAGCTACGACTCCTAATATTTCAAATACGCTGCAAATTTCGCTGCGCTATAATTATTGTACCATGTGTTCCTTAATCCAGCAGGGCGCTGGGTTATGGCTACATGCTCCTCTTTCCGCCTACTAAATTGCATTTTCACTTAAAATGCGGCGGCAGTCCGGTGCACAAAAGCATGGTCGTTTAAGTTGAGCGATTCAAAATATCAAGAAAATGATGGCAGTTCAGTATACGGACCCCTCCGCGCTGTCTAGATGGTGACTCACCCTCAGAGACAGCTGGCGGTTGCTGCGTCGAGGGCCTCACTGGCGAGACAGTGACTCCTCCTATCCCGCGTTCCCCTCTTCCCTCTCAGACAGCGGCGGCCCCTGCGTCGCGGGCTCGCACTTCATCTCTCCTTCTCGCTGCCACGCTCTATACCGCGTAGGCCGCGAGCTCTCTGTTTTGTGTGTGTTTGCTTCATTCCCCTCCCCTTTTCAACTCCATGCGCCTAAGCACTTGGCGTCTCGTTCCTTTTCGGTGGCAGACATCGGAGTTCGGTGCGGCTGGCGGGCGTGCTGCTTGTTGTGTATGGTGGTGAGTGTGTGCCAGCGCCTGTTCGCTATTAGCTGTGTGCATGTAACAAAAATGCGACAGCAAACCTACAAGAGCTTCAGTCTGCCCGTCGGCACAGAGGAAATTACTGTGTCCCACAGCGGGTGGAAGCTGCCTCCCCAGCCTTATCAGCGAACGTAATGGTCGATTGAGCTTTTCGGAGCTTCTGCCCTGGGTGGCCCCGGCCAAACTTCACCATTGTGTCGGATCGCACCCTCATCGTGCCTCCTCATCTTCACGCCCGATCACCAAAACCGTGAGCGTGAGACTTCTTGTCGGGAACTAGCACTTGCCAGCCTACGGATATTGTTCACTATTATTTTCATAGAAAATTAATTTTCCAATCAGTAATTTGGACGGTAATTACCAGTATGTGAGATTTTTCCGTACATTTTGTTGCTAATTTGTCTTTCGCTCCAGCAATTATAACAAATTTCAGTGGGTGGGTAGGGTCCGTCGTTGTTTATTATTATTATTATTATTACTATAATTATTTGCACTACCTAAGTAGCTTCATACTTGATTTGGTTTAGGGACAGAGCTGTCGCTGTCATGAGAAATACCATCGGACATGCTTTTTTCTTTGTTTTCTCTCTTAATTTCAAAAGCAACCACGAGCTAGGCGCGTCAGCTCATTTTGCACTGCAGTATCTGCTTAAGGTAACACCAGTACTTCCTGACAGCCTATATGTACTTTGCTAAGATTTAGGTATTATCTGCAGTCCCAGCAGTGTGTGTTTTATCGCCCTACGGTTTAGCGGTACCTCTTCCGGGTATCGAGAAACCTTTCAATTCCGTTTCGATAGTCTAGTTCGATTAATAGCCGTTTGTTTTACTTAGCTTCACAAGTAAACCACCTCAAACTAAAAGCATTTACTTATTAAAGCTCTGTGTGTAAAAGAGCAGAATAAAAATGTAATATCTAATTTAATAATTTAATGTCTTTCACTTTAGCTTCTCGTGCAGAAATTCTGTTCAGATATCTTATTAGTTTATGATAGTATCGCGTGTAAATGAGTAGAATCTCAATATTTACTAACGGATGAGAATGTCTTTGACCCTCTGTATACCCACGTAATTCAGGCCCGTCTTTGAGCGATTCCATACAGCAGGCAAAAAAGAAAACCCGTGGTTTCAAAGCTGTTTTCCTGTAAGGTTTGAAATAAAAGGGGAAATTCAGGTTTTCCTTGGCAAACTTGATTAAGAGTGCGTTTAGCTGGAATACTGAAATTGTCTTGTGTATGTTGTAATAAAGTGTTAAGTTGATATGCAGATATATAGATCTATAGTTCAAAACCTACATGACATTCGGGCTAAATCTTTAAATCAGGAATTGGGTAGATAAAGGATATCTGACCAGATATGCCTTTTCTGGTACTCGAAATCAGGAATTGGGCAGATCAGGCATATACAACCAGATATGCCTTATCTGGTACTCGAAATCAGGATTTGGGCAAATATGCCTTATCTGGCCTAGATCTGTCCTAATACATCATATCTGCCCAATTCCTGATATGCCTGATATGGACTTTTTTTGTAAGTCCAGATATGGAATTTCCGTAAGGGATAACACTGCGCAGGCGAAAACGAGGGTCAAATAAATGGAAAAATCAACCGCGCCCGAGTCGATAAGAGCCTCAACGCACAGTCCTTCAATAATTACTGTTAGCACATTCCTCAGTCATCCTTCAGTAATTTAAGAGTTTGTATTCGAAACAGCTTTTACTCCAAAAACTGCATCGGTTAGTTTTCCGCTCTAGTTGCGAACGGTTGCCAGGGAGGACGAAGCAGTGTCGTGTGGCGAAAAGACGGTGTGGATCGGCCTTGACAACTACGTGAGGGCTGGGAAACAGCGTCGGAGTCTGGAGGTGGGGAAGAATGCCAAAAAAGTCTGAGTTTGGCACTTTAGAATCATCAGTTTGGCGCACGCGGGCACGCTCTGAGGGGTCAAATACCGTCGTCCATCTGGCCAACGGCGGCGGCAAACTAGTAGTACACAGGGTGGGAGAGACGACAGGCTGGAACATGTTGAAGCACTTAGGATATGGTGGCGTGACCGCGCATGGATGCTGAACAAGGAGGGGGAGTCAGGGCCTGTGGGCGCGAAGCACTCTCGGCTTAGGTTGGAGGCCTAAAGGCAATGGGAGGCGCAGCAGGGGCCACAGCCAGTCGAAAGGGGCCAGTTCATCTTTCATGATGTGTAAATCCTTAGTAACTGGCGGGAGAGTCAGGGATCCAGGAGCTGAGTTTAATGCACTGCCCCTGTATCCCAGCATTTAAATGCACTGCCCCTGTAGCAGCCGAGCCTGTGGAAATTTCACCGTGAAGACCGGCAAATATCTGAGGATCACGTTGCCAGTCAGTGATAGCCCAAGCAGGGGGAGCAGCAGCAGCAGCAGATAGAAATAGCGGGGGCAGTGAGCTCCGTTTCCCTCAGCTATAGCGGAGGGCCGTAAACGCAATCGAAGGCCAGAACTGAGCTCTAAAGAGGACGGTAGATGGGTCTAATGCAAGAGGCACTGGGATCGTCACCCAGCACCCATGAACCCAGTACCTCCACCATTTGTCATCCACCACTTCAAGAAACAACTGCTATATCCAGGGCATGAAACTACGAGCATAGGTTGAGCGATGATGATAATGATGGGTTTATAAAAATGCAAGAGGTGAAAGTTCACTCTCTGCGCGCAGAATATTGCCGCAGTCCTAATTACTCTTGTGGCGAACTCATGCAGCCGGACTGGATTACCGACGTTTTAGTGGGCCTTAGCCATGCCAGTGACCCCGGCGTAATTCTTCGTCTCCCTCTCTCGAGCTCTTGCCAGCCTTGCCGCATCCCAGTGCCGCATCACTGTTATTAAAGCTACCCTTCTAACCTACGTTGGCTGCTCTGGCTGTTTGACGGTGACATTTGGTAGAGTGGTGCGGAGTATCGTGTCATGTACGCTGATATTGAAGGCACATTTGAAGCCAGTTACGAGTGCGTCGATATAACACATGCCCACAAGGCGAGTTGTCATCTGCGAGGCCTACAGCCTAAATTCAGTGGCATGGGAACTCCTCCAAGAGCCATGACGTCTACATCGGGCAGCCATCCTCCTCAGCAGACTGCAGCGGTGCCGCCGTTTGTTCTACACACACCTCGGTCACCCCCTTCGTTCCACTGTGATAGGCTCGAGGACGCTGAAGGCTGGTTGGCCAGTTTCGACCATGTGGCGGTCTTCAACTAGTGGGACGGTGAGCTCAAGTTACAAAATGTCTACTTCACATTAGTGGATTCGGCCAATACGAGGTACGAGAATCACGAAGCTTATTTTACCACCTGGAAAGCTTCTCACCGAGAGTTGTTGGCGACATTTCGTACCGACGAGAGGAAAGAGAAATCCGAGCTCGCCGTGCACTAAAGATCGCAGCAGCCGAATGAAAATGTTGGTTGCCATGTGCATTGAAGATAAGACGAGACTCTTCAATCGGGCTGATCCAGCTATGCCCGAGGCCAAGAAGGTGCGAAACCTAATGCGGGGTCTAAAGAAGCATTTGTTTGCCGGTTTGGTCCAAAACCCTCCGACAACTATGGCGGAATTTACAAAATGGCAACGGGTATGGAGCGCTCCTTCTAAGAGCGGAGTGCGCAGTACGGCCGACTTGCTTTGTAGCAACCACCCATCACTGCCCGCCTACGTCACTGCCCGCTGAGGAACTTCGAGAGTTAGTGCAGACCAAGAGCTCCAGAAACTACGCTTTGAAGCTCCAAACGCAAGCGTTGCTAAAGTAGCGGACATGGTCCGGAATGAAATCCAGCGAGTGGTGCAGCCAGCTCCAGTAACTCCGCAACCAGAGCCTTACATAATGACTTACAGCGACGTGCTTGGAAAACCTGCGCCAGTGTCACAAGCCTTTCTTCTTGTCGCTCCTGTGGAGTACCAAGTTCAGTTCAGTTCAGTTTATTACCTTAAGGATCCCCGTGGGGGTATTACATAAGCGGTGGATTATACAAAAAAAATAAGTACAATGGTTGCCATGTGGGTTCAACATACAATATGATCTGTTAGTGCTTTGGAAAAGTTGGATGGGCAGGTGATAGCGGCGATGCTGTGGGAAAGGCCGTTCCAATCTAATGCTGCTCGGGGGAAGAAGGAGGCAGTGAACGTGGTCGTATGGGTCCGAGGTCGGGCAACTTGGAGAATGTGACCAGTGCGATGCGATATGCGAGCTGGTGATGTGATATAGCCTGCGTAACCGTGGGTGCTGCAAAAGAACTTATGAAACAGGTTTAGGCTGGCAATGCGGCGACGAATAACAAGGGTTGATAAGGCGGATTCTGCTTTTAAAGACGACACGCTGACTTGGTATGAATAGGTATTGTGGATGAATCTAGTGGCACGGTTCTGGACGGATTCGAGGGCATTTATGAGGTATATTTGATGTGGATTCCATATGGGGGATGCATATTCTAGTTTCGGTCTGATTAGCGATTGGTAAGCCAGGAGTTTAACTTGTTGGGGAGCGTGACGTAAGTGGCGTTTCAAAAAGCCTAGTGTTTTATTCGCGGATGATATTACATTAGAAATATGTGTGCGCCAAGATAAATCATAAGATAGCGTGACTCCTAAGTACTTAAACGAGTTAACTGTGTCCGTCCCACAGCAGGAGTTCAGGCCCGCCGTCCGTAAAGCACACGTGTGGCGAACGCGAAACAACCGACCATTGTGCTACCACTGCGGGGAGCCCGGCCACGTTCGGCGCGACTGCCCTTAAAGGGCCACTGTCCAGGGAAGGTCCTTTTAAGAAAAGGAGCCCAGTGTTTCGATCAGGTACCGGAGATAGTCTGTGCAAAATCCTACAGCGACACGCGCGCCGCAAAGCATCGAAAACACAATTCAAAGCTCCCTCATGCTCTCCTTTGAGAAGCCAGCTTCACCGCTCCCTGCGCTGGCCCGACGGGCCCCGATAACGACGTACGTACCGGGAACGACGTTGATTGGTCCGTCTCGCTGACTGACGGGAGAAGGATGGGTGTCTACCGCTCGCAGCGCGCTTTTCCCTCGCCACGGCCAGACTGAATCCAGCGGCGCGCGCTCCCTCCACCGTTTTTTTTTTTCGCGCTCGCGGAGAGCCACGCCCCACCTCCCGCCAAACGCAGAGGAGGAAGGGGAATTTGTATTGCGGAGGCTAGACGACCTCGGGCAGGAGAGTGAAAAACCTTTGCGAGGGAACGGAAGGAGAGAGGCAGGATAGAATCGGGTGATTGCGGTGGCTGTAACTGCGTTATTAGTTACTCTTTTCAAAAACAGTTTGCGGCCTTGCGTTCCAGGGGCGAAGTCTCACAGTCACCGGGGAAGAAAATATTTTCGACCGGAGGGTGGACAGTGGGCCTTTAACGCCAGTGGGCTTGAGTGGTTTTTCTCCCGACGCACCTCGACCGCGTTACGGTGAGCGACCGCAGGAGATGGAGGACTACTTCGCCGCTAACGTGCGCAGCCCCCGACTGCACAACGACGCCAGTCCAGGTCCCTGTCTCCAATAAGGTTCTCGTCTCAACCGCCCCTCGACCTCTGGCCAGTTCAGAGGCACGTCCCCACGGCGGGAAAACTATAGACGGCGTCCTCCGGGGGTAGGGCCGCCGCACCTGTACAGAGTCAAGAGCCTCCACTTGACAATTTACCGCGACGTGCCGACCGACGGCGACGCTACCCAACGAGCCTACGTGCGAGCTGCGAAAAATTGGTTTCCGCCAAAATTACCGTAGCCGCCAACAACCGTAACGTGAATGCACTCGTGGACACTAAGGCTGATTTTTCTGTAATGAGCAGTGGGCTAGCTACACCCTCAGAACCGTTTTGACACCTTGGACTGGGCCGCAGATACAGACAGCTGGCGGCCATGGGGTTACACCGATTGGTGTCTACGTGGCGAATACAGATCCGAGGTATAACCTTCCCCGGCTGCGTCGCTGTGCTTCCCTAGTGCTCCAAAAACCTGATACTCGGTTTGGATTTCCTCCGGGAGTATAGCGCCGTGATCGACTTTAAGGACCTAATCGTGTCGTTTGCTGCCCACCGCACTCTTAACGCCGAACCCCAGCAGCACATGCCGCAGCTGCGAGCCTGTGACAACCACGTTGTGATGCCGGAAAGCTCCAGCATGTTTATGACTGTAGAGTGCGATAGCGGCCTCATACTCGTGGCATCGCCGAAGCCAACACGCTGCTGCTTCTGGGTCGACAAGTCTGTGTAGCTCGAGGACTTATTGAACTGAAGGACAGGCGAACCGAACTTTTGGTGACAAACTTCCGCTCTCAACCGCAATGTTTGGTGAGCAATACAATGATTGCGTATTTTGAAGAACTCCCAGAATGTGCAGGACAGTATGCGTTGTCCGAAATCACGAAGTCATTAAAAACGTCGACTATTCTACTTAAACCCGACGTCAACCCGACGTCCACCCGGACCTCCTGCCTAATCAAAAACGCTGCTTAGAGATTATTATCGACTCTTTCCAGGACTGTTTTGCAACGACCTCCAGGGTTAGCCAGACATCACTCACAAAGCACCGAATTATAGTCGACGAAAACAAGAGATCACTGTGCCAGTCACCTTATCGGGTCTCTCCAAAAGGAGTGGGATGATATTCTCCTCCAAGTTCAGGAAATGCTTCAGGACAACCTAATCCAGCCGTCGATGAGCCCATGGGCGTTGCCTGTTGTCCTAGTGGGGAAAAAAAAAGATGGTACCCTTCGGTTCTCCATTGAATACCGGCGTTTAAACCAAGTTACCAAAAAAAGACGTTCATCCTCAACCACACATTGACGACTCTCTAGACCGTCAGCGCCACGCCAAGTACTTCTCATCACTCGATTTACGCCGTGGTTATGACAGATAGAGGTGGACAAACGCGACCGGGAGAAGACCGCCTTTACTGCCTGAAATGATTTGTACGAATTCAGGGTACTCCCTTTAGGACTATGCTCACGCCAGCAGCAGTTCTCGACGCGCTAACACCAGTTCTAGCGTCTCTACAGTAGCAGACACAATGGCTCGCCCAGCATTGGGTGGTTGGTTGGTTCACAGGAAGGGAAAGGCGCAGTACCTGTCACACTTGCTCTGTGGACACCTGAACAGCGCCGTGAGGGAAGGGAGGAAGGTGGGAGTGAAAGTGGAAAGAGAGAAAGGCGACATTTGGAAAAACACTCAAGGACGCCTCTATTTCTCAATGGAATGCCCGTGGGCTTCGGTCCCGAATTGAAGGTATTCGACTATATGTTCATGCAAATCGCATCCCCATCCTTGTTATTTGCGAGCCGAATGTACCAAAGATCTTACGACTGTCAGGCTACGAGGCGTTTGCATCTCCAACGCACCAGGGAGACAGCAAGGTCAGGTCATCATTTATATTCGCCGAGAACTCACACATGTAATCCATCCGGTTACTCCCGGCAACGACAACCAGAACGTTTGCCTGACAGTGAAGAAGCGCAATCTCACGTTTACACTTGTGGGTGCGTATATGTCGCCATCAAGTCGCTTTGACGCCACACGATTGAGCGACTTGATGGCGATTACACCTGGCCCTTGACTCATTATAGGAGACTGTAACGCTCACCACATGATGTGGGGAAGTGTTCGAATGAACCTCAAGGGAAGAAAGCTTATGTCCTTCGCCTCTGATCATGACCTGCAATGCCTTAATGTCGATACACCGACCTTTATTCGAGGGGCAATTTACAGCAGCTGGCTTGATTTAGCTTTCGTGTCTCGATGCCTTACCAACAACATCCAATGGTTTGCAGATATAGAAATACACGGAAGTGACCACATTCCTACATATGTGATCATTAATGGCATTTCCACATCCACGTCTGCCCACAAATGCGCCAGATCGATTGGTCGGCATTTCAAGTACTTATAAAAGATGCTTGCACCGAAGGCCTCTCTGCAAGTATTGAAGAGCAAATTAAGGAGACCATCATAAACGCGACGTCTTTCTTCACCCCAGTGCCTACCTACACAGAGTTTGATACAGAATTACAGCGCCAGCGAGCATTGCGACGGAGGGCAGAGCGTAGATACCGACGCACGAAGTCGCGCCTCGACATCAGAGATGCGAGGCGCCTGCAAAAGAAAATTCAGCTCCGAATTCAAGCCCTCCAGGCAAAACGCTGGCGGTCATTCTGTGAAACGCTTGATCCCCGCAAGCCTTTATCACGCATCTGGAATGTCGTTCGTGCTCTCCGAACATCCCCTAAACAGCTCTACCCATTCAAATATCTCGCACTCTATCAAAGACGTACTGAGGCCGAGGTAGCAGAAAATTTCTGCGCTAGGGCTGCAGGCCAATCGACTCCATCGGCAACGGTACATTTCAACGATGTTCCAGCTTCACGGGATTCACGAATAGACCTTCCCTTCTCCCTGGAGGAACTTGACGCTGCGCTGGTTTCTTGCAGACGGTCATCATCGCCGGGTCCCGATGGTGTAACATACACTGCGCTTGCAAATCTTGGACAAGAAGCTAGGCACGCTCTTTTGGAATATTACAACAAATCATGGAGTGAGGGTACAGTTCCAGACGAGTGGAAGTGCAGTCGTTTAGTTCCGCTCCTGAAACCTGGCAAATCGCCTCTGCTTGGTATACCATCCAATTGCACTGGTTAGTTGCGTTGGTAAAGTACTTGAAAGAATGCTGCTTACACGTATTGAATGGTACCTAGAGCACTACCGCATATATCCGGATATTAAGTCAGGGTTTCGACGTGGACGCTCATCGATTGACAACGGGGTGGACCTGGTATCATCTGTACAACACCAAACAATTTTGAAGCGCTTACCCGCGGCGTTGTTCCTGGATATAAAGAGCGCATATCACAACGTCTCTCACCAGGCCATTTTGGACGCTCTGGAAGCTGCCGAGCTTGGCGGTCGTGTTTTTTGCTGGATACGCAGTTATTTATCCAACATATCTCACTTTATGCAGACTGAGGATGGCCCACCATCTTCTCATTTCACTTCCCGTGGAGTCCCACAGGGCGGAGTACTAAGCCCAACGCTTTTCAATCTTTCTCTTGTCGGGCTTGTTGACTTAGTACCACAATCAGCGCAACTTTCAATATATGCAGACGACATTGTATCTGGGCATCAGGAGTTACGGGCCCACAGGCTAGAGCGAGGCTTCAAAAGGCGGCAAGTATAGTTCGACCTACCTCCACCTGCGTGGTCTACAAATATCACCTGAAAAGTGTTCGCTAGTGGCATTTACACGCAAGAACATGTCACCTTACACGGTACGCATTGATGGCAAAACAATACCCTACGAAAGCAGCCATCGCTTTCTGGGAGTTATCATCGACCGAAATCTTTCGTGGACTCCCCATATTTCATTCATGAAAAAAAGGTTGACAGCAATTACTCCCGTACTTGCCATTGTTGGGGGAAAGTCATGGGCAGCGTCCGTGCGGTCGATGCTCCAACTATACCGTGCATTATTTATGAGATTTCTTCTGTACAGCTTACCTGCACTTGGAAATATCAAGAAACCCGACTTAGGAATTCTACAGAGCGTTCAACCTCAAGCTCTGAAAACCTGCCTGGGATTGCCGAAATGTGCCTTACGGCTGCTACCATTTTAATTGCACAGGAGCATCCCATATCTACCTACCTAACAGTTGACTCCCTGAGGCCACATTTCCGACACATCTCTCCGGTTCCCTGTTATCATTTGGCCAGTCTTGCCATTACCAGGCCGCGTACATCTTTTTACATTACCAGTTTACACACGCATCTAGACCATCCTCTCCACTATGGAGCCTGCATAAACCACACGTGGTTCGTTCAATACCCGGAATCAGGAAGAAGGTCGAGCTATCGACGACAGAACTGAAACAAATCACTCTTGAATACTTCCATGAGTACCATGCAAATCGTTTGCACGTCTACACCGATGGTTCAGTGAATGCCGTGAGTTCTTCAGGCTCCATGGTCATACCCTCAATTATTACAGGAATAAAAGTTGGGACAATTCACCAGACTTCTTCAACAGCTGCAGAGCTAACCGCTCTTCGTGTCGCAGTTAGGCATATCAGTCAGCAGAGCCCCCAGCGGTGGTGTATTTTCACAGATTCAAACGCAGCCCTGCAAGCATTAAAAGCGGCTTTTCGTCGTGTAGCTCATGAACAACTCGTTGTGGAAATACGACAAATTCATCACTGTGCAAATTATGGAGGACATGACATCATATTCCAGTGGCTTCCAGGACACAGCGGCATAGCGGGCAATCTTCGGGTGGACGAAGTCGCACGAACAGCTCACCAAGACGGCGATTGTGTGTTGATTCCCTTTTCCAGAGCAGACGCAGCGGGCAGGCTTCACGCACTTGCGCGAGAACACACACTCTCCTTGTGGAATTCTCGCCAGTTTGCGAACTGGCGCCTAAAATCCCTGGACCCTGACCTGAAGCTCCGCCTTCCTGCTTGGCTATCCCGACGCGAAGAAACTTTGCTGTGCCTCCTGTGGGTTGGTGTAGCATTCACAAACTCGTATTCTTTTATGATAGGCATGGCAAACAGCCCTACATGTACAAACTGTGGATGCGACGAGTCTATAGGCCACATTCTTTGTGAGTGCCCGATATACAGTGAGGAAAGGCAGTGTCTTTGCCGTCCTCTGGAGCATCTAGATGGACGCCCATTGAGTGAAACTAAGATTTTAGGTCCCTGGCCACGTCGATTGTCTGCTGTGAAGGCCTCCCATGCAATGCTCCGCTTTATGAGAAACACATGCCTAATCGAAAGACTATGAGTTTGCTATGACACGCCTATAACGTGATGTGATGTGGCGTGTCTGTTATGTGACTGTATTAACTTCAACTATCCCTCTTTACCAACTTTATATCCAC
This sequence comes from Amblyomma maculatum, assembly GCF_055883805.1. Classification (NCBI taxonomy): domain Eukaryota; kingdom Metazoa; phylum Arthropoda; class Arachnida; order Ixodida; family Ixodidae; genus Amblyomma; species Amblyomma maculatum. Next base: position 451,843,606 of record NC_139344.1, on the reverse strand, counting down.
TCATCCCCTTCGCCCAGTGCAGGGTAGCAAACCGGTTGGTTTTACTGGTTAACCTACCTGCCTTTCCTCCTCATCTTCCTCCTCCTCCTCGGCTCCTGTGAGCTTTCAGAGGATGTTGGACACTGCTTTCTGACCTGAAATGGCAGTCTTACCTGGTGTACCTGGATGATGTTAATTTCTCAAACACTTTTGAGGAACACCTGAGGCGCCTGCGTGCCGTTTTCGAAGCCATTCGTTCAGCCGGTCTGTCCCTTAAGTCAGAAAAGCGCCATTTCGCTTTTGAAAAGCTGAAGTTTCTGGGCCACATTACGAGTGCCTAGGGCGTTAGCCCTGACTCCGACAAGACAGCCACCACCGTATCTGCTTTCCCCATTCCAACCGACAACCGAAGCGTACGTCGTTTCCTGGATCATTGTGCCGACTATCGGCGTTTTGTGAAAAACTTCTCGCCGATAGCTGAGCCTCTAACTCGCCTCACAAAAAAACGAACCGTTCTGCTGGGGCCAAGGGCAACAACGGCCCTTTGAGGAACTACGAACTCATCTACAAAGTGCGCTGATACTTGGTCACTTCGACGGGCAAGCCGACAGAGAACTGCACACAGACGCAAGTAACGCCGGCCTTGGAGCGGTCCTTGTACATTGGCAGGATGGTGTTGAACGCGGAATCACATATGCAAGCCGCACCTTATCCCGGTCCGAGGTGAACTACTCCACTACCGAAAAGGAGGGTCTAGGTATTGTGTGGGGAGAGACAAAGCTTCGCCCCTACTTGTATGGCCAGCCTTTCAGAGTAGTGATCGATCACCACTCATTTTGTTGGTTGGCGAGCCTCAAAGGTCCCTCAAGGAGGTCCCTCAAAGGTCCCTCAAGGAGTTTTCGACTTCAAGAATTTGATGTGACGATCGTCTATAAATCAGGCAAGAAGCACAGTGATGCGGACAGTTTATCCCGCGCGCCTCTTGAGCATAACAGCACTGAGTTCGAAGACAATTCTCTTGTTCTAGGTGCTATCTTCACGGATATTTTGGCTCAACAACAAAGAGACGACCATGAACTACGGCTTCTCACTGAGTATCTAGAAGGAAATAATCTGACTCCGCCCCGAATCTTCTCGCGCAGACTGTCGTCGTTCTGTTCACGAGACGGCATCCTATACAAGAAGACCTACAGGCCGACGGAAGCTGTCTATGTTCTCGTCGTGTCTAAGGCTTTTCGCGACGAAGTCCTGCAGGCATCCAATGACGACCCTTCTTTTGGTCAACTGGATATTTCCCGAACTCTGGCACGCATATGTCAAAAGTGTTATTGGCCTAAGCTCACTGCAGAGCTCACTAACCGGGAGTGCCAATGTCGAAAGCGCCGCCGACTAAGTCGGCCGCACTACTACAACCTATTGACCCGCCAAAAGTCCCGTTCCAATAAGTCGGCATGGATTTATACGGCCCGTTTCTGGAGTCGTCGCTCAGTAATCGGTACATTGTGGGCGCCACTGACTACCTCAGCCGATACTGTGAAACGAAAGCTTCTCCCCGTGGAACCGCTGCTGAAATTGCGACCTTTTTTATGCAGATAATTGTACTTCATCACGGTGCACCCGTAGTCGTTATAACTGACAGGGGAACGCTTACACAGGGGGCTATGCGATTCAGTGGCACAAGTCACCGGAGAACAACCGCTTATCACCCCCAAACACATGGACTCGCCGAACAGCTTAAAAAGACAATCGCCGACATGATTTCAATATATGTCAATGAGGACCTTCCCAACTGGGACGCAATAATTCCTATGTCACCTTCGCATAAACACTCCACCAAAATGAACGACGAACTTCACTCCGTTTAGTTTAGGCTATGGCCGTGAAGGCATGACTATGCTAGACGCAATGCTACTTCCTTATAGTGTTAATGCCGCAGTCATTAGTGCTGGTTTATTCGTTCTGCATGCTGAGGCCACCCACCAACTTGCTCGACAGCATATCCGGCGCCAGCAAGAAAGCCCGGAGAACTAGTTTGGGTGTGGAGCCCAATCCGTATGAGACGGCAGTCTGAAAAGCTGCTTCGTCGATACTTTGGCCCTTATGAAGTCGTTCGCCAAATCAGTGAAGTGAACTATGAAGTTCTTCTCCAGGGCACTGTTCGTTCCTCTCGAAGGCCAACATCCGAAGTGGTGCATGTTGCGCGAATGAAGCCCTTCCACGCCCATTAGCCATTCGTTCACCGTAGCCATCCGACACTACCGCTGTTCATTGTTGCTCGGATCGCCAACAGTTAGCGCCGAGGACGGCGTCTTTCAAAAAGGGGGAGTAATGCCGCAGTCCTAATCACTCTTGTGGCGCCTTCATGCAGCCGAACTGGATTACTAACGTTTTAGCTGGCCTTAGCCATGCTAGTGACCCCGGGGTAATTCTTCGTCTTCCTCTCGAGCTCTTGCCAGCCTTGCCGTGTCCGAGTGCCGTGTCACTATTATTAAGCCTACCTTTCTAACCTACGTTGGCTGCCCTGGTTGTTTGACGGTGGGAATATATTCATTAAAAGCACCTATACGATATAACATAGAGAAACCCCGCAGAGGTAGCGCGGTGGTTACAGCGCTCGACTACTGTTCCCAACGACGCAGGATCGAATCCCGGCCTGGGCGGCCGCTTTTCGATGCAAGCGAACAGCAAGGCACCCATGTGCTGTGCGATATAAAAGTGCACGTTAAAGAACCCCAGGTGGTCGAAATTTCCGGAGTCCTCGACTACGGCGTCTCTCATATCCTGAGTCACTTTGGGACGTTAAACCCCTGAAACCTACACGCCAACCATACCATGAATAAATCACCATCATCATCATCATCATTAGCCTGACTTTACCGAATGCATGGCGAAGGCCTCTCCCATATTTCTCCAATTAACCCGGTTCTGTGCTAGCTCCATCCACTTGACCCCTGTGAACTTCCTAACCTCATCCGCTCATCTAACTTTCTGCCGCTCCCTGCTACGCTTTCCTTCCCTTGGAATCCAGTTTCGTACCCTAAGCGACCATTGGTTATCCTCTCTTCGGACTACATGTTCTACCCATATCCTTTTTGTCTTCTTGATTTTTATGAGAATGTCAGTACCTTGCGTTATTCCTCTGACCCACTCTGCACGCTTCCTATCTCTTAACATTACCCCTACCATGTTTCGTTCCATACCTCTCTGTGTTGTCCTCAACTAAGGTAGAACCCTCTTCTTTAGCCTCCACGTTTCCGCTTCATTCTTTAGTGCAAGTACGATGCTTCTGTTGTATACTGTCCACTTGAATGGTACCTGTTAGCTGCTAGTCATAATCGGCGAGTGCTTGCCAAATGCACTCCATCCCAATACTATTCTTCTTATTTCCTTTTCATGGTCCGGACCTGCGGTTACTACCTGTCCTAAGTAGACGTATTCGCCTACTACTTTCAGCGCTTCGCTACCTAACGTAAACTGCTGTTCCTACCCGAAGCTGTTGAACAGTACCTTAGTCTTCTGCATATTGATTTTCAAGCCTACCTTTCTAATTTTCCTCTCTAGGTCAAAAATCACTATTTGCAATTCATTGCCTGAGTTACTTAGTCACGCAATATCGTCAGCAAATCGCCGATTACTCAGGTATTCTCCATCTACCCTTATTCCTAACTGCCCCCATTCCAAGTCTCTGAATACTTCCTCTAAGCAAGCTGTGAATAGTGCGGGGGAGATTGTGTAACACCTTTCTTTATGGGAATTTTGTTGCTTTCTTTATGTAGAACTATGGTTGCTGTGCAGCCACTATATATATCTTCCAGCGCTTTCACATTCGACCCGTCTACCCCCTGATTTCGCAATGCCTGCGTAACCACCGAGGTTTCTACTCAGTGAAATGCATTTCATAATCAATGAATGCTATGTATAAGGGCTGGTTATATTCCGAGCATTTTTCTATCACCTGATTGATGGTATGCTTATGACCGATAGTAGAGTACCGTTTCCGAAACCCTGCTTGATCCTTTGCTTTATTGCAGTCTAAGGTTGTCCTGATTCTATTAGCGATTACCTTAGTAAATACTTTATACATAACAGACAGTAAGCTGATTGGTATGTAATTTTTAAGTTCGTTAGCATCCCCTTTCTTATGAATGAGGATAATGCTTGCGTTCTTCCATGATTCCGGTACCGTCGATGTCACCAGGCACGGCGTATACAGGGTGGCCAGTTTTTCTAGCACAATATCCCCCCGTCCTTTATCAAATCTATAGTTATATGATCCTCTCCACCTGCTTTCCCCCTTTTCATAATTTATAATGCTTTCTTAACCTCGTCCTTCGTCACTGGTGGAACATCTGACTTTTATCTACCGCCAATCTCATTACGGTCCTGACTACTTTGGCTACTGTAGAGACCAGTATAGAACTCCTCGGCTACTATGACTATCTTGTCCATATTCGTGACAACGATGCCCGCCTTGTCCCTAAGCACGTACCTCTGATGTTTGCCTATGCCCGATTTCTTCTTCACCGCCTTAGTACTTCCACCGTTCTTTACAGCATGCTCAATTTTCTCCAATGTAATACTTCCTTATATAGGCCACTTTGCGCTTATTGATTAGCTCTGATACCTCTGTCAATTCTATCTGGTCTGTTGGATTAGAAGCTTTCATACTCTGACATTTCTTAATGAGATCTTTCGTCTCCTTAGAAAGCATACCGGTATCCTCTCTAACTATCGTACCGCCTACATCTACAGCCCACTCAGTAATCATATCTCTGAAATTATTGTTTATTGCTTCTAGGGTAATGTCGCCACCTTTGGCTAGAGCTGAATATCTGTTTTGTAGCGAGATCCTGAGCTCTTCTGCCCTGCCCCGCTCCTCTAATTCGTTGATGGACTTCTTTCTTACTAATCTGTTGTGTTCCTTCTTCAGATTTAGGCTAATTCGGGACCTCACCATCCTGTGGTGACTGCGTCGCACTTTCGCGATTACCTCTACGTCTTGCATAATGGCGGGGGTTGAACACAGCATGAAGTCAATTTCATTTTTAGACTCCCCCCCCCCCCCTTCAAGAAGGTATTCATGATGCTTAAGTTAATGCGCTCTGCAAACTCAACTAGCAATCTACCCCCCCCCCCCCTGCTATTCTTAGAACCAATGCCATAGTCACCTACTGCCTGGTCTCCTGCCTGCATTTTGCCTACCTTGGCAGTGAAGTCGCCCATTAGTACGGTATACTGCGTCTTTACTTTTCGCATTGCCGATTCTACATCTTCGTAGAAGCTTTCAATTGCCTGGTCATCATAACTGCATGCAGGTGCATAGGCCAATACAACCTTTCAGTTTATACCGCTTATTAAGCCTAATTACGATGCCTGTCACCTTCGCATTAATACTATAGAACTCATCTATATGACACGCTATACACTTATTGACAAAGAAACCTACTCATAGTTCTCGCCTCTGCGCTAAACCTCGATAACACAGTACATGCCCATCCTGCAGTACAGTATATGCCGCATTCGGCCTCCTAACCTCACTAAGCCCTATGACATCCCATTTCATGCCTTCTAGTTCCTCTAACAGCACTGCTAAACTAGCTTCACCAGCGAGGTTTCTAGCGTTAAACGTTGCCAAGGTCACTTTCCAATGGCGGCCTGTCCAGCGGAGCCAGGAATTCTTAGCACCCCCTGCTGCGTCACAGGTCTGACCGCCGCCGTGGTCAGTTGTTCCGCAGCCGCTGGTGACTGAGGGCTGGGGCTTTATGGGACTAATCATGGGAGGGTGCGGCCAGTTACTGCACCAGGGTGGCCAAATCCTGTTCTGGTGAGAGAGTGCTTTGCCGCAGGTGTTCATCGTCAGCAGCTCACACCCCAAACCTGTTTTATGCAAATCCATCGACACACAGATTTCTTTTGATCCGGTGGAGACTTGCGCAGCACCGGGGTTCGAACCACGGTGCTCTTCCATGCGAGGCGGATGTTCTACCGCTACGCCACCGCTGCGCTGCCCAGAAGAAATAGCAGTTATTAAGTGTGCTATAGCCATGAGGTCCTTTAATACTTCGCCAGGCGTTGAAAATAGTGGTGGTGGCGGTGGTGATAGTGGTTATTTATTTTATATACGAAAGGAAAGAAAAGATGTTTGCCAGCGCCGGTATCTGCTATCTGATATCTGAAGCACCTGAACTGGGGCGGCGGAAATAAAGGGATAGCGAGGAAAAGGTAGAGGAAATCAAAGAGGTGAGCGATAGGGAGAAAGAAAAGGGTAGGTGAAAATAAAAGAAATATATACACTATGGTACAGTATACAGTAGTTTGCGTGAGGCCCACCCGCAAATGTCTTAAGTCACTGAGCACTCGGCACATCGGGCGGGCCTCCGCAATTTCTCTGCGTCTAGGCAACTGTTCACTACGCACGTACTTTCACACTGTACAAAACACTGACGGCTGTCGTGGGCGATCGGCCGTTATTGTGCGAAATAGCACACGCGGAGCGTTGTGTCACAGCGCGCACTACCTGGCGAGGTGAAATAGGCGGTTCATCAAGCTCGCCTGTCCAACGTACTCACAGAGGTCACGTTCACGTGAGTTCGCTCGCGGCCGCGCGCACTGCCCGGCTGCCACAGAAGCACAGCTATGCTGTCCGGGATTACCCCCTGCGCTCTGTAAACCGCCAGGAACTCACGTCGTGGTTCGGCTAGCGCGGCGCAGCGCAGTAGAAGATGTTCGAGAGTTTTTGCCGCGCCACAGATGTCCCACACATCACTGGTGGCAAGTCCGTGGCGCATCCGTCGTTCCCCAGGCCAGACACATCCAATGCGTGCACGGAGGATCATTGCGCGGTGCAGCCGAGTCAGCGAGCGGCCGCTGGCACTGTGAATGCGCTCACCTCTTGCGATGCGTGGGTCGGGATGCTGCGTCCAGAGGTGGTCGTCGATTACTGCACGCACGTCCTCCAAAGCGAGTTGCTCGTCGCTAGGAGGGAGTTCATGTGCTGTGATCGCGAGCTCGTCGGCACGTTCGTTGCCCTCTATGCCGCAGTGCCCGGAGATTCACTGTGCCCGTAAAGCGCAGCCGCGCTCGCCAAGCGCTCGAGACGCGCGTGAATCTGACACAGCAGCGGAGTTCCCCGGCCGGTGGTTTGAAGGCGGCTGAGGGCAGCGCGGGAGTCACAAAGCACGGCACACCTGGGTTTCGGCGGAGTCAGTTCAAGCAGTAGATCCAGGCCTAGGTGTAGGCCTAGAAGCTCCGTCGTGGTGGAAGAATCCAGGAATGACAGGTGCAGCTGTCTGTGCAGTTGCAGGGCGGAGATGGTAGCCGGCACTGCTAGCGAGCAACTATCTCTGGCGACGGAGCAGTCGGTGTAAACGAGGAGGTGATGTTGGAGTTCCTCGTAGATGACGGCTCTGGTCAGCTGCTGCACTGCACAGAACGGTGTGGTGCGTTTCCCCGCGATTCCGACAATCTCTCACTCAACTTCCGTAGCAGTGGGTCAGGGCGAGAAGAGGTCGTAGGGGGGCGTTGCATTAGTGAACTGCTCGTACTCGAGCAGCGCTGCTCCCATGCGCGAGTGGCGACGATGTCGCAACCGATGTAATAGAGGGCCGCCGTCCTCTGCGCACTGTAGGCGATCGGTGTGTCGGAGCGCCCGCCGCGTGGCCTGAAGTTATAAAGGCCACGCGCCTGCCTCGGCCAAAGTAGCTGCGCATTGAGAATTCTGAGGAAGGCCGAGGGAAATGCGAAGCGCTTTGCGATGCTCGCCCTCCAGCTTCTTCCAGCATGGTTTGCGCAGTGTGACGAACGGTAGCGCGTAGAGTATTGCCCCCTCTGCAGCGGAGCTGTACAGCCGTAACGCAGCTTGCTGGGAGATGCCCTGGCCTCTAGCAGTGAGCCTGTGTACGGCGGCGGTGCTTCTCTTCATCTGCATGCAGGCCTTGGCCGCCGCGGGTCGGAAGGAAAGGCGCTGGTCTATGTCCAACCCCAGGTACCGCACCGAACGTCGCCACAGCAGGAGGGTCCCGTCCAGTGTGAGCGGCGGTGGTCGCTTGCGCGAGCTCCGAACACAGGCCATTGCGACGGACTTGTCCGCGCTGAGCGAGAGACCTAGGCGTTGCAAACAGCCTCTCACAGCCTTCAGAGCTGCCTGCAGGTACGCGCGCACCCGTGCTGTCTCGCCCGGTGGTCCCAAAGTATCATTAATGAAGCTCACCAGCAGCAAAAAAACCAGAGGTTTCAATACTCTTGATGTTGAAATTTTGTCTCATGTTGGCGTAGCACATAGGCGCAACGAACTTTTAATCGTTGAGCTGTCTTTGTGACATAGCAGCATATTGCACAGTAGTTGTGAACATTGACAAAGCTACCCTGGAAGCTTAAGTTGCATCCTACCATAGTGATTAGTAACCATGCTTCCTCACAATTTTATTGATACACCAACACCTGTAACCTAATTCACTATTATATTATCACAAAAATGCCCTTGCCACTTAACCTTAAACGGTGTTTCTCCGCTCCACTAACGATTTTACGACTCATTCTAACACCGTAAAATAAGGTGTCTCCAGAGAACGGGAAATAAGGGGATTCATTAAATTCTAAAAAGCATTAAACTACTCAAACTGCCATTTAGTGAGTTACGTAGGCCACCACGTTGCCAGTGACCACTGTCAAAGTCAAGGTCACGTGACCTAGTTGTCGCGTTGCGACTTTGGAGCATAGTCAGATAGGCCGCCGAGTGGCCCGTGACCGCTATTAAGGTCAAGGTCGCGTGACCTGGTGATCGTCGTGTGAGTTCTGGCATAGTCTTGTGGCCACCAAATGGCCCGTGACGCCTGCGAAGATCAATGTCAAGGCCACGTTAGCTGACATCAGTATGACGTGGAAGTAGAGGGCGCTAGAGAGGCCTACACGTGTATAAATGGAGCCCGCGAAATTCAGTCTAGGTTGCAATACTACGCGAGATGGACGACGAACACCATGATACATTAGCGCCTAGGAACGCGAAGAAGGCACGGTGGAATGAAGCCCTGTAAAGGCGGCCTGCTAAAGAGACCGATGGAGAACGGGCTTTACGTTTGGAGAAACGCACAGTGTGTTGGTGGGATAAAAGCAGTGCTTTCCAGCCGGGCAGGTTGTTTTTATAGCCGACGTAGGTGACGCATGCCTCAGATGATGCAGCGGTGGCGCTGTTTTATCGATAAGGCAGTTCAGCGTGTGTCCGTGTTACGCTGACACGGATGATAACAAAGCGGAGGCTGCGCGGAAATATACGCAGTGTGTGTTGCCACATGTTTAACCCGAGCTTGACAATGAGCGTGGCTATGTACAGTCGTGAACAAAAGTGGTATAGAACACTCACCCAGAGACAGAGCTCGGGAAAACTACATCGAAGTGTCATTTAGCGACAGCGTAAGGGACAGCGACATCAACACATGAGTGCGGATGAAATTGGGTGCCGCCACTATTGTCTCGATCGTAGATAGCGGTTGCTAGATAAAATTGCGATGCAGTTTTCTCGAGCTCTGCCACCGGCTCAGTGTTGCATACCACTTTTGCTCACGACTGTACATGAAGCGTTCGTTTCTCTCCAGAGTTAGCCCAAGTTAAACCAACAGCAAATAATTCAACTGTGTCTACAGATACCGTCTTTCAAATTGAATTCCGCTGCGCGACAATGCAAAAGTGAAAATAAATTCGTTTTGAGTCTACAGCAGTTTCGAATAATAACAGCCAACGTCAAGCGAAACAAAAGTCGCTTTTTTCAACTCAGACAGTGAATGAATACATACCTGTGATCTGCATGGACAATGGAGAAATGCTGTCCGCTCTTGCCAGACGTGCAGCACCAGTTCGCGCAACAGTAGATGTGTGACATGGCACGGATGCGCTACTCGCAGCATAACACGGGTTTGACCACAACTCCAGCGTAACTGCGGTTCAGTGACATCATTGTTGACACGTGAGTTTGCAGAAGCGAGCTCACGGCTACCCTGGTTTCGGAAGCAACGCCCCCACCAAGCGAAAACTGTCCCGGGGCTTCTCCTCCGTTCACGAGCTAACATGCTAACACTAACCTGCTGCCTGTAATTCTCTGCTAGTTCAACTGCTGCAGTGGTCTCTGAGCTCCCTTTGGCTGCATAGTTCATTGCACTGAATGTCTGAACGCGCTGTGCAAATCGAGATCTGCTCTACAGCTGCTGACTAAACAAGACAGCAATAACTGTTCGGCGAAATTTCTCCGTGCCCGCCTCTTAGCCGTTTAGAACTCCAGGTATCAACTGTCCTTCCATTGGGTTCCAGGGCATAATGGAGCCCTGGACAGTGAGGAGGCCGATGCCCTGGCCAAAACTGCCCGCGACAACGGGCCTCGGTCGCCATGCATCAGATACCTCATGGCCTCTCAAGAGCCGTCTTGGGGAAGGCAGTGATGTCTTTTCATCCTGACCGCCGAATCGCAGCTAGAGAACATCGCGAACGACTCTTGGATAAACTCTCCTGGAATGCCAAATCCCTCCTCTTGCGCATGAGCATAGGCTGTACATATATCCCGTCTCGTGTGCAAGCCTGTGGCCGAGCTCCTTCTCCTGCCTGTCACTCCTGGTGTGAGACTGGCACACCGGGGAATTTTTTCCTAGGGTGCCCAGCTTCTACAGTTCAACGACTCCGACATCAGACAGCAGGCTGACCACCAGAATCTTGGACTCCCTGCCGCAACGGAAGCGCAATTGCTCTTCCAGGCTTGGAACCAACTTTACGCACCGCGGCTCCTTTTGTACTTTTCTGGAAGAGTACGATCTGAGCTGTACTCCCTAGGTCTACACACGCCAATAGGATAATGTGCGTCCTAAGCAGTCAAAAAACCGCACCCACCTCCTTCCCTTTCCATAACTATTCTGCTTAGCCCCTCGTCGTCAAGACTGATGCCACAAAGATGGCCAACATAAGCCGCGACAAGTATCCGTTCCCCAAAATATCCCACAGTCGCCACCACCACCAAAAACCTGCCCACGCCGGCCAAACCACGACTGTCGCCAGCCTCACAACGACGTCACCACTAGATACGCCGCATACTTCTTCTTCACCTTGTCGCTGGTTTAAACAGATGCTCTTGGCGCCACCTGACCTCTCTTCGGAGACGGTATGTAAGGTGCTTAACTGTGGCGCGCTTCCTATGCTTAATACTAATTGTTTCCTTTTGTCCCTCGTCAGGTTTTCGACTGCTGGCTTCTTCACACGATGCATTGATATTCCAGTGGTTTATAAAGGACACTTCCTGGGGAGCTGCCAAACACGGGCTCTAAAGGCCCATTCACACTTGCGATTCGCGAAGTCCACACGACCGGCTATTGCTTGAGACAAGGTTTCCGCTCATCATTGCCGAAGTTCCAGTTTCAACAGTGATCCTCTACTCGCTATCTCGAGTTGGTCTCGTTCGGAACGAGACTAGTAGTTGGTACACGGTTACCAGAACTAGAAATCGGATATATCACTAACTTCCATTTACGTCAGCTGTGCCGCTGATTTATCAGTTATCTACGGTCGCAAACATAGAAATTGTCCTGCGACAGTCGCTTTTCAATCAACACGGTCGCACAACCTTTGTCAGTCGCAGGTGCAGTGGCGTAGCGAGGTACGCATTGCTGCCGCTGAGACACTGACTGGCAAGTGTGACCTGCTCGTAGAACGAATTAATCTATTGTGAGGAACCAGATCTTGAAAACACATGTTTTCATGCCAGGAACTCCACGCCATTTTAACTTTGTGCTGGGCCTGTGCACGTGCATGTACCCTGGAAACAACAGCTTGCGCGGGATCATCGGCGGCTGTGTCACCGCATCGCCTAGCTCTTTTTGTGTATTTGCATTACCCACTCCTTTCTCAAGCGAAGACCGCTCACAGCATCTCTCCGGCAGTGTTTTGTCTTTTGTGTTGGTCATTTATCTGCTACCTGTGTCACTCCTCGGCCCTGTCACACATCCGCTTCACACTTTCAAAACGCCGAAAGACACGGAATGCCTGTTGCTCAGTGGACGGAAGGAAAAATTTTATATATAGCTATATATTGGCGGTTTTTGAGGAGTCTTCAGAGGTGTCTTCTTGTTGCCCACAGAAATGACAATTCTGGGTGGGGTGCGACGCCGCGCCTCCGCACCGGGTGCGGATGACCCTAGCGACGCCACTGCGCAGGTGTGAGTGGGCCTCAAATGAGTAAGGACAAAGAAACATTTCAAAGCAGAGGTCAAGGTTTAAATAAGGTAATATGCCCGCTGGTCTATCATATTGCCACACTGCTGTGCATCTTCTGGCGCCACCAAGTGGCCGAATGTCTTGGCACGTGGCTGAGCGTCGTCCTCGTCTCTCTCAAGTTTCGCTGGATTAAAAAGAGCCATTCGGTTGTTCTGCTGCTTGACACGTGTGTTGGTGACATTTGGTGGATTGTGCAGGATGAGATCTACGTTTCCCCCGAAGACGCCAGTGACGCTGCTCATCGACGCGTGGACGCGACACCCGTCCATGAAGTCAGCCGTCACCTCCAAGACCTACAACCTGAGTTCGAACCATGACATCCACAACGAGCAGCCAGACAAGTCAGCCTTCCAGCAACGCCCCACCGTTTGTTCTCACACCGCGATCACCGCCATCATTTCATGGTGACCGGTTCCAGGATGTGAAAGACTGGTTGGCCAGTTTAGACTGTGTGGCCGCATTTAACCAATGGGATGACGAATGGAAGCTAATGAAAGTATACTTCGCGCTGCAAGACTCGGCCAAGACTGTGGTTTGAGAGCCACGAGGCGTCCTTTGTCAACTGGGCAGCCTTTCGCCGCAAGTTGCTTACAATATTCAGTTCGAGTGCGCGCTAAGAAAACGCAAAGATTTCAATTCGTTCGAGGTCTCAACAGTCAAATGAGAGTGTGGCCATATTTGTCGAGGACATTACGTGGCTTTTCAATCGGGCCGGCCCTACCATGCCCGAGGGAACAAAGGTACGGCACGTCATGCGCGGGGTGAAGGAGCAGCTGTTCGCTGGCCTCATTGGCGACCCTCTAAGAACTGTCGCATATTTTGCGACAGAAGCTACCAGCCTGGAACGTTCACTGCGGGAACGGAGTACCCAATACGGCCGTCAGGCAAGTGTAGCGGCCACACTCTGCTGCGCGTCCGTGCCAGCAGCCAGGGACGAGGCATTGCGGGAGCTAGTGAGGAGCATTGTTCGCGAAGAGCTGCAAAACCTCCACTTTAATGCTCCCTCTGCAATGAATTATTCTACCGGCGACGTCATCTGTGATGAAATCCGGCGAGCGGTGCAGCCACCACCAGCACCACAACCGGACTCATACATCATGACTTATAGTGTTGTCCTACGTCGGCCTGCCCCCGGGCCAGATCCATTAAGCCTCGTTGTCGGACCACCACCTCGCTACATGCGTCCCGTTGAGCAGCAACAAGATCTGCGCCCCGTCGAGCCGCAGCAAGACCAGCGTCCCGGTATCCGCAAGGCGCAATTGTGGCGCACAGCCAACAGACGGCCGCTCTGTTATCACTGCGGTGAACCTGGTCACATTCTTCGCAATTGCCCATACCAGAGAATAGGTTTAAGAGGATTTCCACCAATCGCGCTTTCACCCCACTATGACGAAAGGCCACAGGAGATTTAGGAGTACCTGGCTGCTAACGAGATGCACCGAACGTCACCACAACGGCAGTTGCGATCATCATCCCCGAGGCGTTTTGCTTCGCCCAGTCGGTACTCCTCCCCTGGGCAATTCAGAGGCACGTCCCCTCGCCGGGAAAACTAAACACGGCGACCTCCGGGTGTGAGGCCGCCGCTACGTCTCAGATTAAACAGCCTCCACCCAACGACTTGACGCGACGGCCTGTGCGGCGACGCCCGGATCCGATGAGCTTACCAATGTGCTGCGAACGCATTGTTTCCGGAGAAATGTTTGTAACCGCCGACAGTTGTGATGTGACCGCACTTGTGGATACCGGCGCCGATTTTTCCGTCATAAGCAGCCAGCTAGCCACGGCACTCCGTAAGGTTCTGACGCCTTGGTCTGGGCCAATGACACCGATTGGCATGTGTCCTTGCCGCATATAGATCTCCGGTTTTACTTTCACTGGCACATTTGTCGTATTTCAAGAGTGCTGCAAAGATCTGATTCTTGGCATGGATTTTCTTCAAGAGTATGGTGATGTTATAGACCTTTGGGAGCAGCTCATAGTATCGTTTTCAACCAAGTGAGCCGTTTATAGCAACACGGACTTCCAGAAAACGATGTTGCACGTGTGTGACGACCACATAACGATCCCTCCGCCTGCGAGCAAGTTCGTCACAGTTGAATGTGATCACTGCACCGTCACGCGTGGCATTGCTGACGCTAACATGTCACTGCCTCTAACTCGACAAGTTTGTGTAGCTTGGGGCCTTGTCGAACTTGTCCGTGGGCAAGCTGAAGTGCTAGTGACAAACTTCACATGTGAACCACAACATTTGACAGCGAACACGACAGTCGCTTAATTTGAAGAACTTGGAGAATGTACAGGGGAGTACGCTTTATCCAACACGTCAGTCCTCGGCAATACGACGCCTACAGCCATTCAGACCAATTTGAACCCGCACCGCTTGCCCAGTCAGAAACTCTGCTTAGAGAATCTTGTCAATTCGTTCGGCTATTGTATTGCATCAACCACATAGGTCCGACAGACGCCACTAACGAAGCACCGAATTATAGTTGCCGACGACCAACGCCCACTATGCCAGCGTCCTTACCGGGTGTCTTCAAAAGAACGTGATGCCATCCGCCGCCAAGTAACAGAAATGCTCCAGGACGACGTTATCCAATCGTCGAAGAGCCCCTGTGCTTCGCCTGTTGTCCTCGCCGCGAAGAAGGATTGAACCTTCAGGTTCTGCATGGATTACAGACGCCTCAACAACATCACGAAAAAGCATGTATACCCCCTGCTGCACATAGACAATTCCCTCGATCGCCTTCGCCATGCCATTTACTTTTCGCCACTTGCTTCGAGCTTGCTTCGATTCGCTTCGAGCAGCCTCGAAGCGAATGGACGTGCTCTAGCTGAGCTCCGCCAGCTCGAGCACTTGCACGCGACCCGCATTGCCCGGCGCTGGCCTCCAGCGCCTAAGATTTTTTTTTTTTTACCTTGCTTTTAACTGGGCATATTTCAGCTGCTGCTGATTCCCGGCTCCGGTGGCGGTTCCCGCTGGCGGCCTCCTGGGCCTGCTAGCGGTTTTCGAGCCGCTTTTTCGGCCGCTGCTCCTGACATCGAGATATCATCCCGCTGGGCCTCGGTAAGCCTACCGGGGCTTGCAAGGCCTGGCCTTATCCCGCTGGTGGCAGGGCGCGCGGTCCCCCGCGGCCGCACCCATGCCTCCGAAATGACCGCCGCCGTCCGGCTCTCCCGCGGGTTCGAGCTCGAACTTGGCGACAACCACTCATCCCGTGTCACCTGCGTCTTCAACATCTTCGGAGACGCAGTTTCGGATTGCGCCGCAGACCGCGGGCGAGTCCCCGTTCTCGGACACGGGGGACAACATCATCGCTGCGGTCCAGGAACAGCCTTCTACCTCTGCGACGCCGCCGCGGGTCGACACTGTCCCCGCCGACCCGCAGTCCGGTGAGCGAACTCACCGCGAACCGTCTCCGCGGGGCGAGTCGCGGAGCGAACCGCGCGCTGAGGAGCCGGCTCAGCCGGAACTGTCCACGTTCCACTGTGCGCGGGCGGACGGGGCGCCGCTCACGGAGCGCCTCGACATGGGATTCTCGGCGATGCCCGAATTCGTGGAATTGACGAGGGTACAGGACGACCTCGTCAGGCTCATTAATGCTCCTGAGAGCAAAATGAGCCTCCAGCTCCACACTTCCGTTGCGGGCCTCTTCGGCGTACTCGTCGCACGCTGTGCGGAGTACAAATCCCTAGCGTCCGATGCCCGGGGACGCGCCGCCGTCCTCCGCGAAATGTGGGCGTCCGAGAGGAAGGAGTCCTCGGAGGCTCGCGCGCGGGCGGCGTCGGCTGAGGAGAAACTGCGGGCACTCTCTGCGAATTCTGCGCCACCATCATTTGCCGAGGTCCTGTGCGCCTCACCAACCGGCCCGGAATTATCATCCCAAACAACCACCGTTCAGCACCCACCGGTAGCCCGGCAAGTAAACCACCATGTCGCGTTTTTAACTGCGACGTCACCAACCACGACAACCGCCGCACAAGTTATTCAAACCTTAAAAGCAAATATCGTTCCCGAAGACGAGGGCATAGGCCCCGTAACCATTAGAAAAACTATAAATGGAGTCACCGTGTTGGCGCGCGACCGCGTTACGGTCGAAAACCTTACAACGGCGGTACAGAGAAATCCGGTAACGAACAACGTAATGACAGTAAGAGTGGCGGAACGCCGTCGGCAGCACATCCGGATCTGGGGAGCTGATCCCGATGTGGCGGACGATGCCGTCGTCAAGAACATCATTTCGAAAAACCCAGACTTAAACTTAGATCCTGAAACCACCGAGCGGCGATACACGTTTAGATCGCGCGACGGCTACAAAACACACGTTTTGGCCGTTGCACCGGACGCCTTTAAAAGAATTATAGGAAAAGGCAGAATTAACATCGGATGGTCTTCGTCGCAGGTCTGCGAAGACCTACATGTACCCATGTGCACGTTTTGTGCGGCGTATGGGCATTCGCGAAGAAATTGCCGAGCCGCTGCGGACGCAAGCAGGGCTACCTGCACTCGTTGTGCGGGGGCTCACATTGTAGCGGAGTGCACAGTCTCGGACGGCGACGCCTCCGTCGCGTGCGCGATATGTCGCCGCGCCGGACGAGAGGGTCCGCCGCATAGGGCTGGATCTCGCGAATGCCCCATACTTGCTGCAAGAATGGCCAGAATGCGAGAACGAACAGACTATGGCCCTCCTCCTTAGGAGCAGTGCACATGGGACGAGGGGGCGAGGGACCGTGCATATTCTTTTCACACTTAGCAGCACCTGGCGCGGCGCAAGGCGGTGCGCGCGCCAACTCCACACTTTGTCAAAGCTTCTTCTTCTTTACAACGAATTTTCTAAAGCGCGCCTTATTTTCATTTCTTTTCTTCTTTCACCTCTACCGTTAACAACACAAAAAGGCGCTCACATTAATTTTTCTTTTTCAATGTTTCACACTAACCTATTTATTCTATTTTATTTCTCTTCAGCCTTAATTTTCCGTAATAATCAGGTCGTGAGCGTTCGATTTCAAACTTTCCTGCTTTTGTTCATTCTAGAGCTTTCCGCACGCTCCACACTAGGTTTTTGCTTTGCACGGTTCCCTCGCTCCTCAGTCAAGAGATACGCGCCGCTCGGTGCGTTTGCTACCACATATTTGAACCACGCACAGCGATGGCGCCTTGCAAAAATAACTAAAATATTTTTACCCCGTTTCAAAATCACATTCCTGGCCACATTCTATATTCTTTTAATTATTTTTCCTCGCTACACCTATCTTAAAAACTGTCATTTTTCTCCAAATCTCTCAATCGCAAAGACACTAATTGCAAACAAAACTCAGAGTATGTGTGGCCAGATATCAGCCCTGAGACGTGTATCTGTGTTTTCCAATTTATTTCATTCCTCCTTCATTCCTTTTTCTTTTTTCCTCATTATTATTAATTCCCACCCTTATTTTCTCTCCTCCAGAACACAGATGCGCGGCTTAGGTATCGCAATGAGTCGTTTCCCCTCGTGTTCCTACCCATTAGCACCTGATCGGACTGTTTTCAAATTGAAAAATCGTAACATGTATTCCAAATTCCTATTCGGCCTCTCACGTCTAACATGGCATCCCAAATTTCCTTTTCAATTATACAGGCAAATTTAGATCACTGCAAAAACGCAACTCCAACCTTATTAGACCGAATCCGAGAGGCTAATTTCGATTTCGCACTCCTCTCGGATCCCTACACGAGGGGAAACGACATTCCGGGTATCCCTGAAAATTATTTGGTTTTCAAGGCGCCATCAGCACCTAGGACAGCCATCGTCGTAGCCACCACTCGCTTTGACATCTTCCCATCGTTCATCTCTTCTCGTGTAACATCGATCACTTGCTCGTCAACAACGGCATCATTTACACTCATATCAGCATACGCTCCACCGCACACTCCAATGACACCTACCCTGAACGTCATACGACAATCACTCATCACAACGGAGGGGACAACTGCGGTGGTCGCTGGCGACTTCAACGCCAAGCACACCGCATGGGGTCCGGAACTCTCCGATGCGAGGGGCGGAGAATTCCTGAGCTTCGCAATGAGTTCCGGACTAATAATATTAAACGATCCGTCTTCCCCTCCAACTTACACAACACCATACACAGACAGCTGGATAGACATTTCACTAGCTACACTCACATTGGTTAGGGCAGGTTACACATGGACAGTCACAGATACCAGAACATATTCGGAACACAAACACATTGAAATCCGATTCGGCCATTCACTGCACGTAAAAGAGCGTTGCTTAACATAGAGACACAACAAGATTAATAAATTCACTCTCTTCCACACGATTCATGGATGCCGTTGTAGGGGCAAATTTGGCTTCATCGGCAGCATTAGATTTATTTCTCCAAAAGTTTCAATCTTTATTCGATCACTTTAGAAAACGAAATTTATCAACCACCGTCGGGATTCTCGACAAACAATGGACAATTCGAAACACTGGTGGACCAGCGATCTGACCGTCGAGCGCTCCAGGGTGCGCGCCATGAGAAGGCGCTACCAAAGAACACGCGATCTGCAAATGCGAAAATTTTACGGTGACATTTATTAAACCGCATTGGCAAACTTTCGTTCAAAAGTCTCGGACGCCCGAAATTCGTTCCTCCGCGAATTGGCCAGACGATCCCTACAATCAGGCATATTCGGGCGCCCGTAAAAATTATCTTTAAAAAAATATACAGCACCCATAATTCTTCCTGCGGTGGAGCGGCCTGACGGCACCATGACATCGTCTGTGCTGGAAACAGCACAGACGTTGTTGGACGGTCAGGTCGCATCGGATTCACACGAAAACGATAGCGACGCTCACAGACGGATGCGTATCGCTGCGGCATCCCCGTCCCTCGGAGGACCGGACGACGCCCCATTCACGCGCGGCGAAGTGGGCATGGCGGTGTCCCGCGTCGTGCCGGGAACGGCGTCAGGTTTGGACGCGATACCTCCGCGTGTGGTACGCGAACTCTGGGAGCGTCACCCGAATTTCTATCTATTTATATTTAACGCTTCCCTCAAGCTTGGTCATTTCCCAGTGCCCTGGCGAAGGGGACGCATAATTTTCTTGCCTAAGCCAGGTCGCCCTCCGGAGATGACATCTTATCGGCCAATAGTAATGAATTCTACTTTCGGCAAGGTGTTAGAGCGTCTGTTGTACGGGCGCTTGTACCACTTTCTATCGCGATGCAAATTGCTACATTCGAATCAATTCGGATTTACGAGACAGCGCGGAGCCGTACAGGCTCTACACGCGCTCGTCTCCAAATTACGAGATATAAGGAATAGCGGCCAATACGCACTTCTTATATCCATAGATTTCCGTGGCGCATTTGACAGTGTGTGGCACCCCTTGGTCCTGGCTTCGCTCGGTGACTGGGGGTGTCCGAGGAACCTCTGTGCACTGCTGCGGTCCTTTCTGTCGGACCGAGAGGTGGTATTCCGCTGAAAGGCGGGAGACGCGGTCGCGCGTCCCACCTTGGGCAGCCCACAGGGTTCCCCACTGTCGCCACTTCTGTGGAATATAGTCGTGCGCGGTCTGCTCCAGTTGCCCATGCCAGAGGGTGTATCGGTGCAGGCGTATGCGGATGACGTCGTCATCCTTGTGCCTGCATCCGAAAGAAAGGTGTTGACGCAATTGGCGGAGAATGCTCTCGCCAGAGTTGCGACATGGGCGGAGGAGGCGAGAGTTAACATCTCATGAGAGAAGACAGTGTGCGTCCTTATTGCTCCCCCTAGGGGTGGAATGGGGCGCACACTTCCCACCGTAAGGCTGGACGGCGTACGATTACAGTTCAAGCCGTCCGTAAGAATCCTCGGTGTGGTCATCGATCGCACTCTCTCCTTCATACCTGATGGCGACATGTTCAAGGAGAAGGCCAAGATGCTTGCCGCGCGCCTCAACACTTTCATGCGGCTCAAATGCACACCGGCACCGGATCAACGAATAGCACTTTACCGCCAGGTCGTTCTTCTTTCACTCGCATATGCGTCACCCGTTTGGTGGACGGAATCGCCCCATTCGGGACTGCGTGCTCGGCTGCTTTCAGTGCAGCGTGCTCCCTTATTGGCACTCACGGGAGCTTATTCTACAACTAGCACCAGGGCGCTCCAAAGTTTGCTGCATGCGCCGCCACTCGCTTTGGATCTAGACAGATTCAACGCGGAGTTCGCGCTATTTACGCAGCGATTTGATGTCACTTTAGGACGAAATACATACCGCGCATCGGAAGTGGCGAGACCTTTTGACGACTCTCTCGAACACCCGGCAGAGGTAGTTTCGTTTGCGTATGTCCGGTTGGACGTGGGGGCGGCGCGGGCGTCGGCGTCGTCGCCCGTTTACCATGTCTATACGGATGGCGCATTTACCTCTGCCTCGGCCGGAGCGGCGTACGTCGTTATGTCACCAGCCGGCCGAATAACATCTGTAGGCCGCTTCAGGGTGGAAGGAGCAACTGGTGCATACGGCGTGGAACAAATAGCGTTTGAGGAATGCCTCCGCTATATACAGGGTCTGCAGGGATCGACACCTGTGCATATTTACACAGATGCTTTGTCGATTCTTGCAGCTCTAGCCGCACCAAAAACATTAAATACCAAAATTTATGAAATCAAGCTATTGCTCAAATCTATTACCACACGGAGGCCGATCAGACTCTATCACGTTCCTGCACATGCAGGCGTGCTAGGCAGCGAGCTCGCGGACATTGTTGCATCGCGAGCTCACAGGTCGAGCCGGACCAGATTGGCATTAGCTTCAAAAACTGTGGTCCGTGCCGAATTCCGCCGGGTCGTTGCAGCGAGATGGGCAACATGGTGGAAGGAAAATAACGAGGGAACCGGAATATTTAATTTCATTCCGGACACGTATAATTTGCCCACCTCGTTTCCTCCTGTGAAGCCAATTATTCACCTCACTACTGGTCATGGCCGATTCCCTCATTACCTGCATCGGTTCGGCCTTTCCCCATCGTCGCAGTGCCCTTGCGGTGCCCCAGAGGGCGACGTCATTCATTATCTCACGTCTTAACATCAATTCATCGTCAAAACTTAAACCCGCCAACTCCTCCTAACCATGACGCAAAGAGTTTGGCGTAATTGGCTTGATTCAAAAAGAAACTGTGCGTGGTTGATTCGGCTTGTTAAATTTATTAGCTCAAATTTACCAGATTACAAACGTCAAAATTCAGTTCATTATTAGATTGGTATTTTTATTTTTTTATTTATTCATTTCTTTTATCACTTCTTGTTTCTTGTAACATCGCAAAATTCAGTCTTTCTTTCAGGGCCAATCAGGCCAAATGAGGTGAGCACTTTTGTGCCCGCCCTGACAAGAATCAGTGAAATTGCGATTTAAATTTTGTAAATATTGTATATAGTATATATATATGTATATAATGTACATATACCCTTTCTTTATATACATTTTGTATATAGACCTGTACATACCGAATGTACAAATTATGTTTATGTATATACTATAATAATTTTCTCTACATTTATACAATTAGTCCTTTATGTTATCCTTCTTTTCTCGTCCTTCAGTCTTCTTCTGTTGTATTCTCTCTGCAATTTCTATTTTCAGATCGCTCCGGACCTTCTCTCTTGAAAAGTCGCAGAAAACCATCCATCCTTCCAACGACGCAAAATTTATTTGAAAAATAAAATTAGCTGTTCTTTCTTGGGGTAGGGGGACGGGGTTGTCTTTGTATACCTTTACTACCTATGTTTCTAGTATATGTAACTAATATTTAAATTTGGCACCATCAATGATTATTATCCCCCAGAAAATAAAATAGCTCTGCGAGGCTAACCCACCCTCTGTGCTCGTTGAACCCTTCGGACACAGATGCGTTACCGTGCCCACTTTTATTTTCACAATTGGCTTTTTCCACCAAATTAACCCTTTGGCCGATTGGGCCCTATTCGTTTATTTTTGATTGGTTTAAGCCTGATATAGCTTAGCTGGTGCAGGCTTTTTCTCATTCCGCTTTATTTTTGAATTTATTTTCCAACATTGTCAGGAATGAGACTTTGGATTGGGGCGGTACATTGGATATTGGCAAATAGAGGTTGACGAGCGAGACCGTGAGAAGACTGCTTTTATTACGCCGGACGGATTGTATCAGTTTAAAGTGCGCCCGTTTGGCATGTGTCCAGCCCCTGCCACATTTCAACGAATGGTGGACACTGTACTCTCTGGTCTGATGTGGCAGTCATGCCTCGAATATCTCGACGACGTTGTGATTTTCTCGGACACGTTCGACGAGCACCTGAAACGTTTGCGCGCTGTCTTCGAAGCCATCCGATCTGCCGGTCTCTCTCTAAAACCCGAAAAATGTCACTTTGCTTTTAATGAGCTGAAATTTTTCGGCCACATTGACAGCGCTCGAGGTGTTAGCCCAGACCCAGAAAAGACGGCCGCTATCGCTTCATTCTCCAAACCACCAGATAAACGAAGCTTGCGTCGATTTCTCTGCCTCTGCGCGTACTGTCGTCGCTTTGTTAACAATTTCTATAAGATCGCTGAGCCTCTGATCCGCCTGACAAAAGACGCCGAGCCGTTCTTTTGGGCCCTGACCAGGAAACGCTTTCACTGAACTCAAATCCCGTCTCAAATGTAAGCCTATACTTGGCCACTTCGACGAAGAGGCCGACACGGAACTGCACACGGATGTCAGTAACATTGGCTTCGGTGCGGTCCTTGTTATGTGGCAAGACGGGGCAGAACGCGTAACTTCTTACGCCAGTCGCACTTTGTCCCGTTCCGACGTTAATTATTCAACTACGGAAAAGGAGTGCCTAGCTGTTGTGTGGGTAGTCATGAAATTTCGTCCGTACTGGTACGGTCGTCCGTTTCGTGTCGTGAGCGACCATCACTCTCTGCGTTGGCTGGCAAACGCGAAAGATCCATCGGGTCGGCTTGCTGGATGGAGCCTTTGGTTGCAAGAATTTAACATTACTATCGTGCACAAGGCCGGCAAGAAACACAGTGATGCTGACTGTCTGTCCCGCGCCCCTACTCCCTGTCACGCGGGCAGCTCTGACGACGATTCCGCTTTCCTCGGTATTATCGCGGCGTCCACCTTATCCCGAAAGCAGCGCGCTGACTCTGAACTTTTGCTCTTCATCGAATACCTCGAAGAAACCGTGTCATCTCCTCCTCACCTCTTCAGGCGTGGACTGTCGTCATTTTGCCTGCGCGATGGTGTGCTCTACAAGAGCTACGGTCCAACAGAAACTGCTTATCTGCTTGTAGTAGCTACAGCACTACATGACGAAGTTCTTCGTGCGAGCCAACAATGACCTTTCTTCAGACCATCTCGGTTTTTCTCGCCCATTGGCACGGATACGCCGAATGTACTACTGACCCAGGCTAGCTGCCGTTGTGCACCGCTATGTCCGTACGTGCCGTGAGTGCCAGCGGCGGAAGACACCACCCATTAAAACAACTGAGCTCCTGCAGCCTATCGATCCCTCGAAATTTCCATTTCAACAGGTCGGCATAGACTTACTGGGGCCCATTTCCGAAGTCCTCCATGGGTAACAGGTATATAGCGGTTGCCACTGACTACCTCAGCCGCTACTGTGCGACCAAGGCCATTCCCCGTGGTACCGCAGAGGAAGTTGCGCATTTCTCCATTCACAACTTTGTACTTCGTCATGGTGCCCCAACAGTCGTCTTAACTGACAGAGGAACCTCGTTTACGTCGGCACTCACGAGTGAGGTACTTCGACCCAGTGACACCACCCACCGCAAGACAACAGCCTATCATCCCCAAACTGATGGACTGACTGAGCGGCTTAACAAGACAATTGCCGATGTGGTTTCTATGTATGTAGACGACGATCATGGGAACTGGGACCGAATTCTGCTGTACATCACGTTCGCATACAAGACTGCATTCCAGGAAACTACACGCTTCACTCTATTTCATTTGGTTCATGGACGCGAACCCTTGACTATGCTGGATGCCATGCTTCTTCCAGGTTCTGCTCGCTCCACTGTTGTGGGGGCTGACCAATTTATTCATGTAGCAGAAGCTACACGCCAGCTTTCCGACAGCGAATTCGGCACCAAGAAGTACACGACGCCCAGCGATACAACCTACGACACCGAGAGGTGACTTACACGCCCGGCGACCAAGTCAGGGTATGGGGCCCAATACGGTTGCAAGGACGCTCTGAAAAGCTTCTGCGGCGTTACTTTCGACCTTACGAGGTGCCCCGCCGCCTCAGCGCGGTGATCTTAGAGTTGCTACCACAAGGCACTGTCCGCTCCTCTCGGCAGCCGATGTCTGAAATAGTCACATTGCCAGAATGAAGCCATATTACAATCGGTAAACCGTTTTAGGGTACAAACCAGAGCCAGACACTGTCCCGTATAACTTGCCCCGCTTTTCTATTATTCCCCTACGCTGGCGGCATCGGATCGATGCCCCTTGGAAGGGGGGGGGGGGGCAATGCTACTCCGCTGTCCATCTTCTGGCGCCATCAAGTGGCCGAATATCTTGGCACGTGGCTGAGTGTGGTCCTCGTCTCTATCGAGCTTCGCTTGATTAAAAAGGGCCAGCTCGGTTGTTCTGCTGCTTGTTACGTGTATTGGTGACAATATTATGAAGGCCAGTGCGACGCTTCAGTTTCCGGATCATCAAGCAGTGGTTACTATTTTATTCCATCTTTGATTGACGTATCAAGCCTTGTCGGAACGGCATTGCAATTAATAGCCCAAGTTGCAGTATCCGTAGTTGCACGACAAGCCGTCGCAGCATTCACTATGAGAAACGCACTGAAAAAAGATAAAAGGAACAAGTGAGGCAGCAATGAAACAAAGTTTATCCAGTTATATCCAAAATTATATCCACACTGTGAGAAATCATTATTCTTTTCAAGTATTTGTTTTTATGTGACAGCTGCGGGTGAGTGTTACACCTCGCTAAAATCGTCTTGTGTCCTGATATGTTGTAACCGGAGATTTTTGCCTTGACCTGCTGCCCAAATAAACCTTGTACTGAAGATGTTTTACATAAACCTTCATTTCGTTTCCGTTTCTCTTCTCTCTACTCCATTGCTTCATGCTCCTTAGAATAGTGAAGGGTAGGAGAGGGCAAGAAGACGTTACCGCCTTGCTCTTTATGGCAAAATCCCCTTCGTTATGAAATTTGTTTGAGTAACACGCAAAACTGCCATGTCGCGCCAGTGTAACGGCACCAACGCCGACGAGTCTTGATGTAGGACGGCGTGTTTGATAAACTAACAAGCTTAATGGGCTCTTTAAGCTTCCCGGGAAAGAAACTATGCTTTGCTTACAGCCAGGTATTTCCGAAGCAGGACTCATGCCAGAAGGCCAGACTGGACGCGGCAACAGAAAAGTGACATGCAGCGGCCAAGTCACTATACCGGCCTTTCCCCGTGGTTGATCATCTGCTTCAAGAATTCGCGTCTTTTTTATTTGCACCTAGTGTCATGATAAAAATTTCATAACTCCTCATAAGTCTGCTTATAATCGGAAGTGTCGAAAGGCACTTTATTGACTGTTTTCAGTAATTGCATCGTCAGTGCCTTTCCTACTATTATCATCATCAACATCAATACTATAATAAATACCAATTAATTGCAACATTGTTGTCATCGCTACTATTATCCTCACGCTATACAAAGACAATTACAAATTGTTTCTTACGCTCGCGCCCTGGCCTGACTCAGAAACTAGGCCGCAGAGTGCTTATGAGAAACAAATCGTAATTAGCCGTGCTCATTTTAATATATAATTCGCAATACTGATCTTCATATCTGAACTACCCGTAAGTATTTTGAGGATCCTATCATGCAGGTAAGTGATGTTTTGTAAACTCAGTCATTTGTACCTGCGTTTATTAATGTTTTGGAAAAAGGTATCAATTTGAACGCTTTACATTTGGATGTATTTCATGTAAGCCGGCTCAGTTTTGAAATGTTGTCGAGCCTGCAATGTTTGAGAAATAAAGTGAAAAAACGGTGTCGCCGAGTGGCTTGCGCACTCGACGGGTATCGGATCGAGAGGGCTTCCATTCTCGATGGAAGTAGGTTTTTTTTTTTTTTTCTCAGTTCATGCTATCATCTCCTGCGAACAATATTGCAGCCCATGAGCCTATTACTGCTTAAGCTTTGATAAAATTAAAACGAAAATCGTTACTTCACATGGCAGCAAGATTTTCTGAGCTTAACGGTTAAGATGACCACTGAAGGATTTGCTCACCTCAAAGCAAGTGTTTCAGGCGCACTAATGCTAGCTCGCCATCAGTTGTGATTCCTTGTTCACCTCCGAGTAAACCGGATCATACGCAAAACCTTTATTCATGTGCTCAGATTAGTAAACTTACAAGCGAACGCAGGTCCTGTTTGCTCTTCTGTTGCCTTGACACCTCCCATAACGACAGTAGTGTCGCGTGCATGATTCAATAATGTGGCTGGCTTCTGCTCTTATTTTGCTCTGCCTCCTGGTGCTCTGTCTTAAGCAAAAGGCTACTACAATTGCAGCGAAATCCGCATCTTATGGCTGCTCTGTTAGCTTTCTGAGAAGCTTTATAAAACACCGTCTTGTGGCATGATAATCCGGCCATTTCTATTGCTAGAGGTGACTATAAGACGTTACGTAATTCCTCCTTCTTATTTTGCGAAGCAGCTGTCATAAAAACGTTTCTGGACAATTTCAGGGGCCAGTGATTAGAAATCCACTTTTCGTGGTCAGGTAAAGGCATTCTAAATGAATCCAAAATACTCGAATAATTAGAAAATGCCTTACATTCGACTGTTCGAGCCTACAAAATAGTGCACGTACAAGATAACCCGTAACGAATCGAATACGTTCACAATTTGTAAAACGTATTTCGAATACCTGACACGTGCATCGAGAAAAGCTCACCATATTTTGCTTCTCCGAATGTTCCAAACCATGGCACACATGAAGCGAAGCAGATGTTCGAGGGACTTGACACGTTTTCATTTTTTCGCTCAACAAAGACGGAACGAGACACATGCATGACACGAAGAAGTGCTTTTAGCCCACTATCAATACGTATTTGTTTGGTTCTGGAACTAATCCAAATTGTAATAATGCTTCTTCTTGTGATGCCTTTCTCTTTCGTCACCCCTTTGGTGCACTGCGAGCAGGAAACTTTACACACACCGCACAGTCCTGCGCGTCCAGTATGCGCCGAATGAAGGGCGCATTTATCTCGTCCTGTTTATACGCTGCCTCTAAGACTGCAGGCTACAGCAAATTACCCAAGTGCTGCGTCAAAAACCGCTCTCGGAGAAAATGCATAGCCTCCGAGAACGGTTTTTGACGCAGCACTTGGGTAATTGAGTGTATTGGGTATATCGATCGGTATATTAGGGTTGTGAGCAGCAGATGAGACCTCTCTCATCTTGCTCTTGACAAAAAAAGAGAAGAACCTATAGTCACACCTCAGGACATGAGGAAGGTGACGACCATCTAAGAACCATGGTTCTTAATTGGTCGCTACCTTCCTTATGTCCTGAGGCGTGACTATATATTTTCGTCTCTTTCTTCGTCAAGAGCAAGATGAGATAAGTCTCATCTGGCGCTCACAACCCTAATATATGATCGATCTATTTTTTTTTTTTTTTTTGCGGCTGCGCAATGGATATTTAGTTCTTTGGCATTTTAACCCCTACATCTTTATCCCCGTAAACTATAACACCGAACCTCTGCACTATCTCCATAGCGCGAATGTTTTCGCGGTTGTTCATTTCATACGAATATTTGCACAAGGGCCGAATATGATAATATTTGATTCGTTTTTATTTAGTTCTACCATCATTCGTTTCATATTTGATTTCGTTCTTTAAACTACAATATTCGCACCTGACGCAGTAGCGAAGCTTGGCTATTCGTATTGAATTCATCTCAGAAAATTATTCGCACTCCTGTAGTGCATTCTTTGTCGTCTTTCAAAATTACCTCACGACAAATTACCTACCAACATTGACCATCTTGGAAGCGATACTTTTCACTCAAAGATATCTATAGTACACTAGAAGTCTCAACACCACTTTCTTTTGCACGGAAGCTCAAGAACGTCTGCGCAGCCATCACATGCGTGAACTTGATGTCATTCCTGTTTTAACGGCTCGTGTGTGATGGCTCCCAAATCAAATACTTACCTAAATGAGTGAGCTGCCCCCTTCTTAACACACGCGGCTTGAGTGTCCACCCCACGCAAGATATTACTCAACTAAAATAACGAAACGAATACGCTTATACGAAGGCCATCAAAAAATGTGGAAATCTGGAGGTAAGGAAAGAAACCTTAAATGATCAGCCGTTCTCATTATGGTGTAATTCTTTTTCGCCCTCCGTAAGAGATATTCTCTATGTCACTTTTAAAACACCAATAGCCATTCGTGGAAAGACAATACAGATTACAAAGATTCCTCTAACTGTTTTGTAAGGTTAAAGTGGTTACAGTAGGAGAGTTTATTTAGCTCAACCCTCCCTTCCCCTCTCTCCGAGCGAGAATCATTGCGGTAATGCTGAACCTCATACTTACAGGATCTCCTACATCTCTGCAGATCTCTTCGTAGTATCGCCCATCCGCGAGTCTTGAATGGGGTGGAGGGGGTGTCGTTCGCTTGAGAATGATAAATCGCATCTCATGTGAGACGGGTCAAAAGAAAAAGGTGAACGTTAAAGAATAATGTTTCACGTATGTTTCGCACCGTTTTAATGGGCCGCGGTTCCTACGCAACCTAGGTCGTCGCGGTACAAAACGGCTCACTCTTCTCCAACCTCACAACTGTATTTTATATCTGTAGAAGATTTCACCTGGCATATGAAAAGCTTCTAGGCTATATGTAGCCGTGAAGGCAGAATATCATTGAGCAAGACAATCTGATTTTTTTAGCATGCTCTTTAATAGAAGAGAAACGCTTATCACCAACCAAATTATTTATTAGAACCCGACGTTTCGGGACCAACTCCATGCATTTACACGGCAGGCTTAACCACGGTTACGCTGAACCGAGGTTACCGAATTTACCCATGGTTAACCGCCAATCGCGGTTAGCTGTGCTTACACAGCTCGCCGCCGTTCTCGGTTACGGCCGCCATTGCCCATTAAGTACAACCGAAGCGACGCGGTGATCTGTGGAACGAAGCAGCATTCACAATTATCTTATTTATAACGTTGTTTCCGGAGTGCCGTCCGACAAGGCGTCAACAGTGCGGTCAAGCTCCGCACGATGGCAGCACCTCATCGACCACTGTAAACATCGCCGCGTTGGCCCCTCCTCCCGCAGACCGTAGCGAACGACATGGCGGCTCGCTAGCGCCGACGTCAGAAATAAACCGTGCTAAATTTATTGGCATCTGGAATACTGAGCCGAATATCAGGACTGGATCACTCTTGAGGATCACTGACCAGTGGCAAAATGCTGGTAAGACCGCTCAAGCCAGCTGCCGCCGGTGTATTGCGGCTCACCGCTCTGTTTATACTAGCTCTGCTATTAATGCGTCGCTAAAGTTAATCATAACGCGGCAGAATAGGATTCATAATAAGGAAGTTACATGAGTACACCATTTCGACAACGTTGATAAGTTCCAAAGGGCCGACTGCCGCGGCTTCGAAGAGAAATAATTTAGGCTTATCGACGACTAGGGGGTTACGCACCCCGCCGTCGTTCGCCGCGCAAGCACGCTTCACCACCGCGGTAAGTGTAACGTACCTCAGCCTGCTCGCAGCATCCTGCGCTGCAAACGTTGCGAGCTTGTGCACTTTCTTGATAAAGCTAAGACCGCGCATTTTTTGACGTTCCGCGCTCAGCACCAAGCCGCACAAACGATACTGCAGACACAGGACCTGGCTTCAGTACGCAGACGCTTGACTGTAGGCCGTAACCGAAGACGCCGCACGACACAGTAGACAACGGCTATTTAATACGGGCAAGCAAGTACGCTGTTGAAGCAGACACGCTCGTGCCGACGGGTGCCGACGAGCAGCCTCAGTCAACGGACGCCGCCATAACCTCGGTTAACGACGCAAACCGAGGTCGCCAAACTCAGTTTGCGATAACCACGGTCAGGGGTGTAACTGTGGTTTGGTCTGCCGTGTAAATGGGCTAACCACAGTTTCGCGTAACCGCAGTTACGCTAAGCGTGGTTAACTCTGCCCGTGTAAAGAGGCTATTAAACGGGCAGAGTTAACCACGATCTTATTGGGGCCGAAATAACGGCGCAGACGCTTCTCATGCAGTCCATAACGGTGAATGGGTATAGGCTATACACCCAGACTCGGCTTTGTGCTTTGAAGCTGTGTCCCGTCGTCGTAGCTTCTAGCATAGCTAGTGTGCTGCAAGTATTTAATGCGTATCCAGACAACAAGCCTGGCTTCTTCTGCGGGCTGGAGCTAGACGCCGCCTTAAAAGTTATCCTCGCGCGGCAACATAGCGTCGAATATTATCGTAGGCATTCTACTATACACAATATAGAATGCAGTTTATCATCTTGTATATTACACCGCGGCTTTATTGCCGAAGACCACATACGGTACGGGGTGCCCTCCCGAGCCTTGTGTTTGGAATCGGCCCATGCACAAGGAAAGCATGTTTTCTCAGGCACTCCTACGTCCATCGGTCTGCGGATCGTAAGCAGTTGTCCTGCGGTAGCTCTTCTGACTGTGGCCAAAGAAAACTTCCAACAGGTCCGCTGTATACACTGTGTCACTGCCTTCGAATAGTACTTCTGTTGCGCAGTTACGCAAAATAATTTCACAAGAATTGTTGCAACTCCCGCCGAAGTAATATTTGGCAAGGCTCGTGTAGTCGGTTGAATAGTCATTTGCTACTATTATTCATTTGTGTCCTTATAGTGGCGAGGAAAATGGACGTAGTAGGTCCATGCAGGTGGGTCGAAATGGTCTTGGTTGCACCTCAATAACAGCGTTTAACATTAGTAGCGATCACAGCAATTGGTGTAGAGTGCCGCGGAGTGAAAACTACGATGATATTTGCCAACAATTCGGCTTAAAGAATGAATGAAGCCAATTTTGGCAGCATTTGACTCATCATGTGAGCTTGTAGAATTTCCTGACGAAGGCTTGCCTAGACGACCAGAAGGTGCGCAGTCTTGTTAGATGTGAAAGTTTCGTTGAGGAAGATGCTGACGGGAATAGCAACACGGAGCCTAGCCCGTACCTCCAAAATTGTGAGGGGGCGTCCACGTTTAAATATGCCAGCCCTTTGTAAATCGGTGTTGGCTTCTTCCTTAGTTTGTAAAGCGTTTGCTTTGAGAGCTGCTTCAATGCCTCTCCCTGGCTTTTGTACCTCGTGCAGGAGTATTATGACTTGTTTTTTTTTTTCGACTGCGAACAGCATAAGCTTAACATATTGTTACATATATACCCTGCATCGCTGGATGTTGAAGACGACGATCAACAGTAGTGATGCGAAAGGAACACGAAGCTGTAGCAAAGGTGGCTGGTGCCACGAGAAGGATGGCACAAAGTACTTGGGTGCATTATATTACTCCCAATTAGACTGGCGGCCTCATATCAAAAGTAATTGCCTGAAAGGTGAGCAAGCTCTTGGTCGCCTGATTCGAATGAGCCATAAGAAATTCGGTATGCGTAGAGATACTCTTTTGTTTCTCTATAAAACTTATTTGAGACCAATTCTGGAGTTCGGCTGTGTTCTTTTCTCGGGCAGTCCTAAATACAAACTACGACCTCTGTTGCTACTGGAGAGGCGCGCTTCACGACTATGTTTGGGGTTGCCAAAAATAGTTTCAAATGCAGTCCTCTATTTAGAGGCCCGTGTACGTGACTTGAACTCTCGATTTGAGCTGTTCACTGTGCGAACCTTTTTACGAGCACTGAAATCTCTGTCTAGAGTGGCTTCTCCCATTTTTATTACACCCCAAGCTCAGTTTCTAGATTATCATTGGCCGCAATATAAGCAACCACAATTTGTATTTACTCAGTCCTTGCTGTCCAAAATTGCAGTTTCGCTTATGTCAGTAAGACGCGTTGGCAATGTTCAAGCTACTTCCGCACTATGCTTTGACCAGTCGCTGCCATCTAATGCAAAACACTTGACTACCACGGTAATAAAGGGACACCTTGAAGATTATCTATTACAGTATCCACGACACGTAGCTATTTTCACAGATGCCTCACAGCGAAATGAAAAAGCAGCAATAGGGATTTACTCCCAAGCACTTTATTGGAGTTTTTCTGTACAGATCCCTGATTACACACCAATATTTACTGCTGAATTGCTTGCAATTGGTTTGGCCCTTCAAAAAGTTCCCGGTAATGTTACTCACGTAATCATACTCTCTGACTGCCTGTCTGTCTTAGCAGCATTAGAAAGCCCGAAAATGCGTATTTTGAAACTAACTCTCATGTTTTTCCTTCCAATACACTTACAGGAAGTACGTTTTCAGTGGGTTCCGGGACACTGCGGCATCGCTTGTAATACAATGGCGGATTATTTAGCAAATTCAGCTCTCAATGGGCCTGTTGCCGATGTTGTACCCAATATTATCTTGCTAAATATATCCCGTTTTGAACGGTCTCAAACGTTAAACTCCTTGAGCCATGAGCCACTCCTTGCGACTATGAATTTTAACCATTTAAATTTCCATTGAAATGTCCGATGTTGTACCTCGAGGCAGTGTGACGCTCATGCGTTGTAGAATTCCTTCCCTCAATCTTTATTTATGTCGCTCTGGATTCACGCCGTGGAATCTTTGTGCGTCATGTAATGACGTGGAAACAATTGAACATTACATCCTCTCCTGCCACAGGTATGCTACTCAGAGAAGAAATTATTTAGAAATACCTCTTGCTCGCCTAGGATTGCCATTTACAGTTCCTGTCCTCCTCTCCTTTGGTGCAACCGTCAAAGGGTATGCCCTAAAATCGGTGTGTGACTTACTTCATACTTATATATTGCTACTGGAATATTTGTGTGTTAGCGTTGATCTGTCTGAATTGTATTTTTTTCTTCTTATTATTATTTTTAGTAATTTACAATTTTATTCCTTTTTTCATTGTTTTCTGTTACCTTGCCTCAAAATTTCGAATTATTTCAGCAACACTAGTCCTAATTATTAGGTTATCTATCATACAGTCAAATCGACATTATCAAAGAAATTATGTCACTTACAACGAATTCTGGCCAATCCCCCACTGTGGGTATGTGCCATTACAACGAGGGAGAAGTAGAAGAAGAAGAATGATGGCGCCTACCCGAACATTCACCTAAGTTATCAGCCGTTGCGTTCTCGAGCTAACCTTGCTACGTATCATCTTGGTGGGAGTGGCCAAAGATCCCCGTGCGCACAGATTACCCCTTGCGCTGTCAAAAGCTTAATTTGCGCAGTGGCCGTCATCTACCTGGTCTCTCAACGACGTCGACAACTACCACTATAAACTCCGAGGCAGCCCCAACCACCGCGGCAACTTCGGCTCAGCCAGTCGTGCTCACGAAAGTCCGCCACCCTCCAATATTTAATGGCGAAGACAAGACAGACGTGGAAGATTGGCTGGATGAGTACAAGCGCTGCAGCAAGAGCAACCACTGGGACGCGATCATTATGCTGGCCAACATCATTTTCTATTTGGCGGGAACAGCTCTCCCATGGTTCCAAAATTACGCACAAGAACTGGTGACGTGGGCGATCTGCAAGCAAATGCTTCAGGACCTGTTCGGGAAGCCCATTGGTCGAGCTGTCGCAGCAAAAAACAGAACTTTCGTCTCGCATCCAATCCTCCACGGAATCCTACCTTGCCTACATTCAAGACGTGCTTGCGTTGCATCGCAAGGTCAACTGCTCAATGACGGAAAATGACAAGGTAGGCCATATCCTCAAGGGCATTGCGGATGATGCGTTCAACATTCTGTTCTGCATGGATTGCTCCACCGTCGACTACGTGCTTCAAGTCTGTTGAAAATGCGAGCAGGCTAAACAACTACGCCTCGTGCATCGCTTTGAGCGCCTTCCAAACACCGCAGCTATTTCATCATCCGATGATCTGGCCCCTTTGCAACAGCCTTCTCATCCCACGAGCATGACTCGGATCGTCCGGAGAGAACTCGAGGCCTTAGCTCCTACATCACTCATGTCTCCGCTACTAGACACCGTGGCCATGATATAGGCCGTAGTTCGCCAAGAACTTGCAAACGTCGGCCTCTCCTCCAGCCCCGTGTCAGACAGGCCACCATCCCACTCTGTTTCTGTAGTGGCTGCTGCAAACAGCAGCCCACCTTCCCCACGTCGCTACCTTAGTCGCAATCCTGCAGAGTGCCGCACCTCAGACGACAGGCCAATTTGCTTCATTTGCTGTCGCGCCGGTCACACATCGCGTTTTGCCGTAGCCGTACCTTCTTCGCTCCTCGCTCCTATTACAACGTCGACCGCCGATACTACCAAGGACCTCAACGCTTCCCTGCCCAACCAGAAGAGCTCCGCCCCGCCTACGATGGACCTGAACATTATCTTTCTCAACAAGATGGGCCTCGACACGAAACCGTCCCCACTGCCCATCGCTCCAGCCGATCTCCATCCCCACTGGCTCGTCGATCCCGTTCACCGGTATCTCGCCGCAACTCCTCTCCATCATACGACGGCACCTACTCGGGAAAATAGCGAGGGCAGCGCCCTGGAATGACGCTGCATTCCCGACCAAGACTGTCAGCTCGGAACTGATCCCCGCACCCAGATGTATTGATATCCTTGGGGACGGAGTCTGTTTCTGCCCTTATACACTGGCGCCCACATTTCTGCTCTCAGTTCCTCGCTCCATCGACGCCTCAACAAAGTCCTCACACCTGCTTCCTCGTCTACCGTTCGTGTTGCTGATGGCAACACGGCCTGTCATTGGTACGTGTACTGCGAGAGTTGCCATTGCCGATCGCCACATCCCTGTGCTATTTACAGTCCTCACCAGATCCCCTCAAGACGTTATATTACGACTCCACTTTTTTAACAGAACACTCGGCTCTCATTGACTGTTCTTCTGGGCTTATTCATCTAGACCTGCCGCTCTGCCCTGGCAAGAAAGCTCATGAAACTTCAACGCTCCGTCTCCACTCCGCTACATGTAGTCGCCTACCATCAGAAGTCGCAATGTATGTGCTCATGTCGCCTTTTCACTCCGTTCCGGATGACGACTACGTTGTTTGCCCCATAACCGACGTGACACTTCAGCGTAGCATCGCTCTACCTCACAATATACAGCATGTAGTGAATAACAGCACTTGTATTCCAGTCCTGAACTTCAGCTCTTTTGTGCAAGTTTTTCCTGAGGGCATTTCTCTCGCTGAATTGACCCCATTGTCGGAGTTTAATGTGGCTGCTCTTTTACGTGACGCTATTGCTGGAGTGCCGACACGACCTCCACCGTTCCCACCTCAGAAGATCCGTCATGCTTTCTCCTGACTTGCGCCCTGATCGTGCTAACGCACTAACGACCCTTTTGACATCGTACAGTGATATTTTTGAATTTGGTGACCGACACTTGAGTCAAACGTCCCTCGTTACACATCGCATCGATACCGGAGACGCCAGCCCAATTCGCGGATGACCTTACCGCGTCACCATCTCTGAACGTCGCCTCATACAAGATGAAGTCGACAAGATGTTGGCAAGGAACATTATAGAGCCTTCCAGCAGTCCATGGGCATCACCTGTCATGCTTGTTAAAAAGAAGGACAATACCTGGAGGTTCTGCGTTGATTACCAACACCTCAACAAAATTACAAAAAAAGGACGTTTACTTGCTCCCCAGGGTAGATGATGCCCTTGACTGCTTGCATGGTGCCAGCTATTTTCCTTCGACTGATCTTCGTTCCTGTTATTGGCAGATTCCTGTTGACGAACGGGAGCGATAGAAGACCGCTTTCGTCACGCCCGATGGCCTGTACCAATTCAAGGGGGTGCCTTTTGGTCTGTGTAATGAACCCGCAACATTCTAGCGCATGATGGACTCTATTTTGCGCAGTTTCAAATGGACGACCTGTTTATGTTATCTCGATGACGTTATTGTCTTTTCCTCCACCATCGAGAGCCATCTCCATCGCCTTGATGCCATTCTTGGAGTCTTTCGAAAAGCTGGCCTTCAGCTTAACTCGATGAAGTGTAGCTTCGGCCGACGTGAACTCAAGGTGCTCGGTCACGTGGTCGACGCACGTGGCGTTCAACCTGACACAGGCAAAACACGTGCTCTAAGTGCATTTCCTACACCCCGCTGTACCAGGGACGTGCGTAGTTTTCTAGGCCTTCGCTGCTATTTTCGACGGTTTGTCCCCAACTTTGCGGGGACGGCTCGTCCACTCACCAATCTTTTGAAGAACGACGCTCCATTTTGCTGGGACCAAGAGCAATCTCAAGCATTTTCTGCTCTCATTGCGGCCCTCACCAACCCAGCAATCCTGGCAACTTCCATCCATTGGCACTAACGGAGGTACGCACCGACGCCAATGGTCACGGTATTAGTGCCATTCTCGCCCAACAGCAGATGCGCCGCACTCGCGTCATTGCTTAGGTCAAACGCCTCCTTTCTGCGGCTGAGCGGAATTACTCGATCACAGAGCGTGAGTGCTTAGCCCTCGTGTGGGCCATTACAAAGTTTCGCCCTTACTTGTTTGGCTGCCCGTTCTCCGTCATCACCGACCACCACGCCTTATGTTGGCTTTCTACGCTGAAGGACCATACTGGTCGCCTGGGGCGTTGGGCCCTACGCCTTCAGGAATACACTTTTTCTGTTGTCCACAAGTCCGGCCGGCTGCACGCTGACGCCGACTGCCTCGCCCGCAACCCGGTAGATCCACCACCTACAAGCGAGTGTGACGATGACACATGTGTGTTGGCCATCTCTGACCTTTTAAACATTCGCCATGAACAGCGCTTAGATCCCAAGCTTTGCGGCATTATCAATCGCCTCAGCACTAATCACCGTGATGCTACCCTTGCTTTGTTTGTGCTCCACAACGGCACCTTATACCGGCGGAATATGCGACCAGATGGCGCCGAGCTTCTGCTCCTATTCCCCAAACACCTGCGTGCCACCGTTCTACAGCAACTGCACGACGCGCCCACTGCGGGTCATCTTGGTCTATCTGGCACGTAAGACAGCGTCCGCCGCCGTTTCTTTTGGCCAGGCCTCTGCCGCTCTGTTCGTCGGTACGTGGCTTCTTGTGACCGGTGTCAGAGACGGAAGAAGCCCTCGGTGGTGCCTGCTCGATACCTGCCGCCGATCGACATTCCAGTAGAACCGTTTTCCCGAGTCGGCCTTGATCTCCTCGGACCTTTCTCACTCTCTTCGTCGGGGAATAAATGGATTGTGGTGGCCGCGGATTATACTACGCGCTACGCTGTCATCCGAGCGATACCCACCAGCTGTACAACTGACATGGCTGCGTTGCTTTTCCACGACGTCGTCCTGCTCCATGGTGCTCCACGCCAGCTGCTCACTGACCGTGGCCGTTGCTTTCTTGCTCGAGTAGTCGACGAAATTCTCCGGTACTGCTCCATTAAGCACTATTTCACCACCGCTTACCATCCACAAACGAACGGCCTCACCGAGCGCCTCAACCGCACGCTCACGGACATGTTGTCAATGTACGTATCGGATTATCACCGTGACTGGGATGTTACTTTACCGTTTGTAGCGTTCGCATATAATTCCTCCCGTCACAACACAATGGGCTACTCACCCTTCTATCTTCTGTACGGCCGTGACCCTCCCCTTCCGTTTGACATATGTTATGTTGAGGCAGAAAAGGAAAGAAAAATAAAGAGCCTCGGCCCGTGCCAGCGTACTGCCTCCAACCGTTAATGCCAGCTGTTATGTTCGTGACGCCATATCTCGATCTGACGCCGCCCGTGTTATTGCTCGCCGCCGACTAGCTTCCTCCCAAAATTCCCAGAAATGCTGCCATAATTCTCGTCACCGGGACGTCCACTACTCTCCGGGTTCTCTCGTCTTACTTACTCTGGACTCCCCGCTCGTAGAGTTGGGCTGTGTGAGAAGCTCTTGCCACGCTACGCAGGACTCTACCGTGTTTTACAACCATTCACATCCGTGACACCCCTGTGCATACTCCGCAAGTCCGCTAGGCCACCTACCGAGATGGTTCATGTTGCCCGAATGAAGCCATACTACACCTGCAGTAGTTCGACATAATGCGCATCGGGACTGTGCTTTTCGGGGGGGGGGGGGGGGGTTATGTTACGTGTATGCCCTGCATCGCTGGATGTTGCAGAAAATGACGATTAACAATAGTGACGCGGAAGGAAGACGAAGCTGTAGCAACGGTATCTGGTGCTACAAGAAGGTTGGCCCCTACCCGACCATTCACTTAAGTTATCAGCCGTTTCGTTCTCGAGCTAACCGTCTTGCTACGTATCAATATGGTCCCAAGAAAACGGCTACCTATACCGGAAGATGGCACAGAGTGGCGACGACAGTCGGAAGCGGAATGCCTCAACACATTATTTACAGTGCTTTCACGTCGGCTTCCTCGCACCGCGGAAACGCTCTCTTGACATGACGACAAATCAAAGATAAGGAATGCGCCGCTGCAACATATACACTTGTCTGCAGTGAGCGAATAAATAAATGAGACGTGACCGTTCCTGCAACAAAAATGACATGTTGGAAGAGGCTGTTTCTGGAGAGCCATAGTGGATACTACAACAGTTCTGATGGTTTCGCAGCCACATTGCTTGTTGTCACAGTCTAGACACCGTTTAGCTAATATTTTGCTGCTTCGCACAGTTGTCTGTGGCTGATTGCGTTTTTACCCGTCCTCACGAATACTAATTTCTGCTAGGTGGTGCACTTGACCTCCTTCCCAATATATTTTTGTAGTTCGGAAGAGCACATTATGAGGAAGAGGGTAGGAACGGTAGGCAATTTTTCGCCATCCCTAAAAAATGAGCACAAGTATCGCGCATGAGCTGCTCGCACCCGTTGGTGGTAGTTGTCCGATCTGCCTTAGCTACTCCCCGTGCGTATGGTCACTCCGATATTAATAAGAGGGTATTCAAGTTACGTCATGGCGCCATTCTGTGGTGCATAGCACTCCTTCAGTAGTGCCAACCTGAAGTGATAACGATAATCCGATTAGATATATCTGCAGCCTTTCGCCATGTTTATGCAGTACACAATAGCCGCCCGTGTGAAGTAGGTGCATACTCCCTATTAAACGTCTCTTTAGATGGTTTGATGTTTTAGAGCACGAACTACTTCCTCGCATCAAACTTGAAGGTCATCTGACGCCGAAGACCTGTCCTTAAGCGGTGCAGCGGAGGTGTGTCCATGGCGTCGTACCACATGGCTAGCCGCGCCTCGACGACGCAGGTGCGGATTGTGGAGCCGGCGGCACTTAGTCACTTCACGAAACCATTAATGCGTACAAAGCTCAAACCAAGCGCAGCAAACGTATTTAACCACAATTAACCGAGATTCCGCACGACATAAATAGGTTCAGTCCAGCTGGACCACAGATATTTTTTTTTTCAGTTGCATAGATATTATTGGTTAAATAAAACGGAGAGTTGAGCTAGTTGGTACGTTTTTAAGGAATACCAGCAAGGAGACGAAGGACAATGAAGAAGACAACACCCGCGCTGACTATCAACTGCAGTTTATTGAAACTAAACACGAAATATATACTATTTTCACAACCAAAAGCGCATGTGCAACACCAACCGCCAACAGATAACTCAGTCTTTTAAATAGAGATATGTTAATTCACAGTCATGAACAGATACAGGAGGGGCGCTAACGCGAGTCATGATTTTTATGAATATGAAACGCTTCACTGATTCCTCTTGTTAGTTTATATTTCTGTTTGTGCAGAATTTTGGTTTAATTAAAAAGGGGAACACATGACTTTTCAGAACAATTCAGTTTGTTGTTGAGCGGACCGTTCCTGTAATGCAGAGCAAGATTTGAGGATAGAGTACCCTTCAATGAAG
This sequence comes from Amblyomma maculatum, assembly GCF_055883805.1. NCBI lineage: Eukaryota > Metazoa > Arthropoda > Arachnida > Ixodida > Ixodidae > Amblyomma > Amblyomma maculatum. The sequence goes on along the minus strand of NC_139344.1, from coordinate 451,803,368 downwards.
TGTTATGGTCGCGTAAGCGAATATTTAGTATTTAGACACCTTCCCATTTGACCTATGTAGGTCTTCCTTAAGGAGAAGCGGCCGTGGTTGAATATATTGAAAGTCTTGAAAAGACTCGGGGCGTAACTATGAAAAATGGCAGCTTTGCACCATAGGTCAAATTTCTGCATTCCGAAAAGTTAAGGGTGACTGTTTCCGACAAAGAGCGGTATTTTGTTATTCTCCCGGAAAATTTGTCCATGGAAAAAGCTAGCGAAGCTATTGAAAAAAGCTTTAAACAATTGCATGTCAATGTAAAACAGAAAACACGTGAAGCGTTGCGGTTACTGGGGGAAATGCATCTAACCGTACTTCAGTCTTCAGTTAAGAATGCAAAAGAAGAGTGTTTGGATGTATCTTTTTTTGTGTGTGTGTGTGAAAATGCACAAGCCTGATTTTCCTTTAAGCTGCATTTTTACTGAACGCACTACTTGCCAATACGAAGTTTCGAGTTTTTTTCCTGAAAAATCTTGGTTCTCTAACAACTGACGATGCGTTTCTAGTGCCTAATTCTCCGGGTGTTGTTGGTTTTATTTTTTTGAAGTGTCATAATCCTGGTTTGTGCCGTGTGTCCAGTATAGATGTTAAGAGTTTATTTTATTGCCTTCCGCACATTGGCCTACTTCAGTTTGTTAGCAAATGTATACACGGTGATAACGATGAAGAAGAATTCATTTCGAAATGCGGAATTTCTGTGGGGGCTTTTCGATAACTTTTGTCGTGTTATATTGGGTGCACCTTTGTTGAATGGGAAGGAAGGCTGTATACTCAGAAAAAGGGGGTATGCATTGGCTAAAAGGTGGCTTCGGTACTAAACAACATCTTTCTTAGCTATGTAGATAAAGCTATTCTAAGTAACCTGTCGGTCAAAATAAGACGCATATTAGGTACTTCGATGATTAGCTTGTTATTGTGGATCCCGGTGACTTCGATAGGCAGGTCATTGACGTGTTAAAGATTTTTAGGTCAGTGGACACGGCCTTACATTCACCTTTGAGAAGCCTCATAAGAAGGAGCTGCAATTTTTAGATATTAGACTGGAAATGAAGCCGGATCATGTGTGCTGGCCTTTTCTGCAGAGATCCGAAAAGCCTTTATTTAATAACCATTCCGCGCATTCTAAGGTTGTAAAATGTGGTATAGCAGTTTCTTGCTTAGGTGCCCCTATTTATAAATCACATGTACATGCCATCAGTGACAGTTTTAATCGACAGGTTCAGAGGCTAAGAACAGCGGGGTTTCCGGATGATATCATAGTTTTTGCATGCAACAAGATACTGCGGGGTGGTAGACTAAAGCCACCACAGCATTTCGAAAAATAGAAAACTACATTTGCAGTCCTACCGTATATTAACCAAATGTCTCACCGTTTGAAGCAAGTAGGATAGCAGATATGGAGTAGATGTTCTTTTTTCTGCACCCAAAAAGCTGGGAAAAATATGCGCCATGGTTGAGGCAAAAACAAGGGAAAATGAAAAGAAAGGAAGAAAAACGAAAAGAGGGTGCCAGATAAAGCATGACTTGAAGTGTGTCTGTTGCGCAGAAGGAGTTGTGTATGTAGTGCCTTTCACATGCGGGAAGACCTACATAGGACAAACGGGAAGGTGCCTAAATACCCGCTTACGTGACCACAACTCTTCATTGAAGAGCGCTCCGTCCTGAAATCTTGCTCTGCATTGCAGGAACTGTCTGCTTAATAACAAACTGAATTGTTCTGAAACGTCATGTGTTCCCCTTTTAAAGAAACCAAAATTCTGTACAAACCCAAAGATAAACTAACAAGAGAAATCAGTGAAGCGTTTCATATTCATAAAAATCATGACTCGTGTGTAAGCACATCTCTGTATCTGTTCATGACTGTGAATTAATATATCTTGATTCAAAAGACTGAGTTATCTATTTGGCGGTTGGTGTTACGAATGCACGTTTGGTTGTGAAAAGAAAAGGTTGTGTAAACTGGAGTTGATAAGCGCAGGTGTTGTCTTCTTCCATGTCCTTCATCTCTGCGCTGTTATTCCTTAAAAAGCCGTTATTAGCCCGATCCTATCGTTCAGCGTCGTCTTGTTTTGACGCCGTCAGCAGCAGAGACATCAGCATTGCTGCAGGATGCTGCCATCTATAGCAATTGCTTTGCTTGTTTAGGTTATGGCAGAAACACCGGTGGAGCTGGCTCGCTTGGCGAACATAACGGCCTGTCTGTATGCTGCTGAGGGCAGCTGTATAGCAGTGCACGAACAATAAGAAAGGCGTGTAAAATGTGCGGAGGGGTAAAGGTGACGAAGGAGAAATACGCTGTAAAGAATTTGTTCTCGCATAAAAACAGTGTAGTAGTAGTGTTTCCCAAAATACAATTAGGATTCTTTTCCATCTCTACAACGCTTTGCTCTCGGTTATTTTTGTCCATTTAATTATTGCGTGCCGCCGTTTCAAGCATGGGTGGCGCCATCACAATGCGTCTGAAGTACTTAATCGCCCCTCTGTGGCAGTCTAAATACCAGTGTCCCCAAAACTGAAAGTGTATTCTTGAGATATGATAATAAAAACAAGATTGATTGAATTAAGCTTCATATTCTGTAAGTGATTGTGTTCTCTCATTTAAATAATTCCTTTAAAGTGCTTCACTTCCACCGGAAAGGCAAAAAAGAAAATATGAATATTTGCAGGCTTACAACTGAACTTAGAAAACGCCAGCCGACAATACCAAATGTCAGCTAACAAGTGGGCTAGCATGTTAGAGGCTCACTGTGGACTGCGCTCAGATATGTCCAAGGTGCATGAGTAGAATAAACGCAGGTGATTTAAACATACTGAACGGCAAAATGCCGCCTGGCAGTTCGCCAAGGATGTAACCCACTTATGAAGAAGAAAGGAAAATCAAGCATGGCGCATTATATAAAAGCAGAGAAAGACTATGAGAACACATTATTGAAAGTAGCAATTCTTTATATTGCTGCGCGAATATTGGGGCATTGCAATTCTTACGAAATAAAATGTGTAACTGGAGATCGGAACCTTGTTTATTAGCGTTTACGTTCAGTAAATATGAACGGATAGCTTTTAGCGGACTTTGAGGCAATTGGTGCCTTATTCTCGAATCTAAATAATCAAACATTATGCTGTTCAATAAAGAAAGGCCGTGGACCTGCTTTGCTTTTCAGCCCACAAAAACGTGGACCTCACAGCTGCATCCAGTCCTAACATAGCATTATTCAGCTGTTGTCGCAGTGACGGAAACAGCTCAGGGCCAACAGGTAACCACACCATGACGGTGACGCTATAGCGAATGTTCATTTCAAGTTTGAAAAAAAGAGTGAAGTATACTAACCGCTTCAAAATCCGCCAGTATCATTTCAATAGAAACCAAACACCACAAAATAATTCTTAATGAAATGTACATGTTCATAACCTGTGAAATAAAGTACAACAATATTAGCAACAAAATATACCTCATTTCTAAAGAACGTTCATAAAATAGATATAATCGTCCTGAGATCAAGAATTTGCCGGAATATCCATGAGCAAGAGCTAATTTCTTCTTTTCTTTGACTGCATGCCTGCTTGCTCTTTTTCAGCAAATGCCCCATTATAAACACAGCGCTTTTCTATTAACGAAATCTTACAATATATTCAATGACCCAGTAAAGCATTGGAGACAATCAATACGTTATTAACCTGTACGAAAGAAACAATGCGGTGCGGCATAAATTCCAGTGCTGATGTCAGCTTGGACAATGTTGCCTCGTGTTAAAAGGCAGAGCGGAGGTTTCTGATTGGCTGGCATTAAACACGTTTTCGAAAACAGACGTCGCAATTGAAGCATGCCTTTTTGGATTAGAAGTATACCTTTTTTGTAACTATTTTCTTTTTCAGAACAACGCAATAGTTATTGACGTTTTAGTCTCATCAAGAAGCCACCATCCACTAAACACTACCCTTTTATATGCATGGAATAACTTATATATATACAGTTTTATTGCGAAAGCAATACTACTGAAGGTTTCGAGCCTTCGCCGCAGCGCGGCCGGTAGCCACGTCTTACCCACGTTACGCGGTGGCGCCACACCGCACGTGACACTAGGGTGAGAGCTGGGCCACCGCCTCAAGCGATCGGCGTAGCGTGGGCGCAGTGTGTGACGTCACACCCCACATGACACAAAAGTGAGAGATGGACTCTCAACTCATGCGGTCAGGCCCGTTTGGTTTGGTTTGGTAAAATTTTATTTCCCACAGTAGGGGTCCCGAAGGACACTTGGCTAGGCGCCAGGTGCAGAGGGTAGCTTCCACGTTCGTTCATACGGCTTGGTTAAAGCGGGGCTTTATATGTGGGCTGACAGGAGCTGCAAACTTGGCTCTCTCGTTTCACATGGGACGGTTTATGTCAGAATCAGCCAGCTAGGACCCTGGCATTTACGTTACCCCTGTAGGCCACTAAGGCACGTTATGCGGCTTGGTTAAAGTGGGGCTTTATATGTGGGCTGAGGAAAAAGAAAAAAAGAAGAACGCTCGCCAACCCGCAACTAATTCCTTGGCTCAATATTTGATTCAACAGCGTTAAACCCTTGTAATGTTTCCCTCTTAAATCGCTGATTGAAACAAGCTTCCTGGCACCACCCGGGAACTCCCACTTAATAAATGTATTGACCACATTAAAATGAATTAGTGCACTGTACAATTTGCATTTTCGTTTTTGCGCGTGTGCGGTATATATTTGTCTGTGTGTATTTGTTCTCTAGTGTTTTCTTGTATACGGTTTCTCGCTGAGTTTTGTTTATACTGTGTTTGCTCTTTCCTGCCATCCACTAGACAAAATGGAATGCAATATATGTAAAGAAATAAAATAATAAATAGAATCAAGATTTCCCTTCTCTAAGCCTAAATTCATTCTTTTTCGCACCGTTTCCTCGCAACAGATCACAAACTGCCTAGCTTAGAAGAAGAAAACGATTTTTGATATTGAAATTCGTTCAGACTCCGTTATATTTCTTTTTACAGCGCAACTTTAGGTGCCCTCTCCTGAATTATGCGTAGCCTGCGTAACCGGCCACTGCCCTACATTGGCCGGTAGTATTAGAGCGAAGCATCACCTTCCAGCTGCAACGGCCACCAGGAGACAGAATGAGGAGATGGAAATCGCTTCCCGGCATTTTGGTGAGAAAGACAAGGAAAAGAAGGAGGGATGCAATAGGCGCATTTGAGAGTATGGTAAGACTGGCGCAATGCGCTACGCGAAAGTGGCTGCCAATGGAAGAACAGAAAAGTTCCCTGCAGAATAAATAGGAGGTGTGTCAGGCGGCTAAAAACTTCAACTTGGCCGTAATACATAAATACATGATGGGTAGATGTTTAACGTAACTTGAACGAAACATTTAAAGAAATTGTGCAGCGATGTTTGGTGAAACCAAAGGCGTATCGCTTTCTGTCATGTATCGGTCCTCGTAGAATTTCCACGTTCCGTTCTATCCATTAAATAAGATGAATTCTACAAAACTTTAATATTCATTTTGGAGCCAGGTGAGTTTTATCAAATTGTGGAGTGGTTTCGGAAAGAACCTATCCATTTTTGTTTTCTAACAATGCACCAGCGACGCGGCCCTATTGTACGGCATTTGAAGAAAGCCCGCTAAATATTATAAACAGTCGCTTGACTTCTTCCATGCGTTATAAAACTGCTGCACTCTGAACAATGTTATGGACGAACGAAACGATGCGATGACCCTCTCCGAGCGAGCGGCCGAAAAAACATTGAAGTTGCCTTATCCTGTATTATCGGCTTTGTTTATTTGCCATTGTTGAGCCCATCCAAACGAGCGGCGCTTGCTCACTTGGATGGGCTTCAGAAAACCACGAATAAAAAAGCCGACCCTGCCTGGATTAGGCGACTTCAGTGCTGTTTCTGTCTTTTTTTTTTTTCCTTTCTCAGTGTTTTAGCTCGTCGAAATCTCCGTCCGTGCTGGCTGTCGGTGAACTGCCCATTCCTTATCGCCTATTCTGGTTTGAGCTTTCCGTGCTCTGGCAGAGGCTAAGGTCGAATTACGGACTGCTCACGGTCACAATCGCACTCACTCAATTGGCCAGTGCTAGCAAGCCGGAAGCAGTGCTTTCTTTCCGTTATCGACTGCTTCGTTGACGTCGCGAACGGTCTGGGATTAATGACGTTAGCGAATGCGAGCGTTTGTTGTGAATGACAAGAGCCGCTCACAACTCGTTTGTGAGTGCTGATAAAGGAAAACTAGCGGCAATCTGTGCGGCGGCCGTCGTTCGCCTGATGCGGTAGCAGCGGTGCAATTAAATGCATTTTAATTCATACAGTGTAGCGAAAGCTGCACTGCGGTAGGTTTTAAAGACATCGAGTGGCCGCAGCTACGCTGTGAAGCGACGTAGCTACGGTCTCCTCATAAAAAAATCAGCCTTCCATGATATTCAATTCACATTACCCCCATGCCACGGGCAGGAGCTTCCAACTCAGGACCTTCCTTTCATATTGGAGGGTGATTGATGTTAAGATCAGCCCGCCAGAACCGTTTGCATTCTCGTTACCCTTACGACACGCAGGCACGTCCATATGGATTGGTTGAAGCGTGCCTTTATATGTGGGCTGGTAGCTTACGCTCTCACGTTATACCCTTAAAGGATGAGCTTAAGTGTCCCCAATAATGTAGCACCTCACACTGATAGGGCGTGACAGGGGAATAACGTAGCAGACAAAAGAAGCTTCCGCCGCTGCTTTCGCAATTCACATAGGGTTAACCAAAGCACAACTACACAAAAAAAATGCTTACCTTAAAGGCCCGAGCGGATTGCATAATGGGGGAGTAAACTGAAGATTTTGTGCCGACAAGAACGAGAGCACTAGAGAACAGAGAAAGAACACCTGGGCAAAAAAAAAAAACAGTAAGGAGGAATAACAATATACTGCAGGTAATTGGCGCCGAAAAAGTTTGCAAAGCTTAGTGCAATGCAAGTAGTAAAGCAAAATGAACACATGAATAAACACGAAATAAAACGCAACACCATCAAGGAACAATGACATAAGATTGAAAAGGTTGCCCTCGCGAAAAATTCGCTTCAGTTTTTCCCGGAATCACTGGCGATCAGTGCACGATAAAATGATGTTGGGCAGGGCATTTCATAGTGGTATTGCGTGCGGTAAAAAAGAAGTTATAGCTAACGTGCAAGAATTGGTGCGAGCGATGCTATGATTATACTTCAGGCAGCTATAGACCACCTGTCTTCCTGTGGGTGGGGAGGGTGTTGAGATTTGCATGTCTCGTGCGTGGATGAAAATAAGAGGGCGAGTTAAATGAAAGTGAACCAATGAAATTATATGACAAACGGCGTACTTAATTTAATAGTATAGTCTCCATGACCATTTAGATATTTGTCCCATTCCACTGTAAGCTTTGCAGTAGAATTTCAGGCTCGTAGCGGTGACACCATGATTCGTTCCTGGTCACAACTTCAGATACGAAGTCGTCACCCTCATTGCGATGCCAGATCAGATCAGTCAAGGCAGGGCCGAGCCTCTTCGCCTTCTTGCGGTCGTTCAAAATCTTGGGCATCCATGCGCACACAAGCGCCGATAACAGAGATGGTCATAAATTATTTTTGTGAAGCGAACCGCGGCTGATGTTCACACACTTTTACAGTTCATCAATATATATCCATCGTTCTTGTCGAATCAGCTCATCCACTGTTGCAGTTGTGTTTGGGTGGGTGGGGGGGGGGGGGGGGGACTGCATGGTGGCTTGGGCCTGGTCCTGGATCGTATTTCCAACTTTCACGTCCTTCTTTGAACCGTTTGCTCCAACGTTTCACAGTGGCCAGTGAAATACAGTGTTCACCGTACTTTTGGATCATCCGTTATATCACGCCACCGTGTTCAATTTAGTGTATGAGAGCATTAAAGAACATTTATCCTCACACCTGCTGGTAACTTTCATTAATGAGAGATGCCTGTGTGCTATGCGCATGTCTCAGAGCTAATGGACCGAGCCATTATGGCGCGGGATGGGTTGGCTCACTTTCATTTGACTTGCCGATGCAGAATAGACAGGTGAATCTCCAAAAAGACTAAAGTTCGATTTTGCTACAAGGGAGGTCATTAGAGTAAATGAGGAATAGAAGCGGTGACAGTCCGGCGCCTTGAGGTGCCCCCGATGTAACATCAGTGACGAACGACGGTGGACGAAGACCGTTTGATCTGCCGGGTGAGGTGTTCCGACGCATATTCCTACTCGAGAAGAAAATAGCTCAGTGGCTGTGTGACGCGATGCACTAAGAGGTGTGTGCGACCAAGAGCGCTGTCAGGGAGGGGGTATAGGCACCATGTGCCCTGCGATTTTTCGCAACTGGTAGAGGCTTCGAAGCCGCTACTGGTAGCGAGGCGAACATGGGCCTCAAGCTGCTGACAGTGGGAATATGTGTGTGGATGATGGCGTAGATGGGCCATTTGCAAGGTTGACGTGCAGTGGAACTCAGTGCACTGTCCCTTAAAATACGAGAGTGTGGCAGAGAATGTCTTCATTCGTCACGGCAGCCCGCCCAGCGTTGTTGGATTTGTAGACGGCACAACATACGTTCACGTGTAAGCTTTCGTCGCATGTTTTCAGATACGAGATGCTAGCATAAATATTTAGGTCATGAACCCCCGCTGTCTCGGATATCGGCGGGATGATTTTTTCTGCCGCTAATCTTGGTTCCACACTGAGGTCAAAACAGGCCTGCTGAAAGACGTCGAGCTTCTTTCGAACGCCTGTCGGTCTTCGGGCGACCTCAGTCATCTATATATGTGCATGCGTGTGTGTGTGTGTGTGTGTGTGTGTGTGTGTGTGTGTGTGTGTGTGTGTGTGTGTGTGTGTGTGTGTGTGTGTGTGTGTGTGTGTGTGTGTGTGTGTGTGTGTGTGTGTGTGTGTGTGTGTGTGTGTGTGTGTGTGTGTGTGTGTGTGTGTGTGTGTGTGTGTGTGTGTGTGTGTGTGTGTGTGTGTGTGTGTGTGTGTGTGTGTGCGTGCGTGCGTGTGTGCGCGCACGCGTGTGTATGTGTGTGCGCGTGTGTGTGTGTGCGTGCGTGTGTGTGTGTGCGTGCGTGCGTGCGTGTGTGTGTGTGTGTGCGTGCGCGCGCGTGTGTGTGTGTGTGTGTGTGTGTGTGTGTGTGTGTGTGTGTGTGTGTGTGTGTGTGTGTGTGTGTGTGTGTGTGTGTGTGTGTGTGTGTGTGTGTGTGTGTGTGCGTGCGTGTGTGTGTGTGTGTGTGTGTGTGTGTGTGTGTGTGTGTGTGTGTGTGTGTGTGTGTGTGTGTGTGTGTGTGTGTGTGTGTGTGTGTGTGTGTGTGTGTGTGTGTGTGTGTGTGTGTGTGTGTGTGTGTGTGTGTGTGTGTGTGTGTGTGTGTGTGTGTGTGTGTGTGTGTGTGTGTGTGTGTGTGCGTGCGTGTGTGTGTGTGTGTGTGTGTGTGTGGCTAAATCTAACCCACCAAGGTTTTATAAAACAGGTGGGCCATTCCGCGTTCAAGTCAATCCGCGTTTTGCGAGAGGATGTGGCGCCATCATGCGGGAGCGGGCGAGAAACACATTGGACGGCACTGTAGCAGACGACGCGAAATCTCACCATACAAAATGGCCACGCCAACGCAGGTAGAAAGCGAAAGCTTCCCCCCTTTTTTGGCCTCGGGGCGGAAAGTAGTGACAGTGATTGCAGCATATCATGCTCACGCAGTATAGGGGAATGTAGAGCGTTTTCACAATCCACTCATAACGCACGTACACATATACTATCTTCGTATTGTAAGAGCATGTAGCGCGGACCGTGTTCGATGTGACAGAATGAGACGCTCTCAGCGTGCAGGTTTTCGGCAGGCAGGAGAGCGCGGGGGCAGAGAGAAAAAGAGAGAGGGACCTCAAAGAGCAAAGCAGCAAAGGTTTGTTGATACTGCAGAGCTAGGTGGAATCGTCTCCTGTGACTTCGAGCGGCGCATTGCGCGGGGTGTCTTGAGTTACCGAGCACAATGCGGTCACCGCGGCGCCGGCATGGTGCGATGGACGTCGCTTCCTCCTCGCGTCATCTACAAGCGTGCAGCTATAGGATTTCATCTACGAAGCTCGGCATTGTCCCGGCCGGAATGCACACCTGCAGGAAACGCGCGGCATTTTTCTGGCAATGGATGATTCAGCGCTATAGCCGGTTTCTGCCCTCAGGAGTCAGAACGGATGTGGTCGCAGTGGTGAAAAGGTTCTCGGGGCACAGAGATTGGTAATTCTGTTGTCAATGGATCCACAACGTTCCTTTCTGCCTCCACCGCGATTTCTGCGGAATCAACAACTTGGTGACACATGTGCATCTTCTACATATCGGATGCGCTCGGGGATCTCGGTCAGGAATCAACCCTGTTCTACGTCCAGAGCGATCCGCTCTGCAAGTGAACGAGCATGAACCTTCCAGGAGACTCATTTATTTTGCTGGGCGGTTTCCTTGCCGTTGCAAACGGTTGGACGAAGACGACGATTATCAAGCTCCCTAACGAAGTACATCTGATTGCGTACACCAAAGGAACAAAATCCGAATGCATTGGCGTGCACGAAGGCAAACCTTTACGGAAAAAAAAATACTGTGGGTCGTGCAAGAGTGTCAAGTGCATCATATGCTCCGAGCGGCAAAAACAGAGATACTGCCGGTATGTATGCATCTAAAGGAAATATGCATGATGAAAAGTACATACTGGAGTTTGCACCCAGCCTGTAACGCACCAGTGATAGCCGCAATGAGCGTTTGTTCGACGCGTCTGATGGCGATGTATCTTGTCGTTTGTTTTCTTTATGTGCGAAAGCGCTAGGTAGCTGAGATATCACAGGCGGCTTAGTGTGCTAGGCCGTAATATTTAGCATGTTTTATCGTTACTGCCGCCTGAATAACAAAAAAAAAATACGGCGTTTTAATGCACTGCCGTTCGCGAGCCTCATGACCAGCTCAACCACTCGGCTCGCTAACGGCGGTGCATCACAACAAACACCCTTTTTTTCTTCTTTTTAGTCAGGCGGCAGTCGCGATAAAACATGCTAAATATTACGGTCTAGCGCACACAGCCACCTGTGATATCTGCGCTACCCGGCCCCTTCGCACATAAAGAAAACAAACGACAAAATACATCGCCATCAGACGCGCCGAACAAATATATCACTGGTGGGTTACAGGCTTGGTACAAACGCCGGTAGATACTTTTCATGATGTTGTCCCTCAAATGCAAAACAACACTGTGATATGGAGAACGCTGAAATTAGGCAGCGCACATTACAATGGATATTACATTGTTGCACAGGGGTTAGAGCACAGCGAATAAAAGGTTTAGGTTCAGTCTCAGCAGGGATGACAGTATCCTCATGGTCGTGTTCGTTCCTTACTACCCGGCTACATAAAAATAGATCATCATAAGGCCACAGATTTTTATTTTGAATCTTCATATTTCGTAAAGAAACGCTAATAGAACCACATATCACCTGCCTGCACGTTGCACTTTGAGTAATATTGTTACCGATACTAGTAAGAGCCGGCCGAAGCGGCTTACCTCCACAAATTGTTTTTGTCGGTTCGGTGTCTAGCCCTCCATGAAAACCGATCTCTACAGACTGTTTGCCTCGACTGCCCTAAATCAATGTTTTGTGCGCACTTACAACCCCCTCACAGGACCCCGCTTTCATATGACGCGTGAAAAAGCAAAAAATATTCATTGAATCACCTGTTTCCGTTGCAGGTCCCCATGGGCACGCTTGATGTTTTCAGCGTACTTTCGCAGCAATACTAGTAACCAAGGACGAACTTTAATTGCATAATTTAGAACGAGTCTTGTCCTTAATTTTATTGAGTTTAAATCATACTTCATTACTACAATCATATACTACTTAATTTATTGCATGTTCGTAGCGCTGTTTCCAAAATGTTGGCAGAAGATCTCTTGTCGAAATCGTGCAACAGAGGTGACACTTAATTTTATCGCGAATAGATGTGACAGGGGCGGAACCATTACGGTTAATTGTATAATTTCGTAATCCATTACCATTGGCGTCTGAAGGTCACATCATGGTCACGTACTTTTGACGTCACGCTTGCAAAATTGTGTGCGGAGACCGTAATTCGGCCCTATAGTGTTCAGAGTGTCGTCCATCGGTCGGTCATTTAATAATAATAATAATAACAGTAATAATAATACCTTTATTCACAGCACGCGTACAAGATGCTGGGAGCTGCAGAACACAGAACAAGCTGTCATAATGGCAGCTTGACCGGGCCAGAGATCCCCACACTAGCAACATCGCGCAGTGGGCAGCAAAATGTAGAACTAAATGTCTAAATTCGCACTCGTTAATTTAAGCGCGGAGAGGAGAAAACAAAATGATGACAGTGAACGTATCAGACACCGCGCTGCAGGTCAAGAAACACAAATTACATGTATTGACATTTCACACCATACATCGGAAAATGTTTACGTTCATAATATACAAAACATAAATTGGTACATTGAGAGACACAACCCATACAAAGGCATAACTCGAAAAAGCAAGGATAAAATTTCGACAAGTGCTTACCGCCGGAAATGAAACTTCAGCTAAAGAGAACTGTCGATATTATGATGTGTTTTTAACTACTAAAGTGACCTCTCAGTTTCTTGAAAGTAATGTTTTCAGGTTGTATGTTTTCCTCATGCAATGCATTTAGCAATCTTGGAAGCCGGTTTTTAAGCATTTTAAAACCATACTCGTGTCATTTTGTGATTTATCAGGATTTTGCGTGTTATATGTAGTAGATGAGTTTTTAGGTTTGCTAGTTGGCGCAAGAAACAGGTGTTATTTACATCTATTTTTATATTGCTTGTCCAAGAGATAATCATTTGTCTTTGCAACAGGTAATGCATTACACGCTGCAAATAAGGGCTCAGAAGATATACCACATATGAACTTTTGCAATAGCCCGTAGAAACTTTTTTTTTTTTCCAGAATACGAACATTATGAAGATTGCTTTGTTTGTAGAGGCCCAAAATAAATGGCAGTAATTAGGTCTTGGCCAAAATAAGGTATTATACAGTAACATCATTACATTGCGTGGCAGTATACTTCTGTTTCGGGTCATCAGTCCAACTACTTGCGAGACATTTGGGCGTTAAATCATTTATATGTTCATTCCAAGACACAGCTCTTATAAGGTAACACCTAATTTTTTTTATACAAGGTACTATTTCAAATAGCGCTTACTTTAGTAAGACACTTTTATTTATTTATATTGTAAGCACTGTGAGTGACCTTCATCTTCATCTCAGCGTAATCATCATCGGTCATCGGGTCGTGCGAAGAAGACGAAGTGTTGCTAAGCTGTGGCTAGTCGGTAGCTGCTGCTTCGGCCTACCTGAAGTAAAAAGGTGAATTTGCTGGTGCGTTCTTCTGTCTCACAAGTGGTGGAAGTGCCTCCTGATCCCAGCGTCCTCAACGCGGCACCCCCTGGAGCTCCGTTCCGGTCGTGTTCTTGGCGGCACATCAACCGCCATGGCGCAGTCACATCCCACTGCTCTCACCGTTCCGGCGCCTGTAGCTACCGATGGGCATCCCACGGCTGCCCATGCCACCTCTGCACCACTGACGTCCCAAGGTGCACTTGCTCAGCACCATTTGACCCACCCAACTTGGTCAGTTACCTCACGTCAGCGCGACCCTCCGGTTTTCGCCGGTCTCCGCGGTGACGACGTCGAAGACTGGCTACAACAGTACGATCGGGTGAGCGCTTTTAACGGTTGGGACGCTTCTATGAAGCTACTCAACGTCTCATTCTACCTCAGTGACGTGGCTAAGACGTGGTTCCTCAACCATGAGGACGCCATTCCTGACTGGCCTCAATTCACGACACAGATCCGCCAGATATTTGGAACTGTTGGTGCTGGTCCGGCCTCTTTTCAAAAGAAGCTAGAGACCCGTGTGCAGCTTCCAGGAGAGACATACACATCCTACATTGAGGACGTACTCGCCCTTTGCCGGCGAGTTAACAATGGCATGGTCGAGGCTGAACGTGTCGGACATATTTTAAAAGGAATTGGCTCTTTTGCCTACGCAGCTCTAGCTGCCCAAAATCCCGTCACGGTGGCAGACATTCGTGCCACTTGCCAGCGACTTGACTATCTACAGTCGCGCCGCCTCAACAACACCTGGGATCCGAGCCAAATTCCCGAAACTGATCTGCGCACCATCATACGATCTATAATACGGGAAGAGCTCCACAATGATATTTCGTCGGTTCCTGCCTTCTCACGCCCACCTGCTCAATCTACTGGGTTGCGTGGCATTATCAAGGAGGAGCTTACTTCACTCAATCGTCCCATGGCTACAGAACCACCAGCCCCTCCCTACGTTCCGACGTATGCTGAAGTCACTGCGGCTCCTCCTCCTTGTCCTCCTGTCCATCACGCGCCCGTCCCACCCAGCCTCGCCGCCCTGTCCCCGCGACCACCGGTGTATGGTAATTGGCGGCCTCTCCCACCTCGTCCAGTATGTTTCTACTGCGGAATCCGCGGCCATGTAACACGCGTTTGTCGCCGACGACTGCGAGATGAGCGTGCGAGCTATGGGTACGTTCGACGTGACGACGCCTACCAGCTTCCTCCTCGCCAGTACTACACCGATAATGACCTCCGTCCCTCTTCCTCCCCGTCGACTTCTCCTGACCGGTCTAGGACAGCACGGTCATCGCGTCGTCGCTCCCCGTCACCCTTTCGCCGGACTTCGTCGCCCCTTCGCCCTCCATCTTCAGCTTCTGCCCGCCAAACGGAAAACTAACCTGTGCAGTTTCCGGAGGTAAAACTGCACCGCCTGTCGTCGCTCCAATTCCTCCTCTGCTCCCATCAAACATGTTGACTGTATTCCTTGAGGGACATGAACTGGAAGCTTTAATTGATACCGGCGCCGCTATTTCTATTATGAAACTTGACTTGTGTTTAAAACTGCGAAAAGTGCGCACACCTTATACCGGTCCTCCTTTACGTGCTGCAAATGGACAGAATATTAACCCTTGTGGAGCGTGTACAGCCCGAGTCACCATTGATGGCATCTTGCACTTCATTGAGTTTGCTGTCCTATCCTCCTGTGTCCATCAACTCATCTTCGGCTGGGATTTCCTCCAAAACGCCTCAGCAGTCATTACGTGTTCCCCTCCCACTATTGAAGTCACTGAATGCAACATTCTTGCCGATAGAGAACCACTTTCTTCCCGTGTAGTTATGCTTGCCGATCACGTCCTCTATCCGGGCAACGAAGATATTCTATCTGTGACTTCTGACGCCGTCACCGATGGCGACGTCCTGATTACACCCAGCCCTCGTCTCCTGTCAAGAGGTATTATCATCATCGTGTCCCTTCTTCGCTTCTCCAGCGGTTCTTCTCTTCTCGCCGCATTCAACACCACATCAGAGCCCATTCTTCTGCGACGCGACTCTACTGTTGCATCAATTGCTTCCGCCCAGCCTGTCACACTTCTTCCCATTTCCACCTCCGATCGCTCTGATTCATCCCCTGCCTCGCTCAGTGCAGCACTTCGCCACACGATCAGCACCGACCTGACAACAGACCAGACAGACGCATTGCTCGCTGTATTGAACAAGCACGCAGACTCGTTCGACGTCAATTCCGGCACACTGGGTCAAACCGCTGCAGCAACGCATCGCATACTCACCGACGGATCAAGCATAGTTAGACGCCGGCCTTATCGTGTTTCTCCAACCGAGCGCAAAGTTATTCAGGAAAATGTTGCTGACATGCTTGCACGCAACATCATACGCCCATCGTCTAGTTCCTGGTCATCGCCTGTTGTGCTAGTGCAAAAAAAAGACGGTTCGGTTCGTTTTTGTGTAGATTACCGTGCTCTAAACAGAATAACTCGTAAGGATGTGTATCCCCTCCCTCGAATTGACGACGCCCTCGATTGTTTGCAAGGTGCCCAATTTTTCTCCAGCCTTGACTTAAGATCAGGCTACTGGCAGATCCCCATGAATGAAGATGATAAAGAGAAGACCGCCTTTGCAACACCGGACGGTTTATACGAATTCAATGTAATGCCTTTTGGACTCTGCAACGCTCCTGCTACATTCGAGCGTATGATTGACACAGTTCTCCGCGGCCTCAAATGGAAAACATGTCTCTGTTACTTAGATGACATCGTCATTTTTTCTTCGTCATTTCCTGATCACCTTACTCGTCTCGATGAAGTTTTGACAGCACTTTCCAGCGCTGGCCTACAGCTAAACACGAAGAAATGCCGTTTTGCATCAAAATCCATTAAAGTTCTTGGCCATCTCGTAAGCAGCGAAGGAATTAAGCCTGACCCTGAAAAAATCGCTGCTGCGCTGCACTTTCCCCGTCCAACTCGGGTCAAAGATCTCCGCAGTTTCCTCGGCTTGGCATCATACTTCCGCAGATTCATCCGCAATTTCGCCTCTATTGCCTCACCTTTACATGCGCTTCTTCACAACGACACGCCTTTCATCTGGTCTCCTGCTTGCGAAGAAGCATTTGAAACTCTGAAGCGTGCTCTGACTTCGGGTCCCGTCCTCTGCCATTTTGATGATAAAGCACCGACAATTTTGCACACCGACGCCAGTAGCCATGGCATTGGCGCTGTCCTTCTGCAACGCCAAAACACCTCTACAGAAAATGTTGTTGCCTATGCGAGCCGAACTCTGACTTCAGCGGAACAAAACTACACTATTACCGAACAAGAATGTCTCGCCGTCGTCTGGGCTGTTCAGAAGTTTCGTCCTTACCTGTACGGCCGTCACTTCACAGTCGTCACTGACCACCACGCCCTATGCTGGTTATCCACTTTGAAAAATCTGTCCGGTCGTCTCGGGCGGTGGATCCTCCGCCTTCAAGAGTACGACTTTACTGTCACTTACAAATCGGGCAAGAAGCACAAGGACGCCGACGCTCTCTCTCGTTGCCCTATTGCTTTGCCGTCGCAACCCATGTCCTCGCATTCCTCTCCTGTCCCAACGGAGTCAAGCCATTTAAACCCTACAGTTATGCAGTCTTTGAGCGCCGCCTCTATTGCTCCCATGCCAGATATACACTGCAATCTTGCTCACCACCAGAGTGCTGACCCTTACTGTCAAAAGCTGATTGATAGTCTCAGCGGTGTTATTAGACCTCCAAATGCCCGTCTCCGTCGTCGGCTCAAAAATTTCAAGTTACAGGATGGCATATTATTTTGGCACAACTACAGCCCACTGGGCCACACATGGGTTCCCGTAATTCCTTCTTCCCTGCGTCCTCAAGTTCTACAAGCCTTTCACGACGACCCCACCGCAGGTCACCTTGGGTACCACAAAACCTACGACCGCATCAAACGTCGTTTCTTCTGGCCTGGCCTTTCAACCTCAGTATTAAAATACGTAGCGTCTTGCATCCCTTGTCAACGACGCAAGCGGTCTACGTCGCCTCCTGCCGGTCTCTTGCAACCTCTCCCATGTCCTTCCACACCTTTCGAAGTCGTCGGAATCGACTTGTATGGACCCCTGCCCTTGACTCCAGCTGGCAACCGCTGGGTCGTTACTGCCGTTGACCACCTCACCCGATACGCTGAAACCGCAGCACTTCCTTCCGGCTCCGCTTCCGAAATCGCCAACTTCTTCCTCCACACCATACTTCTTCGCCACGGCGCCCCTCGCCTCCTCCTTAGCGATCGTGGCAAGTCGTTCCTCTCCACCGTCCTCGCCGCAGTGCTTAATGCTTCAGGCACGGTGCATAAAACTACATCTCCTTACCACCCTCAGACCAATGGCCTCACAGAACGCTTTCATCGCACCCTTTCTGATATGCTATCCACCTACATTCACCCTCAGCACAACAACTGGGACTCTTTACTCCCCTTTGTAACCTTCGCCTACAACACTGCCGTTCAACGAACCACCACCTACTCTCCGTTTTTTCTTGTTTATGCCCGCCATCCTACCTTCTCCCTCGAAGCATCTTTCTTCACAGCTTCTACTCCTTCTGCCGCGCCTTCCCACGAACAGTTCGTGTCTCGTATCGCCCACTGCCGTGATCGTGCCCGCCTTCAAACTGAAGCCACTCAAGCTTCCAGGAAAAGCACGTATGATGCGACTCATCGCTCAGTGTCTTTCCGCCCTGGAGACGAAGTGCTACTCTGGACACCTACTCGCATCCCCGGCCTGTGTGAAAAGTTTCTGAGCCGTTTTATTGGCCCGTACACGGTTCTGGAACAAACTTCCCCTGTAAACTATCTCATCACACCTGCATCGCCTGTTCGCGATCGTCGGTGTCGCGGCACCGAGATTGTGCACGTGTCGCGCTTGAAACCCTTTAACCGCCGACCTTAAGATTTAATTTGCGACCAGGATGGTCGCTTTCGTTCGGGAGGGGGAATGTTGTAAGCACTGTGAGTGACCTTCATCTTCATCTCAGCGTAATCATCATCGGTCATCGGGTCGTGCGAAGAAGACGAAGTGTTGCTAAGCTGTGGCTAGTCGGTAGCTGCTGCTTCGGCCTACCTGAAGTAAAAAGGTGAATTTGCTGGTGCGTTCTTCTGTCTCACAATATACTTCTCTGTCTCGCGTGAAATAAAACTGACTTTGTTTTTTGTATGTTTATATTTAAAAGGTTTTCTTCTGTCCATTTTTCTAGCTTAACTAGAATTTAGTTAGCATGACTAAGTACTTCATAGGTTTCTTTTGATGACACAAATCGCTTGCGCCATCTGCATGGATGTCACATTTCGCTGCTGGCCTATACTAACAATATCAATTACGTAGAGGTAAAACGAAATGGCCCCAAACTACTGCCTTGCGGCACGCGACAAGAAACTCTGCTAGGGGATCTGAGTAAAACCTTTCGATGTCTACTATTGCCTTTCGGTTTTTTTAAATAAGTGTGGATTACCGAGGCCGTCACGCTCTAAACACCATATCTTTCTAGCTTCCTATAAGGAGCAGGTGATGATTAATAAGGTCAAATGTCCTTGAAAGGTCTCTAAATGTGCCTAGTTTGACGTTTCCTTTTTTATTATGGTCTAAAATGTGCTCTCTTTATGTAAGAAGTGGTTAGGCCTTCGCGGAAAACATACTGGGAATCAACTATTATATTGTCACGCGCCTTCGTAGAACGTCGACGGAAGATGAAAAAGAGCGGTCGGGTAGATCGGTGAAGAAGAAGAAAGAGCAAGGGCAGAGGAACGTTTGTACGCTTCGCCGCAATCCTCTTTGTACCGATCCCTGTAAATAAACCCCCCGTGCGTACAAAGTACGTAACATCGCGTACAAAGTACGTAACAATATCATGATTATGTTCAAAATTTCAAAACCTCTTCGGAATTAATTTTTAAGTGCCTTTAATAGGAGAGGAAATATGGACACTGGTGGGTAATTTTCTATATTGTCCTTCTCGCCTTTCTTGTGCATTACCTTTACACGAGAAACGTGCATTTGGTATGTAAATAGCGCTTGTTCAAGTCATAAATTGAGTACATAAGTTATGCAGGGTGTCAGAAAAGAGGTGACATGTTTCAAGAGCTTCAATTTCAACTCATCAATATTGATAGCGCTGCTTTTACTCAGGTATACCTATTACCTCTAATAAATCAGCGTGGCTAACATGAAGACGAAAAATGAGCTGCTATTGTAATAAACATTTTCAAGATTATTATACACTGTCTCTTTGCTACCAGGGTTCACAATATGGTTATCAAAATCATGGGCTAACTATTTGCCTGTTAACGTAGTTCCACTGGCTTTAATTTCGCGAACTGACTCGTCCTTATTGTTGTAGTTTAACAGTGAGTGTAGGTTACTCCATAGCGCATTCGTGCGTCCAGAAAGTGAGGTGAATCAGTTAATAAAATACTGTTTTCGTGCTTGTTTCAATTCTTAATCTAAACGATTGCGGTAAGTTATAAATTTATTCAGATCATGTAGGTATTTTTTCTAATAAACGTGCTAATTATTGCATTTTTTTCCTGCATTTTCGCTGGCAGGTGCACGCTTGGCTGATTCGAAACGCGTTTGGCAGCGCTGCAATGCTGTAGCGCAAGACCGCGGTCATGATGCATCTTTTAGATTTCGCGGGCTCTGGATACTAGAAAACAACGGTCACTTAGGAGTTAGGTGAGTAAAAAACAAAAACGTGGTCAGTTGTATTTGAGCACCCTATAACGTAATGAAAGGCACCTGGCCCTAAATTGAATAATAAAACTCTTTCATAATTCGTCTTATTCAGTTACCTAATGGATGTAAAAAAAAACATTCTCCATCTAGCACTATATTCAAATTATTTAAAAGCACTACAGGCATCAGTTAAGTTCGCAATCATTAAACAATTAACAAAGTGCATGTGACATGTGCCTGCATGCTTAAACGAAAGTGAAACCGCATAAGGGGGGGGGGGGGGGGGGGGCAGATGTAACAGATAAAAATTACCACGGGTGCGGAGGAACTATGAAAGTAAGGACGCACCCAAAGGCAGGCTAATTTGAATATTGGCATGAGCTGCCCGGGCTGCAAAGAAAAGCTAGCCACACCAATAATTCCGATTCAGATTTACGGCAGAGACGATACATATGTAACAATGCGATTTGTTCCTTGACTCAGCATAATAATGCATACGCCCCGGTTCCTTAGCAGCGCTTCCAGCTTGGCCTATTTTTTGTTACAAAATCTAGCTTGGCCTTCATTACAGTTTGAGTTTATTGTGGTGACAGTGTACTGGTAACACAAGTGAATGCTTTACAAGACGTTGTGGCTAACTGCAAATCACCTGCTATTTCGATTTCATGCAAGACGTGCTGTAGGCTTAAACAAACTAAGCGAGCGGCTCCAATCGAGCGGCGCATCGGCACTTCGGCAGGCAACTTCCTGGCGGAGTGGCGTAGGTGTGTTGCAGTTCACTCTGAATTTTGTAGTCGCAGAATTTGAACGCTGAAATAATGTTTCTGTTTCCGGTGCAAGCACGTAGCACAGCAGAGAAACCTCATTTAAGCTGAGGTATTGTCATTAAGTAGGGAAGGCTGCATGCGATTGCTATTGCTGAAGGACTCTGAACAACGAGTGACGGAGAGTGCTCAATGTCGCACTTGCCTTGCCGAGAATCACAGACAACAGTTGTCATGCGCTGGCTCATCGCATGCAGAACACGTAGCCCGAGAAAAATGCATATGTGAACCGCTTTTGTTCTGCTACAAATAAAAAACAATTCACATATATATGAGTGAAGGCATATCTACCAGTCTGACGGCTGTACGCAGGAGAAAACAGAACAGAGCTCCACGATATAGTTGCAGAACGCTGACTGCCCTATGTGCAATAAGGGTCGTTGACAACAGGCACGCAAGTGTTATTTCTTTGAGGCACAAAAGAAAAGCTAATAATAAACTCTAGACAGCCATTTCCACAAATGTTGCTAGAAATTAAGTTGCACTATTCACCAAAGCCAAGACATTATACTTTCGAAACAATGCTTTAAGAGAAGTATACTGCTCTCATATAACGACGCTTTTTTGTTTTTGAAATTTTATTCTTTGTTCATTGCTGTTGCAGTCCAGATGTTCAAAAACGAAGGGGAGAACTAAGGGTCTACCCAATCTTGCGAGGGGAAGATGTATAAAACTTGGCTATATATTGTTTAGCCTTCACTGTTCGTCCTCTACCGAAAGACCACGATTATCAACGGAAAGCAGAAGAATCAGGGGCGCCTGTTCTAGTATAATGACTCTTGATTGAAAACCGGCGTCGCTTCGCGACTCATGAAAGACGACATATTTACGCATTGAGCATTACGTCTAGCTTTGTCATATCCCACAACCCCACTGCAGCCGTGACATAATGCGGAACATTACAAGGGTACTTGCAAAAAGTACTGAAATGTTAAAACCGCTACGGTGTAACCATGCAGGGCCAGAATATGAAACAATAAGTGCTCTGGGATAATCAGCATGTAACTTCCCAATTGCTCCTTTATCGAAGTCCCCCCCAATCCCGCAATACATTAGTGCAATGTACCTGATTTCATTTTAAATGCGCAAAATGGTATAAAAAATGCGATGAGTGGAATTTTCGAGACAGTAATGCATTATTATTATAATTAACTGAGCAGAGGTATATTTCCTAATGCTCAGAAAACGAAATAACACGGACCTGCCCGGGAACCGTTGTGGCGTATCTATTAAAGCTCAAATAGCTTCTAAAGCTCAAAAAGCCAGCCGTGGAATTATTTGAGAAGTAGAGGACTATTGTTCATCTGGCAGAGAAAAAGAATGAGTATCTACCTTAGTTCACATATAGCCCCTATTACATCACTTGTATATAGCTTTTCCTCCCCCGCTCCTCCTGTCTCACTTATCTGAGCGGAGCGATTGACGGTAAACAAATAAAGACGCCTTCTCAGTCCTGAAAAGCAAACTCACACCGCCATTCATAAAAGGGGGGTCACATAAGATGGCGAAGAGCTCCATTTTGCAGGACAGGGTCGTCCCAATTTAATAGGCTAAATGAAGTTACATGAGGCGTTGACCATCTCTATGGGGCCGCTCGCTATCTTATGGATCCTCATGAGATCTAGGTGGACCTTAGTGTGGCGCCTATCTTGGTTGGCTAGGATGGCAACACACCATGGTGAGCACATGCTTCGGACTTAGAGGAATTCAAACTCAGGCCCTTTGTAGTCACATGACAGACAGGGACAAACTCACGCGAAATCATCACACGTGAGCTAACACTCTGAAAAGAATGCGGGCTGCGTTCGCGATAAAACACGCCACCGACGCAGACAACCCTACTTTCCCGCAATCTGTTTTCGACCAGTGGTGTCGGCGGACTGCGCCAGCTGTTCGGGCGATCAGCTCTGGTTCCGCATGCGCTTTACCTGTGTCATCAGGCATAGGTCATTTCTTGGGGACAGCTTTCAGCGAGTTTCCGCTCCTTACAAAATTCTTTTTCTATGTACAAGTTGCTTTTCAGTCATTGTTATTCGGTATAGGATGCCTCCCAATTTTTAATGTCCGCTTGCTCGCTCTACGTACGCTCAACACTGTCTTGTGCCGCCATTTTGGCACGCTTTCAGCTCCTTTCAAAGCACCTGGCGCTTCTAAAGCTGAGCTCGCAGCATGCTGATGGCTGCGAGAAATTCCAACAATCAAAACAGTAGTACTGATGTCACACTACGTTGTTTACTGCTATACTTTCGTCCGTAAGCTCTAATAATGTGTAGTCTAGTTTATGTATGCGCATTGGTCACTGATATGTGTTTGTTGGTGTTGGCTTTGTTACAAATTTTGTTTGTAGGATTTATCAATGTATTTGTGTGGTTGATACTGTAAAGCATGAAGCGAGTCATATACTTGGTTGGCACTATACTGCGAACTATGCGGTTACGTAAGCGCTTTGCAGGTCGAGCTGTGTAAGAATTTTCAGCCTGTCCCTTTGGAAGTGATGCGAATTTGCTCCCTTTCTATGCCGCCTTCTTTGCCAGGTTTGATTGTTAATTGCACTCAAACTGCAGGATTGAGCTCACTTGAATGACAAAAGTTGGCAATCGCTGAAAGGTCCTCTTCAAAAAGAGAACCTCGTAAATATAGCAGGGTGGATTCAGAAATATGCTTGTTTATAAGTCTCGCCAATATCATAGGTAGCCTGACGTCATTCAGCATCACCAATTCTACTACACCATTATTTTCAGGTAGCGCTGGAGTACCCATGAGCCGAATGTTTTTTGAGCGCTTAGACGTCTATGGAACCTTCGCTACAATGGTATATATGCATTGACTTCATTCCAGGGTCATTTGTCAACTTTTAAATGAGTGGGGCTGAGAGCGGCAATCATTCCGTTCTTCGTCGATCAACAAGCACACTGCTGCTATCGCGGCTGTCGCACCACACTGCTCTGCGAGCGCACGTCAACACAATTAAGTGTTTCCAAGACTTTCGCTGTCCTCCGGAATCCTAGTTTGCGGTCAACGTTACATAAACATGTGTGAATATATTGCGTGTACGCAATCAATCGTTTGCTTAATTTGCGCACGTACGCAGACAATGACGGCTTCATCAAGGTTGAGAATTCATTAATGTGTAAGCATTGCTTGGCTAGGGAGGTGGCATGTCCTTGACGAAGCTTTAAAAGAGGGAGTAGTTGGTATATCGGAAGTTTTTCTGTCTGAGCGTGAACGAGCGCGGAAAGGGCGTGATTTTAGTGCACAAATGGGTGGGAATGGTTATAAAGTATAAAAAGAGAGTTAATCAAACAAGTGTAGTCTGAAAAATTTCGATTGATTGATTGAACGCCCTTTATTGAGTAGGAAGGTTCATGGCCATGGAGGGGGGTAAAGGGGAGTAGGCAGAATCTTCATTGTTTGCATAGGTCGCCACTCAAATCGCATTGCTCACAGGGAGCCACGCATGGAAAATATCATTTGTTGTTTAGCTTCAGTTCCTTAATGTGGACGGTAGTTCAAGCGATAGGGTTCGATCTCGGAGTGTTCAGTAGAAAAAGCAGGGCAACCGCAGAGTAGATGAGATATCAAGCATTATGGTGTTGCAGCGCTGGCAGACAAGGACAAAAGGACGAGGAAGACACACAACTGCGCTGAACTTTCAACTTTATTTTGGACGCTTTTGATGCGCGCATTTATAATTGACAGAAGGAACTGGACACGCAAGCGCACTCACAAGAAAGATACAGCAATCTCTGCACGTAAAGGCCGCCCACAAAAACAAATGCGGCGCAACAGACAGTGATGAGGCTATAAAAACAAGGCATAGAAGCAAGTAAAAACAAAATGCTGCATGATAAATGAAAAAGGCAGTGAAGAGCCAATAATAAACAAGGCAAAATCATGAAAAGGCGAAGATGCATGAAAAAAAGCCAACAAAAAACACGACCAAAACTTCAATGCGGCGAAAGATAAAAAGAGATAAAAGTTCATCAAAGAGGCAACAAATAACAGCCAAAAATTCAATACCAGCTAAAAACAGGTGAAAAGATGACGTCAGTGAGGGGAGGATTAACAAATTGAGGTAACAATTAACCGCAAAAACTCAATGGGTAGCTAAAATCAAGTGCATATATATCGTCAATCAGGCGAAATCAGCAGGTCAAAAAAAAAACGAAACAGAAGCAAGAACAGGTTTTTACATGGCTTGGGATGCAAAGCACTCATAAAGACCCGGACAAGAAAGCGATCTCTTTTTCTATGAGGGCTACTCAAGACACGCTGACGCAGTTTGCTTTCACGTTTTCAATGAAGGCGGCCTCAATTATTTCTCGCGTCAGCTGGGTCTTGTTTTTTGTGTCAAGATTCTCGTGTTCGCAAATTTTGGAGAGTCGCTGTTACAGGGTGAGCAGTCTCGACAGTGCATAGCCAGCTTGCTTGATTTTGTGTCTTTTACGTTCAATTTATGCTCCTGTAGTCTTTTATTTACACAGCGACCGGTCTGCCCAACGTATTCTTTGCCGCAAGAAAGACGAATAGAATAGACAACTCCTGTGGCGCATGCGACAAACGGTCCTTTACGCTTTGTTATGCATTCTTTCCTTCGCTCGGCTGGCTTATTAACGTGCTTACAAAGTCTGGGAAGACGGTGAGGGGCAGAAAACGCTACCTCTACTCCTACTTCTTTCCCAATTCTTTTCAAATTGTGGGATACCTGTTGAATGTACGGAATGGCAGTGAATTTCTTGTTACGATCTTTTTCTTTCGATGGAATGGACGTTTGGTTTTTCATGGCGCTTAGCAGTTTCTTGGCTATTGAAGAAAGTATTGCCGGGCATCCGGATTTAAACAAGCTCTGGGCTTGATTCTGAAAACTTTCTTCTAAAGAATGCTCACAAGATTTAGTTGACGCGTTATTAACTGCGGCTTGCACTGTTTCTCTTAATTAGTTTGTAATGCGCGGAATTGTAAGTTAAGACTGGCTTGTTGGCTCTTGGCTCAAAGAACCCGCACACGCGTTCTGGAGACAACCGCAACCTGAGCTCAAGAAAGGGAATGAAGCTGTCCTCGGGGATTTCATGCATTAAAGTCAGTGGATATAACCATTGATTTAAATTTTCCGAAACACTGCCAACCTGGGGTAAGAATTCATCATCGTGGCTGTCTTAAAGTATTAGATAATCATCCACGTATCTGAAGATTTTGAGAACCTGTGAGTTATCTAGCTTTGTGCTGAGTGCTCTATCGTGCTTGGCAAGGTACAGATCGCTCAAGATGGGGGCGATACATGAACCGATACAGATACCCTGTTTTTGTATGAAGAGCTAGCCGTTCCACTCAGTGTGGTTGGATGTGAGATAATTAAACAGCAGTTCGACAAAGCCGCAAACTGAAATGCCGCTGGCATTTTGAAAACCTACACTGCCATGCTGTTTGACACACTCGCTAACACATTGGAGCAATTCAGCATGAGGGATTGAATAATACAATCTTTTACGTCGACGGAGAAACATAAAAAGGCTCTACTCTGGTTATTTCGCAAGAGGAGAATGACGTCTTTTGAATTTTTGCCTAAAAATGGGTCATCTATGGCCAGCAGCTTTAGTGTTTCTTGTAGAAATAATGCTACGAATGTTTGCCAAGTGTCTTTTTCGGAGACAATCACTCGAAACGGGCATTCATCTTTGTGCGTTTTTGCTGTGAAAAACATATCGAGGGATAATTTGCTGCTTTCACTGATGGAGTGAGAGAGCCTGTCTAAGTTAAAGCGCTCACACAATTTTTTGGCTGCACTTCTGGCTTTAGATAGATTAACATTGCATTTCTTGAAACAAGAATCAATTGCTGCGCTAGCTTTTCTGACATACAATTTATTTGGCATGACGACAAAGCCTCCTTCCTTGTCAGCGGAATATCATTGTCGGTGAGCAATGAGAGGTTATTTTTCTTCAATTATGAGACATCCTTTTCCACGGGAGGACTTTTCCATTCCTGCTGCAGCGAATGAGCCCATCGACGCCTTCTGAGACACAGTGATGTTGCTCTGATATAGGGGCTGACTTTGACACTTGCCTGACCAGGGACAGTGAATCCGGAACTGGAAGAATTGGTTCCGTAGAATATTTGGGGCCACGCTCAAGCAGGCGCTGGGCATCCTTGGGGCAGTCGTTTGGAGCACCGATAAGGCGAAATAGGTTGCTGGTTGTCAATTTTTTTTTTTTTGGCACGAGCTCCCACGGGTGTCGAAGTGTCTGTTACCACAGGAACTCAGTGGTGCTGTCGGTAATGCGCGAGAGTTCGCGCCATTTCTGCAGCGATGAGGCCGCTGCCGGGGAAGTGAATACGAGAAGTCGAAGATGTTGTTGATGTAGGCGAGCTTGATGCTGCCATTCCAACCGCAGTATTTTGCACATTCTATGTCCGTGGCCTGCTGGTGGGAGACGACCACCGAACAGGCCCCGAATTTCAGACGGCGCAATCCTGTGGCGGATGCAAAACCCCAGAGATCTTGCCTTGCAAGTTGCGGTTGCGATTAGAGGAACAATGTGACACGGATCAACAAGAAGCACGGAAAAGGAGCCCTTTGTGCAAGAAATAAACTTATGTAGGGTATGCTGCTAGGCTAGATGATGGTGGTTGTCAAGATGAGATATGTCGCCGTGCGTTAGAGTCGTACAGTTGGAGCGCGTAATCATTTTTTTTTTCGAGAAGTTTGCCATCGGGCATAGTGAAAAAGGGGCGGGAAGTAGGAGGAAGCTAGAAGAGTGAAAAGAGGTCTTCCATAAATAATCACGTAGGTTGCCGATAAACTGATTGTTTAGCGTCCACTTCCTATAATCCCAGTAAAGGTCCCACCGCAGGCCTACGCAGTGCTACCTACGCAAACATTTCCTCTGTATACTGACGCCAGCGGGCCATATTAAAACTTTTTTAAACACTGCAGAATCTGCAGTGCAGAAATGAGAAAGCCATAGCATTCCTGCTGCACACGGTACATGTGCGCCCCTTTTTTGGATACAGCCAGAGTTTCGTTGAACATATCAGAGTTGACCGGCGTTCTATAATTGGTTTTTAAGAAAGGAAAGGTGCAGTATCTGTCCCTCGAGAAATGCCAGCAACACTCGGGCTTCCGCATTTCTTCACGCGATGCATAATTGATACTGGCAATTGTGATATGCGCAGACCAATAGTGGACACCAAAGACTTTTAATTTGAACAAGTATTTTTTTTTGTGCCTCTAGTGCAGGAGGCCTGATTTTCATTTGAATGGTAACAAATGGTAACAAAACGCGAAATCTAAGCCTACCGAAATGTAAAATATAAGGCTCAGATGACGAAACATTTATAATGATGCGTGCTGCGAACGTATCGTGAATGACGTCTGATGCACTGCTTCCACTTGAAATGCATCACATAGCAGCAACGGGCGCAACATTTTTGGCGCCTTCCTTGGCTAGTGTCTCAGGCACTTAGTTATGCATTAAATCACTCATTGCTATTCAAATCCCTAACTGCGCGCAGTATATCGCCGTACAGTGAAATGTACTAATAAACCTGCGATTGTGAATAGGGGGCGCCCCCGACAAAGCCGAGAGAGCACCCTTAGTGTGGTACGAAGCCTTTGGCATACAACGCACTGCTCTGTGGTACCTTGTGTGCTGTAGGTTAACGAGCCCACTAAGTCTTTCAGCAATGAATCAGGTTCCCATTACATCATATGACATGAGTGCAGACCGAGCAGAAAAGGCTGGAACGTAGGAAGGACACAAACGAGTGCTGCCTTTTCAGCGGAAGCTTTATTGCTTGTCGCGTGAAAACATACACCGGGCACCACTAACCGAAGAAAACATGATGCCATTCACGCACATAGATACATGCTATGCTTGACAATTGCGACAACAATTCCTTGTGCCCAAAACCTTTTTTACTTCGCTGTTAAAGTCACCGAAGCACTACTCACACGAGCTTCATCTAACCTGGCGATTTCACCGGTTTCTAGAAATTGTCGGATAAGCTGATAATGGTGTTTTTTTATCGCTCTCATTTGACCGAAGTATGGCGTGCAATTAGAGTCCCTGCAGTGAATTCCCAGATCCTCATGAATTGCTCATGGATTACTCAGGTGAATGGTCATGGATTGCCAACTCGTGTAAGCGTCCGTTTAACCATATCACAATCCTCCACGCAGCAGCCGAACTACCAGTGGTAAGCAGCCACATTTGTATCTGCCCATAGCGATCTTTCTTCATCTAAGGGCGACTGGACTGCAATTACAGACCTGAAATTGATATGAATCGGTCGCTTCAGCTTCATCTAGAGTAATAAAATTAAACATAGCCTGGTCGTAAAATCAAGTTCTTGGGATGCAACAGTTTCATTGACCATCGGGGAGGCGGCCCAACGCTCACGCCTGGGTGGACGGACGGACGGACGGACGGACGGACGGACGGAGGATGGACGGACGGAGGATGGATGGATGGATGGATGGATGGATGGATGGATGGATGGATGGATGGATGGATGGATGGATGGATGGATGGATGGATGGATGGATGGATGGATGGATGGATGGATGGATGGATGGATGGATGGATGGATGGATGAGGGACGGACGGACGGGTGGATGGATGGATGGATGGATGGATGGATGGATGGATGGATGGATGGATGGATGGATGGATGGATGGATGGATGGATGGATGGATGGATGGATGGATGGATGGACGGACGGACGGACGGACGGACGGACGGACGGACGGACGGACGGACGGACGGATGGATGGATGGGGGGATGGGTGGATGGATGGATGGATGGGGGGATGGGTGGGTGGGTGGATGGATGGATGGATGGATGGATGGATGGATGGATGGATGGATGGATGGATGGATGGATGGATGGATGGATGGATGGATGGATGGATGGATGGATGGATGGATGGATGGATGGATGGATGGATGGATGGATGGACGGATGGAATATAGGAGGGTCCCCTTTGAAACTGGGTGGTAGTAGTTGCTATCATGCTCATTTTTCCCTGTATATCTTAATTATTGTTTTAGATTAGTTACTGCACCATCATTCTACTCACTGATTTTTCTTTCTACATTACTACCATTATGTCGCTTTTCTGCTTTTAAGCCACCAGTCTTCCAATTGTTTTTGCTAGCTTCCACCGCAGGTTATTTCAACCGGCCAATGGTATCTCTGGAATCCATTACATTCGAGTAGAATATGGTCAATTGGTTCAGTGGAGTTACAACATACTTCACATATGCGTCATCTTCATTGTTAAATTTCTTTTTGTAGCTGAGTGTTGTAATGCATCCTGATCTAGCTTCAAAAAGTAGGGCGGTGCATGCCTCTTGAGTTATCAAAGAAAGCTTCCTTCCTCATTTGCCTTTTCCACTTGCGGTATAGTTCTACACACTGTTTCGTTTCCATCGAATTTATCCAATTTTTACCTTCTGTGCTTTTCAACTGTTACTTAACGCTCTTTATTTCTTCGTCCTTGTGACCAGCATACTTACTGGTTAATTTCCTATAGTTCTTTTCCTCTATTGTGAGTCAACGCTTTTTAGGTATAGGTACTTAAATACTTGAGCTGCCCATCTGATACTGTCCAGTTTTCTCAGGCGTTCCTCATATAATATTTTACCCTGAGCTCCCAGTACTTGGAAAGATGCCCAGCCCATATCTCCCTGTTCCGCCGCATTTGTGGTTTTGCCTTGGGTACCCAGTGCTAATCGTCCGACGGCTCTCTGATTTATATTAATGTCGACGACTCTACCTTTGATTTTAAGCACAAAACGGCGTTTCCTAAAGTAAGACCGAGCATCATAATTACTTTCCAAATACCCCTCAAAACCTCATACATGTTGTATCCTCACGATGCCCTATGCTTCCTTATGTCGGAATTTCTTCGCCATTTTGCCTTAAGTGATTGCTCGTGCTTTTCATTGTATGCCAATCGTTCGTTTACCCATACCCCCAGTTATTTATATTCTGCTACTCTGGGTATTTCTTGGCCTTGTATTTTAAGACCGTCATCAGTTAAGCCGTTGAAAATCATCAAACCCCACTTAACTGCGCTATATCGGAAGCCTGCAGCGTCCCCTTCGTCTCCGCAATACTTAACGAGTGTTTGCAATTCTTCCTGGCTCTGCTTGCAGCACAACATCGTCTGCATACATTCAACCGTGGAGCTGCTCTACCGCTTTTCCTCCTAATCTATATGGCAGGTTAAAACCTAGGTTTGTTTCCTGTATCCTCCATGCAGATTTATCATGTAAAGCATAAACAGCACCGGTGATAGAGGACGACCTTACCTTAATCCTTTGCATACCTTGACAGCTTTCGTACTTCTCATCCCTTCCAATGTAATTTCTACTTTATTATCCGGGTATATTTCCTGTAGCAACTCTGTTATCTCATACCCGATACCTTAATTTTTTTAATATGTTCCAAGGAGTTGCCTGTTTACGTTGTCGTATTGAAGTTGAATGGGCCTTAGCCAGCCTTGCTAAGAACAAAGCTAGCGGAATTGATGACATTCCAGCTGAGTTGCTTCAAAACCTCAAACATGACGCTGTTAACATTCTGCACACATTAAGTCAGAAGATTTGGACAACCCTGCAGTGGCCACAGGATTGGAGGAGGTCAGTTTATATCCCCATTCCAAAGAAAGGCAGTGCCAAAGATTGTTCCAACTACCACCACACGATCGCACTTATTTCACATGCTAGCAAGGTGATGTTGAAAATCCTCCAAGGTAGGCTGCAGCAGTATGTGGATCGGGAGCTTCCGGACGTGCAAGCTGGGTTTCGCAAGGGCAGAGTAACTAGAGACCAAATTGCCAACCTTCGCTGGATCATGGAAAAAGCAAGAGAGTTCCAGAAACCCATATACTTCTGCTTTATTCATTATGCGAAAGCGTTTGACTGCGCAGATCACAGCAGATTGTGGCAAGCTCTCTAAGAGATAGTAGTTCCAATTCACCTCATCTGTCTCCTCAGGAACCTGTATGAAGGGCAAGAGGCCACAGTCAGAACTGGGCATGGTCTTACTGATTGGTTTCCGATTGAGAAAGGAGTGAGACAAGGCTGCTTACTGTCGCCCCGCCTATTTAACCTATATACAGTGTGCATCATGAGGAAGGCCGGTCTGGACGAGTCTTCAGCTGGAGTAAAGATTGCTGGAAAACGTATCAACAACCTTAGATATGCGGATGATACCACTTTAATGGCAGAAAGTTAAGTGGAACTCAAGAGACTTCTGATGCACGTACAAAAAGAGAGTGAGACGTTTGGGCTTAAATTGAATATTAAAAAGACAAAGATCATGGCGTCTTGCCATATCAAGTCCTCGAGCATCAAGGGACAAGAAGTAGAAGCTGTAACAGATTTTCTCTTCTTGGGCTCCAAGATTACCCCGGAATGAGACTGCTGCCATGAAATTAGGAGACGCCTGCTTCTGGGAAAGAGAGCCGTGGTTACCCTTGACCACTTAGTAAAGAGCGGAGACATTAGTCTGCCAATCAAGATCCGTATACCTGGTGCTATGGTATTTCCAGTTGTGATGTATGGATGCGAGAGTTGGACTGTGAAGAAGGCTGACCACCGAAGAATTGACGCGTTTGAATTGCGGTGCTGGCGGAGACTCTTGAGAGTACCTTGGACTGCCAGAAGATCAAATCAGTCGATATTGCCGACCATAAACCCTGATTGCTCATTGGAGGGTCAAATTCTAAGGTTAAAGCTCAGCTACTTTGGTCATCTGATGAGAAGAGAGGAGTCGCTGGAGAAAGATTTGATGTTGGGAAAGGTTTAGGGTCGCCGGCGAAGGGATAGGCAGCGAACGCGACGGTTAGATGGCATCCTCGGGGCGCTGCAGATGGAGTTATGTGATATTAGGAAGATAGTAAGAGACCGGAAAGCATGGCGTGACATGTTCTATAAGGTCACGAAGAGTCGGAAACGACTGAACGACTGAACTGAACTGAACTGACGCCCGTTTATGTCCAGGAAGAGAAAACACAAAGGTCTATTTTTCAATATAGATATTTCGATGCATTGGGCAAGCACGAACAGACTATCATCTAAGCGCCTACCATTTCTAAAGCCGTTCTAGAGTTCTCCGGCTATCTTGTAACCTTCTACCCATGCTTGCATCTTTCTTTTTCATGGCCTGCATGGCCAACCTGTGTATAGCAGATGTTATAAGTAATCCGCCTGCAGGATTTTATGTGCATCCTTTCTCCTTTCCCTTTATAATTCAAATTCATTTTACTCTGCCGCCAGCTGTGCAGGATTCGCTTATTCGTAATGATTGTTTCCAAAGCTTTTAACAACGTTTCCTTACTTCTTGGACAAGGTTCATTAATCAACTTGATCAAAATTTCATCTATTCCTGTAGATGTGGTTTTAGGAATATTTTTTCTGCCTTTTTCCAGTTTAGATTGGTCAGTTGTAAGCTGCTTTGTATTATTCTATCTTGTGTTGCTTCCTGATTTACGGAGATTACCCTATCGTCGCTCTTAAATGACTCGGCTATAACTGATGTAATGTAGTTCACTGCGTTGTCTCCCTTTAAGCAATTTCCCTCGTTATCTTGAATCCGGTCCTGCTTTCTTTGATTTTTTGTAACTAGCCAACTTATATAGTTCCAGAATGTTCTTGGCCCGCCTCTAGTGGCATCGTGTATGTCAGCCATCCAGCCATGAATGGACTGCTTTATTTTACTTTGGACGAGGGCCTGTACCTCAAGTTTCTTTTTTCGATATGATTCCCATTTTTGGTCATTTTCCTCCTGAGATACCTGTGCTTTCTTTGCCACTCGGTGTTCCCTTGAAGCAGCCCGTCGTTGTTCAATAGCTTCCCTGATTTCCTTATCCCACCAGCTCCGTGGTTTCCTCTTTCCATTCCAGCGGTTTGCTACTTTAACCTCCTGAATTTTCCTCCTTATGAGTAGTTCTACCTGTTCATAATCCCAGTATTCCATGGGGCTTTTCTTTATTGCTTCCTCTATGTCTGCTGCTATCTGCGCGATTTGATCGTCGTTTAATTTTGCGTTTACGTTTTGTCTAAGTTCCATTTCTCTTTTCATCAAGGGCCCCACCTACAGACTAATACGTTTATGATCACCTTCCCAGACTGCACTCCCTTTCTTCGCCTATTTGCATTTTTGACCTTGCTATAAATTCCCCGTGACATTAGACAGTATTCAATGCTTGTCTGCCTGTTGAAACATTTCCACGTGATTTAAACCTCGAATTTTTTTTTCTCTATTTACAATAACTAGGTCGTGTCGCTCACAGGAATCTAGCATTAGCTACTCGTTACCATCCGTGTATCCATCCAGATCGTCGATGTGGCCGTTCATTATTTTGTCATCCTTTAACTGCTGTTCTATCTTTAGCCATTTCGGTCTTTTTCTACCTCCTTGCATGTTTATGTAGCTGATTCTAGGGTTAAATCTTTACTTTTTGTACTTTTCTTTCTCGACCTCCTCATTGCCCTTTTTTTGGGCTCAGCCTCCATTAATACGCTTTCTTTTGCTTTACTTCACTCTTTTTCTGCGGTTGGAGCCCTCACAGAGTCCCTAAAAAAGCTACAGCCCTGCCTGCCAGGCGCCAGCCGATCTCTGCTCCCATCCTTCTGTTAAAATGAAAAAAGCCCTACCAAAACCTGCTTTCTGCACCTCCCAGTCTACCTCAACCACTTCGAAACGCTTCTCCAGGCTTAACTTTATTATGTCCTGATTAACTGTAACCACGTCCTTTACAAGCTTTCCGTTCGTTACTAGCACCTCCGGTACTGTGCATACAAATATCAGCGCTCGCTGTGTTATCGCCCTGATATCTTCAACTCCCTTAGCTAGGCTTTCCACCACTCCTGCAGCGTCATCATTTCACAAAAATTCACAAAGAAAAATTGAATGTAAAAAATGAAACATATAACGAAATTGAATAAAAATTAAAATGTAATTTTTTTGTGAAATTCGAAAAGAAAAAGTTCCCCAGTTCATATAATATAAATAGTAGTGCACTCAATACCACCGAACATGTCAGATACCTCGGAGTAACGTATCTCAAACGCTTAACTGGTCCAATCATGTTAACCAAATTACCACGAAAGCTTGCCGTCTTCATTTTTTCCGAAGAAATTTTGAGCATTCACCTCCTTCTCTGATAGCTAACTTTTATCTGGCTAGCGTTAGATCTATTTCAGAATATGCATGCGTAACATGGGATTCATACACAAAAGCCTAATAGATAAAGTAGAATGGGTGCAGAAACAGGCAGCGCGATTCGTAACCGGAAATTATCGTTACACTGTTAGAGGGTCTGATATACGGGAAGGCTTGGGCTGGAAAACTCTCTCTTCGCGCAGAAAAATCCTAAGGCTAATATTTCTCCCCAATATACATCAAAATAAAACTGGTATTGATAAGACAATGTTAATTAGGCATCCACATTACTTGTCATCTAGAAGAGACCGCAATTATAAAATCAGACCCTACCAGTGTCGTACTAATGTATTTAAGTATTCATTTTTCCCTTGCACGATTAACGATTCGAACCAGCTCCTTAGTGATGTAATTATTATTATTGAGAATTTTATTTATTGAATCTTAGTTTATTCAATTCTGAATATATGCTATTTTGTGCGCTTTAGTTCTGTTAAAATGGAAAGTTAGTTCGTTAATTTGAAAAATACTGTGAGCTGTGTCAATTTGTTTTCGCTTTATTGCTTTTTTGTTGTTGTGGATAATTGCATGTTGTTAGATTTAATGATGTATTTCCTCGCGCCACCACATGCATATATACCCCCCTACAATAATGCCTCCCTGGCAATGTAGATATACTGAATAATTGAATAAATTATTTAAACTGGACATCGTTCAGTCCCGCGGCTACTATCACCATATTGCGCTCTGCGGAATTTTTCAACTGTCAATTTTTACTCCCTTTTAGCACTGTGCTCATTGTCATCCCTATGAATGTTCCAACTAACACTCGCTTATCACTCTTTACACATTCCATGATATCTCGCCTGCACCTGCTCATGCTGGAATCCCCGGCGATAAGCACCTGGGCCTTCTCTCTCCCTCTCCCAACTCTTGGCTCCTGCTTTCGGTTATCTGTGTCCTTCTCTCTGGGATTTTCATTCTTCCTTACTTCTTCCTTTTTCCCCGACTTCTTAGTAGCTGCTTCTAAAGAACTCTGTCGGTCCGACTGCGCTTGACCTACTTTACTTATGCCTTCCATGCCAGTGCTGGTCCCAGCCACGTGACCAGCACTGGAATGTCCGTCCTCGTTTCTTCCAAGGGAAATGTCGGCCTTTTTTTTTCATTTGACGAAGCTGTCCCAGAAGTTTGATTATCTGCCCTTACTAAACTTAATTCATTTGCTAAGGCTTCCACACGAGACACTAAACCGCTATTTTCTAGTTCAAATCTATCTAGACGCACACTTAGCAGGCAACACCGGCACAAAAAGTCACTACCTTCCGCTTCCTCTACCGAGTCGAAACGCGTTAACTTGAGATTAACTTGCACCTCATACTGAGTACACATTCTCTTAATTTGATTGCACATCTTAAGCATATATCAACTGAACTATTTCTGCTACGAATTCTCAGAATATATAGACTGCGAAGGAAAGACACAAAAACGACTAGCAAACACTCGTTAAAACAAATTCTACGTATTCCAATAGTCTAGGAAAAGTAATAATTATCTAAAAAAATTGTTAAAAAATGAACGCCGAAAAAAACTTAGCTGCCGGTACGAAATCCAGGCCGCTAGGACAAATAGCTAAGATATATTCTTCAGGCTGCACCTAACCTAACTAGCTGAAAACAAAATGAACTGAATAAAAGAAAGAACTAATCTATTTGACGCTTTCGGACTAGTGATGCACTGAGGCGATAAGGCCCTCATGACATTCTCCGATGCACGATCTTGTGTTCTACGCATTCCCAGATTGACGCCTTTCCTGTATGTGATGAAAATTAAAGTTGTTACCACCACCACCAACGATATTTCAACTACCAAAAATTCAGCCATGGCTCCCAGACTTGCCGTGGCCGACAAACCTGTGCTAAATGCGCTACAAGTTACCACCAGTCTGATTAATGTGATGCCGCGCCGCGTTGCGCAAACTGTGAAGGTGACCACGCCGCATACTCGCGGTCATGTCCGCCCTGGAAAAAACAAAAAGATGTTATCAGCCTGAAGGTAAAGGAAAACATAACGTTCAAAGTAGCACGAAAGCGTTACCAAAATACATAAAGAGCTTTCGTATTCACTGGCAAACCAGACATTTCTAATGTGGTGGCGCATAGGGGCGGCACGCCACAACAGGGACATGCCCATGCCCATGCTCAAGTTCCCGCCCCAGACAGAGACAGCGAAAGCTGCCCTGTCATCTCCGAAACAGGGCACGCCAGCCTCACAGTCGGTAGCCCACAAGGCTTCCTCCCAACAGGAGAAGCCTGAAACTCATTAATCCGCGGTGCAACCGCGGCCTTCCAGCGCCTGTGAACAGGAAATGGAAACAAACCCTCACTCGCCTCCGCTACAGCGGCGGTAGAGCTCTCTAGAAAAAAAAGAAAAAAAGAGAAATCACATAACAAGGCGAGACAGTATGGAAACCTAAGGTTTTAACAAGATTCGTATAATTCAATATGTCAATCCTGATACACTGGAATTGTCGTGGCCTCACAAAACAATACACTGAAATAATAGATCTTTTAAATTCATTTCCCCCAGCCGTTTTACGATTACAAGAAACCAACTTAGGGTCACGACACAAGAATATTTTTAAAAAAACAAAGTCTTTCGCTGCGACCGAGAAGAAACAAATAGGCTCTCTGGAAGTGTCACGATCGTAGTTCAGAGTGGGGTAGCAACTCGCGAAATCACTCTTAACACCAAATATGAAGCCGCTGCGGTAACCATTCTCAATTTTAAAATCATCACCATATGCACTTTATATCTGCAGCTTCACATAAACTTAACACTTCACGATTTAGAAGACCTGATAACACAGCTACCGGGGCCATTTTTACTAGTACAAAATTTTCATAGCCACTCCCCTTTTTGGGATAGTGAGGAAACTGACACCAGAGGCCACATTTTAGAAGATTTTATTCTCTGTAATAATGTCTTCCTGCTGAATGCAGGAAAACATACCTATTAATCGCCAAGCATTAGGAAAATAAGTTATCTAGGTTTAAGCTTTTCTTCACCTACGATTTTTAAGATTTTAAATGGGACGTCTTAGACAACCCATATGGAAGCGACCATTTACCTGTAATTATCAGCTTGACATCATCACCGTCACTAGTTATGACAAAGCCACGCCGATGGAAACTTCATTTAGTCGACTGGACGCTTTTTATATCCAAAGCAAGACTTGATGAGATATATTCAGATAAACTGAGCATGAATGAAGTAAATGAAATGTTCACTGCTTGTATCATTGCCGCAGCACACTTAGCCATACCTCAATCATCGGGAGCAGTACGCAAAACTTACAAGCCTTGGTATACACGAGAATGCAGAGAAGCGAAAAAAAAGACAAAATAAAGCATGGGGAACTTTCCGAAGATACCCAGCCCAAGAGAATCTAAATGTTAAAAAGGCAAAAGCTGAAGCGCGATATATTCGCCGCAACGCGGAAAAAGAGTCATGGCAAAGATGCGTGTCGTCCATCAACAGCTCCGTCACATCTAAGAAAATGTGGGAGCAAGTTACAAAACTAAATAGCCGCTTCTCACCTTTTACAATCACTTTTTCTCACAGCCCCTAGCACACCAACAACCATCGAAGAACAGGCAAATATACTAGGTGAACACTTCTCAAGTATTCCAAACTCAGTTCATTATTCAAACTCTTTTCTAAAACACAAAAACACAGCCGAAAAACAAAAACTCCTTACAAGTGGTGGCTTGACATAAAGAAATCTATACAGTGCTCACACTTGGCAGACAGACTGCACCCGACCCGGACCAAATCCATTACGAGATGTTGGCCAATAGGTGTTGGGTGTTGGGGTATGGGTGTTGGGAAACATTCCTGATAGTTGGAAAAGAGCCGTTATCATACCATTCTTGAAGCCTGGAAAATCACCAACTTCTCCTGGCAGATATAGACCCATACTCTCACGAGCTGCCTTGCTAAATGTTTCGAGAGCGTGGTAAATAAGAGATTAATGTTTACTCTCCAATCCCGTGAGCTTCTCGATGTACACCAAAGCGGCGTCAGAAACGCATGTTCAACAGTGGACCACCTCGTTCGACTTGAAAACAT
Source organism: Amblyomma maculatum (assembly GCF_055883805.1). NCBI lineage: Eukaryota > Metazoa > Arthropoda > Arachnida > Ixodida > Ixodidae > Amblyomma > Amblyomma maculatum. The sequence continues at coordinate 451,764,069 of NC_139344.1, read as the reverse complement.
AGTTCGAGAGACGTTCATCCATAGACAACACTGTCTAGCTGTCTTTTTCGACATGGAGAAGGCATATGATACCATCTGGAGATTTGGCATTCTGAAAGACCTATCCGATCTCGGCATCCATGGAAGGATGCTGAATTGCTTGAATGACTTTCTTTCTAACCGCACCTTCCCAGTACGCCTTCGCTCTACCCTTTTAAAGGACTTTATCCAGAAAAATGAAGTACCGCAAGGGTGTATTCTCAGTACCACCCTCTTCACTGTAAAAAATAAATTCCATAGCCAAGGTAATTCCGAAATCTGTCATGTACTCGGTGTATATTGACGACCTACAGATTGCATACACATCAACCAACTTACTAGCATGTAAAAGACAGATCCAACTCACATTAAACAAACTTGGAAATTGGGCAGACAAAAATGAATTCAGGTTTTCTCCCAAAGAAAACAGTTGCTGTTTCCTTGTCGCTCAAGAGGAGCTTGCACACAGATCCTACTCTTCGCTTAACTGACACCGTACTTCCAATAAAGCAGCAACATGCGTTTTTAGTCGTAATATTTGACAAAAAACCTACATTCCTAAAGCACACAAAACACCTAAAAGTTAAAGCTATCCGAGTTCTTAATATCCTTAAAGTTCTGTTGCGCAAACGTTGGGGCTCTCCTCCACATTTGCCGTTCTCTGGTGCGCTCCTGTCTGGATTCTGGATCTGTAGCCTATGGTTAAGCAAGAACATATTTAAAACAGAACATCCAGTTCATATTCTTGGTCTGCGTCTGTCATGCGGAGCATTCAGAACGTCCCCTATGGTCAGCCTCTATGTGGAGGCAAATGAGCCTTCACTGGGAAACAGAAGAAAAGCCCTTACATGTGCGTACGTTCTCAGAATAAGATCATAGAAAAAACACATTTGCTACCCAATCGTCAAACCTGTCCTTCCAGAATCATATTTGCCAAAAAACCTCAAGCAGCTAGACCTTTGATCCAACGGTTGGAAGGTATATGCATGCCAAGACCTCAGTATATTAAATACACTGCCTGATGTTGCTCAAAGCAGCAACCCCATTTGCCCATGGTATAACCTTCCCCAAGTATGTGATTTCTCTCTAACACAGTTAAGTAAACTCCAAATACCTGAAGAGCATATCATGCAAGAATATCGTACCCTCAAGGAAAAAATACAGTAATTGTACCGAATTTTACACAGAGGGTTCAAAAACTAACTCTTATGTTGGTTGCGCAGTAGTGGAAGGGCCGTCCTAAAAAGTAACTAGAATTCATCAATGTGCGTCAATATTTACAGCCGAATACTATGCTGTCCTGCAGGCTGTAGAAAAAATGATAAGCAAGAGTATCGAGAATAGTTTTATTTCTACAAATTCGGTGAGCCTACTTATAGCTTTAAATTCCAAAAATGCAACCATGCCATTAGTTGGTGATATAGTGCAAAATATAGCAAAGATAGCAGCGCAAGGGCATAACATAAGATTATGCTGAGTTCCAAGCCAAGTAAGCATTGACGGCAATGAGAGAGCTGACATTTGCGCTGCACAAGCTAGCAATAAAAGTATTGAAAACATCAACATTCCGCATAAAGGATGTCTGAACCTAATACAGTGTAAACCGAAAGATAAGTGGCTGTCTGTGCGGAATATCACAGAAAATAATAAATTACGCCTTGTAAAACTTATAATAGAGGAATGGATATCAAGCACACAGCATCCACGTTTAATTGAAGTAATAGCCTGCCGTCTCCGTATTGGCCATACACATCTTACACACAACTTTCTACTTATGAAGCATGATAAGCCTACCTGTGCAGAATGTGGAGAAATACTCAGTCAACCACATCCTAATTACATGCCCCAAACTTAAGATACTATGGAAAAAGCATTTTACCTTATTCTTTAACCATGCCATCCTATTCTACCCTAATTTTGCTTTTAGGAGAAAGCGCATTAGCAAATTTAACAAGTATTTTTAGTTTCCTAAAAGAAGCAGACTAAACAAACTGGAGATTTCAACAAACTTGTCTTCACTTTTCTGAACATTGCACATTTTAACCTTGCTCTTGGTGCATAATAGCCTTAGTTTTTTATGCGCCATAACACCCAACACAACACAGCAGAAAGTAGATGAGCACCCCTACTAGGGGAGTTTCAGAAATTCTCGTAGTGCTTGTCGCAAGTTTTACTTCAAAATATTATCAGGTGAAGAAGTACTTATTGTGAATAGCATTTTTAATTACTCACTACTTCCAATAACGGCGTTGCCAAGGTACAAGATTGTTAGTCTGCCAAAACTTCCAACCCGACGCCAAGGATAGATAGCCGCTGCTGGGGCTAGTGGCGCCATCTGGAGCAGCGAACTTGCATCGAAATTTTGTTTGCATCTCGTTAATTGCACTAGATGGCACCATTGGCCCAAAAAGTAGCCGTATACTGCGCTAATCAGGTTCTTGTGTCTGAACAACCACTCAGTATCAAAATGGGTGTAGTTTACCACAGGGTTAACGAGAGCCGACGCAGCGAGCGGGCTTCGCTGTTTGGCTGTGGAGCTGACACATTCAGCATGGAACACCGGAGAGTTCTCCAAACGCCGCCTCAAGGCATTGGACCCCGGACTGCGCCTGCATATTCCCCACCACACAACACGTCGTGAAACAACGTTATTGTGCCGCCTTTGACTTGGGGTTGCTTTCGCAAACAAATACGCCTTCCAGATTGGGATGGCTGAGAGCCCTGCTTTTGAACGATGTGGCGTTGATGAAATGATTGAGCAACTCTTTTTGTGATTGTCCTGTTTTTGCAGCTGAACGACATATGCTGCGTACTGCATTGAATCGTCTGGACGCTCACCCCTTAACGGAAGGGAAGATCTTGGGACTATGGCCACAAAAGGCATCTGCTCTCAAAGCCTACAAGGCACTTCGCTTTTTAAAAGAGACTAGACTGATTGACAAACTGCGACTTTCTCACCTCCTCTCCTCTTCTACCCTCCACCTTTAATCCCCCAATCCCCTTCCCCAGTGCAGGGTAGCCAACCGGAATTCATTCTTTCTGGTTAACATATCTGCCTTCCGCCCTCCTTTTCTTCTCCTCCTTCATATTTATGAGTATCCAAGTCGTCAACTGCCACCTATGTTGCCGAAATGTTATGGGCAATGGTTCTTGTCAATGGCCCTTTTCAAGCCACCACCAGGCCCCCCACCAGAAGTACATCTTGTATTGATTACATCTTTTCACAACACGTCCATGTAACCAAGATGACCTGTGTGTGTTACCTCCGTGTGCCTCTGCTCCCTGCCCTGTGCGACCGTACAGGCGCGCATCCGTGATTGTGAAAGTTCTTCACAATCTGTACTTTGTTTTCGCCAACGGAACATGAACCAGCACGCATGCATTACTGCTGTGGAATAATCTAGGTGTAGCAGCGATTAGACACCAATTTCTTTTTTTTTTCCAAATTACATATCAGAGTTCTTGCTGCTACCACTAATCGTTAACGTTCGCTCGTTTCTTTGGGACAGTAATTTTGAAATTCAGGCCGCGTTAAAGCAACATCATAGCGGAATCTGCTTCAAACAAACCTCTATGCATATTTTTCTGAAGCAGATGAAGTCAGTAAATTTAAAATTATAAAGAACGTAATCTTACCCAAATAGGGGTTTATCAAATGAAAATACCGCTCGTGTGTATCTCTTCTGGTCGCTCTCGTCCCTGCGCTATTTTTGTTTGACATGTGTTACCAACATGCCCAAATCTGTAGCAACATTCAAAAAGGTTGTTAAATTTCGTTTGTGGTTTTATTATTTGATGTTGTGGAAACGTGAACGAGGTAACAGCACAAATAAATCATCTGAAAATTGTATGTGCAGCTCAACATCATCATTATCATAAGCCGGACTATACCCACTGCAGAGCTGAGGCCTCTTCCATATTTCTCCAATTAACCGGTCCTGTGCTACCTGCATCCACTTAACCCCTGCGAACATCTTAACATCCTCCGCCCACCTAACTTCCTGCCGCTCACAGTTGTGCTTTTCTTCCCTTGAAATCCACTTTGCTACACTAAGCCACCATCTGTTATCCTCTCTTCGCAATACATAACCTGCCCATACCCATTTATTCTTCTTGATTTCCGCTACAATGTAAATGTCTCTGACCCACTCTGCACGTTTCCTATGTCTTAACTTTACCCCTACCACTTTCCGTTCAATATAGCCATCTGCGTTGGCCTTAAGTAGAACCCTCTTCGTCCGCCTCCACGTTTAAGCCCAATTAGCGAGTACAGATAAGATGCAATGCTTTGTAACTGTTGTAACTGTTGTACGTGCAGCTCACGCCCCCTTAACTTCGACGCCAGCCAGGGCTACGGACACAGAACAATAGATAAAGGAAGGACACACACGACACTGTTCGTCTAACCAGGTTATTGAAAAGAACAAAGTTCCTTTTCTTTTATTGATACTACCAGCCCTCTGCGATGGCCATTACTGGAGTGGAAACACAAAGAAAATGAAACCAAGCAATGGCAACACATCTAATTAGATCAAGCGCGCAATACATGTATTAGTGACAACTCATTACAAGGATAGAGAAATTTGTGCGAATAACATACACTGCATTACAACAAAAAACATTATTTTAAAAACCCAGCAGAACCTGCGTGCATGTCCATTTTCAAACATTCAAATATCAGAAATTACAATTCTTTTATATGCGCACTCGTCATTATTAACGTTCACCCCTGTGTAACAAGGTCATATACCAAGCTTTTTCGTCAGTAAATATGCACTTCAGTGTTTTAAGAATGAATTCGAACATTCAACTTGATATGTATGAGAATATGAGGCCCTCTTTTTGCGTTTAGTGTTTAAAGCATTACACGTGGTAATTCAGTAAGACAGGTTCGTGACCACGAGAACAAACAATGTGATTTGATTTCATAACCAACAGCTCAAATGGAGCTTATTCGAATGAGAACCAAATATTCTGTGGTATAACAGATGTTAAGGGCAAAGAGCATGAATAGGGACATAGTTATAAAAATAAGCACCTGCTGGATTTACTAAGTGTGCTCACAGATTTATCGCTAATTTTTCTAAACTAACGGCTGGTTTGAAACACAGTCTGACAAGCAACCGGCAAACATTGCAAGCAAAGCTGACAAGGTGAATCTATCACGAATATGCAGGTGGCTGTCTCTACATTTAGCAGTTCAGTTTCAAAGCTCAAATGGTTTTTGTTTGAAGGAGGACCCCAGCGTTAGTAGTTAGTGCGCATTTGTGCGCCGGAAGAAAATACCAATGAGTACTTCTCGGTCTCGGTACAAACACACAAATGGTGAATACAGATCTAGAGTGAATGCACAGAAGTGAAACTAGCGTTGACATTGAAAAACTGGAAGGTCACCGGCAGGAGCATTGCGCAATGCAAGTATTGTCTAAAACGACCATAGCAACAGCCAGCTTCATCATGTAGGGTGCACACTCCATAAAATAAATGTTCTCTCATTCATCTACCGCAATGAACAAGAGCCAGGATCTCTCCAAACCACGTTACAACGAAACCTAAAACGTAGGCAAAAGCTAAAAACATAACCATTGCAGTAATGTTTCGTTGCTCTTAAAGAACCACTGCGAACATCACACTAAATCGGGCTTAGTCCGTCACCCAGCACACAGTCCACAGCTGTCGATGTAGCCGTACCTGCTAGAGCAATTGTCACAAAACAAAGGGTAATGTGTCATAGTACAGGCATGTGGAGATTCCGGTATAAAGAACATGAGGGGACCCTGAAACATTGCATTGGAAAACGTCGTCCGTGTCCCCTCTTCAACGGAGCGGCTCGACGTCCGGCTATAGGGGCACGTACACGATGCTGTCTTCTCCTAGCGGGTAACTGGTGTTGGAGAAGTCGTAGAGCACCATGGCGACAGTGTTCATAGAGACCAGCGTGCACACAACGGCAACCAGCTTGGATGCCGCACCCAGGAGAAGCTGCAAAAGAGGGTGAGAACAAATCGAAGAACTCACTTGATCCAAACTTTGGTAGCCTTCCACTACGGCGTCCCTCACAGCCTGAGTCGCTTTGGAACGGTAAACCATATGGGCGAAAGTAATTTATTATTTTACCGAATTTTTCCACCGCGTCTATAGAGATCATAAAGAGACAGAAGCGGATATTTTTTTCAAATCTAGTTGGTTCATGATTGGACTGAGTTTGTACCGCAGAAAGACAGCTCAGGAAAGAACAATACTGACGTGATGTGAGCAGCTGCTATATACCAGCTGTGGTCTGTCAATAAAAACCTCAGTTGTTAGTACTCTGTCCTTGAAACGCCGTTCCTTCCTGTTCCAGCTATCTTTTCTGCTATAAACCATTTCCGCGGAGTGAGAAGGCCGCGGAGTAACATCGTGAATAACTACTAAGAAATGGCAGCAGCAACGGGCATTGATGTAGTTAAGAGCACTCGTTTGCTATATTGAAATGCAGTTCAGGAAAAGAGTGACACGTCATTCTTAGCAGCGCCCGTCCAACCAATGGAGCCGACCTGGTCCTGTGTTGTCATGGTTAATCGCCTTACGTCAAATAGTCACCTGATATATGTCATACGAAAGCGTGCCGGACGGCTTGCAGAGACGCTATGACCCCATAGCGATGCCGTAAGTTGAAGAAATGCTCTTAAAGAACATCAGATGCATTAATGTTTACTCGCACTCGGCCAAGCTGTGCGGTCCTAAGTTTAATACAGGGGGGACTAGAATACATTTAGAAGCGTGCCTTCCTGTGGAAAGAGGATTCTGAATGCGATACCCAAACCTGAACATGTTCAGGGAATAGGAACAACTTACACAATTGTTGGTCATTCAAAACAAAATAAATAAAAATAATATATCACAAATCGTACAACAACGGATGACTTAAAGACGCTTCGAGGTATTGGGCCATTCGCTCTCGCGCTACCATCTGATCTGCTGACCATCCTATTAGATCAACTGGTATTATAGCGACCTTCCCGGAATGACGGTCGTTACCGGTTCAATACCCGGAGCAGGATGAATTTTCTTTAACTACGAAGTTTCTGAGGAAGCTTTATGGCATTCCTTTGTAGCCGTTGTGTTGCGCTTGGAAGCCTCCGCTACGCCATACTGCGGGGAGGGGGGGGGGGGCAGAAAAGCGACACAGCTGCCGCAGAGTGCACCCGCTGAGCGCACGAAATGGAGGTTGCTCAAAATGCGCCGCATGTAAAACGATCAAGACAACCATTGTTGGTCCATGAGAGACTTGCGGTCGTACGAGTCGTGTGAAAATTACACCAAGATTCACATTTCAGAAATTGCACTAGTTGAAGCTCATTCCGAACTGACCGTGCTCCTTGCACTGGGGCGTGTATGTGCGGGCATATAGCGGCTGTTTTTCTACTATGTTTCGAAAGGATCCTGCGGCGCCAACAGATTGGGAACGAGCTATTCGCCGCGAGACTGGCAAGCAAAAGGCACAGACCGCTCGTGTTCGGTTCATTTACCTCCAGAATTCTTTGACTACGCTGAAAAAAATGGGGCGGTTGCGCTTATGCCCTGCGCCAGCTCTTATTCCAGGGGCTGCTACAGGTGCCGGTAATCACTATATAGGCTCGGCACAGTTTCTTCTCTGTACTACAGTATAAATGGCTGATACATCAGCGCACTATTAATACTGGAAGCATATACAGATCATTAGACAGAAAAGGCGACGCCGTACCACAAACAAATTTCTAGGGGGCACTTTGGGCCACTAAAGTGCGATGAGGCGAAAGCCTTTATATCGCAATCGTCTATAGCACTTCACTTCAGCACCTCTATCTCTTTTTCTTTTATCCCCGCGCTACTCCCTTCCCTTAAAGTACAGTACCGCCGTCCGCGGAGAAGTGTGACAGATATTGGGCAGTTTCTACCCTGTAAGCTAATCTGAAACGCCACTGAGTGCTGCTCTACTGCGTCTGCTTCTTTATACTGTGTGGTGCGGCGTTCGAGAAAGCGTCAACTGAATGACGCTGTCTGGACTATTTACAGCTATAGTTTGGCGGGCTTTGCCGACGTAGGGACAAAGAGGAGCTATTAAAGACTTTCACCTTAAAACTGAGAAAACATTCGGAAATATTATGGAGGCCTTGGTGTAGTGCTGCTGACGCTGTGACGTCATATGGCGTGCACAAGAATGACGTGTTAAGTCGAATAAAGTTTCGATGAAGTTGGATAATCGATCGAGTAAGGTGGAGAAAGATTATTAAAGTCTGATTTGTGGGCTTTACGTTCCAAAGCAATCCATTCTATGAGAGATGCCTATGAGAGTGAATTACGCTTTCATGAAATAATATTAACTATAAGTTAGTAAGAGCCAATTAGGGTGTATTCCGTTTATTAAGCGAGATTTGGTTACATTCGGTGGATTAAATTGGATCATGATGGTTTAGTCTAATATAAGGTATTTATGTGGGATTAGGGATGATTACTTTGGAATTGAGCATGCTGTAAAGAACGGGGAAAGCCTTAAAGCGGGAAAGAAGAAATTAAGCATAGGCAAAAACCAGATGTATGCGATAAGGGACAAGGAGGGCAACGTCATCACGAATATGGACAAGATAGTCAAAGTAGCCCAGGAGGTCTATACAGATCTCTACCGTACCCAAAGTAGTCAGGACCGTAATGAGATTGGCGGTAGGGAAAAACAGTCAGACGTTCCAACGAAGGACGAGGTCAAGAAAGTGTTAGAAAGTATGAAAAGGAGGAAATCATCTGAAGAGGATCAAACAACTACAGATTTGCTCAAGGACAGGGAGATATCGTGTTAGAAAAGCTGGCCACCCTGTATACGCAGTGCCTGGTGTCATCGACGGTACCGGAACCATGGAAGAATGCAAACATTATCCTGATCCATAAGAAAGGGAGTTCTAAGGACCTTAAAAATTACAGACAAATAAGCTTACTGTATGTTACGTATAAGGTATTTACTAAGGTAATCGCTAATAGAATCAGGACAACCTTAGACTGCAATCAAGCAAAGCATCAAGCAGGTTTTCGGAACCGGTACTCTACTATCGATCATATCCCTACCATCAATCAGGTGATAGAAAAATGCTCGGAATATAACCAGCCCTTATACATAGCATTCATTGATTATGAAAAAGCATTTGACTCAGTTGAAACCTCGGCGCTGATGCAGGCATTGCGTAATCAGGGGGTAGACGAGCCGTACGTGAAAGTGCTGGAAGATATATATAGTGGCTGCACAGCAACCATAGTTCTGCATAAGGAAAGTAACAAAATTCTCATAAAGAAAGGTGTTAGGTAAGGAGACACAATCTCCCCAGTACTATTCACAGCTTGCTTAGAGGAAGTATTCAGAGACTTGGAATGGGAGCAGTGAGGGATAAGGGTAGATGGAGAATACCTCAGTAATCTGCGATTTGCTGATGACATTGCCTTGCTAAGCAACTCGGAGGATGAACTGCAAATAATGATTGGTGACCTAGACAGGAAAAGTAGAAAAGTAGGCTTGAAAATCAATATGCAGAAGACTAAGGTAATGTTCAACAGCCTCGGGAAGGAACAACAGTTTACATTAGGTAGCGAAGTACTGGAAGTAGTAGGCAAATATGTCTACTTAGGACAGGTAGTAACCGCAGATCCGGACCATGAAAAGGAAATAACAAGAAGATTGGGATGGAGCGCATTTGGCAAGCACTCACAGATTATGACTAGCAGCTTACCGGTATCGCTAAAGAGGAAAGTATATAACAGTTGCATCTTACCTGTACTCACCTATGGGGCTGAAACGTGGAGGCTAACCAAGAGAGTTCTACTTAAGTTGAGGACAACCCAGAGGGCTATGGAACGAAAAATGGTAGGGGTAACACTAAGAGATAGAAAGCGTGCAGAGTGGGTCAGAGAAATAACGCAAGTTACCGACTTTCTAGTGGAAATTAAGAAGAAGAAATGGACATGGGCAGGACATGTAGTGCGAAGAGAGGATAACCGATGGTCGCTGAGGGTAACAAACTGGATTCCAAGGGAAAAAAAGCGTAGCAGGGAGCGGCAGAAAGTTAGGTGGGCGGCTGAGATTAAGAAGTTCGCAGGGGTCAAGTGGATGCAGATAGCACAGAACCGGGCTAAGTGGAAAAATATGGGAGAGGCCTTCGCCCTGCAGTGGGTATAGTGAGGCTGATGATGATGATGATGATGATGATGATGATGATGATGACTTTGAATTAATTTAGATTATGGCAGATTACTTTTGTTAAAGGTGATTACGCTGGATTAAAGGTGATCATTGTGAATTCATGTGGACTTTGTTTGATACAAATGAATAATTTAGGTTACGCTAGATTAAGTTAGAAAGATGAATTGATTGAACATTGATGGCGCGTAAGCAGTAGCCCCCAAAGGGAAAAATTAGATATTTAGTATTGAAGCGAATAGAGAAAAAGCTGCATCGGTTGCAAGCAGATATTGTAATCATTCAAAAATTTACTTGAAACCTATTGCTAGTAGTGCTGAGCATGTCTACATGCTTTGCAAACATATAGTGGAGTTCTACATAAAATCAGGATTCATCCCATAAGAAAACAATGAAATATGTTTACTAAAAATGACAAAATAAAGTCCGTTCTTTCAATGCTAACCTTATTTAAGAAACAATTAACGGTCAGTATGCAGCATCGGGATGACATTAACACTGTTTGTAGTTAAGAGCAAATCTTTGTAACGGTGATATCGCATTGTGTTTTGCGGCTTCATCTAAACATTTTGGAATATTGGGATATAATGTATTCCAAAAAGGAAGCCATGGCTTGTTTACACTCCAGCGGAGTAGCACTTCTTCCATTTTAATAAAGTATTTGTTTTGCTATATGCGAGTGTTGATTAACTTGCTATTTCAATCACAAGCCAGTAAGCTCTGTTTGCCAAGATATAAATGACTTGACGTTCGTATTCATGTTGGCAATGTTGTGTGTTAACTGTGTAAACCACCAGGAGCAATGTTCCTCCTTGACCCTTTGATTTTTGGTTCTTTGTTAGCCGGTCACAAACGCTTCGAAATTGATGGCGCCTGCTGCTTTTAAGCTCACTAAGTTGCCTGTATCAGCTTGGTGGTCATGTTTTTTTATTTACAGCAATATGCATATCGTTCTGTGAAACATATAACAGGTATTTTTCTCCTCTTGTTTGTTTGTTTTTCAAAATGCTTAATTTATTAGTTACTCAGTTTTGTTGCGTATATAATTTGTCGTGCTTTGAATTACTTTTTTTACAACTTAAATGACTGTTGGCTTCTACATCTGAAGTGAGTACATTAAGGAGTATGAAGAAATGCGAATGTCTGTGCATATTAGTTTCTACATTAGGCCGGAGCAGTATATATTCGCGATCAGAGGGAGCTTTAGCTCCAGGTTCATTAAGCCTTGGCAAAGGCATGCTAATCCAGCGGTCATGGATCCGAACCCCATCGAGGATGCTGCATACAAGTGCTGGTAAAATGGAGAGATTCAGGCCACCTAACTTGGTTGAACGGAGTTAGACGAGAATAACCTGTGTTTTGCGTGTTTCTTGCGTGATTTAGATTTTGATTTTAGATCCTATTCGTCGAGACCTTTCAGCGATATATGACGACGTTGTAGCGTAAATCTCAATTTTATATATAATTACTAATCATCAGGAATAGGACACTAGTGCAATGCGATGAGATTAGTTTAGTACAACTGTGATAAGAGCTACGCAGCAACATGATATGAAAGTATAGCATACATTGTAATTTTTAATCACAATAACTGATAATCGTCAGTTAATATATAATATGGAGTTCTGTGCAATTTTACCCGCCATAAACCTTCCTACAATTACGACGTGTAGCTTTCACATGAATTTTATTTTTATTCACAATTACCTCATTCCTAAACAAAAATTAAAATTTGTTCAGTGAAATGATACTCGGCATAAGCAATTTAATGACTTATGACTCGATGATGTCGCTTCAAGTACAAAGTTTAATAGCGGTTAATTATTTAACTATGTTTAATTAAGGCTTGCAGCTAATCCAGTCCTATCATATTCTACATATGCAACGCTAATACTATCGTTGCTATCGCTTCACTCAAAGGTTTGACATTCAGGTTCAGCTGCGACTTTTTGCTAAAAACGCCCGTTAATTGGATATCATCGACATCTTTAATACTCCAGGTAGTTGCATCAGAATTAAAAATCATTTAAAAACGAGCACACTGGCGAAGCTGGCAAACAGCTCTTCTAAGCGCTTGGCAGGCCGCTTCTTGCCCCCTTTCAGGTTGGCAGCAGCTGGCTTCAGCCCATTGCATTGGCCGGTACGGGTAACTTCTATTCCAGAGCCACCGTATGCGTTAATGCGCTATAACTATAGCTTCTACTCAGCTATTTAGCCATTGTGTGTTGTCTGAAGCTCATGCCGCTGCGACGCTCGCGTCTGTGTCAGAGGTTCGTGTGACGTCATGAGGCCAGATGGGAACCAAACTCAACCGAACCCTTAAATTCTGAGTCAGAGACGCTACTCCTGGAGCATTCAGGTACCTTCGTATGACTTAGTTAAAGCGAGGCTGCATACTGCAGTCGCAGTATGTGAGCACATTTAAATTTGGCCTTTATCGAAATGCACCTGCTGCGATTGAGATAGAACGTTTGATCCCGTAACCGTCGCGCGATAGCAACCGACTGAGACACCGCTTCCACTGACAACTGTTTCGGCGTCTAAGTAAACCTACTTATATGAATAAAACTGCACCAACGTTATTGGTTATTCTGATTTGCACATCACTTCATTGCCAGCTGCTAATTGGAACACACGTTATAGCTTACAAGAAAGCGTAGTTAACGAAAACATTGAGGTGTGATCTATGAGTCCCGCAACAAGAGAAGTGCGCAAAGCCTGAGTACAAGAAAGTCATTCTATTCTTGCATTCCACACAACGGAACAAAGAAACGTATAGCTGAGGATTCGAAGGAAACAAGCTCCGAAACAATCTGGTACGGGTGAAAGACGCGTTGAAGACAAGCTACCCTGGCGTCATCTACAAAACTCCTTGCAAAGATTGCAGCGCTTCCTACATAGGCGAGACTGGCGATTTGAGAAGACGATTGAAGGAACACTAGCGTGACGTAAAGAACAAAAAAGTGACTTCTAACGCTCTAGCAGAGCACAATCAATACACGGCCGGGCCACCTGATTGACTGGGATTCCGCACGAATACTTGAAAGAAAACAACTTATCTACACGCCTACTCAAGGAATCATTACACATCCAAATGACAAGCGAAGCGATAAAGCGAACGCGGGGAAATCTACCCGATATGTTATGAAGCGCAGATTGCGGACCGTGCTTCCTGTAGTTCTGTGCCAAATACCACTATACTCATGTTTTCCTTTTTTATATATGGGTCATTTAAAACATTGACCAGAAACTTTTCGTTTGCAGAAAGCTTGCCACAGCCACTGACCCACTCACTGCCCCCCCCCCCCCCCCCCACACACACACACAGCAAAATGTAAAAAATTGCCGACGATTACGTTACTTACTAATGCAAAATTTCATCAGCTGTTTCTGCTTTTCGATAGATTTATATATATGCTTCGGCTGGGGTGATGCACATATCGATATCCGCCGGCACCGCCCGGCGCTCTGATCGCCTCCACACAGGGGTGCCATTGGAAGAAGAGCGAAGAGAGCAGTTAAGTTATCGGGAATCGTGGGAGGCTGCGCTTGGGCCCATAGGAACGTTGCGCGGCGAAAATATAGCAGCGACTGACTAATACCGCAGACGCCGCTAGCAAGTCATGTCAACGTGGCCCTGCGTTTCGGCTTGGGATGCACGCACTGTGATCCGCTGATGCCGAGCCGGCGTTACGGTAACTAAAGAACACCGTCACCACCACGCAGGAAAAGGGGCAGGGGGGTAAACGCAGCGGTGAACGGTGGAGGCCGGACCACGGCCAGCACTCGGGTAACATGAGGGGGGAGGGAAGGAGGGTACACGCAGGGGCGAACGGCGGCGGCAGGAGCGCGCGCTGCCCTGCCTGGTTACGAGGGACAACACCGACTGTAACAATGACGTGAAACGCAAGAACGGACGCCGAAGAGCTGCGCTCTAAAACACGTTTGAATAGGAGTTCGGCGCAGAACTAGACGGTACTATCCGTAATCTACGCTTCATAACCACCTTATTATCGCTAGCGATCGGTACTTCTCAATCAGCTACCGTTTCGCAGCAAAGCTAGCAATGCGGTAGTGCCAACAGCTTGACGTACAGCGGCGCCCTTTCCACGTTGTTTAGAACAGTCGCCGCAGGGTATCGCCCCAAGTGGGTTTCGAGGCTATTTGCCGAGCGCTCGCGTGTTCCTGCTCATATCGATCATGATTGTACATGCACTTTGTACGCAACGCTTTAAATTCATAAACAACGGCCCATCTCGTTTCATCTTCATTGTGAAGAGAGAATAAACTTTATTTCTCTTCATTGTGAACAAGGCACCCGTAGTGGTGCCAAAACGTCAATGTGTGTTTTTTATGATTTTTTTCTTCCTCTGTGACCTCGGCGAGTGCTGTTTTTTTCAATGTGCCAAAGAAAAGTATAGAAGAATAAGAACTGCATTTACAGGTTTCGTCTCATACAGTCCCAAGTTGCGGTAATTGTCGCATGTACAGATGTCTGGGCTCATAGTTTCAAAGGCTCTCGCAGCACTGAAATATGTAAAGAGTTAGTATGGAAGGCAGTATATGATTGTACTGCTATTCACTTGTCTTGCAAGAATTTGGTAGAAACACATTAAAATTGTGCTCGTTATGCTCATTGGCCCGGATCGGCCCATGACTTTACTAATGCTGCAAATAGCTTGAAAAGCAGGGCCTAGCTGCACCTAATAGCAAAAGTGTCCTGCTGAGGACAACATGATTGCACTCATTAAGTGCAGGGAATATTCTTGTTTTTCAGATCAGGCTACGCTACGGCACCACGTGTTATCCTCGTTTTACAATTCACATGCTACTTTAATGGACGCTTTTAGTTAAGAGTCTCCATGTTTCACATCAAGTGCAAGGTGCAGCAAATGCATGGGAATGATTAGACTCATCTAAGACATTTTTCACTTAATGACTACAAAGTACAATGTTTCAGAGGACCGATAAAGTATCTTGCTATGAATAAGGCATGCAGCCAACGTAACCATGGAATTGTTTGTGGAGCCGTTTCTCCTCGTGAAAATTGTCACAAAGTCCAATCTGAAGCTGCTGGGCGATGGACAAATCGAGTCTAATTTTACTTATTTTCGGTCGACAAAACGGAGAGCTGAGCTAGTTGGTACATATTTGAAGGGAAGCACAGCGCAGAGACGAGGCTGTTTCTCTTCCTACCTTGTCCCTCGTCTCTGCGCTGTTATTCCCTTGATGTTTCGGATGACTGAACGAAGTATATTCTACAGCAGCTACGAACAGCAGCTTACCAGCTTGGCGGTGCTGAGTTGAACCTTGTCCATGAGGAGCGTGATGGAGAGTGCAGAGCCGGGTAGAATACCCGCCGTCGAGATGGCTATGGTCACTGGAAACATGTAATACACCGGATTCACGTGCATTTCGGTGGCCTGCGAACGCAGTAAGAATGCCAGGCAAGGTTGTGCGGTGGTTTGATTGCGTAGGTAGAGAATGCCGAAGGTGCAAACGCGAAGTTAGGTTAATATGCTTGAGCTGATGTGCGCCTCTTGTGCTGTAAAGCCGCCATACTCCGAAGCCAAACATGCATTCTACAATTTTATATTTATTTATTAGCAATCCTTGGCTAGGAAAGAAAACCTCTACACTTACGAATATTACACATCATGCCGTGTGTGCACAAGGCATTGATACTCCTCATTTCGAAGGTAATCTCAGGTCATTAATGAGAGCCTATCAGTACCCTTTAAGAAAACAATATTCGGCAACTGTATCTTCGCACTGCTCAGCTATGGTGCATAATCGGAGGGGTTAAAGAGAAGTGTAAAGGCTAAATGAAGTAAGCTATGGAAGGAGAATGTCAGATATAAGGTTAAGAGACAGCAGTAACTAAATGGCATAAACGCAAATAATTAAACCCTAATCGGAGACAAGAAATGGAAATAGGCAGTGTATGTAATAAAAGAGGCAAGCTAACCGAGTTAAAACTAGGGACTAAATTCCATGGAAACCAAGCATAGTAAAAGGTGGAATCTGGTCAGGTAAATCTATGAGATTTGGAAGTTTTGTTTGGTTTGGTTTTTGTGGTTTTTGTGGGGTTTAACGTCCCAAAGCGACTCAGGCTATGAGAGACGCCGTAGTGGAGGACTCCGGTAATTTCGACCACCTGGGGTTCTTTAACGTGCACTGACGTCGCAAAGCAGACGGGCGCCTTGCTTTGGAGATTTGGAAGTCAGCAGACATAATGTGATCACAGATTGCACAGGACGGCATTCATTTCAGAAATGCGGGAAGGACATTTGCCATCTAGTGGTCACAGTCAAGATGATGATAATAATGATGCCATGGCACTGCAAACCAAGCCATTTGACCAGTTGAAATCCCCTGCTTCATTAAGTACCGGTTAGGTACTGACCATACTGATATTATATAAAGGGGCTGCCTAACATTATGAACCAAGCAATATTTTTTATTTATCTTAATTCTAATTCGCTTTCACCACACCCATAAAGTGGCGTCTGCGATATGCTGCCTGCTGGGCAACCCGATACGAGGGTCTACATAAGTTGCCTCACGAAAGGCTGTGGTGAATAATGTGGAATATTTGGCTTGTTGGTTAATGACATGAAAACAATTTCGCGCGAACATTTAGCCGAGACGGTGAAATTGTCGAAGCAGATATCATTGATAGTTTACGAGAAAGCTGTGTATTGAAACCGTCTATGGATGTATCGCGAAAAATTGTGCTTACGTCGTTACTGACACTACGAGAGCCGTACCTGCGTGATGTTTGGCTACCCCCTGCATTTTCTCTACTTCGGTGTTCCACAGCAAAGTGGTGCAAGTTAGCGCTCGGGTGTCTACTAATCTTGCTCTGTCTCCGTTCAGGCTCGCACTAAACATTTTTCATGTTTTCGTGACGCGCTTAGAACCACTTTATAGCTTTATTTAGAGCGCGAGCTCTATGGCTCTCATTCTTCAATGTCGTTTTCTTTTGCCATTTGACCTTCAGCAATAAATCGAAATGCAACAGCGCATACCAAGCATGGACACCTGACCTGCACCATAACCGAAGCTGCGAAGGTGGGAGTGAAAGTGGAGAAAGAAAAAGGTGCTACAGTGAAGGGCTTACGAGTAATGTCGACAACCTGGAGATCTTCAACATGCGCTGACATCGCAAAGCAAACGGGCAACTCTCCACTCCCCCTGCATCGAAAGACTTCCTCCAGCTGTCGTTTTCGAATCCAGGTTCTGCGTCCAGTAGCCGGGCGTCTCAACCACTGAGCCACCGCAGCGTCGTTATGCCATCGCGATAAGCAGGCAAGAGTATCATCAACGGATACTTTTCAATGAGCTAACGCTCAATATGTGTCGCCGCTTTGGCGTCGCGTCATTTTTGCCGAGATTATCTGCCACTATAGTTCCTTTCCTAAAGGAGCAAAAAGTAGTCTAACTGAAGTTGAACTTTTCAGGCATCCTTTCCTTTCCTCGTGCCGAATGTTCACTCCATGTTCAGGCAGTGGTGAATTTGATGGAGGCTGAACACAAAGAAGTGTATGCGGTTTAATACGATAAAGGTACCCGTGCAGCTTAGATTATTCTGGATGCCTCTTTTAAGAAGACCGATGGATTGAAGACTTTATTGCCACCGATATAAGAAGTTCCCTACTCCCTCACTCAGGTACGCAGACCCGGATAGATGGCTGGGACTCTGCAACTAGAAGCGCGCCAGCATACACTGATTCTTCACGGCCCAAGCCGCCAGGCGGATGACTTCTTTTTGGGTGTCATGTGTTTCGCTTTGTAGAAGGGTCTCCCAAGCTTCCGCGTCTTGAATATTCTCATTGTCCCAGCACAAAGGGGCATTGCCAGATTATGAGGGCTAGTGTACCACTCTGTCTATTGTCCTCTACTTTTAAATGGTGCAACCATACTGGGTTGGTGTAATTTTCAACCGTGGTCTGCGAAGGCTTTCGGCCTCTTTGTTGTTGATCTGATTATTTGGTGGGTAGGATGTGTTTGTGATTAGTTTATAACATTAGCAGATCTCGTAGAAGGTGTTTAACCTCTCCATGGGTTTTGGGCTGTCGACCTGCTCGACGTTTGTCAGGTGGTAAATATCTCGGGTGAGCGCGTGAGAGGCTTCATTTCCAGACATCTATTCTTGGCCAGGAGTCCATTTTATTGTGATCCTGAGTAAGATCTCCGTGGATTAGAGAATTGTCTTCGCCGCGGCTAATACTCTTCCTTTTGTCAAGTTCCAAAAGGCTGTTTTGCAGCCGCTTATTATCACCTTAGCTTTTGTGCCTACGCAAGCTTGCGCAATTTCTACCCCTACGGCGATGACCGCTATTCTTATTTTTATAGCTGCCGTGATTACAGGGGCTCCTATTTCATCCACCACTGCCGCCACTGTAGCTCCTGATTTCCCAGTGGCTGCGTCAGTGTACGCCACAAAGATCGGATCTAGCTTTCTCATCTCCTTTTCGATGGCTTTCGCTCTGTCTTCTCTTCCCTCTGCTGTGAATGGGGCTCTCATTTCTTGTCATGGGATGTACAGGATCTGCATTTTTAGCTCAGGTTGGTTTTAGCGCACGTCCCCCTGATATGCTTGAGCCTGGCTCATTCTATAATTAGTATTTCCTTTTCGGATTGACTGAGTCTCTCCATTCGCTATATTCTTACGGCTTCAATTATTTCCTCCATTGTGTTGTGTACTCCCATTACCAGCCGTCTAGTCGTAGAGGTGCCACTGACAGGGCTGAGTCAACACCACCTAGACTAAGGAGAAGGCCTGCGCAAGTCCCCCTCTCCACAGTTCTACGTCACGACAGAGAGATCTGAGGTGGGATCGGCGACGGCACGCGCAAGCGAAGCGAACTGGAACGACTTGGCCTTACTTTCGGCTACAGCTATACTCGCATCCAGCCTCAAAAGTGCGTGCGGGCCCGGAAGATGCATTTATTGAGTACAAGCATAAACGGACCCTCTTGCGAAACATATTATATATATACTGGTATTTACTTGAACTACTTTTTCTGTAATGCACTGCTCCGGCTCAAAATAAGCGAATGTTTTGGACTAGAAAACACAGATGTATCAATTTTGACGGCATCAGTTTAAGCGTCTGGCAACTTCTACCCTCGGCGGGAGACATGCAGTGGTGTGTTGAGGCTCACGTTGTCGGTGTGCGTGTTTTCGTCTAGTGTTTGTCGTGTTTCTAACCCGTGCTGCACAGGAGATTACGAGCAAGGTACCTACAATGCCTGGGTGCTGTTGTGCACCAAACTGTAGCTCGAACTACGCCAATGGGCCTAAAGCGAGCGTGTACAAGTTTCCAACGAACGCGGTTCAAAATTCGGCGTGGACAAAGGCTGTGCCGCGGAAAGACTTCACACCGACGAAGTGCACTGTGGTAAGAAAGCGTCGTTTTTTGCTTCCTGATACTATTTGATTTAGCGCAGTATATTATTGTGTAGGCATGCCCATATCGAGTGTGTACTCGATTCTGACAGCACAGCTACTAATAATCGAGCCGCATTCGCTCTGTTTTGCAGCTTAAATTATCTCCTTGTGTAAAAAAAAAAAGTTACTTCGCTAGCGGTCACGTGATAGTAATTGCCGTAGTAAATGACTTGTTTAGAGCCGAGTTAGCTGCTCGCTGCGTTAATATATTAGTGGCAGTCGCTGCTCCCACCTTACACAGCTTTTTTATATTTACGTTCCAGCTTTGTGAGCACCACTTCCGCGAAAGCGACTTCGTATCCACGACAAGCTATACGGACAGCACTACGGGGAAAGTTATCCAGGAGCCCCTCAAGCTGAGGAAATTAAAGCCCGGCGTAGTCCCAAGCGTCTTTCCGAATTGCCCAGCTTACCTATATCGTCAGGAAACGTCAGTACGCGAAAACCCGGAAGAAAAGCGCGCTCGACTTGAAGGTGAAGCTCTACAGGAAGCCATACGCTTGTCTATTCAGTCCCAAGCATCTGAAGATTAGAAGAATGCCATCATCACATTCCAAGACCTGTTGAAAGCTTGTAATGGACTCACTATGAGCGATGTTTGGACGAAAGTGGTTACTGAAAAACGCCTACTTTTTCTATGTTTCAAAAGCCAAGATGCTCCAGTTGTGCATTGTGCAGTAACAGTATCTTCAGACCTTTCTTTGGGAGTGTACTTTGGTGAAATGAAGGTAGAAAAGTTAGGCAGCTTTGTGCTTCCTTCTTCAATCTGCAACTTGAGACAGATCGACAAAGTTCTGACCGCGGTGGAAGACTGCATCAAGTATGCCGCAAATAACGAGCTGCACCTTGAGATTCTGCTGAAGCATGCGATGGAGGTTCTCGACCAAATCTCATCCTCAGTCTTACCATACGAGTGGCAAGTGGAAGTAGTTAAATTTTTGAAACAGCAACTTCAAATCCTCCTAAGCAAAACATCAAATTACCCAGTGGATTTGCTTGTGTTCTGCAGTCTTGTGTTCACGATATCGCCTCATGCGTACAGATTCATAAGAAGTGCAGCAAAGCTAAAACTCCCACATCCCCACACGATAAGGCGCATATGTGCTTCCTACAACGTAAGCCCATCTACAGAGCAGCAAAAGGCTTTTTTTCTGTCTTACGCAAAACGGTTGGCATCAACCCTAACTGACCATGAGCGCTTCGTGACACTTATGATGGATGAGATTCACTTGCGTGCAGCGTTTCAGTATAAGGGTAGATATGTCACAGGTGCGGCAGCCAACAAAGAAAACGCAGCAAAGACTGCATACGTCTTTATGATACAAAGCTTGCTGTCTTCCAACAAAGATGTCGTACACATATTTCCAGTGGCACAAATAGAAGCAAAACAGCTCCATGAATTTCTTAATCTGCTGATAAAGCAGCTGGAAGACTTTGGCATCCAAGTGGTTGCCGTAGTTTCGGACAACAACTCCATAAACCGCAAGGCCATGTCATTTTTTGCCAGTCCTCCCAAGATGAGCATTGTGTACAAGCACCCATCGAACCCTTCAAGACCGTTGTTTTTTATTCTGGACTCAGTTCACATCTTGAAGTGTATCAGAAATAACTTGTTGAACCAGCGCAACAGTGGGAAGTGTATCTTCTTTCCAGATTTCAATGCCCTTTCAGAAAGCCAACCTGTGCTAACTGCCTCCTTTAACACTTTGTGCAAGCTGTATGAGGAAGAAAAAAATGAGCTTTTCAGACTCGCTCCAACTTTTTCACCAAAGGCGTTAAATCTTTCCAATCTGGAGCGACAGAACGTGAAACTCGCACTCAGGATCTTCAACAATTCGACAGTTGCAGCGCTGAAGACTACCAAAGCAGCACTCGAGCATACGAATGGTACATCCGAATTTATAAGCATTGTATTGATATGGTGGAACATAGTGAATGTCAAGACACCGTTGAAAGGTCAACGCCTCCGAGATGCATTGCAACAGCCTGTAAAGACACTGCCTTGCGATCAAACTGAATTTTTGAACAAGATTGTACTCTGGTTGGATCACTGGGAGAGCTTGAAGCATGATACTGGTAAGCTCACTCGAGAAACGCATACAGCACTGCGTCATACTTCACTTGCCCTTGTTGAGGTGTCAACATACTGTATTGAAGAGCTCGGCTTCAAGTATGTTTTGCTTGGAAAGTTTCAAACCAACTGCTTGGAGGACCGATTTGGCAGATACAGACAGTTGTCTGGAGCTCAGTACCACGTTTCCATACGCCAAATTTATGAATCTGAGCAGAAGCTGAGACTCCAAAAGCTTCTTGAGCTGCCTGACCTGGATGCCATTGCACCTTGTGTTCGCACCACTGATCTGCAAATCATTGTCAAGCAGTTTGATGTTGCGGTGACAGAAGATGACATAAAGCAAAAGGAGCCTATGTTGCCAGCCATTACCTATGTTGCTGGATACTGCGCACATGCTGCACTGAAGAAACTTCTCTGCCATTCTTGCCGAGAAAACCTGATTCTCGAGAACCGGCTCATTGAATTGGAAGATGACGCATAATTCAGAATGCAACGCGCGGTGGGCTAAAGTTTCCACGTGCAGCTGTTGTACATGCCGTCCTCACAATGGAAATAGTACTTGACAAGCTAAGAGGTGCAAAGTACGCAGCATCATTCTTTGCGTGTGCAAAACAGAAAGAAGTTTTTGTAAGCCTCACGACATCCCTTGTTGAAGGCAATGAAGACCTGGACATCTGTGACTGCGGCCGCTCTCCTGAACTGGTATTAGGTTATATTCTCAGTTCTGCTGCCAACACATTGCTGAACAACCTGTGCGAAGTTCAAAACAATCAACTAGATGAGACCAAGCAGAGCAAGACGGCGAAACGAAAACTCAAAACTCTTGAAGCATAAATCTGCTTGCTATTTAGTTATGGTGCCTATCTTTATCATATTTCACCCAATATGAATGTGCCATCATATGTCATTAAATATGAAAAATAAATCTGCTTTCAAATGAAAATTTTTGCCTGTCTTAACGTTTATTCAACTAATTCTGCATGAAAGTGTAAATTTTCTCGCAACTTCTCTCCTGCCATTAAAGAAAAAGCCAGATGAATTGTATCAAACTTCTCATTTATTTCAAGACTGACAATATTGGGCAAAACTGGTAACGCAAGTATAACAGGTGGCTCCAGTAGCAGCGTAGAGTAAAGAAAGAACGCGACCGCGTAGGGTGAAGCCGACTTTCAGGTTGATCTCACTACGATGACGCCACACAACCTTGCACAGGCCTTGTA
This sequence comes from Amblyomma maculatum, assembly GCF_055883805.1. Lineage (NCBI taxonomy): Eukaryota > Metazoa > Arthropoda > Arachnida > Ixodida > Ixodidae > Amblyomma > Amblyomma maculatum. The sequence continues at coordinate 451,741,100 of NC_139344.1, read as the reverse complement.
GTCAATGTGGTGTTGGCTGAGTGCACTTGTGATGCTCTTTCTTGTTACGACATCATTTGTTCCTTTTCCCTTGCTGTAAGGTTTAGATAGGGTGTTGCATATCCTTCTCTACTGATAGTATGTCTGTACTAGTCTTAGCAGGCTCTTTTCTTTGAGTCCTTTGTTTTTGAGAGATACTCTTCTGATGAGACCCGTTACTTGTGCAGCATAATTCTGTAGTTTGGGAATTAGGGATTCGTTTCTGCCGTCTGCCTGGATGATTAGACCAAGGTTCTTAAACTGAAAAGCTTTTCTAGGCTCATGGAGCAAAAATCTGTGCGTCGCATGAGTGGGTGGCATCTATGCGCAATGTGCCACTCGCAAATAGTGGACGTGCGAAGAGGCAGATTAAGGGAGAAAACGATTGATGGGAGTCGGTAATCGATACAAGTTGTAAATACACATCGATAGACTTAATGACTAATGCAAATGAATAATAATGATTATTATTGACTAAAAATGCTTGTAATGGCCAGTACGTCAAACTTCGGCTTGCGATGAATGCACCTGATTGAAAATGAGGGATTGCAATGACTAGGCATAATAAATAATTACTGCTAATGACTAGCAAACAACCAGTGCGGAAAAGATTTGTAATGACCGCAGTTGATTGCAATTAGTAGAAACCTTAGCAATAACGGGTAATGGCTCTAATGATTGGGCATGCCTCATCATGACTACGAAACGACCAATATGTCAAACGACGACTTGAAATGACCTCAACAGATTGGAGATGAGTAAAATGACTAGGTATGACTCATCATGACTGCTAATGATTACGAAACGACCAGTATGTCAAACGACGACTTGAAATGACATGACAGCAATTAATTGAAAATGAGTAAAATGCTTTGCTATGCGTGGTAATGACTAGAGTGACTATTTTGCAATGCAGGTACTGTGCGTGCAATGCAGTAAAAACACGACGAATCAGTAAAGCATTGCCAAATAGACTACACAAGAAACGTTTTGCAGCATACCGTCGTTATCATGGCTTCTGAATCGTTCACAGACGTATAACGCCAGCAGTTAACAGAAATTTTATTCTACGTAGTTCCGTGTAGTGGGCTAAAAAAGCAATCATCATTTTGAAGCCAGCAAAAAATGCTTAAAGTGGATTTGCATTTTGTAAGCCAGCCTGACATACTAGTGTTAGAAAATTGAAACTTAGGAAAAGCATGGTTGGTCGCTATAAATGATGCAGCAGTTTTACAAGGCTAATTTGAAAGTCATATTTAAATTTTTGAAAAAAGTTTGGCTGCTTCACACTGCAGCGTATAGAAGGTAACTGGCTAATTGTTCTAGACGGGTAAGAATAGGGCCCAAAAGGTACAGGGTGATCCATTTCTAGCTATAACATGGTCACTGCTTTCAAAGCAGCACTGCGTCGGATGCAGGCGCTTATCGAAGCAAAACGATATATACACAGTGGGACGCGGAGGTGATGCTTCGCATGGCCTGCCGCCTAGCTTTATGGATTGGCTGGGTAGGACGTAATGACGCTTTGAAAGCAGTGGCTGTGTTATAGCTAGAAGTGGATCACCCTGTACTTCGCTAGTAGCAGGTGGAAAGGGAGAGCTGCTCTTCTACCTGCAGAAGTATTTGAGCAGCGCAGAGGTACGTCAATTTGTACATCGACACTCCACATTTAGCACCACAGTCGTATTCTATACTGAATTTTGAACTTTTGCTAAGTGCTGCTGGTACAGAACGGTCAGATAACTAAGCCTAGCATGCTACGTATAGTTAGTTTTTTGCTTAAAACGGAATTCTGAAAACTCAATTTGGGGGCTTTATCGGCATTTTTTTTTTGTTTGTTTAAAGCTAACGTACTACCTGCATTTATAGCTTAGCCAACAAGAGGCGTAAGCGTCGCAGCAACAAATTTTCAGTTAGGCGACATTAAAAGTCAATACGCGTTAGCATTTTAAGATAGTTGTAGCGCCCATTTTCCAAGCCATAAGCAACATGTGCTAGTCTAGTCTACTGCTTACTTATAATGCAGTGTCACTAAAGGTGTCCCTCTATCGCTGGTGATCTCACCAGCTCTTTGACGACGCCAAGCAGCGCGATGTGGGCGTCAACACTCGACCACACCTCTGACAGCAGCGACGTCCACACGACCAGCACTAACTGCACAAAGATGGGCTTGTACGACGATAGGTTCCGGAGCAAAGCGTGCATGGTCTCCACCACGCCTGATGACTGCGGGTCCAAGAAGAGGGAATGATCAGTAAAAAGGAGAGATTCGCTTCTCTGCTTGGTTTTCATGACCTGCGGTAAGGTGCTATTGTGGGATTTAAGAGGCAAATGGAAATAAGAAACTGCTATGGCTGTTGTCAAAAAGGCCTGAAAAATATTCTCAAAACGCATCAGGAAGCGGCAACGTTTTCATATGTACAGGTATTGCAAACTAAGACACCTGCACTGGGCTTAATCGACATCGTTCATCTTTTGGCAGAGAATGAACCGGAATCTAGGGGGAAGCAGTACTCAAGTCGTTGATTCTACAAGTCGTATTCATCCTCTTGTCTTTGTTTCGAAGAGAAGCCTACGAAACGTTGGTTAGCAGATCGAGGTTCCCCTTAACTCTTATTCACTTCATTTTCTGTCACAATCCAAATTTTTCTGCTCCCATTAGGGCGTGGACCTCTTATATCAAGCAATATGAAGGATCACTGAACAAGGGTAGAGGGGGGAAGCCTCAGTTCGCAGGTCGTGCCAACGTTTCGGCAAGTGGACTTTTCGAAACGTTGGCTCGACCAGTGAACTGAGGCTTCGCCCCTCTACCCTTGTTCAGTGCTCCTTCATACCGGGTTATCCATCCTCTTCCTCTCGTTCTACATATATATCAAGCAAAACTTTTTATATTACATTTACACGTAGGCATGGAATGTTCCTCTTCTCAGGGACATATTGTGGTCTGACATACTAGTCACTACTGGAAGCGCTCAGGATCGGTAGCACTATTGCTGCAGGCGTAGACCGCATCATATGTCATTCCAACAGCATACGCGAATATAGAAGGATACCCTGAAGGAGAATTCCAGATCGGCTTACGCGAATGGCTAACAGGTGCCGCAACAGAATTTTGTGCATGGAGAACAGAACACGGGGACAACGTCGGCTAGGTGTGCAGTCAAGAGAACATATTTAAAAATTAGGAGGACGCCTAAGGTTCTCATTAAGAGTACGTACGGCCTATAGGAAATTGCATGTACTTTAACGAGGAACTGCAAGGGGAGCTGGGAGCAACTGCTTCTGTGTTTACATTCACTTTAAGGTGGAGCTTAAGTGTCCACGTTATGTTTCAGACCACCATCTACGGCAGCAGCTGCTTTTTTGGGGAACCAAGTCTAAACGCAGGATAATTCAAAAGAAATTTGTTATTCCTTAATGCGAATTTCAGGAGGATAGAGCCCTGCGAGAGGGTGAAGGCGTATAATGGCAGTCAATTTATACCCTTTTGAATGACGATGCCCCCACTGAGAGTTTTCAAAGGACGGACAACAGAGTGCGAGGCATGAAAGGCGTTAGGAGATGGAGGGCCAGTATGGAGCAGATGAGTACGATAGACATGTGTCACGCGCAGCCTTGCACTACACTTGCGATATAGCTTATGGGAAATGAAAAGAGATAGAAGGGAGCTCATGGCGTAACGAGTGCCGTTATTGAGTTCGAACCAGCCAGTGACTGCTATTCTGGCCAAGCAGCGTGGTATGCTGACATCACGCCATGCATGATGCGTGATTGGCAGCAATGAAACATCACGGTATTCGTAATGTCGCTTCATTAATAACATCCAGCAGGGGGCGTTGTATTACGTCATATGACGACAATGACGGCGATATCGGCGCAAAAGTGAGACACGTGGCTGACATAATAACCTTATTAATAGCGAAAATTATTAGATCTTTTTGAGCTTTCATAAAGACACAACAGCGCTGAAGGTCTAGATGTCTAACATCTCCTGTACTGTGACCAGCCGTCCTTCCCGCAAAGTGTGCCATAAGGGTTCTTCGTTTTATTGATTCCATTTTGCGCCATGCGCCTCTCGCAACGACCAGTTGGTCCCCATGATGCAGACGTCACGCTCAAGGGAGGGGCTCGAATGGTGGCGGACATCTATGCGCGCACTATCAACTGCATCGCGGTGGTCCCGGCTGTGTGCGCGTAGTACCTGAGCGACCTTTCCGAGGCAGTTGTGCCCTCCCAGCAGGAACAGCATAGCCCAGGGCATCTTGACGATCCCAGCTTCGAGGCCCTGGCTGGAGGTCGGTACGGCACTGACGCCAGCTGCCCCGCCAGCGCCACAGACACCACCATGCCCATTCTCTGGACCACCTGCTCCGGTTTCGTTGGTTCCTTCGCGGGCATCGCGTAGGTGGGACACCGCCGACAAGCCCAGCACCAGTATCAGCAGGTAAGTGCAGCAGTTGCTGGGCATTGGCAAACTGCGTGTTAGCTGGATAAACCGCGTATAGACCAGTGTGGCCTAGCCTATGGCTCCAGTGTGAAAGAGAACAGATGGTCAACTCCAATACCTATACCTCATATACTCGTGAATATCATCAGCCCAAAGTAAAATTCCCAAAAACAAAAAGAAATCAATCAATCATAAGCATGAACTCATCATATCTCCCATTCAGAAAATGTGTGCCATTTCATACTACAACAAAAGGCAGGTAAAACGAGCCTTTAGCCGCAACGGCCACGAAACTTGGAAAGTTTATTTATTTATTTATTTACTTATTTATTTATTTATTTATTTATTTATTTATTTATTTATTTATTTATTTATTTATTTATTTATTTATTTATTTATTTATTTATTTATTTATTTATTTATTTATTTATTTATTTATTTATTTATAACACATACCCCTAAAGGCCCGCAGTTTGAGGGTATTACATAGGGGGGAGGGGGGATACAAGCATATAACAAAAAATAAACAAACCACAATTACAAGAAACAACAAAACAGATAAAAGCATATAAATATTTGCAAAAATACAAAACACAAAATTAAACATTGAAGCTTAAAAAACAAAAAAAAACATGGCCAGAGTGGCAGACAGTAACATTGATATAAGTTATACGATGTCTTACAAATAACAGCACGAAAGTAAAACAAGAATTATCATTAACAGAAATAAAGACAGAATCCTGATGCACTGGTAAGTGAACAGTGAACACAAAAAGTTTAGCAGAGGTAGTGGCAGCCAGTGGAGTATCAAATTTATCCGCATCAGTGACGGTAGCAGCATGTGAAGGCAGAGCGTTCCAGACAGTTGTCGTACGTGGTATGAATGAATGTGCATAGTTAGATGTAAGACATGACAAGCGCTTAACTTTAAATGGATGGTCGCGGCGGTCAAAAATGCAAGAAGGGGCGAAGAAAAAAAGTCATTATGAAGCGTTGAATGATGACGCAATTTCTGAAAAGGTGATAAACTTGGAAGTTTACGACGGAGACATAGATCCTGAAGATCGGCGCGTTTGTTCAAGGCTGTGATGCTGGTATGACGTGAATAATCACAGAAGATAAACGAACTGCGCGATTCTGCAATTATTCTATGTTACTTATTAAGTATGCTTGGTGAGGGTCCCAAATAGCCTAAGCAAATTCAATTTTAGATCGAATAAGAGGGGTGTAAGCACGTAATCGGAGGTTAGAGGGAGCATGCTTTGTGTTGTGTTTTAAAAGACCGATTAGCGGATACAAGAATAAGGCTAATATGGTAGTTCCAAGTTAAATCCGAAAGAAGGTGAAGACCAAGATATTTATACGTAGTTACCAACTCTACTGGAGTGTTATTTAAAGAACACGCTGTTTGAAATCTGCACATTCGGTTAGTTAAACACAAATTTTGTTTTAGAAAGGTTAAATTGCATAAGCCAAGTAGAGCACCATGCTGTTACTGTGTCGAGGTTTGATTGAAGGGCTAGGTGATCGTCGTTAGTATAAATTTTGCGATGAATCACACAATCGTCAGCAAAACGTCTGATTTGAGAAGTCTGAGTTAGGTAAATTATTATTAAATATCAAGAAAAGCAAGGGGCCAAGCACGCTTTCTTGTGGAACGCTAGAATGAACTTGGCTGAGGGACGAAATATCGTTATTGATAGTGGTAAACTGAAACCTGGAAACGAGAAAGTCTAACCCGTGCAATAACAAAGGGGTGAATATTAAGAAGTGTTAATTTGGCTAATAACCGGTTGTAAGGTACCCTATCAAATGCTTTCGAAAAATCAAGAAATATTGCGTCAACTTGAATACCAGCATCAACAGACGAATGAAGATCATGGATGAAACCAGCAAGTTCCGTTTCACACGAGTACCCTTTCCGAAAGCCGTGTTGATATATAAAGGTGATGTTGTGTTGTTCAATGGGTTTACAAATCGTGCTAGTTAATGAAATTGGTCGATAATTTAGTGCTAAAGAACGATCACCGGACTTGAAGATGGGCACAATCTTGCAAGGCGCCAGTCATGTGGAACCAAACCAAATGAAAGGGACTAGGAAAAAATAGCGGATAAGATGCGATGGATACCTTCAGATGAATTCTTGAGTATTTTGTTATTTAAACCAAGGTGATCAGACGCCGATGTCGTTTTAAGTTTATTTAGTAAAGATAGGATTCCAGTTTCACTAATAATTACTTCGGACATTTAGTCGGACGTTGCTCAATTTAACTGTTAATATCTGGTTATAATGCAGGAATGCATTTAACGGCTGCATTTTCAACTTTCATTGTCCGCGACTGTTCCATCCACAAATGCTACAGGACATCCATAGCTGCCCTAAAGCGTTCCGGAAATTCTCGTGTGGTGTTTGTGTACTAGTTCAGCTATTGTGAAATGAAGCAGTACTAGCTGCGAACGTTTTTATTTTTAAATTACCACCTGCAATAACCACATTCCAAAAGTACAAGAATGCTCGTCTTCGCGAGTTTCTAGCGCCTGTGCGCAGGCGTCAATGACTACCGCCACCGTGCGGTGCACAGCCGTTCAAACAGCTTGCCCCCTTTATTCGCGAAGGGACCATAAATCCAGCATTTTGGGACCAATGAGCGCGTGTGTCCTGGCCACGGCTTTTATGATCTACGAGCACGGGGCGCCGGAAAATTACCTCATCATTTGCACTAAACATCACTGGGCATGAACGAAGTACTCTGGGTCCCAGTTGTTAACCACTTCAAGCCACTAACACAAGTGCATCTCGAATTGATTACATCTTTGCACCAGCATGCGTCTTACTTCCCTTACCACAAGCCCTTACTCCCAATCTGGCGCGACAGCACAGAACATGCACAGGATTAAAAGTACGTATCTTAAGAAACTGTGCATTGTTTATGGCAATGCAATGGTTTATGGCAACAGAACCTGGGTAGACAGGCCTTCATTCATTCAAAGCTTAGAAAGCTATTTCTTTATTTTACGATGCATGTTTTTATTGTTTCCTAAATATTTCGTCCTTCGTGATTTCTATACCATGTCCAGTAGACACGTGACTGCCTAATGAGTCAGAGATTGTCATTGGGCAACACAAAACTGGTTTACATGTGCAAAAATGTTATCACTTGCAAAGGCCATGCTTCCACTTCTTTTAACATTTTAGAGCGACAGCATTATACTACACACGGTTAATAGCCGATCACAAAGACTGTGTGGTGCCTGACCTTGAGGGTGTCCTTGACAAAGACTACCATAGCAACACTATCCACAGCCAAGTCGCATAGTGTATACACCCTGCCAACCAGTGTCCACTAGTGATGCGTCGACACTTGCGAATGCTACCATGTTGCCAGCATACTCTGTAATTAGGCGTCCCTGTGAACTTAAGCTTCACCCCGCAGTGGTACTGCAGTGGGCGCTCAACTGCTTTCTCCGAGGACGCGAGGTCGAGTCCTGGCCGCGGCAGCCACTTTTCGATGGAGGCGAAAAGTAAGGCGCCCATATATTGTGTGATGTCAGTGCACGTTAAAAAACTCCAAGGGGTTTATATTTCTGCAGGAATCCACCACGGCATCTCTCACAGCCTGATTAGCTTTGGGACATTAAACCCCACAAGCCAACAAACCACTCTTTGCTCACATGTCAGTGGACTCGATTTCAAAGAATGTCACCAGAGCGCCTGCGCTGCACCCAAGGACCACAATCACCGCCGACACCGATATCACGGCCCCGATCTCTCTGAAACAGATAAAATGCATGAAATGTTATCTGCGAGATTATGACCGAACGCCGCTTGATACTTGGTAACACTATCTGTAAATGTGAGCTGTAGTTCGTGAATTAAAGCAAGCCCATCGCCTGACAGAGAAATGCGTAGGATGCTAAAAGAAGTCATAACAGGGCCGACATGAATATTTTGTTAACGCCTCAAACCTTTCCTTGAATTTTTGATAATTCACAATTGCAGCTTCCTGTGTCGTGACTGACAGCTAAGCAAGCGTCACGAAAAGTATTCGGGCCAATTTGTACATGTTTCTTAGCAAAACAGTGCGCAGGGCAACGGGAAAGAGTCACTTTAACTTGGTGCCAGGCCTGTGAACGAAACAAACGGCATAGCCTGTTTCCATGCTTTCCAAGGAGGAAGCGATACGACTAATCTTCGTGCATCAAGCGGACTGTAAAGAAGTTTCATAGAATATGTGTAACCAAGCTCTACACTTGGCTGCAACGACAAGAGAAGTGCAAGCAGGCGAATCTAGAAGGAAAGACATAAGAATAAAGCTCGTTGTAGAAGAAATCAAATGCATCATGGTAAGTGCTGCGTCTGTGTCTTCCTGACTGTGCCCATTTACCCTGCGCCCTGTTTTCCTAAGAACCTAAATAATAAATGTGTGTAACTGCTTCTCCGGGATCAAAACAGCAGCTATCAATGGCAAGACATCGAGGAGAGTAAATTCACAGGTGTCAAGCGAGATTTTCAAAAACATTCAAAATGCGATTACTAATCTCGAAGCAAGAAAAAGTAGGTGACTGAGCTTATAAAGGTTTGTTTTTTTTTTTGCTCACAACGGCGCGAGCTCGTGATTTTTAGAAGCTGAGAACTATACACTCTTAATAAATGACGTACATTCTAAATACTACACTGTCAAGAAGTTTTCTCGGTTCATTCTTAATTGTGACGTGCTACCGAGAGCTCCATACCAGCGCCACACCAGACAGTTTCTGTACGCATACCTAGCATACATGGAGCCATCTATAAAAGACCCCGCACTGCCATCCTCCCGAATGTTATGAGTTATTTAAAGTCTGCTCTCTAAATAATTAGGCGCAAGAGATAGCCCCGATCATTTTGATCCCGACGAGGGCCAGGCATGCTTCTTAATATCGTGGCCATGCGAATTGCATTTCGTTCGACGCACTTACAGTTTCTCTCCAATGAACAGTTTCCTCCAGTTCTAATCCGAGTCATATTCTCTGCCCTACCGCTCACGACTGGGAAGGTGTTCGCAAATACAGTTTTTTGCGATATAAGGATATCCGAGCGCTATCATCACGCCTTCAGCACAGAATAGGTATTTTACGCCACACCGCTATGACTTTTAGTTAGCGAAAATTCTAAAAGAGCAGCATGCTGTCAATAGCTTTCCTCCCTTGATTTGTTCGCGCTTACTTTGACCTGCCTTAAGATTTTCGAACTCGTTAAGTATTCCACGCACAACAAATCAAGTATTTTCTTGAATCCTAAAAGGCAGGCAAACAAATCAACCTTATTATGCCTTTTTAAGAGAGCCCGTTGTTGGGCGAGGCGGTCGTACATACTTAAACAAGGGAAGTGCGTTAAAAAAGACACGGACGAGATGAGGGCGTGGACGGACTCCTCTTCTCGTCCGTGTCTTTTTTAGCGCAATTCCCTTGTTTAAGTTATTATGCCTTGTTATGCCTAATCTACCTTATTCTGATGAATGCAATCCGCACGGTAATGTGAAGAATGCAGGTCTCGACATGTCTGCAGCAGTCAAGGCACGTGGTTTCCACTCGGGTAACAATAAATAGTTAATATTTTACCACAGTCAACGGAAACCACTTGGCTGGTTTCTCACACGCGGAAAATATTCCCTCACTTCTGTGTTATATCACTACACTCTGCATAAAGGGAGTTCATACGCAACGTTTGCAGCATTTCATATCAGCCTGCAATACGATCGATCGCTTTGGCCAAGATTGAGATCGGCAACATTCGGCAGCCGGGACAGCAGGAAGATCAGAAGAGTAGAGCAAACCTCGACTTGTTTTCGGAGAGCTTGAGTTCAACGACGTTCTTCAAGAAGGAAGCCAGTTCCAAGCCAACATCATCGAGCTCCCTGCATTCACGTGGAGAACAATCAGTGAGATAACTGGCGTTAGCTGGAAACAAGTAGAAGTCATTCGTACAAACTTCCTATTTAAATTTCTTGACAACAGGACTCACGTGAACCACACGTGTGCTTTCACTAGTACTTTGATGGCACGCGAATCCTAAAGCTAGCTTCAAATTAAGAACATTTGCAGCTGCATGAAAAGAGACCCTTCAAAACGGCCAATCAAACATCTAGTAAGAGTATTCCGACAGTGCGGATAAATATTTTCTTACGCTTTGGGCCATTTTAGGTGCTTGGTTGTAAAGGCTAGCTTCATTTGATGTCTTGCACACCAGTCTCCATTCCTCGTGGGCTAATCTGCTTACTTATCAAAAAT